>NC_139458.1:67187500-68437500 GCF_057233095.1 Heloderma suspectum | reverse complement strand
CTTAAGTCTCACTCGTAGGATCAAGCAATTAGCATCTGAAGCATCATTAGGTTGAATGGGAATAAAGCCTTGGAAAAGAGCCCTATTGGCTGTGTTTTGATTCTGGCTACCTGAGGATTTCAGAAGGCGGCAGGGCGACCTCCTGACACACACACATACATACATTCTTCCCCCACAACCCACACACATCCAAGCATGCAAGGATGGGGAAGCTAGCGCTAGCTAGGGAAACCCTGCCCTTCTCTCTGATCAGTATCCCCCCCACCCCCCCGTCTGCTGTCCAGGTGATTGGTTGTGCAGTAAGAGAAAGTTAGGGCCACAGCTCTATGGCCCACACCAGGAGCAACCAAAGGCTGCATGAGGTCTGTGGGTTGTGCACCCCTGCCTTATACAGTTGTTGTAAGGATCCTTGATATAATAATATGAATGGCCTTGAGCACTTGGGATGAAGAAGCATTTTATAAATGCATCATCATCATTATCATCATCACCCATGCTTCATCTCCCTTTCCCTTTTGTACGTTGCCTCCTTTTTTATTGTAAGCCTTCAGGCAGGTGAAATAGAGAGTGCTCATATGTTTCTGTGTTTGCATGTTAGTAAGGAGCCTCATGTGGCGCAGAGTGGTAGGCGGCAGTATTGTAACTGAAACTCGCCCCACGACCTGAGTTCGATCCCAACAGAAGCCAGGTCCCAGGTAGCCGGCTCAGGTTGACTCAGTCTTCCATCCTTCCGAGGTCGGTATAATGAGTACCCAGCTTGCTGGGGGAAAGGTAGTCACGACTGGGGAAGGCAATGGCAAACCACCCTGCTACAGTCTGCCATGAAAACGTCAGCAAAAGCAGCATCCCTCTAGGAGTCAGCAATGACTCGGTGCTTGCACAGGAGGAACCTTTCCAAGGAGATAGTAAGGTATAATTGGAGCCAAGCCTCAGACCTTGAAGCTGTGAAATAAATATTATTATTATATTATTTGAGTATGTACCGAGTGCTGTTGTACGTGAAGAGCTCTGAACATCCAAAAGAGCTATCTAAATGCAAGATTCTGCTGTTATTTTTCTCTAGTTCTGATCACTCTCTCCAGATGGTCATGGTTCTTTGGCCCACACTGGTGTTTGTTGGTTAGACTGACAGGGACAAGCTAGGGTTAGTTATGCAGGCATTAAAAGACAGAGAGACTCTGTCCGTTGAGGGGAAGTGACGGCCACCCTACCTTGAATATGTTTCCACATAAAGGCTGCTCTGCCTGAGAAGAAGCTTATTTCCTGTAACGACTAAGGGCAGATGGGCCGGACTCATTAATATAAGGCAGAGTTCACGGCAGCGTGAGAAACATTCTAACCATGTGGCTGACATTTTGGCACTGTTTCCAGAAACTTCTCTGGTTTTTTCTCCCAGAAATGGAACCATTCATGTATGTATTTATACTTGCTAGTGATGGGGGACAAATTTACTCAGTTCACATTTTAATGCAAATGTAACTAATTGATGTGAATCAAAACCCAGTTATCCTTAGAAATTCGCACATTTCTGAATTTTGCAAAGGAGTTCCCCAATCAAGAAATGTGTACAGAAGTGCTTATATTGGGAGAAATAAGATTTAAAAATGCATTATATTAGGAAAAATGCTTGCAAGAAATTTGTATATTAGGCAAAAATGCAAACAAAGATTAGGAAACGTGTGCACAAAAATGCTTATGAATTTTCATGCAGACTTTAAAACAAGATTCTCAACATTATTAGGATGAATCGAATTTATGAACCCAGAAATTCTCAAAATGCAAGATGATCCAAAGTTAAGACTGGAAAAATGAGAAATGGAAAGAAACCAAAATCAACAGATTTGTCCATCCCTAATATTTACTTAGAAAGCAATCCTATGGCAGCTAGACAGCAGCTAGATGGCCATAGGATATCTGGTTTTCCGGGAACTGACCTCCCCCCACTTCTGTGCTGCCTCGGAGACAGCACAGAACAGCCCTGTGCTCCGCACTTGCAAGAGGAGCACAGAGAGGCCGGAAAGGGGTGTTCCGGGGGGGCGTTCTGGGGCAGGGAGGGAGGAAATGCCTGTATGACACATCCAATGTGTTATACAGCAGTCTTCTCCCCCACTCAGCCCTCCCACAGCTAGACAGCCTCTGAAAAGGCAGGGCAGGAGAAGCACGGAGGGAATGATCCCCCCCCCATGCTTCTCCTGTCCTGATTTGGATAGGCAGTCGCCTCCGAGTTTGGAGGCGGCTGCCTATCTGAATAGGATTGCACCCTTAGCCTGATGTACACACTAATACACAAATGCAAATAGGGCTGCAGCCACCATTGCTATTTCTGACAACACTGCTGTTCTTGATAGGCAGAAATTCAGCAGCTTTTCCCCACACTCCCATTTTCACTGCTTTTCCACACTGATGGAAAGCTACATCTATTGAATTTCAGCCTCTCATGAATATTTTATTTATTTATTTATTAAATTTATTAATCGCCCACCTTGCTGGTCACCCAGCCACTCTGGGCGATGTACAAGCATATAATAAAACAGTTTAAAACAATAAAATTCTACAATAAAAACATTTTCTAAAATACCCTAACCCACCCCAAATGCCTGCCTGAACAACCACGTTTTTAATGCACGGCGGAAGCTCATTAAAGAGAGGGCATGGCGGAGTTCCCTAGGGAGGGAGTTCCACAGAGTGGAGGCCACCACAGAAAAGGCCCTCTCCCTTGTCCTCACCAGTCTAGCTGTCCTGGCTGATGGGACAGAGAGAAGGCCATCCAAGGCTGATCTTGTTAAGCGGCCTGTCTGGTGTTGCTGGAGGTGCTCCTTAAGATAGACTGGGCTGGAACCATATAGGGTTTTAAAGGTCAAAAGCAACACCTTGAATTCGGCCCAGAAAACAACTGGTAACCAGTGCAACTCTTTCAGCATTGGAGTGATGTGATCTCGCCGGCGGCTGCCTTTAATCAGGCGAGCCACCGCGTTCTGTACCAGCTGCACCTTCCGAACCGTCTTCAAGGGTAACCCCACATAGAGCGCGTTACAGTAGTCTAAACGAGAGGAGACCAGGGCATGTACTACTGATGGGAGCAGATGGGTGGGAACAAAGGGGCGCAGCCGCCATATCAGATGGAGTTGATACAGCGCTGTCCGGCTCACAGCTGACACCTGAGCCTCCATGGACAGCTGGGAATCCAAAATGACCCCCAGGCTGCGGACCTGGTCTTTCAAGGGTAGCCATACCCCATTCAACACCAGGTCAACATCCCCCAGCCTTCTCTTGTCTCCCACCAAAGGTACCTCAGTCTTGTCAGGGTTCAGCTTCAGCTTATTCCTCCCCATCCAGCCACTCACCGTCTCCAGACATTTGGACAGGGATTCTACGGCCAACCTTGGTGAAGATTTGAATGAGAGGTAGAGCTGTGTGTCTTCCGCATATTGATGACACTGCACCCCAAACCTCCTGATGATAGCCCCCAGCAGCTTCATATAGATGTTAATAGCACTGGGGAGAGGATGGAACCCTGTGGCGCCCCATAGCTCAGCCAGGGAAAAAAAAGGATAGATCCCTAAATATAAACCATGAATATGTGTCAGCAATGCAAACCTGCTTAAATAATATCAAAACAGATGAAAGTACAGAAGTATGGTCTAACACAGATAGTTTTCCCCAACAAAAAGCCTTGAGATTGCACTTTGGTGGGGAAAGGAGAAGCCTTGCCCAGGGCGACAATGAAAAAGCTCTTTGTGATCCCTCAGGCTTTCAAAATTTTGTACTTCACACACATACCAAGATATGCAAAAAGTTACTCAGTGCACCCATTTTGCATAGTGCTTGTACCGGAAAGACTTGTGACTAAATGCAAAAGATTTTTACACTCCAGTCCTATGCAATTTCTTAGGAGTAAGCCCCAGTGAATACAGTGGGACTTACATCTGAGTCAACACATATATTTCATTACATTCTGCTGCAGTTTTGTTCATCTGGGAGAAGTTGCCTACAGTGGAGGCTGGTGGCTCTGATGTCAGTGGGGCAGTGAATCCGCTCCAGGTTTCTGTCAGAACCAGTCAGAACTCTAAAGGAGCTATCAAAGTTCTGCCTGAAACCCAAAGTGGATTTACCACCCTCCTGACATTGGTGCCACCAGCCTCCACTGGTTGTCTAATGGAAGTACTGAACTTATATTTTTAAAGATTTGTTTTTACTTCAGCTTTATTCCTGCCCCCCTCCTCCGTGGTTTTCATTTCTATACTTTTCAGCATTGATTGTTCGGTTATGGATGGTAACTTGGCTTCACCAAGAGAACCACTTACCTAGGGAGGTGGTGGGCTCTCCCACACTTGGAGGCATTCAAGACGAGGCTGGACAGCCATCTGCCAGGGATGCTCTGACTTGGATTCCTGCACTGAGTAGGGGGTTGGACTCGATGGCCTTGTAGGCCCCTTCTAACCCTATTATTCAATTATTCTATGATTCCATGAACTGTATGCATTCCTTACATTGTAATCCTATACATGTCTACTCAGAAGTAAGTCCTATTGAACTCAATGGTGCTGACTCCCAGGTAAGTGTATGTAGGATTGCACTGTCAGTATACTTACTCAAAAATGTCCCATTTAAAGCAATGGAACATATCTCTCAGTCACCATCATTAGGAAAAAAAAACCAGGAAGCCCATTCCCATTGGTCTCCCGCACTGTAGGGTACTTCTTCCATTGGACAGTAAACCAGAACTAGATACAAATGGCTCCTGTTGGCTATTTGATGCTAACTGCAGCATCAAATGTTTAGCAAGCACATAAGAAGTTTCCTTATACCAAGCATGGACATCTTGCAGCTCTCCAGATGTTTTTGGACTGCAGCTCCCATCATCCATTACTACTGGGTATCCTATCTAGGGCTGATGGAAGCTGCTGTCCAACAACATCTAGTCACCCACCCCTGTCTTAGACCAAGTCAGAGCACTGGTCCATCTAGCCCAGTATTGTTGACACTGACTGGCAGCGGCTCTCCAAGTTTTCAGACTGGGGTCTTTCTGAGCCCTACCTGGAGATGCTGGGGATTGAACCTGGGACCTTCTGCATGCAAAGCAGGTGCCCTACCGCTGAGCCATGGCCCCTCCCAATAACAGAGAATGACACCTGTCCCACTAGTTGCAAACTGGAAGCACTGGTCCACACCACAATGAAAGACACAGGATGACTTCCACCATCCATTCACATATTGGAAGACATCTGCAAACGTATTGCTACAGGAACAATTCAACAGTTCCTAGTTCGGGCAGGGAGACCATTGCATGTACTTCTTTTTCTGACTTTGCATTTGCATATCTTTTCAGACATGGAAGTGACCCACAAAAGTCATCCTGTGTCTTTAAATGGTAATGTTTAATGCAGTCCTAAGGGAACCCAGTAGAAGCTATTATGGTTTTATGCAGCCAAAATGTTCCTTTGTTGAGGTGCTATTCTGCTTTGTGAGAACTGCTGTATAAAAAGTGTTTTTCCCAGTGTTTGTTCTTCTCAGAGATATTATATAATAAGAAACTAACCTCTTTCAAGGCTAAATTTTCCCTGAGAAAAAAAGAGATTGTTTTAAACATGCCGCTTCAATTAAGACCATGCAAAGATAAAAATGTAAAAATGTGTAAAGTTTTTACATCATCTAAGAGGTCACTAGTTATAATTTTGAGGCTGCACATTTGCCTTCAAATCCATGGATAAAGTGAGAGATGAGTTAGGGCCTGTCCTCACAGGGGATTTGCTGCAAATTGAAGCATTTCGAGGTAATTGGCAGCAGGTGATGTTGTGGCCAATCTGCAGGCGCCCTGGAGAATTCCAGTGGAAAAGCGGGATTTTCTGAGACTACTTTTACTCCATTTTATTTCTTTAATTTGGGTTCTCCACGCTTCTGGTGCTGTATGCCCCTATCTTCCACATTTAGTTCGGCATGATAGCCCTGCCCGGGGGTGCGTCTTTCACCTGGCCGTGACCTCACTGAGCCTTCCAGCCTTCAGAATCACCCTGCACTCCCATTTCGCCCATTCACTTCCATGATGATGCACATCTCTGATGTTCTCATTACTTTGCTTCTCCATTGTTGTGTTAAATTGCATCTCCGATATTGTGTAAAGTCACTTCTTTGGTGTTATGTAAAGTCACTTCTCTGATCTAGTGAGGTCTCGGGAGCCTGTCATTGCAAGCAGGGAGAAAATGCCCAGAGAAGGAGAAAGGTGGTTGTGGTGGTGGAGACAATAACTCAACAGTTTGCTGGAATTGGGGGGGGGGGCTGCTGTCAGGGGGATCCTTCAGACGCTGCACTCAAGAACCAGGGATTTTGGCTTCTCAAGGCAAAAGTGCACACATTGGGGAACAGGGAAGAGAGGAATAACTTTGCTACAGTTTGCTGGAATGCAGGAAAATGGGGCAGGCATGCTGTCATAGGGAGCCTATTAGTTGCTCTGCATTCATAATAATGTAGTAGCAGAGAGGGGAGCCTGGACATGAGTCAGGAAACAAGCCCCTCTCATTGGATAAGCAGCCCCTGCCAGTTTGATGATTTCACTTCTACTCCCCCCACCCCACCCAGAAGTATGTTCCTTTCAAGTGCCGTGTGACCCCTGAAAACCAGATTTTAACAGTATGGTACACTCGGCCTGTCTTGCTTCGTGTGTCCCTGAGGGATCAAAACTGATTCCATGAAAATCCAGTTAATACTCCAACGTGCTTCTCATTGTGTTGCCGTGAAGATTCCCCCCTTCGTTGCAGCTGTTTCAGCTTGCTTCTCTCTTGCAATATGATCCTATGCATGCTCACTTAGAAGTTGGTCCCACTATGTTCAGTGGGTCTTACTCCCAGTTAAGTGTGCTCTCCTTTCCCACCTACAGTGGGAAAGACTCCATATTTTTTCAACTTCACAGGAGAGAAAGGTGGACTAAGGAAGAGACATATCCCACTTCATTGGTGGGATCTGATGAATTTTGTAATCCACCCAGAGCAGGAGCGGCCCTAGACTAATGGCAGCAACTAGTGCCCTAGGTGAACTATGCAATCAGCGCTCCCACCCGTAAACCCCAAGGGCAGGTCTAGGCTGAGGTTTTTGGTAAACTGGGAAACATTTTGCCCCTATTTTCCATTTAATGTTTTTTAAGCATATTTATTTAAACAGAGTCGTAATTATTCAGTTTTTCTGTCCTTTCAATCAATGTTTCTGAGGTCTGGTAAAATAGAGACATGAGATTTTCATTTTTATTTGTATTTTTAAAATTTGTATTTTTTTGTCCTTGAATTTGGCACCCCCACTTAATTTGGTGCCCTAGGTGCCCTAGTTTGCCCCTATGAATGGGCCATCCCTGACCCAAGGTACCCTTGTTATTGGATAGATTAAAAATTTAACAAATAAATAACCTTGGTGTATTTAAAGAACACCTGTCTTCCAAATTGCCACAGGCAACTCTAGTCACTGAACACATGGGGCAGTATCTAATGTTGGCAATCTGCCAGCTCTAAATGTGTTACCCTAGGAAAAATGACTGCTAGCGCAATGGGAAAGTGGCACTTGCTAGCACAACCCAAGAAACTACTGCTTCCAGCATGGGACAAGTCAGTAGGGCCTCCTCCCATGATCTCTGCTGACTTGTCCTGTTCTGGAAGCAGCTATTTCTGGTAGTTTCTGGTTGCACTAACAAGCGCTATTTTCCCATTGCACTAGTGGTCATTCCCTCTAGCACAGCAGCAGTATTGGGTACTGCCTAAAGAAATGAATGAGCTTTCTATATAACTGTGACAGCTGAAGGGGAGCACATCTCTGACCCATTGATTAAGCCATTCTTGCTCATTACCCATAAAATGTCCAAACCCAAATGCAATAACACAAACACAGCTGCCTTCCCTCCAGGCCCTTAAGGCTCTGCCCATGGAGCATTCACAGGAGTGTGACAATTACCTTGCTTGTCAAAATGGTCAAGTTACCCATATTAAATGTTCCTCCATCCCAGAACATGATAACAGCTCTGTCTCTCATGTTATGAGAAGGAAATTGCCCACTTGTTCTGAAAGGGAAATTGCCTTGTTATGAAATGGATGGTTTCTTGTTCTGAAAGGCAAATTGCCCCCTTGTTCTGAAAGGCAGGGATCTTAACAAAGCACAGTTTAATGACACTATTGCTGTGGAGCTGGCTTGGCAGGGCTCTTATTCTGTAGCATGCTTAGAATAATGGTTAATCCAGGCCTGCTAGAAACCCGAGTCCTGCTAGAATCCATTTGTGCTTGGCCAGGTATCTCCTGTGTGGCCACCTTAGGAGAAACAGTTATGGTTCAGGAGGCTTTTTTCCTGAATCTGCCTCAGCTAGGTGTGGAGGAGAATGGGAGGGGAACTGGAAGTTTTGGGTTCCCTGAGTTCTTTGTGAAATATTGTTTGCTCTCCCATGCTTCAGTTCTCTGTCTCTTCAGCAGTCAGCTGAAGATAGTACAGCCACCACTGTAATGATCCAGAAAAACACTATACCACATGTGCAACCCACCTCCAACTGGCAAAACTGTCATTGGTTCGAATGGACCTGGATTGCAAAAGTACCTTCCCATGTGTAGTCAAAGGTGTTATTCTGCCTGGGTTGCACAGGCAGTGTGGCCAAAGGAAAAAAGGGTGGGGCCAAAAATACAAAATACCAGCATATTGTAGCTTAAAAGTTTTAAAGCCAGCAACTAAGCCTTAGGAGAGGCATTTCAACTTTTAGAATAGGAAAAAAACTGAACAAAAGCTGGGAAACCACAGTTGATCAAGGGAAAGGGGGTGGGGCCAGTGGAAGAGGGTGGGGCCTTCTGGGGAACAGCAGAGGGATGGATTTGGCCCCCGGGCCTGAGGTTCCCCACCCATGTCCTACCATTTCCTGCACCCTCTTGCTGACTACTACAGCTTCCGTCTTGGCATGTTCTCCTAGGCTTGCTCCCTGCTCCTTATTTCAAGGGATGGCTTTTTATTTAGTCATATTAAATTTTAATACTAATAAGGAACAGGGGGAAAGCCTATCTGCAGTGGTGGCTGGTGGCTCCAGTGTCAGTGGGGCAGTGAATCCACTCCAGGTTTCAGTCAGAACCAGTCAGAACTCTAAAGGAGCTATCCAAGGTGCAAAGCACCTTGGATTGCTCCTTTAGAGTTCTGGCTGGTTCTGACTGAGACCTGGAGTGGATTCACTGCCCACCTTGGATAGCCCCTTTAGAGTTCTGACTGGTTCTAACAGAAACCCAGAGTGGATTCACCACCCCCACTGATGTTGGAGCCACCAGCCTGCACTGCCTATCTGTACAGTTGTCTTTGCTTCTCACCAGCATATCCAATTGGGCTGTGAGAGAGAGCTTCGGCTATAGGGCGGTATAGAAATATAATGAATGGATGAATGGATGGATGGATGGATGGATGAATGAGCAATGTTTTAAACTCTGTTGAGATGTGAGTGCGTGCCCACAAAGAACAGGGTATGCATATTTATTTATCTGGTACATTTATATCCCCCCTTTCCTCCAAGGAGCCCAAGGTGCTGTACATGATCCTCCTCCTCCTCTCCATTTTAACCTCACAACAACCCTATGAGGTAGATTAGGCTAAGAGTCAGTGAGTGGCCCAAAGTCACCCAGTGAACTTCATGGCTGAGTGGGGACTAGAACCCAGATCTCCTGAGGCCCAGTCCAATACTCTAAGCACTACACCACACTGGCTCTCAACATAGTCTCTATGTTGTTCATATTCCCCATTAATGGCCACCTGTGCATGTTCTGACCTGCCCGCAACAGCAAGGCATATCAGTGGCTGCAGGAACATGGAAAGCTCAGAGAGAATAATTTGCTCCAACAAAGGTTGAAAGTGGATGAAGTCCTCATGAGTCCCTTCATCCAGTCTACCCCTCCCAAGCGCCACCCCCTGAAAAATATGACTATTTAAAGGGCTCTCCCCATTGCCTGAAGGCAAGAGGTTCTCCTCCTTTCTGTGGCCTCCATCCCACCACATTCCCTGAGCCCTTGGGCAGGTGCAGCAGGAGAGCAGGAGGTATCATAGAATAGTAGTGTTGGAAGGGGCCTATAAGACCATCGAGTACTTGACTCCTCAGGCGAATGAGGCCTAGGGGAAGGGATTTGCAAGGGTCATGGCTCAGGTTCCACAGGCTCCTGACCAGGAGCCTCGGATTCAGTATCAGGACCCTGGTTCAGTTCTTCAGCAGCCCCAGACTCATTCGGCTCATCCGACACTGAGCTGGAGGCCAGGGTCATGACAGGCAAGTGGACAATAATTTAATGTTGTTTTTCCTGTTTGTTGTAGGAAGATAGTTCATGTAGGATAACTGCAGAAGCAGCAGGGCAGCAGGGAGATTGCTGGGAAGGGATGCTCTTTGCACTAGAGAAATTCACATCAATTTGAAAAACAGTCGGACAGCACTTTTAAAGGTGTACATCAGCTTTTCATAGCTGCACCACAAAGTGCTATCAGATGGGAAGAGCATGTGCAGCTGTGGTATTGTGGCAGGTGAACTGCATGTTGGGAGTTGTAGCAGAGGCATGGAAAGAAATGAGGAGGAAGAGGAAGTGAAAGGGAGGAGTCAGGAGGATTGGAGAGGGAGGCTGCTTGCTTGAGTTTCAGTGTGAGAAAAGGCCTAGTGAAGGCCTAGAATAAAGAAGCAGTTAAGTAGCTGTCTGTGGTGCCTTGGGATTCTTGTAATACAACAACTTGGTGATGAAGGTGGGATGGCTCTTTCTACCTTTGACGCCACCACCACCTTTCCTCCAAACCCTGGGTGAGCCAGTGATTCCATTTACTTCTTGGACTAGAATGTTTGAGACCTACGTGCAGGCTATTCATGATAAGGAACTTCCAGATGGAAGGAAGCGTGCATTACTCATCCATTGCTTCGGAGCAGAAGCTCAGAGAATCTTCTATAATTTACCTGTTGTGGATAATAAATATGAGGCAGCTTTGGCTGCTTTAAGAAACCTTTTTGTGCCTAAAGTTAATATTGTGGCGGAACACTATACATTTCGCCAGCAGGGATAGAAACAAGGAGAAACTACAGATCAATATATTGCTGCTTTGCGGTTGTTACTTGCAATTTTGGAGATATGGCAGAGGAAATGATTCGGGATCAGCTGGTAGAGAAAACAGTGATGCCCCACATCAGGGAACACCTCTTACCTTGCAGAAAGCCATGACAATTGCCAACCAGATAGAAACTGCGGTGGCAGAGGAAAAGCTAAAGGATCAAGGCAAGGCAACTAGTACAGGTTGTGCAGCCTTTCAAAAAAACCCAGAGATCTATGGACAGGTTTAAAGATGGTACAAATAAGTGCCCAGAGCCCTCAAAATGAGCACAGACAGTATGCTATCGTTGTGGATCAACACAAGATACAGCAAATTGTGCTAACTGCCCTGCAAGGCAGGCTCAGTGCAGACAGTGCAAAAGGAAAGGACATTTTGCTATGGTATGCCAGAGTGCTCAGTGTCAACAATCTGTAAGTGAAGTTGCTGTACCAGAAATTACTGTTTAAGTCTGGAAGACCTTGCTGAAGCTACTACAGTGGATAGAATGACATAGAATCATAGAATTATAGAACAGTAGGGTTGGAAGGGGCCAATAAGACCATTGAGTCCAACCCCCTGCTCAATGAAGGAAAGCATCCCTGACAGATGGCTGTCCAGCCTCATCTTGAATGCCTCCAGTGTTGGAGAGCCCACCACCTTCTGCAAAACATGGCCCCTCCAGGAAATTCCTGACTTGTGTGGCGGATAACTTCCTCCTACAGAAAGCAGAGGAAGGAACTAGAGGATCGGCTATCCTTGACTTGATCCTAACCAACAGAGATGACTTAGTGGATAAAGTAGCAGTTACAGGAACTCTGGGGGAAAGCGACCATGTTGCACTTGAGTTCTTGGTTCTAAGGGAAGCAAAAGCTGAGTGTAGTCAAACGCGTACCCTGGATTTTAGGAAAGCTGATTTTCATAAACTCAGAACAATGATCAGTAAGGTCCCATGGCAAGCAATGCTAGCGAGAAAAGGAGTCCAAGATGGGTGGGAGCTTTTAAAAAAGGAAATTCTCAAGGCACAATCACAAGCAATTCCAACAAGAAGAAAAGGTGGAAGACAACAGAAGAAGCCAATTTGGCTTCACAAAATGCTTAGGGATGACCTGAAAACAAAAAAGGACACATATAGGAAGTGGAAAGAAGGCCAAGTAACAAAGGAAGAGTACAGGCAGATAGCACAGAATTGCAGGGATGGCGTCAGGAAGGCTAAAGCTGAGAATGAGCTGAGGTTAGCAAGGGATGTTAAAAACAACAAAAAGGCTTTCTTCAGCTACGTGCATAGTAAAAGGCAGAGGAAAGAAATGGTGGTTCAGCTATTAAATAAGGATGGCAAAACGATAACAGATGACAAAGAAAAGGCAGAGGTCCTCAATTCCTACTTTGGCTCAGTCTTCTCCCAAAAGAGGGTCTATGACCCCCCTGGCAAAGGCGAAGTACAGGCTGAAGGGGCAGGATTGCAGCTTGAGATCGACAGGCATATGGTCAAGGAACACCTCATTACTTTGAATGAGTTCAAATCTCCAGGGCCAGATGAACTGCATCCTAGAGTCATAAAGGAACTGGCAGAAGAACTCTCAGAACCGCTATCTATTCTCTTTGAGAAATCATGGAGGACGGGGGAAGTGCCAGATGACTGGAAGAGGGCTAACGTTGTCCCTATCTTCAAAAAGGGTAAAAAGGAGGAACCTGGGAACTACAGACCAGTCAGTCTGACATCAACCCCTGGGAAAATTCTGGAGCAGATGATAAAGGAATCCATCTGGAAGCACCTTGACAACAATGCCGTGATTACTCGAAGCCAACATGGATTTGTCAAAAACAAGTCCTGCCAGACAAATCTGATCTCATTTTTTGATCAAGTCACCTCCCTTGTAGACCGTGGGAATGCTGTAGACATCATATACCTCGACTTCAGCAAAGCTTTCGACAAAGTGCCCCATGATATCCTGATGAGCAAACTAGCTAAATGTGGGCTAGATGAAACGACGATCCGGTGGATCCACAGTTGGCTACAGAATCGGACTCAAAGAGTGCTTATCAATGGGACCTTCTCAAACTGGGGAGAGGTAACGAGTGGGGTACCGCAGGGCTCAGTCCTGGGCCCAGTGCTCTTCAACATTTTTATTAATGACTTGGAGGAGGAGGTGCAGGGAATGCTGATCAAATTTGCAGATGACACAAAATTGGGAGGGATAGCTAATACTTTGGAAGACAGAAACAAAATTCAAAGTGATCTGGATAGACTGGAGCGCTGGGCAGAAAACAAGAGAATGACATTTAATAGGGATAAATGCCAAGTTCTGCACCTAGGAAAAAGAAACCAAATGCACAGTTACAAGATGGGGGATATGTGGCTCAACCACACTACAAGTGAGAAGGATCTTGGAATTGTCGTCGATCACAAGCTGAATATGAGCCAACAATGTGATGTGGCTGCAAAAAAGGCAAATGTTATTTTGGGCTGCATTCATAGAAGCATCGCTTCCAAATCCCGGGAAGTACTAGTTCCCCTCTACTCAGCACTGGTTAGGCCTCATCTGGAGTACTGTGTCCAGTTCTGGGCACCACACTTTCAGAAGGATGCAGACAAACTGGAGAGGGTTCAGAGGAGGGCAACAAAGATGATCAGGGGACTGGAAACAAAGCCCTATGAAGAGAGACTGAAAGAACTGGGCATGTTTAGCCTTGAGAAGAGAAGACTGAGGGGAGATATGATAGCACTCTTCAAGTACTTGAAAGGTTGTCACAGAGAAGAAGGCCAGGATCTCTTCTTGATCATCCCAGAGTGCAGGACACGGAATCAGCCTCGGATGGCCTTCTCTCTGTCCCATCAGCCAGGACAGCTAGACTGGTGGGGACGAGGGAGAGGGCCTTCTCTGTGGTGGCCCCCACTCTGTGGAACTCCGTCCCTAGGGAACTCCGTCATGCCCCCTCTTTAATGAGCTTCCGTCGTGCATTAAAAACGTGGTTGTTCAGGCAGGCATTTGGGGTGGGTTAGGGTATTTTTTTAAAAAAAAATTATGGTAAAATTTTATTGTTTTAAATTGTTTTATGGTGGGTTGTACATCGCCCAGAGTGGCTGGGTGACCAGTCAGATGGGCGATTAATAAATTTAATAAATAAATAAATAAATAATGGGCTCAAGTTACAGGAAGCCAGATTCCGGCTGAACATCAGGAAAAACTTCCTGACTGTAAGAGCAGTACGACAATGGAACCAATTACCTGGGAGGTGGTGGGCTCTCCCACACTGGAGGCCTTCAAGACGAGGCTGGACAGCCATTTGTCAGGGATGCTCTGACTTGGATTCCTGCATTGAGCAGGGGGTTGGACTCGATGGCCTTGTAGGCCCCTTCCAACCCTACTATTCTATGATTCTATGACCTCCCTAGGGAATTGGTTCCATTGTCGGATTGCTCTAACAGTCAGGAAGTTTTTTCTGATGTTCAGCCGGAATCTGGCTTCCTGTAACTTGAGCCCATTATTCCATGTCCTGCACTCTGGGATGATCAAGAAGAGATGCTGGCCTTCCTCTCTGTGACAACCTTTCAAGTACTTGAAGAGCACTATCATATCTCCCCTCAGTCTTCTCTTCTCAAGGCTAAACATGCCCAGTTCTTTCAGTCTTTCTTCATAGGGCTTTGTTTCCAGTCCCTTGATCATCTTTGTTGCCCTCCTCTGAACCCTCTCCAGTTTGTCTGCATCCTTCTTAAAGTGTGGTGCCCAGAACCGGACACAGTACTCCAGATGAGGCCTAACCAGTGCTGAGTAGAGGGGAACTAGTACTTCCTGGGATTTGGAAGGTATACTTCTATGAATGCAGCCCAAAATAGCATTTGCCTTTTTTGCAGCCATATCACATTGTTGGCTCATATTCAGCTTGTGATGGACAACAATTCTAAGACCCTTCTCACTTGTAGTATTTCTGAGCCAAGTATTCCCCATCTTGTAACCATTTTGGTTTCTTTTTCCTTGGTCGTTTTTGCAGTGTACATTCCTACAGTAAGGAAGTCTCAGGACATTGTCTTGATGTTAGATACAGGCTCTGCAATCTCCATACTGCCCAAGTCTGTTTATATACAATACTTCACCACTTACAGCACCTAAACTGTGTCTCATAAGTTATTCAAGGAATCCAATTTCAGTTCTTGGTTGTCTATCAGCAAAAGTAGCATTTGAGACAAATTGTGTGGCAGCTGAGTTCTGTGTTGTACCAGAGGGAACTCCCATCCTGGGCAGAGATCTTTTTGTTGCACTGCGCATGCAAGTACTTAATGGGACTATGACCTCAATACCACCCAACAATACTACCATTCATACTTCACTTACAACTATAATAGCTCACAACACAGAAGGAGAATTAGGCTGTGCAAAGGGCTTCCTTCACGAAGTTAAAATTAGACATGACGTGAGGTCAGTACAACAGAAACTAACTACACTGGTTACCATTTGCCGTGAGAGATGGTGTATCGCAGGAACTTAAAAAATTAGTGCAGAATGACATCGTTGAGGCTACTGATTCTTCTGAGTGGGTTTCCCCAATTGCTGTAATTACAAAGAAGACAGGAAATATCCGTCTTTCTGTGGACTTCAGGAAGCCAAACAAGGCAGTGGTAGTTGATAGCCACCCACTCCCTCACGTAGAAGAAATCTTTACTGAACTGCGGGGAGCCACATTATTTTCCACCCTCGATCTACAAAGTGCTTATCATCAAGTCTTATTACATGAGGGCAGTAGAGATCTCACTGCATTCGTCACCCATGATGGCTTGTTTCATTTTAAACGTGTCCCATATGGTTTAGCATCAGCCCCCAGTGCCTTTCAAAAGATGATGTCTCTGATTCCTAAGAATCAGCCAGGAGTTCAGTGCTATCTGGATGACATCATCGTATTTGGACAGACCCCAGCGCAACATGAAAAACGTTTGCAAACTGTCTTGCAATGCATAACAGATGCAGGACTAAAGTTGAACTTTTCCAAATGTGTGTTCAGACCAAAGGAGTTACCTTTCCTTGGGCATATTATATCACAAAATGGATTTAAACTTGATCCCGACTATGTCAAGACAGTTACAGACGCCCCACCGCCTAAAGATGTCCAAGCACTGCGCTCCTTCTTAGGCCTTACGTCTTGGTATGCAAAATTTGTGCCAGATTATGCAACTGTAGTAGAACCCCTACGTCTGTTGCTTTGTGGATCTACACCCTGGATATGGACATCAGCTGCACAAACCAGGTTTGAGGCAGTGAAATCATTGATTGTACATAGCCCAGCATTGCCCTTATTTGACCCAGCACTACCTACCATTGTGACTACAGATGCCTCTGACTATGGTCTTGGGGCTGTACTTACCCAAGTTCATGGAGACAAGAGTGAAAGGACAGTTGCTTTTGCATCCAGAACTTTACAAGGGTCAGAAAGATCTTACTCTACAATTGAAAAGGAGGCACTGGCATGTGTATGGGCTACAGAGAAATGGCGGACCTATTTGTGGGGTCTCACATTCACATTGTATACTGATCACAATTCATTGACAACCTTGCTTACAACTAAAGGTATGGGGAGAGCAGGAATGAGGATTACCACATAGTCTGCTAAACTGTTGGCTTTTACATACAAGATGGAGTACAGACCTGGCACTGAGAATGTTACTGCGGACTGTTTATCCCGGCTACCTTTGCCATCCTCAGAAACTGAACAAGATGAGGACACAGAGGTGATTGCTTCCATCACATCTGCTCTGACAGCTATTTTCAAGGAGCAGTTTAAGCTGCTTGCTTGTCCTGTCCAGTACAATGCAAACTACAGGATTACCTCATGGTGAAATGGCCACACAATGTGTGTAATGTGGATCAGACCCTGTTGCCCTTCTTTAAGATTCATGAGGAATTGTCCTTATATGATGGTTTGGTGATCTGGGGTACTCATTGTTCCACCAGCATTACAAGCAAAACTGATACGATTGGCCCACGATAAGCATCAAGGGATTGTACAAACCAAACAGTGACTGTGTGATTGATACTGGTGGCCCAGAATGGATATGCAAGTTGAGGCTGCTATCAAATCTTGTGTGACTTGCCAGCTTCATGACAAGACAGCAACCACATGTGTGCCTCCACTACAGCCTGTTCCGCTGCCTGATTCAGCCTGGGAGCAGCTGGCCATTGACACTGTGGGGCTGTTTGATTAGGGGTCGTTATGCCATTACCCTTATGGACTATTTTAGTAAATGGCCTGAAGGGGCTTTTACTCCAAATGCTACTTCTGCTACTGTTATCAAGTTCCCCACTACAGTTTTCAGTAGAGAAGGAGATCCCAAGGAATTGATAACGACACCCAATTTACTTCGGTAAAGTTTGAAACTTTCCTGTCAGAAAGGAATATCAAACACCGATGCTCATCAGTTTGTTATCCACAGGCAAATGGAGAGATAGAGCATGTTAATAGAAGTTTGAAGGAAAGTCTACAAACAGCTGACCTGGAAGGTAAGGCATGGAAACCTTTCGTCACAGAGTTTTTACAAGTTTATAGAGCCACAAGCCATGCCACAACACAGAAGTCACTGTCTGAATTATTACATGGGAAGGAGATGCACAAAGCTTAGTGTTGCTGGACTACAAATCCTTAAGCCAGACACTTCTCTACAGTCAGATGTGAGGCAAACGGTACAAAAGAAACAACCAAAGTATAAGAGGTATACAGATCACCGTTATGGAGCCAAGGAACCAGGAATAAAACATGGTTCATTTGTATGGGTGAAGAAACTGGGAATCATTCAGAAAGGCAAACCAAGATTCACTTTACCCCTCGAGGTACTTGACAGTGTAGGACAATACACCTATAAACTCTCCAATGGCCAGATATGGAGTGCCCGGTACCTGGCTCCTGCTCATTCTGACTCTGCTACAAATGGCCAGATATGGAATGCCAGGCACCTGGCTCCTACTCAGTATGACCCTGTTACCGACACTACTGGTCATCTAGTTGGCACTGATGACTCCAGTGTATTACCTCTTGCACAGAATAGCCAACCAGGACCTTTGCCTGACCAACGTTCTCAACGCACCAGACGACAGCCTGCATGGGCTAAAGACTATGTTTTGTAATTTTCTTACATCAGCTGCAAATAACAAAGTTGTTGATTTGAGGATAACTTGTCTTACGTTGTTTGCAGAGATGTGTTAGTCTTGTATGAATTAGTTGGTTGGTTGGTTGGGGAAAAGGTTTTTCTTTAAAAATAAGTAAATAAGGGATATATGTGGTATTGTGGTAGGTGAATTGCATGTTGGGAGTTGTAGCAGAGGCATCCAAAGAAGCGGGGAGGAAGAGGAAGTGAAAGGGAGGAATCAGGAGGATTGGAGAAGGAGACTGTGCTTGAGTTTCAGTGTGAGAAAAGGCCTAGTGAAGACCTAGAATAAAGAAACAGTTAAGTAGCTATCCGTGGTGCCTTGGGATTCTTGCACACCAGCAGCCCATCACAGAAATGGAGTAGAGCAAAGCATCCGGACAGTGAGGTAAATCTAAAGAACTGTTTTATTTCTGAGAGACAAGAAGCAACTTCTTCAAGCACCCTGAGTGACATTTAACATTGCGTGAGCGGACTTCTGCTCATGCAGCTGAACTTTCCCTTCTCCCCCTCCCCTTCCTTTCTGCCTCCCCAATCTGATTTTGAGGGGGTATAGGGGCTGCAGCGGGAGATGAAATCCACTCCACCAACAGATGCCATTCTGCTGGTGGAAGCACAACTTTGGATACAACCCCCTGGGTCTATGGCGTGAGTGTTATTTTTTACAACAGAAGATAAGGAATTTGGGGACAATAGGGAACGTTTCTCAGAAGGGCCCGCTGTATCATTAAGCAGAGTGAAGCAGTCACCTCAGATGGCAGTTGCTGGGAGGTGGCAGCAGGGTGTTGCTGGAGAGACCTGTCTACTGTGTGGCCCGCTCTGCACCCCCTAAGTTAGCCTGCTGCCTTCAGGTGCAGTAGAGGATCGTATTCTGTCATCAGAGTTGAAGACAAATTCATCTGCCATCCCAGCTGGCTTTTGTACATGGAATGGGAGGGGATGCCATTTTGTTCTTCGCCTCAGGCACAAAATGTCTTGGGCTGACTCAGCTGTGGCTCACCACAGTTGGGGCTCTGTTTTCAATCACATCTGTGAATTTTTGCATTTCAGTGCCTATGGAGGTGGAGGTCTGATATTATCTATGTTTTGAAAAAGTGTATTGTTTAGGAAATAAGATCATTTTGGCTCAACATCAAACTGGCTCATCCTGAGACTGTTTGGCATATGATAAAACAAGACTGTAGAATTTACTAGGACCATCAGTGAAATGCGAAGGACAGGGCATGCTAACCCAGCATTGAAATACATTTTCCAAATGAATGGACAGTGTACAGAAAAGCACGTGGTATTTCTGTATCACTAGAATGTGGTGGTCTGTTGCATGTTCACGGCAGTGTGTGTACTTTCATAGGTTGGCCACAAGAGGTCAATATCTCATGCAATTGTTTAAATCTAAATGTAGAGGGGACATTTTAGCTAGCATATAGCTAGACATCTAAAGACAGACTATTTAAAGGGGGGCATTTTAATAGCTGAACTCAGATAACTGCTTTGCACCCACTGTATGCCCCAGCATGGCTGGCAGAGAAAGGTTCTGGGAAAGGTGATGGGGCAAAGGCAAATTGCTTGGTGCTGAGGTTGTAACATGTAGAACAAGTGTTACTGTTAAATCAGGGGTGCAGATTCTCGGGTGCAGATCCAATCTGGCCCTCCAGGGTTCCCCAGATGGCCACACCCCCTTCCCTTGCTCCCCCCTGCCCCCCCAACCGCTGTCTTTTGGTGGTTACTTGGTTCTTCTGCTGTTTTTCCCCAGTCTAAGAGGTTGAAATGACTCTTCTGAGGCTTTATTGCGGGCAGTAAGAACTCTAAGCTAAAGTCCTAATTTGCCTTTGGCCTTGCCCATCACTGGATTGCGGCTCTCCAGAGCGTCTCCGAAAATGAATGCAGCCCTCAGGCTGAAAGAAGTTCGACACCCATGTGTTAAATGCACCCTTAAGGCTGAAGATGAGGTAAGAGCAATTGCTCCTCTCTGTCCTTCTCTTTGATCTCTTCCCACACCTGCAGCAGCATGCAGGACTCCACTTTGCTCTCCTGCAGGCAGGACAAAAAGGCAGAGAGGGTGGGTCCCAGTGGAGGCTGGTGGTTCCAATGTCAGTGGGGTGGTGAATCCAAGGTGCAGAGCACCTTGGATAGCTCCTTTAGAGTTCTGACTGGTTCTGATTGAAACCCAGAGCAGATTCACTGGCCCACTCACATCAGAGTCACCAGCTCCACTGGTGGCTGCAACGGTGGCTACCTCATTTCGGCTGTATTGGTGATGAATTCCAGGGGGCGGCCATGTTAGTCAGTTCCAGCCAATGCAAAACAGGGGGCTTCTTCACATGGAGAAGGAGGGGGAAATGGCGGGGGGGAGGGAGTGCATGTAAAGGGAGTCCGTCGTGATCCTGCATTTAAAAAACACAAGCAGAAAGCCCCCTTTTAAATGCAGGATTTTAGGCTGGTATAGAGATGCTCAGCCCCTTCATGGATCACTGCCTTGTTGTGGTGAAGGGCCTTGCGTAACTCAGTGAAGCCATAAGCTATGCGGTGCAGGGCCACCCAAGATGGACAGGTCATGGTGGAGAGTTCTGACAAAATGTGGTCCGCTGGAGAAAGAAATGGCAACCCAAAGAAAATCCGATGCTGTAAAGAACAATATTGTTTAGGAACCTGGAATGTCAGAACAATGAATCAAGGTAAGCTGGAGGTGGTCAAACATGAGATGGCAAGATTGAACATCGACATCTTGGGAATCAGCTAACTCAAATGGACAAGCACGGGCAAATTTAATTCAGGTGACCATTATATCTACTACTGTGGGCAAGAATCCCTTAGAAGAAATGGAGTAGCACTCATAGTCAACAAAAGGGTGGGAAAAGCAGTACTGGGTTACAATCTCAAAAACGATAGAACGGTCTCAGTACGAATCCAAGGCAAACCATTCAACATCACAGTAATTCAGGTCTGTGCCCCAACCACTGAGGCCGAAGAAGCTGAGGTTGATCAGTTCTATGAAGACCTACAACACCTTCTAGAACTAACACCAAAAAAAGACGTCCTCTTCATCATAGGGGATTGGAATGCTAAAGTAGGAAGTCAAGAAATCACCGGGATATCAGGCAAGCATGGCCTTGGTGTACAAAATGAAGCAGGAAAAAGGCTAAGAGTTTTGCCAAGAGAACACGCTTATCATAGCAAACACTCTTTTCCAATAGCACAGGAGGTGACTCTACACATGGACATCACCAGATGGTCAATATCGAAATCAGATTGATTATGTCCTTTGCAGCCAAAGATGGAGAAGCTCTATACATTCTCTAAAAACAAGACCTGGAGCTGACTGTGGCTCAGATCATGAGCTTCTTGTTGCAAAATTTCAGCTTAAATTGAAGAATGTAGGGGAAACCACTAAACCATTCAGGTATGACCTAAATCATATCCCTGATGAATATACAGTGGAGGTGAGGAATAGATTTCAGGGATTAGACCTGATAGACAGAGTGCCTGAGGAACTATGGACGGAGGTCCGTAACATTGTTCAGGAGGCAGCAACTCAATCCATCCCAAAGAAAAGGAAATGCAAGAAAGCCAAGTGGCTGTCTGAGGAGGCTTTACAAGTAGCTGAAGAAAGAAGGGAAGTGAAAAGCAAGGGAGAAAGGGGAAGATATACCCAACTGAATGCAGATTTCCAGAGAATAGCAAGGAGAGACAAGAAGGCCTTCTTAGATGAACAATGCAAAGAAATCAAGGAAAACAATAGAATGGGAAAGACTAAAGATCTCTTCAAGAAAATTGGAGATCTCAAGGGAACGTTTTGTGCAAAGACAGGCATGATAAAGGACAAAGAAGGCAGGGACCTAACAGAAGCAGATGAGATTAAGAAGAGGTGGAAAGAATACACAGGAGAACTATACAGGAAAGATCTGAATGTCCCTGATAGCCATGATAGTGCGGTCACTGAACTTGAGCCGGACATCCTAGAGAGTGAAGTCAAGTGGGCATTAGGAAGCATTACTAACAACAAAGCTGGTGGAGATGACAGTATTCCAGCTGAGCTATTTAAGATCTTAAAAGATGATGCTGTTAAAGTGCTGCACTCAATATGCCAACAAATTTGGAACACTCAACAATGGCCACAAGACTGGAAAAGGTCAGTTTACATTCCAATTCCAAAGAAGGGCAATGCCAAAGAGTGTTCAAACTACTGTACAGTTGCGCTCATTTCACATGCCAGCACGGTTATGCTCAAAATCCTACAAGTTAGGCTTCAGTAGTATGTGAACCGAGAACTACCAGAAGTACAAGCTGGGTTTCGAAGAGGCAGAGGAACTAGAGATCAAATCGCCAACATTCGCTGGATCATGGAGAAAGCAAGAGAATTCCAGAAAAATGTCTATTTCTGCTTCATTGACTATGCTAAAGCCTTTGATTGTGTGGATCACAACAAACTCTGGCAAATTCTTAAAGAGATGGGAGTACCAGACCACCTTACCTGTCTCCTGAGAAACCTGTACGAGGGTCAAGAAGCAACAGTAAGAACCGGACATGGAACAACCAATTAGTTCAAAATTGGGAAAGGAGTACGACAAGGCTGTATATTGTCGCCCTGCTTATTTAACTTATATGCAGAGTACATCATGAGAAACGCCGGGTTGGATGAATCACAGGTCGGAAATAAGATTGCCGGGAGAATTATCAACAACCTCAGATATGCAGACAATACCACCCTAATGGCAGAAAGTGAAGAGGAGCTAAAGAGCCTCTTGTTGAGGGTGAAAGTGGAGAGTGCAAAAGCTGGTTTGAAACTCAACATTAAAAAGCCTAAAATCATGGCATCTGGCCCCATCACTTCCTGGCATAGAGAAGGGGAAGAAATGGAAGCAGTGACAGATTTTATTTTCTTGGGCTCCAAGATCACCGCAGACGGTGGGTGTAGCCATGAAATTAAAAGACGCTTGCTCCTTGGGAGGAAAGCTATGGCAAACCTAGACAGCATAGTAAGAAGCAGAGACATCACCTTGCCGACAAAGATTCGTATAATCAAAGCTATGGTTTTCCCCGTAGTAATGTATGGCTGTGAGAGCTGGACTATAAGGAAGGCTGAGTGCCGAAGAATTGATGCTTTCGAACTGTGGTGCTGGAGAAGACTCTTACGAGTCCCCTGGACTGCAAGGAGGTCAAATCAGTCCATCCTAAAGGAAATCAACCCTGAGTGCTCATTGGAAGGACAGACACTGAAGCTGAAGCTCAAATAGTTTGCCCACCTAATGCAAGGAGAAAGCTCCCTGGAAAAGACCCTGATGCTGGGAAAGATTGAAGGCAAAAGGAGAAGGGGACGGCAGAGGATGAGATGACTAGATAGCATCACCGATGCAATGAATATGGACTTGAGCACACTCCGGGAGAGAGCGGAGGACAGGAAGGCCTGGCGTGCTATGGTCCATGGGGTCACGAAGTGTCGGACACGACTGAACGACTGAACAACAACAGCAGAGATGCGCAGAGTCTCGTGAAACCTTACAGCTGTGCATGGCCTTTGGGGCCCATTTTTTACAATTAACGCTCCATGCATCGGATGAAGCAGGGTCTAGAGCAGAAGTGCTTCTAGATGAGTCTTTTATTGCCAATTGCCCTGCCTTGTTCGTGGAATTTCATGGGGGTGGCAGTGGTTCCAGACAGCACTGTCTTCCTTTCGCAACCCTCTCATGTTTCCTGACGCTCCTTCCATCTTTTTTCTTTCCACACAAAAATCTGTAAAGCAGGATGAGCTGCACGAGGTCTTTTGACTGGTGCTGCTAGGTGCAGTTCGTCCGGAAACGTCCCTGACAACTTATGCCACAATAAATGTGCTAGGTCTTTTTTTTTAATGCCTTAAGACTTTGTTGGCAAATTTAAGGTTAATAGTCATGGGTTGCAACTAGTCAAATGCAAGTCTTCCAAAGGCAGATCTTTCTGAAAACTAATGCAGGAAAGGTGTAGCAGCATACTGTTCAACTCCTACGTTTAATAATGTGTAAGATCATCACTGTTCATGGTTTATGGCTGGTATCCAATTGGTGTCCCTCCAATGACAGAAGACATCCATGGGTTGTATCCAGTGTTAGTCTAACCTGAGTCTCATTCATTTCAAGGAGTTAACTCTAAATAGGACCAAGTTTGGATATCATCTCATCTGTGGAATGAAGTGGGGGCAATTTCCAGCAATTCCCCCTCCTCCTGCAGCCCCCACACCACTACCCACCCTATTCCAAAGGAACCCCAACCCTCTGGAGCAGATTTGAGGGAACATGGGGGCTTTGGTGGGAGGGGGAACTGCTGGAATTCAGCCCTTCCCTGTTCGACTGATGGATGCCTTCCGTCAATGGAGAGACACCAATTGGTTATCACCCTATGCATTTAACATATCCAACTATTTTACGTGGTAGTTACACAAATTCCTCCTTCTCTTCCTCTTGTAGAAAATGTAGTTGTCACACAACAAAATCTGAACCTGAAGCTAAGGGCTTCTTCAAATGGAGCTTCTACCCTGCTATTGAGATTGCTCCCTCACGGACGTTCGCAGGCCCTTTAGATGACGTCGTCAACCTCCAGGGCATCTCCTGCACTAAATGACCTTTATTCCATTTTTAAATAGAGTGCAGATAATGAGCTAACAAATTACCCTGCTTGTATTCCGCTTGAGTTCCCTCTGTGAAAAAGGAAAAGCCGCTGGAAGAGGAGCTAGATCAATAAAACATATAGAAGACTCAGATAAGGGGGTGGGGAGGAGGAGGGAAAAGGGGAGGGGGCAAAGGAAGCACATGTAAAGGGAGTCTGTTGTGATCTTATATTTAAAATGGGAGCAGAAAGCCCCATTTTAAATGTGGGATTTAAGGCTGGAGAAGGAAATGGCAACCCACTCCAGTAGTCTTGCCAAGAAAACCCCATGGAACATATCACATGGCTAAAAGATATAACACTGGAAGATGAGCCCCTCAGGGCCGAAGGTGTCCAATATACTACTGGGGAAGAGCAGAGGGTATTTCCAAGTAGTGCCAGAAAGAGTGAAGCAGATGGGCCAAAGCCGAAAGGACACTCAGCTGTGCATGTGTCTGGTGGTGAAAAGAAAATCCGATGCTGTAAAGAACAATATTGTTTAGGAACCTGGAATGTCAGATCAATGAATCAAGGTAAGCTGGAGGTGGTCAAACATGAGATGGCAAGATTGAACATCGACATCTTGGGAATCAGCGAACTAAAATGGACAGGCATGGGTGAATTTAATTCAGGTGACCATCATATCTACTACTGTGGGCAAGAATCCCTTAGAAGAAATGGAGTAGCACTCATAGTCAACAAAAGGGTGGGAAAAGCAGTACTGGGGTACAATCTCAAAAACGATAGAATGATCTCAGTATGAATCCAAGGCAAACCATTCAACATCAAAGTAATTCAAGTCTATGCCCCAACCACTGAGGCCAAAGAAGCTGAGGTTGATCGGTTCTATGAACACCTTCTAGAACTAACACCAAAAAAAGATGTCCTCTTCATCATAGGGGATTGGAATGCTAAAGTAGGAAGTCAAGAAATCACCGGGATATCAGGCAGGCATGGCCTTGGTGTACAAAATGAAGCAGGACAAAAGCTAATAGAGTTCTGCCAAGAGAACACACTGATCATAGCAAACACGCTTTTCCAACAGCACAACAGGCGACTCTACGCATGGACATCACCAGATGGTCAATAAAATCAGATTGATTATGTACTTTGCAGCCAAAGATGGAGAAGCTCTATACATTCTCTACAAACAAGACCTGGAGTTGACTGTGGCTCAGATCATGAGCTTCTTGTTGCAAAATTTCAGCTTAAATTGAAGAACGTAGGGAAAACCACTAAACCATTCAGGTATGACCTAAATCATATCCCTGATGAATATACAGTGGAGGTGAGGAATAGATTTCAGGGATTAGACCTGATAGACAGAGTGCCTGAGGAACTATGGACGGAGGTCCGTAACATTGTTCAGGAGGCAGCAACTCAATCCATCCCAAAGAAAAGGAAATGCAAGAAAGCCAAGTGGCTGTCTGAGGAGGCTTTACAAGTAGCTGAAGAAAGAAGGGAAGTGAAAAGCAAGGGATAAAGGGGAAGATATACCCAACTGAATGCAGATTTCCAGAGAATAGCAAGGAGAGACAAGAAGGCCTTCTTAGATGAACAATGCAAAGAAATCAAGGAAAACAATAGAATGGGAAAGACTAAAGATCTCTTCAAGAAAATTGGAGATCTCAAGGGAACGTTTTGTGCAAAGACAGGCATGATAAAGGACAAAGAAGGCAGGGACCTAACAGAAGCAGATGAGATTAAGAAGAGGTGGAAAGAATACACAGGAGAACTATACAGGAAAGATCTGAATGTCCCTGATAGCCATGATAGTGCGGTCACTGAACTTGAGCCGGACATCCTAGAGAGTGAAGTCAAGTGGGCATTAGGAAGCATTACTAACAACAAAGCTGGTGGAGATGACAGTATTCCAGCTGAGCTATTTAAGATCTTAAAAGATGATGCTGTTAAAGTGCTGCACTCAATATGCCAACAAATTTGGAACACTCAACAATGGCCACAAGACTGGAAAAGGTCAGTTTACATTCCAATTCCAAAGAAGGGCAATGCCAAAGAGTGTTCAAACTACTGTACAGTTGCGCTCATTTCACATGCCAGCACGGTTATGCTCAAAATCCTACAAGTTAGGCTTCAGTAGTATGTGAACCGAGAACTACCAGAAGTACAAGCTGGGTTTCGAAGAGGCAGAGGAACTAGAGATCAAATCGCCAACATTCGCTGGATCATGGAGAAAGCAAGAGAATTCCAGAAAAATGTCTATTTCTGCTTCATTGACTATGCTAAAGCCTTTGATTGTGTGGATCACAACAAACTCTGGCAAATTCTTAAAGAGATGGGAGTACCAGACCACCTTACCTGTCTCCTGAGAAACCTGTACGAGGGTCAAGAAGCAACAGTAAGAACCGGACATGGAACAACCAATTAGTTCAAAATTGGGAAAGGAGTACGACAAGGCTGTATATTGTCGCCCTGCTTATTTAACTTATATGCAGAGTACATCATGAGAAACGCCGGGTTGGATGAATCACAGGTCGGAAATAAGATTGCCGGGAGAATTATCAACAACCTCAGATATGCAGACAATACCACCCTAATGGCAGAAAGTGAAGAGGAGCTAAATGGCTAGATAGCATCACCGATGCAATGAATATGGACTTGAGCACGCTCCGGGAGAGAGCGGAGGACAGGAAGGTCTGGCGTGCTATGGTCCATGGGGTCATGAAGAGTCGGACATGACTGAATGACTGAACAACAAGAGATGCTCTAAGAGTTTTGTTACACAAACAGTAGAATTCTCATCACTTTCTCACAGTTGGGGATCTGAGAATGTGCCACCCAGGCAATACTGCAGCAAGCACAAGCATCCTCCTGAAGCGGGCAGTTTCAGGCGCAATTGTTCATTTAACCCTTCTGGCGCTCTGTAGCAGCTACGGAGCACCAAAAAGGCCACATTTACCTTGCAAACAGTTTGGTGTGCTCCTGTGCCATTTTTCCCTGTAAAAAAACCACCATTAAAAAAAACCCCTCTCTTTTGGGGGGTGGGGGGAATGGTAGTGGTGAGGGCCGCACTGGGTTAAAGGGATAATAGGAAGGAGAGGTGGAGTTCAATAAAAGAGGGGCTATCTGGAAGAGCCACTTCTGTTTCTACTTCAGCATGGCTGCTGGTCTTTCATACTCACCGCATAGCATCAGAGTGGGATCATGTCTTGACCCAGCAGAGAAGAACTGAGGGGGGTGGGGGAGAGGAAAAGAAGAAAAAGAACTCTAGGCTTCAAGAAGGGTGAGTGGAAAACTGAAAGGAAAAGGAATTATCAGAGAGCCAGGTGAGAATTAAAAGATACACGTTTGTAAAGCTATGGATCTTACAACACAAATGGCTCAACTTCAAAAATTTGATTTTCAAAATTCACGCAATTGGCTCAGCTGGATAAGGAGATCTGAGAGATATAGGAAGGCTTCTGGGTTGATGCAGAAATCAGAAGAACACCAAGTGAATTCTCTCATTTTTGGAATTGGGGACACTGAAGACAATATTCTCTGTAGTCTACGTCCCACTGCAAAAGACCAAGAAATTATAAGAAAATGAAGAAAGCTTTTGATAATCATTTTGTAGGGAGACAGAATTACATTTTTGAAAGAGCAAAATTTAACAGGAGGTGCCAGGAGCAAGGGAAAACGGCAAAAGATTTTATCACTGCTCTGCATACCCTAGCCGAACAGTGTAACTATGGAACACTAAAAGAAGACCTCATAAGGGATAGGATAGTTGTGGGCATAAAAGATACAAAATGGTCAGCTCAATTTCATCTGGATACTGGTCTCACATTAGCCAATGCAACAGCAAAAGTGGGAATGCATGAAGCTATAAGTTCGAGTTACATCCTAGTCTCACAAGCAACTATATGTCAGATAATGTGGACACAATAAAAATCAAGAAGAAAGTGAGAGAAAATGTAGCCAGCCCCAAAGTGCAACCTAAAACCTCAGCACAATCAGCATATGTGAGACCAAAATATGTCACCAGAATTTCAGGAGGAACAAGTATGGAAGATATGACAGGAAATGGACTCAGAATTGTCAGCAGTGCTCTGCAAAGGAAGAGAATGTAAGTGATGCCACAAAATAGGGCATTTTGCAGCAGTGTGCAGAATCCCTACAACTAGACATGGTACAGGAACAATTACAAAGGGCCAGTAATGAGGAACCTGTGGAACCCATATTTTTAGGGTCTATAATGTCAGTAGAACAAATGCCATTTTGGTATAAAAACATAAATTTAAATGGAAAAACCTTTCAATTATAAATGGATACAGGAGCTGCTGCTACTGCAATTCTCACAAAAGGCTGTGATCCATATTGAGACAGATAATTACAAGCAACAAATACAACCAATTACAACCAACTTTCAGTGTATTGTTACTGGCTCCATGTAGAACCCAACAAATAAGGTTCTACATGGAGCCAGTAACAATACACTGAAAGCCTGAGGCCAGTTTCAGGCAATACTGGGAAAAGAGGGGAAGGTCTGGGTCTGCAATTCAGGAATCAGGACCTCACTGCACCGCTATTGGGGTTGCCTGTAAAACAGCAACTACATCTACTATAAAGACTGGAGAACAACACACAAAACGAAATATTTCCAAAATGTACTCCCAGGTTTTTACAGGACTAAGCAAAATAACCAGAGACTATAAAATAATGGTGATGACAGCCACTCTTTTAGCCCTGACAGCACCATGTTGGTTAGGAATTATGGGAACTGTAGTCTAAAATATCTGCAGGGCACTAGCGGAATTGTGCAACTACACTAGAGTTTCATTCCTCCATTTCCAGATAATAAGAGACCTTCCTCAATCAAAAAGAAGCTGTGGAAGTGGTTGCAAAGAACGGGATGATGACATCCCTGTAGGATGATGACATTGAGCCTTCCTACATGAGGCATTTATTGTGCACTCATGATTCCTCACTCACGGTAGTTTGTGGGCGCTATATACAATGTCGTCATTCTGCAGGGCCTCTTCTATTCTTTACAACCATTTCTGTGGCTTTTTTTTTATCGAGGAAAGTGTAGTATTACCTGGAAATGGCGGAATGGAAACCCAAGTGTAGTTGTCCAATTCTGCTACACCACAGCACCACCTAGTGAGTATCTAATGAACATATAGAAAGGCAGAGAAAGAAACCCCCCAGAAAAAAAAACATATGTAAAGGAGCTGATCTTAATCCCACAAAGAATGTGGCAGCAGCAGCCTTGGTAAAGTGGCAGGTTAAAAGCCTCATGTAGAAAAGCCTGTGCTGTAAAGCACCCACAAACTACCATGAATGAGGAATCATGAGGCTCCCCCCCCAACATGTCCAACGAGCATGTGAGCTGCCTGCTGAGCTGCGTGAGTTCCCTGCTTCTTACCCAGACCTGTCACGAGGGCTCTCAGCCATTGGCCTCATCAGGGGAGTCGCCATTTTCTTTTAAAAATGGGCCATTTACGCCTGTAATGTTGAGTAGATGACTGCCATTTGTGCAACATTTGATATAAGGAAATAGCCAAGTCACCATTTTTTAAAAAAAACGGTGACTCCCTTGAAGAGGCTGATGGCTGCAGGCGCTCGTGGCAGGTCCAGGCAAGGAACGGGGCTTGCACGGCTCAGCGGGCAGCAATTTGGATGTCTGGATCTCGCTTCAGATCCGGAATCCAAAGTGGGATGGGATCAGGCCAAAGTGGTCCAAAGTGGGTTGGGGCCTATTTGGAAGCTCTGAATCAGCTTCCAAAGTGGGATGTGGGCTCCGTGTACAGCCCTATTAGAAAGTATTTGAGGGGAGATTTGCAGACTGGACGGTGATAAAATGGTGGCAATGGAAAGGCGGTGGGTGGGTGTTTTTTAATCAGTTTCTTTAAGGAGCACTATTGAAGTCTTTTATTGAAGTGTGATTGTATGAATGTGTTTTTTTAATGTAAAAAGCATTTAGGAGTAATTAAAAGATCAGGTAAGTAAATAAATAAAATTGTTGATAAGATGGCGCCTACTGGAAAAGTAATAGTGAAGGTGGGCCAAGTGACAATAAGGTCACCTGAAAAAGGTCACCACCTACCTCATAGCCTCTTGGAAAATATGGGAAAGTAGGACCACGGCCATCCCTACCTGTGGAGGTAGCACTATTATCTTTCCAAAAAAGCTGGATTTTCTGCCATCTGAGGAAAGAATGAAGATCCACAACAAAAACAGAGGAGGACAGTGATTTTCAGATGACGCCATGCCCTATAAAGAGTGAATAAATGAAATGTGCCAATTTCACGCTAAAGGAGCATCCTCAGTTTCCTGTCTTGCTCTTCAAAGCATCTGATATGGGACTTGTTTTGGTTGGTTTTTAAAAAATAGAATATAGGTTATAATCGCAACTCATAAAAGAACACCTGATTTTCATAAGGGGGAACTATTATGACATCTCAGTTTGTGTATATGGAAATTGCTTAGACGGCAAGTTGGCTGTTGGCTGTATTCAAAGGAGGCCAAATGTGTGTGTGTGTTTTTACAAGCTCCACCTCAGTTAAAGTTGGTCTTCTCTTAAAAATCATAGAAGCATTGCTACCTCACAGTGGAGGCTGGCTTTGATGTCAGTGGGGCAGTGAATCTGCTGTGGTTTTCAGTCAGAACCAGTCAGGGCTCTAAAGGAGCTGTCCAAGGTCCAAGCCATATTACCTGGAGATGCCAGGGACTGAAACCGAGGCCTTTTGCATGCAAAGCATGTGCTCTACCACTGGCCTGTGGCTTTCCCCAAGGCTAGAAATAGCAAGAATCAAAGTTTCAGGTGAAGCATGCCCTGACAATGGCAAGAGGCAGCAAGGGCAATATCTACACTGCCAATTTATATTGCTTAGACTTTAAGAAAATTGGCTTCCCCAAAGAGTCCTAGGACCTGTAGTTTGGTGAGGTGCTGAAAATTCAGTTAGCAATTGCTTACCCCTTACTCCATCCTGAACAACAATTCCCAGGGGAAAGGAATAGTTGTTAAACCAGTTTAAGCCTATAGTGCACACAAACCCTAATGGCATCTCTCTGGATCAGCACTCTTGCTGCGTGGTGTTTCATTCACTTTAATCCTTCACTGTCCACAGACTAATCTTTACCCATTTCCTGTTGATACAGGTTTCCTCCGAGAATAGCTTAACTAGGGATTTTGTTTTTTTCTGAATAAATGATGAACTTGCATAATGCATCCATGTAGGCATCCATCCATCCATACTCCAGTAATGTTGATGCAGTTTGCTTAAAAAGGAAAAGAAAAAGGTTGCAGCTTTGGGATGGGTTTGTGAAGCAGTTCATTCAAAATCCTGAAGCAGCCAGGTTTAGCCTCTGCTAAAATTAATAAGCAAAGGAAATGAACTAGGTAAATATGTTCCATTGTGCAAATTCGCTTCAAACAAAACAAAAGCCTCTAATAATTGGTAAGGGGTTGGGAAATGGCCAGGATTAAACTTTTTTTTCCAAACCAGTGGACAACACACACACACACACACACACACACACACACACGAAGTAGTATTTAAGTCTGTGTCCAGTCCTGGACAGCACAGTTTAAGAATGATATCAACAAACTGGAATGTGTCCTGAGGAGGATGACAAAGATGGTGAGAGGTCTGGAGATAAACTCCTGTGAGGAAAGGTTGAAGGCAGTGGAGGCTGGTGGCTCTGATGTTTCTGGGTTTCAGACAGAAACAGTCAAAACTCTAAAAGAGCTGTCCAAGGAACTGAACCCCATCCCAAAATGGATTCAGCATCTTGGATAGCTCCTTTAGAGTTCTGATTGGTTTTGGCTGAAACCTGGAGTGGATTCACCTCCCCACAGATATCAGAGCCACCAGCCTCCACTGGTCATAAGACAACTACTTTTACTGGAGAGAAGTGGTGCTTCACACCTTGCATAGCTCCTTTGGAGTTCTGATTGGTTCTGACTGAAACCTGGAGCAGATTCACCTCCCCACTGAAATTGGAGCCACCAGCTTCCACTGGTTGAAGGAACTGGGTTTATTTGGACTGGAGAAGAGATGATTATGAACTAACATGATAGCTGTCTTGAAATATATGAAGGACGATCACCTAGATGATGAAGCAAATCTGTTTTCTATTGCCTCAAGTGGTAGGAACTGGAGCAACAAGCTCAAAATACATACAAGAAAGGAGATTCTGACTAAACATTAGGAAGAAATTTCTGATGGCATGAGGTATTCAGCAGTGGACAGACTGCCTTGTAAGGTGGAGGACTCACAGCACTAGTGGTTTTTAAGTAGAGGCTGGATGGCTAGTAGCGGATATCCTGCATCAACAGGAGGTTTGACTAGATGACCTTTGAGGTCATTTCCAACTCCATGATTCTAAGGCGTGAGCATACAGTGCCAGATCATGAGATATAGTACGAAACTGCCCATCTGAGTATGTCCAAAGATGCCTTTGTAATGCATCACAATTAATGGGGGGCAGAGGGATTAAATAAAAGAAAATTAGTACTTTAGCCATGTGATACTCGGAAATCTTTGTTGAAATATAATCTCTTCCCCATGTAATTGATGCAGCGGGGGAGCTTTGCTCTTGGGGTCAGGAGGCAAAAAAAATCTCAGAGAAGATGCACCAGTTCTGGAGAGGGGTAGAATGTAACCTCCAAAGAACTAAAACAATGTTATTTACATTGTTTTATTTAATTATTTTATTTAAGTAAAAGTTAATTCATGAAATGGCAAGGCATTGTGGTTGGAGGTAAAGATACCCCATCTTTATTTTTACACTGCTATTCATTCATTCATTCATTCATTCAATTTATGAATCACCCTATAGCCAAAGCTCTCAGGGTGACGTACATAATAAAAGCAAAACCAATAAAAGCCATGATAAAACTTATAACAAAACACATTAAAAGGCATTGTTTTAAAAACAGCAACAAAAATTCAGCATTTAAAAGAGATAAATAACTGAACAGCTAAAAACATAAAGATGATTTTAAAATGCATCATTAAACATATTAAAAAAATAAAGCAAGTATCAGTTTAAAATACTTTTCAAAGGCCTGGGAGAATAAAAACGTATCTGCCTGGTGCCAAAAAGTAAACAAAGTAGGTGCCAGATGGACCTCTCTAGGGGAGGGCATTCCAAAATTTGGGGGCCGCTGCAGAAACGTCTCACTTGGGAGTAGCTCCCCACCAAATTTCAGTGCATGGGGGCACTTGGAGTACTGCTCCTCTGCTTGAATGGTCAGAGTGGGGGGAACCCACCTCAGCCTCTAAACCAGGGATGCAGAACCTCTTTCAGTCCAAGAGCCGGACTCAGTTTCAGAGACATTCTTGGGGGCCGCGTTCCAGTGGTGGGCAGGGCCAAAGCCATAAGGGGCAGAGCCAAAAATACCCAAACTACCAGCATATTTTAGCCTAAAGCTCTTACTGCCAATCATTAAGCCTTTGGAGAGGGATTTCAACTTTTTAGAATGGAGGAAAAACTGCACCAAAGCTGGGAAATCACCAAATGATCAGTGGTTGGGGGAAAGGGGGTGGGGCCAGGGGAAGAGGAAGGGGCGGGGCTCTCTGGGGACCCCCAAAGGGCCATATTTGGCTCCCAGGCCTGACATCCTGCACCCCTGCTCTAAAGAAACAATATAAAACTAAATCAAAATTGTCAGTGGCAAAGAATGGAGTCTGGGGATTGGGGAAGTTCTGTCCCCAGCCAATAGGGAGGGCACCTGTCTGGCAGCCACATTATGTAAAGCCGTGACAATCAGAATGCGCATGTATCATTTAGGGTGGCAATGGCATGAGCTAATTTCTCAGAGACAAAGTACTGCAATTTAATAACATAAGAACACAAGAAGAGCCATGCTGGATCAGACCAAGCATCCATCTAGTCAAGCATTCTGTTCGCATATTGGCCAACTAGCTGCCCACAGGTAACCCACAAGCAGGACATGAGTGCAAAAGAGCCCTCCCACCCATGTTCCCCAGCAACTGCTGTAGTCACTGCCTCTGGTACTGGAGGTAGCACATAGCCATCAGGACTAGTAGCCATGGATAGCCTTTTTCTCCAGGAATTTGTCTAGCCCCCTTTCAAAGCTGTCCAAATTGGTGGCCATCACTACATCCTGTGGTGGCAAATTCCGTAGTTTAACTATGCGCTGTGTGAAGAAGTACTTCCTTTTATCTGTCCTGAATCTCCCAGCAATCAGCTTCATAGGATGAGCCTGGGTTCTGGCATTTTGAGAGAGGGAGAAAAATGTCTTCTTATCCACTTTCCCCACACCATGCATAATTTTGTACACTTCTATGTCTCCCCTTACTCACCTTTTCTCCAAGTTAAACAATCCCAGCTGTTGTCCCTGATGGCTAGGAAAATGCAATGTCTCAATCAAAGAAGCACTACCTTGAGAAAAGATGTCAGGATCCCCCGCCACAATAAATAATATACGCATTTATTCTGCAAAATAAAAAAGATAATCTCAGAAGACCTTAAATGTTGTTCATGTAATACTGAAAGCCAAAACAGCCATTTTATTTATTTATTAATTTATTATTAAATTTATTAATCGCCCATCTGGCTGGTCACCCAGCCACTCTGGGCGATGTACAACATACAATAAAAACAGTTTAAAACAATAAAATTCTACAATAAAAATATTTTTTAAAATACCCTAACCCACCCCAAATGCCTGCCTGAACAACAACGTTTTTAATGCACGACGGAAGCTCATTAAAGAGGGGGCATGACGGAGTTCCCTAGGGAGGGAGTTCCACAGAGTGGGGGCCACCACAGAAAAGGCCCTCTCCCTCGTCCCCACCAGTCTAGCTGTCCTGGCTGATGGGACAGAGAGAAGGCCATCCGAGGCTGATCTTGTTAAGTGGCCTGTCTGGTGCTGCTGGAGGCGCTCCTTAAGATAGGCTGGGCCGGAACCATATAGGGTTTTAAAGGTCAAAAGCAACACCTTGAATTTGGCCCGGAAAACAACTGGTAACCAGTGCAACTCCTTCAGCACTGGAGTGATGTGATCTCGCCGGCGGCTGCCTTTAATCAGGCGAGCCGCCGCGTTCTGTACCAGCTGCAGTTTCCGAACTGTCTTCAAGGGTAACCCCACGTAGAACGCATTACAGTAGTCTAAACGAGAGGAGACCAGGGCATGTACTACTGATGGGAGCAGATGGTTGGGAAGGAAGGGGCGCAGCCGCCGTATCAGATGGAGTTGATACAGTGCTGTCCAGCTCGCAGCTGACACCTGAGCCTCCATGGACAGCTGGGAGTCCAAAATGACCCCCAGGCTGCGGACCTGGTCTTTCAAGGGTAGCCGTACCCCATTCAACACCAGGTCAACATCCCCCAACCTCCTCTTGTCTCCCACCAAAAGGACCTCGGTCTTGTCAGGGTTCAGCTTCAGCCTATTCCTCCCCATCCAGCCACTCACCGTCTCCAGACATTTGGACAGGGATTCTACGGCCAACCTTGGTGAAGATTTAAACGAGAGGTGGAGCTGCGTGTCATCTGCATATTGATGACACTGCACCCCAAACCTCCTGATGATAGCCCCCAGCGGCTTCACATAGATGTTAAATAGCATCGGGGAGAGGATGGAACCCTGTGGCACCCCACAAGTAAGTGGCCACGGGTCCGAAACCTCCTCTCCCAGTGCTACCCTCTGGTACCTGCTGGAGAGGAAGGACCGGAACCACCGCAATACAGTGTCCCCAATGCCCAACCCCTCCAGGCGGTCCAGGAGGATACCGTGGTCAACGGTATCGAAAGCCGCTGAGAGGTCGAGGAGAACAAGGAAGGAGCATTCACCCCTATCCAGAGCCTTCCTCATATCATCTACCAAGGCGACCAAGGCCATTTCTGTCCCATGCCCAGGCCTGAAGCCCGACTGAAATGGTTCTAGATAATCAGTTTCTTCTAAGTGTGCCTTCAACTGCACCGCCACCACCCGCTCAATCGATTTTAAAAAACTTAATTGTATATTGCGGTCCACGTTAGCCTTTCATTGAACTTGCAAATGTGACATAATTTAGGTATTGTTTAATGGCCCTTGTAGGGATGTGGTTTTACCTCAAGTGTTTTCTAGGGCTAGGGAGATACTTTTGTACAAATGAAGCTTTTTCATTTACCAAACAAAGCCTTAGTTTGTGTGTGTGTGTGTGTGTGTGTGTGTGCGTGTGTGTGTGTTGTGCGAATAACAGCTCTCCTTTGGCTTGCAAGACAGGAAGTAGTATCTAAATAGCCAGCTTTGAAAAGGAGTTTTGAAATTCTTTTCAGCCTTTTGAAATACGGTATGAATCAGCTGGTGAGAGAAGCAGAAGCATTTATGAGGAAGCTGATAACAGGAAGCCCTCACTTGTCGCTTTTTGCAGTTTTAAGGAGCAGCCTATTGATTCACTCTGTCCTCCCACCCCAAACTCTCTGGACTGCGGAGAGCTCACCTATTTGTTTTGGAAAGGGATCATTTGCCATGCAGATCAGTGTCTCTGCATTCACCGTTTGGAGCCATCCCAGCATTTTCTCTGGTCTATAAAGCATGTTTGGTTGTGAAGTAGCAAGAGAGCATTAAGCAAGGAGGAGGTCCAGACAGCAGAAAGGAAGCAGCCAAGAACGTGAGAACCCCACAATCCGGAGACAAGACTCCCGTAACAAAATGTCAGTGCTTAATCCTATCCTGACCCCCCCTGTGGTGAAGGACTACATGACCAGAGGCGAACGCTTTATCAAATGGGATGATGTGAGTACCAAAGCTTTTACTTTATTATTGGTTTGCCGCTTGGGAGGGCTCCTGCCCTGAAAGGCAGCTTAGAAATGTTTTAAATAAACGATTTTTTAAAATTTAATGTGCCGTTGGGTTGGGAGCAGAAACAGCCTTGGTTGTGTCTTCTAGGGAGCAGGAAATGGAAGGTTATGTACATTCTACCCAACTGTGTGCAAGAATAAATGTATCTTTCCGTGTTTGAGGGCAGTACATGAATGTTTGTATGTCTGTAAGATATTAGGGTGGCCATGTGACTTTCTTTACAGAGGTCAGTGCTGTGTTTGAAAAACTGACCTTTATTTGAAGGTGTTCTCTATATGAAGGCCTGTTTGGTCGAAGTCCGGTTTAAAGACAGCCATGAGAAGGTGAGCAATAGGGGCCTGGAAGTTGCCTATCAGAGGAAGCTGGTGGTTCCAGTGTCAGTGGGGTGGTGAATCCACTCTGGGTTTCAGTCAGAACCAGGCAGAACTCTAAAGGAGCTATCTAAGGTGCTGAATCCATTTTGGGGATAGGGTTCAGCACTTTGGATAGCTCTTTTAGAGTTCTGGTTTTGACTGAAACCCGGAACGGATTTGACATCGGAGCAACCGGTCTCCACTGCTATCAACATTTAGCAGAGTGAGCAGGCACACTGGTCACTTGGTCACTGTCTTCCCCACTATGATAAGATGTAACGTGTTTCTATTTAAATTATAGTTTAGATAATTCTATCTAAACTTGCAGCTGTGCATAGAAATAAGCATATGCAATTTTTATGCAAATGTATGTCCTCTTCTACCGTCTTTTTTGGTGGTGTGTAAGTGGCTAAAAGATAACGGGGAAAGCAATGGGTGGTGGGTAAGGAAAAGGGAAGTATGGCAAGTGGTTATATAATTGTAGTAGGCCTGCAAGTCAGTTCTTGCAATATTGTTATTGTGCAAATGAGGAGTTCCAACCATCCTATGGAAAGGTACTTCTATGGACTATGGAGAAATAATTATCTATCTATCTATCTATCTATCTATCTATCTATCTATCTTGATAAACGTTTAGTCTGTGCAGCAGCCACTCCAGGAGCCTTTCTGACTGAGGAGCAGGATAAAAAGGCTTTAAATAAATAAATAATATTCACAACATCTATCAAAGAGGCTTACAAAATGCAAGACTACAATGTATAAGAAACTCTATGGAATGCTTCTCAGAATAAAACATATATAAAAGAAATGACAAAAATAAACATAGCAGCATCAAACACCTAGCAGCAGGCCACTTTCATATAAACTGGGGTATCAGCAGGCACTTGACACAAATGAAGTCTTCACTGCCCTGTGAAAAACAAGCAATAACAAGAGCAGGTGAATCTGTCCCAGGAAGGGCACTGATGAGCAAATTAAGGGCACCATCCTGTGCATATTTAGACAGAAATAAATCTTCCAGTTCCCAGCATTCCCTAGCAAGCCATGCTGGGAGTTGTAGGATTTTTTCTGTCTAAACATACATAGGGTTGTTCCTCTAATGCACTTTATATAGTGTTTTGGGGGGCATTCGAAGAGCTCCACATACACTATCTTAGTAAGCCTTACAACAGCCCTGCAATGTAGGCAGGGGTTATAATCCCTATATTGTAGAGGGATGACTGCATGTACGAAGGCTGAAAGGTAATGGCTTGCCTAGTATGTTCTTCCCTGAAGTGAGATTTGAACCAAGGACTCTCCGCCACCCACCCTGTAATGTGTGAATTGGACATTCTTTGATATATAACCTTGGTTCATATACTCAAAGACCACACTGAAAGACCAAGGGAGCAAGTGCCCCTCTGGATCTCAAACACCCCCATTGTTGGATCACTGTGGTGACTTGAAGGAAAGGCACTTTCCACATACAAAGTTATGGATTTTATCCAGTGCTAGTACTAATTAGAGCAGACCCATTGAAATGAATGGAATGTAAGTTAGACTAACGTTGGATACAACCTGAAAAGTGAATCATAACCTGGAAATTAAAATAAGGCCACAATCCTAAGCATGCATATTTGAAAGTTAATTCCATCAAAATCAATAAGATTTCCTTCAGAGAAAATACATTTAAGACTAGAGTGATAGTGAAATATACCATTATTTGTCTTTCAGAAACCGATTTGGTGGGTCAAAGCTTGCTCCCAAATTGTTCCTTCTGCCTCCCCCTCATTATTATTTTTCTGGTGTTATCAATGCATACATTTACTTTGCATTGTGGAGGATTTGGTGCAAAGTGACACTGTAGGGAAGGAGTAAATGCAGCGTCCATACAGCAGTCTACAAAGAGGGCTGTATGTACATTAGCCGAACTTGTATGTTTCTTCCGTTTCAAAAAGGAGGGGAGGGATCACGTAAATGAGACCATTCACTATCACATTTGATCTCATGAGTGTGTGCCTCGAGATGGTCAGGATAGCTTGTACGTACACATACACCCACCCACAAGTATTACGTAAGCCAGCTCTTAGCGTACAGTCACATGCCTGTATTGTACGCAGGAAAAGACTGCAGTTGATGGCTCGTGCAATGCTCCTGTTATGCACCCAAGATACCAAAAGTTGTTTTAAGCAAGAGAAGAAGATTTTGTGTGAATCTGGGATGCTACTGTCCTTCTGCTTCCCAATACCAAACAAATACGCATTTGGTTCTGCATGAGATCTTGTGCTAAGAAAATCCCTGTAAGAAGACAGCTGCAAGTGAGCAGGAGGAGGAAAACCATAAAGTGGTGAATGGCTTCCTTTTCTTGTCTCCTTGCTGGAGGGTATATGGGATAAGATCAAGCTATGAACTCTTGATCTTACATGGTCCTTCTGCCTGCTTTGTACACGTGAAGTGGTGGCTGCAAAATCACATTTAAAACTATCCAGGCACATGCATATACAAAAGTGCCAGAACTTTTATGGAAAATTCATTCGACAGGCAACTCTTGTGTATGTTCACCCTCTTTTATCTATTATCTATGGAGAGATCTTTCAAAGCTAAGTTAAGCACAGTCTTCACTTACCCTGCATAATCTAGCACTAATTTAAAATATGCACAAAGTAGATCGATTCATATCACACTTTGAATGAAGCAGAAAGAGCTGTTTGTTTAAAATGTTGTCACTAAAGAATATTGTCAAATAAGGGGTCCAGTGTGGTGCTGTGATAGATCCATGGGTTCATCTCACCACAATTATGCAGAAAGGTACAATGACTTGATATGAGGGTGTCATCATGCCATTGAATATGCATGCAGTCAGCCCTAGCATGGTTTGGAGATGTCTCTAGACTGTGAAAGATCACCTTCATGTGCATAGAGGCCTCCAGTTTGGCACATGGTCAGTCATGTCATTAACCCGTGTTGTCATGTGATGCTTTGGGGGCTTCAGTGCTTGTGTGGCAAGGTCAAAACCTGAAGTTTTGGTGGGATCCAAAGGTGATCCTCCTCTGCTTTGCTCTGGATCCTAAATGCACTCCTGAGTGTTTTATTTTAAAAAATGATAGGATGGCTGCTAAAGCAGGGAATGCATCACCCCAAAAGTGGGCAAAAATGGACACAGATTTGCATAGAAGTTGCATATGCTAATTTATATGTATAGATGCAAATTTAGAGATAATTGCTATAATTTAAATAGAAATACAATACATCTCACCATAGTAGGGAAGACTGTGACCAGGTGACCTGTGCTGTCAATCTACTATTGTTCTGGTACTGTTTATGAGCTACATCAAAGCCCCTGCTGCTCTCCCTTCCTATGGTTCTTTAAACTGGACTTACATTGGACAGCCCTTCAAACAGCAGACTGTCTTCTGTAATGCAGGACACATGGCCACCCGATTCCACCATTGGGAAATTCTTCCAAATGTTAGTCAAAATCTCCTTTCTTGTAATCTGAACCTGTTGCTCCAGTTCCTATCCTCTGGAGCAATAAGATACAAATTTGCTCCACCATCTCTGGGGTGTTGTTATTGTTTATTCGGTCAGTTGCTTCTGACTCTTCGTGACTTCATGGACCAGCCTACGCCAGAGCTTCCTGTCGTAGCCCTTCATATATTTGAAGACGGTGATCATATCATCTCACAGAAATCTTTTCTCTGGGCTAAACAAGCCCAGCTCCTTCAGCCTTTCCTCAGAGGAACCTAGTCTAGAATGATTAAATAGGTACATATGGTAGTCAAGAAGATGCATTTGGAATAAGTAAATTAACTATATCGTGTTTTAAAGAGTTTTTTCCCTTGAGGACTCCAAGATTATCATTGCTCTTGAATTCTCAAGCTGAAGGTTTTAAAAAAAATATTGTTATTCTCAGATGCAACCAAAGCCACTAGTATGAGTAGCACAGGCCAAAGAGGGGAGTATAGCACAAAATGTCTGGGCTGTTTGATACCTCTTCCTTGAGCAGCCTTTCCCGCACTGTAGCCTAAATGCTAAAACACTGACTCAGTTGTGCAGCAAACTATCACCTGCAAGCGTCCTGAGGTAACGTCTGTGTCTATTGCCGGTGTCAGCTGCCTCAGCAGGTGCACGTTTCCTTCAGTGGAGAGGGCCACCTTTGCCCTTCAAGGCTAAACTACTCTACTATGGCTACACTGGTTAAACAGAAAGCTCCTTAAAGCAGGTTCCATCATGGCCTTCAGTCTGTATGGTGCAGTAGAGCTCAGTCCTTCTCATGTCGTAAGTATTTGTGCCTGCCCGGACCTTAAGATCATCCTTGGCAGCCCTTTTCCGTGAGCCCCTACCAAAGGAAGTGAGGCGGGTGGCTACTAGGAGGAGGGCCTTTTCTGCTGTGGCACCCCGGCTGTGGAATGAGCTCCCTAGTGAGGTTCGCCTGGCACCTACATTGTATCCCTTTCAGCTCCAGGTGAAGACCTTTTTTATTTTCCCAGGCATTTTAGCATTTTAGCTTTCTAGACTTTTAGCTTTGCTGTTTTAAATCTGTATTTTAAATTCCTGCACTGCTGCTAGGTTTTATTGTGGTTGTATTGTTATATTGTGGTTTTAATGTTCTATATATTTTAAATTGTTTTATTGTGTGCCGTTTGGTTTTAATTTTTGTGAACTGCCCAGAGAGCTTCGGCTATTGGGTGGTATAGAAATGAAATAAATTAAAATAAAATAAAATAAATAATAAATAAATAAAATAAAATAAAATAAAATAAATTTGCAGAATTAAAAGTACAGCCCTATTGGCACCTAGAGATGTCACTTGCCAAGGCTTAGTTCCCCTGTCCCAACTCCTCCTCTCCACCTCCCTAATTTGAAGAAAATTGTTACATTTCCCACATGGGTTGTCTGGCCTTCAGAACTGTTTGGGTTGGTCAGAAGCAATCTGAAGTGATTCAGATCAATCCAACCTGCTTCAGACCAATCCAGATCTAATTTGGATCAGGGCTGATTCAGTCCAAATCACCCCACTTCGGTTTGGAATTTGGATCTGGAACCGAAGTGGTGCACAGCCCTAATTAAAACCAGCTCCAAGTCATGGATGATGCAGAATGAAGCTGAACGTCTCAGAACAGAACAAGATAGGCACCAACCTCAGCTCCATATTGATTTCCAATCCATCTCCCAGTCCAAATAAAAATGTGTGCTATCAAAGAAGCCTGAATATTAATTAAGTCAATGTATAAGCCACTCTTCAGAAATGGGACTCTTGGGGATTTAAAAACAAATGCAATAAACAAATGTAACCTCGCAGCATTCCATCAGGCTGCAGCAGAGGGAGAGTTGGGAAACAGAGCCACCTGATTGGCTGTTCTGAAAGAACAGCTCCTTTTAGCTCCTTATCTCCCTGAATAATGACCAACTCCCTCCCAGCTGATCATTAAAAGAACTTTGTATCTTTAAGAATTGGTGCCTGCATTTGCTTGTTTTCCTCCCATTCCCTTTTCCTTTTTGTGTCCCATCTTTTAGATTGTAAGCCTGAGGGCAAGGACTGTCTTGTTTTTTTTATTGATCCAAAAGCCACTCTGGGAGCTTTTTCAGCTGAAGAGATAGGTAAAAATGCTTCAACAGTATTAATAACATAATAAAAACAAAGCAATAAAACCACAGAATTACTGAAGCCTCAGCAAAAATAAAAAAATAAATCCACTAAAACCCTGCAAAGCTGATGAAGACATCAAAATCTCTTCTTTTAAAGCAGCTTTCCTCAACCTGGTGCCGTCCAGATATGATTGATCACAAATCCTATACAGTCCAGCTGGGAAATCATTAAAGTTTGGTAACGGGAATTATTTGCTAGACTGGATATTGAAGCAATTGGGGCATCTAAATTTTCTATTAGCTTTTCTGTTCTAAAAATCCAGCATGGGGAAGAGAAAATTTGTCTGGCTTCAACTTTCCTCCACAAGCCTCGCATTTATAGCCTTGCATTCATAGCCTTGCATTTTCAAACAATGGAAACCAACTTTTTGGAAGGGAGATACAAGAAAATCCCCAGAGAACAGTGCTTCAGTATTTCTGGATGCCAGTTGGTTGAGGATACTATACATTATATGTTATACTGTAAATTATATGAAATTCCAAAGGAAATTATTTGAAGAAAAACTTAGAGTTGATAGGCACTTATAGACACGGATAAAATTAAATATCTGTTGTCTAGCATAGTTAAGCCTGTTATGTTTAATATAGCCAAATTTGCTGTGAAAGCCTCCCAAGTCAGGCAAGCCTATGAGACTAATCTGTTGGCTTAAGGACCTTGCCTCTTGTGTGTGGTGTATGTATTGTAAATGTTTGATTTGTTTGGTTGTAATTTTTTGTTTTGGCTATAACCTGTAATTGGTTGCCTAATAAATTTGATTTCGATTTGGATTGCAAATCCCATCATCCCCAACCAGCAAGATTACTGGCCTGTTTGCTGGGGATGATGGAGGTTCTCATCCAACACATCTGGAAGGTGCCAGGTTGGGTAGGCTGTAATTTAGGATGTGTCGTCATTGACTCAGAATTAATCATTTTTGCATGTCTCCCACACATGTCTGTACTTCCAGCTCAATACTTGTACCTCCAATTTTAATAACACTGAATTTGCACAATTGAGGCTGTGCACACATGCATCCTCTAATAAAGCTGCTGCATTGTAATGAAGCCAGTTTTGAGATTTAAAGAATTCACTTTATTTTCTGCTAAAAGAAATGTTCAGGTGGAATTCAGGAAAATGTCAAGACAAGTAGATCTATATCTATAGCCCTATGGAGGCATTCTCCTGCTCACATGTTGGGCAAAAGTGTGTAGGGGACATGGATGACCACGTAAGCCCTGCCGCCAGTGTCCCTGCATGCCCAGGTTCCAGTTAGACCTCCATGCATTGAGCGCAACTTCTGCATAGGGCTCAGATCTAGATGTGAAGAACATTTTGACAATGAAGGAAATGGAACAGGACAGTGGACAGGAATAAAGTTAACACATAATGACTGCAGGAACATTTGTACTTCTTAAATAAGCAACATTTCCCCTACTTATGTAGGAAATAAGTAGAATAGGATGGGATGGAACCTTAACATTCATCTAATCTAACTGATGCACAGAGGTAAAATTTCTGCTGTCTTTCACTCACTCACTCACTCACTCACTCACAGACGTATAAAACACATAAATGAATGTTTCTAATCTATTTACCTTTTTGGTTTTGCTAGGATTCCACAAATGCTTCTCCTGTCATTCTACGGGTAGATCCAAAGGCATTTTATCTATACTGGACCTTTCAGAGTAAGGTAAGTCCTGACTTGTGTTGAACTAGAGATGTGACATCAAAGATGCCTGAATATTTGAAGGCCCAAACATAGAAGACAGCTGAACAGACCTTTGGAGCCACCATATCGTAAATCAGACCACTGGCCCATGTAAGCCAATACTGTCTCCTATGACTGGCAGTGGATGTCTTAGGGACATTCCAGTTGTATGTATTGGCAAGCACCAAAACAGCTGCCTTCATGCCATAGTCCAAGAGTGAGGAACCTCTTTCAGCCTGAGGGCCAAATTCAGTTTTGGAGACGCTCTCAGAGGGCCACATTCCAGCGGTGGGTGGGGCTGAAGGCAAAAGGGGGTGGGGCCACAATAAAAAAATACCTGCATATTATAGCCAGTAACTACTATGCCGAAGGAGAAGAATTTCAACCTTCCCCACTATGGTGAGATATATTATATCCTTTGTCTTCCTATTTAGATTGTAGTAAATTGTGCATCTACATGTATAAGTTAGCATATTATATGCAGATCTGTGTCATCTTTTTTGGAGTGGGGCAATGCGGGGACTGCATTACATCCATTTTTATGTAACATAAAGTTTGAGTCTCAGGCAAAAGTCACATTCGCTGAAGTGGCAGTATGAAGCAGACTGATCTAGGAAGTAAAAGGCTTGGCAAATGTTACTGAGTCATAAACAGACTAAGCAGCCAGAAGTATAAAACAGCAGATCAAAGCAGACCAGGCTTCTCTAACAGAATGAAACCACTACTACTACAAAACATAGTGGACATGCTCATCTTTTTATACACTGAGCCCCACACCCCAGGCTAAATGGAAAATTATTTGGCTCCACCTGAGTGCTAGGCAACATTTCCCCCCTTGTGACCTGTTTGCACCCAAGGCTCTCTGATGTGTACAGACCTGTTATTTAGCTGTGCACCCTATTGCTCATAATAACTGCTTTAAAACTAAGCCAGGGTCTCCAACACAGTGCCTAGAAGTGGCAAATCAGAGAAAAGAATGATGTTTGTTATGTGGAGATGAGGTGATTCAGAGGTTGACTAGAAATAAGGCACAGGAAAAGGAAGAACTTCTTTCTTCCTCAGTGCAAAGAGGAGGGAAATGCAGTGAGAAGGAGCTAGCAAGCTTGGATTGGGAGGGTTTGCTTGTTTAGTTCTGCTTTCCAGTTAAGTCAGAAATTGTGGTCCAGGGTTGCTTCCTCCTAGCCCAGACTTCCCCAACCTGGTGCCCTCCAGATGTTTTGGACTACAACTCTCAGGATTCCTGACCATTGGCCATGCTGGCTAGGGCTAATTGGAGCTGAAGTCCAAAACATCTGGAGGGCACCAGGTTTGGGAAGGCTGTCCTAGCTCAAAAAGTAACTGAAGCTTGAGAATAAGACAGCATTAGAAGACTATAGCAGTATAGGGTGGTCAATTACACATCGCCAAAAAAGAAGAAATGCACCACCCAAAAAGAGGACAAAAGAGGACACCAGTTTGTATAACATCTGCATATGCTAATCCACATGTGTATGTGCAAAATTAGAAACAATTGCTGTAACTGAAATACAAATTCAGTTCATCTCACCATAGTGGAGAAGATTAACTATGTGGCCTGTGTGCCTCAATCTTTAGTCAATGTGCTAACTGCAGATGGGCAGTTTCAAGGCCCTTGCCTGCTCTCCCTCCTTATCATTCTTTATCTTTTTTAACTAGACTTGGATGGGATAGCCCTTCAAACAGAGGACAGTCCTCAGTACAGTAAGACACATGGCCATCCTAAAGCAGTAATGGTGCACAGTACCAGTTGAGGGGCCTGGAGACTTGTGATTGTTCACCTAATCTCATAAGAATGGAAGAAGATCTCTGCTGGATCAGACTAAAGGTCCATCTAGCTGCAGCCTGCAACATCCCACAGTGGCCAACCATATGCTTCCTGGAAGCCCACCAGCAGAGCATGAAGCCAATCGTCCTGGTTGTTGCTCCCAAACCAATGGTATTCAGAGGTATACTGCCTCTGAACCTGGAGACTCCATTTAGGTAATGGTCACTACTTTCAAGGGCTGTGGCTTTCTAGGGATGCATGGGCAGGCAGTGGCACAGCTAAGACAGGACTTCAGGGCTAAAATCCAGGACCCCATAGCCCAGGGTGGGGGTGGGGAGACAGTGATCACCTAAAGAGCAGCAGTTGATGGGGACAGCAGCAAACAGGCCTGGCATCAGCACCTAGACTAGCATGGGCACACTGGGGCCCACCAGAGCTGACTCTCCTCACCGCAGTATCCTTTCTTGTTTTTAAGAATATCTTATATTTAGGGGGCTGCCACCTGGGCATGTACATGATTACAGATGCTAAATTATTTTTTACTTTAAAACTGTATTATCCTTTTATACAAATTGGATTTTGGACCCAACAGTCCTTCATACAGAAGACCGTCCTCTGTAAAGTAGAACATGTGTGGACGTCACACATCTTGGCCCAGGTGGAAAATGCCAGTTTTTCCTTCTCATGTTAAATGGAAGCATGAAAAGCAGAAGCACAATGCAGGCATCTCTTCTTGAGAGTCTGTGAGATGGCCCAGGTGAAGACACCTTGCAGAGGGACCTTTAGAGTTAGGGATGGGTTTTCTAGGAAGTGAAGTATCTTACTGGCAGCTGATTGGCCACTGTGTGAACAGAATGCTGGACTAGATAAACCCTTGTCTAATCCAGAATGACTCTTCCCAGGTTCTTATTTCCTTTGAACGGGGGCCTCTTTTGCACTCTGTTGGCTGTAGTAGCTACTAGTAAATGTATCATTAATACTCTCAAAGGAAGTGAGGGATTTTCCTGAGAGTAGTGAGAAATCAGGTGTCTCATTTGCCTGGGAAATACAATCATCTTGATTAGAATATTAAACAAAATAAACAAATCTGAGCATAGAGTGATGGTTCGTTTAGTTCCATCCTGGGAGAAGCCACTGGCTGGCTGGTTTCCCACTCACAAAGAGTGCTTGTGACTGAGCAAAGGTGAACCGAAATGCTGCTGGTCAAGCTTACAAAAATCCCACTGCTAACACAAATGTTGCATTCATGGGATGACTTCTTGAAGTGTTGCCACAAATGCATGGCAATGTACAAAAGGTACATCAGAATGAGTTATTCATGTTGTTCTTCTGGTGATTGCCCCTGAGCAGGATTCTATTTCTGTCCTGTTATTCAGGATATTGTTGCCAGAAATGGTTTCATGGAAACTGTATACACACAAACACATTTATATATGTGTATGGCATGGGATTCCATGGGATCTTTCAAAAGTCATCCTCAGATGCCAGACCCATGTCAGAATCGTCCCAGTGGCCTGCTTCTTTATTGAAAAATGGGGGGGGGTATCGGGGGGGATTTTGAGTGGAAAAGTGAAAGTGGGAGGTGGTGATTAACTCATGCCCTCTCATCCATCTTCCCTCTCTAAATTAGAATTCCACACCTCCTGCTGCTTTCCTTCCACCCTTTTGCTGGTGTCGAGGCACAGGTTTGCAAAGGCAGGTCATGAAATGAGAAATGTGGCCAGTAGAAAAGTGTTACACACACACACACACACACACACACATACACACACAGCTTCTCGGCTCCCAACTAATGTGGCTTTTTATTTTTATTTTGTAAAGAAGACTTGGGAATTCCTTACACATACTGTGGGGAAGCTAGGACTGGAACTTGGGACCAAAGTCTGGGGCACCACAGCCCCCCCCCACCACCACCACCCAGACAGCGGCAGGTGATGCGGGCATTAAGGCAGCAGAAGCAAACTCCATTTTATTCCTGTAGTCACTATGGTGCTATCATGTAAGGGCACAAATCTATGCGTGTTTAAACAGAAAAAAGTCCTACAACTCCCAGCATGCCCCAGCCCAACTCCCAGCATGCCCCATCTAAACATGCATAGAATTGTGCCCTAAGTGAGTTTAAAATACAAAACTGCACATGCTCTCTCTCTCTCTCTCTCTCTCTCTCTCTGTCTCCATATATATATATATATATATATATATATACATACATACATACATACATACATACATCACAGTTGGCAAACAATGTTGTTGTTCTTGTGACTAGAGATGTTGGAGAAATCTGCAATGGATTCAAATGAGTTAGGATTTCAATGAATCCATCCTGTGGATTTCACAGCAAACCAGCTTTTTCTGAATCGTGCGAGTTCTATGGACTTGTGGACCATTTTTTAACTTTGGGAGGGGGTTGCGCAAATTCACACTTGCACTAAAGTGGATTAGCACGTTAGCGCATTGGTGCAAGTGGAATGAAATTCTTGTACATCCCTTAAAAAAATTCTGATTCCATCAATGAGTGGACAACAGAATGAAAGATGCCTGACAATCTGTGAAACACAGACAGAGCAGAGTTAACAAAATCCATATATCCTTCAGAGGAATGTAGAAACAGTTTTAAAGCATAGAACAGCAACTGGAGCGGGGAAATGTTAGTTGTATGCTTCACAACTGAAGTAATACACATGCGCGTCTAAAGGTGGTGCCCCATAAGACCATTTCCAGGGTCTAAAATGGCCTAGCCTGCACATGGGTTTGCACTTAATGTGTAGTTCGCCCCTGAAATAGCTAGAATCAACAAGCTGAAGAACTGTGATGCCATAAAATATACTTGTCACTGTCAACATTTGAAAATACAAATGAGGAGGTTTTAGGCTTCTCCCACTTGAGGCCGCTGCTGCTGAGATCTTTCATGAAAGTTAAAACCAAGAAAACAGGGTCCATATTTTAATAATTGCACTGATGCACATTGGCGGTGGTATCAAATGGGCTGCACACTCTTTGACTGCTGTTGCTATGCAGGAGCCAAAGAGGGGGGAGGTTATGTCCTTCTGCTGGTTGCCTGCTCCCCCATGGCCGCAGTGGAAAGAGAAGTGGACCGGGCTGTGACAGTCGAAAACTGAAAATGATAACTGTACAGCAAGCTTGAGCAGGAGTCTTTCCAAAGCAGTGTGAACCAATAATGTCATTTGATTGTATCGCCAATGGTTTCTGAAGACAATTTTCCCTAGGCTATTGCCCTAGCAAATTCGTCTCTCAACAAACTTAATTGCTCATGACCCTGCATCGGGGAACTCTATGAAGGTTTTAAAAGGACCCAAATCAAGGTAGAGCTGGGAGATCACATTTCAAAGTGATACAGTCCCTAGCATAGACCTCTGTAGCAAAGTCAAAACTGATTTAGTTAACCACTTGCACTGGGGCTGCTGGGGGGTGGGGGTGGCATCTGGGTCATTTTGCCTCTACCTCAGCTCCTGTGTGTACCCTGGTGCTGCGACAATGCTCACCAGAATTCTTGGTATGTTGTTTCAAGTTTTCATTAAAAAGAGGAAATGGTATATTTCCAGAGCCAGTGTGGTGTAGAGGCTAGAGTGTTGGACTGGGAGTCGGGAGATCCAGGTTCTAGTCCCCACTCGGCTATGGAAGTTCACTGGGTGATTTTGGGCCAATCACAGACTCTTAGCCCAACCTACCTCACAGGGTTGTTGTTGTGAGGATAAAATGGAGAGGAGGAGGATTATGTACACCGCCTTGGGTACCTTATGGAGGAGAAAAGGTGGGATATAAATGTAATCAATCAATCAATCACTATTTGAGTGTAAGGTGACACTGAATCCCAACAGGGCCTGACCTGGCATTAGGCAAAGTGAGGCAGCCACCTCAGGTGGCAGATGCTGGGGGAGCAGCAATGAGGTGTTGGAGGACAGAGCTGTGGATGCTACTCAGTCTGCCCTTCACCTCCTAAGGTACCTTGCTGTCCTCAGGTATGGTGGAGAATGGTGACCCATCTGTAGTGTTGATGTAAGATTCAACTATCACTGAGGTCAACTTTGGCATGTGCAATGGGGTGTTTTGTGGGGGGGGGGGTCATTTTATCCCAGACTTCAGGCAGCAAGATGTCTTGGGCTGGGTCTAAATCTCAACATGTAATTGTGACATAATGGGACCTATCCCTGACTAAGAATTCTTGCTTATGGTCCCTCAGCTTTGTCCGTGTGTGCATGCATGCATGAGTCCTTGTAGGGGGCAGCGGCACGGCCCCCAACATCACACCTTCACCAGGCCCCAGAAACCCTCTGAGTTGCCCTGACTTGCACCATACAGAACACATGTGAAAGAAGAGGGGGGAAATCTAGGGTAGATATCCTCATTTGTTGTACATATCCTGGGACGGTGTCATCTTCTTAAATGGCTCCATCTTGTTATATGGGAGTGTGGGGAGTGTGAGAGAGGTCAGCTTTAAAATAGGGAAATTCACAGGTCTGTACTGTGATTTCCCTCACCAGCTTTGAAATTCAGTCTCCCAGCACTACATTTATTTGGATTTTTTTTCTTTTCTTTTTAAAACTTTCATCAAGTTTCCCTATGCAGTGTTATAAGCAATTAAGTTTGGTTTTCTGGGAGGCATTTGCTAGGACAATTTGTGATATGTACAAGAAACAGCTGGTGAAAAATCAGGTTGACATTTGAATTTATGCAGAAATATTGGGGAACTCTCTGTATATTCCCCAATATTTTTTGCATAATATTCATGTGGGAGCAGCTGTGGTACTTAAGCTAACAAGAACTCAAATCTTCACAGGATATACATTGCATACATAGTTTTTATATAACACAACCTCCAAACATCAACCTGATTGTTGGCTAGCTATCTTTTGGACATACAAATTCCTGCTCTGCACTGGTTCTATAGAGAATTGCTCTGGACCTTTTCCTAATAGAATCTATTGGGCTTAGCCACATAGAAAAGTTGGTAACATTTATGCTAATGTATTCTCTTTGAGCATGCTCTTTCTGCATTAGAAGCTCCCAGACATGATTAGGCTGCTGAAAGTAACATCTTTATTAATGTACGTGCTCTGCTTCCTTTTCAAATTACTCAAGTCTTGAATGCTAATTTTTGTTATTTTTCAGGAAATTGAATTTTTGGAGATAACAAGCATTCGAGACATTAGAATAGGGAAATTTGCCAAAATGCCAAAGGTGAGTTTGTGGCGTAATATATAGCATCTTATGTGATGACTTCAAGGGTACTTCCAAATGATGCTTTTTTTGTGCAACTATCCTGCCTCAAAACATGGATTTTACTAAGGGTCCAACCATCATCATCTCTCATTTGTAACCTTCCCATGTTTTCCACCTTTTTCCATCTTTATTTTTACCACCCAAAATCCATTAAGGAGGGAAAGATGGAATAGTGGCATATAATGCCGTTTGACTGGTAGCACTAGGAGCTGTTCATATGGAAGCACCCCAAGATTGCTCATTCACACAGGGTCCAACATGGCTCTGAGGCTTTAGCAAGGGAAGCACATAGAGCTGCTATAATTGATTCCTCCTCCATCTTCTACAATAAACTCTGTGCATGGCACAAATGGATTATGTACAGGCTGAGGAGACAAGAACAACAGCTCACAGGCCTGGGCCATAAGAGACTTGGAAAAGTAAGACAAGATTTTGTAGATTATTAGGGTCAAAGGAGACATGATATGGGTGCTCTGTGATTAGTACCTCTCCCCTCCTTTTCCTTTTCCTTTTCTTTACTATTTTTCAGCAGCTTTGAACACTGGGGAAGTGGTGCTTTAATCCTTTCCTCCCTCCCTGGAGCGGATTCACCCAATCTAAATCTCCCCCTTCGAAGCTGTGATTAGCCTTCGTACCCCTCCTTTTTCTCCCACAGAACTAATAACAGTTTCAGGGAAGGGGGGGATCCTAATCACAGATCTTCCACATCACATCTAGTTTGGCCCTTAGTATTTACCTTTAACCTTATTCTAAGACACATCCTAGTAATTTAGGCATTTCCAGAAGTTGTTGTGCTTTGGATTGCTAGGATGTCATAAGGGGCAAAGCAAATTGTGCTGTAGTTTTGGAAGTCTAGATCTTTGCCAAGAAGCCTGGGCTGAGGAGCTTTTGGTTTTATCCACTGAATAGTGAATGGCATGCCATAGGAAAAATTCATCTCAGTTTGGCAATGATTTCTAAATATGTTCTGCAACTGCTGCAGTCTAGTTGGCTTCCATACATGAGAGTGTCCGTCCTTCCTTCCCTCCGTTTCTTCCATATCTGGGGTGGGGGTGGCTGTGGTGCCATCAGGGCATGATAAGATTTTAGAGCAGATGTCCAGGGCTCCACTCAGCAGAATGAGCAGGGGGAACTCCAAAGCCAGCAGGGCTGGCTTAGCACATTCTGAAGTAAGTGTAGTAATACATATTACCCAGTGGAGGCTGATGGCTCCGATGTCAGAGGGGCAGTGAATCTGCTCTGGGTTTCAGTCTAAACTACTCAGAACTCTAAAGGAGCTATCCAAGGTGTGAAGCTTCTTTAGAGTTCTGACTGGTTCTGACTGAAACCTGGAGCGGATTCACTGCCCCACTGACATCGGAACCACTGCATATTACCATCTAAAGAGGGTGCCTTGTAAAATCACTCAGTCCAGAAATTAAAATTACCTAACTGCACCACAGCAGGGACAGGCAGGGGGGAGGGACACTGGATTTTTCTTTTCAGGAGATGCTGGACTTGTTGTACATCCATCATCATCAACCTACAACCACAGATAGCAAATGAGCCGGATTAAAGCTAGTCTTTCTCACCATGTAGATGCCTAGCTCTCTGATTTTTTTTAATCTACAATGAGAACAACGCTTTGATATTACCATGTCTCCATCTTTTATTTTACTGTGTGACTCAGTTTTTTCATGGCTACACTGAACTTTGAGAAGGTGTTAGGTTATAATATCAAAACACTGGGAGTAGCGTAACAAATTGGGAGACATCTAATGTCTCACAAGCGTACTTCCAGTCATTCAACAGGACTTCTGTTTCCATCCCTCCCTCTGCACCCCCTGAATCCACTCCAGAGAGCCCCCTAATCCAGCCCTGTGTTTTTGTAGCAGCTAATCCCATCCTTAGCATTTCTGTAAGAAGTACAGTAGTCTATGTTGAGGAGGGGGGAGGGAAACAACTTGCTAAACTTTTATATAAAACTTTTATATATAAAAAAAATAATATTCAATGAGTAAAGGAAATGTGTTTTTAAAAAATAAATATGGCAATGTTTTCTGCTTTTGAAAAACTGGAATCCCACTTTGAATTTAAGCCGGAAAGTTGGCTTGGGTTTTGTTGCTTTAGGGAGGTAACTTGCCCACCCCTTTTCATTCCAACTTAAGATTCTCATGTTTCTTTTTCCTTTGCAGAGCCAGAAGCTCCGGGAAGTTTTCAATTTGGATTTCCCAGACAATACCTTCTTATTCAAGACATTGACAGTCGTTTCTGGTCCTGATATGGTGGACCTCACCTTTCACAATTTTGTCTCCTATAAAGAAAATGTTGGAAAGGTATTGGAAAGCTATCAGGGGCCCCTGGAAAGGGTCAGGTGGAGTACTATGAAGTGGAAGCAACTCAGAAGGAAGGGAAGACGGGAATTGTATAGAATTGCTGCTTTATTTTTCAAAGCGTGGTCACACATTATTCACAGCAGAAGTGGTTTCATTTGCACTGTTCTCAACTTTCCTAGCAGCCAGGCAGAGTCACTGTTGTGAGAGAACCAATATGGCATCATTCCTAAAGTGTTGGATTTGGATATGAGACACTTAGGTTTTAATCCTTGCTGAACCATGAGGCTTACTGGGTGGTTCTCGACATGTCTTCCACTCTACTTTATCTCACAGTCTGGCTGTGAGGATAAAAATTTCACAACAATAAGATTGATGGGGGTGTGTGTATGTTTTGTTATGTTTTCTGTTTGTTTGTTTGGTTTGTTAAAATTCACAATAAAAATTGATTTAAAAAGAAAGATTGATGAGACCTGTTATGGAGGGTGATAGTCTGAACAGACACAAACCGTTGTCTCAAATTAACCAGCATGGTGCAGTAGTCAGACTAGTAGTACAAGTGCCCACTCAGCCAGGAAGCTCACTGCATGGCCTTGAGCCATTCATTGTCTCTCAGCCTAACGTACCTCATAGAGGTGTTGTGAGGATAAAATGGGGCCAGGGAAAACCACGTACATCACCTTGAGTTCAGTAGAGGCTGGTGGCTCCATTTTCAGTGGAGCTGTGAATCCATTCTGGGTTTGTCAGAATCAGTCAGACCATTAAAGGAGCTATCCAAGATCCTGAACCCTATCTCCAAAATAGGTTCAGCACCTTGTAAGCTCCCTGAGAGTTCTGGCTGATCCCCAGGCCTACCAAAATCAGAGTCACCAACATCCACTGCTTGAGTTCCTTAAAGGAAAGGTGGCATACAAATGTAATAAATGAACTTGAATTCTAGATCTACTTATCCTGAATTTATTATAGACAGGTAGCTGTGAGATGTACTGAAGTGTCCTTTCTTTCATTTTGGGCAGGTGGGTGAAAAGAGGAAGGTGATATTAAAAATGTAATTCTAAACACTTTTACTGGCATTTAATGTCAGTGATTTCAATGGTGCTATAATTGGGATCATGACTTTAACAAGGATAACAGGGAGGCAGCATGAGCATAAATCCTATGTGGAACTAGGCCATGGCATAGTTGTTCAATAGTGTTGAAAGTGTGGGTGTTGCACAGTACGGTTTTCCACTTTCCCTTTGTACACTTGGCTTGTTTTTTTCAGAATTGGGCAGATGATATCATGGGCATTGTTAGGAACCCCTTTACATACAATGCTTGCCGCTACAGCTTCCTGGAAAAAATGTAAGTAGTCATCAGTTAAGTGTGTACTTCCAAACTTTTCCTATCACTCCTTCTAGTAGCAAACTCAAGTGGCAAATGACAACAGAAATAGAGCCAAAACAGAGCCACTGAGAAACTAGAAGAATGTATCAGCATGGCTAGGGATACCCCGAGGTTTGCAGAAGTGCAACAAACTTTTTTTTTTTTTTAAGAGGGCAACACAACACCCCTCAACAGACCAATGAGGACAGGGTATGCTCAGTGAGTAGGGAATATCGAGTGTCAGTCAGAAAAGGAAAACGGGGGGAGGGGGATGAAATGTCCAGCTTCAGCACCTTGCAGTTTATAATATTCTGGAGGAAGACATTGCTGGCTGGAACCCTGAACAGGAACAGTCTTGTTAGGGGTGATGATACACTGCATTATTTTGCTGCAGGTCCCCCTTGTTTTCTCTGTCTCCATTTTATAAGACAACAGTGAAGGCCAAATTCTTAGAAATCAAAGGCAAGATGCCTGAATTTCATAAAGCAGTTTATGGAAATCAAATCATGAACTACAGTGATTGCAATAGGTCAACAGGAAGTGTGTGTCATTGCAACTACCCAGTACTATTGGGCAATTTCTTGCATTGGATCACCTGGTGACAGTGGCTGAAAGCAAAATTGTGCTGAGATGAGTAGACTATAGACATAAACAATTATATCCAGCAACCAAAAGTATGATATCAAAAGGTTTTCTTTGGCATTATAGTGCTTCTGGGAAGTCTTTTGCCCGCTTGCCTATATTAATTACCACAGTGAAGAATCCTCACCTGTCCTGATGCCTTTACATTTAGCCAAGGGTGTTAATACACCAGCAAGATGCCTGAATTTCAGAAAGCAGTTAATGGAAATAATAATTTCCAGTAATTGAAAATGCTATGACACTGTGAAATGTAATGATTTCTTTTCCCAGTCAATATGAAATTTAATTTCAGCATCAAATCTAACAATAATAATTGACCTCAGGCTTTTCAAAAATATCAGTCACTGGGCCAAGAACAAACATGCACATATTTTAATGGTTATCACACATTTTCCTACCATGCTTCCCTCATTCCATGCTTCCCTCATTCCCTTTTTCTTCTTCCCTTTGTGGGTAGCAAGGCCAATGAAGGATTGCCTCTTCTGATCTTTTCCACAGATTGGTGAAGCTGAAGATGCAGCTAAATTCTGAGGGGAAAATTCCTGTCAGGAAGTGAGTATGACATTCATACATGTTTAGACCAATAATGCACTATGTGACAAACCTGAGTATTGCAGTGCCAAGGGGTCCTCTTGGGCAAAGAGCTGCACAGCCAATCCTTATTCCTGTTGTTTATTTTGAGAGGGAATAGAGAGAGAGTTCTAATCTGATGTATAAAATGCTGAGGTAAAATTTGTCAGTTTTCAAATGCAATGGCAAGTTCAGCTATGCTCTACAACATTCACACTATATGCTTCATTTATTCATTTTATTTCATTTCTATACCACCCAATATCCAAAGCTGTCTGAGTGGTTCACAAAAATTAAAACCCAAAATACAACATAATAAAAACATAAAACCTCGGCCTTCCTCCAAGTGCCACCTCCAAGGGAGGTTCAGAAGGTGGCAGCAAGGGAGAGGGCCTTTTCAGTTGTGACCCCCTGATTAAGGAATGATCTCCCCACTCAGGCCTGCCTGGTGCCAACGCTGTCATCTTTTTGGCACCAAGTTAAGACTGTCCTCTACTTTCAGACATTTAATGGCATACGACGGAGCATTTATGCCAGCTGTCTGAACATGTTTAGTATTTTAATGAAATTGTTTTAGCTGTTTAAATTGTTTTAAATTTTGTATATTTTAAATTTGTAGGCTGTATTTTATCTGTGGATTGTTGTGAACCACCCAGAGCTTTGGCTATTGGGCAACATAGTAATGAAGATAATAATAATAATAATAATAATAATAGTAATAATAATATAAAATCTTGAATAAACACAACAATTAAAACAATGTAAAACAGCTAAAAACAATGAATGATACAATACCAGGAAACAGCTAACATTAAAAGCCCCATCATATGCCATCAAGCCTGGGAGTACTGGGAAATCTTAAGCTGATGCTGAAAAGATGACCATGTTGGCACTAGGTGGGCCTCAGTGAGGAGAGTTATGTGAACTTGGTTTTGTCCAAGGAGCTCAAGGTGGCATACATGGTTCCTCCTCCCCAAGTTTTTCCTTCCAAAAAGGTTAGGCTGAGAGAGAGGGACTGGCCCAAGGTCACCCAGTGAGCTTCAGGGCTGAGTGGGGTTTTGGGTTGCTATAATTTTAGTCTGAGACTCTAACCAGTTTACCACATGCCTCTTGGGGGTTTTCTACATGAGGAATATCATATCTATGTGAGGCTCATCATTCCCTACTCACAGTTGTTTATGGGTGCTTTAGATAGATGTTGTGATCCTCCAGTTTTGCTTCTGTATCTAACCACCACTTCCGGTGAGTTTTTTTTAGATTAAGGAAAATGGGGTATTATTTCTTATTGGTGAAAGAAAGAGCAATTTCCTCTTGTATGTTTGCACTATTCCACTATACCACAGTGCCACCTAGAGGTTATGTAGTGGAAAAGCAGATAAGGAAACACACCTGGTGTAGCACTCGGATCTCAATTGTGCAAGAAAACTAAAAGCAGATACAGCAGATTAACAGCCAATTAACCGCCTCATGTAGAAAAGGTCTCAATCTAAGTGAGTCTCTCTCCCTCTCTCCCTGGTTCTGCCCATGCTGCTAAAGGGAAAAGAAATATCCCCAAGTCTTGCCCTTCACTTCCTGGTGCTTTGGCAGGGGAAAGAAAATCTATTGTACAGTTCTACTGACAAAAATAGCCCTCTTCCGTTCCTTTGACTGAATAGACATAAAGGAGAATGGGTTGTATCCAATGTCAGTCCTTCTTAGAGAGCAAGTGTGGGGCAGTGGTTAGAGCACTGGGCTGTGACTTGGGGGCCCAGGTTCTAGTCCCCACTCAGCCATATCCTCACAATAACCCTATGAGGTAGGTTAGGCTGAGAGTCAGTGACCGACCCAAAGGGACCCAATGAGCTTCATGACCAAGTGGGACTAGACCCCAGCTTTCTCCAGCCCCAGTCCAGCACTTTAACCACTACAACACACTGGCTTTACACCACATGAATGATGGATTCTACTAATGTCTGCTTTATTCAGTTTTTTAAAAAAAATAATATCATAGTCCCACTGATGATGATGATGATGATGGATGTCTGCTATTTCCACATGTCAGTCTTCTATGGAACAGAATGGATATTCTGTGCACCAAAAGGCACAATTCTGGAATGTTTTTAAAAAATCAGATTTTGATTTGGTAACCTCCATACCATCCCACTATTTTATATGTAATGCTTGCATTGTCAAGCATTACATTGTCTCTCTGCACCACTTTCTAGAGTACATAATCTGGTCTTGCCATTTTATGGACTACCTTTCCCACTGGAAATCTTGCCAGGTAGTTCTTCCCCAATAACTCTGCCTCTAACTTACCTTTTTTCTTTCTCCCTCAGTATTTTTCACATGTTTCCTGCAGACAGAAAAAGGGTAGAAGCGGCATTAAGTGCTTGTCACCTTCCAAAGGGGAAGGTGAGTATAATAACCTTGGTTGTACATAACCAGGTCATCATAGTCATTAAACATATTTGCATTACAAATTAATATTTTTTTTATACCAGCTGATGGGTTAGATCCAGACTTAGTCATACTTAGAGCAGATGCATTCAAATCAGGGACTTAAGTTAGTCATGACTAACGTTAAGTCCCATTGATTTCAGTGGACTTACGCTAGGCATGACTAAGTCTGGTTCCAACCTTATGAGTTCTTGCAAAGAATTCTGGGAATTGTAAGTTGGTAATGCTGTTGAGAGTTCTGTGTTGCAGATCCCTAACTAAAGCTCCTGCTTCCCTGGGGAGAGGGAATGGCTGTAAAACCAATTTAAGGCACAATCCTATGCATGTTTAGACAGAAAAAAGTCCTACAACTCCCAGCATTCCTCAGCCAGCATTTAGCTCAGCTCTGAAGTACAGATTCCAAAGTGTGTGTTTTTCTTCACCATATCTTCACCAAGTGCGTCTAACCTCTAGGTCTAGGGGAAGGACTTCCAGGTCAGAGGGCACAATTACCAGAGTAAGCAGCCTTTAGCCTATTTCATTTTGGAAATGGAGCTCACTGAAAGTGTTGATAACACTCATCATGAGTTGATCTTTTGTTTCCAGAATGATGGCATCAATCCAGAGGACTTCCCTGAAGCAGTGTACAAAACATTCCTGATGAGCCTATGCCCTCGGCCAGAGATTGATGAGATATTTACCTCACAGTAAGCCTCCTTTGTGCAACAGAGCGGGAAAAGGGATACACTATAGGCAAAGAGAGACTGTGAGATACACCAAGAATTTTGCACAGTTCCTGCCTCTCTTTTTATCCATACCTAGCCGTCACTGTTAGTTTCACACCAGCCTCTTTGGAGGCTGTGTACTTGCATTCTCTGTAAATCCAGTATGAGTATGCTCACCCAGCAAAACACATTTTTTTAAAGGGGTGACAGGTGGCAAGAGTATCCCCATTCATTCCCCCATTTTGTTAACTTTGGCTACAATCCAGCACAGAGTTATGTGTATTTAGGCTCAAGCTAGATGTTACGAGAACTGTGAGCTTGCTGTTTAAAATGGCAGCCACACGCCAGGTGCCTCCTCCTCTCACTGCAGCATCTAGTTTGAACCTTAAGCTTTCAGTGCTTTCAGCCATGGTATCCTTCTGAGGCATCTGTCTGGGATGGGACTTGGAGGCACTGTTTTAAGGTGGCTCCTGTCCTTGGAGAAGCAATCTCAGAAGCTGGTGCTGGAAACCCTGGTGCTGAAGACATTGGCCTATGGTGTCCCTCAGGGCTCCAGATTGCCCCCCCACCCTGCTATTTAACATATACAGGAAAACAATGGGATTGTTTGGAGTTCGGGGGTTTGGTGCCACCGGTATGTTGATGACACCCAACTCTATCCTTTCTGTCTAAATCCAAGGAAGCTGTTCAAGTTCTAAATCAGTATCTGATTATCACAAATGGACTGGATGACAGTGAACAAATTGAAGTTTAATCCAGACAAGACAGAGGTTCTCCTGGTCAGGCACAAGGCAATTAATGGAACAGGTTTTCAACCTGTGTTGGAAGGGGTCACATTCCCCTTGAAGACTTTTGAAGGGTTTGGATGTACTCCTGGAATCAGCCCCAAACCCCAATGCCCATATTTGGCAGTGGCCAGGAGGGTATTTGCACAGCTGAAGCTAGTGCTCCAACTATGCCCGTTCCTGGAGAACTTTGATCAGGCCCCAGTGCCACGTGCCTTAGCTACATCCCATTTGGACTACTGTAATGTGCTCCACGTGGGGCTGCCTTTGAAAAGTGTTCAGAAACTTCCACTGGTCCAGAATGCTGCAGCTAGACTGTTGATTGGGACCAGCTATAGGGGGCATGTGACTCCCTTGTTACAACAGCTTCACTGCTTACTGGTCTGTCTCCAGGCACAATTCAAAATGCTGGTTATATGAACTATAATGACCTATCTGACTTGGGACCAAGCTGTTTGAAAGACTGCATTTTTCCATATGAGCCTGCCTGGGTTTTAAGATCTTTGGGGAAGTCCTTCTCTCAGTCCCACTGCCATCAGAGGCATGGTTATTGGGGACACAAAAGAGGCCCTTCTCCACAGCTGCTCCCAGGCTCCAGAATTCCCTGCTGTGTGTGGTTAGGTTGGCCCACTCTCTGCTGCCCTTCCATTAGCTGGGTTTTTTTTTTTTTAAATTCAGGAATGTAAGCTGGTCTGTTGCTGAAGGGTTTTTTAACTGGTTGGGTACTATTTATTTCTTTTATTGTCATGTTTTTAATTTTGTCTTTTTATTTGATTCATTTTTGTCTTCTAAGTGACATTCTGTTTTTAATCTATATTTTATTATTGTTAGCCGCCTTATGCACCATTTTTGGCAGAAAGGCAGGATATAAATGCATAATGAAACATAATTATTCCACCCTTCCTCCAAGGAAGTCAGGGTAGCCTGACATCCTCTCTCTCCCCCTCCCATCCTTCTTCCTGTGAAGTTGGTTAGGCTGAGAGGCAGTGACTGGCCCAAGGTCACCCAGTGAACTTCATAGTGAAGTAGAGATTTGAACCCTCACCTCCTGATTCTTACATTTAACACTTTGCTTCACTGACTCACTCTCCATGCTCACTTAACACTCTTTTGGAAGGTGACCTTTTAGATTCATTTCATTGTTGTTTTATTATCTGGAAGCTGTGCTTTTCCACTCTTGCTGGTGGGCATATCTAACTATGTTTACAAAAAAGGAGTGAACAGCAACAAGGCTATCCTGCCTCTCCATTTCATGTGGACAGGATATCATGCCATTGTCATTAATAAAGAAATTGTAGGAAAAGGAGTTGAAATCCAAGTACTTTAGCTGAATTGGGTGTGGATCAGACTGCAAATGGTTCATGGACAGAGCTGCCCTTAATGATATATGAGCTCGGCTCCCTGAGCTGCACATCTCAAGAATGCTTTAGTGTCTGCCATTCCATTCTGCCTTTTTTTTTTTTTTTTTGCAAAGGGCGCCCTGTATTAATGTTAGATGTCCAATATTCAGGGCTAGGGAGTTCAAGTTGATAAAAGAGATATTAGGGGTGGGCAACGTTTCTTGGCCCGAGGGCTTTGGGAAAGCACGTCAGAGGCTGCATGCCAGCAGTGGGCAGGGTGGGAGCATGTCCCAAAGTGGATGTGACCCCACCAACTGCTGGCATGTGGCCCCCAACGTGACTGCCCTGACCCCATTCACATAGACATATATGCAACACCCACCTATATAGCCACCCAGTGGAGGCTGATGGCTCCGATTTCAATGGGGCCGTGAGACTTCTGGCTGGTTATGACTGAAACCCAAAATGGATCCCTAGCCCCACTGAAATTGGGGCCACCAGCCTCCACTGCACCCACCCAGACCCTTATATCAACCTTCATTTCCTGTATGCTAAAACTGCAGTCACCGAACATAAAGTATGTTGGACAAGGGAAGTATTTGAAGAAGCTAGACAGTTCACAGGAACACAAACATGTGCAGGAAACGTTGCCTCGCTGCTACAGAGGGATTTTCCAGGGGCACCTGAAGACACTCTCTCTTTGTCCTTCTTCTATTGTCTCCCTTTAGCCATTCAAAAGCCAAGCCATACATGACCAAACATCACCTGACAACATTTATTAACAAGAAACAGCGAGATTCCCACCTCAATGACATGCTTTTCCCTCCTGCTAAGCCAGAGCAACTGCAAGGTCTCATAGAGAAATATGAGCCCAGTGGGATGAATGTTCAGAGAGGTGAGTCCTTTTCCATCAGAATGAGTTTTTGTCTTCATTCCAAGTCTAGGGAGACAACACAGACATTGAAGACACACTTCACACTGTTCAGTCTGAGGCGAGGTCATTGATCAGTGGTGGAGTACATGCTTTCCATGCAGACAGTAATGTGTTTTTTAAATTCTCTCAGGGCTCATCAACACCAGAATTTTATTCCAGTTCTGCTCTGCCCCCAAGTCGATTGTGTCAGATGATGCACGCCCTTCCTCACAGCTAATGCGGTGTTTTTTGCTCTAAATCGGGGGGGGGGGGGGTTGAAACTGTATTTGTGGTGGGTTTTCCAAGTCACAATGGCTTCAGTACAGTTTTGGAGTCCATGTGACCTCATCTGGATTCAGCGCAGGCTGGTGGAAGTGGCGCTGATTTGCAGAAGGGCAGAGTTGCATGGAGTGGGGGCTTATGTCTACCAGGAAGTAACTCATTGCCTGGGGCATGGGAGTCAGCCTCGCAATTTCGACCCTGCACTTAATGGCTGCCTGTCCCTTTAAATATTGACGTTGTTATGTATGGAAGAGCAAAGGTATGCAGAGCCTTGCTGATTTTAAAAGCTTCACTGAGCGGGGTAGGGGAGATGGGACAGAGAGCAAGCTTCCTCACTTCCCCGCACCTACCTATTTGATGACATTCAGTTCTATTCATTTGCCCCATGCAAAGAGACTTTTAAAAAATTTATACACCGCATTACTGGCTACTGTTTGCCCCAGGAGGAGCTAACCCAATTTCATGAAAATCCGTATTTAAACGGAACTGCCTTGAAACCCATTTCAATGTAGATTGGCTCACAGTCTTTACATTTAGTAAACTCAGCTGTTTTTAAGGACTGGTTGCTCCTGTTTTTATACTGTTTGCTTTATCTTATTTGCTTTTAAATTTTGTTCATCACTTCAGGCTTTTCAATAGAAAAGTGCTATCCATGTTATAAATACATTTTAAAATGTCCCTCTCTCCTCTTCCCTTAACATGGAAGGGATGGAAGCAGAAGCAAGAAGCTGCATAGGTGGGGTTGTTAGTCAGTTTGACAACAGTAGGAGCGCCCTGGTACTAATGGCGAGAAGTACCCTATGGAGGGTGGCATGAATAGGGACGTTTGGATTTTGTTAAATCCATTCCATCTGTGTTTTGTGGATTGTCAGGCATCTTTCGTTCCATCATCCACTCACTAAATGAATTGGATTCTTGTATGAGAATTTTGTTCCTGTTTGCAAATGTGCACCTGCACAAATCCTCCCCGCTCAAAAAAGTAAAAAACCAGTCGACACATCCGCAGAATCTGTACAACTCGGAAAAAGCCGGTCCACTGCAGAATCCACAGGTTGGATTCATGGAAATCCAAACTCATTTGAATCTGTTGCGGACTTCTTCAGCATCCCCAAACCCTGAAGGATGAGAGGAAGAGGTGCACATAGGCTCTGACAGATACGGGGAGGTGCCCACCATAGTCACTGAACCCTTGAACTTGTTGTGACAGAGGGAAACTAAATATTCATGAAGAGGGTGGGGAAAGGATGCAAATTGTCCCAGCAAACCCTGCAGTTGTGGTAGCAAGGGTCTAAGTGACACACACCACACTTCTATGACCCAGTAAAGCAGGGATGTCAAACCCCTTTCAGCCCAAGGCCTGGATTCAGTTTCTAAGAAACTCTTGGGGGTGCATTCTGGTGGTGGGTAGGCAAAAGGGTGGGGTCAAAGGCAAAAGGGGTAAGGCAAAAACGCCGGCAGATTTTAGCTTAAAGGTCTTACTGCGAGGAGCTAACTCTTAAGAGCGGTGTTTCAACCTTTTAGAATGGGGGGTGGGGGTACGCAAAACCCCGGTAGTCACTGAACAATCAGTGGTCAGGTGAAAGGGAGTGAGGCAGGGTAAGAGGTTGGAGCCATGTGGAGAACCCCAGAGGGTTGGATTAGGATCTTCAGCGTGCCAGATTTGGCCCATGGGCCTGAGGTTCAGCACCCCTGAAATAAAGCACTGAGGTAGGAACAACAATGGTCAGTTCCTTCAGGCCTTGTAATCCACTACCAGTAATAATATTGTTTTATTGTACAGGGCAGCTGTCTCCAGAGGGAATGGTCTGGTTCTTGTGCGGTCCAGAAAACAGTATAGTATCACAGGAAAAACTGTTGCTGTACCAGGATATGAGCCAGCCACTCTCTCACTACTTCATCAACTCATCCCACAACACCTACCTGACAGGTATGCCTCCATGCAGAGACATATCCATTTCTAACTGTTATTGTATTGCAAGAGGGTGACTGACTGTTGGCCCAATGCACAGAGCCCAGCAATAGGAAGCACCGTGGGGCTTCACGTACAAGCCTTGAACAGTGCTGCAGGCATAAGCATGGGACTGGCGTCAGGCCTTCTGATAATCCTTATGGTTCCACCCTGAGCATTTCTAGTTCTGGCCCTACTGGCACAGTGTTCAAGCAGAGGAGTAATTGGCAGTGATAGTTAGCAGACCAAATCTACTGGCTAAATTCCAGCGTGCAAGAACTGCTAGGAGCTATGGTAGCAGCCTTCAACACTCGGTGGTGGTGTGGCAACTCCATATGATGTGACTTTTGAATAACTGGGATGAAAGTATGTAGGTGCCCACAAGAGATCATCCCTTGTCTTGTTGAAAGCAACAACAAGCCCCAGCTATCTAAAGTCATGGCGAAATGAAGGGGAAGAGGACCATACTGCAGTGGCAGAGCCCATGCTTGGCATGCAGAAGGTCCGCAGTTCATTCCCTGGCATCCCCATCTTAGAAAAGGAGCAGGTGATACGAAAGGCCTCCACCCGAGACCTTGGTGCTTGGCAGAGTAGACCAGTGGAGGCTGGTGGCTCTGATTTCACTGGGGCCATGAATCCATTCTGGGTTTTAATCAGGACCAGCCAGAACTCTAAAGGAGCTAGCCAAGGTGCTGAACCCATTTTGGAGATAGGTGTCAGCACTTTGGATAGCTCCTTTAGAGTTCTGGCTGGTTCTGACTGAAACCCAGAAAGGATCCACAGCCCCACCAAAATCGGAGCCACCAGCCCCCACTAGTGTAGACAGACTCAGCTCAAACCAACAGTTTGAACTGGCATAAGGAAGCTTCCTACATCCCTAAGTGCTTATAAGCTCACTACATAGAATACTTGTGTGCACAGATGTCAGTTTCCCCCCTCATCTTCCACATTCAAAAAATATGACTGCCTACATGATGCCAGGCTTCTTTTTCCTCCTCTTGCACTTCTTTGCAGCTGGTCAGTTTTCAGGAATTTCATCTCCTGAAATGTATCGCCAGACCCTCTTGGCTGGCTGCCGCTGCGTGGAACTGGATTGCTGGAAGGGGCGTCCTCCGGACGAGGAGCCCATCATCACCCATGGGTTCACCATGACAACTGAAATATTGTTCAAGGTACAGATTGCTTTGAAGGTTACTTTTTCCTTGTTTGTTTGCTTGCTTGCTTGCTTGTTTGTTTGTGGGAATTATACTCCACTGTTCAATACAATTCCAACAGCGGCTTATAAAATTTCAAAAGACAAATGAAAAACCCATAACAATCTACTCCAATTTGCCCATATAATTCTTAAAAGTGTAACACCCAGAACTGGATACAGTATTCCATAGGAGGTCTGACAAATGCAGAATAAAGTGGAACTATTACTCGAAAATTATGGTTCTATCGATCCACCCTAAAGATCACATCCCAAGATCCTTTTAACATGTACTACAGCCAAACCATGTGCTCTCCGTCCTATAGATGTGTATTTGATTTTGGTTTGTTGTTCTTGTTGTTGTTGTTGTTGTTGTTGAGTCGTTAAGTTGTGTCCGACTCTTCGTGACCCCATGGACCATAGCACGCCAGGCCTTCCTGTCCTCCGCTCTCTCCCGGAGTGTGGTCAAGTTCATATTCATTGCATCGGTGATGCTATCTAGCCATCTCATCCCCTGCCGTCCCCTTCTCCTTTTGCCTTCAATCTTTCCCAGCATCAGGGTCTTTTCCAGGGAGTTTTCTCTTCGCATTAGGTGGCCAAAATATTTGAGCTTCAGCTTCAGTATCTGTCCTTCCAATGAACAGCCAGGGTTGATTTCCTTTAGGATTGACTGATCTGACCTCCTTGCAGTCCAGGGGACTTGTAAGAGTCTTCTCCAGCACCACAGTTCGAAAGCATCAATTCTTCAGCGCTCAGCCTTCCTTATAATCCAGCTCTCACAGCCATACATTACTCTTGGGAAAACCATAGCTTTGATTATACGGACCTTTGTCGGCAAGGTGATGTCTCTGCTTCTTACTATGCTGTCTAGGTTTGCCATAGCTTTCCTCCCAAGGAGCAAGCGTCTTTTAATTTCATGGCTACAGTCACCGTCTGCGGTGATCTTGGAGCCCAAGGAAATAAAATCTGTCACTGCTTCCATTTCTTCCCCTTCTATATGCCAGGAAGTGATGGGGCCAGATGCCATGATCTTAGTTTTTTTAATGTTGAGTTTCAAACCAGCTTTTGCACTCTCCTCTTTCACCCTCAACAAGAGGCACTTTAGATCCTCTTTGCTTTCTGCCATTAGGGTGGTATCGTCTGCGTATCTGAGGTTCTTGATAATTCTCCCGGCAATCTTAATTCCGACCTGTGATTCATCCAACCCAGCGTTTCTCATGATGTACTCTGCATGTAAGTTAAATAAGCAGGGTGACAATATACAGCCTTGTCGTACTCTTTTCCCAATTTTGAACCAATCGGTTGTTCCATGTCCTGTTCTTACTGTTGCTTCTTGACCCTCGTACAGGTTTCTCAGGAGACGGGTAAGGTGGTCTGGTACTCCCATCTCTTTCAGAATTTGCCACAGTTTGTTGTGATCCACACAATCAAAGGCTTTAGTGTCATCAATGAAGTAGAAATAGATGTTTTTCTGGAATTCTCTTGCTTTCTCCATGATCCAGGGAATGTTGGCGATTTGATCTCTAGTTCCTCTGCCTCTTCGAAACCCAGCTTCCTCTTTGGAACTACTTCTGGTAGTTCTCGGATCACATACTGCTGAAGCCTAGCTTGTAGGATTTTGAGCATCACCTTGCTGGCATGTGAAATGAGCACAATTGTACGGTAGTTTGAACACTCTTTGGCATTGCCCTTCTTTGGAACTGGAATGTAACCTGACCTTTTCCAGTCTTGTGGCCACTGTTGAGTGTTCCAAATTTGTTGGCATATTGAGTGCAGCACTTTAACAGCATCATCTTTTAGGATTTTAAATAGCTCAGCTGGAATACTGTCATCTCCGCTAGCTTTGTTGTTACTAATGCTTCCTAAGGCCCACTTGACTTCACTCTCGAGGATGTCCGGCTCAAGTTCAGTGACTGCACTATCATGGCTATCAGAGACATTCAGATCTTTCCTGTATAGTTCTTCTGTGTATTCTTTCCACCTCTTCTTAATCTCATCTGCTTCTGTTAGGTCCCTGCCTTCTTTGTCCTTTATCATGCCTGTCTTTACACAAAATGTTCCCTTGAGATCTCCAATTTTCTTGAAAAGATCTCTAGTCTTTCCCATTCTATTGTTTTCCTCGATTTCTTTGCATTGTTCATTTAAGAAGGCCTTCTTGTCTCTCCTTGCTATTCTCTGGAACTCTGCATTCAGTTAGATATATTTTCCCCTTTCTCCTTTGTTTTCGCTTCCCTTCTTTCCTCAGCTACTTGTAAAGCCTCCTCAGACAGCCACTTGGCTTTCTTGCATTTTTCTTTGGGATGGATTGAGTTGCTGCCTCCTGAACAATGTTACGGACCACTGTCCATAGTTCCTCAGGAACTCTGTCTATCAGGTCTAATCCCTTAAATCTATTACTCACCTCCACTGTATATTCATCAGGGATATGATTTAGGTCATACCTGAATGGTTTAGTGGCTTTCCCTAAGTTCTTCAATTTAAGCTGAAATTTTGCAACAAGAAGCTCATGATCTGAGCCGCAGTCAGCTCCAGGTCTTGTTTTTACTGACTGCATAGAGCTTCTCCATCTTTGGCTGCAAAGTACATAATCAATCTGATTTCGATATTGACCATCTGGTGATGTCCATGTGTAGAGTTGCCTCTTGTGCTGTTGGAAAAGCGTGTTTGCTATGATCAGCATGTTCTCTTGGCAAAACTCTATTAGCCTTTGTCCTGCTTCATTTTGTACACCAAGGCCATGCTTGCCTGTTATCCCGGTGATTTCTTGACTTCCTGCTTTAGCATTCCAATCCCCTATGATGAAGAGGACATCTTTTTTTGGTGTTAGTTCTAGAAGGTGTTGTAGGTCTTCATAGAACCGATCAACCTCAGCTTTTTCGGCCTCAGTGGTTGGGGCATAGACTTGAATTACTGTGATGTTGAATGGTTTGCCTTGGATTCGTACTGAGATCATTCTGTCATTTTTGAAATTGTACCCCAGTACTGATTTTCCCACCCTTTTGTTGACTATGAGTGCTACTCCATTTCTTCTAAGGGATTCTTGCCCACAGTAGTAGATATAATGGTCACCTGAATTAAATTCGCCGATGCTTGTCCATTTGAGTTCACTGATTCCCAAGATGTCGATGTTCAATCTTGCCATCTCATGTTTGACCACCTCCAGCTTACCTTGATTCATTTTATCTGACATTCCAGGTTCCTAAACAATATTGTTCTTTACAGCATCGGATTTTCTTTTCACCACCAGACACATCAACAACTCAGTGTCCTTTCAGCTTTGGCTCAGCCGCTTCACTCTTTTTGGCGCTACTGGGAAATACCCTCTGCTCTTCCCCAGTAGTATATTGGGCACCTTCCGCCCTGAGGGGCTCACCTTCCGGCGTCATATCTTTTAGCCTTGTGATACATTCCATGGGGTTTTCTTGGCAAGAATACTGGAGTGGGTTGCCATTTCCTTCTCCAGTGGACCACATTTTGTCAGAACTCTCCACCATGACCTGTCCGTCTTGGGTGGCCCTGCACAGCATAGCTTATTGCTTCACTGAGTTACTCAAGCCCCTTCGCCACAACAAGGCAGTGATCCATGAAGGGGGTTCTTGTTATTATTTTTGCCTAAATGCAGAACTTTGCATTTATCTCTGTTGGTTTTCATTTTGTTAGTTTTGGCCCAATTTTCCTTGTAAGTAGCTTTAATTTGGCACTAAAGTGATTATAACAATGTCAAAACATGGGTACTTATATATGCATGTATCATACTGGTAACGTGTACATCATTAGTGATGTAACTACCTGTTCAATGGCCAAGAGTCCTGATGCCTCCCCAGGTTTTTCCCCCCCAAGCCTATTACCTTTCCCTTGAAGACCCTACAAAGGTTTCTTCTGGACATAAGCATACACAAAGGAAGGCATCCAGCCAGACTAGTGGATTAGTGTCTTGTGTAGTCATGTGTCAGAGGACACTACTCTATTTGAAGGGCCGTCAGAGGACTGTCCTGTATTTGAATGTGTCCTCTGTTTGAAGGGCTGTGCAGTCCAAGTCTGGTTTAAAGATAAAGAATCATAAGAAAGGAGGGCAGCAGGGGCTTTGAAGTTGCCCACCACTTAATGCCTGGGCAGCAAACTGAGCAGGCACAGAGGTCACATGATCACAGACTTCCCCACTATGGTGAGATGTACTGTAGTTCTATTTAATTCATAGTAATTCTTTCTAAATGTGCATCTATACATATACATTACCATATGCAATTTTTGTGCAAACTGGTGCCCTCTTTTGTCGTCTTTTTATTGGCAGTGTATAAGCGGCCACCTTAACTAATGCCTTCAGTCATATTTGCAGCAGGGTATAAACAAGAATAATGGCTAGCTTCTCTAATACGCTTGTAGGTTTTAGTGTTCATAATTTCACATTCTAGATCTTATGACATCACAGTTACCTTTACACAGCACCACACAATCTGCAGAGCAAATAGAGCCTATTGTGTTTTATTGGTGCTATAATTGTATGGAAGGATTGCTCTGCGCCACAACAACGAACCTTGCAAAGGAATTGCAGGTCATTAGCACAGCATGCACCTTCCATTCTAGCTTACATAACAGATATGGATCCTCCCCTCTCCCATTCCTTCCTATGGCTGTCTTCCTCTCCAAAATAGCTGTGGGTTGGGGAGGTGACTCTCTCTTGGTCTGAACCTGCAAGAGTCTTCTTTGAAATTCAGATCAAGAAGAGAGGCACAGCAACAGCCTCCCCCAGCCATCAACTCCTTGTTCAATCAGGAAGAGCTGCTTTGCAAAAGGCAATATGAAGGTCTGGACCATATTAATCCCTGGTTCAATTCAACTGACTTTACTGATGCTGCATATGGTACCAAGGGTTCCGTTTTCCACAGAAGAGTTATGTGCTGCTATAAAATAATATGGTATTCAATTGCACAATGTCATAGAATGAAGGGAGCAAGAGAAAGAGAAGGCGGATAATTATAAGGAAAGCAATGCGATCGTAACCTACCAATTACCAGTGCTGGGGAGAGGGGTGGGGGAGTAAAGAAAAGTTAATGGCAGACGAATAAAGGTTTTGCAAAAAATATTGTTTCTAAATAAATAAATAATGCCAAGAAAGTGTCTGTTGGATTTGTTTTGGGAAGGTTAGTGCTCATGGCTGTTCCTGAATGTTGCAAACCATTGCTCTCTGTGGGGCATTTTGAGTGTTTGCAGGAAAACATAAAGTCTGAGTCCAACAAATGCATGTGTACAGAAGTACTTGGCTCATCGCAGAGCTGTGATTGGCTACAGTTGTCTGCTGAGTGTATATTCAGGGCATAGGAACATAGGAAGCTGCCTTATACTGACCATTTGTGCATCTAGCTCAGTATTGTTGGCACTGGCCTGGTTCCCATGACACCCTGGGCTCACTGTGGGTTGTTTAACCCCCGATGGGCCACAGCACATGCTGGACACCATTTTGAATATGCAGCTCCTGATTGGGTTTGTAGTAGGGTTATGCGAAGGTTGTGTAATGCTCAAATAACTCACGGTGGCTGGGTTCGCACAACATGGCAACCCCCGCAATTGCCCTGATGGGGATTGCATATTCAAAATGGTGCCTGGCATGTGCCACAGTTCATCAGGGGTTAAATAACCCACAGCGAGCCCGGCATGTCATGCACTGGCAGCCGCTCTCCAGCATTTCAAGGAATTTTTCCAGCCTTAATTGGAAATCTGAATTTGAAATCTGAAGCCCTCTTCAGGCATTAATACAATGTAACACTGGAGGGGAGACTGGGACTTGTACACTGGCTCCACCCCTGACTTCTCCATATTGATTGGGGAGTCTGAAGAGGAAATGTCACTGCATTTGGCTGAATGTAGTTACAGTCCATCATGAGATCAGGAACGCTGTGCAATCATGGAGTTCCTACACAAATAGCCACTCTGTTGATTTTGAAAATTGGATTAACAACCAAGAACAACAGTTTACAAAGGCATGCTCCCTCTCTCTCTTTCTCTCTCTCTCTCAATCTCTCTCTCCTCCTGCAGGATGCAATTGAGGCTATTGCAGAAAGTGCTTTCAAAACCTCTCCCTACCCAGTGATCTTGTCCTTTGAGAACCACGTGGACTCGTGAGTATTGTTTGCTGGTTGGCAAAAAGGTTGAGTTTGCAATCTGGATAACTGGAGGGTGGGAGGCGTGAGCAATGCACACAGTCAGGATAAGATGAAGCCTTGTTGCTGCATTATTAGCACCCTTCTTGAGGCAAACATTTATGATGGGAAAGTGAAGCCCAAATTTGAGAGTGACTACTGGCCAATCTACATGTCATGTTCAGCATACATTGTTGTTTTTTTAAAAAAAATCGTGCTTAATGCTAGCCACTTACTTTTTCAAGAAAAAAAGCAGCCATGCAGTACCCCAATCCAGTGCACAGGGAAGGAGGGGTTTAGCCCTTTACTCCTCATGCTGGTTTGCAGCCAAAATTCCCCCCACCCCTTGTCTATTTGCTTCCTGAAAGTGTTGTTTCATTTTGATGCACAATCAGATCTTGGTAGGATAAATCGTATTCACAATCAAGATTGTTATGGGATGATAAAAAGCTAGACCTACCCCTCTTTTTACCAATGCATCCTTACAGGTGAAAATTCTAATCTATGCCAAGTGCTGGATCTGGGGAGAGTATTCTGTCCAAATTAATCAGTATGGAGCACAATTGTGTGATATTTAAGTTACTGAAATTAACAATGAAGAGAAGATAACCCTTGATCATTTAATGTTTTTTGTTACGCATTCAGTGACATACACATATGAGGAGGGGGAAGATTAATTTACCTGGGGCAGCAAACTTGGACTAGCCCTGCATATGCTAAGAGACAGACAGGGACTTTTGGATGTGGCGCAAGGATGATGCAAATCTTTACTGCTGATAGCCAGCCTCAGCTTGTATGTGTCATATTCCAGAGCTGGGCAAAGGGTAGATCAGAGTCTCCTGGTTGATCTCTAGGTGATCTGCAATAGATCAGCAAGGCTTTCTAACTCTCAATTGGTTAACAATAGTGACAACAAAAAGCCTTATTTTCCTCTTAAATTAGGCTCCTGAAATCCATAATCTTGGAGATGGGGGGAACAGTAATAGATTTGTCTGTGAAAATATCTGTGTGCAAGCTCCAGTTCTGGTACTAGAAACAAATTCCTGGGTGGAGCATGTGTACCTGTTCCACCATTCTGTATCTGCCTTCCTACACCACTATTTTGCACTTGGCTCCAGTTGGTGGATCTCAAGGTTCTAGGGAAAAACAAAGTGAATCCCACAAGCCTAAAGTCTGCCTACCTCTGTCTTATTCCTTTCTGGTATTTTCTTATAGGCCCAAGCAGCAGGCTAAGATGGCTGAGTACTGCAGAACCATATTTGGGGACATGCTGCTGACAGAACCACTGGAAAAAAATCCAGTAAGTGAACAAGGATGCAAGAGGGTTATATGGGGTGATTGCTCTGCAATTAAAAAGTCCTTTGGGGTACAGTTGTCTTGGCAGTCTGTACTGTATCTTGGTGGGAGGAGCTGTACGGAAGCAGAAACTTTGTATAAATATGAACTTCTTTTTTGGCAGCTAAAACCAGGAGTTCCCCTGCCAAGCCCCCAGGATCTCATGGGGAAAATACTGATTAAGAACAAGAAGAACCAGTTCACACCTGGGGAGAACCAGGATACTCTGAAGAAAAGGAGGAGTCTAGAAGATGAAGTAATTGACCAGCCCTCACCAATAGATGGAGAGAGCCCAGGTACCATATTATAAGGCAGCCTTCCTCAACCTGGTTCCCTTCAAATGTGTGGAGACTACAACACCCACTGTCCTGAGCCAGCATGGCCACTGGGAATGGTGGGCATTGTAGTCCCACACATCTGGAGGGCACATGGTTGAGAAATGCTGCTATGGGCCTTGCTTTGGGGGGATGATTCCAATTAACCTGGACTCAGATTTTTAGGACTCTTGACAAATGTACAAATGCCTTGGTGTGGAAACAGGACACTGCTGGAACAGAACAAAACTGTTATCCGTGGCTTCAAAGCCCTCTCCAAAGTAATCTATTACCTACTCATCTGCTTCCACTGGGATGGTATTGCTATGAGTCAGTAGAGGTTGGTGGCTCCTATTTTAGTGGGCCAGTGAATCCATTCTGGGTTTCAACCAGAACCAGTCAGAACTCTAACAAAGCCATCCAAAGCCTATTGAACCCTATCCCCAAAATGGTTTCAGCACCTTGGACAGATCCCTTAGAGTTCTGACTGAAACACAGAGCGGATTCACCACCCCACTGAAATAGGAGCCACCAGCCTCCACTGCTATGAGTATTAATTCATTTTCACATACAGACAAAGGAGCTTCTAGATAAATTGCTGGTAGGTCTTTATGAGAGCCTGCATGAACATACTGATTTGTGTTTTGAATGCTCAGACAGGTCAGGTGAGTTGACTGAAGAGGTGCCTGAAGCAGAGAGAGACCTTGAAAACCTGAATGAAGAAGAGATTAAAAAGCTGCAGTCTGATGAGGTATGATTACTGCTCTTGTGTAACTAGTCTAGGACCTGAAAATAAAACAGCCAATATTATACTGCCTTTATACAAATGTATGGTGTCGCCACACCTGGAATACTATGTACAGCTCTGGTTGCCACACCTAAAAAAGGATATTGTAGAGCTGGAAAAGGTGCAGAAGTGGGCATCCAAAATAATCAAGGGGCTGGAGCAACTCCCCTGTGAGGAAAAGTTACAATGTTTGGGGCTGTTTAGCTTAGAAAAAAGGTGAATAAGGAGAGCTGTTAGAGCTGTATAAAATTATGCATGGTGTGGAGGTGATAGGGAGATTTTTCTCTCTTTCTCCCTTAACACCAGAACTGGGGTCATCCCATTGAGCTGAATGGTAGGAGATTCAGGACATATAAAAGGAAGTACTTCTTCACACAGCACATAGCTAAACTGTGGAATTTGCCAGCACAAGATGTAGTGAGGGCCATCAACCTGGATTGCTTTAAAAGGGAGTTGCACAAATTCCTGGAGGAAAAAGCTGTCAGTGGCCACTAGTCATGAGGCAGTACACCTATGTACACCAGTTGCTGGGGAACATGGGTCAGAGGGTGCTGTTGCATTCATGTCCTGCTTGTGGGTTTCCCATCGGGGCAGCTGGCTGGCCACAGTGGGAACAGAATGCTGGACTCAGTGGCCCTTTGGTCTGATCCAGCACAGCTGCTCTTACATTCTTAACCTATATCTATAGTGACCATTCTGGTATCTCACTTTGAGGATCTCTTGTAAGTTAACACCCATGCATGGGATTTTCCTCCCTGCTTAAACAACAAAGAAAGAAGCTGGTTCAAAAAAGCCTTTTAGTTTCCTGCCCTTTGTGGTGGTCAGCAGCTGCCCTTTTCCTGCCCTTTATGGTGCTCTGCAACCCAAAGCCACAGAGTATGTATTTTATTTTTATTTACAGTGCTTCTATACTGCTTAATATATTAAAATCCTTAAGCGGGTTACATTAAAATATGACATAACAATTCAAAAACCAAGATAAAAATAATAAATAATTAAGAACAGTTAAGAACATGTTTAAAACATTACATCATCATAACAACAAAACAGGGAAGTAACAGAGTCTCACTGGTCAGGGAAAGCCTACATAAATAGGTGTGTTTTCAAGAGGCATTTAAAAATTGCCACTGTTTCTGCCTCAGATCAAGCATGGGAGAGTGTTCTAAAGGGTGGGTGCCACCACGGAGAAGGCCCACTTACCTACTGCTACCAGATGACATTCCAGTGGCTGCAGTGGGAGTGCAACCCCATCCAAAACAGGCGATCAACACAATTTCTGGACATAGGAACCATGCAGCCATAGGGTCTGTGTCTTGCCAAGCTTCATCTTCAGTTTATCAGACCTCATCCAGCCCACAACTGTATCTAGGCACCCGTTTAGAACACGCACAGCCTATCCCAATTCAGATGTTAGAGAAGTACAGCTTGCCCCAGGGACCACTCCCAGCGGCTTCACGTAAACGTTAAATAGCACTGGGGACAGAATAGTGCCCTGTGGCAGCCCACAGTTCAATTTCCAAGGATCTGAGGCACAGTCACTTATTCATTGGACCCAACCTCGTAAGTAATAGCAGAACCACCGTAAGATGGTGCCCCCAACTCACAGTCCTGGAGGATACCATAGTCAATTGTAACAAAAGCCACAGAGAAATCAAGAAGAATTAAGTCATACTTACCCTGTCCCTCTCCTGAAGAAAGTCATCCACCAGGGTGACCAAAGCCAATTCCATCCCAAAACCAGGCCTGAACCCAGACTGGAATGGATTGAGATAATCAGTTTCATCTAAGACCGCCTGCAGCTGAGACACTACTAGTCTCTCAAGCACCCCCAATAAAGTGGGGTGTTTATGACTGACTGGGTGATAGTATAAATCTCTGGAACAAGGAAAGGGTTTTTTTCAGTAGTGGTCACACCACCATCTCCATCAAGGCTACAGGGACCACACTGTTCCCAGTAGTGCTAAAGGGCACAACAATGTATTGCCCTATTTATGGGACAACTAATTAACCCAATTTTCTGCTAAGTTGGATTTGTGAGATAAAGTGACTTGATTTGGAGGCAGGATTGGGGGTGGGGGAGTCTTTACTGATTCTGCTACTGCCAGACTTCGCACACATTGTTTGAATTTGCTTTGCCTTTCTTTTCTTAGTAAAAAGTCAATGTTGTTCATTTCCTTCTTCATCTTCTTTATGGATCTGCTGAGAAATTTAAGACCTTGTCCTAATAGTACAGCTGCTGTCAAAGCCCAGCTGAAATGGCTGGGATATGCCCCAGTAGAATAGCTAGGACATGTAGCTTTTATTGTTTTTATTGTATTTAGCCTGTATGTGCTTGCAGCTGCTAGACCCTGTCCTACCCAGTGTGGCAGTCAGGCCAGTCAGTTGTCAGGCCAGTGGGAAGGGGCAGGGATTCCATCACCCAAGCCTTGGGGATATAATCTGGCCCTGGAACCTTATAGCTTGAGCCTGTGTACATTGCATTCTATTGTATTTAGATATATGGTTGAAAGTTTTAATTATTGGTATATTTGTGTATTTTTAATTGTTGTAACCCACCAACCCCAATCTCTCTTGGAAGGAAGGGCAGTAAGTAAGTAAGTAAGTAAGTAAGTAAGTAAGTAAGTAAGTAAATTAGTTAGTTAGTTAGTTAGTTAGTTAGTTAGTTAGTTAGTTAGTTAGTTAATAAATCCAGCCCCTGGTCATCATCCCCTTCCCAGTCACAAACAGCTGATCAGTACTACTGTCATTTTTCTGAGAGGGCTATGCACATACATGGCCTTCCAGCAGCTGAGCCAGGGAAGAAGCTGCACCCATTTGCACATTCTGGTCCTCATAGAACTAGGGATCTGCTTACAGAAATCTGCTTGTGTGTGTATATGCTTCCCTGGCATATCATATGATTCCCTGGATCAGGGTGTTTTGAGATTCTGTACTGACAGTCAGTATAAACATTCAGAGTAATAAATAATATTCAAGGAGGTCCTTGTGGTCCTTCTTGACCATATGTGGTCCCTCTTGACTGTTCCTTTGAATTCTACCCAGTACTTTCTAATTATTCTTTAGGACTCTGCCTACCACTGGGGTTTATATATAAAGTTATCTGAGATGACTTTTCCTCTCACTTCCCTCATTTTGCTTAGGGCACTGCAGGTCTGGAAGTGACAGCTTATGAAGAAATGTCCAGCCTCGTTAATTACATCCAACCCATCAAATTTGAATGTTTTGAAATCTCAGCACGTAAGGATATTTCCCCCCCCCCATATAATGAAGTGTTTTCAAGGAGCTAGAGCAAACCTCAGATATGCTGTGTCTGCATTTGCAAGTGTTTGCATGTCATCTGCTTGGATGTCATCTGCTCTCTTCTAAGGGCTTTTGGAACCATATATGGCAAAAAGTAGCCTGCAACGCAATATGGAGCAGAGAAATGGCAACCAGGGAAAGGTGTTAAGGTCTGCACTGTCCATGCTTCTGTGCCCCAAATTACGCACTCTGGAAACTGTGTTTCCTTAAAACAGGGGGGGAAACCAGCTGTTAGGCAACCTGGTGCCCTCCAGATGTTTTGGACTACAACTACCATAGTTCCTCACCAGTGGCCATGCTAGCTGGAGCTGATGGGAATTGCAGTCCACAACATCTGGAAGGCACCAGGTTGCCTACCCCTGTGTTAGGATTTTGCTGCAAACATTTCTGTGTAACATGTACTTGGTAATAGGAACCTAGCCTCTAAAGGCCACTTGCAATGTGAAAAATCTTCTTCACTAAAGTCAGTTCCACAGAGGAATTAGTGTACAAGCAATCTGTACATTGCTATACAGCAAAGTGCATATCTGTATGATGGTGAAATGAGAACCACTGTGATGCCCCATCAGACCAATGCCTACACGGAAACACTTTCCACGCAGAAATTTTTACATGTCTGAAGTGGAGGTAGAGGATGGTGGTGATTCACTAGCACAAGTACATGAACCTGGGTGCTCTCCAGATATTTTGGACTGCAAGCCCCATCAGCCCAGCCTGCATGAGCAATGGTTGGGATGATGACAGCTGTTGTAGTCCAAAACATCTGAATGATGCCAGGTTGAGGAAGACTGACATAGAGAAACACAGATCAAGCCTTGTAGGACATGTAACTGGATAAGGGTGGAAGGGCAAACCAGCCAAGTGGGACCTGGAAAAAGCTTGGGTTAGGGAAGGGGTAAGTAGAGCAAGGCAAAGTGCAGCAGAAAACAGAGCAGGTTTCGGGCACAGGATGGGAGCTCTAACTGGGCTGTTGACCAGCCTCTTAGCAGACTCTTGCTGCTTCCTTTTTAAAGGAGGATGCTGGGAGGCCAGAGCTGGGGAAGCTTTAGAAACCTCCGGTGAGCCTACGTGCCAAAGCAGGGCTGGGCTGATTTGCAACTCCTGGATCAGATTCTTTTATTCAGTTCTCCTGCTGGTGGAGTTACTCTGGCATCTACACTGGTGTGACTGGCTGCTGAGAGCGAGAAGATTGTGTACTTGAAACCATGTATCATGATCCATGTTTTCCTCACATCTGCCAAAATTTATCAAAAGATTCATGAACTTGGGACAAATATTGAGTGGCCTTGGGAGGATTTATGGAACTGATGAAAAAACCCAATGAAATGCAGGCTGTGTCCCTCCAGGTTTTGGCTCCCCATCAATCAACCTAAAAAATGGTTTGACCCATACCACATAAAACTTCAGAAGAAATAATAATGCAACAGGCTAGATATGGAACAAAGAGCTAATTAGGATAAAAGTTGTTTCTATCAAAGAAATGACTCTTCAAAAAGTATTAGTGATGGTCAAAATCAGGTGATTCCATGCCAACCCACTCCCCATCCACAAAAGGAAAAAGGTCTAGCAGATCCAGATACCTCATCTTAATGACCACCAGGAACTCTGCCCTCTTCCTGAATCTAGAGTCCCCAGTTCCACCTTCAGAAGAGACCCAGTGGGTTCCAGCAGCTCCAGAAGCACTGTAGCAGGCCTCACTGCACATACACAGAGGTTTGCCGTCATGTGATTTCAGGAGGCCTCTACACATGCGCAACAAGGTCTAATGACCACAAGCCTCCAGAACCAAGACCAATAGATGAACATGTAAAGTGCATTGCCTCTGAAGAAGAAAGAAATGGCAGGAATAGGTACAGAAAGGGAACTATGGGAACACTTTATAGTTATGTTATAGACACAACCCAGTAGGTTCAAAAATGTGCAAAACTCATGATTGCTAGGGTAAGAAATGTAGTTAATTTATTTGTTTAATAGATTTATATACCGCTGACCAAACTGAAAAATAGGGGCTCCATTGCTGCCTTACACAGTCCCAGAACTCTGGGTAAACAATCATGCTAGGAAAAGTCCTAAAATTAACCTCTGCTAATACTCAGATCTACCCTTAAATATTTTCTTTTAGCTCTGTGTCAGAGAAGCATGTATCAGCAGTGTATTTTCTTTTTTTCTAAATGAATGATAGCACGGAATTGATATTGGAGAACAAATGGCAGAACAGGAGAGTTTGGGGATGGAGTATTGGGCATATTCTACATTTACCCTGCTTGTTTTCCAGAGAAGAATCGAAGTTATGTCGTTTCCTCCTTCACCGAGATGAAGGCTTATGAACTCTTGACCAAATCCCCCATCCAGTTTGTAGAGTATCCTTTTTTAGAGCACATGCCTGATTATAAGAATTCTTGTGTATACAAAAGTTTATTCCAGTTCAGGCACGTATAGCCAATATGAATTTTACTCTCTGGAAGTAGTAATATGATCATAATTGCACCTTCCATGATCTAAAGCCAGTTCACAAAATGGACTTTCTTCAGTAATGTCACATATATGGTATACAAGTTGCTTCCTATAGGATTCACACAGAGATGGTTGTTAGTTGTGCAGCACGTGACGTTAAATGTTAGGAAAACATTTGAAAGCAGTTCAGCAATGGACCAAGCTGCCTAAAGAGTACAAGTTCTCTTTACCTGGAGATGTTGTGGTTGGATAAGCATCTGTTGGGGCTGTCCCAGCGAAACTCTTGCTACTGCTTTTTTTTTTAAAGCAAAACAGCCAAAATCAACAGCAGAAGTATATTTACTCCAATATCATGTATTTACTGCAGATTACTGGCTTCACTTACCGGTGTTCCTTTACCCCGCTGGATCAACACATAGAACTTGATTTTGTGATTGCCTCAGCCTTTATTTCTGTATCTTAGGTTTAAAATATGCATTGCTTGGCGTTCCCTTCTCTAATTCTTTCCTTCAATTTTTGTTGCACTCAAAGCAGACTCAGGGTAGGCTGTGTCTGAGCAGTGGGGTGTGTTTTTGCTTTCTCCATGCTTTGTGTTATATGAAGCTATTTCTCTGCAGACACCTAAACTGTGGAGGATCTGCTGTGTCCTATTAGTAGTACACTGAGATCCGGATAACAAAGATTGGGGGGGGCAGGGGGGGCTGATGTATGAATGGTTTTTAAGATAGGGATCTGGACTAGGGGTATGCATACTCTATGAAGCCACATCCAATCATAGCTAAATACATACATGCCTGACCATCAGATGTGATGACCTTCATGCAGTTTCCTCCAGAGAAGTGACTTCCATAGAGGAATTGCTCTCACCCAGAAACAATCCAACTGCGCCCAGGGCATGTCTATTGCAATAATCTTTGAAGACTGGTCTCCTATTAAGGAAATTCAGCTATAACAAGAGGCAGATGAGTCGAATTTATCCCAAGGGCACCCGGATGGACTCTTCTAACTACATGCCTCAGATGTTCTGGAATGTTGGCTGCCAAATGGTGGCATTAAACTTCCAGACAACAGGTGAGTTGTGAACCACCCACAGCCTCTTCCTGTCTGGGGTGGTGCTCATATACTATCATTAATTTTCTGACTCTTGTTTCCCAGAGTTGTCTTGCTATTTGGCTGTGTTTTTCTCCCTAGCTTTTCTTCTTTTGCAGTCCATATCCCCTTGAATGCTGTCATTTTTATTTTCGTTGATTTTTCTGAATTGGATATTTCTGTGTCATCCCATAATCCAAGCGGTTGCCCAAATCTGCTACTTTTAATTAGGAATCTTTCCATAACCACCTGCATAACCTCCTGCATTGCATAGTCTCTACATGTGGCGAAGACTGTATCCTATGGTGGCTTAGCAGAAAGTTATTCATGCCATTTGGCACACCTGGCTTTTGCTGATCCCCCTTACCTGCTCAAGGCCCCCACCCCCTCCCCCAATCCTGAGGATTGGGGGACCCTCAGGAACAGAATGGGATCTGGTGCAGAGGGCTGCAGTAGATGGACGGGGGAGAATGGTGAAACCTGGGTGCCCCAATTTGTGCAAGTGCTTCAGAGAGCCTCAAGGACTAGTCCAGGGCAGGCAGGCAGATTAGAAAATGTTTGACTGGAGCAAATCACCACATGGTGACTTGTCCCTCTTATCTACTCAGGGTGAAACTTTCCTATGAATGGGCATCCATGTCATCAAATATAACCACAGTATGAAAGTAACTTTTCCCTCCATATTCAAGCCACTCTTAAATATAAATCTGACAGCACCGACCAAGATTGATCAGAATAAGTCGCCACATGGTGATTTTTCCCCCGTGATATAAGTGGCTGTATAGACTCACCGTAGGGCTCAGAATGTTTTAGGACTGGGAATACAGCAGAAGTGGAGAGGAGACCAGGAACTTTGGAAAACTGATACGAAAAACCAGGACTTCCAAATGGAAAGGGAGAAAGACAGGAGAGAATCTGCATTTCTGGGTGAGGAGTGCCATAAAAGCAGGATGCAGAATACAGGGACAGCAGGCAGCATACTTGGAGCAGTAAGTAGGGCCCACAATACTTGGAGCAGTAATACTTGGAGCAATACACAATTCTTGGAGCGGTAAGTAGGGCCCACAATATAAATTGGGAAGAAGGGGAGAGGACCAGACACAAACCTCTCCTAATATAACAGGGGAGAGTGGACAGTCACAACAGTCCAGAATTGCAGTTTACAGGATTTTCTAATCAAATGTATTTTTGTAATAGGGAAGTGGAAGTGGAGTCTCCTGCAATTGACAGTACTGACACTGCACTTTATCCTGCATACAGCAGCTTCCACATGTTGTTGGTGCCAATGACATTGCCAGCTGCTTGTTACAATACTGACCTGGCAAGTCAGAGCACATTAGAGATGCCTCCAATCGTCATGACATGCGGTGAAGGAGAAGTCCTTAGTTGTGCAGTGCAATAGTTGTGACCTCCCTCATAGCTGCCGCTCTGCATGGTTGTGCCTAGTCTCATTTCATTAGAAAAAAAAGAGGGGGCCTAGTCCAGCATTCTCCTTCGCAATATAATGGCCTCTGTGCCTTCAGCTTTCTGTTCCCCTGTTTTCTGCCGTGATTTCCCTTTCTGCCTTCCACCCATGTATAAAAGAGCAGAGTTGTGGAGTGAGGGGAAGAGTGAGAAGTAAAGAAAGGGATAAAGTGAACAGGTGGAAAGGAGCAAGGAGAGGGTCCAGGGAATGTGGGATATTGTGGGAAGAGAATCAGGACATTAGAATGAATCAAAGGTGATAGAAAAGAAAAGGGAATGAGAAAATCAAGGTGTAGGTGGGACAATAGAAGCGATGGAATGAAGGATGTCATGAGAAAGGGGACCAAGATGTTCACTCATTTTAAACCATTTCCAGAGGGGTAGCCATGTTAGGCTGTTGCAGCAAAAACAACAAAGGGCTTTTCTACATGAGGCATTTATCATGTGCTTGTCATTCCCTACTCACGGTTGCTTATGAGTTCTTTAGACGATGACATGACTCTCCAGTTTCACTTCTGTGTCTAACCAGCACTTTTGGTGAGTTTTTTTAGGGCAGGGAAAATGCAGTATTTAATTGTGAAAGTGAAAGAAAGTACAATTTCTTCTTGTGTATTTGCACTAGATTGCTATACTACAGTGCCACCTAAAGGTAATGTAGTGTAAAAGCAGGAAAGGAAACGCTCCTTGTGTAGTGCTCGGAGCTCAATTCTGCGACAAACCTGAAAGTAGATTCAGCCGATTAACAGCCTTGTGTAGAAAAGGTCACAGAAGCTTGTGGCATTTTAAAGACTAACACATTTATTCTGGCATAAGCTTTTGTAGCCTACAACATGATCAGAAGTATCTGTCATCACTTAGAAAAGAGAAATGATGGGAGGATGCTGTTTCCGTGTTATCTTCAGTTCTTCCTTATTAGCTTGATTTATCTTCCGATGTCTGTCAGCATGTGCATCCATACATCCCCCAACTTCTCAGAGACTCTTCGCAAATAATGATTTTCCTACACTGATATCATTTCAGTTTAGGAAAAAAGCATGTATACCATCACATGTGCCAAATACAGATATGTCTCATCCACCACATGTCCACGTGTGACGTTTCATGATGGTGCCCGTACTTTTCCCTATGCAAAACTGGTATCTGTGTAGGAAAATCATTATCAGTGCAGCATCCCTAAGTCCATGCATCTGAGGAAGTGGGCTACTGCCTGAAAAAGTTAAGTCACAAGAAATCGGGGTGCCATCTATACACATTTACTTGGGAGTACACCCCACTGAATTCAATGGGGCTTACTTCTGAGTTAACATGTATAGGATTGTGCTCTCATTCCATGAAAGTGCCACAGCATTTGGAACCTCTTGAATCTGATCTGGGACTTGGCCCTGCAGTTAAACGTTGGCTAACCTCTTTATGAGGGTTAGCACGTTGAGGGTTTTGATTAAAATTTCATCTGTTTTTCACACATACATACTTGCTCAGGGACACTCCTATCTTTGTTTATCCCTGCTGGCCCATTCCCCTCCCAGATGCCCCTATGCAGCAGAACATGGCCCTCTTTGAATTCAATGGGCAGAGTGGCTATCTCCTCAAACACGACTTCATGCGTCGCCCAGATAAGCAATTTGACCCTTTCTCCGTGGACCGCATCGATGTGGTAGTGGCAAGCACACTGTCAATAACAGTAAGTAACAACCACCAAGTTAATTTGGGACTTACAGCCCCTTTCAGCAGGGGTGCAGTACTAAGGCACAAATGTAGCTGGGCTCTTCATGACAAGATGATTCTACAATGTCCTATAGGAGGGTGGTATTATGAAAAATTCTAGGGTTTCAGTATTTAAATGTAGTGAATGAATGACATGAAAATGGAAAAATAACATCTGCCTCACTGAATCACTCTGGCTGCAGCAATAAAAAGAAAGGGGTTCATAGAAGTACTACTAGAGCAAGAAACTCACAGTTGATCTATACCTTCAGACAAATCATCACTGTACCAGCACTCCCAGCAGTGTACCACTTCATGTCTGGGTGGGGTGAACCTGTGTGAAGGCTCCTCATCATACTAGGGCTGCACCAAATTTTCACATGTACATTTTCAGTGGGAAAAGTGGTGCTTTCCAGGAGCCTGAAATTTTCCCTGAGCCCGTTTTTGCCCACCTGCTTTCCTCTTGTTCACTGCCTGCATTGACAGCTGCTTTGGCCCTGTGTTGTTGTTTTTAAACCTTTCATGTGAATAGTACATCATCACGTTGCCAATCATACTTGGCTATGCAATAGTATAGCTCAGCGTAAGGGTGCCTCTACATTAAGCAAAAAACCCTGCGTCCTTTCCGGGCTTTCTGCTTTTGCTTTCTTTGTGGGATTAGGATGGGCTTTTTTACAAGGCAAATGTGGTTTGCATAGAGGAAGCGCCTGCCTCCCTCCCTGGCATGTATGCAAAGGAGTGGGGGTAGGGGGAGTCTTGCTTTCGTAGCTAAACTTGAGCTGCACTGCTTCCCCACAGCCCTTGGCAAACTTACTTGGGAGTAAGCCCCATTGAGGTCAATGGGACTTACTTCTGAGTAGACATAAGGTCATGCTGTAAGTCTGCAACCCTTGGCACACTTACTTGGGAGTAAGCCCCACTGAACTTAATGGGGTGCTCTGAATCAACAGAGGACATTGATTGGTGGGGTGGGGGATCAGATTTGTCTCCCTTCATTGCAGGGAGGCAGTTTACTCTCTTCTCCCTCTGATCGAGGAAAGCCCTTCCTCAGCAAGTTCGTGGTGCTAAGGTGGCATTACACACAGCTGAAATGGTGCCATTAACTTTTATTACTAGTTTATCTCCAGTGTTTTTGAAAGTGTGATAAAGGGGAAAATGTGCACAAGGCATCCTGGAGGCTGACGACATCATGTAAAGGACCCACAAAATTTGAGTGTGCAATAAATTGCTCATGTAGAGACACTCTACATAAAGCAAATTCAAAATGAGGGCAGTGGTTCTTGCATCCCATTAGTCTCACAAATGCACTAACACATTCCTTTTGAGCCATTCTCCCCTTCAGAAGGAGTGTCTTTTGAAGGTGGGCAAAGTGTTCATGAAAAGCACCCTCTGTTCCAGCTCAGCACTAGTAAAATTTCCTTTCACATAGAAATCTATCCTGCTAAGGAAAAACTAAGCTAAAACTCATCTTCCTGACATTACAGCTTTCCACTAGCAGGGAGTCTTGAATTCACAGGAGCATTCAGTCATGGGATTCTGCCAATCCCATCCTGCAGCAATATAGTGCCAGGAGCCCCTGTACCATGGGCTTTTTCTGAAGATGTAGACCAATCCACAAAGTGGACATGAAGTGGTACAGGCTGGTGGCCCCCAGCTCTGGAAGGGTCTCCCAAGGGAAGCTCGTCCAATGCCCACACTGCTATCTTTTCAGGACCAGACTAAGACTTGCCTGTTCTCCCAGGTTTTTAAAACGTTTTAACATCTTTTAAAACATTTTAGTATTTTGTGTTTCATTATCCTAATTCCTGCATTGTGGTTTTACCTCCTATACCCGATACTGAATTGTATCCTGTGTGGCATGTTTACTAGTTTTATATTGTTGATTTTATTGTGATGTTAGTTGTAGCGTTATTACTATTGTAAAATGCCTAGAGAAATTTAGTTTATGAGGCATTTAAGAAAGAAAGAAAGAAAGAAAGAAAGAAAGGAGAAAATAAGTCCAGAGTGCATGAACTAATGGGAAATGCATCTGAAGGGCGAATGTACTGATCTAAAGAAAGGAGAACCAGACAATGGTTTAATTTACTTTTAAACATTGTGGTGATTTTGTTTCCATATTCTTAGATCATTTCTGGCCAGTTCCTCTCAGAACGTAGTGTGAGGTCATATGTAGAAGTGGAGTTATTTGGGCTGCCAGGTGACCCAAAGCGCAGATACAGAACCAAGTTGACACCAAATGCCAATTCAATCAACCCTGTCTGGAAGGAGGATGCTTTTGTATTTGAAAAGGTAACCGCACCTAATGGTAAAAAAAAAAAAGTATCTTCCCAGGATAAGCTTTTCTGTTGGTTCTAGGCATCCAGGCTGAGATCAGCTTCTTCTACGAACCATCAGCAGCAAATTTCTGGAGAGTATGCAACCATAGGGTTGTATCCAATGTTAGTCCTGCTTAAAATAGACCCATTGAAAAGAATTGGACTTTAGTAAGTTATAACTAACTTAAGTCCATTCATTTCAATGGGTCTACTCTAAGAGCGTTTCTACACATGGCATTTATTGTGCACTCATCATTCCTTATTCATGGTTGTTTATGGGCTCTTTAATGACATCATGACCCACTAGTTTTGCTTCTATTTTTTAAGAGCACTTTTGCTGGGGAAGGGGGAGGGGGTAGAGCAGGGAAAACAGAGTATTATTTGTGAAAGCAAAAGAAAGCATATTTTCCTACTTGTGTAATTTCATTATTCTGCCATAGCTCAGCACCACCTAGAAGTATGTAATAGAAAAACAGGAATGGGAAAGGTCTTTGTGTAGCATGCAGATCTCAATTCTGAGATGAAACTGAGAGTAGATACAGTGGATTAACAGCCTTGTGTAGAAAAGCTCTATGTAGGGCTCATTGGATACAACCCCTTGTGTCAACATGGAAAAACATCCAGAAGTCACATGCTCATTCAGTAAGAGCCACTTCTGTTTTTCTCAAAGATTCCAGGGACTAGAGACTATTATTATATTTTCCAGTTTCTGAAGCATATTTTAAGCACAGAGTACTTTAAAATCCTATTTTCCTTGTTCCTAGTAACCCTGTAAGGTAGATCATTCACATTTCAATTTTACAGATGGGGAATTGAAGCTGAAAGAGTGATGCTTATCCAAATATTACCCACAGAGCTCTTCTCTGAACATGTTTTTTAAACTAAAATCTCCCAAATCCAAGCCCAATGTTCTTATTTCATAAACCACAAGAGGTTCTATTCCTGTGCTTGTAAAAGGGAACTGTTAATCAAACGAACCATGGGAACGTACACCTGTTCTGTTGCACTACAAGCTTCCTTGTTCCACGTATAAATCTGAAAGCATTAATAATGCCTAGTATTTATTTAACAGCGTCAATAAGCAAATTATCTCCCCAAAATTTGGAAAATAGGAAGCTGCTTTATAGCAGATGAGGCCTTTCCCTGCATCTAGCTTACTATAGTCTACACCAAGGGTCCCCAACCTTTTTAAAGCCGTGGGCATATTTGAACCCGTGGGCAGATTTAAGAAACTGCTGTGGCCACCAGCAAAATGGTTCCCATGGAGGATGTAGCTAATGGCTGCTGTGGAGGCCTGGCTAGTCAAAAGAGGTGGTTGGGGTGGGGGAGAGAAATAGCGAGACTAGAGGCTAGGAAGGGGGAGGAAATAGCAAGGCAACAGGGTAGAGGGTGGAGAAAGCGTGAGGCTAGGGGCTAGGAGGGGGCACAAACAGCAAGATAAAGAGGTATGTGGGAGGGAGAAAAATAGCAAGGCTGGGAATGGAGAGAAACAGCAAAGGGGTGAGTGGGAGAGAAAGAGCGAGGCTAGGGGGTAGGAAGGGAGAGAAAGAAGAAGGCTAAGGACAAGGAAGGGAGAGAGCAAAGAAAGGGGTTCGGTGGAGAGAAGTAGCAAGGCTAGAGGCTGGAGTGGAGAGACAGAGAGAGATCAAGGAGAAAGGGCTGTATAGACAGAAAATTGAGTGGGGCCAGGAAGCCACTCTTTCCTTCTCTTCCTGCCCACTGAACAGCTGATCAGCTGCAGGTTCAGGAACAGGGAGGAGAACCTGGCATCCTAACATTTTTCAAGTATTTTTTTAATTAAAAATACATTTTTGTAGGGGCAGGGAGTGGAGAGACTTTTGGGTACTGTTGGATGTCCCCACAGGCACACTGGTGCCCACAGGTGTTGTGCTGCGGACCCAAAGTCTACACTTGCCAGCAGCTCTCCAGGGTTTCAGACAGGAATCTTTTCCAGCCCTACCTAGAGGTACCAGGGATTGAACCTGAGACTATCTGCCTGTGAAGCAACTGTGTTCTCCCTCTGAGCTACTGCCCTGCCCACCTAATTAACACAAGACATGAGCAGTTTATTGCTGACGTCTCTTAGTTATGAGCGCTGTTCAGACACTATGCCTGAACAGGAAATGTGGGCCCACGTCGGGAGTACGGGGCCGCATCGAGCAGCAAGGTCTAAAGGGGGCTTCTACTCACATTCACTTGAATGCAAGTACAGCTCTCTGCACATTCGGGAATCCTGATAAAACAGGGTTCAAAATCATGCATAGGGTTCTACTCACATTCATGCAAACTGAAGCCCCTTTAATGGGGAGGGTGGGATTGGGGATGTTGGAGGTGGGGCCAGCATGCACCCCACATGGGTTGAGATTTCCTACTCAGACATAAAATCAGAGGGACTTGGCTGTTCAGGCAGGCTAAAGGTATATCCTGCTAAACTAATGATTTTCCTAGTCCTGGCTGCTGCCAACCCCAATAACCGTCAGCGGGCAGATGTCCACTCTCTTTGGCTGCTTGTTCTGAGTCCATCAATGGCCCCTCTCGTTTGTTGCCCTGCTAATTTAAAAGTGATGCTGAGCCTGCCAAACAGCAGCCACAGCCCCATGTGAGATTCCATACAGCTGGAGTCACTAATAAATGGTGTCGCTGCACATGTCTTTGCATGCAGCATCGGCATGCCAATGACACCTGGCCGGCTTGCATGCCACACTGGCATGCTGATGCTGCATGTGCAGAAGCCAGTGACCCAATTTAAATGCAACTCCCACTAAGGCAGGGATGGGGAACGTCTGCCCTGTGAGCCTAACATGGCCCATGGGAGGTACCCATGCATCCCACCAGCTTCCTGCCTTATCTCCAATCATTGATCATGGATTGTAGAAAAGACAGTTTCCCTGCTACCCCACCTGCACTTCTTTATTGTAAAGAAGCTGGAGAGGTATGAGAAGTCCTCTCAGGAGCTCAGACTCGGGGAATTGAGCATGGGCCAATTATAATTCACAATACTGTATTAGAACAGGGAACAGAGAGCTGGCAAAAGTATCTGAAATGGAAATGATATAAAGTAATATGAAAAGATAAGTTGCTCTCAGAGTGAACCAAAGTCCAATGCTCAGAGAATTCAGGAGCTAGTGATTCTTGTGAATTCCATTTTCTAAAACGTGCTGCTTCAGATTAGCTGCTCAACATGACAAGCTTGTAGAGTTGAATTTAAGACAAGCAACTTAAGATAAGCCCCATGAGCTTTCCATCATATGATTCTCTCTTGCCAGATTTTGATGCCAGAGCTGGCTTCTCTCAGAATCGTGGCTGTGGAGGAAGGAGGAAAGTTCATAGGCCACCGCATCATTCCCATCACTGCTGTGCACTCAGGTGAGAGTCAGCCATTTCTGTGGCCACTGAGATTTGATTGACTTCTTCACCAGATCATTCTGGTTGATTAGTAATTTCTTCACATGAATCCTTATGACCATCATGTGATCATAGGAACAGCTATAGAAGAAGGTCAAATCAATGGAGAGTCGGCCATTTTTGTGGTCAGTGAAATTTGATTGACTTCTTCACTAGATCAGTTGGGTTGATTAGTAATTTCTTCACATGAATCCTTATGCCCTTCATGAAGTCATAAGAATAGCGATAGGAGAAGGTCAAATCAATGGAACATTGAGGTTAGGATCTTATTTCAGCTGAGCACCATAGGGGAAGCATATATGAGCTATGAAGAAATACCGGAATACTCTCTTCACTTCCTCATATCCTGTCAGTGTCCAACTTCACGAGGCTTAGAATGTCCCTTCTGTATTGGCCCCAGGAGCGTAGCCAAGTCATTTGTAGTGTTAGAGGAGCCTAGAGATCCATACTGCTAGCTTAAGTTCATTATTGGTGCAATTCCCATGCTAGTAAGCCTCTGAGCATGTGCAGATGAGTCAAAAGGCCGATAACAGCCTTCTTGGTGCATTCCTTGCTGATGAGGAGAGTCTTTATCTCTGATGTGCCTGGGAAGCAAAGTCTGTTTACAGGTGGCTGTGCCTGAGAACCAAACACTTCTAGCCTATGCTGAGAATGAATGCTAGGGGCGCGTGCTGCTGTTACACTGCTTATTGCTAGCATGTAGAGTATAAGACCCATTGTACCCAATGGCTTGGGGTTCAGAGAAGCTGTCTGATCCAACCATTGGGTACACCTGTGTGCTGTAAGTTACTCAATAAAGTCTCCTTGTAAGCAAACCTTTGAGTCTGATTTATCACTATCTTGGCACTTCTAACCTAAGAGTTCAATGCCCACAGTCAGGGCGACACACCTTCATGGGTGATTTCTCACACTACTTTGGTGCAAAAGTGGTACAGTCCTTAACAAAGCAGCAACAACATCTTACTGAACAGCCTGAACTTGCACTGTTCCTTCTGTGCATGCAGGCTGTGCTCCTCATCCCAGCATTATGATTCTGTACATATCTACATATGCACTATAGACTGGCTGTGTGTGAATTGAGGCGGGGAGAGAATGGTGATGACAGCATGGACTGAGGAGTAATGCACTGTGTGGCTTACGAGGATCCAGTATAACATAATAGCACATTTGGCCCCCCAAAATTGGCCCGTGCAAGGACTAAGCATCTTGGCTATTGGCCAGTGGCAATAACGGCATCAGTCATCCCATTTGGGCGCTAGTTATTATAGTGTAGACCTCTACCAGTGGCAATGAGTTTTACAACTCAGGTTTGTATTTTTTCTTGATATTAAATGTGCTGCTTGTTACCTTTACCAGATACTCTCTGATTCTTCCCCATCTATATACCTCTATCACCACCATCTCCTTTGTCAGCTGAAAAATCTCGCATTTTAGCCTCTTTAGAGGAAAGCTTTCCAGTCATTTCTGTAATGGCATTGCAATGTTCTATACCTCTGCTGCCCAATATATTCCGCCGTATCTTCTTTTCTTTTTTCCCTCTGCAGCGTCATTCACAGTATTCTTACTGAGGATGAATCACTGATTTGTATATGGGAATTACTGTTTTTCTCACCAGCCCAAGACATATTGGCGCCTGAAGCCAAAGCTTCAAATGGCATCCCCTTTGTTACTAACTCATGTGGGGCACAATTTATCGAAATCAATAGGTCTTCCACATCTCCTGTTAATTTCAATGGGGTTTGTGCAGGAGAACTTACAGGTGAATTGTACTTCATGAGTCAGCTCTGTCTGCTTCCCATGCCATTATCTACAATGGTCCTTTCTTGCCTGGGCTGGCTTCTGATTCATTTCTGGGCCCAATGACTCTGACAGAATGACTCCTCACATATGTGCCTTAATGTCATCTACAGAAACCCTCTTCCACGTGCCCCCTCAATATGAAGTATAGGGCATGGCCGTGAGATGGAGGGGAGGGAGCTATTCAATGGTGACTGCAGTTATGGAAAGCTCTCCCTAGGGAAACTCACCTGGTGCCCACATTGTTTTCCTTTTGGCAGCCAGACGAAGACTTTTTTTTGTTCTTCCAGGCCTTTTGAAAGATTGTTATTTTAGTCCCTATGATACTGATGGAGTTTTTACCTCCTGTATTAACTGGTTGTCTTTAGCTGTTGTTTTTTGGATTTTTAAAGATTGTTGAATTTTATGCTGTCTTGGATTTGATTTTCTACAATGCCTGGGGAACTTGCTTTATAGGCATCAAATAAATATAAGTGATGTATCCTTATTGGTATGCAAAATATGCCACTTCAGGTGACTTGCTATACCTTGCATCATGCTAGGTCCATTTCTGATTGTCTTTACCATTTTCCTAAACAGTTCCTCAATAGCGTTCTGTTTTACAGTTCTCAATAGCCACCTGTTTGCAATCTATGCTGCTATTGGGAAATATGTGCTTTCTATTTTAGGCTATCACCATGTTTGCCTTCGTAGCGAGAGCAACATGCCACTTACGATGCCCTCGCTCTTTGTCTATGTGGAGATGAAAGACTATGTTCCTGACTCATGGGCAGGTACTTTATCCCCAAAGCCTGAAACAGAGAGATCTATAATCAGTGGTGCAGCAGGGGCTGCATCTTGGGGCCAAAGCCCCCCTCCCCATGACCACCCAGAGAATCACTGGTGATGAGGACATCAGGGCAGTAGAAGCAAACTCCATTTTATTCCTATGGTGCTATCATTTCATCGAGTTTAAAATGAAAAACTGCACATGTATTTTTGTGTTAAATCAGGTCGGCACGGAGTTTTCTTGTTATTGTTCTATAATGAATCAGGAATGTAGAACCAGTTTCAAAGCATGCATGGTGGTTGGAGGGAGGAAGAGAAACATTAGTTGTGTGCTTTGCATCTGAAGTATTAGACGTGGTCATCTAAAGGGGGTTCCCCATACAACCATTAAAGCCAGGGTGTGCAATTACCTAGCTGCACCACTGTCTATACTTTTGCTGCAGTGTTTGTTTAATGGACATTGCTCTCTGTTAATGAGGTTATGGAGTTTATGTATAGAGGCAGCAAGATTAACTTCACAAGGATTGTGTTATTTTGTCAACATTATTTCCTAAGGCCCGGCTTTGGTTGGTCAGTTATCATCCACAACATTCTAAGTGAGGAGATTATCTGACCCAGGAATGTGAAATAATTTAAGTGAAACACTGAAGCTTTCCCAAAAAGATAGGACAATCTTGGACAATCATCAATAGAGATGTTAATAGTGTCCTTGTAGTAGTTGTGAGCAAAAGCAGATGGGTGTGTGTCAATGATAATTTACTTCATGCCCCATTCTAGCTTATCATGGATTGGATCCAAATCCTTCGTTCCACCAATGGAAGTGGAACAGGACATCTGCATCCTCTCCCCTGCAGTACCCCACCCACCCTCCAAATCTGTTCCGGAGGGTTGGACTTGGGGGGCTGCAGGGAGGAGGAAAGGATGTGAAAGGCCCATTCTGCAAGTGATGTCCTTCCACTGGAGGAATGAAGGATCTGGATCCAACCCCATATTTGCAACAGGTGTGGCTGTGTGCACATTTCCCTTTCAGGTAATTAAAAATCACACCAAACAACTGTATGGCAGGGAGAGTAAAGGACACAAGGGATTAAATCTAGCCCCTACATGCACCCCTGACAGGTTATTGGCTGAACAATTCTTGAACACCTGAAGCAACAGCTAAATTATGAGAGGAACTGTATATGGCCCCCATTTCTTTTCTTTTAAAATGTTTTAATTGTTTTAATATGGTGGTTTATTCTTTTATCTTTGTTGTTCACCGCTCCAAAATCTTTTGATGTGGAGTGGTATATAAATATTGTAAATAAAATAAAATAATAAAATGAAATATTTGCAGTGCAATTCACAGTTCAGCTACAGATGTGCATGCAGAGGGCCCCTAGCAGGATGAGGGCCTAACTACACATGACATTAAAGATGTGTTTGGAAAAGGGTGCTTAACACTACCACATTTATTTCGAAGGGAAAGCAGCCTATTGGTGAGGATAGGTGATCAAACAATAAACAGCAACCTCTCCTCCTTTCTCCAGCTCCTTCAGCAGAGCCTATTAAAATAACAAGGATGGGAGGCCAGGAAGCCCCCAGTCCCCGTCACTCGCATGGTGGTGCATTCTTTGAGCTTTGCCATTTCTGGGGGCAGGCACTTGTACCCTGCACGAACTGTACAAATTTGCATACGTTTAGATTTTCAACCATGCACACTCCAGGCATGCAGGAATTCTGGAGAGACCTAGAATTCCATTGCATTAAGTGTGACTGAACTGAAAGGCCCCAGACCCCTTATTCATTGGCCCCGCTTATACTGACAATAGACAGCAGGTAACCTTGGTTCACATGTAATCCACATTAACCCATAATTTGCCAGATTGCATGCTGTGTGCATGCCACTGTCTCTTTAAATATGCAAAATCCAATTGGCTAGATTGGGGATTGCTCTGTGATGTCCGAACCCAGACAGTATGGGTTAATTGTTGGTTAAACAACCAAAATTAATCTACAGTTAGTTGTTAGGTTAACTGTGCATTGTTTAATCCACAATTAACCCATAGTATCTGGGTTTGGACATCACAAAACAATCTCTGAGCTGGCCATTGACTTGGTTTAAACATAACACTAACCCATTGTTTATTTAACCCATGTGTTGTTGAATTCTGGGTTGTCATGATGTGTGAACACAGCTGAGCTAACCATGAACAACCCAGAAAGAGAACCCATGGTTTGTTGCTGGGTTGTGAACTGTGTTTATATCACAGGCTGTCATTATGTGTGAACCCACAACTGTAGGTTGTTCATTGGGTGTTTTGCCAGGCTACGGAGATGGCAGGCAAGAGTGGTAAAAACACACACACACAAACAGCCACTCTAAAAGCCAGTTATATAGTGCCAGAAGGACATTTGGAACACAGGGAGGAAGTGGGTGAAGGAGAAGAGAAACAAACAACTCAGGGTTTGAGAAAACAAACCATGGTTTGTTCGGTCATATGCCATACAAACCAAGGGTAGGGCAACAAACCATGAGTGAATCATGGGTTAAATTAATAAACCATGGGTTAGTGTTATGTGCAAACCAAGTCAGTGAATCTGGACTATTATACATGAATATAGACAACTGAAAAACATTAAAGTTCAAGTTATGTGAATTCTACTGTATTCCTAGTAATTGAAGGGACATAGAATAAATAGGAGGAAATGTGTTGGTTTTGTTGAAAGTCTTGCATTATTGTTCTAGATCTCACCATGGCCCTCTCCAACCCAATAAAGTTTTTCAATGCACATGACAAAAAGTCAGTGAAAAGCCAAGAGGCTAATTCTGAGGTGAGTCCTGCAGATAGTTTTATTTTAGTTGTTTGTTTAAAGGTGGCTAGCAACAGAAATAATAAAACACAATTTAAAAAATTGAACAGTTAAACAAATGTTTTGCATGTCTACTCTGAAATGATCAGTAGGGAGGAAGCGGGTACTGGCTGAGGTTTCTTTGCTTTATTCGCAGTCAGGGAAATGCAGAGATGGTACAGACCTCAAGGAGTAGGAGAAGAAATCATTTCTTAAAGGAAGCTTTTTCTAAGAAGGGCTGAGGGGGTAGAAGTTGGCTGTAGCTCCAGAATCATAAAAATAGCGTTTCTGAACATACGATTAGGATTATCTGTTCATACGAAAAATGCTAATTAAGATCCAGAATTCTACCCGTATGTCCTGGATGTTACAGAGCTGGCTAGAAAGACTACAAGGAAGAGCTTTTACCAGAGAGACCTAATTCACTGGAATGATTTTGTTTTAGGTTCTTGCATCTGTGCAATGACATCACACCAACCTATCCTGCGCAGGTTTAAATGTACACATTTTCATAATGAAACTTCATGCCCATTTTCTAGAGAAGGAGGGGTGATGGACCCAAGCCATCACAGTCCGAAAACGAAATGGAGAAAGTAGCGAATTGTTCCCAGGGATCCATTTGTGCTATTACACTGATGCACTACTGAACTTTCTTTTATAGAGGCCTGACTTGCAAAAGAGTCTTTCAACTGCTCAAAATACCAATGGGATTCCTCATGCCACAGGAACCTACAGTATTCCTCCTTCAAATGGGCCTGCAGGTACTGCTGTCAATGTGGTTGGGGGTAGTCAGGGGTACAGGAACATGGGAATATACATTATTCCAGTGGAGGCTGGTGACTCCAATGTCAGTGAGGCAGTGCAGCTGCTCTGGTGTCAGTCAGAACCAGTCAAAACTCTAAAGGAGCTATCCAAAGTAATTCGCTGGTTTGGACTGAAACCTGGAGTGGATTTACGTGGCCCCAGTGACATCAGAGTCACCAGCCTCCACTGCATTGTTCAGATTCTGAATGGAGATAGCGTTGCTCCAGGTGACCGGAAGCAGGATCAACACTTATCATTTCATTGGGTCTAACTTAACATTCTAGACCTGGTCAGTACCATGGAGGATATCAATGACTACTAGACATGATGGTTGTATATTATCTCCAGTATCACAGACCACTCAGTACCAGTTCCTGGGGAGCAATGGGAGGGCGTGGTTGTGCTCATGTCAAGATGGGCAGAAGAAGGTTTGCTTGTGGACGTCCCATGAGCATCTCATTGGCCACTGTGGGAAACAGGATGCTGGATTAGATAGGATCCTGATCCAGGATGGCTCTTCTTATATTCTTATCAATTATTCTTATCTTTCATGACACAAAATAGACACATTTATCTGTCATATGTTTGTCTCCCTCCAGGAACCTTGGCTACAGGGAAAGAAGAAACCGTGAAAGAACCTGCAAAAAGAAATACAGGTACTTCTAATCTTACACATTTTAGGGATCTGGCACCATGTCAGAAGTGAATGAATTAACTTCCATCCTGATATTGTAACTCAGTGCCAGAACTGAACTCATTACACAATGTGTGGTGGGTCAATGATTCACCTTCTCCCCATTCTCCTTATATCCTGCACAGAATTATAGCAGCCTCTCAGCTTATCTACACAACCCTGCAAAGCTCACCCCAAGAGCATATTTTCTTTTTGTATGATCCTCTCAAAACTCCCTCACAGGATTGCACTATACCCCCTGTTATCGATCATGGCAGACTCTCCTTACTGGTGAACCCCTTCTTTACAAAGGTTTCCCCCAAAATAATGACTGATAGGCTGCCACCAAAGGTGAATCCTCGCTTGAACACCCTAGTCTGTTCAGCTCCTTGGAGAATTTCTGAGCCCTACGGCCTAGAGATATTGCTGCAGAAAAGTAGTGACAATACAGATGTTCACCACTCCTTTGCATATTTTTAAAGAGCACCCCTTCTTTTCATCTAGTTAGTTGTATGCACAAGAGGGGAAGTATGAATCCTCCCCAAAATTAAAAATAACATTAAACTGAAGTTTCACAAAATTGTGGAACAATGCTGTGAAAGTGGACGAACACAGAACTTAAGAAGAGCTAAATGCCTTTCATGTCCAGCATTCAGTTCCCACAGCGGCCAATCAGATGCCTATGAGATGCCCACAAGCAGGATGGGTAGTGGCTTTGCTACAGTTTTACACACTTTTTAAAAAGGTAGGGCTAGAAGAAGGGCCTTCCACTGGAAATATACTGTAGGAGAGTTTCTAGAACATTTATTTTAAAATAATGTTTGAGAAGTTCACACACATATATATGTTTTAAATGTTCCCAAAATAGTATGGGGAGAGATCTGTGTCATTCATTAAGAATAATGACCAGGATCCAAATGGCAGACCTTGAAGCAGTTCCATATGTGCATTCCCAGGCTGCATTGCATCTCTGGGCACTCCCATGGAGTGGCTATTCAGCAGGCATGAGTGGCTCAGACAGAAGGGAGTCAGAAAAGCCTTGATACATGTACAAAACACTGTAGGATCAACAGTTATTATTTCATTGGGTCTAACTTAACATTCTGGCCCCAGTCAATATCATGGAGGATAAGGCTATCAATGACTACTAGACATGATGGTTGTATATTACCCCCCGTATCACAGGCAGTATGCGTGTCAATACCAGTTACTGGGGAGCAATGAGCGGGAGGGTGCAGTTATTCATTCAGTTCTTCTGCCCATGTCAAGATGGGCAGAAGACGGGCCCATCTTAACCGTGTCACAAAGATATCACAAACGATATTCAACACAGTGCTCGTAACATTTGCACAATTGCATTCCACACAGCGCTCCCTGGTGGGGCAAGTACGCCATTTTCCCAGGTATCAAGTACTGTGGTTTGGGTGCCAGGAAAATGTGATATTTGTGCCACAGGAGGGCAACCTTGAGAGAAGCTGTGCATATAAACTGACTCTGCACAAGGGTTCCTCAAATGGATGAAGAAAGTAAGAGGCAATTTCGCATCTTATTGAAACAGATGGATTTCTTTTCCATGCTGTGTTTTAGAACCACAGACAGCTAGCATTGAAGAGCTACAGCAGATGAAGACTTTTGGAAAGCTGTTAAAAAAGCAAGAGAAGGAACTGAAGGAGCTGGAGCGTAAGACAATCAAGCGCAGAGAAGACCTATTGCAGAAATATGCTGTGCTTTTTATGGAGCTGGTAGCCCAGGCTGGCAGAAAGAAAATACTGTGCCCACCAAAAGCCACCAAAAAGAAAAGGTAGAAGTCAGATCAGTAGCAAGAAAAACTATGGGATCCTTATTGAGAATCAAAAGCCTTGCTTTTTTCTTACTTATTACATTTCTCTCCTGCCTTTCTTCCATCATGGTGGCATGCATGGGGGTCTCCCATTCAAGCACTGACCTGACCCAGACCTGCTTAGCTGCAGGAAGGTGGCTGCATCTTGATAAACTAATGCATGGGCTTCAACTGGGTGGCATGCCACACACTGGTGCTTTGACCATGCCTTCCTCCAGGTATTAGCTCAGCCAAGAGGAGGGAATCATTGTGGCAAGGTGAAATGTGAAAGATGGGTGTCACAGACAGGGCCATAAGGGCCTGGCACTGCCCAGCACAAAGTGAGAATATACACTGGAGTATCTTACATCTCCTGGGCATGTTCTTGGGCCCACTCTTGCCCCACCTTCCTGGACTGTAGCCCTTCAACCAACCTGCAACTCCAGTTGCTGCTATGGTGCAAAGACTGGAAACCTTGCCTGCTCCAACCATTGCTTGCACTGCACCTACATTATGGGCTGCAAGACAGGGTTGCTTCACTCCAAGGAAGCAGAAGCCAAGGACTGGCTTTTATTTATATATGTGATTCCATGTTTACATAACTGATACTATTATCTCTTTCCAATGGGATCAGGCTAGATGCAGCTACTCCCTGATGCATATATGCATGGCACAGATGTAGATGACAGACAGACAGACAAGACAGACAGACGGCCAACATCCAGATTTTACAGAGCTTATGTTTTTCCAACACAGAGATTAAGTGGGAAGTGGGCCAGGGGACTGTGCTGCAATTTGAGTTAATACTGTGTAACTGTGTTAATCTCAGTGCTAGAAAAGAGAATGTGTGGAGCAGCTCTTGACAGATGGCTGGAAAGGACTGGTTTATTCCGTAGTATTCATAATTGTCACACAAGTATGCAGTGAAACAAAAAGGAAGTGCCACTATGACAAGGAAGAAAACAACAGAATTAAAGGTGCAATTCAATGCACTGGAGGCAATCCAATTATATCTGTATCTTACGTAGTTATTTTAATCACAAAAGCTCTGAAATCCCAATGCGTTTTGATGGAATTCCTCTTTATCAGGGGAAGCAAGCAAGAAGATGTTTAAGCTTAAGCAAGGAGCAATAATACTGTCATTTTGTTATATAGCACCCTTCAATATCTGACACTTGCAGAGTATTAATAAAGCAGATCTGTGAATGATAGGAGATTAATAATGACTCCATCATTCACTGACCTGCTTATAGGGCATAGAGGAAAGGGCCCTTTATAATATAATGGCAATACTGCATAAGGATATCATGCAGAACAGCTCCTTGATGGCAGAGTGTAGTCAATGAGTTGGTCACCTCTGCTATACAATGAGAATTGTTCCTCTGTGTCTGAAGTTGCAAAAGGTCACCTTTGGATGACAGCAGTGCAGCATTACTTCCTGTGGAGATGGCAGAGAGCCCTGACAACAGAGTCATGGAGCTGAAAGAGAAGCTGGAAGAAGAATTAATCCAGCTAGGGGAAGAGCAGTATGATGGGATTCTGAAGAAGAAAGAACAGCATGCCACAGAGGTATAGACTGTATGGGTGTTACTATTGATTTATTTGCTTGCTTGCTTGCTTACAGCATTTATAGGACACCCTATAGTAAAGTTCTCACTCACAAAAAAGGAAACAATTTTAAATTCAGTAATAATAAAAATGGCAAGAAAAGAACAGCATCAAAACACAGAGTAAAAACATCTTAAAGCCAAGACAGGTTAAAAGACCAGGAAGATTAAATGGCCTTCTCCTGGCACTGAAATGACACCAAAAGTAGGTGCCAGGTGAGTCTCTCTGTGGAGGGCATTCCACAACCTGGATGCCACCAGTGAAAAGGCCCTCTTTCCTGTAGCCACCCAGCACACTTCACTCCCAATGGGGGAAGGCACAACACGGGTGAGTCCACAGCACAATGCAGGTCATCTCCATGGGGGCAGAACGTGGTGTGACTCAGCCAGCCACATCCCCTGTTATCTCTGAACTGTGAATGGAAATAACAGCTGAGATTCCCCTGCGCCTCACTCACCCAAGTGGCACACAAGGGAATCCCTGCTGTTATCTCTCATCATAGATTGGACAAGTCTGGACTTGTCAGATGGCTTTAAACTGGCTGTCAACTGGCTCTCAACATTCATGACTTTAGCCAGCCCAGACCTCAAGCATCAGTGTGAGTTAATATTATCATTTGTGAAAGGAAAGGTTGCCATGTGTCAGTGTGGCTTCCCATGTGATCAAGTTTATATTTCATCACATTTTGTGTGCACTCTAATAAGTATGTCATTCAAAACTGAATAAAATATCCATTGGCCATGCTGTGGCACTTTCACTAGGAAGCTGACCAGATGGCAATGACAGGCAAAAGGCTTTGCATAGTGTCCAGTCACTTATTGTGTACATTTGTATAGAAGAACCGTGTACATTAGGGGTGTACAGATTTTGTTAAATCCATTCCGCCTGTGTTTTACGATTTGGCAGGCATCATTCATTCCATTGTCAGCTCATCAACGGAATCGGATTTTAGCGGGGGTGTACGGCAATTTTGTTCCTTTCTACAAATACACATTTGTGCTAATGCACATTAGCGCACTTGCGCAAATGCACATTTGTGCAAGTCCCCCCCCCAATAAAAAACCAGTCCACAAGTCCCCAGAATCTGTGTGACTCAGAAAAACTTGGTCCGCTGAGGAATCCACAGGTGAGATTCATAGAAATCCGAACTCATTTGAATTGGTTGTGGATTCCTCCGACACCTCTAGTGTCCATTCCCCTGCACACTGCCACACCTGGTTCCCTGATAAATCTACATGTCTCATACACAACATCAAATGTATCCAGCACTGTTGGATTACTTAGCTGCTGTAAGGTCTGGAGGTGGTTAGGTGGCAAAGCCGCTTTGGTGGGAGGGGGGCATTTTGAATGGCAGGTTAGAAATATAGGGGGAAAGGGAAGGGGGAATCGTGTAAAATGGCCTCTGTCCCCCTTCTTCCAGCAGGAGCCTCTGCTGGATATCAGTCACTTCTGTGAACACAAGAGCAAATCAGCATCCAACTCATAATTTTAAAACGAAAAATGGAGAGTAAAATTAAATCCTGACACTGTAACCAGAGTTTTAATTTTTTAAACAGCAAATTGCTAAAATAATAGAACTTGCAAGAGAAAAGCAAGCATCTGAGCTGAAAGCGCTAAAGGAGACCTGGGAAAAGTAAGTAACAAAATAATATATACTATTTTTACAGCATTTCATCTACTAATTTTGCATGGGCTAGTTTTCCATTGTTTTTTCTCCTGATCTACTGAATATTTTTGAGTTAACTCCCTCACTATTTTCTTTTAAATCGTAGAATAGAACACACTTCCCTTCTATCATTTTGCTTTTGTCACCATTTTCTAAAAAAACATTCACCCCTAACCAGTAATTTCTTACCACACATGCTTGGATCACATATGTACAAATTCCTGTGTGGGGGTGGGTAGGGAGGAAACATGCATTGATGCATGCAATCTACTGCATGAATCTACTGCATATAGAAGACCATATCTCATACACAAGATCTATGCAAAATGCAAGGATCTCTGGACTGCACCTTTGCAGTTAAATCTCAAGCCATCTCTCTGGACAGGACCAACTCAGCTATGACTTGAATCAGCTTCGTCTATCCAGACATACCTTTGATTCACAAATCTAAACCATTAGTCTTATTTTATCATTATATTCATTATCTGATTGGCAACCTAAAAAAACTTAAGTTCAAAAGGCTATAAAACATTTGAAGAATTAATTTATCCAAAGAGACGTGGGTGTGGTTTTTAACTTACACTTTGATCCAACTAGGGCAACCTTCCTGAACCTGATGGCCTCCAGATGTGTTACATTACAACTCCCACCACCCCCAGCCAGCACTGCCTTTGACCATGCTGACTGGGGCAATGGGAACTGTAGTCCAACACATCTGGAGGGCACCAGGTTCAGGTAGGCTGAGCTAGGGGCACATCAATGGGGAACTGCACATAGTCTTGTATGTGTTGCTCCTCTGAACATCTAGGGGCTGCATGCTTTTAACCCAAAAAATGTCAGAAATCAGCTTATCAGCTGTTCAGGCTGGACTGTCACTGATTGGGAAGGTGTCACTGTTTTGAAAGGGCTCCACGTGTGCAGTTGCTCCACGTCTCAGTCCACTGAACTGGGCTGCTAATCTAAATCTGTCATTTGGCTGGGCCAACATGGCAACAGCATTCTGGTCAATCATTGCTCAGAGGAAGCCCAAAATATAAAGTGTTAGGCAATTATCAGAAGGGATTTGCATGATGTAACCTGCATATAATACATACACATTTTCTCTCATCCCACTGGGAACTTTTACCTCAGGCAAGGAACATTTTCAGTCCAGTAAACAAAGACCTTTATGTTTTCGTTTTGTTTTTTGCTAATCGGTGCTTCATGACTGAAACGTTTCGAGACATTAGGGAGGGAGGGAGATGATATTTTTGCCATGATAAAAATGTATTCTTCTTGAAATTCATGAACTTTCGCTGATTATCATCTTCCTCTACAGTGACACTAAGGAAATGAAAAAGAAACTGGAGGCAAAAAGACTGGACAAAATCCAAACCATGGCTAAGAACACAACTGACAAGTGTGGCCAGGAAAGGTACTTTGACAGACAGGCTGAGCATGCTAGAGTTTGTCTGCACCAAGGGTAGGCAGCATGATGCCCATAGGCACCAATGTGCCCCCAGACACTTTCCTTGGCACCTATCAAGTTGCCCCACCCCTCCCACTTTAAAAAACAACAACACATTTTCTAACCAGCAGCTGGGATCTCTTCTGCCATCTTCATTTCCCATTAATGCCTCTGGGCTACTGTATGCCCCGGCCGTGGGCTGCTAAGGTTTGGAGGTGCCGAGATAATGATAAGCCAGACCCAGGTTTGCTTACAAGGAGCCCTTATTGAGTACTTACAGCACACAGGTGTACCCAATGGTTGGATCAGACAGCTTCTCTGAACCCCGAGGCATGGGGTAAAATCGGTTTTATACCATACATGTCAGCACTGAGGCAGCATGACAGAAGCATGCATTAATTAGCATTCATTTGCAACTTTCCCAGCATAGGCTAACAGTACTTGTGCAGAGGGAAAACAATCAGAACTTTCGCAGCACAGCCACCTGTAACTCGACATAAACATAGCCTCACTTCTCAGGCACATCCTAGGCCCTGATAATTTACTAGCCTTCATTAGCATGGAATGTGCTGAGGCTACGCTATCGACCTTTGACTCATCTCACATGCTCCGAAGACCACTAGCAAGGAAACTGCACTTATAATGAACCATAAAGCCAAGCATTATGGATCCATAAAGGATCCATTATGGATCCATAAAGCCAAGCATTATGGATCTCTAGGCCCCTCTAAAACTACAGGTGACTTGGTTACACTCCTGGGGCATTACAGCTACCTGGTGACTAGCCTTTGTGACTAGCCATGCCTTCTGTGGCAGCCATTTTGTGGTGGTGCCCACAGGCCCCAAAAGGTTGCCTACCTCTGGTCTACACTGAACGACTTTTTCACAGCACTAGGCATTAGCTTAGAAGCCATTCTCATCACTTAAGAAGAGCTTGAAGCGTGAAAATTGTGGAAGAGTTTCGAGGTCATGAGAATGAGCCACAGCAAGCCTCAGGTTCACATCGTCCCCTTTTCCTCCAGAGCAGCCATGAGGAGGAGTTTGGAAGCTTCTGTTTCCATTTTTGCTTAAGCATAGCTTGTAGTGTTGCCCAGACCAATAAACTGTGATCAGTGTTAACTATGATTTGTTTAAAATAAACCAACTTCAAGCCATGAGTTATGAAGCTGGCTTAAACAAACCATAATTAACATAGTTAACAGAACCAGAGTTTATGGTTTGGATGATATGCTAAACTGTGGTTAATTGAAAACAAAAGCAAAAGTTTATGAACTCCTTCTTGCAGTTGTGCTGGAGGAAAGGACAGCGGGGACTGCAGGACCAAAGCTCACTGCAGCTTGTCCTTGTCATGCCAAACAATGGTTTGGTATGATGTCTGAACACACTCTGTGTCTAGCTTGTCCCAGGTAGCAAACAGATGCACATGCATTTGGGTGTCTTCGCTTTTCCATATGCTTCTTTTTCACTTCAGGGAGCCTATTTAACATTTCCATCAGAGTTTTTCTGTTTTCTGCTCATTACCAATAAATCAGTCCATCAAATTTATTGTTCATAGGCCATTGCCAATAGACAAAGGAAATAACTAGAAAAAGGAATATAAAGGGCATTGTAGAAGCCATAAAAACAAAACAGCATGCATGATTCTGTCCATCTACACACTTTTAGGCCACTTATGTTCAGCCGAATGCCTGAATAGGGCTTATCTATATGGAAATTCTGCCATTTTAATTTTGAAGTGGCCACCTATGACAATAAACCTGACAATCTTGACAAGCTGAAGCCTTTTTTCTGAAGATGATAAAGTCTGTAAAGTGTAATTCCTGATATAGTTTGTTTTTTCTAAAGATTGAAGAGAGAAATCAATAACGCACACATTCAAGAAGTAGTGCAGACAGTGAAACTGGTAAGTGTCTTTTTGGAACCCCTGTGTGACCTCCTAGCAATAGAATCCCTAGGCATGCCTGCACTAACTTGAATAATGACCGTGGTCACTGATTTACAAATGATTTCTTGTGTCAAGAAAGACACCTAGCTCTACTCCAGAATATAGGATTCCATCCCACAGAGCCTCCCTAATTTGCCTAGGCATAGACCGCAAGGAAAGAACTTGGCACCTAGCAAAGATTTAGCAGGGCAAATGTCTTACTCTTCTTTCCTCTGGGACTGCAGTTTCTCTGAAGCTATATCCCAAGTACAGTGCTTTGTGTAGGGTGCCTGGAGAGGCAATAGAAGAAGCCTAGTGAAGGCTTGAGACTTCTGACATAAGTTGGTATGCAATCTAAAATGTTCTTTAAAATGGTTATATATTACATTGATGTATGAACCCTTAGTTCTAGGATGGCTCTGTCTATGTGGAAACGACAGCGACAGCATCCAGGGCTACGCTAGTCTACACTTTCTCCCGTCCCTATTTCCCTCTTCTTTCCCACATCAACACTTTCATTTTTTCCTCTATTTAAATATTTCTAAACTGCTCATCTAGTTGGATTCCAGGGCAGCGTACAATGAGCATGAGTAAAATTGTTCATACCGAATACAAATAGAATAAAACATTCATAACAAATGAACAAACTAAACGTGGGATAAAATATATTTATTTTATTTTAATAAACAAATCCCTAGCTGACTACCAGGTAAGTTTTAAGGCAGTGCGAACCTTTCCACAGTTGCTTGGTAAACCATTGTAGGGTAGACTTTGATGCCCTTCTGTTATCACAATATAACCTAATTGATAGTGCAGGGGTGTTGAACCTGTCTCAGCCTGAGGACCAAATTCAATTTTGGAGATGCTCTCAATCCCAAAGGTGAGCGGAGCCAAAGGCAAAAGAGGTGGGGTCAGAATACCAGCATATTATGGTTTAGAGCTCTTGCAGACAACTAAACCTCAGGAGAGGCATTTCAACTTCTTAAAATGGAGAAAAAAACTGCACAAAAGCTGATACCACCAAGCAATCAGTGGTTGGGGAAAAGGGGGCGTGGCCATTTGGAGAACCTCAGAGTAGGACCCCAGGAGGGGTAGATTTGGCCCCTGGCCCTGATGTTTCCCAGCCCTGTTATAGTGGGTTGGATCCAGCAAAAGCCTCCTTCTGTCAGCAGGGGCTTTTCATCCCGATTTTCCACTTGTTGAACAGAGGAGGAAATGAGCTTTGCTAAATCCCCCATGTCCCTCAAAAAATCTACCCTGGAGGGTTGGGGGACCCTCTCAAACCATGGGGAAGGTGATGCTAGGGATTTAGAAGAACAGAGAAGAGCAACAGGAGCATTCTGAGCAGAACTCCACTCAGCAATGCTCCCACAAAGGAAATAAAAACGCTGGATCCAACCCATTGTCATTTAATCCCCAGCTGAATAGTTCTGGTGGATCAGATAGAGATGGAACCCATTGTGGCTGCTAGGTTTGACCTGGAAGTGGTCAATAGTCTGCCCCTATGGCAGGCTTAGGGATGTCAGAGAAATCCACAATGGATTCAAATGAGTTCAGATATCTATGAATCCAACCTGTGGATTCCACAGTGGACCGGCTTTTTCTAAGTCACGAGGATTCCATGGACTTGCAGACCATTTTTTTTTTTTAACTTTGGGGGGTATTTGCACACATGCATATTAGCACTGATGTGCACTAGTGTAAAATGTGCACTTGTGTAAGTGCGGATTAGTGCAAACACGAACAAAATTCTCGTACATCCCCAAAAAAAAATCCATCAATAAGCTGACAATGGAATGAAAGACACCTGAATCATGAAACACAGATGGAATGGATTTAACAAAATCCATACAAAATCCATACATCCCTAAACTGGCTAAAGCAATTCTAGACAGATTCACAGTGTCTTAAAACTTACCATATAAGCTTTAAGGTACTGTGTATTTATTTTAAAACATTTTTTCACTTTTCTGCTTGCAAAGATCATGCAATGTAGCATACCTGAGACAAATGTCTCATTTGCCCATAATCAGTCAAACATTGCCTGAGTATTTGTTTTTGTAAGAGGAATAAGAATGGAAAGATAATCAGAGCCCTGTTTAACTGCCAATATGTTGTACTCAGCGTTCCCAGGTTCAGCTTCCCCAGCTGCTGCTAGTCTTAAAGCTTTTCAGTGATGGACAGTGAAAAGAGATTGAAAGAGAGAGATTGAAAGAGAAGAAAAAAAGAGGTTCCTTCATCTCAGGCAATCGCTATCTTAAGGCCGTACTGCATGATAGATTTGTCCATTCCAGGCTGTCAGTGTTCTTGCTTTGTCACACTTGTAAATCAACTTCTCAGTGTGCTAGAATATCCCACTGTAATTTGTTGCTCTGCAGAATGATGCTACCCATAAAAATTGAGGCCTGTTCTGGACATAATCGGGTGGTACCCTGACTCCCATTCATCCAGAATGGGACCAAGAACTGTTTTATACAGCAGGGCTGGGCAGAAGGTAAATAAGGATCCTCTGGTGGGCCACTGGTCAGCTTCTGGGGGCCAACCTCGTTCATGCTGGTTCTCAGATGTCTTGAGAAGTGGTGGATCTTCGTCTGATCCCACAAGGCATTTCTGATGTCCTTAAGCAAAAGGGCACATGCAGCATCACTTAACTCCACTTAGTTAAGCTGGGCAGAGCAATCCTAACCTGGCCAAGGTGGAAGGTGTGGGACGGGCAGTTTTGCTAGACTGTTCAACCTGGTGGATTGTTGTATTTTACATTTATTTTTCCCACTGAAAGCAATGAAGGGAGGAATTAGCTAGACCAATTCCTGGCATAGCTGACAGGCCTGAATCAGGCACACCTCAAGGGAATGCAGTGTCCCTGCCATCACAACAGCCTCTTTGGGGGCCTTATGCCAGCTACCTCTGGCAGGATCAGCACAGGAAGTGGCTTCTTTGGTCATCAAGCTCTTAGCAGGTGGAGGGGGCCCTCCATAGCAGAGGGGTGCTGACCAGCACAGCAGCATTCTGCCAGTGGAAGCTGATGGCTCTGATGTCAGTGGGGCGACGAATCCACTCCAGGTTTCAGTCGGAACCAGTCAGAACTCTAAAGGAGCTACACAAGTTGTGGGACCCTATAACCAAAATGGGTTCAGCACCTTGGATAGCTCCTTTAGAGTTCTGACTGAAACGCAGAGGGGATTCACCACTCCACTGACATCGGAGCCACCAGCCTCCACTGCATTCTCCAGCTGGAGGGAGAGCTCTGCCATATCCCAGCTCCCTCCAATGGGGAACGCCAGGGGATTAGGATTGCACTCTTAGCCATTAAGCAATCTTGAGCTGGTACTTTTTTCCTTATCAATTTAAAACACATAGATGGACTTAAAAAAGAACAGACAATGCGAGGCTGAAGTTAAAGGATCCCTGTTCCGGTGTGTAGTGAATGTTTGATGATGGCATAAACAGGGGCAAAGAACCTCAGGTCCATGGGCCAAATTTGGCCTTCTGGGTTTCCCAAGAGGGCCACACCACATTACCCTACCCCTGTTTCCCCACCCACCAACTGCTTGGTGGTTGCCTGAGTTTTGTGCAGTATTTCCCAATTCTAAAAGCTTGACATGCCTCTCCTAAGGCTTAGTTAGCAGCCTCAGAAAGAGTTTTAAGGTACAGTATGCTGATTTTTTTTTAATTTTTGGCCCTACCCCTTCCCGGTTGGCCCCACCTCCTTTGCCTTTGGTCCTGCCCACCACTGTAATGAGATTCCCAAGAGCTTCTCTGGACTCGAATTCAGACCTCGGGCTGAAAGAGGTTCCTCACCCCAGACTCAGAAGCCCAGGTGTTTACACATAATGACACCCAACCCAACTCTCGCTAGTTGCCAGGATTTAATTTTGGCGTTAGGCACCAATGTCCAAATAGGTTTGGTAATAACAGGTGTGCAGTTGCCGTATATCTGGTATTTATAGTAATTCTTAACCAAACTATTGTTGCTGGGTGAGGCAGAGTTGGTGGGTAGGTGGGTTAGCTAGATTGTTGCATTTATACAATTATAATGAAGATGATTTTAAACATAAATGTGTATGGGGTTTTTCCTTAAAGATGAATGAAAAACAGACAAAGTATCAAGAAATACTGGAAAAAAAGCAGACAGACTGCCTAGAAAAGATCAAGGAAAAAGAACACCAGGTATCCCCTGACCAATTCAAACCAAATGCCTTGCATTGTTATTTTGTTGTTCAGTTGTGTCCGACTCTTCGTGACCCCATGGACCATAGCATGCCAGGCCTTCCTGTCCTCTGCTCTCTCCTGGAGTGTGGTCAAGTTCATATTCATTGCATCAGTGATGCTATCTAGCCATCTAATCCTCTGCCGTCCCCTTCTCCTTTTGCCTTCAATCTTTCCCAGCATCAGGGTCTTTTCCAGTGAGTGCATCAAAGGTCTTACAATGAATCAAAGGAACATTTAGTCCAACCTCTGCCCTGTCCCATCCTGTGTACTTTAGGCAACATCCACACCACAAACATCACATTCACTGGCTTCCCCATTGCTTCAGTCATGTCGTCCTAGTTGTCTGTGCCACGAGCAGAAAGCAAAAGCACATGAAGTACCCAGAGCAGTTTTTTTTCTTGTCTCCAAAACACTCCGGGGAGGCAGGGCACAGGGGAAGGTTGACCCTGTTCCCAGCGATTCTGTCACAAATCGTCCCCCTCCCTTTCCCAAAGCTATTAGCTGCAGAAGGGAAAACACACAGATGCCTCCTTACATGGGACAATCAGCACTGAGTTAAAGTGACCCCTCCCTCCAATCCAAACTGGGGCAGCTGTTTTTTCAGACAAGAAAATGATGTGGAGAGCTCCAGTCATGGTTTGGCTCCAAAGATCTAGTCTTCTTTGAATTAAGCCTTTTCACCATTTCCAGCTCCATTTATGAGATTAAGGGCCTAACTGCATGTTACACTAATTATGTGGCAGACAATTAAAACTGATTTTACAAAACGTATAACCTTGATCTGTATGTAAACAGTGAACAGTGAAGAAAAAAAAAAGAATAATTAAATCTTAGGTGCAGGGGGCAATTTCCATTGAGACACGGGGGAGGTTTAACTCTTTCCTCTGCAGCCATGATCACAACAAATACCACACACAGCAATTAGTGATATGAAAAAGTTCCCATTGGCACCAATAGGAACTTTTTAAAAATCACTAATTGCAGTGAGGGGGATTGTGGCTGGGGAGGGAAGGGTTAAACCTCCTCTCCCCATGTGCTCTGGTCTGAATGGTAATCACCCCCTCCCTGCACCTAAGATTAAAAAAAAAAAACTAGCATGGATGCAATCCATGCAATTAACATAGTATGTCGATAGGCCCTAAGAATTCCATCAACAAGCAGCAGTCCAGCTTTTTCTGAGTGAGCATCTCAGCAAGAGGTGTTTCTCAAGTGTCCACTTGCCCTGTCTTTTTGTACAGCTCCAGCAGGAGGTGTTTGCAGAGTACAAAGAGAAGGTGGAAGCTCTCAGTGCAGAGGTGCAAGATTTAGTGAAGGACTGTGCAAAAGTCTGTTTCCCTTTGGAAGCTGGCAAGACAAAGGAAGAGGCCCTAAACTCTGCCAGTGAGGGAGACCAGGGGCTGGAGCAGCAGCTGCAAGAAAACATCCTGCTGCCGGAGGCTGTCGGGCATGAAACTCAGATGGCTGAGAATGCCGTAGAGGGTGAAAAATCCATGGATACCCAGGAGAGCAGATTGTAAGCCTCCAGACAACTCTTATTTTAAGTATCCCTTATTTTTTTTAAAATGACTCATCTTGTTTCCAATATTGCAGCTCCACAGAACTTAACGGGATGTCCCTTACTGCAGTTCCACAGCCTCCCTGAATGTTTGGACATTTTGGTCTAGCAATCCAGATCACTTTGAAGTTTCTTACTGTCTGTGATCAACAGGATCTGTCGCAAAGATACAGCACTGAAAAAGACCTGTTGCTGCCATCAGAACATACAAACAGACCTGCTGCATCACAAGAAGGGGCCAGGTGGTCCAGCATCTGGTTCCCCACAGTAGCTAGCCAGTTGCTTCTGGCAGGGCATGACGGCAGTAGCTCTCTCCCAGAGGAGGAGGAAGCATTTTCCTCTACCAAGAGTAGGATCCCCTACCCCCATCCAAGAATAGGAGTCCCAAGGGATTGTGGTTGTTTTAGGGTGCAATCCTATGAATGTTGAGACAGAAAAAGTCCTACAACTCCTGGCATTCCCCAGCCAGCAGGGCTGGCTGGAGAATGCTGGGAGTTCTAGGACTTTTTTTCTGTCTAAACATACATAGGATTGCACCCTTAATGAAAGAGTTTCTGGGTTTGGATAATTGTCAACAGAAGAGCTGGAAGAAGAAGGGGGGGAAAGCCCCAGGTATCTGATCAGATGCTAGTGCTAAGTCATTTGAAATACTTTCACCTTAAGTTACTGGTTCTATAAAACCATTATGTAAGACAGAAACATTCATCAAAATGCACAGGACAGAAATAGATCTGAAGTGAAGCTAGTTGTAACTTGAATGATTGTGAGAGGAGTCCAGGCAGTTACTGCAAGAACACAGAAATGCAGCCAGCAAATCACTTGCAGTTGTTACTGGACTGGGGCAGGGGTGGGGGCAGAAAGCAGGACTCTCCCTCCCCCTATATTAGTAATGTACCAGGCCATCCTATTTCTCTCTCAGGCTCAAACTGCTTGCAACAGTGACAAACCACGTGTAAACTATGAAGTGGGGTGTGGGGGCTGATTTTAAAGCAAATAGGGCATGTGGGCAAGGGCAGCTGAACACCCCCATATGACTTACCTCCCCCAACTTCATTGACAGCATGCCCCAATGTTCTGTGATACTGGGAGCCCAGAGGAAAGTACTGTGGGGAGGTAAGCAAAGGAGGCTTCAGCTCCTCATCAGCACAATCCTTTTTGCGCTTAAAACAAGGAATAGGTGAATCTGTCAAGCTCGATTTAACTCAGGTTCTCATTTTACCAATGCGAAGTTCATTCCATCCTGATTCCACAATGGAGGTATTTTGTTTTGTTTTTACTCTCCATGAAAATTTGTATGCATTCTTGAGCATAGGGTTTTTTAAAAAAAATCTGCATGTTTTATACACATTTTCCAAACATCTGCATTTTTTTGTGCATAACGTACAAATTTTTCCCATCAAATAAAAGGTTTTTGTGCATGTTTTTGCAAATATATGCATTTTGTGCACATTTTTAAAAATGCACGCATTCTATTTTCTCAGCTGCATCGCAAACCTCTGAAATGTATGGATTTAAGCAGAAGACTATGTTACAGTTCATGTTTAGGCTCAGGAAGTGCAAATTTCATGAGGTCAAATTGAAATGCAAACTAAATGACTTTCTCACCCATCGTTACTTAAAACCAGCCCCTTTATTGATAGGAGAGTAGCACAGCAGACCCAGGTTTATCCTAGTGTCTTTTAGGCTGCTATGTCTCTCCCTGGTCAAAAGATTCCCCAGAAAGTGCAGGGGACTGCTGACACAGTCAGCCTGTTCTGTTTAATAGGTTTTCAAAGTAGAAAAGAGACCTCAAAAAGGCCAACATCAGGAGATTGCAGAGAATCTGGTGGGGAAATTCTGTTCAATTTGCCAGCTCTGAAGCAGTTTGTAGTCCAGCCCAGAGCAATGGAAATGGGCCACAATACACACTAAACTGAAACTGGTCTAGTTTCTCTAGACTAGGGGTAGGCAACAGGCAAGTTGTGGAGCACATGTGGCCACTGCTACCCCACAAAAATCCACGGCAGTAGCAAAAAGAGAAGGAACAATTTGCCACCAGTTTCCAGAAGCTAATTGCTACAGAATACTACAGTGACTAAATTTACCTTTAAATTTGGCCATTGCAACATTCTGGCTTTGGGGGAGGGCTGTCTCCAGCACCCCACAGAATTCTGCCAGCAGCCTAAGGAGTGCGGCCCATGGGGAGGGGGGAGTTCAAGGGCAGAAATGACCTCCAGACCTCCCAAAGTTGCCCACTCCTGCTCTATACTGAACCCACTTCTCTTGGTAGTCTGCTGAAAAAGGGAAACAAAGACTCTTTTTCAGGGTTTGCCTCTTTTTTTAGCAAAGAGACTGGGATTTAAATGCTACGTAGTACACATCGGCTTACTTAAAATCTTTAGGGGGAAGAGATGGTAAGGAGAACTTAAACTGCACGCATGCAAGTAGAGCAACCTCAGATTGCTTCTCTTCACAGTCCATCTTCAGCTTCCATCCAAGACAGAAGCTCAGACACACAGGAACAGTTGCAACATTACAGGCCATTTATAACAAAGTCCTAGAATGGAATGATATAACAAGACGTTCATCACCTAATGTGACTTCACTTTTTCCTGCCAATTCCATAAAGAAACAAGCACTGAAATGTGCAGGAGGTGGTTTTCGTGCCAATGCTTGCCTCTCTGCAGCCACATGCTCGCACCACACAACTGCCCTCTTCCGGTCTATTTCTGAAGGCAACAGAATGGCAGTCTCAGTTTTGCTGGGCCTACACTAAAACAGGTTATGATAGCCTTTCCCAACCTGGTGCCCCCCAGCTTTGCTGGCTGGGGTATGCTGGGAGTTGTAGTTCAGCACACCCGGAGAACACCTGGTTGGTTAAGGTTGGGTTATGATATATAAGCAAGCAAATCTGAAGATAGGAGTGTATCATAGAAATCAAAGCAGTTCTCATTAGAACTTTTCCTCTCAATAAAACTAACTGAACACATTTAAACAATTGCTACACGATCCCTCAAGTGACGACGATACAATAAGCAGGGTTTTCTGCTCTTCGGGGTAGCAACAATAGAAGTGTATCCCTATCACTTGCCATCCTTCATAGTAGGCAATCATGACACTTCTGGCACTACATCCCGTACAGCTGTCCAATAGATGCTCTGACAGGAGAACCACATTTTCTCAGGAAGGAAACGTCTGGATGCTGGGGAAATGCAACAGCAGCACTATCATGTGAGGAAAGACTTTGAGAAATCTGTGCTGCAAATGTGAAAGTTATGCATGTACTGTGCAAACAATACTGGTCCTTTAATTCCCTTACAAAGTAATCCTATGCCGCCACCCCAGACAGCGTCCCCACCCCCTGCCCATCCCCATTGTAGCCGGCGCAGACAGAACTGCGCCGGTTACCTTCTACGCTTGGAAAACGGAGCATGGAGATGGGGAAAAGGGGGTGTTCCTGGGGATAGGGAGGGAAGGAGACTGGGGCAACTGCCTTATGCCATTTCCTATGGCCACCCCAAGCCTCCTTCCCTCCCGCTCTGAGGCAACACTGCCCATCTAGCAAAAATGCAGGGCAGCTGGAGCACAGAGCTGCCACTCTCCTCCTGCCCTGCAGTGGAGAGTCAGCAGCCTCCAAGTTCGGAGGCTGCCAACTATCTGGATAGGATTGCACTCTTAAAGAGTTTGTCGTGCATCCTTCAACTTGGGGGTGAGCCTGGTTTCCTCCTGGCTTCATGAGTGAAATGAAAGACATGCATGCCGATGAATCCAACATTGGCTCAGTTCTCAGCTTTACCGCTCCACCCAAGGTTCTGGAGAACTGCCTGCCTTTCATATTTTTTGAAGTGTCACACCAACATTTATCTATCACTTTACTGTTTAAAGAAAGGATGGGCAACACAAGGCCCATGGGCCACAAGCAGCCGCCGATGGCCTTTTTGCAGCCCTCACTGCTCCCCACTGCCAAATTTGATGCAGCCGCAGGGAAAAAAAGTGATGATTTTGCTTGGATGCACGGCACGTGGAAAGACGCACACACCTCCCTTGCCAGCGGAATCACACTCCCGGAAACCTCCTGGGAGCCTGATTCCTCTTCCAAACGAGGCATGTGCTCCCTGTATGCCTTGTTCTCAAGCAAAATTGCCCCTCTGGCATTATTTTTTAGTTTGCAACCCTAAACACACGTACTAGGGAGTACACCCCATTGAAGACACTAGGACTCACTTTGGAGTAAGCACCCACAGGATTGCACTGGAGTGCAAATCTGCTCTAGGGATGTGGGGAGAGGTTCCTTGTTGACATCATGGCAGGGAAGCTAATCAGCCCCATGTTTCTTCTTCAAAAGAGCTGAACAAATCTCTCCCCACCACCACCACCACCACACCAAGCTCAAAGCTGAAAGGCAACAGGTAAATGTGGATTGATTGCAACGTGACCCCATTACTCTAAGAGTGCCAATTCTGTCTTCAGCCCTAGAAATATGATGGATTAGAGTGGTAACCCCAAGGACGCGAGTGAACAGTTTTCATATAATGGGGCTGGGGAAAAGAAGAACCTGTACAGATGCTCAAATAAAGGAAACCTGAGCGTGTATCATGGTATTCAGGAATAATTACTAAGATATCTGGAAACTTCCTTCCTTTGTGGCATTTCATTCACGCAATGAATACTGAGTGTGTCAACAGAAAAGGGGGGGTACGACTGTGTGCTTTTATTTATTTACCCAAAGAGTAAAACAACATGTTGCTATAAAAAAAAATATGGATTTGTGTTTGAGCCAGTGCTTGAGGCTAGTTGATGACATCGTGTAAGTCTGGAACACATGGCCAGAATTTGCACTATTGCGTTTGCCATATTCAGTTCTCTTGCCTTTTCTCCCCTTTACAGTTATATGTACATGCCAGAAAGCATCCCTGCATGCAATACATCTGTATTTGGCAATTCTCACTATTTAATGTTTCAGTAGCTTTTCATCACTGCCTTGTCTTCCCCTCCCTTCTTAAGTAGTTGGGCAAGAATGTCTAATAGCTTATCTCCCTCCTGACAACAGAGATGCATTCACATACCTTTCCAGTCTGACCAATCCTTTTGTTTTAATGCAGGGGTGCAGAACCTCAGGTTCAGGGGCCAAGTCTGGCCCTCTGAGGTTCCCAGATGGCCATGCCCCCATTCTAAAAGTCTGAAATTACTTTCCTAAGGCTTAATTACAGGCAGGAAGAGCTTTAAGTTAAACTATCCTGGTATTTGTGGCATTTTGGCCTACCCCTTTTGTCTTCAGCCCCACCTACCACTGGAATGCAGCCCCCAAAAGCTTCTCTGAAATGAAATTCGGCCCTCGGGCTGCACCCCTGCTTTAGTGGTATCATTTCCTTCCTGTGTAATCCTAAAATCTGTTGTTCAAAAGCCTGTTAACAGCTACTGTTTTCACTTCAAATAATCAGTACCTCCTTGGGGTATTGCATGCTCTGCAATGAGATTGAATGTTAATTAATCCTTTGCTGTCTGTATCTGGGTCTGGGGATGCTTGAACCACATAGGAAGCCACCAGAGGGAGAACAACTTTACCCAAAGGGCCCGACAATAACAAATGCAATTGGATGAGCAATTATCACACATGGGGAGGAGGGCTGGGAGGGCTCTCTATTGATGGGCTAATCAACTGGCATTGCATTCTCAAAAGAGCATCTGGATTTATTACCAAGTGCTGGTCACTATCAAAACATTCATTTTCACATTCAACAAGTAGAGAGAAAGCATTGAATTATTGTGTGTTCTATAAGGATTGCATCCATTTATGTCCATGTAAGGTACTGCTGGAGGATGGGTTGATAAATCGTTCATGTGAACTGCAAAGACACAGCTGGTGTCAGGCAGCGGTTCAAGCACTTCATTCTGGCATTTCCCCAGACTTATTACAATAATGCCCACAATGAATCAACGATTAATCCATTTTGCAAGCCATTTGCAAAATACACAACATTTTCATAAATAAACATGCCCCCTTAAAGCAGCAAGGAATGTGCCTGTTGGTTGGGTTCACTAGTATGAAGGCTAAGTTACTAAACGGATAAATATTTACCACCATCTGAATGCTAGAATTTAGAAGCTCACCTGTTTAGGGATGCCAGGGCAATGCAGCTACATTCAGAGAATTCCTGTTGTGAAGAAATAAAGAGTTCTGTGAAAGGCTTTGGCCCTTTATCTAGAAAGCATTCACAAGATCCGTTGATACAGATTGCCACCTCCTTCACCTGCTGAAACCGTCCTTGTGCTCATGATAATGAGCAAGCAACAAAGTGATGGACTTCTCCAACTTTTCTATACATTTGAAAAGGTAGTGTGATGATGCTAATCCATGACATTTTCTGTGAGAAGGTTCTGAGATGGTTCTATCTGAACTAGGGGAAACATGGAAGGATCGAGTTTACCTTCTGCCCACACTTTAACCTCCTTGGGCAGTAGCCATGCCTGCAGCTGCACTCCCACTTGATCTGAGGTTCAAGCAGGGCCCACAACTTGTGCAGCAGGGAACAACCAGTTTGAAAAGCAATGCCAGAAACAAGCGCAAATGCTTGTTTCTGGATTGGGACAGGTCAACAGAGCTTCCTTCTGCAAGCTCCACTGACCTGCCCCATTCCAGAAACGAGTATGTGGTCTAGTTCTGGGTTATTTCTAGAACCGCTACCTCCTAGTTGTGCTAGTGGCGGGACCTGTTACCATGTGGGCAGCACTGGATACTGCCCCTCATGTGCAATATTCAGGGTAAATATGTATTAGACATTAACAGGCCAAACCACCCCTTCTCCAAAGTGAAGTAATGAGATTTTGGTCTATTAGCAACTATGAACAAAGACTGAAAGAGTGGTATTTAGCCCAGGTTAATTAAGATGGAAGAGCTGAGGCAAGAGTTATTGAACTAATCACAGGACACAATATTGTGTATATGCATATGCCGGGCGTGTGTCTTCAACTACAGTTCAGATTCTTGTGCCAAAAGAAATCTGGAAACTTGGCTCTTTATCAGCTTTTCTCCCTTCCTGTTCACATACAGAAAGAAAGGATGCTACAGAGCAGCAGTGTGCAAACTTCAAGCTGGCATGATGTACCTACTTTGGAGTTTTTTTACTAGAACCCCCAAGGTCCACCAAACATAGACTGGTGCAAAATGGTGGCTCAGGGACAGAATCAGTTGTGTACTGCAGCCTTCCCAAACCTGGGGCTTTCCAGATATGTTGGACTACAACTCCCATCATCCTGCCTGTTGCCCATGTTGGCTGGGGCTGATGGGAGTTGTAGTCAAAACTTCTGGAGGGGTCCAGGTTGGGAAGACTGACCTATTACAGTGAGTACACTGCAGAGTAGTACACTGAGTAGTACACACACAGGGTAGTACACTGGGATACCTGTATATACAAGTACAATTCTACAGTTCAGAGAATCTAAGAGCCAAATTTAGATGTGGGGAGGGTAAATCTGTTTGCTGTTGCTATAATTAGACATGCAGGGGGTTGAAAACCTCTTGCTGATCTACTGCAAATCACCTAGCAATCTGTCAGTAGATCCTGACCTATTTTCTGTCCACCCCTTCTATAGGTTGTCTGGAAAAACCAACCTGGAAAGACGCAGAAGGCAGCTCACAGCCCTTTGGCAATGCTGGATTGCTGGATTACTGTTACAGGCTAATTATTTCCATGACACATATTCTAAGTGCTTAACAAATATCAGTGAAGAGCCAGGAGCAGATCCTTTAAAAACAGTGATTACCGCTGTGATAAAGAGTTACACGCACTGTGAGCCCTGAGGAGTCAAATCAAACAAAAGCCAAAAATAAATTCCCAGAAAGCCATTGAAACTGAGGTAGAACAGCCACTTCTGTTCTCCAGCTCTACGTCAGGGCTGGGCAACCTGTGGCCCTCCAGTGGTTTTGGCCTACAACTTCCACCATCCCTCACCATTGGCTATGCTGGCTAGGGCTGATGGAAGTTGTAGGCCAAAATGTCTGGAAGGCCACAAGTTGCTCACCCCTGCTCTAGGCAACTGAAAGACCCCAACACCTTTAAAACACTGTCATCTCCAGGACATTGGTCTGAGCCACATGACCCTGTCAGCGTGGGTAGTAGTAATATTTTGATTGTTTAGCTATCATAGTCCATAACAAAAAGAGGAGGAACATTCAGAGTTGAGCAACAAATTTAGCTCTTCATGTCCTGGCCATCAGCACAAATAAGGAACCACACAAGGTAAAAGAATTTTCATTATCAAACAGAAAACATACAAATTCACTAGCTGTAACAAGTTCTTCCTGAGCCTCTACTCAAACAAATGCTTTTCATGTGGATCCTTAGAAAGAGGACACTGGGTAACTTAACGGACAATATCTGGTAACAAGAATACTGTTCCAATGGTAATGTCTTATAACACCCTTCTAAGGAAGCAGACAGCTTTCAGCAAGTGGCTGCTGCCAGAAAACACTCAGCCACACGTACTTTGGGCTCCATCAGTGCATGTTGAGGGGAGTCATGTGACAGACACTGGTGCCCACTGACACACTACCACAAGTATCCCATTGCATCTGGTTGCAGTGGTGCGCTGAAAACTGATTGACACAGAGCTGAGTATGCACTGATGAGAATCATGCAACCCTCATCAGTGTGTACTGCTGAGCTGGACGTCAGTGAAGGATTAATGTTTTCTGGCAGCAGTGGCACAACAGCTGTGTGCTGGTTTGTGTGTGTTGGGCAGGGGTCAGGTGTCTTGACCCCTTGAAACAAATATTTAAGAGCAAAATGCAGCATTCAACATTTACAGAGGACCCCATAAATAGTTGGTGGGAGGGGACAGAGAAGCTTGAAAAATCTGTTTTCATTTAAAATCTGGAGTAGATTTCTAGCCCTCATAGACAGATTTGTCTATGATTTGCCACTGCCAACATAACAGATAGATTCTGTAAAAGGCTTGGCTATTCAAGCCTCCCCTCACTGCATGACTCAGGGCCCATGCTGCTGGCATGGCTGTTGGGGTGGCATGGCCATGCTCTTGGCACTGGCCCATCTTCCCTACGTATACTCCCTAGCACTGGTCACTTGCCCATATATAACTTCCTAAATTTTACTGCTGTTTTACTGGGATTTCTGTAAGCCACCCTAGAAATGACCAGAAACTAAATAAATAAACTGAATTCAAAATAATTGATAAATTAACTAATTAAATAAATAAAGCCACTCTGTCCCTTGCGAAACAACCACCACCACCACCACGAGCACACACATTTTCTATCAAAACACATACCCTTGTCCTATGGAACCCCATCCATACTACAGGAATGGCTCCAGGGACCTCCGCGGTCATGCAACAAAACCGCTGTTCCTATGGCCCTGTGCAGAGAATTGCTCCTATGTCCTACAAAGTGTGTAGTGGGGTTGAGCGCTTATATCAGGGGTCCAGCTCATGCTGGCATTCCCCACACAGCCCCACCCCTTCCCTGGCCCCTCCCCCTCCCACTGATAGTTTGGCAGTTTCCTGGCTTTTGTGCCACCTTTTCCCCATTCTACAAGGCTGAAATGCCTCATCTACGGCTTAGTTAGTGGCGGTAAGAGCTTTTCACTACAACAGGAAGGTATTTTGGTTCCTCCCCATTGCCTTTGGCCTTGCCCACTACTGGCATGTGGCCCCCAAGAGGTTCTCAGAAATGGAATTTGGCCCTCAGGCTGAAAGAGGTCCCCCAACCGTGCCTTGTATGTGACAGGGATGGTGCACAAGGAGCACCACAGAGAGGGAAATGCAGGCCTGGTTCCCACATGCATACATATCACACTACTGAATGTGTAAAGGGTCTCCATGGAAAAACATATAGTTTTAGGTCATGTGAAAGGATATGAAAATTCCACTTGTGATGGGTTTATTCACACAGGCAAGTCATCTCTATGATGCTGCAGTCACTGAGTGATGAACATGCATGCAGCCCTTGTTGCAAGCTGATGGGTTGAATCCAGATTTAATCAGGCTTTGACCAGACCCAGTGAAATCACTGGAACTTAATTTAGCCATGACTAACTTCAGGGGTCGTGGTGGCTTAGTGGTTAAGACGCTGAACTGCAGACAGGAAGGTCGGCAGGGCAGCAGTTCGAGACCCGAGTGCTGCGTGATGGAGTGAGCTCCCGTCTTCAGTCCCAGCTCCTGCCAACCTAGCAGTTCGAAAGCAAGAAATTGCAAGTAAATAAATAGGTACCGCCTCGGCGGGAAAGGTAACAGCGTTCTGTGCACCTCGGTGTTCAGTCATGCCGGCCACATGACCACGGAAGCGTCTTCGGACAGCGCTGGCTCTTCGGCTTAGAAATGGAGAGAGCACCACACCCTAGAGTCGGACACGACTGGTTGGGGACACCTTTTAACTTCAGCCCCACTAATTTCAATGGGTCTACTCAAAGTATCACTAAACCTAGAACCAACCCTAAATGTTCAAGATGAAGATGCAGCAGGGTGTTTGGGAGTTCCTGTAGGGCAGAGGGAGGAGGAGGTACAATGCAGCCACCAGCGCAATCTCAGACCAACGCTGTGGAGATAGCACTTCTTACTGGCATCATCTGGCAAGCAAGGAGGGAAACACTCGCAGATGTGGGAGCTGCAGGATCCGGATATTATCTGATCCTCTCAGTGCCAGCTCCAGGTTTTTCAGGGCCCTTCGGCAAGACACCCCCAATAGCCCATCTCCCTCAGTGAGTCTCCCTTCTCGCCACCCTTGTGACCAGCTGCTTTTGCTCCTCACCCTCGTTCTCACTGTTGCTACCACTGCCTGCTTGATAGGCAGAGAGCCAGTGATGAGTAGGCCATGGCACCTACCACCCTTCTCACCACCACTGTTGTCTGGGCCAGCGTGCGAGGCAAGGGAACAAGCAGGCAGCAGTGGTGAAGAGGAGCATATCCAGGGGGCTCTTGTCAGCGGGCCCCTGCTGGGATATGGGTCTCGGCAGATGCACGACCATGCCTACCTCTGACGGCGGCCCTTCACCTCCGCGAGAGCCTCACAAACCCGTGCAGGCACTGCGCGGAAATTCCCACATAAGTATTCGTCCACTGATGGCATGGCTGTAACCTCAAGCGATTACTTGTGTATGTGACCACAGCCTTCGGAGCTCTCTCTCTAAAACAAAGCAAAACCCCTAGACAGCATTTTCGTATTTCCTTAAAGAAAATACTGGTCAAGCGGCACAATTCAGTCATTCAGCTGAGGAAAGGTATGAAGCGAAGTGCAGATGCGTTCTACCCACTGAACCACGCTGTCTCCCAATAATATAACCTAATCATAGACGTATCCCCCATTCACGCACTTCCACGCCTTCCTCTTCCCTAGAATAGCACATGGGCGTCCCCTTGCAAAACCCGCCAGCAATTCAGTCGCCTGGGGTGTATCAAGCCAGTGCCCCGTTCTATTTATTCCAGGGGTCTTCCGGGCGGGCGGGGAGCTCCTGGGCGCCGGAACCGCTCCGACGACCCCGCTCCCCAGACCGCCACCCCCCGCACGGAAGCCGGGAGGCGAAGGTGCCTCCGCGGATCGCGCGCTCCCCCCCGGAGCGGGAAGGCAGGGATCGCCATGGAGACTCGAGGCGAGGTTATAAAGCGGCTCTGGGGAGCCGCCGCCTCGAGTCGCCATCGGGTGCCGAACCACCATCGGCGGGAGCAGCAGCAGCAGCGGCAGCAGCGGCGGCGGCGGCGGCCCATCATGCTGAAACCGCGGGACCTGGGCCCGGGGGAGTCGACGCGGACCTTCCTGGAGGCGATGAAGGCGGGCCGGCTGCACCTGGCGCGCTTCGTGCTGGACGCGCTGGACGGCGAGATCGTGGACTGCCGGGCGGACCGAGGCCGCACGCCGCTCATGTACGCCGTGTTGCTGAAGGACCCGGCGTGGCGCCTGGCCTTCGCGCGGCTGCTGCTCGAGCGCCGCGCCGCCGTCAACATGCGCGACGACGCCGGGCGCAGCGCCCTCAGCCTGGCCTGCGAGCGCGGCTACCTGGAGGTCACGGAGCTGCTGGTCCAGTTCGGCGCCGACCCGGACGCGGTGGACTCGCGAGGCTGGAGCCCGCTCATGTACGCGGCGTCGCAGGGCCAGACGGCCGTCATCGAGTGGCTGCTGCGCGTCTTCCGGCGCCTCGGGCTGTATCTGGAGCGCGCCGACCGCTCCGGGCGCACGGCGCTCCTGCTGGCCTCCGCCGGGGGCCACGGCCAGTGCGTGCGAGCGCTGCGAGCCGCCGGCGCCTTGTTCCTCGCCCATCCGGACCAGGGCCCCGGCGGCGATGACGCCGCCGCCGCCGCGCCCGCCGCCGCTCTCTTGGTCCACGTGGAGCCTCATCTGAAGGCGAGCGCGCCGCAGCGGCGATGGCAAGACACGGCGGTCAAGGTCAGCTCCGAGGCGCCCAAGGGGACCGTGTCGCTGGGAGGCCGCCCGCTGATCCGCAGGGCCACGGCGCCGGACTGCCAAAACCTGATCGGCTGCTGAGCGAGGGCGGCTGGAAGCGCCCTCGCGCCCCGCCCCGCCGTGCCCACCGCCTGGCCCTTCCCGCTTCGTCTCGGAGGCGCGGCCCCTGCGAGAGGACCCCGCTCATCCTCGGCTGCCCAGCTTCGTCGGCCCCCCTCGCCGTGGCCGCCGCCTCGTCAGCAGTCGGGTTCTCTGATACCGTGGACGAGGCGTCGTTGACCCAGGGCGGATTAGGGCCCAACTCCCGCACCCCGCTCGACAGACTGCGTTGAATGTAACAGCATCCGGGAAATGGAAGTCGTAGGGTTCTTTTAGGGGTGCTTCCAGACCAGACTTTTATTGCCCCATCGCCCTGCCTCAGCCTCAGAAGTTTTACCCCCCCCCCGGGGGGGGGAGGAGTCGTCTTCAATTTGTAACGTTCCCGTGTTTTCCCACTGCTGCTTCCATATTTTTTCTTACCAGGAAAAAGAAAGATCCTATTCACGCGGGGAGGCACGCTTCCATACAGAGGGCTCCTAGCACTAACACTTAGAAAGCATTATGCAGCTTTTCCATCTTTTCCTCAATGGATTTTCCATAGTAAGAAAAAAGACAGAAGCAGCTGTAGGAAAACATGGGAAGGTTACAAGTAGACGGCAACGCTGTCTAAGCCCCTGGTAAAATTCTGTAAGGGTGTCCTGTGTATGTTGAGACAATGTCCTACAATTCCCAGTTCCTGGGAATTGTAGGACATTTTTCTGTCCAAACATATATACGATGGCAGGCCGACGGTGCACTAATAGCCTCATCTGGAAGTGGCCAAAAACAGAATAGCTGCACAAAGCTTCTTGATCATCAGCGCTAGGAGCTGTCCTCCTATTAGCACTCTCTTTGTTTATTAATTGGGCAAATAGAAATGTGCACCTTACATGCAGTCTGTGTAATAAGTGCTATCGATTTCTGTGTATTTTTGTATTATCATTAGGCTGAGTGAGTCAGTCGCCTCAGGCGGCAGGTGCTGGGTAGTGAGGAGGGGGCGGCAGCTGTCGCCCCTTGGCCAGCCCCCACTGTTGGAGGACAGACCTGTGTGTTGCAGTCAGCCTGCTCTGCACTCCCTGACCTGGCCTGCTGCCCTCAGGTGTGCTGGAGGATGCTGCCCAATCACCAGTGTCAAAGTAAGATTCACCTGCCTGTCCGGTCAGCGGAATGGTGGGAGCACCATATTGTTCTACACCTGAGGGAGCAAACCGGGCCGCTTCTACCATTAGGCAGAATGCAGCAGTTGCCTCAGGCAGCAGATGCTAGGAGGCGGAAGCAGCAAGGTGTTAGAGGAGAGAGCTGTGGGCCATGCAGCCTGCCTTGTGCCCCCAAGCTAGCCTGCTGCCTGGAAGTGTGGTTGCAGATGCTGACCCACTGCCAGTATTGAAGAACGATTCAGCCTCCAGTCCAGTCAACTTTGTACATGGAGTGGGAGGGGGCACCATCTTGTCCTTGCCTCAGGTAGCAAAGTATCTTAGGCCAGCCCTGATTATAGCTACTGCAGAATAGTTTTGTTTCTATACATGCACACACATTCTGGAAAGAGTAAGAACATTAGATCATTATTGGGCCCAGTCCTGCCAAATAATAAGCTCTTTCAGCTCCGATGGATTTCAGTGAGAGAGTTAAAACATACTTTTCCTTTGAAAAACCAAAGGACCTAAAAGTGCTTAGCATTGTTTGGATCATGACCATTATCACTTAAGCAATTTCCATTAGTTAACCCAAGAATCGTTGACGGAGCTCTCTTCGCCCATCTCAAGAATAGTCCTTTATGTATTTGTTTGGCTATCCTTGCAAATTGTGGAGGTGGAAATTCCCTCTTAGGGACCTCCTCAGTGAGAGAAATATTACTGTAGGGTGGCAAAGAGACTTCCTGTTAAACCGGCCTCCTTGCTTTGACCCCTTTCTGTCATACCTTCCGCTTGCAAAAAAATTGCATCAGCGAATCCATCACTATCTGATAAATAAAGAACAGTGTAAGTAGAAATGAGTCAAAATAACATGACCACCACTTACCACTGTGCCCCTTCCAGTGAGGATAAAACACTGAAGGATCAGCTAAGATGTAACTTTTCTGATGGGTGAAAATAGTATTAGGCTGCAATCCTATATTCACTTTCCTGGGAGTAAGACCCCCTGAATTCAGTGATGCTTACGTCTGAGTAGACATATTTAGGATTGCACTGCAAGTTCTTTTTCTGTGATTATCAGTTAATCTGGTAAAGAGCAAGAAAGTTCTTGAGAGGTCTAGATTGGTGCATTTGCATGGCAGTTTTTATAAGGTTAGTGAAGCATTTATAGTTTTCAGATGTGCTGATGCTATTTGTGTTTGATTCTTAGAGGGTGCTTCAGTGCTGTGTAGATTTATTGACCAAAATGGAATTGCACCAGTATAAGTGATCATTGAATTGCACATACTAACCTGCCTTAATAAGGTGCAAGTTAATCTTTCATTTGTTACTCCTTAGGGTTAACTCATTTCCCTGAAATATTTGGGACTTTATGCGGTATTTTCACCTTATCTTTCAGTTTTTGTTCACTTATTTCTGGAACTGCGTGCATGAACTCAGAGATTGTCAGTGAAGGATGAAATAGGTGTGAAGCAGGAGGTGCGGGAATGGATTGCCTGAAGTCCTTTTCTTTGGTTAAAAGCAGTTGTGGGGGGGGGGGATTGGGTTGCGGTGCTGGGGGAGTGAGGTTAGTCCTTCCCTCTCTACACTGTTCACCCAACTTAAATCACCCTTTTGAACCCAATATATGGCAGTGGGGGGGAGGGGAGAGAAAGGTACCAATATTATACTTGTCTTTTATTTATCTTATTATAATTCTATCTTGCCTTTTTTCCTCTTGCAAGGAACCCAAGGTGGCTTACATAGTCCTTCTCCTCTCCATGTTATCCTCACAACAACCCTGTGAGGTAGGTTAGGCTGAGAGTCAGTGACTGTTCCAAAGTCACCCAGTGAGCTTCATGGCTGAGCAGAAACTAGAACCTGGATCACCTGAGTCCCAGTCTAACACTCTAACTTCCGCACCACACTAGCTGTCCTTCCATAGCTAATGGCAGATTCAGGGGGGATGATTTAGTTGGGGAAGTGGCACAGGTTAACAGCCCTCATCTAAATTTTCCTCCCAGAAAAGCCACTTTAACCAAAGAAAAAGGCACTGAGAGAGTTAATCACGAATCTCCCACACATCTTGTTTTGCCCTGATGGCCCAGTATTGTCTCTGACTGGCTGCGGCTTTCCAGCAGGGGTCGTCCACATGACCTGATCCTTCTTTAAACTGGAGAGGCCAAGCTGCATTGGACCTTTTGCATGTAAAGCATGTGCTCCACCACGAAGCTATGGCCTCTCCCTAAATAGCTCAGTGGTGGGCAGCGCCCAGCTCCCTTCTCTGGGAAGGTGGTGCTGGGCTGGGTGCAAAGGGCCCAGGCTCCTGTGGGAGCTCCGTAAGTCTGAACTTTTATTTTCAAGAACTTTCTAAATGCATGTGATGTCAAACCGAAATGCAAAAAAAGGAGGGAGGGCAGTGTATTTGAAAAGCGCAGTAAGAAAAACACCAACTTCAGACATTAGTGGTAGTTTAGGTAGCACTTTTAATGGGCCAAGTGCTTGATAGTTCTATTTCATTTGCCCTATTGATAAATTCAGTGAGTATTCCAACTTTAGGAATAGGGAGTTGAAGATGTGCTGGCAGCTGCCTGATGAGTCCGCAGCTGATCAAGGCCTTGTCTGTGTCAGGGGTGGGGAACCTCTTTCAGCCCAGGGGCCAAATTCAATTTCAGAGAACTCTCTGGGGCCGCATTCCAGTGGTGGATGGGGCCGAAGGCAAAAGCCCCTCCAAAATAATAACAGCATACTGTAACTTAAAGCTCTTACTGTCAGTAACGAAGCCTTAGGAGAGGCATTTCATCTTTTTAGAATGGGTAGAAAACTGCACAAATCCAGGAAACCACCAAATAGTCAGTGGTTGGAGCAAAGGAAAGAGGCCATGGCTGGATTGGGACCCTAGGCAATTCCCATTATTCCTCACCATTGGCTAGGCTGGCTAGGGCTGATGGGTGTTGCAGTACAACAACATCTGGTGGGCCACGCGTTCTCCACCAACGTCCTAGACACACACTTCCATCAGCTTCGTTTTGGGTAGCATCAGCTGGGAAATCTGCACTGGGGTCTTGTGATACATGTAGTGGTGCTCTGAACTAGGCCATAAGAGGGCACACTGAAAAAATGGATTGTGTAGCAATAATGCAAGGTCAAATCCATGTTAACTGTCATGGCCCCAGTTACTATAGAGGTCCCCTCGCTTGTTTGTATTTATTGTAGTAATTTCTGCTTGTTCATCTTTGGACTTGAATTGTCTACAAAGTAAAGTGTTCACTAACTGGCTCAAATGCGACTCATTGTTTTTTCTTTTTTTTAAAGTACATTGTCTTTCCAGCAGGACAGGGTCTGAATTTTGTTCCATCGAAAGATTATTTGTTGTGGCAGTGGTTTATATGACTTTCAAACTTTATCCTTCACAGAATGCAATAAAATTAGCTTCCATATTTAGGGATGTATGAAACCCACTTACCTTTTCGCAGAATCTTTCGTGGTGGGGGGGATGGGGGAGGAGGCGATCCAGTCCTCCCCCCTGGAATCCTTGATGGCCGGCTCCGCTCCGCGGCCAGGCCGCAAAGCAGCCGACCAAGGCCATCCGCAGCCGGATTTCCAGCCGCGGACGGGCTGCTGTGGACGCAAATGGCGGCCGCTGTAGCAGCCGCCATTTGCATCCAGCCAGGCAGCCGTGATAGGCTACGTAAGAATTTACGTAGCCTATCACGGCTTACTCCCTCCCCCCCAAAAACCCAGCATACTCAAATGGCGGCGGCTACGGCAGCCGCCATTTGCGTTCCCTATTTTTCGCCGATTTATCTTACGTAAATATTTATGTAAGATAAAACGGCAAAAAAAGGGGAACGCAAATAGCGTAGTGGGCGCTATTTGTGTTCCTTTATTTTTCACCGTTATAGCCTAGGTAAATATTTACGTAAGATAAATCAGCGAAAAATAGGGAACGCAAATGGCGGCCGCCACAGCTACCGCCATTTGCGTACGCTGGGTTGGGGGGGGGGGGGGGCTATCACTTAGCCGTGATAAGCTACGTAAATTCTTACGTAGCCTGTCGCGGCTGGAAGGATGGCAATGGCGGCAGCAGGAGACCAGCCGCATCCGCCCCAGGTAAGTGCCATCCCAAGGGGATTCCGCGGGGGGAGGCAGGAGGCCGTTCCGCCATGGATTTCGGGGGGCCGAATGCACTGGCATTCGGCCTCACTGAAATCCGTGGCGGAATTCTCCGCCATCCCTATCCGTATTGTGCCTTGTAATGAACCCACCATTGAGCAAGCATGTTTCCCTATCCACTTGTAACCTCAGAAAGGCCACCCCCCCATTTCCATTTCAGGGATTCAGTTGCAGAAGCTACACATTTTAGAATGCCCTTCTGTTTGCATCAGGAACCACAGGCCTAACACCTTCAGAAGGTGATGACAGCCTGTCTCTGCTATATGGATTGGAGTTCCTTAGGATCTTTGGAGTTTTTGTGTTATCTTTTACTTTTTGCACAAATGATCCATGGGCACAATCCAGTAAGTTAGTTGTATGACCAAGGCCACTGAAAACAATGGGATATTTCCACTATGCCTGCAATCTTATGGTCCCTGGGATGTTGTCCCAGGGGTCATAGGACAGATTGGAAATCCCCTTCCAAGATTGCAGTCAGAGCTCCAGTCTCAGGGGAGGAGATCTGATCTCGGATCCTCCCTCACCTCCACAACACTCGGTTGTTCCGTTGCTGGAGAGTGGAAAGGGGGGAGGATTGGAGTGTAGTGTGGGCGGAGGGAGAAGGCTCTGGATCCAGAGGATCCAAAGTCCTCTCAGACCTCAACCAGGTCACCAGTTTAGACCAGCCATAGTCTAAATTAGTTGTTTTGGAGGTGGGGGAATGGGAGGAAGAGCAGCAAACACCACTCTTCCTTCCCTTTAGCTCTGGCAGCAGCAACCCAGCAAGGCGTTGGATGCATTAGACCCACCAAGCTTGGAGCGATCTGGCACCATCTATAGGATTGCACTATAAGAGAGCAATTCTGTGATCCCTGGAAAGCAGGGCTGAGGGGCTGTTGGATGTGCTGGATCTCCCTCTCTGCCAGTGGGGTGGGAAGTTGAACCGCAGAGAAGGAGGTCCTCTTACGAATAGCAGCAGAAAGCTCTGTCGCCGTAGCTGCCCCATTGGTGGCACTCTGCTGGTGGTGGAGCTGAAAGCAGGGCATGTCAGGGCAGCTCCAGATTCCAGGCCCCCTCATTCTCCCCAAAACGACCCCCCAGCAGCGCAGGAATGTATACCAACTGGAGACCTGACATAGTAAATTCTCTCCCATTGGAGGCAACAGGAGAAGAAAAAAGGAAAAAATCCTCCCTCCAGCTTCTGGCCACTGAAGGGCAGCAGAGCTCTGGATGCAGGCCATGGCTTCACCATGGGTCTCCCTCACCCCAGGACATAGGATTGCTCAGCCATTTAAGTCACATTGATTTCAATGGGATTTGTGACAAATTTGTTGGATTGTGCTTTGTGCATTTTCACTCTGCACATGCCCCCAGAGAACCTTCCAGTCCTCTGTCACACCTTAATAAGAAAAAAACAAGTCATGGAGCCGAGTATACTTTTTTTGTTGGAATTGTTCCTCCTGGGGCGGGGGGATGTTTGTTTAAAGGCTTCTGTGCTTTGTTGTTTGTTTGTTGAAATCATGCTACTTCTATGTATTGTTCTAACTAAAAAACCAAACATGTTGCCCAGTGAGACTTAGGAGACTGTAATGGTTGGTATTAGCCACCCAAAAACTCTGTCCCCCTTGCCTCCTGCAGTAATACAATAGGACAGCCTTGTAAATAAGCCCATAAAAGTTACTAGCCTGCCATGTAAGCCCAAAAATTCATGCAACTAGCCTCTTATTTAATTTATTTATTATATAAATCTTAATAATAATTAAGGGGCTAGTAGGATGCAGGGGAAACACAGCCAGCATGGAAACAAAGCCTGTCTTAGCAGTCTAGTTTTTTAAAAATGCCGATTACCAATGGATTGGCAGAGGAGGAACAGATCACTCCTTTCCACTGCCTTCCAGCCCTCTTGGTTTCCATGCTGGTTGGGAACGAAGGGTGAAGAATATGCACCCTGCACTAGCATGCTCAGTCATCTGCATGGAATTCCTGGTCACCTATGGCAACCAGGCAGGTTGTTCATTACACGGTTGCAACAGGATTGCACCACTGTCCATGACCCTGTAGGCACTTTTATATGCCCATGGAACTCCTACATGTGCCACCTCTTTCTACCAAAATGAATGGGGCAGTCCTTTTGGTGAAGCGCCGCCTGTGCCTTATTGCTCCCATGCCCGTAAGATAATATTATAGGGCCATAAAGACTTCATCCTTACTGCTCCCTTTTTGGTCATGGTCTGTTGAAATGGTGTTGAGCCCACTTGACCTCTGATTCTTCTGCTGAGTCTCTCGGACTGAAACTATCCATGGCAAGTTGTTAGCAACTGATTTCTCTCTGTATTATCCCAAAGGAGCCACAAATGTATCTTAAAAAAACATTTTCAGCATTGAAATAGATTTATGAATAGTCAAAAATTCATTTTAATTTAAAACAACCAATGCAAACAACTCACAAAAAAAAAAGAAGTATTTGTTTAAAGTAATTGGATTTTTTTTTTTTTAGAAAAGAAACCTGTTTTTGCCTTTTTTGCTTTGTTTTTTGCTCAGAATCCTGGAACATACAGAAATATTTTACGACAAACATTTCCCCAATATTTCAAGTTTGTTTATGTCATCACACATCTACAACTGGGTGGATGGGTAACCTATTGTGTGAGGGCAGATTTTGAGGCAGTAGAAGTGAAACTTGACCCCCTCCAGCTCCCCTCCCCACTTTCTATAACCTTTGTAGTCCACAAATGCAAAACATCTGTTTCACAAGACTGAACTCCAGATATGTCACGATTACACTTCACACGGTAATGCACACAATACAACCTAAACTAAGTGTCAAGTGACCTTGACCTTATACTGGTAAGACTTGCCATACAAAATGTCTGCATCGACTTTAGAAAAGAATATTAAAAAGTGCTCCACCTACTTCCAGGATTTTACAGAACCATGAGCACACATTTAAACTCTGTTCCATGCATTCCCCCTGCTCTTAAAAACATGGGAGGTAGGGACTAAATATTTCCACCAGCAAAACAAAACATCTTTCAGTGGAATAAACAGGACAGTTTCAAGACTCTATTGACCTTGTTGAGGAATTCAAAGCTGGTATAAAACACCACCTGATAGCTGCCTCACAACCATGTCTCAGCTAGTCCAGTGTACATAGGCCCTGATGCTTGCAAAAGTGATGAGTTCTCACTTGAACAATCCCTGCGTTGCCTTCTATTTCAGCCGTTGCTAGAGAAGGCACTGTGTTTACATGCTGCAGAGTTTCAAGAATAAGGTTCCAGTGTCTCTGGAGAAGTATCTGTCCTGGAGCGCCACTCTCCAGATGGTGTAAGGTTGTGAAATGACAGACCACTCTTTAACATTTGAAAAGCCTTCAGGCCAATATTATTCACACTTGCGGAAAGAAATAAAGTTATTGGAGAAATTATCTGAAACGAAACAGGTTCAAGATCCTTTTCATAGAATCATAGAATAGTAGGGTTGGAAGGGGCCTACAAGGCCATCGAGTCCAACCCCCTGCTCAATGCAGGAATCCAAGTCGCAATAGGGGTTAAATTCCCCTGCAATGTCATCTAGGTTAGAGAGCGAAGATGCCTGCCTTACAGTCAGCATTAAAGAACCAATATCATTCTGTTGGAGGAATGTTGCTTCAGTTCAGTCGCTAGCTAACATCTCTGGAAGTTTCCAGATATATGCAACCCAAGTCGCAAGAAAAATCTTACAAACGCCACACGTACATCTTCGTGAAATACAAACAATCCAGAAGCTTCACAATATATTACAATTAGTATTTGTAAGAATCCAGCTTTTGATTGTCTTCAGCCAAAAATAAAAAGGTAAACATTAAAAAGCAGCTAAAGATGGTGAATATTCTCTCTCACATTCACATCTTGGAAAAGAACACTAAAAAGTTCCAAGCAATGTTTGTAGGGCTGGGATGCCCTTGATCCAGTTCATATTTCCAGGAGAAAGGTTGGAGTTTAATACCATGACACCAGGTATTCCATAAGTTCAGGGTCAGCAGGTGGAGGTGCGTTTCCTGTACCGCTGGATAAGGGGCACCAGGCACTCTGGAAGTCCAGTCTGAAGCAAAAAAGGGTGATCCAGGAGTTCTTGTGCTGTTGCTCGCTCTAAGGGGTCTCGTGTTAACATCCTTTCCAAGAAGTCTCTTAAAACTGGAGAGGTCTGTGGAAATAGAACCAGTCAGATTAAAATATCTGGGGGGAGGGGGTTGAACACTAGGACTTTTTTAAAAAAATTGCAAATTCGGGAAATGATTGCTCCTGGGTGTAATCTGTGGCTCTCACTTACAAAGTTCTAAGGCCCGAACAGTCTCCTTTGTAGGTGTTCTCTTATACCAGGGGTGTTGAACCCTCTTTCAGCTCCAGGGACAAATTCAATTTTGCAGAAGCTCTTCATGGCCACATCTCATTGGTGGGTAGGGCCAGAGGCAAAACAGGGTAGGTCCAAAATACCAAAAATACCAGCGGACATTAGCTTAAAGCTCTTCCTGCCGATAACTAAGCCTTAGGAGAAGCATTTCAAGCTTTTAGAGGTTAAAAAACGTACAAAAGCAGGGGGAAAGCACAAAGAATTGAGCAGGGGGCAGGGGGTGGGGCCATCAGGGAACCCCAGAGGGCCAGACTGGAACCCCTAAAGGGATGGATTCGGCCATAGGCTTGAGGTTCTGCACCCCTGTCTGATTCTAGGTGACTCAGTTCTTACCCGGGCAGTGAGTGACTGCGACATCACATCACATCCATGGATGGTGCACAGCACCAGGTGGGGAAGGGAGAGAGAAAGTTGCTTCCTTGCAAATGACTATTTCCTATATACCGATGGCAGAGTTTGGTTTTACAATTACATCTTTTTGGCAAAGCAATTTTAAAAACACTTAAAAAACAGTCGCAACAATCCTATGGCACCTTAATGTCTGATACGTGCATGGTGGCATAAACTTTTGTGGATCAGAGTCTACTTTGTCCATCTGACAATGGGCTCTAGACCACACAAGCTTATGTGTGTCCATCTCTAAGGTTCCACAGGACCCTGTAGTTTTTGGTGCAACAGACTAATATGGCATATTTTAAAGTGCCAAAGACATGGTCTCTACATTCAATTAAGGAGGAAGGATCCCATGCTGTTTCTTGAAGCTTAACCATAGTATCAGAGCTGTAGCTGTGACAATTGCACACTTGCATAGTTATGTGGAGAAAACACAAATCCTGCTGAGACTGATAGGATGCTTCACACTAGATGATATTATGCTTCTTTTTGGTTGTTAAGCAAATACCTTCTGTTCTTCTTTCTGATTATTATGTAGAACTTGTTGCCCAATTGGCACTTGACCAAAATAGTGCATGAAGACATAATCTGAACAAAAACTAGAACTAATAAACTCAGTAAGCTTTTTACCATTGGCCTTGTCAAGTCCAGGATTTGATTTAAAATTAAATGGCGTTCATGCAAGCTCTTCTATTGGAAGAGATATTTCTTGCGCTTGCCACTAGATGCCAGCATCAGTCTGCAGGATTGACACACTGCAATTTCTCTAGCTTCTGAACAGATCTCAGAACTCCAGGTAATGTACTAACTAGTGGAATATATAGACACAAAGGAGGCAGCTACCATTTAGCAATGTCACAATTGTACTTGGGTTCCATGACCTAATTTTAGCTGAGCAGATGTTGCCCCAAACCTGCTTCAGAAATTACAAATCTCCCACAGGGAAAGCACTTCCATGCATGAAAAACACATGAACGTTGCACAGATATTGTGTGGATATGCAATGTACATAATAGTGGGGATATATGGCCAAGCTCAGCTTCTCAGTAGTGTACAAACATGACAACAGCTGCATATGTGATCGCCACAAGAGACCACCTACACATTTGTCATTGTTTTTCCAAGTAAATGTGTTCTGTGTGCAGCAGAGCTGGGTAGAAATTAGATCTCCAGATGTTTTGGACGTCAACTCCCAACATTCCTCACCACTGGCCATGCTGGCAGAGGCTTCTGGGAGTTGAAGTCTCAGACATCTGGAGATCTACCTTATGCCCACCCATGCTGTACAGCATTTGTAACATTATGTAGTTGCTACAAAGTACTTGGCTGTAGAATTCCTTACAAACATACTGACCTTATGAGAATTCTTTATTTTGGGAGGTGGGCTGTCACGGAGCCTCTTCATTGCTTGGACTGGAGAGTCACTGAAATAAGGGGGCTCTCCATCCACCATCTCTATCACCATGATTCCCAAAGACCAGATATCTACCTGCAGAAGCAAAATACTGCATTAGTCTAGATAGGGGCAGGGAACTATTTTATGGTGGGGGCCAAAGCTCAGCTCCCTGGAGGAATCCAAGGAGGCTCCGCAGGCTAGATGAGGAACCTCTGCAGGCTGGATTAGGCCTGTGGGCCAGAGGTTCCCCATTCCTGGTGTAGATGGTTCTCTAGAGTTAATGTAACTTCCCAACACATAAACAGAATAGAAATGAGACACTGAATAGGCCTTACTTAGGCAGTTTTAGCAGAAAAGCTGAAAGGCTAAAGGCAGGGGTAGGCAACCTGTGGCCCTTCAGATGGTTTAGCTTACAGCTCCCATCAGCCCTAGCCAGCATAGCCAATGGCAAGGGATCCTGGGAGTTGCAGGCCAAAACATCTGGAGGGCCACAAGTTGCCCACCCCTGGCTTAAGGACTAATCCCTCTCCCAAAGTTGTAGTAACAGGTTTCTTAGCATTTCTTCACTTTGTTCTTCTTCTGGCTGCCAATGCCTCTCCTCCTTTCACTTATACACAAAAATTCACCCAAAGTAATCAAAAGTGGTAAAAAAATAAAAAAACACCACACATATTTTTCTCTTGCAACATATTGGGAGAACTTAATGCAAAATTGTCCAATTTCCATAGTTTACTCTGTGGCATTCTTCTGGATTTATGGGATTTGCATTGATTGATGACACTGCTATTTTTAGACTTTCAAAGCTGTGAGTACAATCCTATGTGTGTCTACTCAGAAGTTAGTCCCATTCAATTCATGGGGCTTACTCCCAGGTGAATGGGTATAGGACCATGGCCTGCAACTGTAATTTATATGGATGCTAACTCTTCACTGGGGCAGAGTTATAGCGCTGTCGGAAAAGTTTTGAAAGTCACATCATCCAATCTCTTGCATCCTGTAGTCCAGCCTTCCCCAACCAGGCACCCTCCAGATATGCTGGACTACATCTCCTGGCATCCCCAGCCATTATGGTTAGGGTGGCTGGGGATAATGGGAGTTTTAGTCCAACATATCTGGAGGGCACCAAGTTAGGAAAGGCTGCTATAGTCAAGTATGACCCCCTATGTGCTGGACCATATACCTCACAAATACGAATGTAGCAGAGAGCAGAAGACTCTAAGACACAGCATGTGATGTACAGCTATATAGATCAAGGAATAGGTTTAGCAAAGCATCACAGGACTTAAAGCAGGAGTGGCCCACAGAGCACCCCAATCCAGCCCACAGAGCCTCTTGGGGGAACCTCCAGGAGCTTCAGCTTCAAGCCATAAATAAGACATGCCCCAGTTAATCTTTCTGCAGTCCAGGAACCACAGTTACCTCCGTGGTGTATGGGGACCTCGAAATAACCTCCGGAGCCATCCAATAAGGCGTTCCTACTAAGGACTTCCTCTTTGGTACATCCTTACTGATTTGAGCACAGAAGCCAAAGTCAGAGAGTTTCACCTGTACAGACCAGGAAAACAGCAATCACCAAACATCCTAAACAAAAGGCAGGAGTGGGGGAATGGGGCAAAAGGACAAATGAAGCAGGTTGCAGAAAAAGATGGAGATAAACCTGGGTTCCCCTTCATGGATCACTACCTTGTTGTGGCGAAAGGGCTTGCATAACTCAGTGAAGCCATAAGCTATGCCGTGCAGGGCCACCCAAGACGGACAGGTCATGGCAGAGAGTTCTCACAAAATGTGGTCCACTGGAGAAGGAAATGGCAACCCACTCCAGTAGTCTTGCCAAGAAAACCCCATGGAACGTATCACAAGGCTAAAAGATATGATGCCGGAAGATGAGCCCCTCAGGGCGGAAGGTGTCCTACTACTGGGGAAGAGCAGAGGGAATTTCCAAGTAGCGCCAAAAAGAGTGAAGCGGCTGGGCCAAACCCGAAAGGACACTCAGCTGTGGATGTGTCTGCTGGTGAAAGGAAAATCCGATGCTGTGAAGAACAATATTGCTTAGGAACCTGGAATGTCAGATCAATGAATCAAGGTAAGCTGGAGGTGGTCAAACATGAGATGGCAAGATTGAACATCGACATCTTGGGAATCAGTGAACTAAAATGGACAAGCATGGGCGAATTTAATTCAGGTGACCATCATATCTACTACTGTGGGCAGGAATCCCTTAGAAGAAATGGAGCAGCACTCATAGTCAACAAAAGGGTGGGAAAAGCAGTACTGGGGTACAATCTCAAAAACGATAGAATGATCTCAGTATGAATCCAAGCCAAACCATTCAACATCACATTAATTCAAGTCCATGCCCCAACCACTGAGGCCGAAGAAGCTGAGGTTGATGGGTTCTATGAAGACCTACAACACCTTCTAGAACTAACACCAAAAAAAGATGTCCTCTTCATCATAGGGGATTGGAATGCTAATGTAGGAAGTCAAGAAATCACCGGGATAACAGGCAAGCATGGCCTTGGTGTACAAAATGAAGCAGGACAAAGGCTAATAGAGTTTTGCCAAGAGAACATGCTGATTATAGCAAACACGCTTTTCCAACAGCACAAGAGGCGACTCTACACATGGACATCACCAGATGGTCAATATCGAAATCAGATTGATTTTGTACTTTGCAGCCAAAGATGGAGAAGCTCTATATAGTCAGTAAAAACAAGACCTGGAGCTGACTGTGGCTCAGATCATGAGCTGCTTCTTGCAAAATTTTGGCTTAAATTGAAGAACGTAGGGAAAACCACTAAACCATCCAGGTATGACCTAAATCATATCCCTTATGAATATACAGTGGAGGTGAGGAATAGATTTAAGGGATTAGACCTAATAGACAGAGTGCCTGAGGAATAATGGATGGAGGTGCATAACATTGTTCAGGAGGCAGCAACTCAATCCATCCCAAAGAAAAAGAAATGCAAGAAAGCAAAGTGGCTGTCTGAGGAGGCTTTACAAGTAGCTGAGGAAAGAAGGGAAGCCAAAAGCAAGGGAGAAAGGGGAAGATATACCCAACTGAATGCAGAGTTCCAGAGAATAGCAAGGAGAGACAAGAAGGCCTTCTTAAATGAACAATGCAAAGAAATGGAGGAAAACAACAGAATGGGAAAGACTAGAGATCTCTTCAAGAAAATTGGAGATCTCAAGGGAACGTTTTGTGCAAAGACAGGCATGATAAAGGACAAAGAAGGCAGGGACATAACAGAAGCAGATGAGATTAAGAAGAGGTGGAAAGAATACCCAGAAGAACTATACAGGAAAGATCTGAATGTCCCTGATAGCCATGATAGTGCGGTCACTGACCTTGAGCTGGACATCCTAGAGAGTGAAGTCAAGTGGGCCTTAGGAAGTATTACTAACAACAAAGCTAGCGGAGATGACAGTATTCCAGCTGAGCTATTTAAGATCCTAAAAGATGATGCTGTTAAAGTACTGCACTCAATATGCCAACAAATTTGGAACACTCAACAGTGGCCACAAGACTGGAAAAGGTCAGTTTACATTCCAGTTCCAAAGAAGGGCAACGCCAAAGAGTGTTCAAACTACCGTACAATTGCGCTCATTTCACATGCCAGCAAGGTGATGCTCAAAATCCTACAAGCTAGGCTTCAGCAGTATGTGAACCGAGAACTACCGGAAGTACAAGCTGGGTTTCGAAGAGGCAGAGGAACTAGAGATCAAATCGCCAACTTTCGCTGGATCATGGAGAAAGCAAGAGAATTCCAGAAAAACGTCTATTTCTGCTTCCTTGACTATGCTAAAGCCTTTGATTGTGTGGATCACAACAAACTGTGGCAAATTCTGAAAGAGATGGGGGTACCAGACCACCTTACCTGTCTCCTGAGAAACCTGTATGAGGGTCAAGAAGCAACAGTAAGAACCGGACATGGAACAACTGATTGGTTCAAAATCGGGAAAGGAGTACGACAAGGCTGCATATTGTCACCCTGCTTATTTAACTTATATGCAGAGTACATCATGAGAAACGCTGGGTTGGATGAAACACAGGTCGGAATTAAGATTGCCGGGAGAATTATCAACAACCTCAGATACGCAGACGATACCACCCTAATGGCAGAAAGCAAAGAGGATCTAAAGAGCCTCTTGTTGAGGGTGAAAGAGGAGAGTGCAAAAGCTGGTTTGAAACACAAAATTAAAAAAACGAAGATCATGGCATCCGGCCCCATCACTTCCTGGCATATGGAAGGGGAAGAAATGGAAGCTGTGACAGATTTTACTTTCTTGGGCTCCAAGATCACCGCAGACAGTGACTGGAGCCATGAAATTTAAAGACGCTTGCTCCTTGGGAGGAAAGCTATGGCAAACCTAGACAGCATAGTAAGAAGCAGAGACATCACCTTGCCGACAAAGGTCTGTATAATCAAAGCTATGGTTTTCCCAGGAGTAACGTATGGCTGTGAGAGCTGGACTATAAGGAAGGCTGAGCGCCGAAGAATTGATGCTTTCGAACTGTGGTGCTGGAGAAGACTCTTACAAGTCCCCTGGACTGCAAGGAGGTCAGATCAGTCAATCCTAAAGGAAATCAACCCTGAGTGCTCCTTGGAAGGACAGATACTGAAGCTGAAGCTGAAGCTGAAATATTTTGGCCACCTAATGCGAAGAGAAAACTCTCTGGAAAAGACCCTGATGCTGGGAAAGACTGAAGGCAAAAGGAGAAGGGGATGGCAGAGGATGAGATGGCTAAATAGCATCACTGATGCAGTGAATATGGACTTGAGCATGCTCCGGGAGAGAGCGGAGGACAGGAAGGCCTGGCGTGCTATGGTCCATGAGGTCACAAAGAGTTGGACACGACTGAATGACTGAAGAACAACAAACCTGGGTTCCAAGAGCAGAAGGAGTTAATGAGGACCAAAAAAAAGAAATGACAAAGCTGCTTTATACTGAGCAAAACTGTTGGTCCCTTTGGCCCATCATTGTCTGTTCTGAGCTGCAGTGCTTCTCCGTCTCCAGGCAGAGCTCTTTCCCAGACCTCCTATCGGGGAGCCAACCTAGGCATGACACATTCATATAGTGGAGGCTGGTGGGTCTGATGTCAGTGGGCCAGTGAATGTGCTCCAGGTTTCAGTCAGAACCCATCAGAACTCTAAAGGAGCTATCCAAGGGGCTTCTGGACCTTGAATAGCATCTTTAGAGTTCTGATGGGTTCTGACTGAAACCCAGAGCAGAGTCATTGCCCCACTGACATCAGACCCACCAGCCCCCACTGCATTCATACAATTAATCAATTGTATGAATGAGTTCTTAAAAGTAAAAATGTGGGTGTGGGAGATCCAGTCTGGATCAGGACTCTGCTGTGGGCGGGGGGTAGAGGAGCTTTAACTGATTTCCCCCTGGCTGTAGCCTGATCCAGACATGTGGAAGGGTGCCTGCTATTTACATTGGGGGGGGGACTCCCAGTTGCTCCGATGCTAGGGGGTTTTTTTGGTGGGGGGTGTTGTCCAGTGCAAGGAACAGATGCAGAGGGCCCAATCTGGATGAAGGCCTCTGGGGGACAAAGGGTTAAAAAAAAACCCTGACCCTCCATACCAGGGTCCCAATCCAATCAGGGGCCCTTGCTCCTGCAATTAACTTTTTAAAAGCCATTCTCACATTTCTTAATTGCCTGAATGGCCTTGTGCCTAGTTTGGGTCCAAGATCTGTTTTAACCTGTTGATGCCAGGAGCACATCTGGGAGTTTCTACATGCAAAACCTGCTCTGCCACTGAGCCGCAGCACAGGGCAGCCAAAAGAGAAAGAGCGGAAGCAGGGAAGACAAAAACATCCAAAAGGGGAAAAAAATTACCCTTCCATCAAGGGTCAGGAGAATGGAGTCACTCTTAATGTCTCTGTGAATCACACCTTGGGAATGCAGGTAGGCAAGTGCCTGCAGGACTGACTCACACACGGTAGCAATTTGCTCTTCATTCAGCCTGAAACACAACAGCCAGAATTGTGAGCTGGAGTCATTTTGTTTCATACAGCACAAACCATTACACATGCACTTACATTACACGTTCCTGTCCCATTAAGAGGAATGGAGCGATGGTATCCATTTACCGTAGATAGTTTTAGAAAACGGTTAGACAAATGCATGAAGGATGGGGTCTATCAGGACACCTAAATCAAGCCTTCCTATATAGGGGCAGAGTGCTTGGGACATTCACCATCACTGCCCTGCTGCAGTATGAAGCTGCCAAATTAGAATTCATTAGCCAATTTGACACTGCAGAACATGATCTCAGCAAATCCTGGGAGTGGGTCTCTCCCTCCAAAAATTGTCCCTCTTTATGTTTTTATTTATACTGCTGGTTGAGAGTGGATCTGTGCTGACACGATCTTGTGTTCATTTGACTAGATTTTTGGATTTTATTTGTGCTTTGCATAGCACACCTACTGTTTTGTTTGCTTTTGTTTGATCTTTTAGGATCATTCTGTTCTGTTCTGTTCTTTTGTTTTTTAAAAATTATCTCCGTAAGGATATACACTTGTTGACCCAGTTTGCATGTAATGGTGGCAAATCATAGGTTAATTTACCCACAACTAGCCATGGTGCATGCCAGGTACATTCTACAGCCATCCTGAATATTCAAACTCTGATTGGGCCGATAGATACCAGGCTGGTAGGTGATTCCGAACCCGGATACTATAGGTTAATAATGGGTTAAACAACCCACAGTTAACCTTCAATTAGTAGTTAGGTTAACTGGGGCTAGTTTAACCCATGATTAACCTATAGTGTCCGGATTCAGACATCACATAGCAATCCCCAATGGGCCCAATTGCAGTTTGAATCTTCAAAATGGCTGCGGAACACGCCTAGTGCATGCCACAGCAAATTGTGGGTTAATTAACCCACTGTCATTACATGTGAACAGCCCCAGTGGGCTACTAGAATATGGTATGGCAGATTGCACAGAATGGTGCTCAGGGCCATATGCAATCTTTAGGCCACAGGCTGTCCACACAAATGCTTGCTGGCTTGTGACAGAGATTTTTTTTATATGTTACATGGCCATCATCACAATCACACACCAGACAGACACCAAAAGCAGGTCGTTGCCTTGGATCAGATGAAAGAGATCAACGTTCTCTTGCTGCTCTGTTCTTCTTCCTACCTGATTTGGGAGAGAATATCAGTGAGGGCTCCTCCCTGGAGAAATTCCATCAGCACCCAGAGCTCATCGCCCACAAGATAGCTTTTATACATCTCCACCACATTGTCATGCTGGTAGTCTCTCATTATCACAACCTGAGAAAAGACATAGGAAGGCAAATGATTGACAATTCACACAGCCACCTTTGGCTGATGTGACACCTCTGCAATTTACTATATGCTTGTCCAACCCCTCCCCCCGCAAAATATTGATCTGGAGATTTGTTGAATGAAACAATCACATGATGCCATCAAAAGTAAACCCTAAATGGCCATATGAATCAGCCCCAAGAACTGCAGATCCATGACCTGTCCAGACAACCTTTTCTCTTCATTCATCTCCCTGCTGTATATTTAAGACAGCATAGCAGTCGCCGCCATCCCCTTTTGTAAACTGGCTCATATCCCTTTTCTTCTATGACTTCATAGAAATATAGGGATGGATCCAGATTTAGGGTGCAATCCTATGCATGTTTAAACACAAAAAATGTCCTACAATTCCCAGCATCCCCCAGCTAACCATGCTGGCTGGGGAATGCTGGGAGCTGTTTTTCTGTCTAAACATGCATAGGATTGCACTCTAAGTTAATCACACTCAGGGGCATCACTAGGCACTTAACAATTCAAGTCCCAAGCCCACAGGACATAAATCCGCATACAATCTGCTCTGCCAATTTATATCTCTATATGCACATTTAGAAATAATCACTAGGATTTGTTTAAATTTCACAGAGGACAAAAGCAACCAATTAATTTCTCATCCAAATCTTCTCAAATAAAATAAATGCTTCAATCAATTTGCACCCTGACCCAGATCATCCCAAACCAATGGATGCAATTGAAAATTGTGCCATGCACAGCAATTAAGCAGAGAGAAAAAACTTCTATTTATTTATGTATTTATTACATTTCTATACTGTCCAATAGCCGAAGCTCTCTAGGTGGTTCTATTGGCACCAATGGACACTCAGGGCTCTGTGAAATAGATCCGGGGCCCTAGGAAATAGATTTGGGGCTGTGGCCTTATGGGCCGAGGCCTAGCAATGCCTCTGGTCACACTTTAGTCCCGCTGAAATCAATGGGATGAGTTAGTTATGAGTATGAGTAACCTAAGTCCCACTGATTTTAATGGGACTAACCTGTGACTACGTCCGGATCCAGCTCTCAGTGTTCCTTGCTATCCACTGTTGTCCAAAGAGTGTCACCGTCATCCCTTTCCCTTTAGTCACCTCATTAAAAAGGAGCTCTCGTCGCTGCTGCTTCCGTAGGTCCATCATCTTCACTGCCACCTGCCGTCCAGAATGCTTCTCGCGAGCGGTGCAAACGATTCCCGTAGAGCCCTCCCCAATCTTAACATAGTTTTCCAGCATTGTCCTGGGATCGCCTTGGTCCACCACCATCCTCAGCGCGGCTTTGAACTGCTCATGGGTTACAACAACCGGATCCTCGTTGGCTGGCTGGGCTTTCAAGTCCAAGGGAAGGTGAAGGCTGCTGGAGCTAGTTTGGGTGTGTCTGTTCCGGGGGGACCCTGCTGGGGACGATCTGCCTTGCAGCAAGGCTGAGGCATGCTCGGTTGCTGGGGATTTCTGAGGGGTACCATCTTCTGAAATCCTTGCATCATCCGGCACTGGCTGGTCAGAGGGAAGTGACTGGGATTTGGCTGCAGGGCTGTGTGGTGAACCCCAGTGCTGTGGTGGCTTGAAGAAAGGATTGGGCTTGGAAGAGGAGAAGAATGGCATGATTAGTAAGGCTGTCAAGCCGATGAAAGAAATCTTGGTCTGTTAATCAAATGAATTTAAATTGATTAATGCATCAGTTAAGAGCACAATCCTATGCTCATTTAGACAGAAAAAAAGGCCTACAACTCCCAGCATGCCCTAGCCACCCATGATGGCTGGGGCATGCTGGGAGTTGTAGGTCTTTTTTCTGTCTAAACATGCATAGGCTTGTGCCTTTAATCTACATAAATTGGCATATGACTAAAACTATTGTTTTGAAGAGAGGGAAGCACGCTTTCTTTGTTTTTCATGGATATATCGTATCAGCTGTCATTTTAGAAGAAGCATTCCCTCCCGTGTAAGAGTGAAGAGGGCATGCCTCTTCCAAGAGGGTGCCTGCAATCTGCAGTTTTTATAAATACTGATACTAAAAATAATTTACATTGTGTGAAAAACATGTCACCTGATTAATCGGGGACATCTTGGGGTTGCTTTTGAAAAGGGCTGCAGCCCTTAAGTATTAGACCAGCCTTCCCCAACCTGGTGCCCTCCAGTTGTGTGGAACTGCAACTCTCATTCTCCTCAGCCAGCATGACCATTTTAATGCTATTGGCCATGGTGGCTGGGGAAGATGGGAATTGCAGTTCCATACTACCAGAGGCATCAGGTTGGGGAAGGCTGTATTAGACTAACAGAAAATGGAAGGCAACAGGCCATGCATTACACTTTTGCTTTCAACAATCCAAGAGTCAGTATAATCCAACAGATATTGTACTGAGTTTGGATGGGTGAGATTTCGATTTAGATCCCGGTTCTGGTATGACGTGGTGAAGCCAGAATCTCTCAACTCTTTTCCTTCGTCTCCAAAATTGGAACGATCCCAACCCTATGCACAGGACTGTTTCAAGATGAACACATGAAGTTTGTAAAGCATTAAAAAGCTGACGTACTTTGTTTTGTTTGTTTGTTTGCATTTCCTCATGTTTAATGAGAACATGAAACCACATTGGCTGCAAATGCACACTTGATTTAAGAATGGCTCTCTATCACTTCCTGTCAAGCATTAACAACATTTACATGTGCTAAAAAAGCTCAAGGAAACATTCATGGCTTAACCCTGATCATTTTGGAGAGCAACAGGACAGGGTGATTTCTGACCCACCCCCATCCCTCAGCCCTTGGCCTAACCCTACTCCTACCCCTTGGCCCAACACTAATCGTGCAGTAATTTAATTACAGCACAAATAATAGATTGCTGCCATAGGGATGGTCTTGTGTTCAGGCTGGGGAAGCGGAGCTTGCTTCTTTCTTTTTATACGAAAGAAACAGAAAAGGTTCTTGACATGGCAGAGTATTGCTGTGAGGGAAGGGGATGAGAAAGTGCTATGTTAAGAATCCAACTGAGGCTGCAGTGAAAGATTTAAGTGGGAGAAAATGTAATTACCCAAATTGGAACATTGGCCATTATACCAGTTCTGCCTAGGGAAAAATGCCCAGAAAGTTTCAATAAGTGTAAGTGATCCTAGTGGCTTTCAGTAGTACACAATCAATGCTGGTGTCACATTGGTTTGGGCTTATTTCAAAAAGAACCAGGATCCTTTCCTGAAGAACATAAGAACCTCCTGCACCACAATTGAACAGATCTAGCCCTACTTTATGATGGAACACAATATGAGCCCAACTTAAGAACTGACACAGAGGAAGAAAAGTAGTGCATCTTTTTGAAAGCATTTATGGATCTTTTAAAAATGGTCAGTCTATGACAGCAGGGCTTAAATACCTAAAGCTTATATAAGTTGTATGAGATGGATGTTATTATAGTCGTTGCTATTACTGATAATTATTATTGTGCTCATTCACAGCTATATCCCACACTTTCTCCAGATCAAGCTGGTGTAATGAGGTGGGGGTTACCCCATTTAAATAATCAGAGCAACCCTGAAAGGTAGGTCAGGCTGAGAGAGTGTACCTGAGCCAAGATTGCCCAGGGAGCTCCAGGGCCGGGGGGGGGGGGGGGAGGAGTCAAATCAAGGTATCCCCAGTCAAATCACTACACCGCACTAGCTCTCTCAGCATACATATCGGCACACTGTCCCAGGCCCTGCAGCAGTTGCAATAGATACACAGACACCAGAAAGCAATCTTTGGGTCACCAGCTATGGAAAGGATAGCGTCCATGGGCAGTGGATTAAGGAAAAACACAGCTACTCTGACCAAGAGTGTGCTGCACATCCCCTTTACTAGGTTCAAACCCTTGTGATGTCCCTATTAAAGAGCTGGAAGTTGGTGAGATATCTATATGGAGGGGGTGTGGCTTTGAAAAGCCAGTAAAATAAAGAGAAAGGAACATTTCCTGTTTTCCTAGCACCTACATTCCACCCACACTATACATTATAAATTATCTTAATCCTTTTTTTTTACCCTATTGAACCCTGTGGGAACACACACAGGGAACTGAATTTATTGCATAACACATTGTGGGTAGGACACACACACAAAAAGTTACAAGTAACTACCTGTTGGAATGTACTTCCCCATCGCCTTGCACCACCCTTCCATTTCCAGCTCAGACATGTTCCTGGTGGAAAGGTGTTTCCAAACCTCCGGCTTTATTTTACAAACTTGTTTTATGTAACCTAGAGCATCCAAACAGGGCCCTCCCTATTAGACCATAGATCCAACACATTCCCTAAGTGCTACGTTTTCTAAAAAAAAAAACAAAAAACAGGTACGTGGCCAGATAGACATGGATGCTCCACACGGTTTGTGCTTTTCCCCCAGCTGCTTTATCTGTAGCTGCACATTTCCCCCTTCCCATGTGTACAAACTACTTTCCTTTTTCTTCTTCAAGGTACTATAGTTTGCACTGAAAAGATGGCCAAATGATCAATTGATGTAAATCAACATGACTTTCTTAAGTAAGCTGACTTACAATCACTACAAGGACAGATGCAGAATGAGTTACCACCATAGCCCAGGGGTGCTTTGCAGATGGCCTTTCAGGGGAAAACCAACAACACTACCAATTTGACACAGGCTGCAGTCTCTCTTGCCCATGGCTCACAATCTACTCTTCCTGGGCTCCTACAGCATGTCATCCTCTTCTACTTATGAACGTGTTCTGAGTCAACCTGGGCTCAACACACTTCTAAGTGGGTGTCCTCCTCTCAGCTGGCCCAGAAGAAACTTGGTTAGTCATTAGCAGCAACCAGCTGGCACTGCAGGACTCCTGCAGGATTTCTGAGGAATCTGTGGTATTAAAGCCTTCTTTGTGTTTTAATAATGGATCTCAAAAAGCACAACCCAGAATCAAGACTGAAGACTGGAAGGGCAGGGGGGCTCTTTTAAAATTATATGAGAACGTATTGATACCAACATTTTCACTACAGGCTGTGCCTTATTTAATTGACCCTGCACCCTCTCTGGCCACCCGCAGAGCCAACAACAAACAAAAACCAATCAAACTTCAATGACACACAGCATCCAATCCACAATCCTGGATTTTTACTGGACAAGCATGACACCGGTTGTCAGTCCAGACTCAAGCTTAAAAAGAGGGCAGTCTGGTATAACGAAGGATATGTGACCACCCTAGGCTAGTCCAGAATATAAAGTAACAAATCTTGATGCTTCCCCAAAATGATAAAAATCCCAGTCTCCAACCCAGCTCCTTTTGCTCTACCCAACCGCCAAGCCGCCTCTGCTTCAACCATTTACTGGCAGAAACAAACTGCAAGGATAGGGAAGTCTTTCCTCACTTCCCTCTCCTTGGGAAAGCTACATTTCTCAAGGTCTACAGGTAAACCCAGCCAACTACTGTTGTTGTTGTTGTTGTTATTAAAACATTTTAAAACCTTACTGTTCCCCACTTAGTACTGGATGGTACTTTCAATGCTACAGTTCAGGGCCATTTCCTAAAGTGTGGTGAAAACCTGAATTTGGCACAGGAGGAGGGAAACTTCTATTGCAGGAATGCAGGACCTCAGGCCCAGGGTCCCAATCCATCCCTCTGGAGTTGCCCCGATGGCCACACTGCCTTCCCCTGAACCACCGACTGTGTGGCGATTTCCTGGCTTGTGTGCAGTTTTTTCCCCCACCCTGAAAGGTTGAAATGCCTCTCCTAAGGCTTAGTCACTGGCAGAAGAGTGTTAAGCGAAAACACCGATTTATTATTTATTTATTACAAAATGTATAGACTGCTCTGTATCTAGCAAGTTTCCTGAATGGTGGACAGTCAATAAAGAATATTCTTAATAAAGAATAAAAATACAGAATAACAGTATTTAAAATCAAGTTATGCCAATATGCTGGCATTTGGGGTGTTTGGGCTCCACCTGTTTGCCTTTGTTTGCTGCTGGAATGTCACCCCGAAGGTCTTCTCTGAAGTGGAATTCAGTCCTTGGGCTGAAAGAGATGCTGCACCGCTGAATCTATTGGCACCAATGGAGCCTTCCCTCCCAATGCAAATAGCTTTTTCGGGGAATGATTTTCACTGGGACCCCACCAGGATTAGAAAGGGTTGAATGCCCCCTCTTCACCTGCCCTGGACCCAGTCCTGACTACCCTTCCCCAGCGTGGCTATTTCTTCCTTTTAAAAAAAACCAGTCATATTAAATGCAATAACACATTCATCAGATCGTGTTGTTGTTCCTAAGCCTCGGAGGCACGCAATAAATGCCTTTACCAAACCACCACTTAGCCAGTGAGGGATGCTGTTCTCCATTTGCTCTGGCATCAGTCAAGACTAAGAGGTGGTGATGATTGGAAATATTTGTAAATCAAGCACTCATGAGTTGGATGCAGCCTGATTTAATCAGAAGAGATGGAACTAGAATTTTAACGAAGGAATGTCATTTCTTAAAAGCAGTTTTGGTCAAAGTAATAAATGCCTGGCATAGAGCAGACTTTGTGTGGGGTGGGAGGCATCAGGAAGGCCAAGGAGATGTGTGAGGGCCAAACCCAATGTGGGACACAGTCACGTCTGTCTTCCCCCAACACTTCCTTCTTTTAATCAAAAGCAATCTTGGAAGGCTGTGACTTTGCATAGAGAGTTGGGGGTGCGGTAGGGGGGCCCCTTATGCATCACCCCAAAACAGGAAATGCATCACCAAAAAAGAGGACAAAAGAGGACACCAATCTGCATAACATTTGCATATACAAATTTATATATATGTGTGCAAATTTAGAAATAACTATAGTTTAAAAAGAAAAACAATGTATCTCACCATAGTGGAGAAGACTGACCCAGAGGTGCAATCCTGCACATGTTTAAACAGAAAAAAGTCCTGCAACTCTTAGTGAGCTGGCTGGGGGAATGCTGGGACTTGCAGGACTTTTTTCTGTTTGAACATGCATAGGATTGCACACTAGGTAACTGTGTGCCTGCTCAGTTGGCTGTCTAGGGAGGGGCTAACTGCTGATGGGCAGCTTCAAGGACCTGCTGCTCTCCGTCCTTCCTTGAAACCAGACTTGGATATTTTCAGAGAGAGGACCTGTCTTCTGCCAGCTCTCCAAAATAAAGGACTGTTCTCTGTAAAGTAGGACACCTGGACACCCTAGGGTGTGGGGAGGAGCTGCATGAACCCTTTTCCCTCCAGCTATTTTTCCACTCAAAATCCTCCCCCAGCTTATGCTTTTTCTCCCCATGAGGAAAAAAAACCTGGTGATGGGAAAGCCTCTCTCAAATTCAGAAACCTCTGGGCCTTTAGAATGCAAAGGGCATGGTTCATCTGCATAACTATGAGGGTTAGAAACTTATGTTTTCAAACAAAAACTGAGTCCAAAGGCAATGAAAGTGACAAGTGGATTACTCTGGCTGCAGACATGGCTTTGTTTGCTTTGGCTCGCTTGACAGTTATCTTATCGGCGATGAAAGGAAATATAGATGTGGCAAAGGATACACCAGCACATATTGTGCGTGTGCTCAAATTTGTGTCGATGGTTTAACACCAATGCACATTTAGGCCAATAGCTACTTGGTGTTCATAAAGAAAGCATAAGCTGCTGATATTAGCCTTAACCTGTTGGAAGCTTTGCCTTCAGAACTGTATAAGCACTTGGAAGCAAACTCTGAAGCTGGAAACCTACCAACATATTTGGCTGCCAGGCTACAAGTACACATACCTTTACCTGTTGGTTGTTTCCGGGCTTGTTGGAGGCGCCAGAGAGAGGGAACACACTTCTCAACAGCCTCCGCTTCAAGCTGTTTTCCCTTGATTTGGAGCCAGGGCTGCCTTCCCCAGGCGGCCTTGAGTTTGCTTGGCTCCTCTGGCAAGGTTGAGGATAGCGCTCTTCTGAGCTTCTTCTCCTTCCAGCATTCTCTCTGTTTACCCCAGGAACTGGGATGTATTGCTGGTGCTGAAAACCTGAAGAGAGGGGGATGAAGCGGCTATTGGCACCCTGGAATTCTGAAGGGCCGAGAGACTGGGCTTTCATTACAAGGCCATTAGCGTGAGCCTGGCCTTCCAACATGGGCTTATAATCCAGCCATAAGGTTTGCCTCCTAGACGAATTGGTCCCACCATTGCAGTTGAGGTAGTTTCCATATTTGACTGCCCAGTCCGGCTCAGTGCAGTGTAGGTACAAGTCAGCGGGTCCATCTTCTCCCAGAAGTCCCAGTGACTGGGCTCTTCTCCTGCTAGTGGGGCTTTTCCCCCTCAGGGTGTTAGAACTGATGAGGGAAAGCTTCTGGATGTCATTGAGTATCCCAGAGATATATCCTTCTACTTCAAAGGTGCTGGCTCTCACAACAGTCTAAAATTTGAAACAAAGAAAAAGAAAAAGAAAAGTCAGTGTGTTAAATACCGCTTGTTCAGATGGATGCGGATGATGGAACTTTACTTATTTATTTGTTATATTTACATGCCACCCAACTGACAAATGCACCTCCAGGCTGTTTACAATCATAAAACCCCAAAACAGTAAGATGACAACAAAAGCAATAATACAGCCAACAAAAATACTGAAATATTAAAATATCAAAAACGTTGACAATATTAAAGAGCCAGCAGTAAAACCAATAATAATTACCACAAATTAAAGGTTAAACCAGCCAGAAGACATGAGATGGCTCTGCATCTCACAGGGTTTAGAGATGTATGGGAAGAATCAAATTTTACTTTACACTGACTGTACAAGGCTTAACTCAGCCTTCCTCAACTTAGTGCTCTCAAGACATTTTGGACCCTGCCCCCGTAACTCCCATCATCCCTGAGCACGCTGGCTGGGGCTGATGAGAGTTTGGGTCCAAAACAACTGGACGGCACCACATTGGGAAGGCTGGCTTAACTGAACTGGATTTGGGGCTACCTACAAACAGCCTTATGGTCAGATGCCGTGAAATCTGCCTTTTGCTAAACCTCTGAGTGCAGCAGACATGCAGTATACCAGTGGAGGCTGGTGGCTCTGATGTCAGTGGGGTGGTAAATCCGCTCCAGGTTTCAGTCAGAGCAATCAGAACTCCAAAGGAGCTATCCAAGGTGCTTCAAATGCTCCTTTAGAGTTCTGACTGAAACCTGGAGTGGATTTCTACCCCACTGACATTGGCGCCACCAGCCTCCACTGCAGTATACTGATTTGTGTCCTCCGCCATTGTTTTTAATTCCCAGTTCTTTTTAAAACACTATCTGAGGTCCAATTCATACAGCCACACATGGGGCTTCTTTTAATCTGTGCAGACAGTATAGGAAAGGAAGGCTTCGGGGTTTAGCCCCTATTAAATGTGCACATGATGAAGCAACTATTTGATACAATCTTCAGTCTTTTTCAGTCTGCCTGCCGCCCCTTACTGAGTGATACATTGAAATGCTGCGGGGAAAATAATCTGCAATACTAAGTCCATGATAATGACAGCTTTAAGTTCTAACATGTTAACGCATCAGACAAACTCAGCTGCCGTAGGAAATTGGACCCATTCTGAGCCAAATTGTACTTTCAATCATGTGCAAATAACGTTGATTCTGGAATGCAATAGCCACATTTCTGTATCCCAATCTCCTACCTCTACTATACCTCTCCTGCCTTGCAGCTTAGCTGAGAGCCAGTGTGGTGTAGTGGCAAGAGTGCTGGACTGGGAGTCGGGAGATCCGGGTTCTAGTCCCCAGTCGGCCATGGAAGCTCACCGGCTGACCTTGGGCCAGTCACAGACTCTCAGCCCAACCCACCTCACAGGGTTGTTGTTGTGAGGATAAAATGGAGAGGAGGTGGATAATGTAAGCCGCCTTGGGTTCCTTGCAAGAGGAAAAAAGGCGGGGTATAAATGCAATAAATAAATAAATAGCCAACTCATTTACTTCAGAAGTGAGAAGCTAAAGAATCTATTAACTGACATCATCTCTTTCTCCCCAGGGAAGCACAATGCAATCCCCATGCTTTCCCCTGGCATCATTCCCAATCGGTATGGGCAAAAAAGCTCCCCCTGGAGTGAGAGAACTGATTGCGTTTGCTAACAGCACAGCACCCTCATAAAAAACAAGCTGGATTAACTGCAGAGGTGAAAACGGACAAGGATCCCGGCCTGGTACTCGCCGGGAGTACTGGTCCTGGTCCTGGTGTGGTAACATTCCAGGGTGCTACTGGTACTCAGGATGCTACTGGTACTCAGGGTATGTGTGCTACTTGATAATAGGGGAGGAAGGCCCAGTTCATCCATGTGACAAACAGCATGGTCGATGCTGTTGCTTTATATTCAGCGGCACGAAGCCCAGCTCCATGTGGCAGCTTTCCACTTGACTGCAGCAATTCCCGTCCTGCCGAGTGGCCTGCGGTGGCACGGCTGAAACCGCAATAAGCATGGGAGAGTGTGGGCATTTTATACAATTGCTTTGCTGTGTGGAGAGCTGAGGCCACCAAGCTGGGTTTTCACATTTTTGCTGATGCCATGCACCAATGGGACTTTATGACAAAAACAGAGCCCCAAACCTCTGTCGCTTTAATAAGCCTTATGTCTGCCGAAGCTTCCATCTTTCATACCAATCATGGTAAGCAGCTCATGTAGCCCTGAGCTTTATCTGAATACACTCAAGGAGCATCCAGCAGAGAGGAAAGAGGGGCATCTCCTCAATTTTACATCTCTTAAATCCACATTGGCTGGGGATGATGAGAACTGTAGTCCAACAAGAGGCTGGAGAAGGCTGTCCTAAAGCTGCTATACATGGTCATCCTGTGTATGCCTTGGACCTGAAAAGCCCCAGAATCCTATCTGATTGGATACTTGTTTTCTCCCTTGTCAATCACAGCCCCTTCTGGAACTCCACATAAGAAATGGGGTAGCCTGAGCAAGTCCTTGTCTCTTTTGCCCTGAGAATCGCAGCTTGCTGCAGCTTGCTTGCTTGCTTGAGCCTCCAAAGGAGTCCCATGCGTTACTGCATGTGCTGTGCTTTATGCTGTGTGTTTTATGTAAGTGCTGGACTTATTTAGGAAACTGTATCAGTGTGAGGTTAGTTAGACATTATTTTCTTTTCACGCAGTTCTTCACTGAGTTCTCCTACCGATTTATCTTGAATCATTTAATCAGTCCTTGAGTCAGAAGCCTGATGTTGGTTGAATAAGCTTTGGCTCGCACATAGGATCTGTCTGACCCATGCTCTGGCTGCTCGTGCCTAAAGCTGCTTGGGGCGCAATCCTATGCACGTTTAGACAGCAAAAAGTCCTACAACTCCCAGCAGTCCCCAGCCAGCATGTGTTGGAGGAGAAAGCTGTGTGTGTCACATGGCCTGCCCTGTTGCCCCTGAACTAGCCTGCTACCGTCAGGTGTGGTGGAGGACAAGGTCCCATCAGCAGTGTTGAAGTAAGATTCAACTGCCAATCTGGTTAGCTTTGGTACGTGGAACGGCCATCTTGCCTTTTGTCTCTGGCAGCCAAATATCTTGGGCTGGCCCTGTTTAGCTTGGTAGCTCATCACTTGTTCAGGCCTGTCCTATGTGGTCATTAGGAAACGATGATCTAAGGAAAGTCAATAAACTCATTTGATGTTGTGCTCTAAATCTTGAGGCTGATTCACGTGTTGCCCTTCTAGTGAGGACCACTGACCTTTAGGATCCATAAGGAGGGAGGAGACCTCTCCCACCAGCAGTAAAAGCAGGCAAAGGGGCCCTCAAGGCCAACTTACCCTGGCCTTTCCCTGCATTCCCACACACCAAGCTGTCCTCCAAGCAGCAGCACCTCCCTTACTGTGGCAGCAGCTGTTTTGAAACAGCTAAAAGGTGCTGCCGCCCTGGTGTCTATGTCAGTTCCAGGGCCTTCTCTCCATGAGCGCACGCACGCGCACGCACAGTGGGGGCTGGTGGCTTCTATTTTGGTGGGGCTGTGAATCCGTTCTGGTTTTCAGTCAGAACCAGCCAGAACTCTCAAGGGGCTATCCAATGTGCTGAACCCCAAGCTAGGTTCAGCACTTTGGATAGCTCCATTAGAGTTCTGGCTGGTTCTGACTGAAAACCAGAATGGATTCACAGCCCTACCAAAATCGGAGCTGCCACTGCATGCCCACACGCACACACACGCATGGGCCAGCTTTTGCCCAATCTCAAGAGCTTCTCTACTTCTCTTTGCCTGTTCTGGCTGCTTGTGGGAGAGACCCCACACAGTTTGTGGCATTACTAAAACGGGGGGGGGGGGCAGCTCAAAAGCTCATTTGGCGCATGAGAATCAGGACTAGGGAGTCCTCCTCTCCATTTCTGCTGTGGTAGTGTACCAAGTCACGTGTGTAGACATGCACCCCGGGCTCTTTTGCTTTCTGCCAACATTCCGACTTGCTCTGTCAGCCACCCAGCTGGCCTGGGAGACTGGCCCTGGCAGGCTGGGCTTCTTGCTGTGAATGTGGTGAAAAGAAGGGGAGGAGCACGGCTGAAACACTCCGGCCAAGGAGACCATACAACATGGATTACTTGACCTGTGCAGTTTCACTCAAAGCCATAATCTTCGAGATATTGACAATTTCTGGGTTACTGCAACAGAACAAGTTTGAATATAGTTTAGAGTCGCTTTACACATGACCTTTTCCCTACATGCACTGAGATAATATCTAAGAGAGAGAGAAATGTACACTGTTACTTCTGAAGTGAGATGTAACTCCTCTTTTTAGGATAGGAGCCACCCCTGGGAAACTTGCTAAGGGCGCGATCCTATGCGTATTTAGACAGAAAAAAGTCCAACAATTCCCAGCATACCCCAGGCAACATGGCTGCCTGGAAGGATGCTGGGAGTTGTAGAACTTTTTTTCTGTCTCATAGTGCATAGGATTGTACCTTAAGTGTATTAAGACAGGGGAGCGCTCCAGTCTTTTGGGGAAAGCAATTCAAAAGCACATCTGTGCTTGACACTTGCAACCAGTGGTGTAGTGGAACCAGGCCTCACAAGGATGCAGCGCTGGCACTTTTTTTACTAGCAAGGACGCTGACATCCTCTGCCACCCCCATCAGAATTCCCTGTTTCCTCTGAGTTTAGCTGCAATTGTCATAGTAATAGCGGGGGAGGGGGGGATGAATTTTCCTAACAACAATATATGGTCTTGGTCTTGAATGGTCAGTTCAGACCTCTTAGCTTTACAAATGATCTGCTCCTGGTGGAGATTAAACTGCTAGAACTGGTTTGTTGGTATGGATCAACACAGCCACCCAAATTTTTGGACTCTCCTGGGGCATGGGGCGTGGCTATGGGAACCATCATGATGAGCACGTGCACTTCAAAATTCACCACGGCCAACACATATGGGCACTATAATACCTGCTAGTCCATACTGAATAGCAGGCATTATTGATGCCTGCTAGTCCAAGACATTCAGTTGGTGAGAATACAAGACAGGGGCTTTTCTGTGGCAGCACCCTGGTTATGGAAGTCCCACTGAAAGCAGGTGAGACTAGTCCCATCCTCAGTGATGTTTAGGCAGGCCGTGAAAACTTTCTTATTCCATGTGGGTTTTAATATGTGTTGGAAGGTTTATCTCTGCTCCTTTTGATGTTAAGATTTTAGTTTTCATTTTTGTTACTTATCATGCTTTTTTAAAATGTATACCACTTGTGCAGCCCTCGCTAGGGCTGAAAAGCAGTATAAAAATGCTTTTATAAATAAATAAAATGAGTACAGGTGGCACATAAACAATTACAGTAGTGCCAAGCCCGCAAGCTAGGAAGCACCCCTTCCATTTGGCGTTCCTCCACCACCACCACCACCCTCTGTTCCCTGTTTAATGCTAGTGTCACAGGAGGAAGTGGCCTTCTGGAAGCACCCGAATTACTGTTTCTTTTAACTGCAGCAACATAATTCTAGTACTGCCTGTCCTTTTCCTGGCTATAATATTGGAAAAGGTTATTTCTGTACACAAAGACCAAACTTGCTTGAGGCCTATTTCTTAACTTCCATTTTTCACTTGTCACCGAGATCCACTACTGTAGGTCATATAACATGCAGAAGAATCAATAATGAAAGTGAAATACATCTTTTGCACCTGATGAAGTGGACTCTAGTCCACAGGCAGGCAGAAACTAAAGCGTCAGATGTTTTGGACTTCAATTCCCACCATTCCTAACCATTGGCCCTGCTGACAGGGGCTTCTGGGAGTTGAAGTACCAAACATCTGGAGAGCTACCTTCTGCCAACCCCTGGTCTAGTCCACAAACACTTAGGCCATTATGAATTTGCTAGCTTTGAAGGTGCCACAAAAGACTCTTTCTGGTCTTTTGCAGTATCAGACTAACTCCTGCTACTGGAAATGCTTTGCTAGAAACTCCCAAAACATTGCTCTCTATTATTATTGATGAAAATTGATGAATGTTTGATAGCCCTCCTCAACAATGTTTTTCCAATACTCCATAGCTCCCCACTTGTGCACATTAATTTTTACCACAAACAGAATATTAACAAACTGAAATATATCAGAGCAACTACTTTGTTCAAGCGCCAGTTGATCAGAGGGTTCTGAGCAGTGCTCATATTTCCTTCTCACCTTCATAGGCTGAAGCTGAACCCGGGTGATCCTCGAAGGGTCTACCACAGGTTTGGGCCGTTTCAGAGTGTCCAAGATATTCTGCCATTGAGGAGGCAGGCCAATAAACTTCCCCTCCTTTGGGTCGAATGAGGTGTGGACACGGTGCTCAAAGTTCTGCGGAGCAGAGATCTCAGGACGTTTCTTCTTCTTCTTGCGGAACATTGTGCCTGGATGAGAAAAATTAAATGCATTGGATTTGTATGGGCAAGCAACAAGTCACATGTAGCAACTGATGGCCCCAATTTGAGATCCTCATCCCCAAACCCACCAAAAAACGGTCTGGCTAGTTCAGTAGGGAGCAGATGAAGATCACAACGCAGGTGGGGATGTGCCTTCAGATATGCATCTATATCCAGACAGTCTATGAGCAAGGAAGGTGTCTGCATGTGCTCTCCCTTACTGGGACAAGTCAATGGCTTGTACAGTCGTAGGCACATAGGAAGCTGCCTGATACTGAATGAGACTATTGGTCTTTTTAGCCCAGTATTGTCAACACTGACTGGCAGCGGCTCTCCAGACACAAATTGTTCCAGCCCTACCTGGAGATGCCAGGGAATGAACCAGGGGCCTTTTGCATGCAAAGAAGGTGCTCTACCACTGAGCCACGGCCCTTTCCTAATGGTAGAAGTAGTTTTAGTTGGCATGACTATCACAAGGTATAATTAAGTCCATACTCACTTGCCTCCCTAGTTCACTTCCTCTTTCCCAGTTGTTTGGACATACTCCTTTTAAGCTGATTTTTTCTAAGCTAGCTTTGCTTTCAGTAAGTTAATGTCTGAAGATCAGAGGGAGACTCATTAGCACCTTTCCCCCTCCAGTGCTTCTTGCACTTGCCACCGGGAGCCAGAATCTGCACATCAGCGGCAGCCCAAGAGAGGAAGCTCTGCCTATCAGGGACTCCAGCATCCCGACTGGCTGTGTTATTGTATTTTAAATACATGTAAGCCACCTCAAGAATGTCAGTTAGTAGGAAGGGGTTTATTATATATTTTAAATAGATAAATGACCTTGCAAATAGAAAGATCCTTAATTAATCAAGGAGCTTTGGAAAAAAGTGCAGCTTGAAAGTTTTAGGGCACGATCCTATGCATGTTTAGACAGAAAAAAGTCCTAAAACTCCCAGCATAGCTGGCTGGGGAATGCTGGGAGTTGTAGGGCTTTTTTCTGTCTAAACATGCATAGGATTGCACCCTTACTCATCTTTATTTGGGTCCAATATCTGAGGATAAGGTGACTCAAGAAAAGAACGACACATTCTTATACAGGCCGTCGATGCTGACTCAATTATTAAATAGTTTTATATCTACTAAATGTATTTCTTTATCTTCACAGGGTAAGTGAATCACAACAATAATCATCCCCTAGAGCTGTTTACTGAAAACAGTCAAATCAACCACTCAATGGTAGTGATGCCACACAGTGCCGATCTACATTGCACCCGCCATCGCAATGAAGTCGGTGTACTCTCGGGTTAAACGCAATCGCATTAAAACGTGATTATCCACACTCGCCCAGTTTCCCTGTTTCAGTACTTTGCCGAATGCGCAAGCATGGTTCACACTCCAGCACCGCACTGTTTTCCAGCTCTCCAGCAAGGCAGCTCTCATTGGAGGAGTGGCAACTCTTCCTGTTTTAGCCGCTCCCCTGCCCACCGTCCCTCTCTTCCTCTATCCCTGTGTGTGTGTAGGAATGGCGCGAGCATCCTGTTGGGGCTCGAAGCCCGGAGGGAAGTCGCCACTCCGCCCCCCCCTCGGACACCAGTTCCCTCAGCAAGAAGAGGGGAAGAAGGCAGCGCCTCTCGTCCTCCCCCCATCATTGCTACAGTGGCAGTGGTGCGGGAGAGGCTGGTCGTTCTCCATAAGTTCTCCTGGCCTTAGGGGAAATGACCAGCTTGTCCCTCGCTGCTGCTGCTGTAGCAGGTGGGGGTGGAAGGAAGAAGGGGCACCTATCCTCTTAGTATATGATTACTGTTGTATTTCACTTACTGTAAAGAACTGAAGAGATACAAACCCATTTAATAAACAATGAGTCATTGTTTACAGCATATATAAGAATACATAGTCTTTTCCTGGAGTCTCCCTGTCCTCAGATATTGGAACCAAGTAAGGAAAATCATTATTACTAATGCAAATCTCTTAAGTCTTGGTGCAACAGTGTGCGTGCATGTGTGTGGGAGGACTAATTTTGCTGCCTTTTCCAATGTTTCTTTCTATAAACCAAGCTGGAAGAGCCCTTCTCTTCTTTTTATAAACTTGATCCAGGTTCATGAAGAGAGGTAAACCCACTTTCTAATTATTATTTCTTATTACTATTATTATTATTATTATTGTTATTATTTGCATTATTATTATGTATACTAATAATTGCCTTTCCACCAAAGCCCCCTCAAAAAACATCAAGGCAAAGCACAATTTTGCTTGTTTGTTTTTACACAGTAGCGACTGAGTGCTCCAAAGCTGTAAGTGCACAGAGGATGAAGAGAACATTATCAAAGTAAATTTTAAAATTATTTAGAAGACTGAGCTTTGGGGGAGGGAGGAGTTTGCATTCAAAAAGTGACATAGGAGGGGTTTTGTCTGTTGTTACTACTGATGTCACTGGCATTTTCCAATACTCATGCAACCACATTGACACTACAGTCCAAATGGCCATGCCTCCACTTAGCACATAATCACATTTCCACAGTGACAATGTACTGCAACTTCAGCGCTGAGGAAATGCAGCATTGCCCAAAACAGAATTGCTTTCTTGAGGGAAGATATTTGGATTGCACATACCATATGAGCAACTTCACATATAGGTCCCAGGGCATAGTCTGAAGGCACATGAGGCAGCCACCTTGCTGAAGCTAAGCCGGTTTGAGTTTGGTCAGTGATTGGAGGGGAGACTACCTGAGAACCACATGTAGCCACCTTGAGTTCCATGATGGAAGAAAGGTGGGATATAAATGTAATAAAAAATAAAAAAATAAAAGTTACTCTATTAGCTGATCATCTAGGGCAGGGGTGGACAACTTCTGGCTCTCCATATGTTTTGAACTACAGTTCCTATAATTCCTGACCATTGGCCATGCTGGCTACTGGCAAAGGCTGATGGGAGATGCAGGCCAAAACACCTGGAGGGCCACAAGTTGCTCATCCCTGATCTAGGGGTAGGCAACCTGATGCCCTTGGAAAGGACCCTGATGCTGGGAAGGATTGCAGGCAAAAGGAGAAGGGGATGGCAGAGGATGAGATGGCTAGATAGCATCACTGATGCAACGAATATGAATTTGAGCACTCTCCGGGAGGACAGGAAGGCCTGGCGTGCTATGGTCCATGGGGTCACGAAGAGTCGGACACGACTGAACAACTGAACAACAACAACAACAACAACCTGATGCCCTCCAGATATTCTGGACCACAACTCCCACCAGCCCCAACCAGCATGGCCAAAGGTCAGGAATTATGGGAGCTGTAGTTCAAAACATCTGGAAGGTACCAGGTTGTCTTCCTTAACCATTTGTTTACAACATATTGGCTAGCTAGAATATAGACATTTACACACAACACAACCAAAGGTCAGCATGTTGTTCGTACAAGCATTTGCTGCTTTGTCCTCCCAAATATGGACAGCTTCAGCTTTTTGCAGTGCTTTCCCCCATTCAGCAGATTTCAGCTGCCTGCACAGCTTTTCAGCTTCACAAGGAGCTCTCTTGAGCCTGCTCACTACCACAGTTCGGATATTTTTGGGTCAGAGGCAGAGTGTGAATTTAGTAGGAATAATTTGTACTGCAGCAGTCACAGACTTCTCTGGCAATACTTGCATTACGCATCACACTTCAGTGTCACGTTTACTAACATGATCATATTCTATATTGTTCATGTAGTCAGAGCTAGTTGCTAGTACTGCAGCTTCAAGCAAAATATACCGGACACACTTAATGTCATTCTTTGCAATGGTGCCCTATTTCCTTGGGCCTAGCATAGTCCATAACAGGTATCTGCCCACAAGGGAGCTCAGATTTAATAAGGAGTGAAGGGCACAATCCTATGCATGCTTAGACAGGAAAAAAAATCCTACAACTCCCAGCATGCTAGCTGGGGCCCCAGCGAGCATGCTGGGAATTGCAGGACTTTTTTTCTGTCTAAACATGCATAGGATTGTGCCCTAAAAAAAGAAAGGATGGTCACAATTCAAATATCATTCCGGAGTGGTGTGCAACATCCCTACTTTGAGAACAGGCTAAGGTAATTCAAGGAACAAATTATCCAAATGGTAAAGGCTACAAAGACCATTCTGCATGGTGGCAGAAGGAGCAACCAAACTCTATCAGATTCCCTTAAAAGGAAACTGCTAAAATGGCAAACAGCAGGTGAGAAATCAGCTGGCATTTGATTGGCAAACCAGAAGCTCAGCTGGGTGATTCTAGGTCAGGGGTGGGGAACCTCTGGCCCTCCAGATGTTGATGAAGTAAAACTCAGATCATCCCTCACCATTGGTCAGGCTGGCTGGGGCTGATGGGAATGGAGGTCTAACATCTGGCAGGCCACAGATTCCCCAGCCCTGTTCTAGGTCATCGTAGATTGTACCTGTCCAATGCCCTCCAAAGAACATAAAACCTATACCACGGTATGCACCTACCCACGTCTGTATTCACCTACACTTCGGAGAGTGTCAAAGCACAGCGTTGCCACTACTGGAGCATAGGGTTATCCCACATCACAATGTTCCTCCATAAACCATCGTGTTCTGTTATGGTTATATGTTCAGCCTTCCCCAACCCGGTGCCCTCCGGATGTGTGGTGTGGACTGCAACTCCCAGCATTCCCAACCAGCATGGAGTTGCAGTCCAACACATCAGGTTTGGGAAAGCTAGCATGGTTCTGCTTGAGACACCCCCAGACACAACCACAGATGCTGACACTGCCCTAGGATCCTAATAATACAACAATTGGTACCATATGAATCATAACAGTTGACTCACAGTTGCCAGAATTAACTGACTTTGGGGGCTCGGTAGATATGCAATGCCTACATATGTTTCTGACGTATTTTGAATGAGTTCCCTGTTTCACCATAGTGTCTGTGTGACTTGTCAACAACCCCATTAATGACACATAATCAAGGATATAATTTACTCCATAAGTGGGTTGCACCAATGCTCTTAAAAAGATCACTGTGGTTTCTAGGTAGTGAGGCAAACCATGAAGTAGGGATTTGTTCAAAGAGTCATTTTGACTACTGCCAGCAGTTTATATTGGACAAAACCTGGCAACTGATTTGCTCTAGATGAAAAAGACTAGCAGCTCCCCCACAACCTGGTGCCCTCCAGATGGGTTGGACTACAGCTCTCATCATCCCCTGAGTCCAACACATCTGGAGGGTGCCAGGATGTGGAAGGCCAGGCTAAAGATTAACCTTTGTTGTTGTTGTTCAGTCGTTGAGTCGTGTCCGACTCTTCGTGACCCCATGGACCATAGCACGCCAGGCCTTCCTGTCCTGTGCTCTGTCCCAGAGCATGATCAAGTTCATATTCATTGCATCGGTGATGCTATCTAGTCATCTCATCCTCTGCCATCCCCTTCTCCCATAAAAGAATGAGTTCACACTACTGAGTCTAGGGACTAAATACGCACAGTGATGTTGCCGGTAGCAGTGGGAAAAAGACATCAACAGCAGCATGTTGATTTCATTGATATGAATGAACTGCTATATAAAAGCTACTCAGAACCCATAGGAAGAGATCAAGAAGTCTTTCCTGTGGTATTTTTTATTTATTTCGTGTGTATTCCACCTTTCTTCCATCATGGAACTCAAGGTGGCTACATGCGGCTTCCCGGTGATCTTCCCTCCAAGCACTGAGCAGACCCAGACCTGCTTAGCTTCAGCAAGATGGCTGCCTCATGTGCCTTCAGACCATACCCTCAGTATTAAACAAGTGTTTCATCTGTAGAGAGTATGGGTAATCCCCATCATAATCTTAACAAATGGTGTGATCCAGGAAGGACTAAAAAATACTGTCACCTACATTTTCAACAATGATAAGCCATAGTTCCCCAATGATAAGTCATAGTTCAAAGCTGTTCTGAACATAGTCATAATTATCTTCAAGATCTTGGGCACTGAAAGCATAACAGCAGGCCAACCAAATGTGCCCTTCAGCCATGGATGAGAAGTCCCACCCCAGCACAAAAAAAGAACAACATTAACAGTCTCAGTAATTTTGCTTATTTAACTTTGCCCTTCCTCCTTTCCTGGCTGTTCCTTTGTGTGTTTGAACCACTCCCATACTGAGGGCCTCATCACTCAAGGTGCAATTTCCTACACAGATGTTGTCATTTTGGTGTTGTAAATGATGTGAGTCCCACATGCAGTTAGTCAGATGGGATGAATGCACACGTGCCTATTGTGCTACAGGTTGGAAATGTATCTTGAACAAGGCATTAGGCACTCAAGGCAGCCTTCAGATATTCAGGGTCAGGACCATGGCTAGGATCCGAAGAGCTACTGAGGTTGCAGTCTTACACCTAATTACCTTGGAGTAAGCCTTTTTGAACCCAGGGGGATTTATCTCTGAGAAAACATGTGCAGGATTGTGCTGTCAGGCTCATCCAGGATGGCTTGCACTAGCCTAATGAAGTTTTGAAAACTTTTTTTCCTTGCACAACTCACTGCCAGGCCATATTCCCAAACTGCGCCTGGAATTTCTTCAGGCTCAAAAACAGTTTGGTGTGTGGCACAGGAGACAGGTGCCGATATTGTTTCTCCAAGTCTAAAGCTCCCTTGGGCTCATGTAACAAGTTTCATGGCTCTTTGGATCCTGGCCCGTTTGTGTCTCCTCTTCCCCCACTCCACACACACATACACACACACAAGCCCTTGTGCAATTTTGGATACTATGCTTTGAAAACAAATTAATGGGGAAAAAACCACTGTTGTTATTAGTGGTAATTAGCAGCAGCATTTCTCTGTGACTTATTGAGTGATGGACTAAACATGTCTACATTTCAGTTGTGGGTTGTCTTTCAAGCATGCATCCACAAAGACTGTCAGAACCAAACCACAAATGTTGTAGATTCCCAAAGATGGCAATTGCACCTGCAGAGACAGCAGTTACCTGGCTCAGAAAGACAAGCATGCCTTTCACATGTCCACACATAGGAATCCACCAGTGCCAACTTCCAAGTCATACATGACAGCGAAATACTTATTCACAAGTAAAGAGGGTGTTATCAATGCATCCAATGTTGTACTCATAATACTTCAGGTTTTCTAGAGGCAGTTGCTTTAAATTCCCACAGGTTAAGATACCTGACAGCTGGATACCAGGCAGGTGGGTGCAGCTTAAAGGGCAGAATGACCAGCTTTTACATATTTAAAAATGCATAAAACACAGATTTTTAAAATTTTATTTTGGTTTTAATAACCAGCTCAGATTTTGCATTTCACTGAAGCTTGGGCAGCAGCAGTAAACCAGACAATTAGACTTTGTTATTCTCATGCATTAAGTATCAGCATCCAATACTGCTGGATTATATTTGCATTCCCACCACCACCTTTGTTTTCTTACAAAAAACCTAAAATCAAACACCTTTTTGATCTAGTCAAAAAGAAATATAATAAGGATCATTTTAATTCATAATTGGATTCGGACCAGGTAAGTAAATGTAAAATGCATACCTGAGGCTTAAGCAATTAGAGAAGGTCCTTTTTTGACATATAGCCTGTACCCCAAGACACTGATATTTCAGTAACCTACTAGAGTCTTTAGTCTTTTCAGTTCAGTGCTCACATCTGCACTGAGAGAAATGCCACGAGCATAAATAATCAGCACTGCCATAAAGGAAAAGCTGTTGGAGACTGAAATTCGCTCCGCCGCGATCAATCCCTGCTGCCCGGGGAACCACGTGAGATTTCTCAGCTCCGGATATAGCTTTTTCCTAGCTAATACAATTCCAAAGGTTGTCACATCTCCCAGTGAGCATGGAAGGGGGGGGGAGAACCCACCGCCAGCAGATTCAGAGCAAGCGGCAGGATCAGCTGGGAAGGAGGGGCGAGACAAGAAAAGGGGTCAGGCAGGGCTGAGGAGAGGAACGGGCATCTGGTTGTGCGGAAGAGGGAGAGGGGGACGGACGGACGGACGGACAGACAGACAGACAGCCGAAAGGCAGAACGAGTTGGGGGGGGTTGGGGGGGGTTCAGAGCAGCAGCACCAGCAGCACCCCAGAGAACAGCCAGCCTGGCAGAGCGAAGTGGCACGGAGGTGGTAACAAAGAGCTGTTTTTGACTTCCACGCTGTGTTTCCAATGCTAAGAGAAATCGGCTCCTACACCGATGAGCTGCTGCTGAACAGGAGCGGTCAGGCAATCAGTCCTTATATCCAGCCCCTCCTCGAGGCACTCAAGCCCAAACAGACGGGCAGGAACAGCACATGGCGCACAGCCAGTGGAGGCTGGTGGCTCCAATTTTGGTGGGTCTGAAATGCATTTTGGGTTTCAGTCAGAACCAGTCAAAACTCTAAAGGAGCAATCCTAGGTCCTGAACCCATTTGGGGGATAGCGCTCAGCACCTTGGATACCTCCTTTAGAGATCTGACTGGTTCTGACTGAAACCCAGAATACATTTATATCCCCACCAAAATCGGAGCCACCAGCCTCCCCTGGGCACAACAGCTGTGGTGGCATTATAGGCAAAAAGTAACAGTACAACAGCAACAGTATTGACGTGATTCTTATTTATGCAGACAGTGAGGTACCCCCTGTTCCTCTAATGGGGGAGGTTGCCAAGTTTCCATTTCAGGTCGTAGTTGTAGTAGTTACCCAGTGCCATCAATGCACATGAATTACATAAGCAAAAAAGAAAAAGATCAGCTCCCTGCCCAAAGGAACTTACAGTGTGGGGGGGACCTGTTGACCTCCAGATGTTCTGGCTTACAACTCTCATCAGCCCTAGCCAGCATTGTCAATGGTCACAGAAGATGGGAGTTGTAGGTGAAAAATTCTGGAGGGCCACAAGTTGCCCACCCCTGTTCTAAATGTTGACAAGCAGAGGAGATAACAAAGATGGAGGAGGGAGGGTTGAGGCAAAGGCATTAAGGGATAACTTTATTTAGTTATTTATTTTATTAAATTTCTTAATTGCCCATCTGGCTGGTCACCTGGCCACTCTGGGCGATGTTTTAAACTGTTGTATTATTGTACAATAAAATTTCACATTAAAACATCGTATTTCTAAAAATACCCTAACCTACCCCAAATGCCTGCCTGAACAACCACGTTTTTAATGCGCAGCAGAAGCTCATTAAGGGATGAATGTGATATTAACATTGTGCAGCAAGAATACAGAAAGCGCAACTCACACTGACTGTGTTCATGCGAATAATAGCAGTCGTGAGCTTCAGCATCAAGTGACTGGACTTCCATTCATGAAAAACAAAGCTGCCATATACTGACCATTGGTCCATCTGCCCAGTATCATGGACACTGACTGCCAGCGGCTCTCCAGGGTTTCAGGCAGGATTCTTTCCTAGCCCTACCCAGAGATGCTGGGGATCAAACCTAGAAAGCCCCTCCCATTGAACCATACCCCCTCCCATGCCATCAGAGGTCAACTCTCACAGACTGCCAAAGCTTTCATATTACCTAACACAATACTTTTCAAAGAAGGCAGTTTGTATGTTAATTTTGCATGTCCTTGAGTGATGCGGCATACCAGACAGGGTACTTGACCCTTATTTGGCCTCATGGACAGGGAGATGGGTAATATTCTGAAAGGAAACCATCACATTGGCCCTTCAGATTGACAGAAGCTACAGGCCTATGCACGCTCGCTCACACTGAGAAACTTACTTTTGAGTCAACATGCATAGGATTGCACTGTTAGTTGTGCTGTTATGTAAAAATGATAATAAATCAGTTGGTCAAAAAAAAAAGTATTAAATGCATTATTTTTAAATTCTGGTAACATAAAAGTAACCTTGAGATTTACAACACAATCCTATACATGTCTACTCAGAAGTAAATTTCACTGAGTTCAATGGTGCTTACTCCCAGGTAAGCATGTAGTATAGAATAGCAAGCATAAGCATCCATGCCATTGCGCAAGTAACTAGAATTCAAGTAGCTTATCCGGTTTTTAAAAATCCCCTACTTTGCAACTAACAAAGTACCAAATGTAGTTAAGTGAAGAGATATGCAAGTTAGGCACATATCCCCTAATTGCTTCATTTCAGGCAAGTTACTCAATGTAATTTGTTCCAATGAAGCCTTTTGCCTATCCCAGAGGTCCTCATCTCCAACGAAAGAAAGCCAAAATATCTGCAACTGCCTTTGCTCCTATTCATCCTATATTACCTTTGCCTCTTTTTTTTTCTCCCTCCCCTCCCTCCCCTCCCTCTCCCACTATTGAAATTTTGACTGTAAGATCCATGGGGCAGGGTGCTGTCTTTTTCTCGCTTGTTACTCTCTACGCTATTATGTAGTGAAAGAAGAAAGACCACCAGCATCGAAACAATGATTCTCCAACATCAACTTTGCTGGACCGGCCATGTTGTTTGAATGCCTGATCATCGTCTTCCAAAGCAGCTACTTTATTCCCAACTTATGAATGGAAAACGGAATATTGGTGGACAGCAAAAGAGATTTAAAGATGCTCTCAAAGCTGATCTAAAAAAATGTAACATGAGCATTGAGAACTGGGAAGCTCTAACCCATGAGCGTTCCAACTGGAGGTGGCACGTCAAGCAAATCGCCTTCCACCTGGAAACCTATGTCCTCACTGTGGGAGGCTGTGTGGATCCAGACTTGGCCTTCACAGCCACCTGCAGACCCACTGCAAAGACTCTTCCCCTGGAAGACAATCTTACTGGTTATAAGTGATCGCCATGACTATTATGTGCAGTAGCCCTTTTTTCTTCTTTTGGCAATCTTTGTTACAGATTGAAGAAGAGTAGGAAGAACAACACCCCAAAGGCAGCAGATGTGAAGAATTAGGGTCAAACTACACATGTCAGTGCTATGGTCCATGGGGTCACTGAGCACTGAACAACAACAACAACACATAACTTAAATGTGTCTTTGCATCTTACCTGCACAGCTGTTGTTTTTAAATGCAAATTGCATTAGCCTGGGGGCAGGCTGATAACTAAGATCAGAGAAGGCAAGGAGTGGGAATTTAACCCTTTCATCCCCTGCTGCCTTCCTCCTTTGAAATTGGCCTTTGCTTTGGGGGTGAAATCCCTCCGCTGGCGTCAGTGTCCCACCAAATCCCTGACTGAACTCACTCAGTGGCTGCATGTAGATGTTAAACAGTATGGAGGACAACATAGAATGTATGGGACCCTGGAGGAAAGATGCCACAAGACTTGAGCAGAAATCCCTCAGCACCACCTTCTGAAAACAGCTCTCCAGGTAAGTGCAGAACCACTGCGAGGCAGTCTTGCCCACACCCAGCTCCGACAGCCACTCCAGTGGTCAAGTGTCAAAAGCAGCCAAGAAGAATGAAGAGGGCTGCACTCCCCCTGTCTCTTTCCCAACAGAGGTCAACCCGCAACGTTGTAACCAGGCCTGAACCCCAACTGAAATGGATCCAGAAGATGGCTCTCATCCAATAGAGCTAGATCTGGTCATCTGCCACATGCTCAAGCACATTTGCCACTGGCCTATAATTACTAAGATATTCTGGGTCCAGCAATGATTTCCTCAGGAGTAGTCACACTCAGTGGAGGCGGGTGGTTCCAATATCAGTGGGGCAATGAATCCGCTCCAGGTTTCAGTCAGAACCAGTCAGAACTCTAAAGGAGCTATCCAAGTATTCTAAAGGAATGTCACACCTTTAGAGTTCTGACTGGGTCTGACTGAAACCCAGAGCGGATTCACTGCCCCACTGATATCGGAACTACCAGCCTCCACCAATCACACTTCTTGTTGTTGTTCAGTCGTTCAGTCGTGTCTGACTCTTCATGACCCCATGGACCATAGCACGCCAGGCCTTCCTGTCCTGCGCTCTCTCCCGGAGTGTGCTCAAGTTCATATTCATTGCATCGGTGATGCTATCTAGCCATCTCATCCTCTGTCGTCCCCTTCTCCTTTTGCCTTCAGTCTTTCCCAACATCAGGGTCTTTTCCAGAGAGTTTTCTCTTCGCATTAGGTGGCCAAAATATTTCAGCTTCAGCTTCAGTATCTGTCCTTCCAATGAGCACTCAGGGTTGATTTCCTTTAGGATGGACTGATTGGACCTCCTTGCAGTCCAGGGGACTCGTAACAGTCTTCTCCAGCACCACAGTTCAAAAGCATCAATTCTTCGGCACTCAGCCTTCCTTATAGTCCAGCTCTCACAGCCATACATTACTACTGGGAAAACCATAGCTTTGATTAGACGGACCTTTGTCGGCAAGGTGATGTCTCTGCTTCTTACTATACTGTCTAGGTTTGCCATAGCTTTCCTCCCAAGGAGCAAGCGTCTTTTAATTTCATGGCTACAGTCACCGTCTGCGGTGATCTTGGAGCCCAAGAAAGTAAAATCTGTCACTGCTTCCATTTCTTCCCCTTCTATATGCCAGGAAGTGATGGGGCCAGATGCCATGATCTTCGTTTTTTTAATGTTGAGTTTCAAACCAGCTTTTGCACTCTCCTCTTTCACCCTCAACAAGGGGCTCTTTAGATCCTCTTTACTTTCTGCCATTAGGGTGGTATCATCTGCATATCGGAGGTTGTTGATAATTCTCCCGGCAATCTTAATTCTGACCTGTGATTCATCCAACCCGGCGTTTCTCATGATGTACTCTGCATATAAGTTAAATAAGCAGGGTGACAATATGCAGCCTTGTCGTACTCCTTTCCCAATTTTGAACCAATCGGTTGTTCCATGTCTGGTTCTTACTGTTGCTTCTTGACCCTCGTACAGGTTTCTCAGGAGACAGGTAAGGTGGTCTGGTATTCCCATCACTTTAAGAATTTGCCACAGTTTGTTGTGATCCACACAATAAAAGGCTTTAGTGTAGTCAATGAAGCAGAAATAGACGTTTTTCTAGAATTCTCTTGCTTTCTCCATGATCCAGCGAACGTTGGCAATTTGATCTCTAGTTCCTCTGCCTCTTCGAAACCCAGCTTGTACTTCCGGTAGTTCTTGTTTCGCATACTGCTGAAGCCTAGCTTGTAGGATTTTGAGCATCACCTTGATGGCATGTGAAATGAGCGCAATTGTGCGGTAGTTTGAACACTACTGCCAATCACACTACTGCCGCCTTTAAGGAGGCTGCAACCGGTCCCTCTCTTAAAGAGGAGGAGATGGCCTCCTGGGGCCCAGCCAGCTATCGGCTCCTTGCCAGACGTAATCAGCCGTGAAGGCAAGGGTCCAGCAAACATGTGGTCGGCCAAACCTTACCAAGCATATTGTCCACATCCTCAGGCCCCACAAACTGACATTCAGCCAATACTATAGGACCTGATGGTGCTCTGGACACCTCCATGAGTTGTCCTGTACTAACTGCAGAGTCAAGTCCAAGCAATTTTGCCCACAAAGGGTGCTTCCAGACAAGGCTTTTATCTTGCAATTGCTCTGCCTCATTCATAGAATTTTACAGGGGGTCCAAATGACATTGTCTTCAATCTGTTAACCCTCCTATGTTTTCCCATCGCTTCTTCCATCTTTTTTCTTACCAGAAAAAAAAAAACATTGAGGAGAGAAAGACAGAATAGCTGCATAATACCTTTTGTTTGGTAGTACTAGAAGCTGTCCATCTGGAAGTACCCCAAATGCCTTGCAAACATGCTGCAGTGTGCCACTGAAGGTTCTACTATGTCACCAAGAAGGCCAGATTTTAAGAGGCCCCAAACAACTCAAAAAAGCTCTGCTGGACAACTCTGAAAGGACTCGATGTTGATGGAGAAAAATTGCTTCTTCACCATCATTACTACCACTGGGTGATGTGCTCTTATTAGCCGTTAAAGGCGCATGGCTGGGGCATGGCTGGAGCATGGCTGGGAGTTGTAGGACTTCTGTCTGTCTAAACTTGCATAGGATTGTGCCCCCATTTGTATTTGCTCCATGGTTCTCCACTTACATTCTAGATGTCTTCCAGGTTGCGTCATTGCCCTCAGCTCAGGTGTATACCAAGGCGCTCATGCTCTGCTAAGCAGAAGAGGTCACTTGAGAGTGTTCATGTCAACCACCTGGTCATCTCTGCATTCCACAGATCAACCAGGGCTTCAACAGGAACCCATTCATACCCGCTGGGGGAAAAACCCAGAGCCCTGTGGAATTCATCAGACTCCTGTGGAAGGATCATTCTAATAGATCCCTAGCCTTGCAGAAGAAAACAGTAATTGCTGGTCTAAATCTCAACAGGGAGTGTTCTGACCACGACAAAGTACATACTGAAAAGTTCTCACACCAGCACCAAGGCTAGATCTGTGCTTTGTATCAGTATTGAAGTGCACTGATAACTGTTAGGGCACACATTCCGTACAGTGCTTTTCTAGCATTATTTCCCGCTTTTTATTCCATATTATGCAGCTAGGTTATTTAGACCTTAGAATTAATTGTCAGGGGTGGGGAGTGCTTCAGATGGCCACGTGTATTACTTCAATTGTAAAGCACACCACTAATAATTCTCTTCTCTCCCTCACCCCCCACCCCACCCCACTGCTATGCCATGCTTTACAACTGCTTCTCCATTCCAGATACTTTAGAGTAAAAAAAACAGTTTGCCAACCCTGATGGAGGTGGGGGACAGGGGGGATGAAATACTTTGAGCGTGCAGTTTTGCATTCTTGACTCACTTAAATTACAGCACCATAATCATGGCTACACAAATAAACTGGTGTTTGCTTCTGCCGCCCCAGTGCTGTACTCACTTACTAGGGAATAAGCACCATTTTGTTGCAGAGAAGGATAATGTTTTCTGAAAGTAAAAATAATAAAATGAGCACCTGTAACCATGTACATGCCCAGCTGACCACCCCCTGACTATAGCGTGTTTTTTAAAATTTGAAAGATGCTACAGTGAGTAGTGTCAGCCTCAGTGGGCCCTGGCATGCCCATGCCAGCCCTGGTGCTGGGCCCATTTGGTTCTGCATCCATCACCTGCTGTTTTCTGGGTGCTAATCTGGGGGGGGGGCACTGAGCTTTGGCCCTGAGGTCCAGTTCTAGCTACACCGCTGTATGGCAGCCATGAAGTCCTGAGCTGCCCCAGATCCAGTGACCTCTGCATGAATGGTAGGTCCCCTAGGGCAATCATTCAGTGGGTCTGCAACATCAAGCACAAGACCACCTCCACCAGCAGAGGCAGAGAGACTGCTGGGCAGTGGGTTGGGTGGTACACCAGCAGAATCCCCAGTCTGTCCCACTCACCCAACACGGGAGGCAAATACTCCAGACTGGCAGCACCCGGACAGGAAGCCGAAAGAGAGGGAGAATTCCTATAGACCTTGATCCTCATAGCTATACAGATCCCCAGATTTCCAAATATTAAACCCTAGCCTAGTTAAACTAGCTACACTTTTTTACAGTGAACACTTTTTTTACGACACTGAAGAAATAAGCTATTGGACTACCATGCAGTTCAGAGTTGCTTCATGGAAAACAGGTAATTCTCCTGTACACCTAGATTTGTATACCTAGCACCCAATATTGTATACTTAGGCCAAGCCCTGTGGAGAGCCAGTGTTTACTCCGCTTACAGTGTTCTTTAGAATTTTTATTCTTTATCCCTAAACACAGAGGTTCATAGCACTTTGGAATAAAGATGGGTTGTCCTTTCCCCCAGAGGAACATATCCACCTAAATTAAATTTTATCTAGCCTGGGCTTGCAGTCTAAGAGTAGGCAAGCTGGGGGAGATGGGAGGCAGGATTCGATATTAGAAGAGGGAGGTAAAAGCCTCAGTGGCCACCATTTGGGGGCTGCCAAGCAGCCTTGGTGCAAGCTCTCTTGCCACCTGAAGCAGAACTTGTGCCACAGCAGGACAGCCCTCCCTGCCGCCCTCCCTGCAGTTGCTGCCGCCGCATGTGCCCCCATACCCCCTTACCTTTGGTGCCCCAAGGGGGGCTCTCATGAGATCTTGGTACATGGCCAAGGTATTGCAGGATACAGCCCAGATCTCACAACAAGCCCAGAGCCCGCAGGAATAGAGGGCTGGAGGTTGCTCCGAACAGCCCTGCTGGCCACTTTCTCGCTGTGGCAAATGCCACCATGGGAAAGCAGCTGGCAGGGCTCTCTAGAGCACCCGTTGGAGGTGGCGGTAGGCTCCCTGGGCTGGGGCTGAGACTGGGCTGGGGAGGGGTGGAGCAGCGCAATTCACCCCTCTTCCAGCTCTGCTGCCTCATGCAGGCACCTCACTGTGCTTCATGGGCAGGTTGGTCCTGCTGCTGAGATGATTCCATTCCTTACTCCATCAAAGAACCACAGCATTATAAATGGTGTTTTGCTTCCTTACTGGGGTGGGTGGAGGAGAATCATTGCCCCACCCCCGCTGCCCCATTGTACAGTCATTTCTAGTATGTCAGTTTCTTTCTCTGCCAGATAATAAACGTTGCTACTGGCAAGATGAGCATTTCAACAGCACTAACAGCCCAGCAAACTGATGTGATGCTCTAAATCCTTTTGTGAACACAGATTATCATGCCATTAGAAACAAGCTTGAGAGACAGAAAGACTATCCATTATATTGCTGGGTGTATTTGGGGGCAGATGAGAAAGAAGCTGCAAGATCCCAATATTTTGTGCAAAGCTATTCCAGGAGCATGGAAAGAGTAAAATTAAATTAAATTAAATTAAAATGAAGTCCTCACTGCATTTTTGCTGTTATACCCTTTCTCTTTTCTTATCTGACCCACAACAAGCACATTGGGTTGGATCCAGACATAGCCCTCCTTAGAGCGGACTCATTTAAGTCAATGGGACAAATTAGTCATGACTAACGTTATGTCCCATTGATTTCCATGGGTCTGCTTTAAGTAGGGCTAAGCCTGGCTCCAGCTCATTGGCTTTTATCTTCCTAAGGATAGGCATGGCAGTTGCCATTTAGTGCGGCAGGATGGTTCTATAGATACAGTGCAGACAAATGGAATGTTACTTGCATGATGGGGCCACTCTGGATGCAAACCCATGGTTGCAAACCCTCCAAAGCTCATCTTGGATTAATTCGGAATAAAGCTGAGCCAAAATGTTCATCAGATAGCTCTTTTCTTTGGAAAAGGAGGACCAAGGCAAAAGAGATAAATTTTAAAAAATTGGGGGGAGGGGAGCTAATTTTGGGGGCTTCCTGGGGCTTCCCAGGAAAAGCAACATTGGGGCAATTTCCCCCGTTCTTGTTTCAACCTTAACCACTCCACTGCCAGAAGCTGCAGCCAGGGCCCTGGCAGGCTCCCATGTGCCTCATAGTGCCTCAGCTGGAATGATGTTATGTCACAATGGAGAGTTGTTAGAGAAGCATGAATGGGAGGAAAAGAGGGCAGTTTCCCATGGACAGTGGGGCCGCCTAGGGATGGGGGAGAAATGTGTTTGGTTCAGATTTAATTTGCACTTCCTGAACTAATGCATGAAACGCAAGGGTGAGGAACTTCTGGCCCGGGGGCCAGATCTGCCCTGCCCAGGGGCCAAATCGAGCCCATCTGGGGTTCCCCAGATGGTCACACCCTTTCCTTTGGCCCCACCCCCTTTTCCCAAGCCACCAATCGTTTTGTGGTTTCCTGACACTTGTGCAGTTTCCCTCCATTTTAAAAAAAATGAAATGCCTCCCCTAAGTCTTAGTTACTTTCAGAATTTTAAAGCTAAACCTTAAGTTAAAACATGCAGGTATTTTTTGTGTATTTTGCCCCGCCCCTTTTGCTTTTGGCCCTGCCTCCTTTGTCTCTGGCCCCGCCCACTGCTGGAATCCGAGCCCCCAATTGCTTCTCTGAAATTGAATTCAGCCCTTGGGCTGACAGTGGTTCCCCAGCCCTGGTGAAATGGAACACAAATATCCTTCCGCTTTCGCCCTTCTCAGAATTTTGCAATGCAGGTCTCCGATTTTAAAAAGGCATACATTGGGAGAAATGCATAAAAAACGTGCAAGAATTTTCAGACAAACTTTTTACCAAGAGATTTGCAAACTGATGCGGAAACAGGATGGAACAAACTTGCACTTCAAAACATTTGAAAACTGTAGAAAGCAAAACAGGCAGCTCCATCCACCCCCAGGGTCGCCATCTTCCCCCCCACCCCAGCAATGCATCTGGAATGATGCTACATCATGATATAGCATCACTCCAACTAAAGCATTGTGGGGGAACGTGGAGGGGGCTGCTGAGCCACAAATTACAGCTCTGTCGCCCATGCAGTAGTGGAGCAATTAAGACTGAAAAAGAAAAGGGGGGTAAGGGAAGAAGCCGCCGCCACTTGTTTCAGTTAGCCTCTGACATTTTTCAGAATTTATCCTGCCTACCCCAAAGGTATCATTGAAATGTGCCACCTCGCTGTCATGACCTGAAAATGGATTTCTGGATTTCTGGTGGCATTTTCAGCTGAGGACTAACAAATGATCTGAGATCTGCTAAAAAAAATAAAAAACAAAAATAATTTTTCCAAACCAATCAGCGGGCAAAAAATGCTTTCCCCACCCCCCAGGCATATATAGGGGCTTGCAGCCCACCTTGCAAGCCCCCCCCCCAACATACTCCCCCTTTCAGTCTGCTTAAATGAACAACTTTTATCTTGGGATCAGCACAGGGAAAACAGTTTTGATGTGTTTGCAGCAGAAGCCAGCTGTACAGCACTGATTGGCTCAGCCCTGTGCCATCACGCCATGGGAGGGGAAAAAACTGTGACCACTCCCATTGTCCTGGTATTTTAAATACCATTTACAGCATTTTTATGGGCAACAAACAAAAGAGGCACACAGACAGGCCTTAAACTGAAGCAGAAAGTCGAACTCAGCAAACTGTTTATCATCATGTTTTACTATATATTTTAGGACCAGTAGTTACACATCATTTAATTCCTAATCTACTGTTTGCATATATAATGCACTAGCTGAGCACATATGAATGTTCACCACTCAGTGACTGCAACAGCAAGTGCTAACTTCTATGTGTGAAACAACCATCATAGATGAAACACACACAGACAGAGCTTTCATCTGACCACAAATCACCTGAAACACACAACTACCTTTCAGTGGAGGCTGTTCACCTGCACGTTTTTGAGATATATTGTCATTGTGCAATGTTCACACATGTGTGAATCAGCCCAAAGGATATGTACATTCCTCTCACTAAATGGAAGGTAAGAAAGCTACTGGAGAAATAGGACATTTCCTTCCTGTAGCAACATGCATTTGCTTAAGAATTGTTCTCAGGAGGCCATCATCAAAAATATTCTGAAGCTGCATTGGGGCAGGGATGGATTATTAGACTGTGTAATCCACTTAATCTACTAATTTGTAAATCCTACAGTCTGGGTGCCAATTCATCCTATATTTATTCATGGTGAAATTTGAGTTCTGGGTGCTTAGCAACCAATAAACCAATAAGAAAGTGGCCATGTGATAGCTTTACTGTAAACCCATGGCCATACCCAAGTGAAGAAAGCAACACATGAGCAAATAGGCCTACAATTTCTAGTCAGCTCCATGACTTAGCCATTCTAAGTCATGTTTGTCATATCTAGATATTTTGCTTCTTTTGAAACCTGAATATATACCCAGTTAGTGTGAGGACAGTTGAAGTCAGTCCTTTGGCTGCTTCACTTATTGTTAATTCCTATAACTAGGCACAATAAATGGGGGCAGGGGCGGGGAGATACAAAGAGCTGTGTCCAAAGACTCACTGGGCCGGTTTGCATGATCACAGCATAGTTAACAAGCCACTGTGGCTTGTTAACCACCCTGTGTATGCCAGTCACATAGCAGATAAATTTGCATAATTACCCTTGCCAGTGCGGCTTCTCATGTCATTTGAACCCTGCAAGGGTAGCCTCTTGGTGGTGGGTAACAAACCACCCAGAACCCATGGGCTGTTGTAGCTTTCTGGAGTGGTTTGCTACCCATTCCAACAAGCCACCCGCATTGGGTTCGGACGACACCTGAAACCATGCCAGCAATTAGACAAGGTCTGGGGGAATTATTGATTGATTTATTTAAAATGTTTGTATCCCGCCCTATATCATTAAGATCTCAGGGTGGCGTATAGATAAAATCAATTTAAACAGTATAAAACAATAAATAATTTAAACACCTAAACACATATTAAACTATTAAACAAGCTAATACCAATTAAAATCTAAAATAATAAAACAGTTAAAACAGTGTGGTTCTTAGGGAATGCATAATAGACCTCAAAGACTTTGGGGAAAAGCCTTGTTTTTACTTGGTGCCAAAATGAAACCAAAATGAAACCACTAGCTGCAACTTCAGAGTCATCTTCAAGGGCAGCCCCATGTAAAGCGCATTGCAGTAGTCTAATAAGGAAGTTACCGGCGCGTGTGCTACTGTGGCTAGGTTATCCCTGTCGAGGAAAGGCTGTAGCTAGCAGATCAACCGAAGCTGGCCCCAAGTACTCCAGGCCACAGAGTCCACCTGGGGCTCCAGTGACAGGGATGGATCTAGGAGTACTCCCAAGCTACGCACCTGCTCCTTCAGGAGGACTGCAGCCCTGTCCAAGACAAGTTGCTTACCCAATTCCTGGACTAAGGAACCACCAATCCACAGAGCTTCTGTCTTGTCAGGATGTAGTTTCAGTTTATTGGCCCTCATCCAGCCCATTATAGTCTCCAGGCACTGGTGCAGCACCTTCACTGCCTCAGCCGACTCCAACAACAAGGAGAAATAGAGCTGAGTGTCATCAGTGTACTGGTGACACCCCACCCCAAAACTCCTAATGACCTCACCCAACGAAATAAGATGTTGCACACACAAATATGCACGCACAAATGCACACCCACAAGCGTGGAGTTTCTCTTGCTCGCACTAGCACTAGTAAGAAAACTCCCTCGTCTCTGATCTCTCAGCCCCTCCCTCCTCTTATTCCTCAACCCTTCTCTTAACTCTGATCTCTGATGAGAGATTGGACATAAGGGATTTTCTTGCTAGTGCTACCTATGGACAGCCTGGGGTTTCTCTTGCTAGCACTAGCAAGGGAATCCCTTTCTTATCCCCAGTCTCTCATCAGAGATAAGGAAGGGATTCCCTTGCTAACACTAACTTGGGGCACTCCAGGCAGTGCCACTGTGATTCTTTCATCAATGGGTACCTGATGCAGGGAGGTCTGGTGGGCCACCAGAAATGACCTGGCAGGCCACGGGCTACGTTTTTCCTCTGGATCCCTGCAGCAATCCACATGAGCATACTGGCATATTTTGACATGCTACACTCGGAAGATGCATGATTCTGTCAATACAGATGTTGCTTCTCCCATGGGGCTTCAGCCCCTGACTGCTCCATCATGGAGGATTTCAGCTTACTGCACATTTACGCATGCATGAGCTTCCAACAATGCCTTGCTGGCAGTGGAGGTCAATTTGCCAAGAGCTGCGATGTGATGAAGCCATCACATTATCTCTTTGGCACAGGCTCAGCACTCATCATCCAGCTAATAATCTGATGTTCTACCACTCTTATTTTTACTATAATCAAAAGTTTATTTGAACTATAGTAACAACAACAAGAAGGTAAACTGACATTTGAGATGCAATCCCATACACACTTACCTGGCAGTAAATCCCATTGAATACAGTGGGATTTATTTCAGAGTAAACAAGCATGGGATTGTGCTGCCAAGCATACAAGAAATTACAAAAATTCATCCAGCCCTTTAAGTGTGGTGAAACTGTAGTTATTGGCCATGTGATGAGTATTGAGTTCATCGCAAAGGGATCATGTTGCGGCTTGATCACAACCATGGATTGATTTCTTCCCTCATCCCCCTCATTTCGTGATGAGAACCATGTGAAACAACATCTGAAAAGTTCAACATCTGAGCAGATACCTGACAATTATGTTAAATGCCAAATTTTGGAGGTTTATCTTTCATCTCATGGCCAGGATTGTGTCACAAGGCAGGGTTCACCACAGATCTCGCCACGCACACAATTATTCTCAATTGAGGGAGTGCTACAGTTCTGTGAATCAATCCCATGCTTTGCTCCTTAGGACATTTACCAATTGCTTAGGCAATAGTGTTGCTGAAGCAAATGCCTCTCCAGTCTGAACAAATACAAGAAATGTTAAAAATGTGAACAAGCTTTGAGATCCTCATCACTAGTTTTCAGGGTCACACTCACACAACATAAAGCAAACTGGAGGGAAAGGGTGTGCAAACAGATCAATATCACTGTGCAGAAAGATTTCTAGAATTCAAGCAGATCACTGTTTAGTCTGTCTTTTTAACTGATTCCAAGGAAAACACCTTCAGACTTTTGCACAGGCTAAAGCAATGGTTCCCAAACTGTATTCCTAGGAATCCTGAGCCTCTTCAGAAGCTTTTCGGGATGCTTTGATTGGAAACAGAAGACAAACCTCCTCCTCCAATCCCACCCACCTGACAGCTTGTTGGCTGTCTCACCTTCCTCTACAATGTGCAGCCTGCGTCTCCTGCACCGGTGGAATATGTTCAAAGGCATACTTTCAGTTTGCGAGCAATGACAGCTAGATCAAACAGGGACCGGCCATTTGCAAGCGTGCTCTCCACACATCCCCAAACCCTCTGCAACATGTAGGATGTCCACGGTAGACACCAGAAGTTCCTCAGCAGACAGATAAAAGCCTTTTTTAAAAAAATCAACTGGGATTTTGAGGGTAGGAAGTTCAAATTCGTCTGGGCCAGGGGACTGTCTGAATTAAGCAGGGCAAGAGATGCACTATATTTATGGTCTGGCTCATACTCTAACTTGGGCTATGGATCCACTTTGCACAATGATGCAGGCTCCCAACTCCACCACACATATAAAGTAACATCTGATGCACAGTAATATTCCTAGGTGTAGAATCATAGCATTTTAGGCTTGGAAGGGATCTTGGAGGTCATCTAGCCAAGGGGTGGACAACCAGCAGCCCTCCGCCTAATTTCATGTGGCCCTCAGCCTAATTCCAAAAGCCCTCTGCATGTGATCAGTTCAGACAGCTGGCAAGGGCAATCGGTCTCTTCCCTGGAAGCCCACTGTGTGGGAAGGAAGAGGGAGAGAGAGAAAAGGGGTTAGCAGAAAGAGAAAGAAAAGAGAGTGGCAGAAAGGGAAAAGGCGTGACCCACCCACTTTTGACTCTGGCTCCACCTGCTGCTAGCTTTCGCTCCCACAGATGATCCCTGAGGGAATGTGCAGCCCTTGACTGAAAAACGGCTGCCCACCTCCAATCTAGACCAACCCCCTGCTCAGGGCAGGAATCTTGCAACTTCACATCCCTGGCAGATGGCGATCCAGCCTCTGCTTAAATACCTCCAGACCAGTGCAAGAGAGTTCACCACCTCTTGAGGCCCTCTGTTCCACTGTCAAAAAGTTCTTACCATGAGGAAGTTTCTCCTCACGTTTAGCCCAAATCTGCTTCCTTGCCATTTCCACCCATTAGTTCTAATCCTAACGTCTGGGGCAACAGGGAACAAGTCTGTAGAGCCAAAGACATGTACAGTCCAGTTTGTATGACTTTCCCCCTCTTTTTTTCTGATGGGAAAGAATCATGATAATCAGACCTGACTGAGCCTTTGGAATCAAACCTCATGTTATGCGCATCGTGACAAGGTCCCCACCCCACTTCTCCACCACATAAATCGGATCCACAGCCTGGGTAAGTGCACAACTGGCCCCAGGTTTTAAGCACGTCCCCGCCCCCCCGCCTTATCCTGCTCAACTCCCTCTGCTCCATTACACTTTGAAGTTCTCACTCACCAGCTGTTTAGTCTGCTCTCTCTTCACTGTTTGGTCTCAGAGCACACTAAATCCTTAATAGCCTAGCAAAGAAGAACATACAACAGTCAGCAAATGTTAGTAGACAATTCCCACACGGGACAAGTAATTATATACACACACACACACACACAACATAGGACAATTACCTTTTGATTAAGAAAGATGTCGGTTTGCATTTCCTCTAAAATCTTACAGAAGAGTTTAACGTTTGTTCAGTTGCTCGATAGTTTAAAAATAAAACTGGGTTGCACAAAATTCCAGCAGATTTGACAAGAGCATCTCGGGAGTACAGGCAAGGACTTCGTAAATCTGGAATAGGTGTGGATAGGGATTACCCCATAGGTAGAAGGCCATTAGTAGACAGATGGTTACATTTTGCATACATACAGGCAGCAGGCAGACATGTCTCTTACACGCTGCCTGCTTTCTGAAGCACCAGTTGGGCCATCTTTAACTCCTTCCTCTCTGCCCTGTCAATTTCAGCTGTGCAATTTTCATTCATCTGACAGCTTACAGAATCAGCGCCCCCCCCCCCCCCCACACACACACAGAACAGACACCAGGTCACCCCATAACAGATATACTTGCAGGTCCACCTCCTACAGCTGTTGAGGATGACAGGGGGGGGGGGCAAGGCGAGCAGGCGAGCAGTAACGATGCTGGGGAGGACAGTTCCAAAGGAGAAGGGAGAAAGGGCTGCAAGAAAACTCTACTTCTGCCATTGAACAAAGCTGATTGGTGGACGGTTGTTGCTGGGTTACAGGAGTGAAGATGGAGTAAAGGCCTCCCCAGAGGAGTGCAGCTTTCAGTTTTCCTCCTTTCCCCCCACAGAATAATCCCCGAAGGGGGAAACGCTGCACAGCCCTCGCAAATGGCTGCCCCCCCCCCCCCGTGCGTCAGCATACTCGTCCTTGGCACTGGCTGTTTATGGTCAGTGCAGCTCTGCGGAGGAAAGGGCTACTCCTCGGCAGCACAGCCGCCGGCAGCGAAGGTGTCCCTCGGAGCCGACGCGGCCCGCCCGTCCCCCGCGAGCGGCAGGCACACGGCGCGCGAGCGCGAGCAGGAGCCGGTCTCTAAGGAAGCGGGCCTGGCCGCGTCCCCCGCCCCGCGGGGCCGCGGCCGCTTACCGCCCCTCTGCCGCTGCTTGGGAAGGAAGCGGGGAGACGCTCCTGCGAAGGCGCCGACGCTCCGAGGGCGACCTCGGGGAGAAGCGCGGGCGGGGAGAGCGGGACGGGGCGGAGGCCGGCCCGGCGTGCTTGCACGGCGCTCCGCTCACCTGGCTGCGAGTTTGACTTCAGGGCGTGGCGCAGCAGGCGCCCGGGAACACCGCGCTGGGGCGGCGCACGTTTGCAGGGCCGGGAGCGGGATGGTGCCGACAGCGGGACTCCGTGCGGCCTGGGTCTCCACTCCTCCCTCCGCGTCTGTGGCGGCTCGGAAGGGAGCGGGTCCGCATTTGACACAGGTCGCGAGATGCGTGGGGCGCCCACTTCGGAGTGTTTGCTCGGCCCGGCCCGGCCCGGCCTCACCTATGAAACCTGGCCACGGTCGTTAGCTCTTCTCTACCAGTCTCCAGCACCTCAAGGCCTGGGGGCAGAGCTATTCCAAATGGACCCTGACCCTGAAAATGGACCCTCTCGTTGGGTGGTCCAGCTGGCACAGCTCAGGACCAGCCCTGAATTCCTCATCAGGCTTGGCAGAAGCAGTTTTGCTCATCAATAAAAATATATATTAGGAAGAGTTACGATTGTTAATGAAAGGATTTGCATTGCAGATGCATGGCACATTATTTGGTGTGGTCCTGCCTTCATAATGTATTTTGTGAGTCAGTGCAGTGAGGATCAACGTATCTAGTTTTGCTGCATTCCCCAGCTTGGTGCCCTCCAGGTGGGTTGGATTGCATCTCCCATCATTCCTGGGCAGCATGGCCATGAGAATGATGGGAGTTGCAGTCCAATACATCTGGAGGGCACCAGGTTGGGGAAGGCCTGGGTATTGCCACACAGTCCTATTGCTACAAATGTGCTGAAGCTCAAGGTATACTGACCCCTAGAAATGCATTTGTTCCCCTACCAGCCAACTGGAGAGGGATGGGCACACATGGAAGATGTTGGTAGTACGAACATTTCTGAGGTAATAATAAGGTCAGAGTTTATGTCTTCCAAAGCCATCAACAAATAGAAAAAGGGACTTGGTTCATTTGCAAGAGTCTGATGTAAACAGTGGACACTGAACACTAAAACACTTAAATCATAGAATCATAGAATCATAGAATAGTAGGGTTGGAAGGGGCCTACAAGGCCATCGAGTCCAACCCCCTGCTCAATGCAGGAATCCAAGTCAGAGCATCCCTGACAAATGGCTGTCCAGCCTCGTCTTAAAGGCCTCCAGTGTGGGAGAGCCCACCACCTCCCCAGGTAATTGGTTCCATTGCCGTATTGCTCTGACACTCAGGAAGTTTTTCCTGATGTTCAGCCGGAATCTGGCTTCCTGTAACTTGAGCCCATTATTCCGTGTCCTGCACTCTGGGATGATCAAGAAGAGATCCTGGCCCTCTTCTCTGTGACAACCTTTCAAGTACTTGAAGAGTGCTATCATATCTCCCCTCAGTCTTCTCTTCTCAAGGCTAAACATGCCCAGTTCTTTCAGTCTCTCTTCATAGGGCTTTGTTTCCAGTCCCCTGATCATCTTTGTTGCCCTCCTTTGAACCCTCTCCAGCTTGTCTGCATCCTTCTTAAAGTGTGGTGCCCAGAACTGGACACAGTACTCCAGATGAGGCCTAACCAGTGCTGAGTAGAGGGGAACTAGTACTTCCCGGGATTTGGAAGCGATGCTTCTATTAATGCAGCCCAAAATAGCATTTGCCTTTTTTGCAGCCACATCACATTGTTGGCTCATATTCAGCTTGTGATCGACGACAATTCCAAGATCCTTCTCGCTCGTAGTGTGGTTGAGCCACGTATCCCCCATCTTGTAACTGTGCATTTGGTTTCTTTTTCCTAGGTGCAGAACTTGGCATTTGTCCCTATTAAATGCCATTCTGTTGTTTTCTGCCCAGCACTCCAGTCTATCCAGATCACTTTGAATTTTGTTTCTGTCTTCCAAAGTATTAGCTATCCCTCCCAATTCTGTGTCATCTGCAAATTTGATCAGCATTCCCTGCACCTCCTCCTCCAAGTCATTAATAAAAATGTTGAAGAGCACTGGGCCCAGGACCGAGCCCTGCGGTACCCCACTCGTTACCTCTCCCCAGCTTGAGAAGGTCCCATTGATAAGCACTCTTTGAGTCCGATTCTGTAGCCAACTGTGGATCCACCGGATCGTTGTTTCATCTAGCCCACTTCGAGCAAGTTTGCTCATCAGGATATCATGGGGCACTTTGTCGAAAGCTTTGCTGAAGTCGAGGTATATGATGTCTACAGCATTCCCACGGTCTACAAGGGAGGTGACTTGATCAAAAAATGAGATCAGATTTGTCTGGCAGGACTTGTTTTTGACAAATCCATGTTGGCTTCGAGTAATCACGGCATTGATGTCAAGGTGCTTCCAGATGGATTGCTTTATGATCTGCTCCAGAATTTTCCCAGGGATTGATGTCAGACTGACTGGTCTGTAGTTCCCAGGTTCCTCCTTTTTACCCTTTTTGAAGATAGGGACAACGTTAGCCCTCCTCCAGTCATCTGGCACTTCCCCGGTCCTCCATGATTTCTCAACGAGAATAGACAGCGGTTCTGAGAGTTCTTCTGCCAGTTCCTTTATGACTCTAGGATGCAGTTCATCTGGCCCTGGAGATTTGAACTCATTCAAAGTAATGAGGTGTTCCTTGACCATATGCCTGTCGATCTCAAGCTGCAATCCTGCCCCTTCAGCCTGTACTTCGCCTTTGCCAGGGGGGTCATAGACCCTCTTTTGGGAGAAGACTGAGCCAAAGTAGGAATTGAGCACCTCTGCCTTTTCTTTGTCATCTGTTATCATTTTGCCATCCTTATTTAATAGCTGAACAACCATTTCTTTCCTCTGCCTTTTACTATGCACGTAGCTGAAGAAAGCCTTTTTGTTGTTTTTAGCATCCCTCGCTAACCTCACCTCGTTCTCCGCTTTAGCCTTCCTGACGCCATCCCTGCAATTCTGTGCTACCTGCCTGTACTCTTCCTTTGTTACTTGGCCTTCTTTCCACTTCCTATATGTGTCCTTTTTTGTTTTCAGGTCATCCCTAAGCTTTTTGTGAAGCCACATTGGCTTCTTCTGTTGTCTTCCACCTTTTCTTCTTGTTGGAATTGTTTGTGATTGTGCCTTGAGAATTTCCTTTTTTAAAAGTTCCCACCCATCTTGGACTCCTTTTCTCGCTAGCATTGTTTGCCATGGGACCTTACTGATCATTGTTCTGAGTTTATTAAAATCAGCTTTCCTAAAATCCAGGGTACGCGTTTGAGTACACTCGGCTTTTGCTTCCCTTAGAACCAAGAACTCAAGTACAACATGGTCGCTTTCCCCCAGAGTTCCTGTAACTGCTACTTTATCCACTAAGTCATCTCTGTTGGTTAGGATCAAGTCAAGGATAGCCGATCCTCTAGTTCCTTCCTCTACTTTCTGTAGGAGGAAGTGATCTGCCACACAAGTCAGGAATTTCCTGGAGGGGCCATGTTTTGCAGAATTTGTCTCCCAACAAATATCGGGGAAATTGAAGTCCCCCATTACTACTACATCATGCTTCCTTAAAACATTGGCTATTTGCTTTTCAAAAGTTTCATCCTTGGCTTCTCCTTGATTGGGTGGCCGGTAGTAGACTCCGACCACCAGGTTCCTTTTATTCTTTGCTCCATTTATTTCAACCCAGAAATAAATCCAAAGAGCTAAGATAAAAACTTTACAATACACATTGTCTATCTAAGTTGTTACAGAAACAACACATTCACTCTGTTAAGTTAAGTCACCCCACTTTTTGAGAAAAGGTGGAATCACACTTTTAGGCCTTTAAAAAAAAATAAAAAATCTGGAGCTCACTTCTTTTCAAGCTCTGTTCTTTGGCAAGAAACCTTGTGACAGTGACTTGAGCCCACCATCTGCCTCTGTGCAAACGATTCAGTGTACTTGAAGCAGGAGACTTATGGAGTTGGATTTTTTTTTAAGTGCATATTCCAAACACACACAAAAGAAGGCTTTGCATTCTAAAGGTCTCAGGTGAGTAGCTAGCTGAAACTGCCTCTGTTCCTTAGTGTGACAACTTTAAAAGCATTTTAGGCTTTCCAGAGGTTTATAACTTGCATAGCCACAATACCCATAAGTGTGACTGCACAGAGGACCCAGGAGAGGACCATTTTGCTATGGTGTTTGTTAAAGAACTTTTTGATTTTAGTTTTTTTTTAGGATAAATGGGATTAAATCTTGTGTATGGGTGAAAGAGAGTATTTTCCCTCAGTTTCAGCCAAAAGGTTAAATGTGTAGAGGTCAAAAGTTTAGTTAGAATGTAGAGCTCAGGAAGTTTTGCTCAGGAAGGCTGGAGATGACATAATTCAACAGAAGGTCAGAGGAATAGAAAGTTTGCCACTCAGGAAATAGAAACGTAGTTTGCAGAAATGAACAAAAACTACCCTCCTGTTAGGCTGGAATTGGGGGGAGAGAGAAAATAATTTTAAGAGATAAAAGCCTAAGGAAGAAATGCTGAGAAGCTGAGAAGAGCAAAAGAGTGAGAGAAGGAAGGAAAGAGGGCCAGTGTCCTAGAGGAAAGAGTGACAAGGTTTGGACAACATGCTGCAGCTTGTCATGATGAGCCATGGTGTCTGCAGGCACCACATTGCATATGCAACCTAAGGGTTGTTTAACCCTCACATAACCCATGCTTGCTGGTTTCACACAACACAATAATCCCTGATTGCATATTCAAAACGATACTGCATGTGCTGTTGCCTCACCATGGATTAAATAACCCATGGTGGGCTGTTGTGTCATGTGCACAGAGTCAAAGGGCCTGTTCCCAGTTCATGCTAATCCATGGTGGGTGCCAAGCTACGCTGGGTAGGTGGTTATGCAAACATGCTACTGTGCTCCCATCAGACAAACAAACTACATAGAGTCATTTATTTCACACACACCCTCACCCCTCTCCTCCTTCTGTAGTCCTCCTGCCCAGCCGGACAGATATCCCAGCTTCCTTTGCGGCAGGAATAGAGATTTCCTGAGAGCAGAGTGGTGCTAGCCTTTTCAGGCTGCTCTTGTCGAGCAGCTCTGTAGGCGATCTCCATAACCCACCCAAGCGGGACAGACAACATGCTAACCCACCATAGGGAGGTAGTGGGCTCTCTCACACTGGAGGCATTCAAGACGAGGCTGGACAGCCATCTGTCAAGGATGCTCTGACTAGGATTCCTGCATTGAGCGGGGGGTTGGACTCGATGGCCTTGCAGGCCCCTTCCAACCCTACAGTTCTATGATTCTATAGGTAAGATAACCCTTATTGCAGAGTGTGGGTTCTGAAGGTGGCTTAATTGGGGGAATTACACCATCATGGGTGGGAAAAACACCCCCAACATGACATGTTAGACCATCATGGGCAGCTCAGGCCGCTTACCCACCATGGCTTAGCGTTACGTCTGAACCCAGCCAAGGAGTCAGAGCTGCTGAAACTGGAAAACCGATCGAGAGAATTGGAGCAATGTAAGATATTGCTTGACTAAAGGACCTGGATAAAACAGGGACACAGTCTAGTTAGATGTGTTTATCTCTGCTTGTTTTATTGCCCTACTGCTTATATATTGCGTGGGTGTTGTGTGTGCATATCCATTCAGATTTTCAACATTTTTCCTATTGACATCTTTCTTAAGTAAAATATAAAGTTTATTATTTTAAATTTTGTGGTCTCTTTCTTGGGACTGGGGTTACCCACAACACATTGAATAGCCAACCTGCACACTACCTAAAGTAGACACCTGAGACCTAGAGAGTTTTGAGTCTGGTTTGGTGGAAGCAAGCAGAGAAATAAAGATTCCTACTTGGTGTTAGCAGTAAAGCCTACAGGAAAGAAAGGGCAAAAAGGAGCATGGGCACACTATTTTGCCTGTTTCCCCTTCCACTCAGGGAACAGGATACTACCAATCCATGACAGTGTTCTCTGTCATTTGCTAACTAAATAGAGGTGTGCTCAGTCATCAAGCGGCTACCAATGAGCACCTCTGTCCTCTTACTTCCTCAGGGCCTGGAGAAATGGCAAGGAACATTCACAGACATCCCTTTTGGTTTGCTTGAAGGAGTAAAGATCCAGCCTGACTAGAATATTGGTTTTGGCCATTCCCCTGGTGGAAAAACCCCTGGAGTGGCCATGAAATTAGGGTGGCCACCAGAATAAGAAGAAACGCATCACCAAATCAAGGGAACAAAAGAGGGCACCTTTTTGCATGTGCTAATTTTTTTGATAGATGCAACTTTAGAAGCAATTGCTACACATTAAATAGAAACACAATAAATCTCACCATAGTGGGGATGACTGTGGCTAGGAGTGCTTCCAGGCAAGGCTTTTATCACTCCATCACCCAGCCTCACTCATGAAATTGTACATCGACCTCAACTCACAGACCTCCCGTATTTCCCCACCACTTCTTCCATCTTTTTTCTTACCACAGATAAACCATTAAGCAAGAAAAGGCGGAACAGCTGCACAGCGCCTTCTGGCTGGTAGCGCCAGGCCCTCTCCATATGGAAGCACCCTAGGTGGCCTGTGTGCCTGCCTGGTTGGTGGGAAACTTCAGGGTTCCTGCTGCTCTCCCTTCTTTAAACTGAACATGGACTGAAGGTATCATCAAATAAAGGACGTCTTCAAATAGAGGATTGTCCTCTGTAAAGCAGAGCATATGGCCATCCTCCATGAAGTCTAGTGAGTGGCCATGAGCAAGTCACTGTCTCTCAACCTAGCCTCCCTTACAGGGATGGTGTGAGGCTGAAACAATGTTTTGCACTCCTAGGGGCACAAATCAAACACACCAATACATCAATAATCCCATCAGCATATTGGTTCCAGCTCCTGGACAGAAACAGCTGCACGCCCTCTGCAAATACAATGTGGTTCACACTAGCCTTTCACAGTTCAGTTGTGCACCTGCAGGCATAATTGCATTAAAGAAACTAGCACTGAAAGCCAGCCCAAAGTCTGTCCAATGGAGCTCAAAATCTCAATCCTATGCAAAAGGTAAATCCCACTAAAATCAATGGGACGTATTCCCAAGTATATAGTCCCAAGGATTGCAACCTAAAGAACACACAAGGGCATAGCTGTGTGACAATCCCTATGTCACTTTCACCCTTGAATAAATAAGTGATTTGAGTGAGGCTTGTCCTAGAATCACAGAGGCTCTCTATGTCATAACGTACTTTATGTATGCATTTAGTTTCCAGTGTCAGTTTAGTTCTGAAATTATAGTTGCTTTGGGGTAGAGATCCCCAAGGAACTGAGCCATGGAAAGGACCCCACCATGTTGGCTTGGTTTTGTGAGGCCTGCACAGGTTAAGCGGTATTTCTCATAATTTAGGATTGCTGGGCTGCCATTGATCCATCCTTCTAGCAACATACAGTGCCAAGAAACTGCTGTAAAACAACTCACAGTGGAAAGAATAGCGTAGGGCCCACCTGTAAAAGGCCATCTTCTAGGAGGAGAGGGGCTGGAAATTAAAAGGCATCCTCATTCAGCATCTCTGAGGTAGGAAAACCTGAATGTAATTTATAGGCTCAGAGGCCAATCTTAGGGTTTGGGATTACAGTTGGAGGAATGTGACAATGACCTGGTTCACACGTCAATGTGACAATTACTGGGTTGTTTCACCTATAAATAACCCAGTCTTTCTGGGTTTGGACATCATGAAACAACCCAGGAGCAGGATGTTCTTGTATTGTTAATTGAAATCAGAAATGGCTCATGCGCAGCTTACGTGCACGCTCATCCAGGGCAATTCCTGGGTTAAACAACCCAGGAATCGCCACCATGATGTGCAAACTGGGTCAGTATAACAGAAGAGAAAAATACTTAAGACAGATGCCTTCAGGTACTGACTTGACTAGAAAATGTTGCAAGAAAACACAGAGCCCCAGAGGAACATTTCCAGCCTGGTTGGAAATGATGGGGGTACTGGGCAAAGACATCCAGAGGGCACCGGGTTGGGGAAAGCTGACCTATAGAGTCATGACTCATGCCCTAACTTTGGGAAGGCACTGAAACAAAAGCTATTCCACAGTTTGCTGTGGAAACTCTCCAAATATTTGGCATTGTCTCCCGCAGACAATATTGTCCAGCCTTGGTCAAATTCCATGTTGTCTTTCAATGTGTTGCTAAAATAAATATCCCACTCCGAGTGTTGAATTAGTGCAGAAACAACCATTCAGTCACAGAAGTATTCCAGTTTATGTAATCCATGTCCCAGTAGCACTGGTATCTATACCATTTCCTTCAAACGATTACCTGCTTCAAACTACACTTTGAAACCTGGAACAATGAGGAACATTTCCAGAGGATTTTAAACAACACACTTTTCTCAGAGTGCTATGTTTGTACCAGCACTAATGGTGCAATCCTGTGTGCTTTCATAATGCGAGGGAGGATAGCCTTGTTGTGCAGGATAGCTGTACTTTTCCATTTTACAAAAACATATTCAGGGAGATGTGCACTCATGACCGTGGCACTTCGACTTCTCTTACTCTACTCCAAAAAGAATTTCCTGCAACCTTTGACCAAGGGAGTATCCAAAGACAGTACGCGGTCTGTAATGTTCAGTTGAACAGCGGTCCCAAGCCACTAAAAAGAAAGGGTATCTGTTGTTGTTGTTTTCATTCAATGTTTGTTAGAGATGGTTCTAATTCTGGGAATTGGGTTTACTGATTCAATAGACCTTTGTGGGGTTTCATCCTGTACTGTTCAGCACCCTCCTCTTGCTGATCCATAGGACTGAAAGGGGCCAGCTTAGGACTAGTGTTTGCAGGGCCAGCATCAAAGTTAGCCATGGTTGGGCATCTGCCAAGGGACCACACCTCAGCAGGGGCCCACTGAAAAGAGCCTCCTGGACATGTTTCTCCTGTTCACCACTGCAACCTGCTTGTTCACCTGTCTCTCGCTCTGGCCCAGGCAACGGTGATGGTGAGAAGGAGGAGCAGTAGATGCTACCACCAACTTGCTCACTGGTTCTCTGCCTGTCCAGGAAGCAAGTGATACAAATGATGAACAAGAGGAAGAGGAGCAAAAGGACCTGGTAACAATGGCACTGAGAAGGTAGACTTACTGAGAGAGGGGCCCACTGAGGGTGTTTTGCCCTCAAAACCTGGAGCCAGCACTGAGTGTTTGCAATGCAGTCTGCATGGCACTGTCATCATGGATGTGTCCTGGGGAAAGAGGTGACTTGCCTCTCTACGGGTCACTTCCTGGGGCTACAGAAAGGTTGCCTGCCCTTGGGAACTCTATAGAATTCTTTATGTGCTTCATTGACTAATCTGTTGAAAATGCTTTTGCAGATTGCCCAGAGACATGTCCCAAATCCTACAGGCCTGAGTCCAAAATGAGCATTAAGAGCACATTCTGCTGAAGCTGATAATTGAACGGCTGATCTCTTAAAACTCCAGGGCTGAAAAGGATCAAATACCTACACTGAGGAATGATCCTCCACACTGAGCACTTCTTAACAGCTCAGCCCAGAACACAGAGGAAAGTGCGCAACAAGCATAGGCCTTGACTGAGCAAGGTTGACAATGGCAGGGCTTTCACACCCGTTCAGTAAAACAAATCTGGGGGTGGCTCAAATGTGCAAACCATTGTACATGCTACAGGACAAACCCAAGCTCATATCCATACTTCCATGTTGCCAGTCACACTGATGGTTAGGAAATCAGAGCATTGCACTGTCCACTGAGCCTCCACAAGAAGCCATGAGATGGGCCCCCACAGGTTCACCTGTGACATCACAAACAAAAGAAAATTACATCAAAATGACCTAAAGACTAGGATTCACCTCTATTTTGGCATGGGAAGGAACTCACAGACCTAGTATTTTTACTTGCTGATATGTATGTCTGTAATGCAAGCTGTGAAGTTGGGTTCAAACCATGGATGAAGAACCCACTGTGACTACCCTTTAGAAAGCTACATCTGCCCACCCCCCAAGAAAAGTGCACACTTCTGCCCATTCAGCACTTCTTTCTAAGCATCTAGAACTATTAACAGAGCCTGTAATTATACAAATTACAAATGAGAATAATTGTTAATCTGTTAATCCATAGCTCTATACTCTATAATCCAGTGTAGAGCGTAGATTAAAGGACATCGAATTTGTCTTTTCTGAATTAAAATGAAATAGAGAGCAATCAAAATGAGAATCTGGCTCTTACAAAGCATTTGTGGGAAATAATGAACACTAGAAAATTGTCAGTAAGGCAACACAGATGCTACTTAATGAGCCAGAATCTCTGGGGGAAATTTACTTAGCCCACAGTAATCATGCTGGCATTATTGACTTATAAAAACACTGAGGCCTCTCCCTCTAATTCAGCAACAACAACAACTTTGGTGACACCAAAGGGGGAGATGCCAAATGGGGTCACCCCTTCAGGGGACTCCCTTTAGGGGAGTCACCCCTTTAGGGGAGTCGCTTTTGGGGTGATGCAAGGGCCACCCCCTAACATCGGGTTGATTGACTTTGTGGTTCTTATGTATGGGGCAGGTTTTTTCTCTTAAAATCTGGTCATGTGCCTGGGAGAGAGGATATGGAGGCAAGTGGGGAGACCTCAGGGGGCTCAATTAGTGTGGTGATGGGTTGAGGGAGGTATGGCATTGGGAGGAGGGCTAGCCAGGTAAGAGGAACACGGTGCAGACAGTTAATATGTTCCAGCCCTCCCACAGGTTTGGTGGTTGCTCTATCAGCCTGCCCTCAGGTCTCAGGATGCTGCTCTTAAATGCCACATCAGTTCAAAATACTCCTCCTTTAAGCATGATTTAATAGTGGATGAGGCGGCCAATCTGACATGCAACACCAAGACTTGAGTGGGTGAGCAGGGAGGAGTTAGTCTCTCCCAGCTGTGCCTACCAGGGTACTTGGTTCAGCATCAGGGTAGACTTGAGGGCCAGGGGAGCAGGGTTGCTGGGGGCTGTAGGAATTCCATCTCCCTCTGGAGGCTCCCTGTCCATCTGACTATTGGTCTGGAGTGTTTGCACCTTGTAGTAGGCCAGCAGGACAGACTGGGGATTCTGTTGGTGCCCTCCCTACTGCTCGACAGACTCCCTACCTAAACTGATGGAGGTGGTCTCAGGTTTGATGTTGAGGCTGCCCAGACTGTTGATTCTGGGTGATGTCAACATTCATGCTGAGGACACTTTGTCCTGGGCAGCTCAGGATTTCATGTCTCCACAACAACTATGGGACTGTCCCACATATGTCATCAGCCCAACACATGTATTGGGGCATACTTTAGATTTATTTTTTCAGCTGGGCATGGAGATGGTGGTCTGAAGGTGGAGGACTTTAAATCGGTCCCTTTGTCATGGTCAGATTATCACCTGCTGAGCTTTAGACTTGCTTTTTCTTCTGCAAGGGTAAGGGAGGAAAATCTCTCAAAATATTTAATTCATAATATAAACCACTCATTCTCACAGGTTCAGGGTGCATTAAAAATTATAAAACAAATATAAAATATTCATTAAAATTGCAGTTGAAACCCAAATTTAAAGGCTGAGAAAACATAAGTGCTTATCTCCCCAATACTATTGGTTTAATTCTCAGGTTTCAAAAGCCAGTCCCAACAGATTGTGTCTCTAAAGTGTCTGAAAGATACTTAGACTCAGAGTTGAGTCCACCACTGGTTGCCATATACAACAACTGATGACTTAGATGTGTGAATGAGCCATTCACAGATGAATCAGTACAGTTATAAAAACATTTCATCACCTAATGTAAATTCAAAACCAAATACTTAAATGGAGACAGCTCATATCTTCAGCTGAGAATCATCAAATGTCAGGTAATCAAGTGGAGTACATATAGGTGTGAAATAGCCCCTCAGGCTTTGACAACTTTTCAAGAGCGGAGAATATTCCCACATTTGTGGTCAGCCACTGGGAATGCCTTTCTGCGTGCCCTTGCTATACAAATATGCTACAGTTGATGTTAGAGGGCTGTTTCACATATTACCAGCATCCAATCCCAGTTTACCATCAATGTATGTTCAGCAGAGAACCACAGCCAATCCACTGCTGTCTGATGAGTGTGCACGTATGATGCATATGTTTTCAAATATCTGTTTGTCGCATTCATATTCTACATTTTAGTTGTGCAGCTGAAAAGTGTGCTAAAAAGAGGCCCAGCAAGAGGCAGAAGAGTCCAAGCCATTTAGGGCTTTATGGTCTAACAGTGCTAGGAAAGATGAAAGGAAGCCAGTGCTGATGATAGACAGATGGTTTAATATGTATGTATCCAGATTTCAAAATATGTTTGAATAAACATCAGACAATGGTTCAGCAAAAAGCAAAAACAAAACAAAACACAACACTATTTGGGGTGCAAACAAAATACACTTTGTACTTTCCTTTCACCCAGTATCTGTGATTTAATTTATGCTAACAAAGATATAGACATAACTACTGTATAATAAAGATAGTGCTAATCAGCACCTGAGGTTTCCAAAGACAACATTGACATACATGGCCTCTCCGCAACTTCATAAGAATAGAGCTTTACATGAGAGAAAGCTGGTAACTGCACAGAATATGGAGTTTGGGGGGGGGGGTCTTGGAGGGAACAGCCCATAGAAAATTAATTCACTGGTAACAGAAGAAAACCAAATTTTTAAGGCAAAAAACCACAAAACAGCTTGGTAACAGATCACTCTGAAAGTAAATGCCATAGAATCACTGAAATAGAACAGTACATTTTTTGAATAAATACTTTGGGGCATTAAAATATACATTATTGTTTTCTGCTTCGAATCACGTTCAGTAACTGGGGTTCAAACTGTGATCCCCTGCTCTAGAACTGTGGGCTAACTCTTCAATGGCAGTCAGAAATGCTGTAGCTGAATTGTATGAATGTGAGATGGTCACAGGGGAGTGGGGGGATTGATTAGCTTCTAGTAGAGGAAGTGGAGCTAAGAATCTGAAAGAAGTATTTGAACCTGTGGTAAAGGGGCCATGTTGAGCACCTTCTCAGTCCCATTAAAGTAATGGGTTGCTATGGTTGTTGTCTGTGGCTCAGTGTAAGCTGTCCACGTCAGAGTGACAGCCCTTCCAGCAGACGCTCTAGTTGCCAGAGACCATTTAGGTGGTGCAAGGCAGCAACCAGCTAGACAGGGCTCTGCCCATCAGCTGTACCATGTCATTGGTATACTGAGCTGAGAAACCACAGTACTACTAAGAGCCAGCTCAGATATTATAAGAAATAGGACAAAGAAGAGCTCCAGAACTCGTGAATCTCACCCCAGCAGATGTGGGGACAACAAAAGTACAAGAACAAATACTCCTCCGATTTCCATCATGTCCGATCAGGTTCTCTGCAAAGCAAGAGTTTCTGTCAGGATACTCCTTTGAACATGATTGCTTTAACTTAAAAGTTGCCAGGTCTTCTTCACCCAGAGAGATTATTCCTGTCACTTTAAACGTCCCAGGGCACATTCTCCAAAGATATTATTCAACTTGCCATTTAGAGGCTTGCCATTATTTTTCCCCATTGCTCTCCTCACTTCTTCTCCTCTCTCACCTGCTGTGTGTCAAAACTAGAATCATGCTCAGTACATGAGCTGCACGAAGAGCATATATGAGCAAAGAGGCTGGCAAAGGGGGCAACAGTGGTTTTAAGTTACCAAAAATAAAAAGAAAGTAACTGTGATAAGTTAAACCAAATAAATCACTCAGAAGCAAGAACACTGCATGTCTTTGTAAAGATAGGCACTATCTTAAGAAAGATGTTTGGGTGAACATCAGACAAGCAATCCTAGCTGGGCTTCTTCCATGGCTTCTGTGGTTATTGTTTAAAAGGAGGGCTTGCAAAATGTCCTGCAGACCTGCACTCACAGCCTTGGAGATTAGGATCCAATCACTGGTTTGGCATTGGCTGTTTAGTGCCACTCCAACTACATGGTCAGAGTTGAGTAGCGCACTGTTGAGAGGTTGCCCCTGCCGCCTTCTGAAATCCTCAGGTAGCCAGAATCAACACGCAGACAATAGGGCTCTTTTCCAAGGCTTTATTTCCATTCAACCTAATGACGCTTACAGATGCTAATTGCTTGATCCTACCAGTGAGATTTAGGAGAGCTCCCTACTCGGGGGTTCTAACCTTAGGAATCAGTTGATCTCCATTTGGAGGGGAAGGCAGGAAACCTCTGTACTTATGGGCTAGGAGGAGAGAGTCCACCCCTTTCCCATGGGGCATCGGGGCGCCGCTGTTGCCGTCGTGCCAAGTGGGCTGAGCGCCTCCTCTCAGCGTCCGCCATCTCCCGCTTGATGCTGCGCTGGCTCCTAGCATCCAGAAACTGCTGTTGTGCCCCCCTCTCCCTGCCAGGGTCACTATCACTCTCAGGAATGTGTACTGGGAGGGGCTCTCCCCCTGGCTGCACCTCTGAACAGCGCACGGATTCCTCTCCCATGGTTTCTATCTCTACCTCAGAATCAGAAGTGCTTTGGGGTTCTCTGGGCTCTGATCCAACCCTGACACACACCATGAATAATGAATAACTAAGAGTGCAATCCTATGCATGTTTAGACAGAAAAAAGCCCTACAACTCTCAGCATTCCCCAGCCAGCTATGCTTTTTTCTGTCTAAACATCCATAGGATTGCACCCTAAATGACAGTCTCTATTCTCTGCTCACCTAAACTGGCATCATGGCAGAGGTCGAACAAAAGAACAAGATGGAAAAGAGGCAGGTTAGCCCCTAGAAGGATTTTTGTTTTCGGAATAGAATTAACCTTCAAGTCTACCTGAATGCTAGTTTATCCCAGTTCTACTTTTTTTTTTTTTGAACTTTTATATTCACAGTCCTAGCAGTGTAGCTTTGGTTACAGCCCTTCCAGCAGACTCTCTAGTTCAATCAGACATGGCAAGAGAGCAACTGAAATATTTTAGCAAAATTCAATAACTTCCACTCTGAACTGCATTTGAACTTCGCACCGCAAGTTCACAATCCAGTTCCACCACCAAGTCATTGCACACACCCTTTTTGTTACATTTATGTAACTGTCTCTCACACATCCCCTAGACAGTTATTATTCATGGCTGGTTCAAGAGGTGTTGCTAACAATTGCTTGTTGATACAAATAGACTTTAATAACCTATGCTCTAATTCCCTGGATTTCACTGGTATCTTTAACAGAGAGTGTTGATCAATATTAATTAAGAACACCCACGTTTTGCTGATCAAGCGTCTGCGTCCCCAAGGAATATTAATGCTGTTCCGCATAATTATCCAGCTCTCTCCAGAGAGCAAAATGCCACACAATGTTAGCAAAAGAAATAAACATGGAAACTGCTGAAATAAACAAAAGAAAAGAAAAACACTGCAAGAGGTGGTTTCTAATACATATACCAAACATGTGCTATTGCTCCTTTAATGTTTTGCTGATGTCTCTTATTCTCTGGCTATTAGTGGCAAGGCAACCAGCTGCAAAGGAGGACACAGAGGACTCCTGTACCTTTAGTAGCTATGCCAGAAGTAGGAAGGTCAAGAGGCACAGCTTTTCTTTCCCCTGCATGATAGGCTGCACCTACCAGACTTCCCTCTTCTACGCAGCTGTTAAAGCACAGAAGCCTCTTCCTGTCACCTTTTACAGCTTGTCTGCTCCTTGCCCTCCTCTTTGGCTACTGCCTATGCCTTCTTCCCATGGACCTGCAATGATGTCCAAACATCATTTGCAGCCCAGTGCCAAGCACATTTACTTACAAAGAATGTGAAATTGAAAATAAGTGGAACTTGCTTTAACATAGATGTGTTTTGCAAGTGGGGACATACGTTATATATCCCCCACCCCACCCGCTGCCCCACTCCAAGTTATTACCCTAATTGCTCGAAACACACCCTAAACATTGCAAGTTATTCTATTGGGTGGCCAGTGAAAATAAGATCACACTGATTTATTTTTAGACACCCCTCAGGTGAAACTGAATCTATCCAAATATTGGGGGTGAGGGGAAGGGAGAGGATAATTTCCAGTAGTGAACCTGACAGTAATAACCAGATGTGAGTAAGTGGCATTATGGTGGCAACTTCTGCAGCCAAGTTGGGTTGGAACCCATTTATATTGTGCACCAACTTTCCCCACCTGGTGCCCTCCAGATTTTGGACTACAGCTCCCAGCATTCCTGACCACTGGCCATGCTGGCTGAGGCTGATGAGAGGTGAAGTCCAAAAGCTCTGGAGGAACCAAGTCGGGGAAGGCTGCAGTATATGCATTTGTACAGAATCCCTACAGGTCTGAGATGAAGATGAGTAACTACTTTCCATAGCATCTACCTTGTACATTTATACTCCCTATTACATTGGTCAAAAGGAGCTTTGCATCATGTGCAATGTTAAGAGGAATGCATTGTGTCTTTTCTGGCAGCAGCAGCAGCAGTTTAAGGACAGCTACAGCCACTAACCTTTGTCTCCAAGCAGACAGGAATCCTACTTTGCCCACCCCTCTACATATCAAAGAGTGGGCCCCCAGCTTTCGCTATTGGCAATTTTCCCTCCCAGTCATCCCCATCTGTCTTTTCACTCTCACCCCAGAAAATGAAAACTAGGAAAGACACAGACAACTCACTCCAGGATGATATTAAGTATATTCCCTCATGTTCAGAAAAGAAAATAAGTACACCTCTTCTAATACATGGTCACAATACCTTAATAAACAAAAACTCATCAGCTCCTTTTTTGGAGGGAGGATGGGATGGTAGGGGTAATTTCACAAAATAACTTTTTATGCTATGAACCTCAGGATAGACAAGCACTGAAAGTGCATCTTCATATATTAAGGTGCAATGCTATGCATGTTTAGGCAGAAAAGAAGTCCTACAACTCCCAGCATTCCCCAGCCAGCAATGCTGGAGTTATAGCACTTTTTTCTATCTAAACATGCATAGAGTCATGATCATAGATGCCAAAAATGTGGCCATTTGACGTTTCAATAACTACTAACATTTTCAGATTTCACAATGCAGTGCACAAACTAGCGAAGGTATGAGGTCCAGATCCTAAGTAAACCAGATTGTTGTGAAAACCACGTAGGTACAATGGCCCCCCAAATCAAGGCACCTCAGCATAGGAACGTGGAACTAACTACATGGAGGATATCTGTGTGGCAGTACTTAAGACAGGATATAAATTATTTGGGACACTTCCATTTTGTACCTGCACTAAACAGACCAGTTTCTCTAATCTGAGTAGATCTTGCTTTTGGAAGCATATGGTTTTGCCTGCTCATCAGAGGGTAAAATGGAATGTGTTTGTAAGCACTAGCAGCTCAAAAGTTAAGTATGTGCATAGATCAAGCAAACATGGGTTGGGTGTGTGATCAGAATGGATTTCATCTATAATCTGTTCTGCTGAGACCAATAAAGTATATATTCTAACAGCTAGGGCATATATTAGCAGATATTCTATTCTAATAAAATTATTTTAGAGAAATAGAAATGATTCCAGGACACATTCTCAGTAGTTTATTTTCTATTCATTTGGCCAGTTTGGGGCATTTCTGATTAATTTCAGGAATCTGGAATGATGCCCTCTCCCCAGCTGGGTACTTATAAGCAGAGCATCACCAAAATCAAATATTACAAATAGCACCTTCTGCAATACCCAGGATAGTGGCAGTTAATAGTCCTGAATAATATGGAGGATGCTTAGCAGACTCATTCATTCATTTCATTTATTAGATTTCTATACCACCAATAGCAAAAGCTCTCTGGGTGGTTTTCAAAGATTAAGACTCGCCCGACATTGTTGAGGTTTCTGTTCCCTTGTTATTTGATAAAACCACAAAGGAGCAGCAAGAATTGTCAAGTCCACAAGGACACTGTAGGGAGTATCTTCATTTCACCATTTAATTGGATAGAAAAGCCCTATGAAGTATAAACACCCATATTGTATGTTCCATGTATCACATTTCTGAATCAGATTTCTTATCTCTCCATGGTATTCATCCATGTAGTCTCTGGACATTTTAGTTGAGGGCATAAACCAACTAGTTCATGTCTCTTGTGTTTTGGTCAAGCTAACAGCAGGCTTTCTAGGGTTAAAAGTCTTACCTCTTTCCTCCACTCATTGGTGGTTTTAGACTTGAAATGGGGGCCCCCATTGGTTAATTTAAATTCTTCGTCTGAGAAGGGAGTGTCAGACAATAGCACAGATAGGTCTCAGACATGAGAACTTCCACCTTCCCACCCCACCCCGCAAACATCTCTTTAGATACCCTAGTGAAATGAAGGTGAGGTTCACATCAGACCCAGCCTACTTCTGTGGTGCTGTCAGGACAAGACTTTGGGGCAGTAGTCCAGGGACCCTCCCAGCAGGTGGGTCCCCAAACACAGCAGGGCTGCCCTACTACATTTACAAGCCAGTGAAGTTATACAGATGACCATGGAAAGAATAAAGGCTCCTGTAAGACCATGAACTCCAGAGAGAGCACCCCTAGGTGAAACTGGGGAAGGGGGCTTACCTTGAAGATGTGCTGCCTTGAGTGGTTCTTCCTCTTCTGGAGAGTGAGCTCAGACTCTGCTCCCTCTCTGACTGCAGGCTGCTGCTTGTCTGACGAGGAGGGAAACATCCCTTGCTTCAGGCAAAAATTCCCCACAATTTCATCTCTTGAGCTTCAGGAAGATTCTGGTTCAGCATTACATACACACACACACACACACACACACAGAGGGAGGGAGGGAGAGAGAGAGAGATCCTCCTGGCAGCTGCTTCCTTACCGGCACTCCCTTTGTGCCAACTTGCCACCTGCCATGGAGGATCCCACAGAAATGCCAGACGCCCCCTCGCCCAGGCAGGTGTTGGGGAAAAAAATACAAGGAAGTATCTTTAGATTTCAGGAAGGATCTGGCCAGCGCAACACTTCAGCTCTGACTGCTCAAGGCAACTGTCTAAATCTCATCACTTTTCACCTAGACTTTGTATGGCAGTGGATCGATTTCCCCTCCATCATCACGACCACCACTAAACCCTTATTTATTGTCTGCCAATACTGGAATCTCATTGAATGGAAACAATGGGATCTGGTGCTGAAAAAGCAATGCCTATTTCAGAAACAAAGACGATTTCCTTGCGGCTGCCTTCCCCAACCTGGTGCCCTCAAGATGTGTTGGGCTGCAACTCCCATCATTCCCCAGCCAGTTGGAAGAAGGCAGCCTGAGCCACTGCGCCTACACTGCCATCCTCTTCCCCTCCCTCTGACAACCTTGACAACTAAATCTTGAAATGATAAGCTTGCTGCTGCTTATATGGGCCAGCTGCCCTGAGTGAAGAAGGACCTAATTAGGTAAGTAAACTTTGAGATCTAAAGCAACAGAGGCACCCGTTTTGAAAAACACCAAGGTCAACACTCTGGCAAAATGGTTGCTAGTTGTGGGCAAGAACTCCTGCTTGTGCTAAGCAGCTCACGTTAGTTCATGTGACCCAAGATAAGAAGGATCTTTATCTTCCTGAAAGGCTCTCCTGTATGCTCTTACATCAAGTGGAGGACATGTGAAAACAAACACACACACACACGCCCATAGCAAGGGCCGTGTCACATCTGCATTGTTGTCACTAAAGAGCTATGGGATGGTGTCACGTAACTCTTTGACACCACGTTTCTTCAACAGGGCTGCCTTTGATATCTCTGATGCCACCTGAAGCAAAGTGTCAGATGGCAAATCTCCCCTGCTCGTTTTAGGGCCCAATCCTAGGCATGTTTAGACAAAAAAAAGTCCTACTTTTTTCTCTCTAAACATACCTAGGATTGCATCCTTAATAACAGAAAAATATTGAGCTTAGAACAGCTTTTCCCAACCTGGTGTCCTCCAGATGTGTTGAACTACAACACCCTCAATCCTCAAGCCAGCATAGTAGGAGCTGTAGGTAAGCGGGGTCAGCCCTGGTTAGTACTTGGATGGGAGACCGCCTGGGAATCAGGCTTCCTGCATTGAGCAGGGGGTTGGACTCGATGGTCTTGTAGGCCCCTTCCAGCCCTATGATCTATGATCAATGATTTAAACATTTGGAGGACTTCAGCTTGGGGAAAGCTGGCTTAGAAACAGGAACATCACTCTCCTCACTCTCCCTAAACCCCCAAGACACACTTTGGAATCCTCAGCGGTGCAGCTAGGGCTGGACCTTGGGGCCAAAGTTCAGAGCCCAGCAGCCCAGGGGCCCCCCAAATGACCACCCAGAGAGCGGCAGGTGATCTGGGCAGCAGAAGCAAACTCCATCTTATTCCTGTAGTCATGGGGTGCTATGATTTCAGTGAGTTTAATATACAAAACTGCACATGCTCAGAGTTCGCTTTTAAATCAGGACTAGCAAAGAGTTTTGTTGTTATTGTGCTCATATATCAGGAATGTGGAAGAAGCTGTAAAGCATGGAATGGTGTTTAGGAAACAAAAATAAATGTTCGTTGTGCATTTCACAACTGAAGTAATACAGCATGGCCATCTAAAGCGGGTGGGCATAAGGCCATTAAATCCAGGGTCTAAAATTACCTAGCTGCACCAACTGAATCCCCTGCCTGAAGCAACTTCAGTGCTTCAAGTCAAAGCCAGCCCTGCCCTATAAGTTTTAAATAGACAGATGATCTCAAGCATGAGGCTGCATCTCTGTCATTTGAACGACTTCATCCAACTCTCAAGATCGCAAATGTAAAGAAGGAGAACTGAGGAGATTCAAGAGACACTTCCTTCTTGATTGACGTCTATGAAGCCATACCAGTTTGCCAAGGGACGATGCAGTGTTACATTTCAGCAAAGAATATTTCAGTTATAGTATTGTTGATTCCAGTCTCAGCAAGATCCAGGTTCTCCACAAGGGCCCTAGGTAAAATATGAAATTAAGGGTGCAATCCTATGTGTTTTTAGACAGAAAAAAGGTCCTACAATGCCCAGCATTTCCCAGCCAGCATGGCTGGCTGGGGCTTACTGAAAGATGTAGGACTTTTTCTATCTAAATATGCATAGGATTGTGCCTAAAGAAACAAAAAGACTTCCACTCATATAATTTGCTTTCCCATTCAAATTAAAATTAGTAGAGTAGCCAAAGAAACAAACTGTCCCCGCATCCCCACCCCAATATTTATTGTTATTTATTTATTTATTTATTTATTTATTTATAATATTTCTTGCCTGCCTTGCAGGACAGAAGCCCTCCCACAACGCCAACTGTATCCAGTTGTCAGACACTTTGTACTTCCTTGGAAGAAATTTAGAAACAAAAACTATATGAAAAGAAAATATCAGCTCTAGGAGGAGGATGCTGCTGAGGTTTTCATTTAATCTCCTCACCTGCATATCCATAAATGCATATTTTCATGAGCAGTCAGAAACAATAAATTAAGTTTGATGTTCATCAGGGTATGAAGCGGGGTGGGGGGATGGGATTGCAGGTCAACGAATTAGAAATGGAGAGAGTTAGAGAGAGAAAAGAGGGAGAGAGAAATAAGTCATGAGTGAGTCATTCTTGAGCATCCTGCTTAGTCACCTGTACATCTTCTCTCCCGGCAGATTGAAGGTAGTGCAGATGCACTACCCACTTCCTCATTTTGACAAGGATGGTTTTTTTTTTTTTTTAAAGAGTGAGAGGCAGAGAGACGGATCAGAAAATAAGGTGGTTGTGGGGTTTTTTTCTAGTGTAATAATAGAACCAACCTTTCCAGAGCTCCTCCCACACCCCAGCCCCCCCCATTTTATTTTTCGATTAAATCATGAATCAACTTGTTCATTTTAGAGCATTACATTTCCTAAATGTTGCCTGGTAATTTTGACCTCGTAGGAAGTTGCCATGGGGAAGGGGATGATGTCATTAGCACAAAAAGCACTGAATTTACACATACAACAGGAACGGAGCTATTTATACAGAGCTGCTCCCGCCCCCTCTTTTAGTGCTGGCATGAGGGGAAGGGTGGGCCGGCCGAGGTTCTTGTCAGCCTTGTCTTAGTGATGAACTTTGCTCGCTTGTCAAGAAATGCTCCACGTCGCTGAAGTGTCACAGGTTTCAGGCATCATCCGTTGTATACATGGAAGACTTCCGCTCCTTTGCTCAGAGATGATTTCTACTGAACCCCTAAATAATAGAGATGGTATTTTGCATGCATACATCAACAGGGCATCCAGAATGCTCTCTTCATTGGCCTGCTGCCACTTAGTTAGAATGCTCCTCTAAAAGCAGTCACCTTCAAGGTGGGGTCCAAAGACTGTGCTAAAGGTCTACAAGGCAGTGTTCCTTTCACTCTCTCTCTCTCCCCCCACACACACATACACCATAGTATCTTCACAAGTACACTCAGCTCTCCTATAGTTGACTCTTTGTCTTCTTACACACCATGTGCCACTATGGGGATCTTCTGCGAGCAGGAGAACAGAAGGGCACAGCAGATAGATCCCCCCGGATGTCTCCATGATTGTCTGATTGGAACTGAGTCTTGTGCCTCTAAGGAAGGTGGAATGAAGGAGAGGGGTGTCTTTAAGTTTATTGGAGACAAAATGTGGAGTCTCTCAAGACTGAAAAGATTGACGATCATGGCTTTACAGAGGCTTTCAAAAAAATAGATGGGTTAAGAACATAAGTTCAGCCCTGAGTGCTCATTGGAAGGACAGATACTGAAGCTGAAGCTCAAATATTTTGGCCACCTAATGCGAAGAGAAAACTCTCTGGAAAAGACCCTGATGCTGGGAAAGACTGAAGGCAAAAGGAGAAGGGGACGGCAGAGGATGAGATGGCTAGATAGCATCACGGATGCAATGAATATGGACTTGAGCACGCTCCGGGAGAGAGTGCAGGACAGGAAGGCCTGGCGTGCCATGGTCCATGGGGTCATGAAGGGTCGGACATGACTGAACGACTGAACAACAACAAGAACATAAGAGGACCCCCACTGGATCAGACCAAGAGTCCATCTAGTTCAGCATTCTGTTCTCATGGTGGTCAACCAACTGCCCACAGGAAACCCACATGCAGGACATGAGTGCAACAGCATTCTCTTGCCCCTGTTCCCCAGCAACTAGTGTACATAGGCTTACCACCTCTGATGCTGGAGGTAGCATAGAGGCAACAGGATTAGTAGCCATTGATAGTCTTCTCCTCCAGGAATTTGTCCAATCCCTTTTTAAAGCCATCCAAATTGGTGGCCATTGCTACATCTTGTAGAAATGAATTCCATAGTTTAGCTATGCACTGTGTGAAGAAGTACTTCCTTTTATCTATCCTGAATCTCCCACCTTGATGACCCCGGGTTCTAGTATTATGAGAGAGGAAGAAAAATGCCTCCCTATCCACTTTATCCACACCATGCATAATTTTGTACACCTTTATCATGTCTTCCCTTATTATTTTGCATAAAGATAGCCGCTCATATGGATTGTTAGCAAAATGAAATCTTGGGCAATATCCAGTGTTGTGCAGGTGATGGCATATCTCACATTGGAAGGTATATGAACCCTTGAACATCATTTGCCAGAAATGCCCTACTGCACACTACATAGGACAAACAGGCAGATGTCTATGCAAAAGAATAAATGGACACATATCTGACATCAGGAATAGCAATGTTCAGAAAGCTGTTGGGGGACACTTCAGCCTTCCAGGAAACTCTGTCACAGACCTTAAGGTGGCCATTTGTGAACAAAGGAATTTCAAAGATAGGTATCAATGTGAAATTGCTGAAGTACAATTCATCAAGAGATTCAGCTCTATTTCCTGTGGTTTGAATGACCAAGGCTTTTTTAAACATCACATTACATATGTTAATCAGCTCAGCATTGCAATGATGTCTGTGTTATCACTCAGCAACATTTTGTGAATGGCAACTGTGAAGGTAATCACCACAGTCTCAACTTTTTGCATTTCAGTTCCCTCTGACAACACAGTTTACATATCCTCCTCCACCCCCACCCCCACCCCCACATGTGCATATAAATCTGCCCGTACGAGGTTAATGTTTCATGCATCTGGTGAAATGGACAGTGCCCTCAAACGGTTATGCCAGAATAAAATTGTTAGCCTTTAGGGTGCCAAAAGAATTGTTGTTTTTTATAATATGTGGTGTGTGTGTGTGTGTGTGTGTGTGTGAGAGAGAGAGAGAGAGTGTTAAGCGAACTGGCTCAATACTGAGCTAAGATGGCTCAATGGTCTGATGTGATATAAAGAAGCTTCTTGTCTGTATTACCTGATGTACAATGCTTTTTCAGTGGACACAGTGTTCACACATTCCGCTGACACTCCACACATGGAGTTCTATGTACATGTGTCTGTATGAATCAGTTCTTACTTTCCTGCCTCTCCTTCAGTGTACTTGCAAAGTACTTTCTGCTCCTTCTTTGGGCAACAGGTGGGGCTTTGGCAAATATAAGCAGCACAATGATCTTCACACCTATAGATGAGGCTCAGTATTGGGCTTTAACACCTTTTATCTGGCCATGAGTAGTACAAAGGAGATGCAGATCCAGCTAGCCAGAGGGTTTAAACTGAATGTGTATTGTAATGAAATGCAGCAGCTTTCTTAAACATTGCACCTACATCACCAAAGGCTACCTTCAAATGAGAGTCCTCTCTGAATGGTGTGTGCCTTTGGGGTCTATGTGACTATGTATCAAATTACTTGGCTCCTGCACTCTAGAGCAAATCCCAGCAAAAATGGCAGAGAAAATATGGCTCTGACCGAACATAGGCCTAGACAGAGGAGAACAGAATACAGTTTATAAACTAGTAAAAGCAGCAGACCTCCAGGGCTGCAATAAGAAGTCTGCAAAGCTATGTCAACATAACACTAATTTAACTGTCATGGCTTTCACCCATCCAAACAGAATCCTGGGAATTGTGGTTTAGTGAAGGTGATGGGAGTTCTGTGGTCCACTGGAGAAGGAAATGGCAACCCACTCCAGTAGTCTTGCCAAGAAAACCCCATGGAACGTATCACAAGGCTAAAAGAGATGACGCCGGAAGATGAACCCCTCAGGGCGGAAGGTGTCCAATATACTACTGGGGAAGAGCAGAGGGTATTTCCAAGTAGCGCCAGAAAGAGTGAAGCGGCTGGGCCAAAGCCGAAGGGACACTCAGCTGTGGATGTGTCTGGTGGTGAAAAGAAAATCCGATGCTGTAAAGAAAAATATTGTTTAGGAACCTGGAACGTAAGATCAATGAATCAAGGTAAGCTGGAGGTGGTCAAACATGAGATGGCAAGACTGAACATCGACATCTTGGGAATCAGTGAACTAAAATGGACAAGCATGGGCAAATTTAATTCAGGTGACCATCATATCTACTACTGTGAGCAAGAATCCCTTAGAAGAAATGGAGTAGCACTCATAGTCAACAAAAGGGTGGGAAAAGCAGTACTGGGGTACAATCTCAAAAATGATAGAATGATCTCAGTATGAATCCAAGCCAAACCATTCAGTTTCACAGTAATTCCAGTCTATGCCCCAACCACTGAGGCCGAAGAAGCTAAGGTTGATCGGTTCTATGAAGACTTACAACACCTTCTAGAACTAAAACCAAAAAAAGATGTCCTCTTCATCATAGGGGATTGGAATGCTAAAGTAGGAAGTCAAGAAATCACCGGGATAACAGGCAAGCATGGCCTTGGTGTACAAAATGAAGCAGGACAAAAGCTAATAGAGTTTTGCCAAGAGAACATGCTGATCATAGCAAACACTCTTTTCCAACAGCACAAGAGGTGACTCTATACATGGACATCACCAGATGGTCAACATCGAAATCAGATTGATTATGTCCTTTGCAGCCAAAGATGGAGAAGCTCTATACAGTCAGTAAAAACAAGACCTGGAGCTGACTGTGGCTCAGATCATGAGCTGCTTCTTGCAAAATTTTGGCTTAAATTGAAGAACGTAGGGAAAACCACTAAACCATTCAGGTATGACCTAAATCATATCCCTTATGAATATACAGTGGAGGTGAGGAATAGATTTAAGGGATCAGACCTGATAGACAGAGTGCCTGAGGAACTGTGGACAGAGGTCCGTCACATTGTTCAGGAGGCAGCAACTAAATCCATCCCAAAGAAAAAGAAATGCAAGAAAGCCAAGTGGCTGTCTGAGGAGGATTTACAAGTAGCTGAGGAAAGAAGGGAAGCGAAAAGCAAGGGAGAAAGGGGAAGATATACCCAACTGAATGCAGAGTTCCAGAGAATAGCAAGGAGAGACAAGAAGGCCTTCTTAAATGAACAATGCAAAGAAATCGAGGAAAACAACAGAATGGGAAAGACTAGAGATCGCTTCAAGAAAATTGGAGATCTGAAGGGAATGTTTTGTGCAAAGACGGGCATGATAAAGGACAAAGAAGGCAGGGACCTAACAGAAGCAGATGAGATTAAGAAGAGGTGGAAAGAATACACAGAAGAACTATACAGGAAAGATCTGAATGTCCCTGATAGCCATGATAGTGCGGTCACTGACCTTGAGCTGAACATCCTCGAGAGTGAATTCAAGTGGGCCTTAGGAAGCATTAGTGACTACAAAGCTAGCGGAGATGACAGTATTCCAGCTGAGCTATTTAAAATCCTAAAAGATGATGCTGTTAAAGTGCTGCACTCAATATGCCAACAAATTTGGAACACTCAGCAGTGGCCGCAAGACTGGAAAAGGTCAGTTTACATTCCAATTCCAAAGAAGGGCAACGCCAAAGAGTGTTCAAACTACCGCACAATTGCGCTCATTTCACATGCCAGCAAGGTGATGCTCAAAATCCTACAAGCTAGGCTTCAGCAGTATGCGAACCGAGAACTACCGGAAGTACAAGCTGGGTTTCAAAGAGGCAGAGGAACTAGAGATCAAATTGCCAACGTTCGCTGGATCATGGAGAAAGCAAGAGAATTCCAGAAAAACGTCCATTTCTGCTTCATTGACTACGCTAAAGCCTTTGATTGTGTGGATCACAACAAACCGTGGCAAATTCTTAAAGTGATGGGAATACCAGACCACCTTACCTGTCTCCTGAGAAACCTGTACGAGGGTCAAGAAGCAACAGTAAGAACCAGACATAGAACAACCGATTGGTTCAAAATTGGGAAAGGAGTACGACAAGGCTGCATATTGTCACCCTGCTTATTTAACTTATATGCAGAGTACATCATGAGAAACGCCGGGTTGGATGAATCACAGGTCGGAATTAAGGTTGCCGGGAGAATTATCAACAACCTCCGATATGCAGATGATACCACCCTAATGGCAGAAAGCGAAGAGGATCTCAAGAGCCTCTTGGTGAGGGTGAAGGAGGAGAGTGCAAAAGCTGGTTTGAAACTCAACATTAACAAAACTAAGATCATGGCATCTGGCCCCATCACTTCCTGGCATATAGAAGGGGAAGAAATGGAAGCTGTGACAGATTTTATTTTCTTGGGCTCCAAGATCACCGCAGACGGTGACTGTAGCCATGAAATTAAAAGACGCTTGCTCCTTGGGAGGAAAGCTATGGCAAACCTAGACAGTATAGTAAGAAGCAGAGACATCACCTTGCCGACAAAGGTCCATCTAATCAAAGCTATGGTTTTCCCAGGAGTAACGTATGGCTGTGAGAGCTGGACTATAAGGAAGGCTGAGCGCCGAAGAATTGATGCTTTCGAACTGTGGTGCTGGAGAAGACTCTTACGAGTCCCCTGGACTGCAAGGAGGTCCAATCAGTCCATCCTAAAGGAAATCAACCCTGAGTGCTCCTTGGAAGGACAGATACTGAAGCTGAAGCTGAAATATTTTGGCCACCTAATGCGAAGAGAAAACTCTCTGGAAAAGACCCTGATGCTGGGAAAGACTGAAGGCAAAAGGAGAAGGGGACGGTAGAGGATGAGATGGCTAGATAGCATCACCGATGCAATGAATATGAACTTGAGCACGCTCCGGGAGAGAGCACAGGACAGGAAGGCCAGGCGTGCTATGGTCCATGGGGTCACGAAGAGTCGGACACGACTGAATGACTGAACAACAACAACTTAAGTACCTGTAGTACCTAAGACAGATAGGCCCTACATAAAGGAGAAGAGCATTTCAGTATGTTTTTCAATAGCAAAGTATCTTAGACTTCGCCACAGAAACTTTGATTTCTAAAGGGAACTAAATCAACAAGATGAACATTCCTTGTAGCAAGGCACCAATCCACACCAAGGCTTGGGAGAAATAAGCCATTACAATGGTGCCAATAGGTGCGGGGCAAGATTCACAGGCCTCTTTTTGAATATATTCAGTATTACACTGCAAAAAATAAAAAGGCAATTGATTTCAAGAGCATCTGACGCACCAGTGTGGGAGGAGCAGTCCTGTGTGCCCCTCTCTTCCCATTTCAGACCACATTTGATTTCTTGGGAGCATCTCTCTTTCTCTCTCTTGCGCATTTCTGTTGTGTGAGTTATCAAAGAGTAACCACAATGTTGTTGTTCGGTCGTTAAGTCGTGTCCAACTCTTCGTGACCCCATGGACCATAACACGCCAGGCCTTCCTGTCCTCCGCTGTCTCCCGGAGTGTGCTCAAATTCATATTCATTGCATCGGTGATGCCCTCTTGACCCCCGTACAGGTTTCTCAGGTTTCATACAAGTTTCTCAGGAAACAGGTATCTTTATCATGCCCGTCTTTGCACAAAACGTTCCCTTGAGGTCTCCAATTTTCTTGAAGCAATCTCTAGTCTTTCCCATTCTATTGTTTTCCTCGATTTCTTTGCATTGTTCATTTAAGAAGGCCTTCTTGTCTCTCCTTGCTATTCTCTGGAACTCTGCATTCAGTTGGATATATCTTCCCCTTTCTCCCTTGCTTTTCGCTTCCCTTCTTTCCTCAGCTACTTGTAAAGCCTCCTCAGACAGCCACTTGGCTTTCTTGCATTTCTTTTTCTTTGGGATGGATTGAGTTGCTGCCTCCTGAACAATGTGACGGGCCTCCGTCCACAGTTCCTCAGGCACTCTATCAGGTCTAATCCCTGAAATCTATTCCTCACCTCCACTGTATATTCATAAGGGATATGATTTAGGTCATACCTGAATGGTTTAGTGGTTTTCCCTACGTTCTTCAATTTAAGCCAAAATTTTGCAAGAAGCAGCTCATGATCTGAGCCACAGTCAGCTCCAGGTCTTGTTTTTACTGACTGTATAGAGCTTCTCCATCTTTGGCTGCAAAGGACATAATCAATCTGATTTCGATATTGACCATCTGGTGATGTCCATGTATAGAGTCGCCTCTTGTGCTGTTGGAAAAGAGTGCTTACTATGATCAGCGTGTTCTCTTGGCAAAACTCTATTAGCCTTTGTCCTGCTTCATTTTGTACACCAAGGCCATGCTTGCCTGTTATCCCAGTTATTTCTTGACTTCCTACTTTGGCTTTCCAATCCCCTATGATGAAAAGGACATCTTTTTTGGATGTTAGTTCTAGAAGGTGTTGTAGGTCTTCATAGAACCAATCAACCTCAGTTTCTTCGGCCTCAGTGGTTGGGGCATAGACTGGAATTACTGTGACACTGAATGGTTTGCCTTGGATTCGTACTGAGATCATTCTATCGTTTTTGAGATTGTACCCCAGTACTGCTTTTCCCACCCTTTTGTTGACTATGAGTGCTACTCCATTTCTTCTAAGGGATTCTTGCCCACAGTAGTAGATATAATGGTCACCTGAATTAAATTTGCCCATGCTTGTCCATTTTAGTTCGCTGATTCCCAAGATGTCGATGTTCAATCTTGCCATCTCATGTTTGACCACCTCCAGCTTACCTTGATTTATTGATCTTACGTTCCAGGTTCCTAAACAATATTTTTCTTTACAGCATCAGACTTTCTTTTCACCACCAGACACATCCACAGCTGAGTGTCCCTTCGGCTTTGGCCCAGCCGCTTCACTCTTTCTGGCGCTACTTGGAAATACCCTCTGCTCTTCCCCAGTAGTATATTGGACACCTTCCGCCCTGAGGGGTTCATCTTCCGGCGTCATCTCTTTTAGCCTTGTGATACGTTCCATGGGGTTTTCTTGGCAAGACTACTGGAGTGGGTTGCCATTTCCTTCTCCAGTGGACCACATTTTGTCAGAACTCTCCGCCATGACCTGTCTGTCTTGGGTGGCCCTGCATGGCACAGCTTATGGCTTCACTGAGTTACGCAAGCCCCTTCGCCACAACAAGGCAGTGATCCATGAAGGGGGATGATATACACAACTTTTTTTTGCCGGCCTTTGAACCTTGTGGTAATACTTTCCACAAATCTGTAATGGCACCTGTGATGAACATTTGTTGGGGTTACTTTATTCTACCTCATGGCACCACTAATCAACTTTCCGCTTTGCATAGTGTAACAACATAGTTCACAGTATCCTGTCAAACAGCTGATCTTGGCACGTCACACTTTCATACTGACTACACATCAAAGAATCATTAAACAAGAGGACTGCGGCTTCTTCACTGGCTGAAGGACACAGGCGTGGATGGTGGCAGGGGGTGGGGGAGAGAGAAACACTGAACAACCCAAAAAATCTGACACCTCTATTAAAAGCTTAAAGGTTTCATCATTATGGTGCCAGATTAGAGTTACTCTTGGAAATTGCATGTTTCTCGGCATACAGCACAGTCTGTAATATCTTCTCCCTGTTGTGGTTTCATGATTTGCTTATCAGGCTTTCCCTGTTTTTCTCACAGTGTACTTGTAAACAGCCATAGGGATGCTACAAATGACTTTAATGGATTTTTTTTTTTAAAGAAAACTTTTGTGGTATGGGTTCTTTTTGTGCAAGTAGCACAGTTCATTGTGGGCATAATCATAATTACTCAATCCTCCTCCCCATGCCTGCTAACACCAGGCAGCAGGGAGAGACAGCAGACCACCAGCCACATCCCAAATCAAAAGCACCAGCCCGTGTGAATCTTCTAATATGGGTGTGTGTGGCTAGGGCAATACAAGGCAAGCAGTAGGGCAACTTGAACTTTGTTCGTAGACTGCACAGCACACCAGCACCGCTGAAACTAGTCTAAAAATAAAAATGGGCTGGTACTTTTAACTAAACGTACTGATGTGCTTTCAGTAACTGTTCTTGTATAGTAATCTCTGCCTTCAGACCTTCATTTTCAGCAAGCAGCTGCCTGCAGGCCCTTTTCTTCACAAGAATTATTACCATCTGGCCCAACGATCCAAACATGAATGGTGTGTCTGCTTCATAACTAGTTTTATTCTGGTGCTGGTCAGGCATCTGACTTCTCAAGAGCATCACATGGATAGGCCTTCAGACACAACTGATACCCTGACACCCTCCCCAGTCAAATACCAGTACCCTGGCATAGTGCATTCAGCAGGTGTGAAAGCTAAAGGGAGAGATGGGAGTCACCTGAGGATGTGATCTCCAAGAGCCCTTTCACAGAACAGCATTGGCTAAGTACAGTCTGCTGTGAAACACCATGTGCCCAACACAGAGTAATTCTCCGGGTCTCACTGCCTAAGGCTAACTGACATTTTAGACATCAATAATGAACAACCTAGGTTAGGTAACAGGCTGAAAAACAAATGTGTTAAACCCACTAAAAGTGGTAGTCCATGCAGGCACCATCAGGGGAATTTTCATAGCACTGTATAGCATGCAGTACTGCACATCAAGCACTAGAATTTAGCCAAAGGCTATTCTAGAATATTTATTAATAGGGAAATCAGATACAACACTAGAGAGAGATATAGAAATGTCAGACAGTTTACACAGGCAAGGACAGAGAAGCTTTGTAGGGAGATGACAAAGATAATTTTTTAAAAAGTATTTATAATTCATGAGTTAATAAAATTTAGGCCATTTATATAGCATTTTAAGGATTCTTCCATCTACCAGTGAACATGAAGTCAGTTATTTCAATTTAGATAATTTTGAAAAAGACAACTTAACTGTAAGTAAAAAAGTGTAATTGTGAAATGCCTGTTTCCATTTCTGGCCAGTTTCTGTATAAATAATACAGTATTTATTTTTAAAAATGTATTAATAATCTCTCCACTTAAAAAGCATCCAAGGTAATGTAAAGAAAAACTAGATTTAGTTGATGCATGAGAACAACAGTCTCAAATGGATCAGCCTTATTTAGTGGAATGGGATGCAAGTGTAAGCAGGCACATTTATGAAAGATAAATTAGATTTTAGTAATTTTTCATCTTTTTTAGCCAAAAGATATAAGCTTTGCCATCTACATATGTGAATATTGTATTTGCATCAGTAGTGCTAAAATACAGAGCTGCGACTGGATAGGACTTAGTGGCTACAATCCAGCAATTAGCTGAAGTTGTAGTTATGTGTATGCCATATTGTGGTTTACCTACAATCTTCCAGAACTACTTACGAAGATGAATAGCTCCCTTGTGGGGGTCATTCAGTTTTTCCCTCCTAAGCGTTTGGAACACAATGCATCCTCACATACAACAGTAAGCTAGGATTGGTTTCAGCACCCTGTCAAGTGTATATCTAGTGGCAATCTTGGAATTGTTACTAGATACATGTATTAAGGAGCCCCTAGTGGCATACTTTGAGCCACTTGATTCAGCCAAAGGGAAACGCTATATGCAAATTGATCTGGTGTTGGCTTACACAACTTAACATGTTACAGGCTGTACACACATTTTCACGTGTGTGTATTCAATTACTGTGGTCTTGCCACCAAACTGGATGTCACACAGAGATGTATATGGGCATGGCTGCTACACATTTTATGTGCTGTGGCAGGCGCGCACACATCTGCACCTGATTACACATACAAGATTCTGTTCATGAACCAGCAGCCATAACAAAACAAAATAGACAGATGCCAGTTCTGGTTTCGAATTTGTCCAGTCTTAAGTTTGGTTCATTCCATTTCTGCATTCGTTTGAGAATTCATTGGGAAAGTTCACATGAAAAATTGTATGCACTTTTATGCACATTTCTTCTGATATGCATTTTTGCAAACCATTTTCCCTGAAAAAGAATTATGGGCATTATTTTCAGAAATACACACATTTTGGGTGCATTTTCCCCTAAAATACAAATTTTTGAATTGGAGAATTGAATTGCAAAGTTTGGAGAAATACACATTTCAAAGGATAACTGTGTTCACATATTGGCTTGAAAGTGCAAAATTAGGTAAGCTTGCATTGAAATGTGAACCAAATGAATTTCCTCCCCGTCCCTAGTTGCTGACACAACCACCATGGCAGAGGGTGGTAGTACTGTTATCTATATCATGAGATTCATGCAGTGCATCAGAGTTGATCGGCAGGGGTGATCTATCAAGAGACAGAATTCATCTCAGGCCCACAGAATTACTTGCAGGTTTGAATTTCATCCTCACAAACTTGAGAATAATTCAGTAAGATGGACATATCTTGGACACCAGTGTGTTTTGGGATTCCACCGACATTAGGGATACGCTAGTGCAGAGGTAGGCAACCTTTTCAATGTTCCGGAGGGGACATCTATATTTTTTTTCTGATCCTGAGGGCACATTTCTCTCTTCTTTCACCCCCCACTTGCCTGCAATCTCTCTTCTTGCCCCCCCACCCTGGAATCTCCCCCCCACCCACACACCCCAAACCTGGTGCTTTCAGATTTTCTCAACAGTTGCTAAACAAGTTCCAAGCCACTTTAAGTATCACATGCTGTCAACCATCTTTGCATTGAAGATTGTGAGCTTATCTGTATTGAATTCAAAAAGCCACACTGTGGGTCTGAGGCACTGTACCATGAACAACTTAATTTATTTCAAACAGTAGTTGTGATTCATGTTGTATGTTGCTGCAGATTTACTTTATTTGGGCAAAATCAGGGAGCCCTCAGGCTGTGTGAATTATCTACGATTGTGATCCAAAAGAGTACCTCTTCAAAAGAGGAGTAAAGTAGTACCAATAGTTTAACAATGCATCGATAAATACTAATTAGAACTTCAATTTTTTCCTTCACTAGAAGTTAGACCATAGATATAATCAGAACAGACCTCAGGAGGTTATCTAGATGTAGACTCTAAACATCACACACCCTTTAGTAGGTAAAGTTTAATGGCTGAGTGATAATTACAAATCAGCTGTTTTATAGTGGGGTCTTTTGTCCTGCAAAAATGTTTTGAAGCAGTGTCCACTGTATAAATTCTGATTTAACCCCCCTTCACTCTGTGAGAGAGCTGTTTTCTGCCAGTGAAGTGATAATACAACAACTATATGCAAGGGACCCACAGTTTAGTCACAGGATCATTACCAATTGTGACTAGTGAAGAATTGGGCTTATGCCCAATATTAATCACCAAATGTCTAATGATAAATCAATTTCAATGCAAAACATGATTCAAGGGAAGAGATCCAAATAATATTTTAGATCAATGACCGCAGGACAGCTTAAGGTATTGCAAAGAAAAAAGTTTCTGGCAGCACTGAAGTAACTATTAGTTATTGAACCAGAGCCACATATGATTGACATGCTCTTCACAAGCAGACTGCAATCCTTTCCACCTAAGCTGAAAGTTACATAGAAACATAAGCCTGTTTCTGATGGTTTCATAACTACAGGATGAATGGGACCAGGCTGTTTGTCAACTGAACTAGTGGTATTTCAGAAACAGAGATCCTCAACCACCATGATCCAACTTAATTATAGATCTGTATGATGTTGACTGAGACTGATACATCAAACAAGAATTTGTCCACTAGTGAAAGCAGTTGCCACATCTGCCATCTGAGGTCCAAATTCTATGGGAGATTATTCATGCAACTGCATGGTTGGTTGATCTTTTTAAAGAAGCAGCAGTCATGCAGTGGGGAAGGAGAAGAGATCATTTAACCTTTTGCCCTTGCTGTGGCCCAGATCCCCCCCCCCCCCGCACATTGCTGTTATTTGCATTAGGAGGAAAGCTCCCACAGGGCAGCCCTGTCTGGATCAGTACTGTGCCAGGGGCAAAGGGTTAATCCCCCACCCGCTGCCATTTAGTTAAACACTAACCACACAATTGCTATTTACTAAGCAACATCACATCTAGTTTGGCCTCAACACCTGATATTTGAGTTCTTGTCTTTTCTCATATAGCCCGCTAACGCTTTCAGTTGCATTGTGTATTCAAAAGGAACTTGCAACCCAAATTGCTGAGAAAGCTATCAGGTGGATAAGAAATCTTTCATCCATCATAAATCGCTCAATATCAATAGCGCCAGCAACCAAATTCTGAAAGCCATGGGGCAGAATACAGGTGGCTACAAAACAGTTTTATTGAACAGTGATTACAAGAAGAGGACAAGACAGACTACAGATTTATAACAATGCGAGGATGAAGAACTCAAGGTATCATAAAGTGATGGAAACTGAAAACATTTCAACGGCTATTCACAAGGAAGTTTTAATAGTACAGAGAGATCTGCCAGTGAACAGAAACTGTACATATAGTTAAGGCATCAGCTAGAATTCTTTTAATAGGTCATGAAGAAATAAACGTGGAAGCAGTTTCAACTGTTTATACACTAGCAGTGAAAGAGAAGCAAGGATGAACTTTTTCTTGCCTCAGGGGTTGTTGTGAGTGGACAGTGAAGCTGAGAGATTTCAGAAGGATACTTTCTCTGTGTCAGAAGATATTTCCAACATGAAGGATGTCTTCCAGCTTTGTCAAGGAATCGCAGAGGCGTTCAGGGAAAGAACTGTCAAATGTGCTATTCAATTCCTCTCTCAGCTCTCTCAGCAGAGGCACAGTAGACTTACCATTTGCATTCAGAATTCTCTCAAAAATTTTACTCCACAAATCACCATCAACACACCTAAAAACCAATGGGAAAGCAGTTTATTGAGACTATCATACATATGGATGCTTCAGAATTCTTGCTTAAGCTATAATCTCTTAATTGTGCTTGAAGACAACAATCTGAGTCCCTTGTTGGACGTGGATTTATTTATTATATTTATATCCCACATGAATGCTCTCATGGAAGCAAACAATGAAACAAAAACTTGATAAATGGCAGGGGCATGAAAAGGAAGACTTGGAAAGGTCTCAAGTGTATGTTCCAGCTACGAAGTCATGATATCGGGGTCACTTGGGAAACTTATGCTGACACATTCCATTCACTAGACAAAAAGGTATCTTAAAGTTGGCAGATTGCACATGCTAGAAAGTTAAGTGCTTATTTATAAGCATGAACTTGTTTTGGATTCAGCGCATACATTTAAGAGTTAACACTGATTGGATATGGACATTTGGGATTTACTGACTCCAAACAAAGGGATGCGAGCTTAATGGTGAAATAAAACTTTTAAGAACTGCATAGGCACATCCCATGTTAAAGCCAGAGTAAAAGCTCTGCAGATCACCTAGGTCTAAAAGCAGGCTAGCTGCCTCACAGCTACGATAGGGCTAAACTTTGAAGAACTTGCTCACTCCTCACTGTTTACTTCACAATATAATATTGCCTCGTTTGGTTTGTTTACCAAAAGGGCAGGCTCAACTGCAGACAGATAGCTCCAAGGATGCATGTATCTGCTGCACCTCTTGCCTCCTGGGTAGCAATACGCCTTTCAACAGTGAACTGATTAAAAGAAAAGTGAATGGGCTGTATAGTTTAAGGCTTTTTACCAACTAAAAACCAAATTATGAGTCAGGGTAGAGGTGGGGAGTAGTCATACACACACTTGCAACTGTGGGCTTAAATTACTGCAACAAAACTCAGATTTGCTTATAAGGAAAATACATACATTTTACCAAGGAATGCAGTTTTTTACTCCTTTTGATATTCCATGTGTTAAAAGCACGCATTAGAAACAAGTGGGGAGTCTAACAGAAGATAACAACCCTAATACTGCAAGTATATATTTCTAGTAAGTCTTCCTTTCTCATCTGAAGGATTGATGCTATATTACATTTTGACTATTCCCCTTTAATATAGCAAATTCAATCATCTGTGCTTAATCAAACAATCGAAATGCTATTGCACAGACTGCAACTTCACAAATAGCCAACATAGAATTGATCTGAGTCACTCTCTGCTCATTTAGCCTAGAGCTTTCCTGCTTAAGCAAACTACTTCCCGCCATGACCATGCAAGGATAACAGCATTGGAAATCTCAGAGGACATGTTAACACAGCCTTGTAAATAAACCCACAGATATTACTAGCCTGCAATTTTTTAAACTAATCTGCTAGTAGTCTGCATTTCCATGCCAACTACAAAAAGGGAAAGCTCTCTCTTCTGCAGCCAGTGTGGAAATGCAGGATACCAGCCTTGGCTAGTTTTAAAAAATTGCCTTCTACCAAGTGGGCTGGTGGAGAAGGGAAGGGCTTCCGTTTTTCCATAGTCAGCCTGGAAACCAAGGGACTGACGGAAGAGAGATCCCTTCTTTCTCCACCAGTCCACTCACTTGCTTGCACAGAATTCCTTGTCTATAGTTATCAGGTGCGTTGTTAAATACAAAGGTGGCAGTATTCCTAAGAAACTGTCATATAGAAAAGCCATTTCTCACTTTAACAGCTGTATGTTTTTTTCTTCTTTTGTGAACCTGAAGCATTCTTCCCACCACCACTCAAAGAAGCCTTATCATCTAAAGGCCACAGATGAAACAAGTTGAAACAAAAACCATAATAATTCAAGCAATCACAAACCTTATGTAGTACAAATATGTTTAGTATTTGTATTTTAGTAAACCAAGCTTGCCTAGGCAGAAAAGAGTGTCAACTGAAACACCTTAGTCAAATTTGTCTGTCTAGCTGGAAACTTTCCATCAGTGTAATTTAACAAGCATTTTAAGGACAGGAACAAGGAGTTCCTGCACACACAAATATTTTGGCAAAGGCACTTTTTCTGCAAATATTCTGAATTTTCTAATCACCATAAGCATACTGCTCCTTGAAAACCGATCACACCCACAGCATGAGCCAGCTCCATGAAGTATTGCTGCTGATGCAAAACTATCTATTTTAAGCCTGTCTATTAAAAAACAGCTATAAAAAGGCAACTTTGTTCCTGCTCTTTAAAATACATGAAGCGCAACAGATAATCTTTCTGGGAACCTTCTGATTGGAAAGGTTTAATTCACTCAAATAAGACTTGTCAGGATGGTTGACAGGGAAAGGGCAGGGATCAATCTGCGTCAAATAAACGTCTATACACCCCCCTGATTCTACTAAAGTTGGAGATAAAAGCAAATATCCTAAAAGAGTTAGGATAAGTAGGCAGGCAAGCATTACTCAGTGGACCATTCCCTAAAGAGCTTTAAAATAAATCTGGCATGCCCTCTTCACAGACAGGATTGGAGAAAGGAAGCTGTAGATTTGAAGCAGCTCAATGGAATCATTTACTGTGGTATTTAAAGTCCAAGAAAGATATACCAGAATCCACATGATTGTCTGGAATACTTAATTGAGACAAGCAGTAATTAGAACTTTAACTCTCAATGGAGATCCCAGCGTGGGACACAGAGATAATCAGAGTTTATTTCATTACATTTGTAGCTCACCCTCCAGAGAACTGACAGTGGCGTATATTGGGGCAGTTCACACGTAATGACAGTCCACTGGCTGCTGGAGATGAGCAGGAGAGAGTAGGCACGCTGCCTGATTTTTATCAGCAACCTACGATTGGCTTGTTTGTAGGTTGTTGTACATGACGTGCAAACCCAGACCAATGGGTTGTTTAGGGGCTAAACAACGCAGTGGATAACCCTACAACAAATAATGGGTTTGCACGTCATACACAACAACCTACAAACAAGCCGATCATTGGTTTAAGTAAAAGCAGAAGTGGCAGGTGTGCAAGAGGCAGCACACTCTCTCCTGCTTGTGCATAGGTTATTCAAACCATGGGTTCTCATTATGTGCAAAGCAGGTCATCAGGTTATCCCATGTTATTCGGCTTCGGCTATGGGGTGGTATAGAAATGTAATAAATAATAATGTTATTATCAGAACGTTATGAGGTTGGTTTGCCTAAGAGCTAGCAAGTTGCTCAAGACCAGACAGCCTTAGAGCTGAGCAGGATTTGAACCCAGGTTTCCCCTGCCTAGTCCAATAATTACCCACTACTACACAGCTCTCCGGTTTTATCCAGATGAGCCTATTTCCTTAGTCCTTTTTCAACTATCCGAGATCTACCTTAGCTGCTGTTCCGCTGCAGTCTGATCCTGTACCCCAACTAGGGATGTACGAAAGTCACTTACCTGTTCGCGGATTATGTTGATGTTGGGGGGGAGGTGTTCCGTCCCTCCCCCCGGAATCCTGGCCGGCCGGCTCTGCTCCGCAGGGATTCTGCGGAGCTGCTGGCCGGCTCCACCAGCAGCCGGACATCCGGCCGCTGGCTAGCAGGGATGCAAATGGCGGCGGCCGTAGCCGCTGCCTTTTGCGTCCCTGCAGTCAGCCGTGATAGGCTACGTAAATGTTTACGTAGCCTATCACGTCTGACTAAAAAAACAACCACAACAACGCGCATACGCAAATGGCGGCGGCCATGGCCGCCGCCATTTGCGTTCCTTATTTTGGCACGTCTTAGTCTACATCAAGATTCACGTAGACTAAGACGGCGAAAATAAGGGGAACGCAAATAGCATAGCTGTTTGCGTTCCCCTTATTTTCGCCGTCTTAGTCTACGTAAATCTTGACGTAGACTAAGACGTGCCAAAATAAGGAACGCAAATAGCGGCGGCCATGGCCGCCGCCATTTGCGTACGTGCGTTGTTGTGGTTGTTTTTTCAGTCAGACGTGATAGGCTACGTAAACATTTACGTAGCCTATCACGGTTTGTTTGTTTGTTTTTAAACCTAGCCGTGATAGGCTACGTAAATCTTTACGTAGCCTATCACGTCTTTTGTTTTTTTTTTTAAACTGGAAATGGCGGTGGCCGCCGGTCAGAAGACTGGCCACCGCCACTGCCGAACCGCCACCGCAGCCACCCGGAAGATCCACCCCAGGTAAGTCTCGTCCCCCGGGGGGGGGGGGGGAGAGACCGTTCTGCCACCGATTTCGGGGGGCCGAATGCACTGGCATTCGGCCTCCCCAAGATCCGTGGCGGAATTCTCTGACATCCCTAACCCCAACTTCCATGTTCAATCCCTCTCTCCAAACCATTTTATTAATATACCCACAGCAAGGGCACTTTCACTTCTATCACACCTGAGGTTAAACAGGAGCAGTAGCAGAACATTAACAACTGGGAGGAAGGGATGCTACAGATTACAGATCTCACAGCCCTCTTAGAAAAAAAATGAAATGCATATTCCAATACACTTTTGGAAGCCTAACTTCCCTGACATCCAAGGTATATGCATGATTCTAGATGCTCATGGTTGCTTGAAAAATATTCTACAGAAGATGTTTTTTCTCACTGGCTATATCAGCCATCCTGTACCTGAAGTATATACTGAAGAACAGAGATTGCCAACTGGCCTCCCACAGCTGGTTGCACCTGCCCTCTCAACAACTGCTTACGAGGCATCATTTCTAAGGGTTCCCCCCCTGCCCTCTCACAGACACACACAGATGCCCTTGGGGCATGCCTGTTTCAGCAGTGGGAAGGTTGAGAGGTTACTAGAATTAACGTTTTAACCTGTCCTTCCTTCAAGGAGGCCTTTCCCCTTATCCTCACAGCTACTGTGTGAGGTAGGTTTGGCAGAGAGAAGTGGGCTGACTAGCTCAAGTTCACCCAGAAATCTGTGGGGCTAAACAGGGATCATGGGTGGAGCCCCTGAGTGGAGCTCAGTGGTAGAGCACATGCTTTGCATGCAGAAGGTCCCAGGCTCAATTCACACAATCTCAAGTTAGGGTAGGAAAAACTCTTGTCTGAAACCCTGGATAGCTACTGACAGTGTCAACAATACTGGGCTAGATGACCAAGGGTCTGACTTAGTATAAGGCACCTTTCTATGTTTCTAGGTTCTCCTAGAAGAACCTAGACCAGGTTCTCCTGGTCTAAGAAGCAGTGCACAACTCTCAGGCACTGCTTCCCAAGCAAGTCCTAGAGAAGCAGTGCAGCCAAAGCTGAATAATGCAGGCCCGAGAGTCATACATGCTGCATCTGAACTAGGCTGCCCCCAGCCTTTCCAGCCCTAGAATGGAAGCCTGCCCAAGAAGCTCCTGCAACCAGAGATGGGGCTTTGGAGGCATCTATTCAACAAGCTTGGCAGGAGAAGAGAGAGGCATTGGCCTGATCAAATGCTGATCAGCTCTCAGACTTCCCGCCCGGGTGGCTGATACTTTTCTCAACACTGAAGATTATTGCAGAGGCCTCTGGCACATCTTTTTTTAGTGCCAAGGGGATGATGTAGCCCAGGGGGCTAGACTCTCCTTGGCCAAGGTGTAAGGCAAAGGGGAAATGGAGGAGCAATAGTGCCACGGCTGGTGGTGCCTGGCCTACAACATTTTGGCTAAGGAGGCTTCAGTCCCTGAGGCTGAAGATGTTGGGCATTCCTGCTCTAAGATGTAGCTATCGTAATGGTCCATTGACTTACAATGTGTTGTGGCGAAGAATTAGCTCTGAAAAAAATCAAACATTAACATGTACTAAAGTTTAGTTACATGACCACATCGGTATCCTTTCTCCTCCATCAAGAATTGTCAGCACCACCACCACTTTGCAACACAGAACGAAAAGTGTGAATTATAAAAGTGTACCTAACACCTATGCTTCTACTCATTTGCCACTCAGCTTGTTCCAGATATCTTTACAAATTAGACTGTCAAGTTTAGAGGAATATATTTTGACATAATACACCAAAGAACTAGGGGGGAAAAAAGAACACTATTAGGTTAATTAGGCAGCCCATTTGTTTTTTGTCATTTCTTCTGGAAATAAATTAGATAACAGGGCTATTTCATAGTGCCAAGAGGAGATACTTATCACATTGTAGTTGTGGGTTAAAGTTTAGACCATATTTAAATTATGGCTGTCAAAACTATTAAATATGTTTTATTAAATAAACTGTCTTTCAGACAATTCATCAGTTAAATAAGTTTTAATAATTGTACATATTACCAAAACTTCAATATAATGCCTTTTTGTGGTATTGATGTTACGGTAACACATAGTTTAACACCTGTTAGAAAGAAAAAGCATATCATTTTAAGAATTCTACAGTAATGCACTAGAACCCAAAAATAAAAACTGAATTATGTGCTCTAAAACCCAAAGGCACACAGATTAGAAAATTGCTGTCACTGTTAAACAACTGATTAATGCTTTTAGATCTACTTTAAACATTAAATATCTAGTTTCTACCAACTAATGGTATCATTCCTATAGCTGTGAATCTAAACTAGACAACAAAGAGGTAGAGCAATAAAATGATCTTGGTTTACATGTCTAATACTTACTGGGATAAGTCTTTATTAGTTTTCCAGTAGCCTTTTTCCTGATGAACTTGCACACGTTCTCCAAACAACATAAGATGGACTGTGTTTGCAATGCCAAGCAAGTCCACCTGAAACCACAACAGAATTCATCAGTCTTCATATTGTCATCCTCTGCAGTTTGACATTCTTCATCACCCAAGTCACATGGTAAAAAAGTGTTTTTAGAAGCGCAGTCCCCTCCAGAAATACCATACCAACTTCTATGTTTCTAGTAAGTGCTCCAAAGGGAGGGATGGGGGGCAATGGCTGTTGGAAATAATTATTTGGAGTTGAAAAGAAAAGCAAGCAACGGCTTTAATACTCATAGAGCTATTGCATATGGAAATAAAACATCTGAAGTTATATGCTGCCCACTTCCTTCCGCCAATAGAAAATATGATGAAGGGGGTTATTCTCACATGCAAGCAGCGCCACAAATCTACGCCGCATGCTTGCTACAGAAAAGAGCAACACATTTGATTTTTCATTAAGTCAAGCAGTCCTAGTCAAGGGCCATCTGTGGTATTTATCCTGGAGGCAATACATTTTCACCTGGTAAGGAAGAGATTTTTCATCAAGGATCAGTTGCCCATACTGGGTCTGAGCTACTGGAAAGTCTTTCAGTGAATTCATTGCTGGCTGTAGCTGCAGGTCTAGGCTGTGAGAAAAATCCACTATCTTCAGAGCACTGGTAGTCTCAGCCATGGCAAATGGGTTGCAAATTCTGAGGAAAGATTGGCAGACAAACAATTCTGTTCAACACTACATTTAATTTGCACATGGCTATGTTGCTGCCTCCCTCTAGTGTTTGCCTTAAGAACTGGCACTAAAAGCAGCATAATTGTTAAAAGACTCCCTCTTAGCTTAGGATACTATGAGCGCTCTGCCTGCAGTCTCCACAGTGCTGCACTACTGCCAGCCCCAGATAACCCAAACAGCAGGCATAATAAATCAATTAGTCTTTAAGAGCCACAAGTCACTGGCTGCGTTCAAACAACACAACCCACACTCAGGATTGAGTATAGGTTGTGTGGGTTGTTGTTGAGCCATGGGTTGTTGTGTGAACCCAGCTGCACTAACACTATGGTTTATTAACCATTAACAGTTCACACTCAACAACAAACCATGGATTCTCTTTGTGGGTTGCTTGTGGAACACATGTATCCACTTCCCCAACCTAGCACTCTCCACATGTATTGTGTTTTATAACTGCCATCATACCCAGTTAGGTTTGAGAAGGATGCTCTACACCATGGGTGGGCAGAAAATAGATCTCCAGGTATTTTGGACTTCAACTCCCAGCATTCCTGTTAGCCATGCTGGCTGGGGCTTCTGGGAGCTAAATTCCAAAACACCTAGAGATCTACCTTTTGTTCACCCCTGATCTATACCCCACAATGAGCTACGGTGCCCATGGGCACCAAATTGCATATACAACCCCCACTCAGGGGTTGTCATGTTGTACAAAGCAAGTGTGGGTTATGTGAGGGTTAAACAACCTTTGCATAAGACAGACTATGGGTTGTTTAACCCTTGAATAACCCATGCTCACCAGGTTCTCATGACACAACAACCCAGAGTGAGGGTTGCATATTCAAAATGGCGGCTACACATGCCACAGGGTTAAATTACCTACTGTGGACTGCGTTGTGTGAACTGCTCCACAACCATCTCAGTGTGCATTGCCCACTTTAGGTGTACCATGTGAATATACCTTTACAGACAGAGTAATAAACGGAATCTCCCCCTATCTTGGCATAAGCAAGTATCACACCATGAACTCAGAACAATGATCAGTAAGGTCCCATGGCAAGCGACGCTAATGAGAAAAGGAGTCCAAGATGGGTGGGAGCTTTTAAAAAAATGAAATTCTCAAGGCACAATTACAAACAATTCCAACAAGAAGAAAAGGTGGAAGACAACAGAAGAAGCCAATGTGGCTTCACAAAAAGCTTAGGGATGACCTGGAAAGAAAAAAGGACAAATACAAGAAGTGGAAAGAAGGCCCAGTAACAAAGGAAGAGTACAGGCAGGTAGCACAGAATTACAGGGATGGCGTCAGGAAGGCTAAAGCTGAGAACGAGCTGAGGTGAGCGAGGGATGCTAAAAGCAACAAAAAGGCTTTCTTCAGCTACATGCACAGTAAAAGACAGAGGAAAGAAGTGGTTGTTCAGCTATTAAATAAGGATGGCAAAATGATAACAGATGACAAAGAAAAGGCAGAGGTGCTCAATTGGCTCAGTCTTCTCCCAAAAGAGGGTCTATGACCCCCCTGGCAAAGGCGAAGTACAGGCTGAAGGGGCAGGATTGCAGCTCGAGATCGATAGGCATATGGTCAAGGAACATCTAATTACTTTGAATGAGTTCAGATCTCCAGGGCCAAATGAACTGCATCCTACAGTAATAAAGGAACTGGCAGAAGAACTCTCAGAACCTCTGTCTATTCTCTTTGAGAAATCATGGATGACAGGTGAAGTGCCAGAGGACGGGAGGAGGGCTAATGTCGTCCCTATCTTCAAAAAAGGTAAAAAGGAGGAACCTGGGAACTACAGACCAATCAGTCTGACATCAATCCCTGGGAAAATCCTGGAGCAGATGATAAAGCTATCAGTCTGTAAGCACCTTGAAAACAATGCAGTGATTACTCGAAGCCAACATGGATTTGTCAAGAACAAGTCCTGCCAGACAAATCTGATCTCATTTTTTGATCAAGTAACCTTCCTTGTGGACTGTGGGAATGCTGTGGACATAATATACCTCGACTTCAGCAAAGCTTTCGACAAAGTGCCCCATGATATCCTGATGAGCAAACTAGCTCAAAGTGGGCTAGATGAAAGAATGATCCGGTGGATCCACAGTTGGCTACAGAATCGGACTCAAAGAGTGCTTATCAATGGGACCTTCTCAAACTGGGGAGAGGTAACAAGTGGGGTACCGCAGGGCTCAGTCCTAGGCCCAGTGCTCTTCAACATTTGTATTAATGACTTGGAGGAAGAGGTGCAGGGAATGCTGATCCAATTTGCAGATGACACAAAATTGGGCGGGATAGCTAATACTTTGGAAGACAGAAACAAAATTCAAAGTGATCTGGATAGACTGGAGTGCTGGGCAGAAAACAAGAGAATGACATTTAATAGGGATAAATGCCAAGTTCTGCACCTAGGAAAAAGAAACCAAAGGCACAGTTACAAGATGGGGGATACGTGGCTCAACAACACTACAAGCGAGAAGGATCTTGGAATTGTTGTCGATCACAAGCTGAATATGAGCCAACAATGTGATGGGGCTGCAAAAAAGGTAAATGCTCTTTTGGGCTGCATTAATAGAAGTATAGCTTCCAAATCCCGGGAAGTACTAGTTCCCCTCTACTCAGCACTGGTTAGGCCTCATCTGGAGTACTGTGTCCAGTTCTGGGCACCACACTTTAAGAAGGATGCAGACAAACTGGAGAGGGTTCAGAGGAGGGCAACAAAGATGATCAGGGGACTGGAAACAAAGCCCTGTGAAGAGAGACTGAAAGAACTGGGCATGTTTAGCCTTGAGAAGAGAAGACTGAGGGGAGATAGGATAGCGCTCTTCAAGGACTTGAAAGGTTGTCACAGAGAGGAACGCCGGGATCTCTTCTCGATCATCCCAGAGTGCAGGACACGGAATAATGGGCTCAAGTGACAGGAAGCCAGATTCTGGCTGAACATCAGGAGAAAATTCCTGACTGTCAGAGCAATACAACAATGGAACCAATTACCTAGGGAGGTGATGGGCTCTCCCACACTGGGGGCGTTCAAGGCAAGGCTGGACAGCCACCTGTCAGGGACGCTGTGACTTGGATTCCTGCATTGAGCAGGGGGTTGGACTTGATGGCCTTGTAGGCCCCTTCCAACCCTACTATTCTATGATTCTATGATCCTTCTGGAATTCCTACATTCAAAAGCCAACACCCAAAACTAGTTGTGAAGAAAACACTGTATAGCTACATGTTTATGATCAATACTACTGAAGGCCACAGAAAGGTCCAGCAGAGTCAGTAAGCTGCTTATGAGCCTTAGGAACACATTCTGTTCTCAAAACTATGATTTGCATCAACTCAGGACACTTTTGAAAGGGCAAATTAAAAAGCAAAAGGTTTGGGGTCACTGGAAAGGGATGGCCAACCTGTCTCCCAAGAACAATGTTCCTGGATGCAGATTCCCATGGACTATCTCCGCTTTATGCAATTTCTCCACCACCTCTAGGAGATTCTCAGCAATCAGCATGACCACTTCTTGTGGGATAACTTTGCAACGTTGAATCATATCCTGAGAAGAAAAGATAAGCATAAGCAACTACAGTACTATACCACCCTGGCCCCATCACTACAATTGTTCGCAGCTGGGGTTGTATAGAGCTTAGAATTTATTTATTGCATTTATACCCCGCCTTTTTTCCTCTTGCAAGGAACCAAAGGCGGCTTACATTCTCCTCCTCCTCTCCATTTTATCCTCACAACAACAACCCTGTGAGGTGGGTTGGGCTGAGAGTCTGTGACTGGCCCAAAGTCACCCAGTGAGCTTCCATGGCCGAGTGGGGACTAGAACCCGGATCTCCCAGATCCTAGTCCAACACTCTTGCCACTACAGCATGCTGGCTAATAGAAGAGGGAGATTCTATTAAAAGGTAGAAAATGTCATGCATGAAGTTCATTTCAGAACTCAAGCCTTGCTTTCCTTGTTCAGATAAGAGATCAAATGATTAACAAATCTCATGCACTTTTCAGAATTTAAATAACCACAACCCAGGATGGATTATTTAAATCAGGGGTACACAACCTTTTCAGCCCTGAGGGCCACATGTAACGCTGGCTTTGGGGATCACCAGCAATCCTGATATAGAACGCTCTTTCATTGAGGCTAACAGAGGCAGGGAGAAACAATCTGTTGGAGGATCTCCAGTGGAGGGAGTAGATATATTTATTTATAAAATATAATAAAAATTATATTATATAAAATATAATATATTGTATATAAAATTATTAAAATATAATATAAAATATGTACATTTATATTGTAAATAAAGAAATATTAAGTTCTGAATCTGTTTTTAAAATGTTTTAATTGTGGGGTTTTATTCTTTTATCTTGTTGTTTACTGCTCCGTATATAGATATTGTAAATAAATAAATAGAGAGTACAGGTGGAAGTGGATAGATTCTACGGCACCCTTGGGAGCCACAATAAAGGGTTTGGAGGGCTGCATGTAGCCCCTGGGCCACAGGTGGTGCACCCCTGCATTTTAACCCATTTACCACAAATGCATCAACACAAATGCTTCTAGTACAAGCAGAGATGTGAAAACATGGGGGCAGGGGGTAAGAAAGGAAAAAACTGGAGGTTGGATGCAGACTTTGCCATACTTGGAGTATACCCATTGAAATCAATGGAACAAGCTAGTCATGTCTAACTTTAGTCCCATTGATTTCAATGGATCTATTCTAAGTATGGCTAAATCTGGATCCAAATCAGGTTTCCCTCTCACTTTCACCAATATTCTTTTCAATTTTTGCAACAGAAATCTGGGAGAACGCTGAAAAAACCCTCATATAAAGTCTGATTGCATCTAATAAAGTGAACTATAATCCATAGAAGCTTATCACATAATAAATCTGTTAGTCTTAAAGTGCCACATTACTCTTTGTTGTTTCATATAAAATATTTTCTCCTTTAGAATGTGTGAAATGCTTCTTAAGACAAGGTTGTACTCACAGAAAGTATAATTTGAAGATTTCTAAGTAAAACAATCGACAAGATTAGAAAATGATAATTCCTGTTGTTATAAGTTTAACTTGATATCCAAATAGGCTACTAGTCCATCACAGTATAAAACTGTTTGTCTAACTACTACACTTTCTTTTGTATATGACAAATGTTTGGTTTTTAGTTTTCAACTTTTATTTTTCCTACTTCTCAGATGGCAAATACTACAATACATGTGCTTTGGTGGCAAAGGGTACCAGTAGTCTGCAGCTTTCTCTCTAGTATTGTGCATATATCCGCAATTTCACTTGCAGAAAATTAACAGTACAAACAGTGCCTAATTGTAGGCCGTAAGCTGCAATTCTATACACAATTACCTCAAAGTAAGGCTCACTGAATTCAGTGGGACTTACCTTTGAGTAGACACGCACTGTAAGGTATTCATACTTTTGGGCTTGCAATCCTCTGCAAGCAAGCTCCACTAAGAGTGCAATCCTATGCATGTTTTGACAGAAAAAGAGTCCTACAGCTCGCAGCATTCCCCTGCTAGGATGGCTAGCTAGTGAATGCTGGGAGTTGTAGGACTTTTTTTCTGTTGAAACATGCACCCTAAACAGAGCAAGCCTTACTTCAGAATAAATCTGTAGATAATTCTTTTATGTAAGCTGCCTTGAGAGGGATTCTACCCCAAAAATATTTAAATATCATAAATATGACTAACTTTTATTTCCTAAACTATAGATTATACATTTTATGTTGTTAAGGCAGTACAGTTTAGGTTTGATGAAGTACTGCCTATCTTTTAATTTTCCTCAAAGTTTCTGTCCCCACCCCCCTCCACCCCAACTCCCTGGACAGATTCAAAATTTCCAGAATTGTACACCTCTTAAGTATCAGAAGCATTGCATTAGCCAGAAAAGAAATCTAGAAATTCTAGGTATATGGTTCAGGGCCTGAATGGCATCCATTCATCTTTCAGTTACTGGTATTTATGGAGGATAAGGCTATCAGTGGCTACTAGTCATTATAGGTATATGCTACTTCCAGCATCAGAGGCAGTATGTCTATGTACATCAGCTGCTGGGGAACATGAGTGGGAGGGTGCTATTGCACTCACGTCCTACTTGTGGGTTTCCCCACAGGCAGCTGGTTGGCCACTGCGTGAACAGAACACTGGACTAGATAGACCACTTGTATGAACCAGCATGGCTCTTATGTTCTTATGATGGATTAGGTTACTGCTTCAACATTGCAGTGTTCTGTTTCAGGACAATTACAGAGAATAAGACCAAGAAGACACATATATCACTGGTATCTTAGGGCTGGTCCACATATGCAAGCCCTGCTTGTTTTGTCCATACACAATTGCACTCACTTTACTGCATGGAGAAGTGAACTGGGCAGTAACATCACCATATGCTGCCATTCAAGTATATGGCACTTTATGAAGAACTCCAGGACAGCGTGCTGCCCTACCCCAAGGGGCTTATAAACTAGAAACAGACACAAGGAAACAATGGAAGGGGAGGGAAATGGATGAAAGGATAAACAGGGGAAGAATAAGCAATGTGCAATTATTGCAAGTTACTTCAGCTTAGTTACAGCAGTATATGGGGACAAATTCCAATAATCACACAACTGGAAAACTGCAGAGGATGGCTTCCAGCTGTGTCTGTGCGCTGCCCAGTTCCGATATTTTCTCACACAACTGTATATATACATAAATGACCACATGGGGAAGGTTAGTGGAGCCAAATTTTTCCAACCCCTTTCCAATATGCATGTCACCCCTGCCCTTCATATTCTGGCCATCCACACTGACCTGGAGAGTAATACAGTTTATCTCCTTATGCAGAGTCACACAGCCATTGTGGTATAAGAAACAAGTGTAGTTTTCACTAAAGTTCTGATCGAACGCAGCATCTAGACGCTCTTGCAGTTGCAGCAAGATGTAAAAGTCCCATGGCACCAATTCAGAGTGCACCTACACAAGAGGGGGAAAAAACTACCTATAGTTATGACTTCGCCACTGCCCAAAGTCTGTTATTCACACAGACTTCAAAGATTTGTCCAATGCTGGATAGCTGCCTCAAGAATATTATCTTGAGCTAACATGGCAGACCTCATCATGTCAGACAAAAGGCCATTCTTACACTGCCACCCTGCCCTGGAAATGTATCATGGGCAATTTCAGCAGTCACACTCTGATCTAGATGTACTGTCTATAGAAGCTGTGAGAGCACAGCATAATTGCATCAAAGCAGTAGGGGTGGGATGTGGAGGAAAAGTGGCCCACTCCAACCTAACGTCTTACAGGGGAGTTTCACAGGGCCTGAATTAGAAAGAGCATTCTCCCCAAATAAGGGGAACATCAGAAAGGGGACACAAAAAGGGAGAGAAATCAAGGAAAGGAGTAGGATCTCACAAAACAATTCCTAGGATTTCCATTATAAGGAAAACTCAGGGTACCTGCCACAGTTATCAAGGGAGATGAATAAATTCCTACCTGACTGAATAAAAAAGTAAAATTCAGCTCATTTCTCATTTAATTCAGCTATTAAGAGCTGATTGGTGCCTACCGAGAACACTTGAAACAAACTACAAGGCATCAACAGCACTGGAGATACCATTCAAAACATATAACATACATTAATTGATATCTTATGATATTAGCTGTCTTGGTTTTTTATATAATTAAAAATAAACACAAATCAAGGTAAAAAAAAAGCTACGAAAGAGAAGAAATCCAGCACACTATGACCAGGGTTAATTTATGTATTACATTTATATCTCGCCTTTTCTTCCAAGGAGCCCAAGGCAGGATACATGATTCTCCTCCTCTCCACTTTATCCTCACAACAACCTTATGTAGTAGGTTAGGCTGAAAGGCAGTAACAGGCCCAAAGTCACCCAGTGAACTTCACAGCCAAGTGGGGACTTGAACCTGCATTTCCCAAAGTCCCAGTCGAACATTTTAACACTACACTGGCAGCAATAAGCCTCCCCCGTCAGGTGGTGCCCTAGATACTGAACTCCCTCCCAAGTACAGTCCCACCACTTTTCAGTTGTAGGCACCAAGTTAAAACAATTCAATTTCCCCATGCTTTTAACTGAACTGTGATTTGATTTTTCACTGCTGCTCTTAGTTCAACAACATCTTTATATTTTAAAATCATATGTTGCTTTTCTGCTATTGGATTTTTAGTGTTCTTAAATTCTAATGTTTTAATATTGTGTACTTCTGGTCTTAATTTGGAAGGTTCCTGGGGATTTTGATAAATTGTCAGTGTTCAGAACAAAGCAAGAGGGTCCAAAGCAAGTAAGAGAGACAGAGGGCCGGTTCGCATGACATGATAGCCCATCATGGGTTAATTTACCCCCCAGGAGCTGCGGCACATGCTGACCGCCATTATGAATATGCAACCCCCAACTGGGGTTTTTCGTGTCATGCGAACCCAGGCAGCGACAATTATTCGAGGGTTAAACCACCCCTGCGTAACCCACTGTCTGTTGTAAGGTTATGCGATAGTCATAATGGTGGCTGGCACTCACTGTGGCTCCTCGAGGGTAAATGAACCCACGATGGGCTGTCATGCTATGTGAACCAGGTTGCTGAAAGGGTTTGATAAAAGGTGTAAAGAAGATACCATGGGGGAACACTTAACTCAAGGATGGCCGTAAATAGGACACTTATGTACCTTTATTAAAAAAGCTGTTGAGACCTCATGTGCAAAGTTGGCTGGCACAGCAGAGAACATCTTGTCATCCTCACTGATCAAATACTCACGAGTGATACAGTAAAGGTCATCCCCTGTTGGAACAGGATTAAGTCTGAAATAATCACTAATAAGAATATATGGACAGAACAGTCTCTAGAGATAACATTCTACCATATGCACAGTTAACCCTTAAAACTATTTTTGCTTTACCGTTATATTATTCACTGCCTCACGAACTTCCAGCAAACCCCTCTCTCACCCCAAAATTTGTTCCGGAGGGGCATGGGGGATTGCATGGGGGGAAGGGGGAATTGTTTTGCTAATGCATGTCATTCTGCTGGTAGGCAAACACTATTGGATGCATCCCTATGTCTTAAAATAAAACTAAAGGACTATAACCACAGCTGCTGTCCACTTTACATTTATCCACATGAAGACCTTGAAAATATTTCCTCATGTTAGTTATTACGATAGAGGCTGTTTTAAGCTTGACTACACCAACCATTGAAATCCAAGGCCTATCTTGAATGTGATGTTCTATCACTCCTATTAAAATTTGTTAATAATTTATTTATTATTACATTTATTAATCGCCCATCTGGCTGGTCACCCAGCCACTCTGGGCAATGTACAACATACACTAAAACAGTTTAAAACAATAAAATTCTACAATAAAAACATTTTCTAAAATACCCTAACCGACCCCAAATGCCTGCCTGAACAACCATGTTTTTAATGCATGATGGAAGCTCATTAAAGAGGGGGCATGACGGAGTTCCCTAGGGAGGGAGTTCCACAGAGTGGGGGCCACCACAGAAAAGGCCCTCTCCCTCGTCCCCACCAGTCTAGCTGTCCTGGCTGATGGGACAGAGAGAAGGCCATCCGAGGCTGATCTTGTTAAGCGGCCTGTCTGGTGCTGCTGGAGGTGCTCCTTAAGATAGGCGGGGCCAGAACCATATAGGGTTTTAAAGGTCAAAACCAACACCTTGAATTTGGCCTGGAAAACAATTGGTAACCAGTGCAACTCCTTCAGCACTGGAGTGATGTGATCTTGCCGGCGGCTGCCTTTAATCAGGCGAGCCGCCGTGTTCTGTACCAGCTGCAGCTTCCGAACCGTCTTCAAGGGTAACCCCACGTAGAGCGCATTACAGTAGTCTAAACGAGAAGAGACCAGGGCATGTACTACCGATGGGAGCAGATGGTCGGGAAGGAAGGGGCGCAGCCGCCGTATCAGATGGAGTTGATACAGCGCTGTCCGGCTCACAGCTGACACCTGAGCCTCCATGGACAGCTGGGAGTCCAAAATGACCCCCAGGCTGCGGACCTGGTCTTTCAAGGGTAGCCGTACCCCATTCAACACCAGGTCAACATCCCCTAGCCTCCTCTTGTCTCCCACTAAAGGTACTTCGGTCTTGTCAGGGTTCAGCTTCAGCTTATTCCTCCCCATCCAGCCACTCACCGTCTCCAGACATTTGGACAGAGATTCTAGGGCCAACCTTGGTGAAGATTTGAATGAGAGGTAGAGCTGCGTGTCATCCGCATATTGATGACACTGCACCCCAAACCTCCTGATGATAGCCCCCAGCGGCTTCATATAGATGTTAAATAGCATCGGGGAGAGGATGGAACCCTGTGGCACCCCACAAGTAAGTGGCCACAAGTCCGAAACCTCCTCTCCCAGTGCTACCCTCTGGTACCTGCCGGAGAGGAAGGACTGGAACCACCGCAATACGGTGACTCCAATGCCAAACCCCTCCAGGCGGTCCAGGAGGATACCATGGTCAATGGTATCAAAAGCCGCTGAGAGGTCGAGGAGAACAAGGAAGGAGCATTCACCCCTATCCAGAGCCCTCCTCAAATCATCTACCAAGGCGACCAAGGCCGTTTCTGTCCCATGCCCAAGCCTGAAGCCCAACTGAAATGGGTCTAGATAATCAGTTTCTTCCAAGTGTGCCTTCAACTGCACCGCCACCACCCGCTCAATCACCTTGCCCAAAAATGGCAGATTTGAAACTGGGCGAAAGTTGTTCAGAACTTGAGGATCCAAGGAGGGCTTCTTTAAGAGCGGTCTTATCACTGCCTCCTTGAGGGCTGATGGCATCACTCCCTCCTCAAGGGAGGCGTTCACCACCGCCCTGATCCCCTCACCCAGTCTCTCTCCGCAGCCCATAATGAGCCAAGATGGGCAAGGATCAAGTAAGCAGGTGGTCGGCCGTACAGATGAAAGCACTTTGTCCACTTCATCAGGAGGAAGAAGGTGGAACCGATCCCACAAAACCGGTTTGCCACAGGCCGCCTCTTGCTCACTAACTGTATCCACAGTGTGCAGAGTAACACACCTAATCTGATCAATTTTATCTGCAAAGTGCCTTGCCAAGGCCTCACAGGAGGCCTTAGAATGCTCCAGTGGTTCCGGAGCCACAGGACTGACCAGGCTCTGGACCACTTGGAACAGCCTCCTGGGACAGCACTCTGCAGACGCGATAGAGGCAGCATAATATTCCTTTTTTGCTGCCTTCACCACCACGTGATACACTGAAGATACAGCTCTAGCCCATGTCTGATAGTCTTTGGAGCGAGACTTCCGCCACCGGCGCTCTAGCCGTCTCACCTCCTGTTTCAGAGCTTGTAACCGCGGATTAAACCATGGTGCAGTCCAAGCCCTGTTCAGGGGGACAGGGCGTTTCAGAGCCACCTGATCTAATGCCCCAGTGATTGCGGCATTCCGGCCACCCACCAGGGTCTCGAACGAGTGGCCGTTGGCGTGCCCCAGAGAATCCCCAAGCGCGTTCAGGAATCCATTTGGATCCATAAGACGCCTGGGGCGGACCATTTTAATGGGTCCTCCACCCCTGCGGAGGGGTTGTGGAACCGAGAAGTCCAACGTCACCAGATAGTGATCTGACCATGACAAGGGGGTGGTGGATATACCCCCGACTTCCAGACCACTCCCCGCTTCTCCAGAAACAAACACAAGGTCTAGTGCATGACAGGCTACATGGGAGGGCCCAGTTAGAATATGGTGCAGCTCCCAGGAGGCCATGGTCTCCATGAAGTCCCGAGGTGCTCCTGTGAGGATGGCCTCCGAATGTACGTTGAAGTCCCCCAACACCAATAAGTTAGGGGACTGTACACGCACATCAGAGACCACCTCAAGGACCTCGGCCAGGGAGCCAGTCATGCAGCGGGATGGACGGTACACGAGCAGAATCCCCAGACTGTCCTTCGGGCCCAACCTCCAGTACATGCACTCAGCAACCTTGGTCTCCCGGAGAGGGGGTCTGGTGAAGACCAAGGACTCTCGGTAGGTAACAGCCACTCCCCCTCCCCGACTTTAGCCCTCGGCTGCTGTGCATACGAAAATCCAGCTGGACACATGGCTGCAAGGGTTGGAGCAGCAGCCTCGGCCAGCCAGGTCTCCGTAATACATGCCAGGTCTGCACCCTCATCCAGGATCATGTCATGGATGAGGGAGGTTTTCTGGGTAACAGACCTGGCATTGCAGAGCACCAAACGAAGGCCAGAAGATGGGGTCACGCCTCCCCCAGCCATCCTTTGGCTCTGGACAGGCCCGGAGCAGGGGACAGATATTACATATCTCTCCCTTGTTCCCCTTACCTGGCATGGCCTGCCCCCAGCGCTCCGCCAGCGCCTGCCGCCCAGCCTCGGTATGTTCTGGCCCCCAACACTCCCCCCACTGCCTCCATCAGGTGGACACATGCCCCCTCACTCCTGCCTATCAGGCAGGCTACCCACCCCTAAAAACACAACAACCCCCCCCAAAAAAACAATACAAAAAAAACAATTAAAAATCCCCCTAAAAATAATGCCAGGCAGGAGTCCACAGGGAAGGCCTAGTGGTAGTGGTGGTGGTGGTGGTGGCGGCGGCAGCAGCAGCAGGCCCAGCAGCAGCAGGCACGCCTCTTCCCCAGTGGTGGTGGTGGCTTCTCCTGCAGGCCCTGGCTCTCCCAGGCCACCTCAGCCAGCCAGCTTATGTAGCCCCTCCAAGGAGGGGCAGGTGGAGCAGCACAGCTGGCTCGGTACCTGGGGGCCTGGTCCTGCAGGGACTGGCGGTCTGCCAGGCAGAAGTCCACAGGGAAGGCCTGGCGGTGGCGGCACCGCCACCAAAATAACAAAAATAATTTTGTTATTTTTAACAAAATAAATTTGTTAAAAGCTAATAGACAGCAGCAACTCAGTTTGCCATGTTGCATAGGATAACATTAGTTCAGGAGGAAGAGGAGTAATTCAAACTCAGGGCATCACCAGCTAGGTTCAGGCAATATTTGCCATATTATAAAACTTGTTGATAACCATTCTCCCTTCGATACTGCAGCCATAATGAGCTCAAGCAAGATGAACTAGGAGGAAAAAATTACGCACCTGGTTTAACAGAGCTTCCATGAGAACTATTGCGTGTAAATTAACCCACAAGTTTTAGCATGTCTGAAAGTCTGTTATTAAAAAGGACCCAGATATAATAGAAGAACATAATCATCCTTACCAAGATGGACTTCTTTTTCCACTTCCATCCAAGGCACAGGCTGAGCCTCCAACTTAAAGTTAGCAGAATTTGTCAACAAGCCTGGAAGAGGTTGCAAGAGCCGTTTGCGTTGCTCAACATTCCTCAGTACCTCAGGAGAGTCACCTAAAAAACAAGAAAGTTAACGTATCTGCCAGTTACAAGTTCTAACCATTGATATGATCCATATAGGCATTTATGAAATTTATAACTCCCTTTTATTATAAAACGATCCCAAATTAGGGTATAAAACCAATAAGACACAGTAAAAACACACAAACATCGACTGATAAAACAGTAAAATAGTATTTGACTCATTTTTTAGATATTAATATTTATGTCACAATCTACTATTGCAGTTCAAGTTAGTAATTTAAATACTTTTCTTACAGAATCTGTTTTATATTGTCAAAGAGTATTTTCTTGTTTTGCCAAGGAGCCTTAATACTTAAGATCATTCCTCTGTCAGCTTCTGTCTTCCCATCACTAAACTGAACTGGGGGGGGGGGGGTGCTATAATATGGTAAAACTGTACAATATATCCCTTATCTAACCTTACAGTGTCAATTGTTGAGGTAAAATACTCGTTGAGTTTCAAAACGACAATGCCAAATTTATATTTGCTGGGCATGTGTAAAGAAACCTGGAGTAAGAAAACAAGTTGTCTACCGCATACTCACTAGAAGCACTTTCAACATCACTGGTGATTTCATCAGTAGAGCTATGAACCAGCTCCAGCTTCTCTGGAATTTGTTGGAATTTAATAGTGGAGATTTGTGTAGGGGAACCTGAAGATGCAGAAGATCTGGTATCTTCCTGACTTGCCTCCATAATTGGGCTACACATAATTGGGAAAGATAGATTAGATTTGCATTTGACAGACTTATTCAGGCATCCCTTCACAATTCTTACAACAACCATTTTAAATCAGATTGTTTTAGTGAATAGAGGAGTTTCAAATTTGGGGGTCCAGAAAGGATATTAGAAATGCACTAATTCCACTTTTACAGAACTCCTCAACAGGGATTGAAATTTGAATAACGAATTGTCCCATTCAGAACCTGTTCAGGTGCTGTTTCCCCTCAGGATTTTATATGTGATGAGACTGAATGGGTCTCAAGCTCATGCACTCATCCCTCTGCCAGGGGGTCAATCCTGGGGGTGAAGTACCATCAAAAGAGTGGATTCTCAACATAATCAATACCTCATAACTTCAGCTTTCAAGACCCACAACATTCACTTCACTAATTTCTTCTTACTGGTGAAACCCTTCCTGGCAATAGATGCTTGCTCCCACCACAGCTCGGTAACAACTGCATGTCACTGGCAGGGACGGATCAGTCCCATCCTATCCTCTTATGTGACATCCCATTGGCCTTTCTGCCTCCCTGAAGCCACAGAAGCCAGGAATGGGGGATTGCCTGTGAAGTAGGACAAAATCAACCACCTCTTTCCTGCTTGCTAGAACTTCTAGAGTTTGGGTTCCGGATCAACAATTTGTGCTGCCACACCTAGATCACAGGATCAGACTGCTCGAGGACTAGCAAAAACTAAAATCCTATGAAACCTGAGAATAGCTGCTCCCAGTTCTAACTTCTTCTATACCAGAGCATGACGATACCAGCACACCTTTGATATTTATGCTGCTTGATCTTTTTATTTTTTTTTTACACTTTTATTCTTGCCCTTGTCCAAGGATATCCTGCCTGTGTAAGTGACTGATTTTTACCCCACCCCTATGTTATCCTCACACCCAGTGAGGCAAGTTAGGCTGAGAGACAGTGACTGGCTCAAGGTCACCCAGTGATCTTGATGGCTGAGTGGGGATTTGAACTTAAGCCTCCCCAGTTGTAGTTTAATACTCTAACCACTACATCATCATGCCCTGTTTTGTACAGGCAGAGATTTCTTTCTAACACAAGGGGGCATTCCAACATACAATTTCCCATCTGTAATGATGAGGATATGGAGTTCTCTTGACATGCCAAGTGCCATGAGAGTTTGACCATTTTGCTGCATTGGTTCCAAACCATTAGGTAAAAATAGGCAGAATTTGAGGACACCACGAAAACACTGAAGTGTCACATAATTCCTAGTGTATGCTGGCAAGGCAGACATGTATCCTATCCTAGATAAAAACCCAAAGACTGCTGAACTCTTGATTTCTTCAGTTACCTCAGTTTCTTCACAAAGAGGGCTTCAGCATACTGATTCTCACTCACAACTGTTTGCTGGCTCAGAGATGTAGTCTTAGATTCTGGACAGTCTTCCTTTGGTTTGTCATCAAGCTGATTTCTCTGTTCTACTATCCCATGGAAAGGGGTTGAGGCCAGGTGGGCAGCCCTAACGAAGTCACACGTATCTTCAGGATTAGGACAGAGAGTTTTGTTTTTGTATGAGCCTGTGACAATTGCATCCTCACTCAAGGTTTCAATACCATGGAGTGCATCCTAGAAAAAGACAGAATAGACTAGCACAGCTACCACTAATGGGCATTTCTGTGTTTCAGATTTGTAATTATTTCTTTTGCAAAATTCAGCCTGCAAAATTTTGAAAAAGTTTGAAATCCCATTGAAGTTGATTTATGCTCTGAGTTTTAGCCACAGTAATCAACTTTTTACTTTTATATAATCAACATAGGGAGTAGGTGGTGTGGTTATGTTTGGTATCATGGCTGGTGAGATATTCATAAAGAGGAGTTTGTTTTTATTTCATTGGGCATAAATTGTATTTCCACAACTAAACTAGAAAATTAAATTAGAGTAGAAACTACAAAATCCATAGCTGGACAACACCTTTATTAGGACCAAAGCGTCATGAAACAGTGGAGCAAGCTTTAAAGTTCTCCAGAACTCTTCATCAGGCTAGATAGTACAAAAAGAGTGTGTGTGTGTGTGTGTGTGTGTGTGTGTGTGACAAATAAGAACAGAGCGCCACCCAGGAGTTTAAGTCAGGGGTTACCAATAGTGGTTCAGAGGAACCAGAAGTGTACTGTGTCACACAATCCACCCTCTTCATAAGAAGTCAGAACCACAACCTATTAGTAAGGGCTTTAACATTTAAGCATGGAATCTCCCTCAAATTTGGGAAACAACATTCTCTTTCCAAATGCAATTGCTAGCCAAACTTTTTGCTGCATCTTATAATTTGGCAGGATTGCTAGAGGCCAGATAAAATTGGTTTAGTGGTCAGATCTAGCTCATTTGGGTGTCCTAGTCTACAGTGGGGTAAAAGTGCTTACCTTAAGAGCTCCTTCACATATTATGGGTAACACAATGTTTTTAAATGTGTATATTCACAGATATGTACACACATGCAGGGAGCCAATGATTTATTGGAGTTCTCTGCCACATGAACACATTTTTGGTGAACATATTAAGTGATGCTTACAGACAAGAGGTCATAGTTGGCTTTTATGCTCATGACTGCATTCAAGAGGTAAAAGGGTATTTTATGCACAGGTATCCATAACACAGTGCTAAGAAATACTTACAGAATTTTCAGGAGGTATGTTTTCCTTGGCAGTGATACTTTCTGAAGGTTTACAAATGAGAGGACGTCTGGCATGTACCAGTGAAGAGCCAGTGGAAAGACTAAAAGGTAAGAGGAATATATGCATACTTTCATTTCTAATGACAATTTCTTCCATTCAAGAAATTTCACAGCATTGGCCTGTATCTCCTATGGTACAGGATGACAAACATGTTGTAGAAATATTACTTATCAAGTATTTAAAAAAATATTACAGGTGGAATGAACAAGAGGAAAAAAAATCAGGGACATGTGAAACGAAGTTATAAGATCTGAGACTACAAAGAGATAGTGCTTGCCCTGCCCATGAAATTAAGATGAATATAGAATGTCCTCCTTATTGAGGTATTTTAAAAAGAAAGTTGAGAGCACTCTCTCTCCTGCTTAGAAGTTACTTTATTTAGATTTACCTGGCACACTCATTTTCTAAAGCAGATGACTCATCAAAAATAGAGAAAGTCACAGGATTCACTGCGGGGGGGATGTCAGAATCTGAAAGAGAAAACCAATAAACTTTTAAATTTGTCTACACAACTATAAAGATATTTTATTGAACACATTACAAAGCTGTAGTCAAAAAGCCAAATCTAGTGTCCCATGTTCATCTATTACATATCCCTCTCCAAGAGGCAGCAGTAGCTCACAAGCAAGGATGAAAACAGACAGGAGCCACATGTTAGTCACTTAAAAGCTTTCCATGTGACACCTGTAAAGTCACGTTCATAAACAGCTGTCAGCCCCTCCAATACAGTGAGCCAGTATGGCAAAGTGGTTTAGTGTTGGATTAGAACTGGAAAGACCCAGGTTCAAATCCCCATTCAGCCAAGCTCACTGGATGACCATAGACCATTCACTGGCTCTGTTCACAGCAGCAAATTGTGGATTAGCCCACGATTCACTGCAGCATGTGCCGCCAGCATTTTGAATATGCAGCTTCCAACTTTGATGTGTGAACCCAGACACCATGGGTTAATCATAGGATAAACAACCCAGAGTTAACCTAACAAACACTATAGGTTTAAAATGGTGGTGGCATGTGACCCTAGCAAATCGTGGGTTAATTAACCCATGATTTGTTGCTGTTACATACAAACTCGGTCATTCTCTCTCAGTCTAACCAGCTGTAGGGCCCCAGGCCTGAACCAAGCTATTAGTAGTTTTAGAGGGGCTTAGATGCTCTCTGACTTTGGTCAGTTGGCTGCTGTTTTCCCTAACAGGCCTCTTGATTTACCGGGATGAGTCAAAGGTCGACAGCAGCTGCTTCAGCACATTCCATACTAACATGCTAGACAGCGTTATCAGGATGGGCCTGGGAAGTGAAGTTTGTTTGTCTTAAAAGCTGCAGGTGGCTGGGCTGATGAAGTTTCTGGTTGTTTTCCTTCCCTACAAGCACTGCTAGTCTATGATGGGAAAGTGGTAGATGAATGTTAATATTTGCTGCTGTCATGCTGCCTCACTGCTAACATGTATGGTATAAAACCCATTTTACCCCATGGCTCTGGGTTCAGAGAAGCTGTCTGACCCAACCATTGGGTACACCTGTGTGCTGATTGTACTCAATAAAGTATCTCCTTGTAAGTAAACCTGGATCTGATTTATCACTATCTTGGCACCTCTAAATTAAGTGTTCGAAGCCTACTGCAGGGGCAATACACCAGCCTCACAATAATTGTGAGGCTAAAAAGGGGATGAACTGTAGACAGCACTCTTTAAAGCAGGGATGCTGAACCTCAGGCCCGTGAGTCAAATCTGCCATGGCTGGGGACCAAATCCAGCACACTTCTTTCCCCTAGCCCCACCCCTTCCCCCAATCATTTGGTGGTTTCCTGGCTTTTGCACAGTTTCTCACCCCATCATCCTGCCAAATGTAAAAGGCTGAAATGCCTCTCCTAAGGCTTAGTTACTGGAAGCAAGAGCTTTAAGCTAAAATATGCAAGTATGTTTGGCTTCCAGCATTGGAATGTGACCCGAGAGCTTCTCAGAAATGCAATTTGGCCCTCTAGCTGAAAGACCCTGCCAAAGGGGAAAAGTGCGATAGAGATGCAACAACATGTAGAAGTCACCTGCATCTGCCCCCTGTCCCAGAATGATTGCTTGGGGATAACATTGGGTTCCCCAGATGGTTGGAGGCCACAGCTGCCTCATAGCACATTTCTACATGGCTCTGCAAATTGGACAATTTCAGACAATTCACTGAATCCGGGTTTGTAATATGACATTATTCAGAACAAATATGGCAAGAAGCTCTGATTTACTTGCCGAAGAACATAAGAGTAGCAGAGTCCTTAAATTAAAGATGCATTACATGAATAAGTACTTTCAGGACAATTTTGTTGAGTGACCCCAAGGTCATCTATTACAACAAAGGGGGAGGGTTCTGTCCACTTTCTCCACATCATGCATAATTTTATAAAAATTCTATCATGCCCTCCCTTAGTTGTCTTTTTTGCTAAATTAAAAAGCACAAGAGTGTTCACTGTCCTCATAGGAAAGATGCCCCAACTCTTAAGGTTATTTTGGTTAAACCCTTCCACACCTTTTCCAGCTCCACAATAACCTTTTTGCTGTGGGACAACCAGAAGTGAACATAAATCACTCCAAGTGTGACTACACCATCAATCCATATTTATGACATTGTCTCAACTTTCCACTAAAATTAGTGCTCAAGGCGACTTATATCAAGCTGGTGGTTTTCAGTTCCTTTCCTAATAATCTCAAACATGGAATTTGCGTTTTGGTTTGTTTTTTTTTACATAAGATCATAGAGCATACAGACAAATCATACTGAATGAAACACATGATCAGGATAAGTACTTATAATCATCAGGTACAGGTAATCATCAGGTTCCCTATAGCTGTGGGATTCTCTAAAAAAGATGAAGATTAAAAGGACAAAAATCTAAGCCATTACACAGATGAGTAAAAGAATGACCTCAGTAACCAACAATGCTTTTCCAGCTGCCTTTGGGTGGACTTAAAATATTTATCTGAGTGAGCATTTAAAGGCTTCCCTGAAGGAAGAGGCTAGAAATGGAACTTACCAGTAGAGCTGGACTTCTTGCACTGAACGTTTTCATGAAGTTCAAAATTGCTATAAATAAAAGCATAGGAATGTTTATAAACAGGGCTCTGCTAACATTGATAAACAGATCCAAACATCACTATATCAAGCCAGCCCTCCCAATTCTGCACATAGCTAAACTATGAAATTCGCTATCAAAAGATGTAGTGATGGCCACCGATTTAGATAGCTTTAAAAGGGGGTTAGAGATATTCCTGGAGAAGGCTATCAGTTGCTACTAGTCCTGATGGCTGTGCGGTACCTCCAGTACCAAAGGCAGTATGCTGGGGAACATGGATGGGAGGGTGCTGTTGCGCTCATGCCCTGCTTGTGGGTTCCCGGTCGACAGCTCGTTGGCCACTGTGTGAACAGAATGCTGGACTAGATGGACCCTTAGTCTGATCCAGCATGGCTTTTATGTTCTTAACTCTAAAGTCTTTGAGTAAATAAAGGGTTTTTTTTTCATTCAAGTGGCCTGTTTTTTCAGCAAAGCAATCAGCAATATTGTTTTAAAAAGCATCTTTTCCCGAAAGCCAACTCCCACACCTTTTCAAGGAAAAACAGTCTGAAAGAGATCTTTCAGCCAACACTTCAGTATCCTTCAGAGCGTGTTGTCTTTTGTTTGCAAGAGACTTCAGATCCTCGTCCACATCAGAAGTCACAGCTGCAGGCTCCTGCTCCACTACTTGCTGTGATAACTGAGATAACAAGAATACTAATCACAATTACACTTCAAATGCCATTCCATATGCATTAGAAGGTCCTTCCTTACTACACAGGCATTTATACAATTAAGTTTACAGCAAGCAAATAACCTACCTGAAGCCAAGGTGGGATATTACCTCTGCATATGATCTTTGCTCATCATTTCCTTGCCGCCCCCTCATCACCTTTTCCATCTCCTCAATCTTTCTTTGTAATTCAGCTTTCTTCTGTGCCATGGTCCATAGTTCTTCTATATAAAAGAGAATAAGGCACCATATATTTTTCACAGAAGTCAAATACAATCCCAAGTCACCCCCCCCCAGGGAGGGGAGAAAAGGGGGACTGCATATTATCAGAAACACAAGGCTCTGTGCCAAAAAGGTAGCCCCATATCATGTCTGCCCCTCCCCCAGCAAGGAACAGTTAAATTTACTCAGCATTATGACACACTAATTTTAACTACATCTTATGGAGAACTCATCATGAGGCTGCCATTTTCAGTTCCACTCTGAAACAAAACCAGAACTAATGATTGTTAGAATGATTCTAAATGTAACAGTTGTTGTTGATGTGTCAAATGAACCAATAGGCATTTGCATTCCAGAAGAATATTCTCGATTAAAGGGTGGGGGTTGGAAGACACACCACCCGCTATGTTCTTCCTTGAATATTCAGTTCTTTCCACCTTCCAACTCCTCAAAGCATAGCAAGACAAACCATGCTACTTATGCACAATGGCATACTAACAAATAAAAGCCTCTATAGGAAGATAATTCTTTGAAGAGATGTGCTATTTTGTGATGAAAGCATGGACTTTGCTTGACTTACAGCATAATCCAAAAGTCCTTTTCATGCTATTTCTTTTTAAATCCATAAGGCATTTCCTATGGTAGCCTTTGTAAGTTGTGAATGCATTCTCTCCTAACACTCTTCTAATACTGACTGACACTAAGCAATACAGGCGAAATTTTCTATTTTTGCCTAACCATTTCCAACAGATACCTTCCCTTCTCTTTTTTGCTTTCTTTCTGTAGATTTCAGCTCTGATTTCCTCCAAGGAAAACTCCTCCACTCCAGCATACACTTTCTCTTTGCAGTACATTGGCTGTTCTTTCTTTTCCTGCCCGTCTTGCTGATGGCTTTGCACACGATGTAGCGGATCCTCCTCTTTCCCAGGCTTTCGAGCACTTAACACACAGTTTATGCTAGGCTCTATTTTACAAGGAGTCCTGAGGAAACAAACATGGAGCAAGAGTGAGGATGGGACAAAGTACAGGTGATCAAATTATTAAGAATGCCCACCGACCATCAGAAAAAGGTATAGCATTCTTTTAAAATATGCAGCAGAACAAATAAACTCAAATCCCCAAATTAAATGCAATTCTCTTACATAATGCTGAAAAACCACGAAGAAAATCACACAGAAAGTTGTATATGTAAGCAACAGGCAGAGCAAGGGGGGGCAGAGCAAGGACTCTGCCCCTTCCAAAACTTTGCCAGCTCATGCTAGACAGGGTGGGTAATTTGGGGGGGGGGGGAGGTCCACTGGCTGGTTTTTAAAAGCTTATACTTCTTACTGGTTCCAATGGGAGGGAAAATATCTACACTAATCTGAGGCCAATGTAGGCAAGGGACCAGATCCTGGGCCTCTTAAGGGAATTATGCACCCTGGATCATCCTGTTTCAGGACCTACTACCAGCACTGGAGATAGATTTGCACCCACAACACTTCATGTGGGTGTACTGGGGGCCACTGCAGCAGATGTGCCCCAACTCACCACAGGGGTACTTCTGTCCCATCCTAACCCCCTCGAACAGCCATCCAAAGGGGTTTATTTATTTATTTTATTTATTTATTTCATTCTATACCGCCCAACAGCCGAAGCTCTCTGGGCGGTTCACAAAAATTAAAACCAAACAACACACAATAAAACAATTTAAAATATATAGAACATTAAAACCACAATATAACAATACAACCACAATAAAACCTAGCAGCAGTACAGGAGTTTAAAATACAGAGTTTAAAATACAGATACAGGGTTAGGATTGGCCTGTAAGAAAGCCAAGTTAGAGCTTTTGTTTTTGATATAAAGATACCATCCCCAATATTGGCCAGTAAAATACTTTAGATCGCTCAACCTATTTTATATTTTGGCAACAGCTGCAGGCCAATGTTCACTGGGGTCTAAATTTCAGTATTTAAAACTGCCGATTTTGTTACTAACAAGCAAGGAGGAAAACACAAAAACATTGGGAAAGTATTCATAGAGCATCTATCATAAAACCTGTTAATGAAACTAGGAAGTCATTCCAGACAAGGGCTGCTTTGTCAGGCAAGCAATGGGTAAAAACACAAAAGCAATAGCAAAACAACCCCAAGTAATCAAAAAGAGCATTAATATAGGGGGGGAAAGCTATTACTGTAGCAAAATCCTCAACTGTACAGTAGTCATGTCTATTGTAGCACTATCTGTTCTGAGAACAAGTTGTTTCTTAAATACATAGGCATCCAACTGTTTTTTTCCAAAAGTAGTGCTACCGAAAGACATGGAAAAAACGCCACATATAGCCCTACGTGTGCTGAAAGATACAGCTCCAGTATCTGAATTTTCAGTTTAGGTAAGAGTCAATAACTGAAGCAAATCTTTCACTTTTGATGTTCTATTCCCAACTATTTCTGGGCAAATTATGTTAACTGGATATTTGTGTCACTCTTGCAGACTGGAGAGGAAAAGACCCTTAATAGCAACAAACTCTAACATTTCTTCTTAGGCCCTTGGGATTTTAAGTTATTACTCAAAGATAAAAAAAACTTTTTTTTCAAGCAAGGTAATAGTTTTCCATAGGGATTAGGTTTATCTTAATCTGTTGAACCCCCTTCATGGATCACTGCCTTGTTGTGGCGAAGGGGCTTGCATAACTCAGTGAAGCCATAAGCTATGCCGGGCAGGGCCACCCAAGACGGACAGGTCATGGCAGAGAGTTCTGACAAAATGTGGTCCACTGGAGAAGGAAATGGCAACCCACTCCAGTAGTCTTGCCAAGAAAACCCCATGGAACGTATCACAAGGCTAAAAGATATGACGCCGGAAGATGAGACCCTCAGGTCGGAAGGTGTCCAATATACTACTGGGGAAGAGCAGAGGGTATTTCCAAGTAGTGCCAGAAAGAGTGAAGCGGCTGAGCCAAAGCTGAAAGGACACTCAGCTGTGGGTGTGTCTGGTGGTGAAAAGAAAATCCGATGCTGTAAAGAACAATATTGTTTAGGAACCTGGAATGTCAGATCAATGAATCAAGGTAAGCTGGAGGTGGTCAAACATGAGATGGCAAGATTGAACATCGACATCTTGGGAATCAGCGAACTAAAATGGACAGGAATGGGTGAATTTAATTCAGGTGACCATCATATCTACTACTGTGGGCAAGAATCCCTTCGAAGAAATGGAGTAGCACTCATAGTCAACAAAAGGGTGGGAAAAGCAGTACTGGGGTACAATCTCAAAAACGACAGAATGATCTCAGTATGAATCCAAGGCAAACCATTCAACATCACAGTAATTCAAGTCTATGCCCCAACCACTGAGGCCGAAGAAGCTGAGGTTGATCGGTTCTATGAAGACCTACAACACCTTCTCGAGCTAACACCAAAAAAAGATGTCCTTTTCATCATAGGGGATTGGAATGCTAAAGCAGGAAGTCAAGAAATCACCGGGGTAACAGGCAAGCATGGCCTTGGTGTACAAAATGAAGCAGGACAAAGGCTAATAGAGTTTTGTCAAGAGAACACGCTGATCATAGCAAGCACTCTTTTCCAACAGTACAAGAGGCGACTCTGCACATGGACATCACCAGATGGTCAATATCGAAATCAGATTGATTATGTCCTTTGCAGCCAAAGATGGAGAAGCTCTATACAGTCAGTAAAAACAAGACCTGGAGCTGACTGTGGCTCAGATCATGAGCTTCTTGTTGCAAAATTTTGGCTTAAATTGAAGAACGTAGGGGAAACCACTAAACCATTCAGGTATGACCTAAATCATATCCCTTATGAATATACAGTAGAGATGAGGAATAGATTTAAGGGATTAGACCTGATAGACAGAGTGCCTGAGGAACTATGGACGGACGCCCGTAACATTGTTCAGGAGGCAGCAACTCAATCCATCCCAAAGAAAAAGAAATGCAAGAAAGCCAAGTGGCTGTCTGATGAGGCTTTACAAGTAGCTCACGAAAGAAGGGAAGCGAAAAGCAAGGGAGAAAGGGGAAGATATATCCAACTGAATGCAGAGTTCCAGAGAATAGCAAGGAGAGACAAGAAGGCCTTCTTAAATGAACAATGCAAAGAAATTGAGGAAAACAACAGAATGGGAAAGACTAGAGATCGCTTCAAGAAAATTGGAGATCTCAAGGGAACATTTTGTGCAAAGACGGGCATGATAAAGGACAAAGAAGGCAGGGACCTAACAGAAGCAGATGAGATTAAGAAGAGGTGGAAAGAATACACAGAAGAACTATACAGGAAAGATCTGAATGTCCCTGATAGCCATGATAGTGCGGTCACTGAACTTGAGCCGGACATCCTAGAGCAGAGCTTGCCAAAATTTTCATGTTGGTGACACACTTTTTAGACGTGCATAATTTCGTGACACAGTAATTCAGTTTTACTAGCAAACCGGAGGTTAAACTAACTCGTTATAAGAGATACGGACACATACATAAATGGTAATAACGAAATGTATGGGGATAGAGCATATCTCATGAAAACCTTTCATTTATATTTTTAAAAATATATGATTTGTAAGATAATAACATACATTGTTGTCATTTATGAGTAATAGTATGTAAATATGTGCAAGAAAATGTGAAAAATAAACAAAATTAACTAAAGTATTTACAATACATATTAGGACACATAGGTCCAGGTAGGAGCTCAGCTGCAAAAACACATGAAGGAGAGAAGCAAAAGTCCAACAAAAATGGTGTAAATATATATGTCTCACTACAAGGCTATATTGCTGTAAATATTTGCAATGCCTATGTCTAGAGTCCACTTCCAGCACTCTCCGGTGGTACACTGCCGGTGGGTGGTTAATCCACAATTACAGCAGAGTAAAAATAAAAATAAATGGCAGAAATCAAATTATAAGTGCCATATGGTGGGTGGCTTGCTGTTTGCCACATTGGGTTTGGGAGGGTGGCCTCCCTTCAGTCAGCAGCAGGTGGGTTGACTGGGTGAGAGCCTGCAGCTGCGCTCGCCCAGGTGATTGGGAGCATGCTGATTCTGAGGCTTCTGGCCTCCACTGAGCTCTGTTCCAACTGGCCAAGACGGCGGACGGCCCACTTGGTGCAGTCCCAGTCCTACTCTGGCCTGGCTGTGCAGGAGCGCGAAGTCCGCGCTCGAAATCTCGCAGGGCTGGTGGCCGCTGCCACTTCTCCGCGCCAGCGCCGGCCAAGCTCCGCTCCCAGGGCGGCACCTCCCCTCCCCTCTCTTCGCCCCGCGCCTCTACCTCACTGTACTGCTCGAACACCGCCAATCACATGCGTCCTACGTCAAGACGCCACATGTTCCTAGAGCAGCTAATGTTAAAGCAGCTAAGCCTTAGCTGCTTTAACATTAGCTGCTTTAGGAAGTTCCGGGGGAAGGGCCAAGGGAAGCAAACGCGAGTAAGGGAGCTCTGAGGTGCCCTTCTGCACAATTTTCTGCATTTCGCGCGACACACCTACACACTGCTGCCGACACACTAATGTGTCGCGGCACACAGTTTGGAAAGCTTTGCCCTAGAGAGTGAAGTCAAGTGGGCCTTAGGAAGCATTACTAACAACAAAGCTAGCGGAGATGACAGTATTCCAGCTGAGCTATTTAAGATCCTAAAAGATGATGCTGTTAAAGTGCTGCACTCAATATGCCAACAAATTTGGAACACTCAACAGTGGCCACAAGACTGGAAAAGGTCAGTTTATATTCCAATTCCAAAGAAGGGCAATGCCAAAGAGTGTTCAAACTACCGTACAATTGCGCTCATTTCACATGCCAGCAAGGTTATGCTCAAAATCCTACAAGCTAGGCTTCAGCAGTATGTGAACCGAGAACTACCGGAAGTACAAGCTGGGTTTCGAAGAGGCAGAGGAACTAGAGATCAAATCGCCAACTTTGGCTGGATCATGGAGAAAGCAAGAGAATTCCAGAAAAACGTCCATTTCTGCTTCATTGACTATGCTAAAGCGTTTGATTGTGTGGATCACAACAAACTCTGGCAAATTCTGAAAGAGATGGGAGTACCAGACCACCTTACCTGTCTCCTGAGAAACTGGTACGAGAATCAAGAAGCAACAGTAAGAACCAGACATGGAACAACCAATTGGTTCAAAATTGGGAAAGGAGTACGACAAGGCTGCATATTGTCGCCCTGCTTATTTAACTTATATGCAGAGTACATCATGAGAAACGCCGAGTTGGGTGAATCACAGGTCGTAATTAAGATTGCCGGGAGAATTATCAACAACCTCAGATACGCAGATGATACCATCCTAATGGCAGAAAGTGAAGAGGATCTGAGAGTGCAAAAGCTGGTTTGAAACTCAACATTAAAAAAACTAAGGTCATGGCATCTGGCCCCATCACTTCCTGGCATATAGAAGGGGAAGAAATGGAAGCAGTGACAGATTTTACTTTCTTGGGCTCCAAGATCACCGCAGACGGTGACTGTAGCCATGAAATTAAATGACGCTGGCTCCTTGGGAGGAAAGACCCTGATGCTGGGAAGGATTGAAGGCAAAAGGAGAAGGGGACGGCAGAGGATGAGATGGCAATGATTCATTGCATCATTGATGCAATGAATATGAACTTGAGCACACTCCGGGAGAGAGAGGAGGACTGGAAGGCCTGGCATGCTATGGTCCATGGGGTCACGAAGAGTTGGACACGACTTAACAACTGAACAACAATCTGTTGAACAAAACCTCAGTGAAGTAGTAAGAGGTGCCACAGCCACTTTATACAGAGAAAGCAAAACCTGGATGCCTATTGCCGTAGCACTTTTGATTGTCCTTTTTCCTTTCCTTGCCCACTTATTTAATAGACAAAGGCAGAAACAACTTACATGGCTTGCTGCTGTGCAGACTCTTCAACATATGGGGTAAAGCTGGGGGCCACAGCAAGAGCCACAGAACCAGAATCCACATTGGTCCGAGGACGCTGAAGGAAAAGAAAATCAGCATCAGTATCTTTACATATTATACCTGCCTGTGGTATTTGGCCTTTGGCTGCTTCCATCAGGCGGCCCCTTAGATAAAATCCCTTTATGTTCACCGCACCAACCTTGCTAATCCTTGTGTTCTTTCAAGTAGCTAAATGCAAAACATGAGTAGCAACTCATTGTTGCAAGGAGCTGAAATTTCTACATCTGTTAATTATAGCTAGGTAAGTCAAATTTAAATAAAATATAGCCTTTCCAGGGCCAGTGTAGAAACAGCTACGTGGAAGTTCAGGTCATGACTTCTCAGTTGTTCTGCCTTAAACTGCAAGCTAGAACATGTTTTCCCTTCCACAAAACAAATCCTTTATGCAAAACACAGAGCACCATTCTTGAATGACAATGTACTTTGGAAAGAGTTTAGATATCCTGTATCTAAGGCCTGAGGAGTGGACAGCCAGGTACCACAGACTTTCCAGCAGCCCAAGAGCTGCTCTACCCCCCAGAATAAAAGCAGTTTTGAAGCGAACTGGTCTGGCCGCTAGGTAGCTCACTTCCAGTTTGAGTATGTGAACAGGTACTATTTTCCTTGGTGGCCATTGTGGAACCTTGAAAGAGCAACAACAGTTAGCGTTTAAGGCCTGGATCAAAAGAGAGAAAGGTGTGGATAAGTGGGGTAAGAATGGTGTGAGGGAGTGGAGTAGCCATGCCCACTGCTGGCATGCAGCCCCTGGGAGGTTTCCCAGGTGGCAATCTGGCCTTTGGGCCAAAAATGTATCAATGCTAGTTACGCAAGCACCAAGGAAGGTACAGGGGACTTCCATTATCTGAACATTAAACATGTTAGCCAGTTGTTCTTGCAGTACTATTGCATGCAGCAATTTGAATGTCAAGTCATTAAACCAGAAAATGTTTAAAACCAGATTAAGCACCTTGAAATTCTGCAATGTTGGACAAATAGTCATGGGGAGAGATTTAATTTTGATTCAGCCTAACAAAAATAATGCTATGAGGACATGAACTCCTCACCCCCATAGCAAGTCTTTTTTTTTTTTTTTTTAATGCATGAAGATCCTCCTACACCGGCACTACATACGTTCCAAATGCAGTGCGATTTGCCATTTCTCCTTACCCTGCCCATGGTCCAAGGTCCTGCCTTTAATTCATTCTCCTTAGCCTTTACTGTTGGAGGTGCAACCCATGGTTGTGGTACAAGTGCTGGAAGCTCAGGTCTAGAAGCCACAACTTTGTTTTCATCAAAGACAGCAAAGGCTGGGTGATTTGATGTCTGATGAGATGATGGATTCTGGAGTCTCTGCCCTTGGCTTGGGCCTAGAAGAACATATCATCACAAAGTTAAGCATCCACCGTTCACATACGAGACTAATCAGGGTTCAAACATAGCCAAACTCAACTTACACTTCACAGCATTTCCCACACGGCTAACTGGGGCTTTCATCGCTTTCTTTCCTCTCCCTTTCAGTTCTGCCAGTGTGGTTCTTTGGGGTTCAGAAGCAAGACTGCCAAACTGCTCTTCCACATCACCATCGTCCTGTAGATCTTCCAGGGCCTGCCGAGACACACGGGCCTGGAACTCCCTAAACATAGCAAGACCTCCACTGTATATGGCTTTTTGCATTTTCCACAGACCACACAGTTTGGATCTAGCGAGGTTTTGTGTAAGTGAAAGTGTTTTTCCCTTGTACAAGGCACCCCCACAGAATTTCTCAAATTTCCGCTTCTTGCTGCAACACCCGCCCCCCATGCCCCCTTCCCACACTGTTTCAGGTGGTCCATTAATACACAGGAACAGCTTTTGCGGGGAGGGCAGGGGGCTGTAATGGGAGGAGAGGAGCCAGAAAAGCCCTATTAAATTAGCAGAGTTCCTCTCAACATTCCTGAATCCAACCCATTATCCCTCTTACAGTAAGCTACCTGTGGTGGGACAGAAGTTTATCCAAAGGTTCAGCTTTGCACATAAGCCCATCCTGGAAGATCAAGTCAGCTTTCTTATAATTTCCTCTTGACTCAAGTTCCTCTGCCCAGGTGATGTAGAGTTGTGCCAGTGATGTGCCTATTGCCTGGCTGTGCAGATAGCTGTATAGGTCCAGAGGTTCACTACAACAGTTCCCCTGAAAAATACGAAAGAAGATTTTGTCATGTCAAAAAGGAAAGTAGCGCATGTTCTTCTAAGGGGCAGCTCGTGTGAGGCCCCCATAGATCTTTTCTGGAACAAGGTAGTATCACAAGCATCTCTGCTTTCGTTGTATACAAAATATACATATTTCTAGCTCTCATGGGCCCAGAGATAAGTTTCAATGTGGATGGATAAAGTGTTCAATAAGCTAGCTGTTCATTCCTGCTCAGTGATGAGCATATTCCACAGTCCTATCTAACCTGTGCCCAAAAACAAGTATTCCCTCATCAAAATGTGAGAAACAGCTTTCAGTTTAATCCAACTAGCTTATAGTCAATTTTTCTTGCTTGGATTCTGTGCAAATTAACAGTAGCATTACAGGCTATTTGCCCACCCTCCTTTGTTCTCTCAGCTTCCTGGAAGATTATAAGGATTGAAATAGATGAACAAATGGGTTATGCCACCATGTGCATGCACAGAATCCATTTTACCACTTAAAAAAAATATATCTAGCAGAGCATAAGTCTTCAGTTCTTGAAAAGCCTCTCCCTCACAACCAGGCTTACTCTCTCTAACCCTACTCTAAATGCCTGCCTTGGAATGCTCCTGCCCATCATATGAAGCTCTACACCAACATTCCAAAAGGGCAAGGGCATTACACCTACTTCCTCTCCATCATAGTCGGTACTGAATGCTGCCTGGATAACATGCTGTGCATGTTCCAACAGTATTATCTCTACCTGAAAAGACATTCTGCAAAACTGAAAAGGCTTTGCAGAGCTCAGAGATACAATCATTTTAACGCAGGGTTAAAGAAATTGCAACAACACTGTTAACTGTGGTACGGGCATCATGCAGCCTCCAAAGCACATTTACCTTATGGCCCCCAGGCAGCATCAGGGGCGGGAGGGGGCAGGATTGGATAGTTATCATTTCAGGATCCAAGGTCTGACTCAGCACTCTGACTTCGGACCCAGGTGTCTGAGCTTCCCATCCCCTCCCCTCCCCCTCACAGCCATGCAGAGAGAACCGCACTGGCGACCTTGGAGGGGGCGTTCCCATGGGCAGAGAGCAGACAGGGGGGGGGCAGCTTATGAGAAATCCTCCAGCCTCTGCAGCCTCCTTCCCTCCCCCTCCCTGACACCTCTGGTAGGCAGGCAAAAAAGCTCATCTAGCTGAAATGCAGAGTGGGAGGACCATGGAGGCAAAGATCACCTCCACTGCTCCTCACGCTCTGCACTGGATGGCCATAAGCCTCCAAGGATTGCGCCCTTAGGCACTATATATAAGGGAAACAAAAGCTAAATCTGTCGCCCAATTAAAAAAATCTTAGTCTTTAGGAAGAATACTTTTTAGTTTTTAGATAATTTGCACATGTCCTATAACAGGCCTTCCCTCCTGTGTGAGAAAAAGAGGGATGCTTCTTGAGATAGTGCTTGGAATCTGCAACATTTAAAATATAATTACTCCTATTATCAATAATAAAATTACACACACACACACACACACACACACACACAGACAACTGTGTGATTCATTAGGGCTTTTGCATTGGCATGAGATTTTTTTTCTAACCAGTTTATCAGTGAAACGTTGCACTTGGTTTCATTATTCTTCAACAGTTTTTAAACCCATGCCAAAGGCCTCTCAAGTATTTTTGTATTTATAGCTAAGGGTTATATTTTTGAAGAATATTGCAGCAGCACATGTTGAACTGTCTTTTGACACCAGTCATGTTTGATATGCAAGTTGTTACTTAACATGTAGTCTGCCTCACAGGGCTGTCATTGGCAGATCTGATGTGCAAGAGTTTAATATTTAATAGTTAGATACAGCACAGAGACAAATCCTCTTAGAAGTAAATTCATTCTAAAAACTAGGTGCCAATCAATGATCTTAATACATTTTATCTATCTATTCCAAAAATGAAATAAGTCTAAATGCCCGATACAGCGGGTGATCCAAGGGGACAAAGAATCACCTCTGAAGGGTAAAGATTAGTTTTTATTCCTATATGTGACATTTTTGCAGTGATTTTTGTCCAGAATGAGCTATGAGCAGAAACTGCTGAAGAGGTATTTATTTATTTATTTATTGCATTTATACTCCGCCTTTTTTCCTTTTGCAAGGAACCCAAGGCGGCTTACATTATCCTCCTCCTCTCCATTTTATCCTCACAACAACAACCCTGTGAGGTGGGTTGGGCTGAGAGTCTGTGACTGTGACAAAGTCACCCAGTGAGCTTCCATGGCAGAGTGGGGACTAGAACCGGGATCTCCCAGCTCCTAGTCCAACACTCTTGCCACTACACCACACTGGCTCTATCTCCACACCACCAGTTTGCACTGTATTATCCCTCCATGATCACTTAAGTATGGACAATTCACATGGACAAAGTTTGGAGGAAAAATGCAGGTGTGAATTGCCCCTGAGAAAACTCATGATGAAGTACAGTAAACGCTATAATGTTGATGCTCACAGCATAAGGCAACCTATTATACCCTTTCTGAACAAAGCTTAAAGCTGAATGAGCTGGAATACAAAAGACTTAAGAAAATACTCACAAACTTAAGCCAGAGGCTGAGGTAGCGGGGATCTTGATAATACCTCTGCTGCTCATTCAGTGCTTTAACAGCTCTCTCCAACACAGCAGAGAGGTTGCTCTCTTTACCGCCTTGAGGAAAAGTCTGCTCTGTCCATTTAATATACCTAGAAATATCAAAATTACTATAAGCACAAGAAAAAAAACCTAGATTTGAGACTGAGAATTACTCATGTTCTCATTCACAAGAGTAAAGCTTACCTGTCCCAGACATCCAGTGGATCATCTCCACCGTAAAAGCGAATTTCAGATTCAAAGTCCCTGAAATTAAATTATTTTTAGATGTTATTTGTAATTCACCATCAGTGATTTTTCAGTTTAGAGAACAGAGAATATATGGAGTATACAATCGGCAACACACTACATTTTAGAAAATTCCTTTTGCAAGGATAATAGGATTCCATGTTTTTAATAATTGCTACCCTATACTATAGAATATTTTGAAGAGGAGGAAACATCATTTCGGGTGGCTGATACAGAATTAGGCAGAGGTATTCATTCCATTTCAAGATACTGTTCCTCCTCCTCTCTTTCTGTGTTTGAGTGAGACTCATCACACATGGCTCAGTGGTAGGGCACATACTTGGTGTGCAGAAGATTCCAAGTTCAATCTTCAGTTAAAAGGTCTCAAACAGCAGGAAAGAACTCTCTATCCAAGACCTCGGAAAGCTTCTGCCAGTTGGAGACCACTGGTCTGTCAAGCCCAGTACTGGCTGAATATGACAGCTCCTTATGGTCATGGGGATGCACTTATATACATATTATTAAATGTCACCACATCTTTTTAAATAGCTCTTGAATTTCAATGTGTACCTCTTATCTCCAGAAGAAAACTCAGGTAACCACTTGTTTTCTCAGGGCATTTCTCTATGGCTAACTGAACTACTACAGATGTACCCGCAACAAATATGAAGCATAATACTATGTATATATTTAAATACCTGTGCAAAAAGACCAGGAATGACTTGCCAGGTCAGACTTCCCAGACATGTGTCCACAGATGCTTAAGTATGCATGTCTATCATTCACACCTCATCTTCACATGTCATCTTTGCACATCAATAAACTTGCAGTAATTGTATATGTGTAAAGCCTGGAGCCCCCATGCACTTTCATTTAAAGCAAGGACCATATGAGATGTATACAAAGATGAGCCATATCATACCTACCGCTTTTGCTGCTGAATGGCTGTGTGGATGGAAACATCCTGCTGAGCCAAAGCTTCCTGCAGTGTAGCCATCACTCGTCCTTGCCTTAGGGGCTGCACGTTCTCCTTGCTCAGCTCCCACTCATTCCCATCCGAAGACATGGCCATCAGTCTTTGAAGCTATTCTGCAGCACACAGGCAGCAACACGTGGCTGTGTCAGTCCAGGACTGTGAACACTAGAGAAGAGATTAAGGACGCAATCCTATGCATGTTTAGACAGAAAAAAGTCCTGCAACTCCCAGCATGCCCCAGCCAGCATGACTGGGTAGGGATTGCTGGGAAATGTAGGACTTTTTTTCTGTCTAAACATGCACAGGATTGCACCTTAAGACAATTATGGCTGTTACCTGTGTGGAATGAAGGCAGGCATTCAGAACAACCTGTCTGTTGGTCTATGGCCAACACAAATTGGTAGCCCTAGAGATCCTGGCAGCATTTTCACACAGTTATTCTGCCTTAACAAACACTCCATGGGGCTTTAATACCTGTTTCAATGTCACAATTACAAAAGGGTTCAAGTGTGGTATGGGGAGAGGGTATGTTCGCCTTATTCTTTTAAGAAAAAAAACCCCAACAGGCCCTACTCCTGACCCGTTTGTTCATGTGAATTGTTATTACAGCAGAGATTTCAGTGTTTTTTTCAAACCTCACAAGCCCAACAGCCGCTGACTTCTGAACTAAAGCAATCGGAAGCCAGGATTTCCTCCTAGAAAACAAATGGGGGGGGGAGCAGGACGCGTTTTGCTTCCCTCCCCCATGAAAGAGCCCCTACAGCTAAAGGAGAGCACTCACCCCGCCCCCCGGAGCCTGTCGCGGCCCAGGAAAACGGAGTCGTCGTGTCCTCCTGGCGCCCCTGGGCCACTCACCGTGCCGGGAGGCGGTTGACCGAAGCCCAACCCAAAGCTCGCCGGCCTCCTCAATGAGTCTCCCCTCTGTCCATGTTCAAACTTTAACCGCCACCAGCCCCCGACGGCTCGTTCGGCCTGATTGGCCGCCTCCGATTGGATGGTAGGAAATGCAAAGCATGACGGGCCGCCTGAGTATGATGGGAACAGTAGTTTTTCTGGCTGCTGCGTGTGGCGTGAACACAGCTGTATATAAGTGGAACGGCGCTCACTTTACTTGCGTAATGCGATGCATGTTTACTCAGAGGGAGGCCCTACTGTGTTCACTGGGGCTTACTCCCAGGAAGGCGTGCATAGGATTGCAGTCTTGCAGCATGCTGCCTGGGGCATGCTAGGGGTTGTGGGGCTTTTGTTGTCTAAACATGCCTAGGATTGCACATTAATTAACTTAAGCAGCAGCTCTCCACCTGAGATTGTGCTGTAAATCTTAGTGCCAGAGTCAGACCCGAGAGCCTTGGCACAGATTTTAACCTGTGTGGGTAGCCATGTACAGTCTGAGCAAACAAGTCATGCATTTTCAACGACAGTTTCCCGTCTGTAAAATGGTAGGGCTAAAGGCCTTGCCTCAACAGGATATGATGGTGTTGCGCGAAGATGAATAACAATGTCATGTGGCAGCAGCTGCCCTATCACTGTTGCACAGTCAGGTTGTGTAGACCAGCCTTCCCTAACCTGGTGCCCTACAGATGTTTTGGACTACAACTCCTAGCATTCCTGGCCATTGGCCATGCTGGCTAGGACTGATGGGAGTTGAAGTCAAAACATCTGGAGAGTACAAGGTGGAGAAAGGCAGCTGTAGAACTGTCAATTTAAAAAGTTCTCAAAAAGAGAAAAAGAATTAATACAAAGCATAGTGTATGTGTAGATGCACAGGTATGATGAAATATTTGCTATTATATCTGAGGCATTTTAGAACAAGTGCTTCCTTTCCTTTAAAATACATCACACAAATTGTATTTATTTTATTTATTACTTTTAAGATCTAAATTTTAATCAAATGATCTTTAAGGTAGCTTATAAGATAAGAAGCTGCCTTATTCACCCCACCAAGCTCAATATTGTAGCAGGTCCCCAGGGTTTGAGACAGACGTTTTCCCCAGCCTTACCTGGAGATGCCAGGGATTTGACCCTCCTGGGACCTTTCACAACATGTGCTAACAATATAAAATAACTTCCCAGGGTCCCGTGGTTTTTTTTGCAGGTGGCAAAGGCCAGTATGTCCTTCCTGTAGCTCAGGAGTGGGCAACTTGTGGCCTTCTAGATATTTTGGTGAGCAACTCCCATCAGCCCTAACCAACGGTGTTAGAGTGTTGGACTGGGACTCCAGAGATCCATGTTCTTCTAGTCCCCTTTGGGCCATTCACTTAATCTCTGCTTAATCTACCTCACAGAGATGTTGTGAGGATAAAATGGAGAGAAGGAGGATCATGTAAGCTGCCTTGGATTCGTTTGAGGGGAAAATACAGGATATAAATGTAATAATAAAAATAAATAAATAATGATGGGAGTTCATCATCATGGCCAGAACATCTGGAGGACTGCAAGTTGGGGTGGGGGAGAAAAAGCCTCCCGTTGCCGGTGTTTGCATGCCTGCATGCCTTTCCACTAGCTTCTCCAGCGTACCTGTCCATTTAAAATTGGCCTTTATAAACTTTTCTTGGAAAATGTCAGCTAGAAAGGAAATCTAGTTGGAAGTGAGAGTGACGGAGAGGTAAACATAGGGAAGTAATGATTACTGAAAAAAGAACCATGTGTTTTCATCCCACCCCACCCAGCTCCATCCCCTGTCACTGATGGTGCATAGCCCAATATCACTTTATTTTCTATTGGGTTTGTTTTTTCAGTTTTGGCCACTAGGTGCTGCTGTTAGAATAGAGGCTTTGTTGTTGTTTTAAAAGCCGCTACATTCTCTTGCCAGAATCTAGATGCCTCGTCAGATGTCCTCTTTCCTGAAGAGGAAAGCTTTATGCCGTTGTCAGAACTGTACCGTGGTCGCACTGTGTAATTTCTCTCATGAATATGAATGGGGCCACTCCAAAATAAAGAGCACATCCAGAGGAATGTCTGCTTCTCTTAATCCCAGTAGGCAATCATCACATGTCTAGGAGCGTGTGATGTGTCTCACAGAAAAGCAGGTACCTCTTCACCCAACACATTCTCATGCTCATTGTGATACCCTTGCCCTCTGCTAACATGTCAGCCATGGGAACTGATGGTACACTAGTGTGGGTTGGTATCTCTTTTAACGGGGGGCGGGGGGGGGGGAGTTGATGGTAGGCCATACTTCAAGGGCCCTGCCTCATGCTCTGATGGTTATATGAGATACTTCTTCAGTACAGTGACTTGGCTACAGGGTTAGGGCTTTTTCTGTAGTGGCAGCTAACGTGTGGAGTGCTTTGCCTCTTGAGGTCCCAATGCTGCGCTGTTTTGGGCAGCTGGTAAAAATTTGGCTTAAAAAAAGATTAAAGCTTTTAGCTCATCTTTTGGTTTTAAAATATTGTTTCCTTTTTTATTGCTGTGTTCAAGAATTGTCATTCTTTATTGGGTTACTGGGTTAAGTATGTTTTTTTTTATGATTTTGATTATTAGAAAAGTGTGTGGAGAGCAATATATTGTTTTAAAGTATCATGTAGCATTCTAGTTTTTAATAGCCACTTGAATTTCTTTTTTGGAAATAAGGAAGGATATGTGTTGTTGTTGTTTTTAAAAGAGCCTTATTGGGACATTTAAACCTGCTCATTTAATCTACTAGGTGTCTTGGAGAGTGACCTCAAATAACAGAAGCACTTTTTTAATGAACTGTCCACAACAGGTGGTAGTATGTGAGATGGCTTGAAATGAAAGCTTTGGACTGCCGAATATGTCCAATGCTCATGCAGAATGTCTAACTGACCAAGAGCAAATGACCTCAGGGGGCATAATTTAGGAATGGTGCAATTTCCCCATACCCCATGTTTCATACACATTTATTTGTTTTCTATTTTATTTATTAATTACATTTATATCTTGTCTTTTCTCCAACAACTTCAAAGCAGCATACAGGGGTCTTTCCCTCACCCCCATTTTATCTTCCCAGGAGCCCTGTGAGGTAGGTTAGGCTGAGAATGACTGCCCAAGGTCATCCAGTCAGCTGCATGTCTCAGTGTGGATTTGAACCCTGGTTGAAGGGCGGGGGAGCTGCCCCCATCTCCTACCATCACCGCTGAATATATCTTCGTCACTCTGGAACATGGGATTATGATGTCGATAGTCTATTTTGGCCCCAAACTGCTAACACAGATTGTCAGTGTAAGTCCTCATGCAGAATGTAGTCCAAGGGAATGTTCTAGTGTGATAGCTTTTCTTTGGGCAGCCTTTCAAATGAGCAAGGCTTTTATTATGTTCATGTCCACCAAATATTTGGCTGTTTGGTAATGGCAACCAGGAAAAGTGTCACCCCAGACATTAACTGTTACTTAAAAGAAAGGTTCAGTAACTGGAGATTTTGGAAGAATACCAAACATCACAGTTCACTGAGCATTTTTCTGTTTGCATGCTTGTGCCTTATCTGAAATCACAGAGCCCAGTTTGGATTTCACATTGGTGAAACTCAAGGAGTTCCAATGGCATACAATCCACCAATTAAAGGGGCTGTTATATTAATTAATTGACTCATTCATTAAATGCTTGAAGCCTCCTCTAATCTGACTCTCCCCATAATACAACCAATAGACCCTTATCAAGTCTAGTACATCATCCTAAATAGCAGGGATTAGAACAAAGAAGTAGTCATATTGGCACAGAATGGTGCTTGTGATATCAGAAAACTATAACTTGCACATGTTAAGTGTTCTAGAAATAATTAGGATAATGGTCACCAATCACACACAAACCAAAACACATGCATACACACACATAAGCCCAATACCACCCACAGAAACAGATACGTATAATGGGAATTCACTTTGTTTATGATGGACGGAGACACATCTGTTGTGGCTCTCACTCCCCATTTTCTCTTTTCAACAGTGGCCTCAGTTAGGTGATATAGCTCTGGGAAGCTTTCCCACTCTGCAGATTGTTTCTCTGTTACTGTACATTTGTTTAATTAATTGCTCATTTTGTTCCCAGGCTGTTGTGTTGGCCCAGTGTGTTTAAGGTATGCATGAGTGCCTAAAAGGTGACAAGGCGCTTAAGGAGGACTCTGTCCCTTTTATTTATTTATATGGCACATGATCCCCTGTTAATTGCAGGTGCTGTTAGCTTAGTGTGACTTGAGCTAATGGAGTGTTGGCTCCAGGCCTCTTTAGCTGGCCCTACACTAGTATATTAATTCAAATCCGTTATTTATTTTATTTATTTATTGCATTTATACCCCGCCTTTTTCCCTCTTGCAAGGAACCCAAGGCGGCTTACATTATCCTCCTCCTCTCCATTTTATCCTCACAACAACAACCCTGTGAGGTGGGTTGGGCTGAGAGTCTGTGACTGGCCCAAGGTCACCCGGTGAGCTTCCATGGCCGAGTGGGGGCTAGAACCCGGATCTCCCGGCTCCTAGTCCAACACTCTTGCCACTACACCACATCACCAAAAAATAAAGTGAGCAGCATTCTGCAACAACAGGGATATGTGAGCTCTTAAGAGGATGAATCTTTCTTTGGGTGAAATCCAATATAAGTCCTACTTTGAGTAAACTCATTGAAATGAATGAGACTTAAGTTAGTCATGTCTAATTGAAATTCAATTCTTTTCAATGGGTCTACTCTAAACAGGACTTATGTTAGATGTTACCCTTTGTCTCAGAGGCAGACAGGTTCAAGATGTTACAGACAACCTACAGGAGAGTTCACAAAGTTGTAGAACCCATGGGTAAAATCCAATGGAGATTTTCTACTTGGAGAAGGCCCATTGAAATGAATGTGACTTAATTAGTCATGACTAACTTAAGTCCCATTCATTTCAATGGTCTATTCTAAGTAGGACTTATGTTGGATTTTACCCCATGGTTAGGACACAGGCAAGGTGTCAAAAGACATCAGAACAGAGGATCTTGTTGAGTTGGGGATGCTACTGGCATACCCAAGAATCCCATGCACAGGCACATGTCAACACTAGAAATGCTCAGTGGTCACTCAAAGGCAATTCTAACTCACCAGTATGAATCAGATGACAAGATAAGTGGCTGTTTACAAGCCTGGCTTAGGTGACAAGGACCTGAAGACAGCCACTCTAAGCCAGCAAGGGCAATCTTGGTATAGAAACAGGCTTCTGCATGTGGGCCCTTGCTCTGGATTTAAGCCAGAGGGGTGCTACACAGAAGACAAAATGCTTCAAGCAGTTAGGGATACACACCAGATGCTCCTGTTCAACACCTATTAAGCGTTGGGGGCTTCTGGGGCTGATTCTCATAACCCCCCCTCCTCCTGTACAAACATGATAGTATTCACTGTTCACTGCTATATATGAGGATCTCTAAATGGGGCTTCCTATGTTTTGATGAGTTATTATAGTGATTTTCTATTGGTTTTCTGTTGTTGTTGTTTTCTTTATTGGATGCTATAGCTACTGTCCTTTCCCACTAAATCCTAAGTAAACATACTTATTTGGAAGTAAGACCTCAAAGTACCTGGAAGTAAGTCTCATTGAACTCAGTGGGGCTTACCTCTCAGTAGGCACTGCACTGTCAGTCTCACCAAAATCTATAGGACCTAGGCTGCAATCGTAAACTCACTTAGGGTGCTTCCAGATGGAGGGCTTCTAGCACTAAGGGCAGGACCCAATGGTACTCCTACACAGAGTAGACCAATTGAAATGAATGGGCCTAACCTGCATAGGGCAACCATTGGATACTGCCCTAACAATCAAAAGGCATTGTGCAAATATACCAGCTGTTGTCCCTTAACAGATTTTTTTTTTCTGTTAAGAAAAAAGATGGAAGAAGTGTTGGGAAAACATGGGAGGGTTCCCATTTCTTTGCTAAGTTGAATGTGGAGATGGGCCATCACTGACCACCACCATTCAAAACTGCTCCCCTGCCTCCCCCCACACCCCACAACTATTGTTGGCAGTAGCATAGCTGCTTCTTTGCTGGAGATTGCCTTACTGCATGCTCCATGTATAGAAGGAGCACATTGGATCTCTGGGCTAATGTTCAGCATTCCCAAGAGGCAAGGCAGACATCGCTCTTTGCTCTCCATTCAGCATGGAGATGAGATGCATCTCTGTGATCAATGGGGAGTTAATTACATTGATGATATGCCAGCAATGTAAATAACACCTGCTGCCCCAGCAACTGAATACTATCAGAAATAACGACACCAGTATGTTTACACAGTCACGTATCACTAGTGGTATGGGCACAATACAGGATGGACGGACACACACCCTTGTTATATTGTGCACTTGGTTCTATGTAACTCACCAGGAATGCATATGGATGAACCAAAAGATATCCACTTGGGTCTCCTTTTCTTTAAATGAAGCAGACAGCTATTGTAATTCTAATTAGGATGACATTGTTTACTGGGGTAAATAATACTCTAACGCACAAAGCCTCTTCCAAGAAGGTTGTTGACTTTGTGTAATTTCTGTTAAGGTGGTCAGGTACCACTCAGTGAAGCATGCGATAGATAGATGAGATTAGATTTTATAAAGCCAAGATCAAGTGGCCGTTTTCTGTTACTGGCTTTCAGACAGCTAAGATAGAGCTCAGATACGACTATGATGTGCACCCTAGAAAGGTTTACAACGGATATTTGTCATTGAGAAGCCACTGAATAAACCATCTACTCCTTACAGAACGGTGTACTACAGATGCTGAAATATCAGCTGTCAACTTTTGAATGGCATTTCTAGCTACAGTGATCCTTGTCTCTCAAGTTCTGGTGACTGCCCACTACTCACTGTCATTGTCTTGATATATATTTACTTGGAGAAAGTAAATGGATCTACACAGTAATGGGAATAAATTCATTTTTTTTCTTTCTTCATTTTCCAGTAATTAAACCAAATTCCTTGTAACCATTACAAGAACAGAAGCATGCACACACGCTCTTTTGTGTGCACACTCTCTCTTAAATGATTCAAAAATTGAGGCATGCAAGAGGTATAGTCCACAGTCAATAATATCACATCAGAATCTATCAATATTTGCATACGCATAAAAACAAATCAACACATCAAGGAAAAGTCACATTGAGAGGCCTATACCACATGAATGTCTGGATTGTTGTTGTTGTTCAGTTGTTAAGTCGTGTCCGACTCTTCGTGACCCCATGGACCATAGCACGCCAGGCCTTCCTGTCCTCCGCTCTCTCCCGGAGTGTGCTCAAGTCCATATTCATTGCATCGGTGATGCTATCTAGCCATCTCATCCTCTGCCGTCCCCTTCTCCTTTTGCCTTCAGTCTTTCCCAGCATCAGTGACTTTTCCAGTGACTTTTCTCTTCGTATTTGGTGGCCAAAATATTTGAGCTTCAGCTTCAGTATCTGTCCTTCCAATGAGCACTCAGGGTTGATTTCCTGTAGGATGGACTGATTTGACCTCCTTGCCGTCCAGGGGACTCATAAGAGTCTTCTCCAGCACCACAGTTCGAAAGCATCAATTCTTCGGCGCTCAGCCTTCCTTATAGTCCAGCTCTCACAGCCAGATGTTGCTACTAGGAAAACCATAGCTTTGATTATGCAGACCTTTGTTGGCAAGGTGATGTCTCTGCTTCTTATATGCTGTCTAGGTTTGCCATAGCTTTCCTCCCAAGGAGCAAGCATCTTTTAATTTCATGGCTACAGTCACCGTCTGCGGTGATCTTGGAGCCCAAGAAAATAAAATCTGTCACTGCTTCCATTTCTTCCCCTTCTATATGCCAGGAAGTGATGGGCTTGTATAATTATATGTGGTGGATTCAGATGTTCAGCTGAGACAGGGCTTCTTCACACAGAGCTTTGATCCTGCTATTGAGATTGGTCATTCATGGAAGTTTGCAGGTCCTTTAGATGATGCCGTCAACTTCCAGGGCGTCTCCTGCATTAAATTACCTTTATACATTTTTTAAAAGATCGGAGATAATGAGCTATCAAATTACCGTGTTTGAGTTCCCTGGTGAAAAGAGGAAAACCCGCAATAAAATGAGCTAGACCACTGAAACAGATGGATGACTCAGATAAGGGGGAAAGGGATGGGGGAAAGGGGGGAGGAAGTGTATGTAAAGGGAGTCTGTTGTGATCTTGTATTTAAAATGGAAGCAGAAAACCCTGTTTTAAATGCGGGATTTTAGGCTGGTGTAGAGATGCTCAAAGTAACTGAAGTAGTCAAGGCACAATGTAGCAATTTGAAGGTGGAGAACATATACTGACATGTGGCCAGATTGTAGCTCATTGGAAATATGGGTTGAACCAGATGAGTGTCACACATCAAGTGGGTCTGGCACCTCCTTTCAGGATCTGAAAGCAACTGCATGAGTTTAGCAACAGGGCGAGGAAGCCTGGGTGGGGAACTCTGCCCTCCCTACTCCCTACTCACAGTAAGTAACTTTAAATAATCCCCCAACTTCTTGTAGTAAACAACTCAGTTTTCCAGGGAAAACACACCCAAATAAAAAAAAACAGTTATGAAGGTAGAAAGCCAGCAGGGGGGTGAGGGCTATCCAGTGTATTGCACTGAGTGCCACATGTACGACTATCTACCTGCTGGATGGAAGTTGTAGGTGTGAGCTCGCTCTAATGAGCTCCTGGCTCTCAAGGAACAAGTGTGTTCCCTTGAGGCCAAGGCTGCTGATCATGAGAAGCTAAGAGAGGCAGAGAGGTTGGTGGATGAGACCTTCGGGGACCTATTAGCTGTGTCCCACTCCCAGGGTGACAGCTCATCTGCTGTCATGGAGAATGCAGGTCTCAGGGAAGGAGGCCATCATTCTGAGGAAGAGGGAAACCATTCCTCAAAAGATGAACAAATATCCTCTCACACCGAGGATGTGCCTCCAGGGGGAGGGGGCCTTGTGGTAGTGGGAGATTTGATCATTAGACACATAGACAGTTCGGTTTGTGATGGGCGTGTAGACTGCATGGTGAATTGCCTGCCTGGTGTGAAGGTTGCGGATATCATGCGCCATCTAGATAGCCTAGTAAATAGTGCTGGGGTGGAGTCAGTGGTCGTGGTCCATGTTGGTACCAACGATGTGGGGAAATGTAGCTGTGAGGTCCTGGAAGCCAAATTTAGGTTGCTAGGTAGGAGGTTGAAATCCAGGACCATCAAGGTAGCTTTCTCTGAAATGCTACCTGTTCCACACACAGGGCCAGCTAGACAGGCGAAGCTGAGGAGTCCCAATGCATGGATGAGATGGTGGTGCAGGAAGGAGAGGTTCAGATTGGTTAGGCACTGGGGAACATTTGCAACACGCCAGGCCTGTACAAGAGGGACGGGCTCCATTTGAACCAAAATGGAACCAGACTGCTTTCGCTAAACATAAAAAGGGTGGCAGAACAGCTTTTAAACAAAACTCTGGGGGAAAGCAAACAGGAGCTGGGAAGCATCCAGTTCATATTAAAAACATCCCAAAGAGATGAAAATGTTTTTGATTGCCCAAATGTAGAAGGAGAGGAAATAGGCCAGGAGTACATGGCAGAGCATAATAGCCAAAGGGGCCAACGTCCCATAACAAAAGATGAACACGCCACGCCAGAGGCATCTGGGGAGGGACACCGTGTATAGGTGTTTTTATGCAAATGCTAGAAGCCTCTGAGCCCAAATGGGAGAACTGGAGTCCAACACAGTCACATTTGACTTCAAAAGAGGAAACTTCTCTAAAATGAGGGAACTGGTGAAAAGGAAGTTAAAAGAGGGATCCAAGAGGATTAAATCCCTTCAGAATGCTTGGAGATTACTCAAAAGCACAATAATAGAAGCCCAGCTAAAATGTATACCACAGGTTAGGAAAGGTAGCACCAAGTCCAAGACGTCGCCGGCATGGTTATCGAGCAGTGTTAAGGGAGCTATTAGAAAAAAGAGAGCTTCCTTCAGAAAATGGAAGTCTTGTCCTTGGACCATTATGACAATGGAGTTAAAGGAGTACTGAAAGAGGACAAGGAGATTGCAGAGAAGCTGAATCTTTTCATTCGTCTTCACTGCAGAAGATATAGGACAGATACCTGTACCCGAAGTGATGTTTTCTGGAAGGGAGTCTGAGGAACTGAGGAAATTGTGGTGGCAAAAGATGATGTTCTCAACCTTACTGATAAATTGAAAGCAAATAAATCACCAAGCCCAGATGGTATCCATCCTAGAGTTCTCAAAGAACTCAAACATGAAGTTGCTGATCTTCTAACCAAAATATGCAACATGTCCCTAAGATCAGCCTCTATACCAGAAGACTGGAGGATGGCCAATGTAACACCAATTTTCAAAAAAGGATCCCGGAGGGGTCCGGGAAATTACAGGCCCGTCAGTTTAACATCTGTTCCGGGTAAATTGGTTGAAGGCATTATTAAACATAAAATTAGTAGGCATACAGAAGGACAAGCCCTGCTGAAAAAGAATCAAAACGGCTTCCACAAAGGTAAGTCCTGTCTCACTAACCTTTTAGAGTTCTTTGAGAGTGTCAGTAAACATGTAGACATGGGTGATCCAGTAGACATTGTTTACTTGGATTTCCAAAAGGCTTTTGACAAAGTCCCTCACCAAAGACTCCTGAGCAAACTTAGCAGTCATGGAATAAGAGGACAGGTCCTCTTATGGATCAGTAACTGGTTAAAGAACAGAAAGCAGAGAGTAGGAAGAAATGGTAAATTCTCCCAATGGTGGGAAGTAAATAGTGGGGTTCCACAGGGATCTGTATTAGGACCAATGCTTTTCAACCTGTTCATAAATGATCTGGAATTAGGAGTGAGCAGTGAAGTGGCCAAGGTTGCGGATGACACAGAATTATTTAGAGTGGTTAAAACAAAAAGGGATTGTGAAGAGTTCCAAAACATCTCTCCAAACTGGAGAAAATGGGCATCTAAATGGCAAATGTGGTTCATTGTAAGCAAGTGTAAAGCAATGCCTGTCGGGGCAAAAAATCCCAACTTCAAGTATAGCCTGATGGGATCTGAGCCAGCAGTGACCGACAAGGATAGAGATCTTGGAGTTGTGGTGGACAGCTCAATGAAGATGTCAACCCAGTGTGCAGCTGCTGTAAAAAAGGTGAACTCCATGTTAGGCATAATTAGAAAAGGAACTGAGAATAAAACTGACAATATCATACCGCCCCTATACAAATCTATGGTGCGCCCACACTTGGAATACTGTGTCTAGTTCTGGTCACCACACCTAAAAAGAGATATTGTAGAGCTGGAAAAGGCACAGAAAAGGGCAACTAAAATGATCAAGAGGCTGGAGCATCTCCTCTATGAGAGAAGGTTACAACAGCTGGGACTGTTTAGCTTAGAAAAAAAGGAGGGTAAGGGGGGACATGATAGTGGTGTACAAAATTATGCATGGTGTGGAGAATGTGGATAGGGAGGCATTTTTCTCCCTCTCTCAATATACTAGAAACCAGGGTCATCCTATGAAGCTGATTGGTGGGAGATTCAGGACAGATAAAAGGAAGTACTTCTTTACACAGCACATAGTTAAACTATGGAATTCGCTACCACAGGATGTAGTGATGGCCACCAATTTGGATGGCTTTAAAAGGGGGTTGGACAAATTCATGGAGGAGAAGGCTATCAGTGGCTACTAGTCCTGATGGCTATGTGCTACCTCCAAAACCAGAGGTAGTGAGCCTAGGTATACCAATTGCTGGGGAACATGGGTGGGAGGGTGCTGTTGCGCTCATGCCCTGCTTGTGGGTTCCCGATTGACAGCTGGTTGGCCACTGTGTGAACAGAATGCTGAACTAGATGGACCATTGGTTTGATCCAGCATGGCTCTTCTTATGTTCTTATGATCAGAGCATTTCTTAGTGGGTAGCTTTACTAGAAGACAGAAACATAACAATGCAAATTCTTATCCAGCAACCCAGTTAAACTGGAGTCATTGATCAAGGGACTAACTGGGCAGTCTGAAGGAACAGGGTGAGGCTATAGTTGCCAATCATAATATGGAAAATCCCCCTGTCACTTTAACAGCAGTGAAGAGGGATACCGACATGGGCTGTGTAGTAGTTATTTCTCCCTCATTTTTACCAAAGTTTTGGTTCCCCCTCCTGGCACTGTCCCTTTCTGTCCATGCTCTTTCCCCTTCTCTTACCTAGATCTCCATGACACTATGTCACCATCTTTACCCTTTTGCCAGCTTTTTAAATATAATGCCCATGCATGACCAAACATTTAAAATGGCTGTTTGACATTTGGCAAGGAATTGGTTGCAATGCATAGTCATTTTAAAGGTGTGAACTATATTTAAGAACCTGGTGACAGAAAGAAGGTGTTGGCAGGCGCATGGAGACCAAGGTAAGATTACTGTGTTCCAGAGAGTGGAGAGGTAGCACAAAATAGTATAATATCCCCAAATTGCATATGGTGTTGTACTGCTGAAGCTTAACATGACGTATTCCATGATCATTGCTAATAATGGTTTCCCTTTATTTTATGCTAGTTGCTGTAAAGCTATTATATACAGGAATGTTTTACATTTTTATCCAACCCTTCCTCCAAGGCACTCAGGGTGGCATATATGGTCCCCCACCCTTTTATCCTTACAACAACCCTGAGAGGTAGAGTAGGCTGAAAGACAGTGACTGGCCCAAGGTCACCCAGTGAGCTTTATAGCTGAGCAGGGATTTGGACTCTGGTCTCCTTGGTCCTGGTCTCATACTCTAGCCACACTGCTATTTGATCTAGAGCAACAGAAACATTGGGTGTGTTCTAGGACAAGATCTTGGTTCATAATGGGCTAGCATTGTGTACCAAACATGCCCTAGAACACAAAACGCAAGAGTTTTGTGGCAAACACACAAAGGTTCCTTGGCAGACGTCAAAGTGAATCATGTTACTACTAGACATTAGAAGGTTTGAAAACAACAGTGATGTACCATTGCATACCATTATCAATACTGTTTAATGTTAAATACCATTGCATATGAATTATCACACATGTAAATTATTAACTGTCAAATATAAAATCCTGAAACCAAATATCATTGGGTGGCAAATACAGGTGGCAAATGTTTGGAGTCAAGTGGTCAGGAAATATCTGGAGAACATTCAACAAGGTATAACAATTAAAAGGCAAACAATAGTCCTTAACAAAAATATTCAGAAGAGTCAAGTGGTCAGGAAATATCTGGAGAACATTCAACAAGGTATAACAATTAAAAGGCAAACAATAGTCCTTAACAAAAAACTATGCCAAAGTTAAGGAGAAAAATATATCAAGACTTACAAGGTTCTTGAATACAAGATCTGGCAATAATGTGTATAATAAGGCAAAAAAATTAAAAACCTGCTGTGTCTAAATGGTTAAAAACTATTACAGGCCTTGGACCTGTGTACCCGCCATCATCACCAAATGTAGATCTTTTAATGTGAACTGGGTCACAAAAATGCCTGCATGAATAGTCCCCAGTGCCGACTCCAGGTCCTTGAGGGCCTTTGGGCAAGACACCCCCAATGGGCCTCCTTCCTCAGTGAGTCTGCCTTACCACCACCATTGTCACCAGCTGTTATTCCTCCTCATCCTCTTTCTCATTGTTGCTCCCACTTGCTTGCTTGACTGGTAGAGACCCAGTGAGCAAGTAGGCCATGACATCTACTGCTCCTCCTTCTCACCACCACCGATGCCTGGGTCAGAACAAGAGGCATGTGAACAAGCAGGTTGCAATGGTGAAGATGAGGAGAAACTCCAGAGGGCTCTTGTCAATGGGCCCCTTGCTGGGATGTGGGCCCTTGGCAGGTGCGCAACCATGCCTACTCCTGATGCTGACTCTGGGCCCCACTCAAGTGTTCTGCCTACTGCAAAATGAATGAATTAATGGATGGATGGATGGATGGATTGCATGATCAGAGTTTACTTGTTGTAGGCATTTGTGCTGAAGGTTCTATATCTTGTAAGTTCAAAACGTACTCCCACAACCCACCACAGGTAGAGCCTGCATGTTGGGGCCATGTGACAATTCTGCAGTCTCTAGCGTATAGTGTAGGTCCAGCTATAACAATATCATGATCTTTCAAAATGTAGTGTAGCAGGCCATAGGTGTGTGAGCAGCCCTTCCAGCAATGTCTGTTGAAGCATGTTCAGTAGCAAAAGTGAAAAGAGATTATGGGCCTGTTCGCAGGTAACAGCGGCAAATTATGGGTTAATTAAGCAAGTAACCCATGATTTGCCATGGTGTGTACCTGGTATGTGCTGCTGCCATTTTGAATATGCAACCTCCGATCAGAGATTGCTCTGTGATGTCCAAACATGGACACTATGGCTTAATCATGGGTTAAACAACCTACAGTTAATCAAACAACTGTAGGTTAATTTGGGGTTGTTTTACCTGCAACTAAGCCATAGTGTCCAGATTCGCACAGCAAGGAGCAACCTCGGATCAGGCCAAACGAAGGTTGCATATTCAGAATGGTGGCAGCACACAACCTTGGTAAATCGTGGGTTAATTAACCCACAATTTCCCACCATTATGTGCAAGCCAGGTCAGTACGGGTCTGTCATCTTCTTTGGCATCTCTGCTGTTGAAATCCTGGCATTCTCTCCTCAGAGGCCAGCTTTTAGCTGCCCTTGGCATCACTGAACAATTGCTTCGTGAGGTTTGTATTTAGCTTTGGACTGGTGCCTGGTTTTCAAATCCAATGTACTTTGTGCACTGAGTGAAGGTGCCTCCTCCTGTGAGGATTTCCCTCTGCGCCCCGCCCCCCCGGCCAATCCCTGGTGTCACTGTTCTACTGCAGGCTGAGACTGCAAAGCTTTGGGCCAACATCTTCTCCATTACCTCTCAAGTAACAGTCAGTTCTTCTGATCAGATGCAGTCTCCAGAAGTCCCCGATAATGCGGTGTGCATTCCAGATTCCACTTCAATTATTCACACTAGGATTGTACTTCAGTATCTTTCACTCAGATAGTCGCTATCTCACTTTTCTCCCTTGCTTCTCTTTTAAATAAGACATGCTCTGCTGTAAATTCAGAGAAGAATCCTCCATATTTATAATCTAAATAGGCTTCTACCCTTTTGTAAAGAAATCAGTTTGAGATGTTTTCTGTAACTGACTGAAAATCTATTTTGGCTAGAGATACCAATAAAAAATTCCTAAGTTTTTGTGCACTGTCCCCCCACCCCCACTCTCTTCTCTCAAACATTGCTACAATTGAAAATGGGGGAATGGACTGGATAGGCTGGAGTTAGTTAACAAATTGAGGCTGCATTCCTAAACATACTTACTCATAGAGATATGCACCAAATACAAGATTGGGTTTGGACCCCGCTTCGGCACTTTGGAAAGAGCTTTTTATTCAGCTTTAACTTCTTTGGAGGCACCTGCTTAAATTCTGGTCTGAATCAGAACCTCACTTTGGAGAATCCAAAGCTTTGTATGTTTCCCCATTGACTATATTGTGGAAATCAGTAAGCGGCAACAATTTTCAGTCTTTCTGACAGCATTGATGAGATTGGCAGGCATAGTACACCCTTTGAAGTGGATGAAACCTGCCAAATTTCGGACATATCAGTGCAGGTTATTTTGTGTAAGAGGAATCTTAAAGTTGTGGGTGGGGGGAGATTCACACACACACTCCACCAGTATTTTTGGTGGGCAATTTGTATGAACGTAACAGCCATCACAGAGATGCCACTCTGGAAGTAACCTGCAAAAATTCGGAAGGATAGTTGCAAGAGATTTTTTGCAAGGGGAATCTTTAAAGTTGGAGTGGGAGGGTTTTGTTTCCATTCCCTACTGTGATTTTTGGGGCAATTTGTATGAAAATGGCTTCCCTTGTAGAGGTACCCCTAGGTAAGAAACATGCAACATTGCAGAAGGATAGCAGCAGGGTTTAGGGAGTTACAATGAATGAAAAACAGTTTTAGGGGGTTGTTTTTGCTTGGTGTTCTCCTCAGTTCACACCAGCAAAGTCTCAGGAACTTTATGTGCTTCATCTTAGATGGAGTGGATGCATGACACTTTATTGAGAAAATACATGGAAGTGGACATTGTGGAGCTTGTGTGGACTGTATCTTTACCTTTAAGGTTTTTGTAAGGGATTCCCTCTCCCCACCCCCCACCCCGCATTTTGTGGGCAATTTGCAGTGTGCTTTGTTGTGTGTGTTATAGACAAGCACACATGCACACACTTCTCACTCTTTGCTTCAGCACAAGAAGCCTAGCTCATCACTGGGCTTTGCACTAGGCAGTGGGAGAGGATGCAGGAGAGGTGGCAAGACCAGTTGTCTGGAGCTGGTGGGCCCCTATTATATGTTGCTGACAGGCATCACCTTTAGCAAGAATGGGTGCCCTGCTCTCTGCTGTACCTGGAAGTCAGGAGGAAAGTGCTGCGGAGCTTACTCAGGTTGGGAGGTAGTGGTGGAACTCCATATATTGCTTTGGGAGTTGGTGTCAGCAACAACCACCCACTGAACAGGCAGCAGTGGCTATAGGCATCTCGCAATTAGTGCTGGCTCTCAACCCGTTTCTGGAGGACCTGACTGAGTGCTGTGGCCAACTCAGACTCATGGTCACAAAATGCAGTGAAAACACATGGACAGCCTCTGGTAAGATCCTTTTACATCCCTCCCAAAGCACTTGATTGGAAGTAAAAAAGGAGAACCCTGGTCAAGTTATTCCCTGGTTGGAAGCTAGAGCTGTTAGTCACCAAATAACATCGCTCCCCTCTCCCTTCCTGCTTCCTCCACTCTGGTGTTTTCCTTATATTATGAGTTTGGGGAGAAGTGTATCAGTTTTGCAGATACACAGCCTGTGTCTCCATTTGCCTCTGAATCTCTTATTCATTCCTGAAACTTTGGGAGGGCTAATATTCGCTTTAAACTGCTTCAGAGGACCCTTGCTTTACTTTGGATGAATCTTGAACCTCTCCAAAGTGGCCTGCTTCAATTCTGCATCTGGGATTCTTCTGAGTGAGTCAGTCATAGTGGGACATCTGAGTAGGCATAGGATTGTAAGGTAAGAAAACATATCTTGAGAAGCCACACCAATGGACATTATTTGTACAGGTTTTAAGGCCATTTCACACACAACGTAGCAGCAAATACATATTGCACATTATGTCTCTAGGTGTTCATGTAAAATGCTTTGCAGTACACCTTGAAATGGTTAGATTCAAGGGGCTGCTTCCCTGAATACAAATTATTTCTTCTTGCACTAGCCCTCACATTCCTCCCTCCATTTGCAGCCCTCTGATATACATCCTATACCACTCCTGAGGGCCTCCCTGACCCACAGGTGGAGCTTTGGGAACCAGGAGCAAGAAACCCCCTTTCTGTAAACAGAACACCTTTCAGAGGTCTTAAGATCCAACCAAATGTATGAAGGAGCTGTAACTGATCATATCCGGATTTGGGAAAGAATGATCTCTCAGGTCACCCTGTGTTTTTCCCCCACATTATCCTGTAACGCATGGACTAGCTTACTTGCTTGAAACATCTGTGATTGTTTTTAATTAAACATATTCCTTGTGCCTCTAGCGTGATGCCTCTTGATTTTTCCTGCTACTTGTTTGCAGCATCCTATAATTTAATGATGATCTTTATTGTCGTGCGTCACTATGGATGATCCTACTTCACTACAAAGAGGTTGGTTGCTGTAAGGCAGGGGCAGCAACAAGGTGCCCTACCCATCCCATTCTTAGAAAAATTAACAATTTTCTTAGTGGCAGTTGGGTTTGCTGTGAAATAGGTTTCCGTTGGTGCTGAAAACTGTGGGTTCAAAGGAGTGGTTTAGTATGTTGGGGCTCAGACCCCACCTCTGCCTTGTACTTAGTCTATTGGGCAGGTTACTTGTCCTTTGTGACTAGCCATCCTCCCATGGCAGCCATTTTGTGGTGTCCAGGACAGTTTTTCAAATTGCCAAATATGCCCATGGCCCTAAAGGTTGCTTACCCCTGCTGTAAGATGCAGAAAAAACTACTGCTGTGATGACGAGAATAACTACTGGCTGTACCCATGATTGGTCCTTTTCAAATGTTATGCTTATAAATGTGTGCCTGGTTGGGACCACTCCCATGTTAAAAAATATGAACCAGTCTTTTGTGAATTTACTGTAAGGTTTTCAACAGCACTTTATTCAGACTTGTTTTCATGTTCTACATCTTGGCACCAGTCCCTAATTCAAGTCATAATAGTATTGTCATTCACTCACTGCAGATTCCTCAAACTTAAGCTCTGATTAATACAGATTGCAGACAGATGTTGTGGGTTTGTGATTAATATTCTATTTGAGGCCCTTGTGAAAGCACAAGGCACTGACAAAGGGGGATTCCCAAAAGTTTCAAACTGGTTTACAAACAAGACTTGTAGTATCCACACTTACCCTGTAAAACTATGAAGACCATTTGTCATGTAAAAATCATCATCTCTTGCTGCTTTCCACAATCATATGCAAACATACCAATAAACTGTCAAAATGTGCATATGTATTAAGATGTGCCTTTAAACTTATGTACCGTTTATTTGTTTACTTGAGGCACAGTTTTATGTAATTTTGAATGTATCCACTTGCACTGATAATAAAGTGTTGTAATTGGTTAAATCAACTTTCCCAAAGCTGGTGACCTCCAGATGTTTTGGACTTCAACTCCCCTCAGCCTCAGTTAGCATAACTAATGGTCAGGAATGCTGGGAGTTGTAGTTCAAAACATCTGAGGGCACCAGGTTGGGGAAAGGGCTGCATTAAACAATGAATCACTGACTGGCATCAATATGTAATTGCTGGGCCTAGCCCAAGCACTGCTGTGAGCCCTACAGCGTTGGAGCTCGAGTCTGATTTGGAGTTAGAGCAGGATGATTTAGAGCCCAGCAAATATTAATAACGGTCTTATCTTAAACCAAAATCAACACACAAAGCAAAATGGGTTTCAGAGAACTTGTGAAGTGGAATCTTAAAGAATCTTGTGGCACATTAAGGCCCAACAGATTTATTGGAAGCATGAGCTTTTGCGAACTAGAATCCACCTTATGGGATGCAGGATCTTTTAACCTCTGAATCTAATTCAAGCCCCCCCCCCCGCCTTTTCCACGGTACTTAAAATATACTGCATCAAGACAATGAAAAAAGAGCAAGTAGTCCTTAAAAGCTGTTACAATTCCAGCACTAACTTCTATAGGGAGTTTCTCTGGAGCCCTTGCAAAACAATTACAAATCATACTGATAATGCCCCAAAGTGCCCCAACCTTGAAAACAGTTTACCACTTGCACCGAGGAAAAGGTTATCAAGTTAAGTAGCCCCTGAGCTTCTCAGTGTGACTACATTAACCCTTCTACCTTCTTATTTCCACTGTAAAGGGCTGGATGTGCCTGATCTCATCTGATCTCGGAAGTTAAGCAGGGTCAGCCCTCGTTAGTACTTGGATGGGAGACTGCCTGGGAATCAGGCTTCCTGTATTGAGCAGGGGGTTGGACTCGATGGTCTTGTAGGCCCCTTCCAACTCTATGATCTATGAAGGCTCTATGAAGGAAGATTAGGATGGAGCTACCATTAAATACCCCCTTTGTGGATCACTGCCTTGTTGTGGCGAAGGGGCTTGCGTAACTCAGTGAAGCCATAAGCTATGCCGTGCAGGGCCACCCAAGACGGACAGGTCATGGCAGAGAGTTCTGACAAAATGTGGTCCACTGGAGAAGGAAATGGCAACCCACTCCAGTATTCTTGCCAAGAAAACCCCATGGAACGTATCATAATGCTAAAAGAGATGACGCTGGAAGATGAGCCCCTCAGGTCGGAAGGTGTCCAATATACTACTGGGGAAGAGCAGAGGGTATTTCCAAGTAGTGCCAGAAAGAGTGAAGCGGCTGGGCCAAAGCCGAAAGGACACTCAGCTGTGGATGTGTCTGGTGGTGAAAAGAAAATCCGGTGCTGTAAAGAACAATATTGTTTAGGAACCTGGAATGTTAGATCAATGAATCAAGGTAAGCTGGAGGTGGTCAAACATGAGATGGCAAGATTGAACATCGACCAATTGGGAATCAGCGAACTAAAATGGACAGGAATGGGCGAATTTAATTCAGGTGACCATCATATCTACTATTGTGGCCAAGAATCCCTTAGAAGAAATGGAGTAGCACTCATAGTCAACAAAAGGGTGGGAAAAGCAGTACTGGGGTACAATCTTAAAAATGATAGAATGATCTCAGTACGAATCCAAGGCAAACCATTCAACATCACAGTAATTCAAGTCTATGCCCCAACCACTGAGGCTGAAGAAGCTGAGGTTGATCGGATCTATGAAGACCTACAACACCTTCTAGAACTAACACCAAAAAAAGATGTCCTCTTCATCATAGGGGATTGGAATGCTAAAGTAGGAAGTCAAGAAATCACCGGGATAACAGGCAAGCATGGCCTTGGTGTACAAAATGAAGCAGGACAAAGGCTAATAGAGTTTTGCCAAGAGAACACGCTGATCATAGCAAACACTCTTTTCCAACAGCACAAGAGGCGACTCTACACATGGACATCACCAGATGGTCAATATCGAAATCAGATTGATTATGTCCTTTGCAGCCAAAGATGGAGAAGCTCCATACAGTCAGTAAAAACAAGACCTGGAGCTGACTGTGGCTCAGATCATGAGCTGCTTCTTGCAAAATTTCGGCTGAAATTGAAGAATGTAGGGAAAACCACTAAACCATTCAGGTATGACCTAAATCATATCCCTTATGAATATACAGTGGAGGTGAGGAATAGATTTCAGGGATTAGACCTGATAGACAGAGTGCCTGAGGAACTATGGACGGAGGTCCGTAACATTGTTCAGGAGGCAGCAACTCAATCCATCCCAAAGAAAAAGAAATGCAAGAAAGCAAAGTGGCTGTCGAGGAGGCTTTACAAGTAGCTGAGGAAAGAAGGGAAGCCAAAAGCAAAGGAGAAAGGAGAAGATATAACCAAATGAATGCAGAGTTCCAGAGAATAGCAAGGAGAGACAACAAGGCCTTCTTAAATGAACAATGCAAGGAAATCGAGGAAAACAACAGAATGGGAAAGACTAGAGATCTCTTCAAGAAAATTGGAGATCTCAAGGGAACGTTTTGTGCAAAGACGGGCATGATAAAGGACAAAGAAGGCAGGGACCTCACAGAAGCAGATGAGATTAAGAAGAGGTGGAAAGAATACACAGAAGAACTATACAGGAAATATCTTAATGTCCTTGATAGCCATGATAGTAATGTCCTTGATAGCCATGATAGTGCCGTCACTGAACTTGAGCCAGACATCCTCGAAAGTGAAGTCAAGTGGGCCTTAGGAAGCATTAGTAACAACAAAGCTAGCGGAGATGACAGTATTCCAGCTGAGCTATTTAAAATCCTAAAAGATGATACTGTTAAAGTGCTGCATTCAATATGCCAACAAATTTGGAGCACTCAGCAATGGCCGCAAGACTGGAAAAGGTCAGTTTACATTCCAATTCCAAAGAAGGGCAACGCCAAAGAGTGTTCAAACTACCGCACAATTGCGCTCATTTCACATGCCAGCAAGGTGATGCTCAAAATCCCAGAAGCTAGGCTTCAGCAGTATGCGAACCGAGAACTACCGGAAGTACAAGCTGGGTTTCGAAGAGGCAGAGGAACTAGAGATCAAATCGCCAACATTCGCTGCATCATGGAGAAAGCAAGAGAATTCCAAAAAAAGTCTATTTCTGCTTCATTGACTACACTAAAGCCTTTGATTGTGTGGATCACAACAAACTGTGGCAAATTCTTAAAGTGATGGGAGTACCAGACCACCTTACCTGTCTCCTGAGAAACCTGTACGAGGGTTAAGAAGCAACAGTAAGAACTAGACATGGAACAACCGATTGGTTCAAAATTGGGAAAGGAGTACGACAAGGCTGCATATTGTCACCCTGCTTATTTAACTTATATGCAGAGTACATCATGAGAAATGCCGGGTTGGATGAATCAGAGGTCGGAATTAAGATTGCTGGGAGAATTATCAACAACCTCCGATATGCAGACGATACCACCCTAATGGCAGAAAGTGAAGAGGATCTAAAGAGCCTCTTGTTGAGGGTGAAAGAGGAGAGTGCAAAAGCTGGTTTGAAACTCAACATTAAAAAAACGAAGATCATGGCATCTGGCCCTATCACTTCCTGGCATATAGAAGGGGAAGAAATGGAAGCAGTGACAGATTTTACTTTCTTGGGCTCCAAGATCACCGCAGACGGTGACTGTAGCCATGAAATTAAAAGACGCTTGCTCCTAGGGAGGAAAGCTATGGCAAACCTAGACAGCATAGTAAGAAGCAGAGACATCACCTTGCCGACAAAGGTCCGTCTAATCAAAGCTATGGTTTTCCCAGTAGTAATGTATGGCTGTGAGAGCTGGACTATAAGGAAGGCTGAGCGCCGAAGAATTGATGCTTTCGAACTGTGGTGCTGGAGAAGACTTTTACGAGTCCCCTGGACTGCAAGGAGGTCAAATCAGTCCATCCTAAAGGAAATCAACCCTGAGTGCTCATTGGAAGGACAGATACTGAAGCTGAAGCTCAAATATTTTGGCCACCTAATGCGAAGAGAAAACTCTCTGGAAAAGACCCTGATGCTGGGAAAGACTGAAGGCAAAAGGAGAAGGGGACGGCAGAGGATGAGATGGCTAGATAGCATCACCGATGCAATGAATATGAACCTGAGCACACTCCGGGAGAGTGCGCAGGACAGGAAGGCCTGGCGTGCTATGGTCCATGGGGTCACGAAGAGTCGGACACGACTGAACGACTGAACAACAACAACAACAAACCATTAAATACATGTTAATAAAATTAGATAAAATAAAAAATCTATAATACAAAATGTAAAAAGTATTTATAAAAATGTAATTATGTAACAAACCATATAAAATTGTACCAAAACAAAAAATCAACAAACCAAAAGCATATTAACGTTCTTGATTTGTAATAATCATATAGTAGTTTATGCTAATACACATCAACCTGTCCCAGAAGCGTTTCAACCCCAAGGGTCTTCGTCAGTGGATGAAAAGTGTTACTATAACTATAACCCTCAAACACTAAATTTTGTTAAATTAATTTTCAAAATCGGACCAGAAAATCATTCTTGTATAGCTTGTCTGTTTCATCTACTTTGGTTGGTTGCTGGATACAACAGGAGGAAAAGGGAGAAAGATCATTCCCTTCTTTCTCATAACCAACGAGGTGCATATGCCGACCCAAAGCATGAATCAAATTTTAGATAAAATCCTGCATATGAAAAGTCTATACACTGCAGCTCAGCCCTGCCTAGCTTCCCATCTGATTGCAGGCCAAAGGAGGGTGATAGTGGCATTCTCAAAGCAGGGTACAGAATTAAAGATGCAACATAAAATCATAAAGCAAACAGTCCAAGGGCCAGGGCCCTGTCTCCACGACCATGGAAGGAGGAGTTGCTTACCCTCATTTTTCAAGGAGCTGGCTTTGGTCCATGCAGGGCTCCACTGGCGTGTAAATCACACCATTCTAAGTTGCTATACAGAACATACTTCTGGATTGGGGGGGAGGGGTTAGAGTGAACATCATCTGACTGGCAGAGGCTGCTCAACCAACAAGAGAGGCTTCCTCCCATCCAGGCTCTCCCCCCACTTTCTCCTTTCTCCCCCTCCCCAGGTTAAAAACCCTAAGCGCTAGCACTAACTAACCAATCCAGGAAATTTTTATTGAAGGGCAATCTCTCTCTCTCTTCCTGTGCAGTGTTGCCCCCTGTTAGTACAGCCTTTTTTAGCCGTTAGGAACTGCTGTAGAAAAGTAAAGGGTTTTCTCAGAGGGGATTCTGAGAAGCATTTGAAGAGATTCAGACAAAAAAGAGATTGAGGGTACAATCCTATACAGTTACAGAGACAAGTCAAAACTGATCACTCGGCGCTGGATCACTTAGATATTGGACTCTCCATTCCCTCCTATTTTGTGATTTAGGGACTTATCTTGAATTGTAGGAATCTGAGTTGTTCCCTTTGCTTCCCCCTGCCAGTTAGATAAATCCTAGTTCTTGTTTGTTTTCTATTATATTAGGTTACCCACTATTTTTTTCTCCTACCTCCTTTCAGGAAACATAGGGGCTGTTGAGCTGGAGGCACTGCAGACCATTTTGGGCCTCTGGCATCCCTCCTCATCCACCCCACTACTGTGTGAACCCAGGTCCCATAGTTTCCTCCAAAACAAGGAGGTGCTGTGTGTATGTGCACATATGTATACTGATAGACGCATACACCCCCCCCAACCATAAAAATAAAACAGTCTTAACTGCCCATTTAAACGATGCATGCTTCGGGATTTGTCATATTGCAGTATCAAGCTGGTTCCAGATTTTGTGCTTTCCTCTATTCTTGAAAACATTTCAGAAACTTTAGTTAATGCAGATTGTTTCTGTTCATCTCCTTGGTGTTTACAAATTAACTTATCTCAAGGAAATTTTCACCCCATTGGAAACAAATAGAGGTGAGTTTACCCATCTACAAATCTAACTAGACCAGAGACGCCTCCTTGAGATCACTCAGATCTCCCATGGACATCAGCTCCATCTTGTCTAGATTCAGCACCACTCTGTTAGTCCAAACACTGCTTCCAGACACTGCTTCAGGACCACAACCATTGCTTCCAGAATGCTCAAGAAAACTGAGCTGGGTGTCATTAGCATACTGATGACACCTCCTTCCAAAATCCCAGAAGATCACAGTAGCTTCAGACAGACAGATATCACTGAAAGGAGAACCAGTCCTGTAGAAAATGCATGGCAGTACCCAAAACGCAGAACAAGCATCTCCCAAAATTACTTTCTGGAAACGCTCAAACAAAAATGAACAGATTAATAATTTCAGGACTATTCCTTGAATACCAACAACATCGAAAAGTGAACATGTACAATACATTCCACCAAATTCAATGGGAATTACTCCCTAGTAACGTGCATAGGATTTCAGCCTTGCAGTGGAATCCTATACATCTTTACTCAGAAGTAAGCCCCATTGAGTTCAATAAGGCTTGTTCCCAGGTGAGTGGGTATAGGATTGCAGCCTAAAGGTCCAATCCTATGCATATTTAGACAGAAAAAGGTTGTAGGGCTTCTCTCTGTCTAAACGTGCATAGGATTGCGCCTTTAGAGAATTAGGGGGGGGCGTTATTGATCCTGTCAATCTCTGGTCAAAGGCAAGCATTTTCACTGTGTTAAAATGAACATTCAATTAGTACATAAACAGCAAACTGAAAAATGTAAGATGGAGATCAGTCCTAAGAAATCTTTAAGGGTATCTTTAATCAGTTCTATAACTGATAGTGTCTGAATCTTCATGATGTCTTAATGCACACTACGTTTTAAGATGAGTATTGGCTTAGTTTAGAATTAATCTCTGATGCTGGCTCCTCTTGCAGTAGCAGATTACACTCTGAAATTGGTCTTTGACTGACAGCTCATTAGATATTGCAAGACTGGTGAAACCCAACTACAGCCCATCTCACTCGCTCTTGCTCTCTGTGACTAGCCTGGAGTCATTATGGTCAGCAATGGCCTGAGCCAAACAAAAGAGTAAGGAGACATCAGAGGAAAACACCATGCAAATTTAATGGTGTTTCAAGAAGCCTGAGTATAATAGATGAGAGACAAGATCATTCCCCCAGTACCTGAATTAATACCTTTACTTACAATACATAGAAACAAATATAGCGGAGATTAGCTGACATATATGTGCAAATGCAGATGGAAAATCTTAGTGTGTGTATTTTAGATGACAAACATAGAACTGCATAGGAAGCCAGGATACATTAACAATGGGCACCAGATCAGAATCTGAAACAGCTGTAGCTTTCTCCAAGGTGGATGTGATGAAATATGCTTCTGATCATTTCCACAATCCAAAATTCTAGGCATAGGAACACCCCACAGGATATGAATGGGCAGTGGCCCCTTGATTCGACGAGCCAACTTGCCTTCCCTACTCTCTGGAACTCAGAACACCTCAACACCAGTACAGCGCTCCAGCATCACCTGTAGAAGCAGGTACAGATTGAACCCCATTTGCACACCTGCATGGGGCATGGGTGCCAGCTTGGAGTCTAAATAGAACCTGCATACATTGTCCCATGCATGTGCGACAGTCTAGTTGCTTGTTGTCCTGCTGTAAGTGGATAATGGTGGACGGAGTTAAGGGGAGTGACTCTGTGGGTAGTTCTGCAGTGGAAGCGATGTGTCGTCCATTTCACCATCTTCCGCTTGTAACCCTCTGGTGTTTTCCCATGCAGTCAGTAGTACCTGTATGGTGCTTTTAATGGGGAAAGCATTTTATCGTTCTATTTCTTTTATCTCACTGTTCTTTTCCAACAGAAAAACTGAAGGTGGCTTAGAATACACTCTCACTCTCTCATACTCACACACACACACACACACATACACACACACACACACACACACATATATATATATATATATAATTTATTTATTACATTTCTATACCGCCCAATAGCCCAAGTTATCTGGGTGGTTCAACAACAATATACAGTACAAATCAATCAAAATGGACCCCTCATTCACTCATTTCCATGCATTGCTGCTGGAGCCATTGCAGACTAGACTTTAAATGTGTGTTTGCATTTAAAGTACAGGTTTTCAAAATGCAAGTTGCATCTGCTGGTGCAGGGTGAGCGCTGATCATTAATAGCATCAGAACAGGCATGGAGGGGGAATTTAACTCTTTCCTCCCCTGCTGTGGTCCTGAAGAAAGTCCCTCCTCTGAAGCCAGCATGGGTTTCTGGAGAAAATGCTCCATTATCACCAGTTCACGTTTAGTTTGGTGCCAATGCAGAAAGTGCTAGGTGGTAGTTGGGCCAAGCAGGCTGATGGAAAGGGGCTAGCTCATTCTCATTCTCTTTCCTTCTCCCTGCTAAGCTGCAGAATCATTGGGCCCTTCCTGGAGATGATTATTTTTCTCTGGCTTGTTGTCCCAGCAACTTTGTGAGCCAGTCTTAGGCCCAATGCAGCCAAAACTGAGCACTTTTAAGTTTCAGCAGAGTTAAGTATGTGCAGATCTATTGTTACAAATGAAAGCTGTTAACTCAACTAATTGATTAATTTATGTCTTGCTAAGTCTAAGCACATTTACTAGGAAATAGATCCCATTAAATTGAATGGGACTTACTTCTGGGTAAGTAAACATTGTTTAGGCTTAAATTGGCTTAAACCAAAATACAGCAGCCTAATTGGCTGTTGGAGTATGTTATAACCATAGTGCAGGGGTTTGCAACTTGTGGCCCTCCAGTTGTTTTGGCCTACAGCTCTCATCAGCCGTAGCCAGTATAGCCAGTGATGGGAGATCATGAGAGTTGTAGGCCAAAACATCTGGAAGGCCACAAGTTGGCAGCACCTGCCATAGTGCTTTAGAACTCCTTTCAAACTCTTTAAGATGGCCTCCCCCAACCTGGCACCTTCCAGATGTTTTGGACCTCAGGTCCCATCAGCCCCAGCTAGCATGGCCAATGATCAGGAATTCTGGGAGTTGCAGTTTAAAACATCTGGAGGGCAAAAAGTTGGGGAAGGCTGCTTTAAGTTAATAGATTCTTTCCTTCATGTTATTATATTGGAATCTTCTCCCTGTTCTCTTTCTCCACTCTGTGCATAATTTTATACCCCTCTATCTACTTGTGCTTTCTATTTCTATAATTGCAATATTTGGGCACTGGGATTCTTGACAATCCACCCTGAGGAAGACTTCTATATCACACCAAAGTTCACGTGCAGCATTAAGAACAGTGGCTAGTCCTAATGGCTAGGCCTGGTCCAAGAGATTTTGCTCCCTGAGGCAAAAGGCAAGGTGGTGACCCCTCCCCTATTACATGTACAAAAACCAGCTGGACTGGCAGTCGAATCTTACTTCAGCACTGGCAACGGCATGGCGTCTTTCACTGCACCAGGCACCTGAGGGTAGTAAGCTAGTTTAAGGAGCACAGAACAGGCCATGTGGCACACATGGCTCCCTGGGAGGGAGGAGCTCAGGAGGAACAGCTGGGGGTCTGCCGCTGCTGCTCCCCAGCATCTGCCCCTTGAGGTGATTGCCTCACTCTACCTAATAGTAGGGCTGGCCCTGAAAATGGCAGATATTTCACTGACAGTGGTTTTTGGTCTGCAGGGCCAATGTGGCTATCTAATTTTGGTATACTTTTCTGAATGGAATTATCTGTGTTGCTCAGTTAGATCTGGGTCATTTTTCCTCCTCAAATCTCAATAAAGCATCTCCCCATGCTTCCTAACATTCTCCCCTTTGGGGTGTGTCTGCATGGCTCTTATTTCTGAGATCAATCACTGTCAGCAGAGTGCTGGCAAATAAGGCTGCATTTGTTCATTCCCCAATGAAATGAGTGGGAGCACTGCAATAGCACTATTCTTGTGCTGTTCCCATTATTTTAAATGGGTCTTGCATGTGCGCAGGAAGACATCCTTTTTGTTTCCTTCTGCCTCCTCTGCTATTGTGGCAGCTCCATTAGCAAAATGAACCAAAATCACCAGTACATGACTTGCTTCAGTTCACAATTTCCTCTTTCAGACACACTGTCTCTGTCTTGGTTTTGGTCTATTTACTCAGAGCCATTGCTTAACAATGACTAATTTCCTCAAACGAGTCCTTCCTTTCATTAAATCCTGCCATATCTCTCTGAAAATCATTGCAAGTCAAATATCTTCCAGAGCACACTTTAGCCAGACATCTACTTTTACTTCTCAAGGTATGGTGCAGTCCTCAAATCCTTTGCTCTGAGTAGTCTCACTGAAATCAGTTACCATAGTATAGGTTTGCCTGCATTTCATTGACTGATATCAGGGTGATGACCTTCTTTCAGCTTGAGGGCTGAATTCCATTTTGTAGAAGCTTCTGGGGGCCACATTCCAGTGGTGAGCAGGGCCGAAGGCAAAAGGGGTGGGCCAAAATATAAAAGGCACCAGGACATTTTAGCTTATATCTCTTATTGCCAGTAACTATGCCTTAGGAGAGGCATTTCAAACTTTTAGAATGGAGTTTCCAAAACTGCACAAAGTTGGGAAACTACCAAATAATTGGTGGCCAAGGGAAGGGGACGTGATCCTCTGGGGGACCCCAGGAGGGTTGGGTTGGAATTCTAGGAGGGCCAGATTTGGCCCCTGGGGCTGAGTTTCTGCACCCCTGACTTATATAGTCACCTTTCACCCATGATGGCACTGAAGGTGGTATATATAATAAAGGGTTCCCAGGTGGTTTCCCGTCCAGGCAACCACACGTGCTTAGCTTCAGCAAGGCTGCTGCATCGTGTGTCTTCAGACCATGCCCTGGGACAGTTAGTTATCTGCAGTGGAGATGGATTAACCAACAGTTGTAACTGAGGAAACCCTTCAAGACTACAGAGTGGAGCAAGGGTGGGCAGACTTCAGGCTTGCAGGATTAGGAACTGTTTTGTTTTTTCCTAGAATGCTGAGGTTGATCAACCAGAGCCTGACACAAAATGGTGGCTCAGTGGCCAGAGTCAATTATTTATTGCACCCTATGAGCCCTATACTGTAGGGGTGGACAACTTGTGGCCTTCCAGTTGTTTTGGCCAACAACTCCCATCAGCCCCAGCCAGCACAGCCAATGGTGAGAGATAGTGGGAATTTTAGGCCAAACCATCCTGAGGCCCACAAGTTGCCCATCCCTGCTATCCTGGGATATATACAAATCTACATGACAGTTACCATAAGCTCAGGAATCCTAACACTTCCCTCTAAAAATGACCAACAGAGCTGAATAAAGACCTGGTCAAAAGCAACCAGTTAGTACTCCTAGGGTGCTTCCAGACAGGGCTTTTATAGTGCTATTATCACACCTCACTCACAGAATTTTACTGGCAGTCCAGAGATAGTCTTCCACTTGTAACCCTCCTGTATTTTCCCACCACTTCTTCCATCTTTTTTCTTACTGCATAAAATCCGTTGAGGGGAAAAAGATGGGACTGTTGAGCAACGCTTTCTGGTTGCTTGTGCTAGGAATCCTCTGTCTGGAAGGACCCCTGTTTTACAGATGAGGCTGAGGGATAAGCAATTAGCACATAGGCAGGTATGGTAGGGGTTTTCTTTTTCGTTTGTTTGTTTTAAACCTCTTTTTCTCATTAAAGTTAAAAAAAAAACCTTTGGAAATCTACTCCAAACCATGCAGAGATCTACCAGGAGATCCTGACTGATATTCTGCCCGCTCCTGGAATAGAGCTCTAGGCCTGCACAACATGTGATACACCACCAGACAAAGCACAGCCCACCAGTTATGTATTGTGGCCTGCCAGGTGCTATATCTGGTATGCTTAGGGTGGCCACTTACAAATTGGCAAAACAGAGGACAAGAGAGGATACAGATTTGCATAATATTTGCATATGCTAATATGTACGTTGTTGTTCAGTCGTTCAGTCGTGTCTGACCCTCCGTGACCCCATGGCCCACAGCACGCCAGGCCCCCCTGTCTTGCGCTCTCCCGGAGCGTGCTCAAGTTCATATTCATTGCATCGGTGATGCTATCTAGCCATCTCATCCTCTGCCGTCCCCTTCTCCTTTTGCCTTCAGTCTTTCCCAGCATCAGGGTCTTTTCCAGAGAGTTTTCTCTTCGCATTAGATGGCCAAAATATTTGAGCTTCAGCTTCAGTATCTGTCCTTCCAATGAGCACTCAGGGTTGATTTCCTTTAGGATGGACTGATTTGACCTCCTTGCAGTCCAGGGGACTCGTAAGAGTCTTCTCCAGCACCACAGTTCGAAAGCATCAATTCTTCGGCGCTCAGCCTTCCTTATAGTCCAGCTCTCACAGCCATACATTACTACTGGGAAAACCATAGCTTTGATTAGACGGACCTTTGTCGGCAAGGTGATGTCTCTGCTTCTTACTATGCTGTCTAGGTTTGCCATAGCTTTCCTCCCAAGGAGCAAGCGTCTTTTAATTTCATGGCTACAGTCACCGTCTGTGGTGATCTTGGAGCCCAAGAAAGTAAAATCTGTCACTGCTTCCATTTCTTCCCCTTCTATATGCCAGGAAGTGATGGGGCCAGATGCCATGATCTTCGTTTTTTTAATGTTGAGTTTCAAACCAGCTTTTGCACTCTCTTCTTTCACCCTCAACAAGAGGCTCTTTAGATCCTCTTCGCTTTCTGCCATTAGGGTGGTATCGTCTGCATATCGGAAGTTGTTGATAATTCTCCCAGCAATCTTAATTCCGACCTGTGATTCATCCAGCCCGGTGTTTCTCATGATGTACTCTGCATATAAGTTAAATAAGCAGGGTGACAATATGCAGCCTTGTCGTACTCCTTTCCCAATTTTGAACCAATCGGTTGTTCCATGTCTGGTTCTTACTGTTGCTTCTTGACCCTCGTACAGGTTTCTCAGGAGACAGGTAAGGTGGTCTGGTACTCCCATCACTTTAAGAATTTGCCACAGTTTGTTGTGATCCGCACAATCAAATGCTTTAGTGTAGTCAATGAAGCTGAAATAGACATTTTTCTGGAATTCTCTTGCTTTCTCCATGATGCAGCGAATGTTGGCGATTTGATCTCTAGTTCCTCTGCCTTTTCGAAACCCAGCTTGTACTTCTGGTAGTTCTCGGTTCGCATACTGCTGAAGACTAGTGTCAGGGTGGACACTGAGCCCATAGAATCCCAGAGTAGTTCTGATGCTGAGGAAGAGCAGTCACTCCTTCGGGAGAGGAGCGCGCTCCTTTTTTCCCAGGACCAACAGCTGACGGAGATTCTTCCCACCCACATTCCCAGTTTAGAAAGCAGTCCAGGGAGTGACTCAGCACAGATAGCAGACTGGGGGGGATGCGCGGCGCAGACGCAGAGAGCGGCGCCAAATGGTTCGCGCTCAAAGAAAGGTTGCGCCCAGAGGATCCAAGGGAAAAGGGGAGGGATTCTCCCTAGTCCTTATATTCAGGGGTCTGCCAGTAATTGCCTTTCAAACGGGGACCAACTGTTCCAACTTAGGGCATAGGGATGCTGCTGCTCAGATCTAGTTGCTACCTGTAGAGTTGTAGGTTGTAAAAGAGGAATAAAGCTTTGAAAAGAATCCCTTTGTCTGCATCTGGACTTGGCTACTGGATTAGACTGAGAGAGCCCTCCAAGGAGCCCTTGACACCTAGCTTGTAGGATTTTGAGCATCACCTTGCTGGCATGTGAAAGGAGCGCAATTGTGCGGTAGTTTGAGCACTCTTTGGCGTTGCCCTTCTTTGGAACTGGAATGTAAACTGACCTTTTCCAGTCTTGCGGCCATTGCTGAGAGTTCCAAATTTGTTGGCATATTGAATGCAGCACTTTAACAGCATCATCTTTTAGGATTTTAAATAGCTCGGCTGGAATACTGTCATCTCCGCTAGCTTTGTTGTTACTAATGCTTCCTAAGGCCCACTTGACTTCACTCTCGAGGATGTCCGGCTCAAGTTCAGTGACCGCACTATCATGGCTATCAGGGACATTCAGATCTTTCCTGTATAGTTCTTCTGTGTATTCTTTCCACCTCTTCTTAATCTCATCTGCTTCTGTTAGGTCCCTGCCTTCTTTGTCCTTTATCATGCCTGTCTTTGCACAAAACGTTCCCTTGAGATCTCCGATTTTCTTGAAGAGATCTCTAGTCTTTCCCATTCTGTTGTTTTCCTCGATTTCCTTGCATTGTTCATTTAAGAAGGCCTTCTTGTCTCTCCTTGCTATTCTCTGGAACTCTGCATTCAGTTGGATATATCTTCCCCTTTCTCCCTTGCTTTTGGCTTCCCTTCTTTCCTCAGCTACTTGTAAAGCCTCATCAGACAGCCACTTGGCTTTCTTGCATTTCTTTTTCTTTGGGATGGATTGAGTTGCTGCCTCCTGAACAATGTTACGGACCTCTGTCCATAGTTCCTCAGGCACTCTGTCTATCAGGTCTAATCCCTGAAATCTATTCCTCACCTCCACTGTATATTCATAAGGGATATGATTTAGGTCATACCTGAATGGTTTAGTGGTCTTCCCTATGTTCTTCAATTTAAGCCAAAATTTTGCAACAAGAAGCTCATGATCTGAGCCACAGTCAGCTCCAGGTCTTGTTTTTACTGACTGTATAGAGCTTCTCCATCTTTGGCTGCAAAGGACATAATCAATCTGATTTCGATATTGACCATCTGGTGATGTCCATGTGTAGAGTCGTCTCTTGTGCTGTTGGAAAAGAGTGTTTGCTATGATCAGCGTGTTCTCTTGGCAAAACTCGATTAGCTTTTGTCCTGCTTCATTTTGTACACCAAGGCCATGCCTGCCTGTTATCCCGGTGATTTCTTGACTTCCTACTTTAGCATTCCAATCTAAATTTAGCATTCTATGATGAAGAGGACATCTTTTTTTGGTGTTAGTTCTAGAAGGTGTTGGAGGTCTTCATAGAATTGATCAACCTCAGCTTCTTCAGTATCAGTGGTTGGGGCATAGACTTGAATTACTGTGATGTTGAATGGTTTGCCTTGGATTCGTACTGAGATCATTCTATCATTTTTAAGATTGTACCCCAGTACTGCTTTTCCCACCCTTTTGTTGACTATGAGTGCTACTCCATTTCTTCTAAGGGATTCTTGGCCACAATAGTACATATGATGGTCACCTGAATTAAATTCGCCCATGCCTGTCCATTTTAGTTCGCTGATTCCCAAGATGTCGATGTTCAATCTTGCCATCTCATGTTTGACCACCTCCAGCTTACCTTGATTCATTGATCTGACATTCCAGGTTCCTAAACAATATTGTTCTTTACAGCATTGGATTTTCTTTTCACCACCAGACACATCCACAGCTGAGTGTCCTTTCGGCTTTGGCCCAGCCGCTTCACTCTTTCTGGTGCTACTTGGAAATACCCTCTGCTCTTCCCCAGTAGTATATTGGACACCTTCCGACCTGAGGGGCTCATCTTCCGGCATCATATCTTTTAGCCTTGTGATACGTTCCATGGGGTTTTCTTGGCAAGAATACTGGAGTGGGTTGCCATTACCTTCTCCAGTGGACCACATTTTGTCAGAACTCTCTGCCATGACCTGTCCGTCTTGGGTGGCCCTGCACGGCATAGTTTATGGCTTCACTGAGTTACGCAAGCCCCTTCGCCACAACAAGGCAGTGATCCATGAAGGGGGCTAATATGTACAGCTAGATGCAAATTTAGAAATAATTACTATGAGTTAAATAGAAATTCAATACATCTCACCATAGTGGGGAAGGCTATGACCAGGTAACCTGTCTGCTTGCTCAGTTTGTTGATGGGCAAGTTCAAGGCCCCTGAAATACCTTCTTATGGTTCTTTATCTTTAAACAAGACTTAGACTGGACAATAGAGGGTATCCTCTTAAATAGAGGACTGTCCTCTGTAAAGTAGGACAGATGGCAACCCTAAATTGTGCTCAGCTTAGTGAATCACAAGTTCTGCAAACTTGGGAAAACCCTAATATCTGGGTCTACAAAGAAACATATATTTGTTTTTCAGATATACATTCTTGGTGCCAAGATCTAGATGTAAACGCCCCCCTAAAACCTCACTCTCCTTCAGCAGTGTTTAACTTGATACCACATCCCAGGCAGGCCAGGAAAAGGTAATGCTGCTTTATGATTCCCTAACATGTCACCCCTAGTAGCTTTTTGGTAATGTTTCTAAACTCCCCCTTCTTCTGCTCTGTCTGGATACAAACACTAATAATTCTGTTGCCATCATGACAGCAATTATCATTACTCAGCCACCAGCTGAGTTTTATAGTCTCCAGACGTAGTGATCTGGTTACTTGGATTTTAAAGGACAATATGACATGGTGTTGTTCCATGTGTAGGGGTTTGACGCTGCACCTCTGACAGAAATTAGAGCTTTGCCGTTGTCATATCTGGAGCCAGAATTGGACTTCTGGGAAAAAATAAATCCTAGTCTAAGAAGCACTGCTGTGTGTGGTGCTCTCTTTTGTTTCCTCATATGTTTTGGGTTGCTTGATAGGGTTTTCACAAAGGAGTCTCCTGAGAATTTTTTGCCCCTTTACTAACCCCTGTTTGTTCCTACAGATCATTATTTTTTCCCCTCATATTAGGCACACAGGCATAAAAACACATAAACAGACATTTTTGTGTGTTTCATTGTTTCCTTTACCCCGGTAGTGGAGTGCTCAGACTTCAAAAGCCTCTGGGAGTCTCAAAAGCCCAAACAAACAATAGTTTGGTTTGAAAATGACTACTGGCTGCTGAAGCAGAAGTTTGAAATCAGTTGCAGGCACAGCCAAGAGCTTCCAGAGCATCTGCTATGATGATTCTGCTTTCAGAACTAGAACCATGGCCATCACAGTGGGACCTAAGCAAGATCAAATGCATCCTCTTTTTTGTTCTGCTTCCCCACCCCACTACACAACCTTTATGCAGTAATTTGCAGACCATTCTTCTCATTCATATATCTTTTTTAAATCATTAGAATCACCAAAATTAGAAAGGGGAAAAGGGCAAGTCATAGAATCATAGAACAGTAGGGTTGGAAGGGGCCTATAAGACCATCGAGTCCAACCCCCTGCTCAGTGCAGGAATCCAAGGGCATTTCTACACCAGCCTAAAATCCTGCATTTAAAACAGGGCTTTCTGCTTCCGTTTTAAATGCAGGATCACAACTGACTCCCTTTACAAGGGCGTTCTTTCCCCTTCTCCACTCCCCCCGCTTTTCCCGGTATCTGAGTCTTCCATTGTCATTCATTGATCTTGCTCCTCTTCTTGCCACTTTAACTCTTTTCACTTTAACTCTTTTCATGGAGGAAACTGAAGCGGAACACAACGGGGTAATTTGATAGCTCATTATTTGCAATCTATTTAAAAACGGAACAAAGTGCATTTAGTGCAGGAGGGTCATGGCAGGGTCACTGCGTCATGTAAAGAGCCCGCAAACGTCTGTGAGGGAGCCATCTCAATCGCAGGATAAAAGCCCTGTGTGATGAAGCCCCAAGTCAAAACATCCCTGACAGATGGCTGTCCAGCCTCATCTTGAATGCCTCCAGTGTGGGGGAGCCAGGTTCCACTGTCGTAGTGTTCTAACAGTCAAGATGTTTTTCCTGATGTTCAGCCGGAATCTGGCTTCCTGTAACTTGAGCCCATTGTTCCATGTCCTGCACTCTGGGATGATCAAGGAGAGATCCTGGCCTTCTTCTCTGTGACAAGCTTTCAAGTACTTGAAGAGTGCTATCGTATCTCCCCTCAGTCTTCTCTTCTCAAGGCTAAACGTGCCCAGTTCTTTCAATCTCTCCTCATTGGGCTTTGTTTCCAGTCCTCTGATCATTTTCGTTGCCCTACTCTGAACCCTCTCCAGTTTGTCTGCATCCTTCTTAAGTCTGAGGGCTTCACCACACCAGGCTTTTTATTCCGCAATTTACTGGGGCTTCTCCTTCCAGTTTCTGTGCAGGATTAAAGACCACCTCCTTACATGGGCTGCAAGTTCTCCACAGCCTCGGGCAGAGAGTGAGCCGCAAATCAGTGGGTCTCCCGACTGATCCAAGTATCTCTCTCTCTCTGCAAAGTGGAATGGGGCTTCATTGTTGTCAGTTGTTTACATGGGGGGTCGCCATCTTCCTCTTCCTCCCCCACCAGCTCCACACTTGCTTTCAGCCTCTCCTATCCTGGCCAAGAAAACTCTCCTCCCAGCTCAGGTCAACAGGCAGACAAGCTGGAGAAGTGGGGGGTGGGGGGGGGGAGGGCAGTGTGATTTTCCTGCTCTAGCACAATGGCTTCTTCCCAAGCTGTGGTTATAGCAGAACTGCACAATTACACATGGTCATTAAAGCGTATTTACATTTAAATAGTGCATTATCTATGATTTTTTTTAAAAAAGTGCGATAAAGTAAAAAAAAAATGCTGGATGTGTCCTGAAGTTGACAACGTCATGAAAATGACCAGCAAACTTCTGTCAATAACCCACCACGAGTGCACAATAAAAGCTTCATGTGAAGGAGCCCTGACTAAGCTGGTGTAAATTGATAGTTTTCAAAGTGTAAAAAAAAAGGCGGGGGGGAGAGAGGCATTCCTAGGGAAGCCTGGACACAAGAAGCTGCCAGGGCTCCAGTGGCCCAGCTGGGCCCACTGGGGCACTGGAGGCGCCATAGCTCAGTGGTAGAGCATATGCTTTGCACATAGAAGGTCCCTCATTCTATCCCCAGCATCTCCAGATAGGTCCAGACAAACTGCCTGAAACCCTGGACAGCCACTGCTGGTCAGTGTCAACAGTACTGGGCTAGATGGACCAAGGGCCTAACTCAGTATGGGCTTTTCTGTACGAGGCATTTATCGTAGGCTCGTTATTTCCGAATCACGATTGTTTACAGGTTCTTTAGATATCATGACCCTCCAGTTTTGCTTTTCAGTGAGTTTTTTTAGAGCAGGGAACATGCAGCATTTCAATGTGAAAGTGAAAGAAAGTGCAATTTTCTCTTGTGCATTTGCGTTATTCCGCTATGCCACAGTGCCACCCAGCGGTCATGTAGTGGAAAAGCAGGAAAGGAACTGCTCCTGGTGTCGTGCTCAATTCTGTGATGAAACCGAAAGTAGATACAGCCAATTAACAGCCTCGTGTAGAAAAGCTCTATAAGGCAGCTTCCTGTGGTCCAATGCTATACAGGTAAAAGAGCCGCTAGACATGGAATAGCCACTAGATTCAGTTCAGATTTTTGGTAAGAACAATCTGTCCCCTCTGTGGAAGCCTGCTGGTTAGGGAGGAAAGAGAAAGAGAGGGAGAGTAGGGTGGCAGAGATTGAAAGAGAGAGAGAAGTGGTGCACCCTGTCCGTTACTGGCATGCTAGCCAATTAGACTGCTCCTGAGGGTAGGTGTCCCTCGACAAAAAAGGGTACCCCCTGCCTGCGTTAAGGGATGGGGCAATTCTAGCAGCTGTATACGAAGCAAGTGGGTCAACAAGTAATTTCTTATTAATATTGTAGGAAAATCTCTTCTTGCTTCATTACTTACAGCATTACTTACTCGGGGGAGCAAATGTGGTCCTCCTGGGGTCCCAAACCAGCCTGTCAGGGTTCCCTAGATGGCCATGCCCCCTTCCCCTGGCCCCAGACCCTTTCGCCAGACTACCTGGTGGATTACCTGGTTTCTCCACGCATCACTGGAATTCCCTCCCCCCCCCCCCCCGCTTCTCCTTAATGGAATTTAGCTCTCGGGATGAAAGAGGTTCAACACTTCTGATGTACAGATAGATTTTGTTTTATACAAACTTGAAGAATTCTTTCACATCGTGGGCCCCTGTCATCCAAATGTTACAAAATTATGATTCAGGCTTCCAGAGCTGTAAGAGTGAACTGAAACTACTGATCTGTAAGTGACAAAACTGTGACTGTCAGTCATGCTTGGTTTTGCAATTTTGTACATGTTGTAGTAGTGTTTAACATGCTTCTCATCTCAAATGTGAGGGGCTGAGGGCTAGACATTTTGACGGGGGTGTGCAGCTCGTTCCTATGCATGTTTACTCAGTTGTAAGTCCTGCTGTATTCAATGGCAGCCTTAGAAGCCCATCCAGTTTTAAGGCCTCAGAGGTTGTCAAGTCCAGGCATGCTTCCAACCCAGAAAAACTTAATGAAGCACATAAGAACAGAAGACTGTGGAGGGGAACTTTGTGGCTATGATGTTGCTGCAGTACTCTGGTTTACTTCCAGTTATGCTTATTCCCCTGATTATGTTTTACTGGACTGTTCTGGCTTGTAGCTGCAGTTGTACTGTAGGCTTTTAGTACTGTCTAGGCCAGATGTTTTATGCTGGTGTTTGTTGTTTTTATGTTTGTTGTTCTTATTAATGTTGGCTCTTTTATTACTGTACCGGGTGGGTTTTTTATTATTATAATGAAAGTTACGCTTGTAAGCCATCTTGGGAGGGCTCCTGCTGTGGAAGGCAGCCTAAAAATATTTTAAATAAATAAATATGGGAAGTTAAGCTGGCCTCCAAGGAAAACCCATATTATGTGGAGCAGTTTAAATGTTCTTCTTCCTCATCCTGGGTTCAGGGCCTGCCTTTGTGTTAAGAATAATGCTGTAACTATTTGTTTATGTCCTCAGTTCACACTCTTCTCCTGTCAAAGGAGTTTTTTGACACCTAGGATAGTTCACCACCACGGTTTTGTTACATTCATACTTTTTCCTCAGACAAGGTGCTGTTTTTCATTCATTGTGGACAGCTTTTTTTGTCACTTGGCTGGTTGTTTTTGCCTAGCTCAAACTCAGACTCAATGTAAAATGTATATATTTTAAAACCAATTCATGAAGGCACATTTAAAATGCTATCTCTCCATGACAGGTGACAGATGCAGCTTTAAATTTAAAGTTGATACCCTAATCCTAAATACCTTCTGGGGAAACACATTCTCCTAAAATGAATAGGACATACTTCCAAGTTGTGTGTTTAGAGTATTTTCAGGCAATGGGAAATTTCTTAGTATATTCATTTTATATACTGCATATATTCAGTGCAGTAGCACTATCAGTGTACAAGACATTCACACATGGTAGATTAGACTTTAATTTATACGGTGCCTTTCTGAATACAAAAAACAGCTATCCATAAAACATATCAACATCACGGGGCATTTGTAAACATTCATTTCAAGACATCATGCTAACACTTCAACAATAATATATTAAAAAACATAACTTTTCACCCCCCAAAAAAATCAAACTAAAAACTCTGCATTGATATTAAAATACCAGCATACAAAAGCACTATCAACAACAGTCAGCCCAGTAATGGGAGTTTCCAAAAACATAACAAACTGGTTTGGTAATCCACCTCACACCCAGATTGCCTCTCTCCTATTTCTTACTGTGAAACAATCTTACAGACACCCCCCTCTCAAACCAGGGCCATTCCCAAGAGTCTGAGAAACCTGGGTTTATCAGTAAGTGACATGGAGCTTCAGCCAATCATCTCCCTGATTGAGGGTATTAGTGTGCTACAGTTTTTCAAAAGTAATGTGTGAAGCAGCCCTTAATGGGTGGAGCTGGGATAGCCTTGTTTGTACAAGGATAGTCTAGACCAGGGGTGGTCAGACTTCAGGCTTGCGAGATCTACTTTGTCTTTTAACTAGCACTCCAAAATCCACCAACCTATTGTTAAACAATTGGGACTCAGAAATTGTTACTGATCTGCAGCAAATCATCCAGAAATCTACCAGTACATCCAGATCCACATTCTTGCCAACCCTGGCCTAGACCTTGGGCCTAATGCTTTATACTAGATGGCAACCCTAGTGCAAATCCAGATACTCCAAATTAAGGATCATGCTGCTGTCATTTCTCTCAATAAGAAGAAATGCGGATGTCAACCCTGCCAACTCATTTAATGTGTTTTGGGATTCTTTGGTAAGTGGAATGATTTTAACTGCAAAGTAAAATTACCTGCAAAATAATATTATAACAGGACTAAAGAACAGTATGTTTCTTTATAAATGGAACTATGTTCTTGGGCAGCAACCCAAAATGAAAATATGCTTATGAAGCAGAAATTCTATTTATGCGGTGGATGCCATTAAAACACGTTATAAAAAAGGGAACTAAAATTATTCAAATGCTTGCTCAATTAGGTGGAAATGCAGTGGTGATTCTGGAAGCACAAACAGCATCTTCTACATAGCAATCCTGCTTTTAATAGCCAGGTTCTCAAATCTGCATGGTAAGCCAATATAATTGTAAATGATTTTGTGTACCTCAACTTATTAGCTGTTTTAAAATGCTAACGCACATGCAGTGCATTTCCCTGTCCATTGTATATTTGTTTTGTGTTGGTGATGATGTTGTCCTCTACTGGTAAATTCAGCAAAATATTGTGTATTTCAAAGGGCCCTTTCCCAACAATTACTTTTTGTGCAATAAAGGTGCAGCTGCTATCTCTCTGTTGCACACAATCCAGAGGTTTGTGCTCACTAGGTTGTGCGGATATCCGTTGCAAGAATATCGCATTTTCCTTGGCCACTGGATGTGTTCTATTTTGCATCAGGGAAAATGCTATTCTTCCTCCAAGAAGACAGGAATCTTGCTATGTAGAAACTGACTGCACGAGCATTACAGCATCTTTTTTAGATACTACAACCGCAACAGAAATGGTTGCTGAGACAGCAGTTTTCTGAAAGTGCCCATGAATCAGTGCACAGTCTGTGCGGTGTAGCCCAGGATTCCTTGCAATGCCACACAGGAACAATTGATGCAATGGCAACCCCATCCCACCACCCAGGCTCAAACCATTTGGTGACTTTTTAAAAAAGGTTTAGCTTTAATGATACTTAATGCTTTAGAAGGACACTCTCCAACCACTGGAGGCTTGTGGCTCCAATGTTTATGGGGTGGTGAATCTGCTCTGGGTTTCAGTCAGAACTCTAAAGGAGCTGTCCAAGGTGTAAAGCACCTTGGATAGCTCCTTTAGAGTTCTGACTGCAACCTGGAGTGGATTCACTGCCCCACCGACATTGGAGCCATCAGCCTCCTCTGTCTCCAGCTGTACCACTCCAGTGCAGGAGTGCCTATCTAGCCTTTTTAAAGCGGCAAATGGCAGTAAGGCTATCCTCACCTCCCATCAACAATGCCAGCTGGCAAACGCAAACATCACTTTCTCCCACCAATGCCAAATTGCAAATACCAGCAAGGGTGCCTCTCTGACCTACCAGTGCTGCACCACCCTACATTTAATGTGATGTCATGCTCAGAAGTCTCCACGTACACACACATGCTTTCTAGTTCTAGAGTTCATGTGTGTCTTGCTTTTTTTTGGTAAGGGCCAGCAGCAGTATAGCTATTTTTCATAGCAGGCCTATTTCCCACCCCCTCAGCCCTGCCCTCCAATCTAGTATTATTTCTTTAATCTATTTATATGCTACTTACCATATCAAAAATAATAATCTCTAAGTGGTTTACAAAAATAAAAATTAAGAAACATCCTAATAAATACAAAAGCTCATTAGTTAAAATCTTTAAAACCAAAACTAAAAACACAAACTAAACAAATTAGCTGGGCAGCACAGCCATTCAGGGAAAGCTTGGGTAAAGAGCTGGGTCTTTAAAAGGCACCTAAACCACAACACAGTTGGCACCTCCCAAATAGCAGGGAGGAGGGCGCACCGTAAGCTGAGTTCCACCACAGAGAAGCCCCATTGGGTTGCTGCCAGATAGCAGGTGGTGCCATCTGGGTTGCTGCCAGATGGCAGGTGGTGGTACAAACAGCAAGGCCTCCTTCAATAATCTTAGCAATTGTATTATTATGTGTATGGTCTGTAAATGGGAGCGGCAGAGCGATCTTCCTAATGTTGGGAAGCTGCTTTCAGGTTTTTTCCCCCTGGCCCAAAGGTGAATCTCCCCATTGAATAAGATACCCTGTAATAACAGCAGGCATCTTTGTCACTCTATATATGTACTGGGTAATATTTTAAGGTTCCATGATATTGGGACGTTGGCCAAATTTCTTTCCTGGGTATTGGTGTATTGATAATGTATTGATAATAGCATTATCAAGGCTAGGATTTTTGACCCTATAGAAAGTGTTGTCCTTAGCACAGTTTGTCCCAAAGAAGTTTTGCTTTTTAAAAACTTGTGGGATATTTAGTCAGAAGTAAGCTCCACTGTGTTTGATGGGGCTAACTTCCTAGCAGGCGCATTTAGGGTTGTAGCCTGAGAGTGTCAACAAACATGTAGGCTGGAAACAGCCGATGTTTTGGGGGGGGCAGGAGCAGTGAGGGATCTTATTATGGAGACAATCTTTTGCTAAAAAAAGTTCTACAGACTTGTTTCTTTACCCCCGAAGAAGGCCTAAAATAAGAAAAAAGGTGGAAACGCATTAGGCTTCTTATAATAAATTCTATCTTGCATCCTGAGAATCTGCTTCTCTTCTTTGAGATCTACTTTGGATGCTCATCTCTTTCTGTTTTCTATCCCTATCCAGGAACAGGCATAGTTGGCTAACCAACTGAAGTTGGTAATGGGCACTCCAGACCACTGAGGTCACCTGGGCCTCCAGTGACAAAGATGGATCCAGGAGCACCAGTCCAGAGCTTGGACTGAGGAGAAAGGCCTGGGAAATGGCCTATAGCCGTGTCCTATTAAGTCCTAGAAGGTGGCCATAGATACCCAAGGGGACTGTCATGCCCCTGAGAGTATGAAAGGTAGAGGAGGGGTTACCTAATCTTCTGGTGTAGCATTCACAATCTTGCTGATCAGCCAGCACACTGGAGACTCTTTGGTATCAAACAAATCTCTTTATTAAAATGACTACATCAGAACACACCAACTTCTAAGTCCTCAGCAAACACACACACAGGGGACCCCACCCACACAGGCCACAAGGGGGAAAATGAAACTAAGAAGTCTTCTTCACAGGGGCAACACTGACTGACCTTTTGCCGTCCTCCCCCACTTCCTCTGTTCACATCTCACAGGAGCCACCAACTTTCTTCACCTGTCTTCATGCACCCTTAGAATACTTTAAAACCTCCTGGTAGCTTGGTATAAGAGGCTTAGGCATGAGATGAGCACCAACACTAGCTTGAACTATTAAACAAGGTGGTTTATTAAAGGTATATTTTGTACATAAGGGAATACTAATATTTACTTTGGGGTTTTCAAAAGAATGCTTCAAAAGAACTGACAATTCTTAAAGACTCAAGATACACTTTTGCTGATATAAGCCTTTTAATGACTTTTTTTTTTTTAACCTCAAGCCAAACCTTCACCCCAGCCAAATACACTCACACAAGGTCCAGCTCTTCCTCAGACACCAAAGTTCTACCTCTTGTACCATTGGCCTCATCTATAAAGTGGTCATCTCTCTCTCTCCCCCTTTCAGAATGTGTCACCAAGCGGTACTCCTACATAGGCCTCAGGCCTCTGCAGCTACATTATAGCCTCCCAATGGCCACACAAAGTAAACATTATAGAACAGCAACAGTTATATATATGGCATTTCTTCACAAGCCCTCTGTCTGGAAGCACCCAGAGATCCCTGATCCGAAGAAGCTTACAAATTAAATGTTGACAGTGGGGAAGGTAACACGAAGAAGTGATTAATGCAGTTACACATACTTATGTATAATTCCAAATCCACAGTCAGGATACCTTTATTAGGATAACCAAAATGTCCCAAGTGAGTGACATTTCTGAAATTCTGGAGAATGTTTTTTGAATTCCCCAGAACTCTTCATCCGGCTGGATGTTAAGCAAAGCAGAGGGGGTTGGGGGAGACAGACGCTGGCTTGATGTTTAAATCACAAGTCTTAAAATGAAGAGTAGGAAGAGATAGTAGAACCTAAACCAATTATCTCCTAGGTGCTATGCAGGTTTCCTGTTGCACCTCTGAGTGCTAGGTCAAAGAAGTGAATAACAGCAGATCCTCCATTTTTTAAAATATAAAATCCAGTAGTTATCCAGATCTGTCTTCAGTCTTAAGCAAAACACGCAAGCTTCTTGTTAGGCAGGGAACAGAAGTAAAGAAAAACATGGCAATTGTTATATTAGCAAACCCTAATTGCTTTGTGTCTCGGAGAATACTTGTATGGGAGTGGGCTGTCAGGAGTGGTAGGATAAGCCAGGTCCTCTTATGGAGCTGCAACTAGTTTAAAAACAGGAAGCAAGGGCAGAAATAAATGGACAGCTTTTCACAATGGAGGGAAGTGAACAGTGGTGTCCCCAAAGGATCTCTACTGGGAATTCTCTAAGGCACATGAAAGCAAAGACAGCTGCATTGCTCCACAGAGGGGTAGGGTGGGGGAAGAAATGAATAATTTTACTGAACATGTAGTTATTTTTTTAACTGTATCCACACTGTATGGTTTTTATCTTGTACACCACCTTGGGAGGACTCCTCCCTTAAATGTGGCCTGAAAATAATTTAAAAAAATAAGAAAATGAAACTTCTCCCTGTTATCCAGAAATTCTTATGTGCATGGGTATGTGGTGATATTGCTTCCCAGTATTGCTGCTTCGTTTCTAGAAAAAAAGTAACATGTGAAGTGGCCTCCAGAAAGCCAAGAGGGAAGTTTGCACTGGCCTGCCATCCTGGGCCAGAACAGCCATTACTTTAAATCCGTATCTAGCGCCTATCCTTATTTTGCATTTTTACTCTAGAGTGGACACAGGGGGCCTCATCTGCACCCTAGTGTTGGTGGTAGGGGCTTTTGAGATCTGGATCGGCCCGTGTCTACTTTAGAGTAAAAATGGGGCGGGGGAGGGAAACCATAGCTGGTAGATACGGATTTAAAGGAATGCCTGTTTTGGCCGGCAGACCTTGGGCAGGCACAGCAGGGTAGCTGCTCCTCACTCGCTGGGCGAGAAGCGGCTCCAATCCCGCCCTGCGGCGGCGAACGGAAATCACGAGCCCGACTCGACAAGCCAGCCACGCTGGTGACAGCCCCGAGCGCCGCTTGTGAGAGCGCGGAGCGCCGCTCGCCCGTCCGCCATTGGTTAGCTCCACGGAGCGCGTCACGGGCCGGGGCGTGGCTTCCATCAGCTGTTTGGGTAATGCCAGGAAGCAAGTGTATTTTGGAAACAATGCTGTGTGGGGCTAGCGGCGGCAGTGGCCGCGGCGCCTGAGGTTGCAGCCCGGGGACTTTCCGGCTCCCGCTTTTTCCGCTGGCTGCTCTGGCTGGCGGTGCAGCAGATCAGTCGAGATGAGGGGTCGCTGATCCCCGCCTTACAACGCGCCGGCTCCCGCTCCTGCCTCTGGTCTTCGGCGGACGGTCGCTGGCCGCAAAGCCCCGACAGCGGTCTGAGTCGCAGTTGGGGCAGCAGGTCGGTAGTGTCCGGGGGTTGGCGAAGTTCAGTCTTTCTTTCTACAGCTTTGATCTGGGACAGGCGTTGCCCACGGGGAGAAAGCGAGCCAACTCTTGATAGCATCGCGCTCGTGGGACGCCTTTCGTCAGATCTTCATTTGAACTTCTAACAGGACGTTGTATTTCCTTATTATCTGTTTGTTGATCGCCTCGAGACTTAAAGATAAGGCGGGCTGTACGTTTAAATAAGTGAACGAATTAATCCCCTGTATGGTTTCATTAGAGGCACCCGCAGCAGGGGCTTCCTTCACTTGATGCTTACAGCCCTGGGATCTCCAGGCACTGCGAGTTCTTAAAAGTTCTGGAGCAAAGGATATTCCCTCTTGCCACCCGCACCCCAGAATCTGTGTTACATTTACTGCCCAGGAGGATCCTTCTATTTTGATCATAGGTTTAGAATTGCATTATCGGGCATCAAGAAGAAAAAAATCGGCAAATGTTTTTTCCACAAAGCCTTTCCTTTACCTTCACCAGAAAATTGGGATCTCAAAGGGTCATCGAACCATATGCACTTGCACACCTTTCACCTAACTTTTCAGGAAATAATAACCTTTTTTAGAGACGTATTGAGCTGCAAGAAAAGTTGTTTAAAAATTAGGATCTCTAGCTGAGTTTCAGGGGAAGGTTGCCACCCTTTTTCTAGCAAGGCTTCTGTGCCTCCAACAGCTGCTTGACAGACATAACGTTTGTGAGGAAAACATCATCTCTTGAATTTGGGTCTGTCATATAGGCATAAAGGTTGCCACTTTTTTCAGAGCAGGACTCCTATTTCAGACAGATTATGCAAACTAGAGGTAGCACAGCAACTGGCAGTTGTCTAAATGATTTGTTAATTGTTTCCTTCACTGTGACTTCTTGGCATGCTGCAAATAATATATTTCAGTACAACATTCATTATCTAGAGAAATACTTTAGCCCCTTGAAATACTTAAGTAGTCAACAGACCTTGTATTTTTTCACCAAAGCAATGGACACTAGCCAAAAGGAGTGATTTAACCTGATTTGAATCACTCCTTTTGGCAACTTGCTGATTTGTATAGTATTACTGATCAGAAAGGAGTCATTTGCTTCTGGTGGTTTGGCCACTAATGTACTGTGTGAGTACTTAACTGAAGGATCAAATGACTTCATATATGATATGTGCTATGTGAGGTACTGCATTTGTCGAATCATCTTGATAACTTTGGAGTGCCTGTCTCTTTTTTGTGGTTGTAAGGATTTGTTTTCCCCTCATCCTGACCTGGAATAATGTATTAAAGTCTTAAATGCACCTCTTACTCTGTGGCACTTGAGTGCTGGACGGAATTAAAGGAATTGTGAAGTCCCAAGCATAGTCCAGCTTCCTGCTTTGTTTTGGTTAACTGGCATGCACGTGTGTCATACCCCTCCCTTTGTTCTTCCTCACTGCTCTGTTCCTGAGAGTAGGCAAGTGGTTGTAATGTACATTGAGTTTTTGTGAGAGAATGGTGGTGGCAGATGGAAGAATGAATACATTGTGTGGCTCCCAACAGGTGTTTCCACGCTGGGAGAACTGCAGAACTCTTTTCACTTTTTGTGACATTTATATATTTATTTATTTATTTATTGGAAGATACTTGCTGAACTGACTTCGTTCTTTCAAAAGGCTATGATTATTATTTATTATGCAGCTCTTTCAGGAAATGTAGAGTTGCATACATGGGACTTTCAAGTAGCCTCCCGGGTGCTAACCAGGCTGGGATTTGCTAAATGTTATCAATTGTGTAACAGCATCATTTTATGGTATGTGATTTCTAGGGTAGGCCATGCTTATGCTATAAATGTGTTATTTAAGTATTCACTGTAAGGATTTCCCTCCCTTGTTCCTCTAGAAAAACTGTAAACATTTTTAGAAATTCTGCCTTGTCCTACTTGCAAGGAACTGAGACAGGTATGTTACCCTCAGCCTTGTGAGGTTGGTAGTCTAAAAGAAGGTAACAAGTTCCCCAAGCTTCATAACTGAGCAGGGATTTGAACTTGCCTTTTCCAACAACCAAGCCGAATGCTCCAGCAGCTACACAAAAGTATACAGTCCTATGGACTCTTATCTGGGAATAGGAATGGCCCGACTGGGTCTGCGAGTCCGTCGGGCTGCCCACGCCCTGAACTGTGCCCGCTGGGCCTCTGGCCTCACTCGCCCCTGCTCACACCCTCCCGGACATTCCCCACACTCACCCAGACCCATCTGTGAGCGCCCGCCATCTTGCCGAGCTTATTTTTACAGAAAAAAGGAGGTAATTAAAATGTGCATATTTAAATATGCGCACATTCGAGCTGGGAAAGGCTGAGCTATGCAATATTAGAGGCATAAGTGGCCCATTTATGTCTCTAATATTGCATATATCAAGCTTTCCCAGCCCAAATGCTCCGCAAAATAGTGGGTGATCATGGACGGGATCCAGGGTGAGTATGGGTGGCTTGGCAAACTCATGGGGGCTCGAACGCAGGTCTGGGGGGCTTGAGCGGGGTAGTGCTTCAGCAGGCACCCGCCGATACTGGATGGGGGTGGGTTCATCCATCCCTATCTGGGAATGAGTCCCATTGAACACAGTGGGGGTTACTTATGAATAACCATGCGTAGGATTGCACTGTAAGTGAACATTTTGGCTCTGAGATCTGCTGCACATAGCATCTTGTTGAATGTGTTTCTGGAGACCTCCATGAGTTTGTTGTATACAGCTGTTGAATGACACATATGACATACATCAAAGGCCTGACAGTGGTTACAATGGCAGTTTGTTCCTGTAGACCTTTGTGGAGATTTCGGGGCCAGCCTACTAGATTGCCATCTTTCAATCATAAAGTAGGGTAAGGGTAGCAACCTGATACCCTCCAGATGTTTTGGATTACAACTCCCATATCCCTCACCTTTGGTCATGCTAGCTGGAACTTATGAAAGTTGTAGTCCAAAACATCTGGAGGGCACCAAGCTGCTTACCTCTGAACTAGGGTGTAGGTCTTGTCCTAAATGTGGGGAGCTCTGGATTGGGCCAGCAACATCCTTCTTCCCTCCCTGATACTTCAGAACATTGCTAGTTCTGTTCTGTCCCCTTCATCTTTTCACTTACCTTATCACCACCCTTTCTTCCTGTTGCAACTTAGGCCTGGTCTATATATGTAGCAGAGTGAGGCGAAAGACTCCTGAGGTAGCAGAGTGGACTCCACTGCTTTAGACAGCAGGGGTGCATGCCACATTTTTTTAGTGTGCCCCCACTACACACAAAAAGAACACTGACAGTGGGGAACGGGACTCTGGGCCAGACCTGCCCCCTTCTCTCCACTTCTCCCTACCCCCCTCTGCAAGTAGGCACTAGCACACTGTCAGGGCTGGGCTGTGAGCTGCAGTCTGAGGTGAGCCACAAACCGGGAACCAGGGGCCATGGAACAATCCAGTATCAAAAAGCAACTCAGAACTGAAGGACAAACCAAGAGGCAGGACTGAGAAGCAAGCCACAAGTCAGGGACAAAGATTAACCAAGAATACAGGAACACACTAGAGCTCAGAAGGACCTTGGCCCTGTTCCAGCATGTGCCTGAATGTGTGAGGGTTTAAAGGAGGTAGAGAGTTAGGGCCCTGCATGCTGGCTCCTCGCCCTATGTCTCCCACGGCTTGGCCCTGCCCCCCACCCCAGTTCAGACCTTGCTGTGTTGAATTAGCAAAGTCTTGTGTTTGAACATGACTAGAATACTCTGTGCATTCACAGATCCTGCCTTATCAGGATTCCCGATTACATGGAGAGTTCTACTCATGTTCAGGCAAATGCGAGTAGAGCTCCCTTTCAGACCTGAACTGAGGGGGGTGGAGCCAGCACACCTGAAGACATAGGGGGCGGGCCAGTGTGGATGGCCCAGACTCTGTAGGCCTTTTAAGCATTCTTGCATTCAGGCTCTTGTTGCTCAAGCAAGAGTGAACTGGCACATGAATCCCTCCTATGCTCCTTCCTGTCTAGGAGAATCAATGGTCGATCTGGGTGAGCAGAGTCAGTCCAGGTCCTGAAGGTAGAAGCAGTGGAGGCTGGTGGCTCCGATGTCAGTGGGGTGGTGAATCCACTCTGGGTTTCATTCAGAACTAGTCAGAACTCTAAAGGATACCTTGGATAGCTTCTTTAGAGTTCTGGCTGGTTCTGACTGAATCCTGGAGCAGATTCACCATCCCACTGACATCAGAGCCACCAGCCTACACTGGGTAGAAGCTGCCTCCTAACATTCAATGATTCATCACATGGGAGAGCTACACAAAGATCCAGCAGCTCCTGGCACATAGCAAGGTGGTGGCAGTCGTTTACATAGCAGAACATTAAAAAATGTGCTGCCCACCTGCATTCTGCAGTGGAAGAGTCCATTCTGTCATCTCATTCTGCTACATGTATAGACTGGGCCTGAGAATGGCAGCAATAATAGGAACTCAAAGATAAGTTATGCTGAGCATTCTGTTCTTAGGACACAGATGCTCTGCCCCTCCATCACTCATGCATTTAGGTATTGCCTGTAAAGCCAGGCCTGGGCCCTGAATTCTATGTGCACAGTGGGAGTGACTATAGCCAGTCTTTTGAGATGCCCATTCCTTTGTCCCCTTGCTACCCATCACCTCTCAAGCTTCTCCTTCCCATCCGTTTGTTCCAGGCCTGCCTATTTCCGTTGTCCCTGACTTTTCACTTGTAGGTTCAGTGAAGCCATGTGACCCAATGCACCCCCAAGAACAGAAGGAGGGGCTGAGCTCTTAAAGAGGAGTGATAGATGTTCTTCCAATGTGACTGGGAGCAAAGGATAGGCTGCTCCTCCAAGCCTGGGTCAACAAGATATTACTCTTAATATTTCAGGCAATGGGAGATATGTTTGCTCCTGCTCCACTACATTCATTATCTGCAATTTTTGTCTCCTCCCCTCCAGTACTATGATGTATGCATGTTTTAGAACTATGAGCCTTACAGCTTGATACTGTGCATACATATTTGGAAGTCAGCCCCACTGAACCCCAGAGCGGATTTACTATGTCACTGATGTTGGAGCCACCAGCCTCCACCGGGTAGGAGCTGCCTCCCGACATTCAATGATTCACCACATGGGAGAGCTACACAAAGATCCAGCAGCTCCTGACACATAGCAGGGTGGTGGTGGTGGTGGTGTACATAGCAGAACATTAAAAAAATGTGCTCCCCGCCTTCAGCCTGCACTGAAAGAGTCCATCCAGTACCAGAGGTGGTGAGCCTATGTACACCAGTTGCTGGGGAACATGGGTGGGAGGGTGCTGTTGCACTCATGCCCTGCTTGAGCATTCCCGGCCGACAGCTGGTTGGCCACTGTGTGAACAGAATGCTGGACTAGATGGATCCTTGGTCTGATCCAGCATGGCATTTCTTGTGTTCTTATGTCTTAGACTGGGCCCGAGAATGGCAGCAATAATAGGCACTCAGAGATATGGTATGCTGAGCATTCTGTGCTTAGGCAATGTGTCTTCTAGGTAAGTGAGTTTAGGATTAAAGCCATTGCAGCTTTATCCTATGTGTCTTTACTCTGAGTCTGAAGTAAGTCACACTGAGTTCAACAGGACTCTTCTCCCAAGTAAAGTATACATTAAAGGCAGGGGTGAGGGACCTTTAGACCTCCAGGTGTTATTGGACTCCACCTCCCATCAACCCCAGCCAGCATGGTCAGTGGTGATGGGAGTTGTAGTCCAACAACATCTGAAGGGCTACAAGTTCCTCACCCCTGTTGAAAGGCATAGCCCTGGGCCTTCTCTTTTGCTTTCACCACTCACCTTAGACCAGGGATTCGTAAACATTCTCCAGTGCCTACATTTTAAGTTTGGGCTTTAGGTTTACCTTAAATTGCTTGCAATGAAACCAAGAATGGTGTTATGCCTGCTACTAGACTGGATTTTAAGTTCCTTTTATGGCTGGAGTAACAAAGAGACTCCTTCTAAATATGGGAAGTAGAAGCGTATAGTGGGCTATAGCTGAAATTGAGACCAAATCAATTGCTTTAGTGAAGATGCATCACACAGGCTGTGACGTGTTGCTTCAAACCTCAGATAAACTTACTTGATAGTACAGGTATCCAGAATCAGACTAGATTTACAGCCAAAGCCTATGCAAGTTTAATCAGAAGTAAGTCCTAATTTCACTGAGACTTAATTTGAAGTAAATGTGCGGCAGATTGCACATTTGAAGTCTGTCAAGACTTCTGGTAAATTACTGAAGGTTATATTGCACAAACCACAGCAAAACAAATGACCCAAAGATTGAATTTCACTTCCTTGTTTGGGGTCTGGGGACTTGCATATACACAGACACACACACATTGTGTGTATGCGTGTGTGTGTGTGTGTGTGTGTGCGCGCGCACATACGCGCATACGCAGATTAAACTAGCTTGCCAGAAAATAGTGAGATAGTAATTGTTGGCCTTAAGGAGCTCTAAAAAACAGTACATTGCCTGTTTTTGTAATCTATAACCCAAGGTCATGCCAGTGGTCACTATGGTTTTACATGTTCAAGCATTTTATGGACCTACTAAAAGGAACTGAAGCTTTTTCTGTCTCAGCTTTATATTGGACTACTCTAATAACATGAGTATTAGAGAAAGGCACAGTGTTTAGATATAACAAAGGTGAGTGTTTGGGCAGGGGGCGGGCAGGGAGAGAGATGGAAGACAGTCTCAACAGTTATCCATTACAGCCGGTGTTCCCCCTTCCCTTCCTTACCTGCCACCCCCAGTTGTTGGACTGGAGTGGGGGTTGCTGTTAGGCATTCGTCTCTGGAGTCCTAAGGCAGAGTACCTGGTTGTGTTAGCAATGTATGCCCAGGAGAGTAACTTTATGCAAAGTCCCCCCTTCTCTCTCTCTTCACCAGAGTTTCCCCCTTGTGAGCTCTAAGTGGCCATGCACCCTGTTATCTGACTTGTGGTCTCTCTGTATTGAGGTTCATATACTGGTGTTGGTGTGCTGTGACTGGGGGTTGAGTTCCACCAACCTTCATCAACCTGCTGCTCTCCAAATGTTTTGGACTTCAGCTCCCATCAGCCCCAGTCAGCATAGCCAATGATCAGGGATGTTAGGAGTTGTAGTCCAAATCATCTGGAGGGCACTAGGTTGGAGAAGGCTGAGTTATACCATATACTATGCTTTGTTGTAGTGATGTGGGTTAGGAGGTTGTCAACATGGGGGCTATTTTTAATTTCCCCCCTTCCCATTGAAGTCAATAGGAGGGAAATTTCCTGCCCAGGTGTGGGGCTGGTGTAAATTTGCATTGTCGACAGGGGCATGGCCATGGATTGAAGGGGTGTAGGAGACAAGCATAGAGATAGCGCATTGTTAAACTATGGAATTCACTGCCACAAGACATAGTGATGGCCACCAATTTGGATGGCTTTAAAAAGAGGGTTAGACAAATTCCTGGAGGAGAAGATGATCAGTAACTACTAGACCTGATGGTTATAAGCTACCACCATTATCAGAGGCAGTATGGCTATGTACAGCAGTTGCTGGGGAACATGGGCAAAAGGGACTCATGTGCTGCCTGTGGGTTTCCCGTGGCCACTGTGTGAACAGAATTGAGCTGGACTAGATGGACCCTTGGTCTATCCAGCATGGCTTTTCTCATGTTCTTATGTTCTCCTCTGTGACGCCTATGACTCATACCATTTCAGAGGTTCCACTGGTGTATCTTCGCCAGCATATCTGGCATTCTGCCAGTGCAGCAGGGCTTCTGCCAAATTCTATAGCCCCTCAGCCAGTGGATCTTCAGTACAGAGCTGCACCCTAAGTGTGCTTAGTATTGCACAATTTCTTTTAGCTAAATAAAACTTGTGTACTTTCAGCCTGCATAGATGCCCATTTTTTCCACATATTCTGCCACATTTGATGTGGCAGGATGACATGTTTGTTTATGAGTTGCTTTTTTATCTCGTCTCCAGTGTTTTTTAATCATCTTCATACATTGCTGGGTGAAGTTGTCCAGATATTTGGAGCATGATGCCATCAGTATACTGAAGAGGCCCTGTTCTGTTTTTCCTATCCATCTGTATCAGGTGTGGTGGTGACCTCAGTAAGAATGAGAGTGAATAAACAGAAGCTTGAACCAGACAAGATGAAGCAGCTGATGGTAGGTGATTCTGTTGCTGGGGGTCATACTCCCTTAAGGAGGAGGTTCACAATTTGGAAGAGCTCCTGGACCCAGTACTACTTTTGGATGCTCAGGTGGCAACCGTGATCCACTGTATGTTCTATCAGTTTTGATCAATACACTAGCTCCACTATTTCTTTGAGGCTGGGGCCCTGCTCACTGCCACACATGCTATAGTAACCTCTCAATTTGGCCACTGTAAAGCACTTCATATGGGGCTGCCCTTGAACACAGTCTGGAAAATTCAGCTAGTCCAGAATGTGGTAATATGACTATTTTGTCAGGTACTAGATGCCGGGAGCATGGAACACTGACATTTTGTGAGTTCCACTGGTTCTCAGTTTGTTTCCGGGTTAAATTCCAGATGCTAGTTTTGACCTTCAAAGACTGGGATACCTTACAGAGGATCTTCTCCCATACAACTCCCCTCTCCCTCCCCATGAATTTAGATCATAGTGGGAGATGCCACTGTAGGTTTCAGCATCTTCTCAAGTGAGATGATCTGTGACCAGAAGTAGGTATTTCTCCTGTGGTGGCACCTGGTATTAAGGAACTCCTGCCAGATGTGTTCTGCTCAGGCCTTTCAGCATCTAGTCAACCCACGTTGGTTTCAATTGTGTTCGTTTACTAACTTTAATTTGGGTGCTGCTATTTTTTTAACTGCTGGTTTTAAAAAGAAATGTCTAAGCTGTAATGGGTTTTTTTAAAAAAAATTCTCATGGTTTTTATACTTCTCTTATGACCTGCTTTGAGCACTGGTTAGGTGGAAAAGCAATATATAAATTGAAATATAAATAAATGTGGGTGTCATAACCAGAAAGCCCTGCTGTGAACCTCAACAGATTCAACAACAGAAAAGGAGACGAGGAGGCATCTGAAGATCACAGGGAATGGGGATGGTTTATGGCAGGCAGCAATCCTTTAGGTATTTAGCCCCCCCCCCCCAAATATTAAGGGTTTTAAATGTATTAAGCAGCACCTTGAACTGGACCTGGAAGCAAATACTCCAGGTATTGCCACGATGGGAATAATGTGCTCTTTGTAATCTACTTGAGGAGGTGTGAGTTCTGTACCAGCTGTAGCTTCCAGACTATCTTCAGGGGTACACCAATGTAATTAGTTGTGATGGTTTTCTGGAGGGGAGGCTACCAGTGCATAGATGATAGTACCAAGGTCTGGTAATAGAGAGGACCAAGCTATCCCGAGATAGTTTGGCCAATTGTATGGCTCTTAGTTAAAATCTTATTCTGTTTCATTCTTTTTTAAGCTTCTCTGAGAAGATGAGTTCATTGTACTTCTGTTGTAAGAGAACCACCTTGAGGAGGATTCACTTCAAAAGGTGGCATAGATATGTTTTAAATAAATTAAATTGTACACACATGTGCAAGGAAACAAAATGGCATAGCCCACAGATAGATGGCATAACCAAAATCCAACTACTGAAACAGCTAAATTTACTAAAAAGATAAACAAACAAAACCATTTCAGTAATACACATAGGTAATATTAGATGTAAATAGATAACCCAATACAATATTAAGATGTGTCACCAGCTAGAAATTGTGGGTAGATGTCCCTCCCACCCTTTCTGTCACTCAGTGATCATTGGGGCCTTTGAATTAAGTTAAGGTGGAGTCCCAAGTAGGGTCAGGAAACCAGAGAAACCTGTTCAGCTGGGCTCTCAGGGGAAGCGCCCTGATGCAGGGGAACAGTGGATCCCGCCCCCCTGCCCTGTCCATTCCCTTCTCTTTCCTCTGTTAGCTTTTCTCCTCTTTATCTTCTTTCTCCACAGAAACAGATGATTAGGACAGGCAGCCTGCCTAAACATCAATCCCCCGCACAAACTATTTCTTCCCAATTTGCTTCCCCCCCACATCTGTCAAAAACAGACCATAGCATTTCCCCTCTGCTCTCTCATTGGTTTCCCTTTAAATAATTACCCCCCTTCTTTGTCTCAAGTCCCCTCCTGTGTCTGTTCTAGATCAGAGGAATTCAGTCAGAATTCACTTCCAACCAAATATTTATGTTTTATATCAGAGAGTCAGATAAAGTTCAGGGAGAATTTTTCAGGTAGACTTTTGTGCATTTGTGGAACAAAGGTGTATACAATGCTTTAGTTACGGCCATGTGTGGCCAGTGGAATCAAGCAATTAGGCTGGAAAGCTGCCCACCCCACCCCAATAAGAAATGTTGGAATTTGCATGCAGGAAATGTAAAATTCTGTGGCCAGCATACATACAGTCAGGGCCAGAAATATTGGAACAAGGGTAACTATTTTGGCAGTTGGCCTCTGTACACCACCACATTGAAGTTGAAAGGAAACACACCCAGATGGGAGCGAAGTCAGGACTTTCAGTTGTAATTCAAGGGGTTTGACAAAAGTGGGGCACTAACCATTCAGGAAGGACAGCCAGTGGCATACACACACACCCATCGTTGGTGGCTCATAAGGAATGGAACAAACCAACATCATTTCAAACTTAAGGATCGCCTTTAATACCTGGATGAAAATCCTTTGCAGTCAATGACTGCCTGAAGTCTGGAACCCATGGACATGACCGAATGCTGAGGTTCCTCCCTCGAGATGCTTTGCCAGGCCTTTACTGCAGCTGCCTTCAGCTGCTGCTTGTTTGTGGGTCTTTCTGCCTTCAGTCTTGTCTTCAGTAAGTGAAAAGCATGCTCTATTGGGTGGAGATCAGGTGACTGACTTGGCCATTGAAGAACATCCCACTTCTTTGCCTGAATAAACACGTGGGTAGCTTTTGCTATATGTTTTGGGTCATTATCCATCTGCAATATGAAGCAGCGTCTTATCAGTTTGGCAGCATTTGGCCGAATCTGAGCAGAAAGTATAGTCCTATACACTTCAGCAGAATTCATCCTGCTGCTTTTATGAGCAGTTAGGTCATCAATAAACACCAGTGATCCGGTTCCATTGGCAGCCATACATGCCCATGCCATAACACTACCTCTACCATGTTTGACAGATGATGTGGTATGCTTTGGATCATGAGCTGTTCCTTTCCTTCTCCATACTTTTCTCTTCCCATCATTCTGGTACAAGTTTATCTTGGTTTCATCATTCCAAAGAATCTTATTCCAGAACTGAGAAGCCTTTTTTAGGTGTTTGCTGGCAAAGGCTAATCTGGCCTTTCAGTTCTTGAGCGTTACCACTGGTTTGCACCTTGTTGTAAAGCCTCTGTATTTATATTCATAAAGCCGTCTCTTGACCGTAGATGTTGACAATGACATGCCTACCTCCTCAAGAGTGTTCTTGACCTGGCTAGATGTTGTGAAAGGGTTCCTCTTCACCATGAGCAGAATTCTGTGGTCATCCCCTTTAGTTGTCTTCCGTGGTCTGCCAGGCCTTTTGCTGTTGCTGAGCTTGCCAGTTAATTCCTTCTTTTTCAGGATGTTCCAAACTGTTGTGTTGACCACTCCCACTGTTTTTGCTATCTCTCTGATGGGTTTATTTTGTTTCCTCAGCCTAATGATGGCCTCCTTCACTCCATGGACACCTCTTTGGACCTCATGTTGGGAATTCCAGTGAACAGCTACCAAATGCAAATGTAACACTCAGAACCACCTCCAGGCCTTTTATCTGCTTGATTGGTCATGGAGTACCCAGGAAACAGGCCACACCTGGCCATGCAGCTGCTTGTCAGCCATTCTTTCCATTACTTATGAGCCACCAACGATGGGGGGGGGGTGTATGCCACTGGCTGCACTTCCTGAATAGTTAGTGCCCCACTTTTGCCAAGCCCCTTGAATTACAGCTGAAAGTCCTGACTTGGCTCCCATCTGAGTTTGTTTCCTTTCAACTTCAATGTGGTGGTGTACAGAGGCCAACTGCCAAAACAGTTATCCTTGTTCCAATATTTCTGGCCCTGACATGTACATCATGTGAATTTGTTTAGGTTTGTTTGTGGAAGTTATCGGTGTTGTGTTGCCATCCTATAGTGAAACCGAGGGCCAAATCAGACATTAGGGATGTCAGAGAAATTCACAATGGATTCAAATGAGTTCGGATTTCTATGAAGTCAACCTGTGGATTCTGAAGCAGACCGGGTTTTTACTGGGGGGGGGGATTTGTGCTAATTTGCGGGGGACACAAAATTCTTGTATATTCCTAAAAAACAATCTGATTCTGTCAATAAATGGATGATGGAACAAAAGGTGCCTGAAAAGCCGCGTAACACAGATAGAACGGATTTAACAGAATCCATACATCTCTGTTAGACATTACTCGAAAGACATAGCTACCGTTTCCATTTTTACTCTAGAGTTGGTGTGGGGCCTCTGATCTGGATTGGGACCCCCTAGCCCCCCTCTATGGGCCCAATCTGGATTGACCCTTTTGCCCCTGCAGTTTGCATTGCAAAATAGTGATCCATAACAGCGAGCTATGTCTTTCAAGTAATGTCTGTTTTGGCCCTGTGTTGTGTGGGGTCAGAACTAGTCATGGATAATGAAAGGAGGGAGTCAGGACAGTTGAAGTACTGGTGAGGAACAAGGTGAGGGGAGTGGTGGCAATTGTATTGGGATGGAGATGGGGACATGAGGAAAGGGAAGCGGTAGTTCACAAGTTGCAGGCCAGGCCTACTAAGAGTCACAGTGCCGAAGGTGGTGGGTTTAGATGCTGTTCATATATGTTTCACCAACGACAGACACCATTTGGATTTCTTGGCTCAGATAACAAAATCTTCAGTCAGGCCTGTCTAACCTCAAGGGTTAGTAACATCCCAGCAGGATGTTACTAACTTCATCCTAGCATTTTGCAGATCCTGGTAGGCATTATTGTGTTCCAGTGCTTACTACACAAGTTTATATCGATCAAACTTGACTGATACCTTCAAACAGTGTTGTGACTGCAGAACTTTCAAAGTTTATAGCAGAGGTGGAGAACCTGTGACTCGCCAGATGTTGACTCCAGCTCCTGTCAACCCCCGCCAGCAGGCCTATATGGTCATAGATTATAGGAGTTGTTGTCCAACAACATCTGGAGGGACACAGGTTCCCATTCCTGGGTTAAGAAGAACATTGCCTCCTAAGTGCTGAGAATGGAAGGTCCTTGTGACTGAAGTATTAAATGCGATTGTGGCGAGCTAAGATGGTGTTGGATTCTAAAATATTCTTCCTTGAAGCTTTTAATGTTTCTCTTGGGCTTTCTTCTTATGAATAACAAGATTTTAAAAATTTGAACCTTTTTTATATTCCATATTGTTTAGCCACTTTCTTCTGAGATCCCTGTTAAAGAGGAGGAGAGCTTGGTCAATTGGCCTCCATCATTCACCTATTACTTGGTTTTCCCCCCAAACCTAATTCATAAGCTGCTCTATGACGAAGTTGTAAAGAAAACCATGTTTCCTTTCCAGTATATTCTTGGCTCTGTAATTCAGTGGTGCCTTTATCTGTTTTCACAGTGTTGTGTTTTTGTTTTAATTGCAGGTGAAATGGATCCCCCTGGCTACCTGGAGGATGACTTCTCCAATTTGGATGGGCTGGATGATGATGTGTTCCACTCTGAGGACTGTGGACTTGCCAGTCAGCCCAGTGAGATGACTTTTCCTGGCATTTTCACACAGAGCAAGTCCTACAACTGCCTGTTGGGGAGATTCCAGCTCTTCCCACTTACTCACTGTTGTGGCCCGGGCACCAGGCCAGCAAAGCAACAAGACAAGGCAACTCAAACACTCAGCCCATCCTCTTCCAGCCAGGATGTCATGTTACCTTGTGGGGTCACTGAAGAGCCCCAGAGACTCTTCTATGGTAAGGATGCTCAGATGTGACTTTTTTTTTTTTGCTTTTGCACTGGAAAAACCCTCCCTTTTTGTTAGTTCATATCTTTGGCAGCCTTCCCCAATGTGGTACCTTCTAGATGTGTTGGACTACAACTCCCAGTATTCCCCAGCCAGCTATGCTGACTGAAGAATGCTGGGAATTGTAATCCCAACACATCTGGAGGGTGCCAGATTGAAGAAGGCTGATCTGTGGCACTCTTGAGCTGCTGCTTCTTCTGAAGAAAGATCGTTCTGTATTAATACCTTTGCCCTCCTCACCTTGTGTGGTACAGTGGACTGCACCAGGGGGATCTTGAAAATGTATACAGTCAGTATTGCACCATGAAGCATGAAATTGAATTTGCTCAACCAGAAAGTGATACAGAATCCTGAAAACCTCACATTGTTGCTATTTTAAATGAGCAAGCTTCTATTCCTCATGGGCCTTTGAAATGTACGGGCAGATCCTGCTCAGGGCTCAAGCTATTTCAGCATTAGACTATTTCCTGCAGAGACAAAGACAAGGAGAATCTAATTTAAGTGAGTGTTGGTCTTATTTTCACCCAAGTAAGATTTGTTTAAGGAGGATCCGTAGCTCAGTGATGGAGCACATGATTTGCATGCAGAAGGTCCCAGATCCGTCTCCAGGTAAAGCTAGGAAAGTCTCTTGCCTGAAACCCTGGAGAGCTGCTGCCAGTCAGTGTCAACAGTACTGGGCTAGATGGACCAGTGGTCTGACTGTGTATGAGGCAGCTTCTTACATTCTTAAACCAATAAATAAGTGGCAAGTTGCCTAATGAATCCAAATCATATGACTGGGGTAATTCAAAGCCCCATGACTCTGCTTTTTTGCCCATTACGGTTTCCAATTTCTTTACAGAAAAATAATGCAGAAGTTATGGTGTATGTCCTTCTTTGGATTGAAAGAGATTGCTGGATATTTTTTATCTGTGCTCTGCAAACCTGTTGCTGTAGCAAGGCCTCATTCAGGCTGCCACCCAAATAACACTTCTCAGGAAGTGCTATGAACTATCATTACTTAGAGACTAATAGCAAAGTCTTAAATTGTCCTGGAGGGAAAAAATAACCTAAGCTATCAGCTTTCTAAAAAGGATTGGAAATGGTCTACAACTGCTATGCTTAATTCAGATGAGAAATTTTCTTTTCAGAAATAAAAGTTGACAGGAATCAAAATCTCCCTGGATATTTTGGTCATGAAACTTTGACATAGCGTTAAACAATGTTCTCTTGTAGTGTGTTGTTTATGGCAGAAAGACTATGCGCTTCATGCTGAGAGGTTGTAAGCCCGATTCTTCTCTGATGTTTGGCAGGGAATGCTGGGTACCGTTTACATGTCAACCCAATTGGTTTCTCATTGAATCCACACCTCCAGGAGGAACCTCAGGAAAGTCCACAGGAATTGCGTACTGAAGTTCAGATTGCACGGAAGTTACAGTGCATTGCAGACCAGTTCCACAGGCTTCACCTACAGAGGGTAGGCTGACTTTTGGGCAAGGAGGGTGGGGGTGGAGTGGGGAAGTTCATTCATGGACTAGGATGCTCTGTGCATATGTTGGTGGGCCAAATGTTTTATCTCTTCTTTTTCCAATGAGTACCCAATGCTTTTTGTATTGCTCTTGATAATTGGATCAAAATTGGGTAACTGTATTTTTGAAGCATATATAGTCTAAAATTGATATTCTTCTTAAAAAATGCTATTTTATTTTTTTGTTTAGTTGTCCTTAACCCAGAGTAGGTAATAGTTTTCTTATTTCTATATATAAAGGCAGTTTCTTGCGGTAAGTCACTTTGCAGCATGACCAACAAACAGAATCCATGAAGAGCTATGCAGACAGAAGAGGGCTTGCTTCTAAATGGCCCCCACCTAGTTCTATGGGACAAAGCTTTAAAAAAACCAGGAAAACTTTTGAAGAAAGGGCTGAACATGTTCTTCCCAAGGAACAGTAGGTTAACTAATCTAGGGGGCAGGTTTAGCCCCTTACCTCAGTGTTGCCCCTCAGTACATAACTTTTACTTCTCCATATACTTTTTTGCTCATCCAGCTCCACCACCTTTGGCTGTATGAAGGTCTCCTGCTCCCTCAAACGACTCTACCCTTTCTCCCTTGCTATCCCTTATGCATGGAGTTGCCTCCCAGAATGCCTCAGTGATTGCCTCATCCCTCCTTTCTTCAAATCCCTTCTCAAAACCCATCTTTTCCGTGGCACAACCCCTTAGTCCCCATGCCCTAGTGTAACTAAGGGCACAATTCTATGCAAGGTTAGACAGAAAAAAGCCCTACAACTCCTAGCATTACTCTCAGTGATAAGCCCCTTAGGGACCTGCCATCTCCTTCTTTGTGCAGTGCCATGTACATGGAGGGCACATATAATATATGTGGCTACTTTTTCTCATCGGAGTGAATGGCAAAGAGCATCCCTTGGACTTTTGGATTAAGAACCAAACCTGCCCATAGCAGTGGATGGGCCAGATTCCACTCAGAGGGATCACACAGAAGAGTGCAACGTGTCTCTCTTGTACACAGACACATGCAGATGTAAGATGCATCCCTACTGGGATGCCCTCTCCCCACTGCCAAACCTGCCATGCATTAAAATGATGGCATATTGCTAATGCAAATATAAAATACCTGGTTTCATGTTTCAACAGCTCACACTCTAAACTAGGTTCTGATATGCAGAGGAAAGAATGGGAAATGCAAGAATGCCATCCACTGTTTTGCCTGATTTTCTCCTTCCCCATTCTTAGCTTGTACCCAAAGACTTCTTCTCCATCCTACCAACTCCAGCATCTCCTTTCACTTCACAACACTCTACACTGAAGGGTTGCAGCTATTATCAAAAAGGTTCCCAAACACCAAAATAATTTTAACTATGCCCAGAATCCCTCTCTGGGCTTCACCTCTTCCCCACCCTTGTATATGTATAACAATAATAATAATACTTAACACTTGTATGGTGTTTTCTAGGATTCAAAGCATGTCACATGCCTTATCTAGTTATAATTGTTTCAACGACTCTGTAAGGGAAATCAGCATTATTATCTCCCATACTGCAGATGGGGAGATTGAGGCTGAGAGAATTGGTTGCCTAAGGCCACCTAGTGAGCTCAAGGCAAAAGTGACATTCAAACAGACTTCCCAGTTCACTTCCTAACTCAGTCTCTTAGCCATTGTCTCTACACCAGCTCTACTCAGTGCACTTAGTAAGGCTAGTATGCAGTGTACAACACTGACATCTTTCAGAAAAGTTCCTGGCTGCAAAATAGTATGTAAGAGTATTTGCTATGCTTTCTGTATAACTTTCTTTGCAAGAACAGGCACCTGCAAAACCACCAGGTGTCAGAAGTTTCACCTCAGGCTTTTCTGCCTTTATAAAATAAATCATAAACCAAAGGAACAAACTTTAAGGTCCTGAACTTCTGACCACTGTTCTTTGACCTTGGAGAGGAGGTAAGATGACCTCTGGGCATAAGATGCTTTCTCTGTGTTCTTTCTCCCCGCTCCCCCCCCACTTCTATGTAAGCGGCCCTCACTGCTGTTGTGGTAGGTCTCTCCCCAGTCCATGTGGAATGCTCTCCAACAGATATCCTGGTGCTACAACAAAAATTAAAATTCCCCAAATTCTTTGGAGAAGAGCCAGGAATGTTAAAGCCAGTTTATTTTAACGTATCCAGAACGATCCTATCTAGGCTTGGGCAGGTTTCCATTCCAGCTGAAAGGCATTATACGCTGGAGCTTATCATTGCTGTGGGTTCTGCTTCTCTTCGAAAGATGAGTGCATCTTGTGTCACAAGGCCAAAGTTTTGGTCAGGGGCCAGAGAGTTCTGTAACCAAGCATACCAAACTTTCTAAAAAGGAAACCAGGGCTTTTACGAAGAGAGTGTATTTTTGTAAGATAAGAAAATTCATTTGAAGAAGCTGTGTTGCCTCATTGTGGATATTTCCAGCTGAACAGGAGCAGTAGCATTCAATGGCTTCAGGAAGCTATTGTGGGTTCAGGTGACGCGGGGAATGGAAGGGGACAGTGGCTGCGAGAGCTTGGCACTGTGCAGCCATTGGGATTTCCTATAGGGATTCTGTGGCAGCTGTCAAGTACTGTACAAATGCAGGATCGACACAGGATGTGTGAGCACATTCGCTGTGGCTATCCTCCCGCATGGTGGCAGATGTTCAGACTGCAGAGGCCCACTGCTTGTCACAGACTTCTGTGCCACATCATGCATATCCCTGCCGCTCCTTCCTCAGGACTTCCTTTCTACAGTTTTGGGGGTGTGCCTGCACTTCAGCAAAGTTTGGGGGTCTAAGGCAAAGAAGTGCAGCCTCTGAAATTTGTGGACCTCAAAAAACAGGTTTGGCAAAGGCAACGGGAGAAACAGGTTAACTGGAGGATTTACTCATCAGACTGTCTGGGGGCATCCTAGCTTCTTGTTTTCTGTGAGTGTATAATGTCCGCCTGTTTGATGAGGAGGGATTTTTTTTAATCTCTCCCCCTGCCCCATTCTTTGGATATTACCTCTTTTTCCTCTAGGTAGCACTCCTCCAATATCTGTCTCTAACAATTTTGCCCAGTGTCGCAAAGGTTAACAGGGTTTTGTTTTTGTTAGGCTTTTTTTTTCTTCCTGTCAGGAGTCCTGAAGGGAAGCTGTAGAACTGGTTGTAACTTGACACTTTCCATCTGGGGAGTGTAGCTATCCGATGTCTTTGTCTGGGAAATGTGTCCAAGAATGCCCCAGGGGGAAAAAAAAAAGCTGTAACCAAAAAAGAGAAAGAAACCTGGGCCATCCCCCCCCCCCTTTCTTTGGGCAGAAGTGTTTGTTGCCGTGGTACCAAGAGGAATGGCTGCAGAGCAAAGCAAAAGTAGTGCAGGAGAATTGTCTGTCAGCCAAGCATGTGGGAGAGTTAGTAAACAAAAGCATCCCTCTTTACTACTAGCTTATGCAGCCAAGAGAGGAGGAGCTCTTTGTCTTTCAGCTGAAATAATAGAGTGTTGTAAAGGAGAAAGAGTGCTAGTTGACCATTTCTTTTTCTTCTTTTTAAAGAGGGTGAGAGAAACAAACCCTGAACAGAGGTGGGAACTAGCCAGTGGCTCTCCACCGCACAGAATTTGGAAAGATATTGGCACATAGATTAAGGGTTTCTCTTCTAGAAGGGAAATGGGGGCACTTTATGTTTGTATGGAGCTATGTTGGACACCACTGAAAATTTAATTTATCGCTACGCTTATCCGAATACCTTCTTTGCCTTCCTGCCTCACTCTTGGCCAGTTTTCTCTTCTGCTTGTTGGCAAAGATAACGGAGTGCTGTTCTTCTCTATATGTTAATGGAGAGATTGTCGCCAAGAAAACCATGACTTGCCCATTTGGTTGCCTCAAACAGGTTCAATGGATCCAAATTGCACTAAATGCAGTTAGAACTGGGGCTGCATTAAAGAAACGTTAATTGATTAATTGTGAGTTTTAATTGGTTAGCGGCTAAATATGCATATGGATAAAAAATATTTCCAAAGCAAGGTGCATACTTCCTTCATTTTTAGAAAATGCACATGCCTGCAACACATAATGCACATGTGGCAGGCATCATCTTAGAAAGGGCACTCTGTTCTACGTGAGTGAAAAAGGGAATGCTTCTCGTAGGATGTTGCGTGCTAGCTGTAGTTTTTATAAGTACGTGTATTTAAAAGATCTGCCTGATTAATCGGGTGCACCTTTTTAGTTGAATAAACTTTTTTTTAAAAAGAAATCTATTGACCTCTACTCAATTGCTTGATTAAACATTACAGGCCTAGTTAAAATTTATGTAAGGAGACAACTCACAGTTATAAAAACAACTAGATGATGGAATATATTGCAGAGGGCAGGCGTGGCATTTATTCACTGGAAGTATTTTAAAAAGAATGACTGGATGAGCATCTGTTTAGCATAAATGAGCTAAATGTTTCTGCCATTGTAAGAAATGGATCTAGAAGACCACTGAGATCCCTTCATGTTTCACATGCTACAGGACTCTTCAAAAATATTGGACCAGTTTGCACAATGAAACAAGCCACCGTGACTTGTTTAAATTGTGGTATGTGCCAAGGACCATTAGTGTAATCACCCACCCAGGCGTGCCTTGTCATGTTGTCCGAACCCAGGCAGTATGGTTTGTTTGAGAGGGAAACAACCCTGAAATAGCTCAACAACAGGCCATGGGTCTGTTACTTTGCTGCCTCCATTGTGTCCTCAACTAACCATCCAGCTAACCATTGTGTCCTCTTTTGGATGGCCCAGGGCTTTTAACACTTTCCCCAGTGAATGGAGCCCTGGTGCCCTAAAGGACCTGCTGTGACTTTTTTGCATCGCACTTTGAGGACAAAATTGCTTGTCTCCACAGCAAACTTGATGCTGTTGTTAGTGCAGTTCTAGTCAAGGTGTCTGACACCATCTGCCTGATTTTGTGGGATCAGTTTTCAGTTGTTGCAGCCTGATGACATGGACAAGGTGCTTGCAGGATTGCGACCGACCATGTGCCCTCTTGACCCTTGTCCCTTCTGGCTAATAAAAGCTATCAGAGGGGGTATGACTGGTTGGGTCCAGGGTGTGGTGAATGCTTCAGGAAGGGGTAGTCCCTGCTGTCCTTAAGGAGGCAGTAGTGCGGCCATTCCTGAAGAAGCCCACTCTGGACCCAATGGTATTAGACAACTAGTGCCCAGTTGCAAATACCCCTTTTTTAGGGAAGGTTCTGGAGAGGGTAGTGGCGGAACAACTGCAGGCACTCTTGGAGGATACTGATTATCTAGACCCATTCCAGTCTGGGTTTCGATCTGGTTATGGGACTGAATCAGCCTTGGTTGCCCTGATGGATGACTTTTATCGAGAGAGGGACAGAGGGAGTCCAACCCTGTTAATTCTGCTTGATCTCTCATCGGCTTTTGATAATATCGACCATGGTGTCTTCCTGGATCGACTCCGTGGGATGGGTATCGGAGTCACTGTGTTATAGTGGTTCCAGTCCTACCTGTGTGGCTGATTTCAGAGAATAACATTGGGTGACCATTCCTTGGTCCCTTGGCCATTGAGCTATGGGGTTCTGCAGGTACCATCTTGTCCCCAGTGTTATTTAACATCTATATGAAGCCACTGGGAGTGGTCATTAGGGGATTTGGAGCCAAGTGCCATCAGTATGCTGATGACACACAGCTCTATCTCCCTCTGACATCTGAATCAGGAGAGGCTGTGCAAGTACTGGACCAGTGCCTGAACTCAGTAATGGATGAGGGCCAATAAACTGAAACTGAATCCTGGCAAGATGGAAACCCTGTGGGTGAGTGGTTCCCTAGTCCAGAAGATAAGCTCATTGCCTGTTCTGGATGGGGTTGCACTCCCTCTGAAAGATCAGATCCGTAGTTTGGGGGTACTCCTAGATCCATCACTGTTGCTGGAAGCCCAGGTAGCCATGGCAGCTTGGAGGACCTTTTACCAGCTTTGGCTGGTTTGTCAACTATGGCCTCTCCTGGACAGGGATAGCTTGGCCACAGTGGTACAACTGCTAGTAACCTCAAGCGTGGATTACTGCAAAGCGCTCTATGTGGGGTGGCCCTTAAGGCTGCCCTGGAAGCTGGAGCTAGCTGGAGCCCCTTCCCAGCATGTAACTTCTTCACTGAGGGAACTGCACTGGCTGCCTATTTGTTATAAGGCCAATGCAAAGAGAAAACTCACTGGAAAAGACCCTGATGCTGGGAAAGATTGAAGGCAAAAGAAGAAGGGGACAGCAGAGGATGTGATGGCTAGATAGCATCACTGATGCAATGAATATGAACTTGAGCACACTCCGGGAGAGAGCGCAGGACAGGAAGGCCTGGCGTGCTATGGTCCATGGGGTCATGAAGAGTCGGACACGACTTAACGACTGAACAACAACAACAACAATAAAACTCGAAACAGGGACCAGGATACTTGATACTTCTCCCTTACCAACCTGCCCAGTCACTGAGGTCATCGGAGGGCTTGCTCCTGGTGGTTTCACATGGACCTATGGCCCGATTGGAGTCCACCAGGAGAAGAGCCTTCAGTGTGGCAGCCCCCTTTCTTTGGAATTCTGTGCCGCTGGAGGTCTGACAGGCACCAACACTGCATTGTTTCTGGTGCCTCCTGAAAACAGCACTGTTCCAGGAGGCATTCCTTAATTGACCAGTCACAGTTTCTATTGGCCTTGTGGGTTTTTTTAAGTGTAATTTTAATGTGGTGTTTTAAGCTTTTATTCTTTTACTGTTTTATCTTTTGTGTTCACCACTCTGACATCTGTTCTAGATGTGGAGCAGTATATAAATATTGTAAATAAATACATGCTGTCTGGGTTCAGACGACATGATAAGCCACACCTGGGCGGATAAATAAGCTAATGGTGCCCAGCCCGCACTGTCGATTTTAACAAGCCATGGTAGCTTGTTTTGATTGAGTGAACCGGGTCATACTGTGGATATGGAAAAGTGACTGAGCAAAAAAAAAAAAAAAAAGTTTCACAGATCTGAGTACAGTTGTACCAGTTTTGAAATATATGATCTGCATAGTTTGAGTGTTTCTTTTCTTTTGCTCAGGGGTCTGAATCACTCTGCACTGAGCATGGTGGCTAAATGATAAATATCCAGAGTTTATCTAAATCTTACATTCCCATACAGCCACACTTCCATGTAACACTAAGTCAGGGTTTAGCAGAGTCTTCCCAAACAAGGTTTCTCCAGGTGTTTTGGACTACAATTCCCATCATTCCTGGCCATTGGCCATACTGGCTAGTGCTGATGGGAGTTGTAGCCCCAAATATCTGGAGGGCACCAGGCTGGGGAAGGCCGATTTAGTATTATATGCGTGAGCCATTGTGAGCTCGAGAAAAGTCTTGGGCTCATGTGCCCTCCTCCTCCTGTTTCTGCATGTTCAGACGGAGGAAAAAACTATGATTCAGATTCATTTTCCCTGTTTCCTGGCTCGTCATTAGGCATGAACCAAGAATTGTGGTTTAACATCAACTCTAGTTGAGAGGTAGGCAACCCTCCAGGTGTTTTGGACTTCAGCTCCCATAATCCCTGACCATTGAAAAATGGGATATTGGGATGACAAAAACGGGACGGGGTAATGTAATATTCCGTATTCATTAAAAACAACCTAAACTCACTGCAAAAGAACATGGAAAGGGGCGCAAATGAATAACACTGATTTATTGCATATACACACAAAAAACCACTCATAAATATACATATATAAAATACTTATAAAATATCACATGAGCAGTAAACAAATCTGTATGGCATACCATGCTGAACACTCTAATGCAGGACTGCAGTGGCCAGACTGCAAAAAATCATAAACATACACCAAAAAGAGGGAAAAAAGGAATGAACACCCTGACTGCTGTCACAAGTTGGTATATGCTAATGTCCCACCGGAGAGTTCCGCTGTAATAAAAAAATAGCTAACAGCCTCTTGAACTGAAATATGAGTCTGAAAAGTCTGAATCAAACTGAATGTAGGGCAGAAAGAATCTCTATGGGCGGAATGATTGTAAAAATAACAGTGAGACTCACCCTCCTGGCTCCCACACGCTGAATGGGGCTTAGCGACCGCCTCTTGAATTCCCCACCACTGCAGACAAGCAAGGGGGTGGCATCTGATCGTCGCTAGCACAAGAAGCCTGGCCCTGACTGGATAAAGTAAATGGAACTTCTTTCGTCACACTAATAGTTTTACTGCACGCATTGATTAGCATAGAGCCTTATGATAAACGCGTTCAGTTTTTTACAAACAATTAAAAACGGGACAAAACTGACATTTATATTAAAACGATGGGACGGTCGGGAAATGTGAAAAAACGGTACTGTCCCATTTAAAGTGGTACGTATGGTCAGCCTAGTTAAGGGCCCCCAGGGTGGCTTACCGTGTAAACCAGCAGGCTCTCCAAGGGTTTAAACAGGCTCCGGAGGACTTCCAGGCTGCAACCATAGAGTCCGCCGGCTAGAGTGTCCATCACTGCAGGCAATGCTCTAGCAGCTGCAGACTTTCTGTATGGTCACAGCCATTTTGGACACCGGAGCAGCTGCCAAGAGCCTGTTCACTCCGCGGAGGACATTGGGACGTCCAATAACCATGCTGGGAAGATCACCGGGTAACTACGGAGGGGTGGTGGTTAGCAGAACCACACAGCACCACATGGTTCCCAGTCATGTGACGGGTGCTCGTGTCATTGTTTTGCTACCCATCCTGGTTACCCTAACCTTCTTCGCCCTGTGCACGTCCGAACAGGCCCAATATGTTAAAGAAATAACAAACAGCTGCTGTGACTTTAATGTAATGTCAAGATTGGCTCTCTTGAACATTAAAGTCAAACTCTATAGTACTATTTTCCTTCCTTTTGTAGCATTCCAAAGCATGTGAATCCATCTTTTTAAGCATAAAAAACCCTTTCAACTATTTTGAAGTTCACAGACCTTTATCTCCAGGGGCTTGGGCTTTGCATAATGCCAGGCAGTACTGTACTAGGAACAGTTGCTGAATCCAATGCATGGAGGAATCAGCCAGACCTGCACATGGGTAACAGCCTGATCCTCTTTTCTTCACTCAGAAGTGGGTCCCAATGAGTTCAGTGGGACTTAATCACAAATAAGGATGCATAGGATTGTAGCCTGTGCATAAGATTCTAGCAAATGTTGACTCAACATTTTGCAGTCTTAAATTTAGAACAACAGAGTAAACAGTTTCCCTTTTATTGTGGCTACCAGCTTTTCCGTTTAATAGACAGGGAGTCTATAAGAAATGGAGGCAGTTTATTCTTGCAGAATAAGCTGCATAACTGTCAATAAAAATCCAGGCGACCTGACTCCATGTCCCCTGCTCTGGCCTCCAGATCTTGCTGAGATAATGCTTTGGGGCTTCAGGGACATTTATGTTGAAAATGAGCTGTAATTGAGAGCTGTATATATTGACCAATAAAAGTTTATGGCAGTGAGGCAAGGAGGGGAGAAACACAAGCTGCTAAATTCCTCTCTGCTTCTGCAGAAGCTACACCAGGGGAGGCAAATATGTCACATCCTTGTATAGGTGTTCTTATCAATGCCACTAAATGGAATCAGGTAGAACTTTTATTCTTCCCCAAGAATAAAATGGAATCCCTCCCCCAAGGGATAATTTCTTTTACCCACTGCTGTTGTTACTTGCAGAATGCTGCTCACCTCCTTCAGGAAAGTTGCTTTTTTATTAACCCTGATTAGCTTGTGTGATGCAATGTAACCCCCAGGCATTGGCAAGGAGCTTTGCCTCCGTGGCAGCACAGTGAAAAACCACTGGAGCCCAAAACTGTCCCTCTTTGGACTGCCTGTAGGTTGTTGTTGTTTTTAAACATGGGAATAAAAATGTTCAAGATGTACATGAGTGTGTGACTGTGCGTGAGAGATGAAAAAGCTGGGCAGTATTTGCTCTGCGGCCAGCGCTGTTTAAATCGCGCTCTATATTTAGTGTCTGAGTCATCACAACTGCTGACAAGAGGCTGAATTAACCGAGACTTCAGTGCTGCACCTGACTACTGGCCTTTGTGTGTTTCTAACAGAGTGGGAGTGTGGCTCTGTCTAAAAATTTTCTGAGTAGCTTCCTCCAGCAGATCTGAATGTTCTACTTCTACCTTGATTTTTGTGTAACATAAATAAAGGCCAGCGCCTCCTTGCTAGGGCATCAGCTGAGAAGGAAATCAAAGATTCCTTTAAATCTTTTCTTTTTGGTCAGGGAAAAAGAGATCCCTGTCCATTGGTTACTTAGGACTAGAAGGATGTTTTGTATATGCTGCTTAATAAGTTGTTATAGGCAAGGGAAACCATGTGTTTATTTCTCTGGCAATCTGCGCTCATGACTTGCTTGTACTAAATCTAAGAGCAAGTTAGGAACAAATTCTCAGAACTAGTTTCTTGCAGAAAGCTTCGGTGCACAGCGTAAGGGTAAGCTTAGTAGAACTGGAATGAATTGACACTATCAGGATGGGATGGTCTTTAGCCAGGGACCTTGCTGCCTTCTAATACCAACCTAGAACATGAGTGGGCAACACATGGTCCATATGCACCCCCTGTCATGGCCCCTGCTGCCACCACCCCCAAATTCATAAAAACCCCAGGAGCTACCCTGGTTGAATGCCAACTCACACTTCTCATTCAATTCATTATGAGTAGTTGACAGCATTAGCTGCTGTAAACTCATGTAAAGGGAAGGCTTACATCCCCATATGATTAGGGGAAATGTAGTGGATACCATAGCAGAGAAGTGAGGTACATCTCCCTACTGTGTGTACCCTGAATGCATATTTCTCCTTTATGTTGCATGTTTATTACTGATGCAAATCAATCGCATCTATACCGAAATGGTATGTAAAATGGGAATATACTTTTAGGGAAGGTGTCGGTGTAAAGTTTCTCCCCCCCCCCCCGCCCGCCCATTGGATCTTTATCTTGTAAAGATCTCTTGTAAAGATCTCTGTCACTACCTGTAAAATTGTCCCCACCACCACCTTGGATCTTTATCTTGTAAAGGTCTCTGTCACTACCTGCGAAATTGTCCCCCCCACAACATTGGATCTTTATCTTGTAAAGATCTCTGTTATTACCTGCAAAATTGTTTCTCCTTGTCCCTTGCCAGCTGTATATGTTCTTGTCTGAGCAATGGGTTGCCTTGTCTGCTTCTCAAGTCCCCCTGATAGTTTGCCTCACCTCCTTTCTGAACCTTGTGTCTGCATCCAATGGCAACTAATTTTTTTTGGGGGGGGGCACTTTCCATTGACACCAATGGAATCCCCCCCCCATTAACTGCCCCACAGGGCAATTTATGGGGGCTTGCAAAAGAAGGGAAGAGAGTTTATCTTCCCTCCCCAGCTGCAATCTTCCTGAAAATCATTTGCCCTCTGTATGGCAATTAAGCTTTAAAAAACAAATTGGTACCAGTGGACTCTCAGGGTTCTGGGAAATAGATCTAGGTCTCTGGCAATTAAAGTCAGAATTTAGGCCTCATAGGCCCAGGCCTAGCACTGCCCATAGCCCCTACTGCAGAACCCCCACAGGCAGGACATGCACAGGCAAAACACCCTAGTCTCTGCTTGCCATGCATCTTACCAGGCAGTGGCCTAATTATTTACTCCCCCCAACTTCTTTTTAAAACCATTTAAAAAATGGGCTTGCTGGGCCGGCTGGAAAGCAGAGCAACAGCCTCCAGCAGCCCTTCCCTCTTTCTTTGCTCTCTGAAGATTGCCTCTGAATCCCACATAGTGAATCACCAAAAAAAAAGAGGATGTGTGAGGACAATTTGCAGATCCTAATTTATATGTATACATGGTAATTTAGAAATGATTATTATAATTTAAATAGAAATACCATACATTTCACATTAGTGTAGAAAACTATTTTCTTTCTTTCTTTCTTTCTTTCTTTCTATACTGCCCAATAGCCGAAGCTGTCTGGGCCGTTCACAAAAAAACTATGACCGGCGTGCTTTGCTCAGTTTGCTGTCCAGGTGCTGTTGATGGCCCCTGCTGCTCTTCCTTCCAGTGGTTCTTTATCTTGGGCTGAACAGCCCTTCAAATAGAGGACTGTCCTCTGTAAAAGAGGACATATAGCCACCCTAGCTGGGCGTAGAGGAATTACAGGGAAAGGCAGAGGGATGAGGCAATGGGAGGCCAGATCTTTGCTTTCCTGTCACCTAAGGTTAAAAAAATGGGGGGGGGGGGCTTGGTGAGTGCCTAGGGTGGTGTCTGGGTTGCCGTGGCACCTGTGAGCACTGCATTGGTGATCACAGTCTTGGGAGACGGAGACAGTTGCCAGAGAATGTTGAGTTCAGCCCCACCATAATTCCCTTCTAGAATATTGTAAGGGACCCTAGGTTCCTAGAAATGTAATTAAATCTAAACTGATTAACACAAATTTATAAAATAAAAAAGAGTATTACAGAATTCATATCATGAAGAAAGGGAAGTCAATACATATAACAGTGATGCCAGAATAAGCAGATCCTTCCAGCATTTAAGTAATGGCAGTTTCAAGAAACAGTAATGCTTATACCACAGTAAATCTGTTACAGTTCTGTCTCTCCTTTCCCCCACCTCCAGAGGTGTCCCTTCAGAAAACACAACTGCCTTAGGCCACGATCTTATGCATGTTTAGACCAAAAAAAAGCCCTGGGAGTTGTAGAACTGTTTTCGTCTAAACATGCATAAGATTGCACCCTTACTCACCCCTTCAGCTTCAGTCAGGCCTGACACACAGCACAGATCTCTGGTTCTTTCAGGAACAGACACTTCTTCTATTAACAGTAGTTGTTTCTCTCTCTCTCTCTCTCTCAGATCTTTTACTCTTAGTCTTCTGTTGACTCAGGTGCTTATTCTCAACTTCTTTCACTGCTTCCTTCTTTGTCTCATAGAGGATTTCTTTAGCTTCTCTTTCTGTCAGCCATGACTCTCCCAGTCCAGCTCTTTCTTCTCCTTCCCCATCAGCTGCCTGCCTTCTTTTTTCATTGCCTGGGCAACCTGTTCCCTTCCCCCAACTCCTTCTACAATATGCTTTGATTGAACAAAGTCATTGCCAACCCTCCTGTTGGTTCTCAGGGCTGAGGATCAATGGGAAAGCCATCTGGAGGGCTATAAACATAAAAATGAACACACATTTTCCAAAAGCTTTCTGCTTTGGCGTCTTAAAGCATACATTGGGCCAATGAAATAATGTTCCCTCCCTGTTCTCTTGCTCTATCTGCCTTTCTTCTGAGGGTAAGAGTGAAAATGCCTGCCTTAGCTATTTGGGAGGGTGGGGAACATGTTGTTCTCCATGTCGAACATTTTGAAAACAACCTTAGGCTCTCAAGGACTGCTAATTCCAAAGCAACTTTGCTGAGATGGGGGGACTAGTGTCTGCAACAGGGCAGGGAGTGCTCTTACTTCCTTTTTGTTGCAAGTGGAACAAGGAACTAAACAAATCATCTGAGTTACTCAAGACAAGGAGGGCCATACCTTGTGGGCCTGGGAAAATGGCTTGCAGTTGTCCTTTTGGGCTTGAATGGCTGTTGCTGTTGTGGTGTTTTACTACTGTTTCCTGCAGACTCAGTCCACAAAAGAGAGGTGCATGTTTGTTTGTTTGTTTGTTTCATTTCATTTCTATACTGCCCAATAGCCGAAGCTCTCTTGTTGCTGTTTGTTTTCAATTGCAAGCACTCCAAGGAATCTTTCACCTGCCAAACCTTCCTCCCAATGCTGCAAGTAGCTTGCTTCACCACCCCCTCTCAAAGGTTTCTGCAAACCGCTCAGGGAGTCTCCATCTATCAGATTCTGTGTTAGCCTTTCTTGTTGTTTATGCAACTGTGGTCTATCTCCTTCTTACTTTTTTTTTCTTGGTCAGTTCTTCCCAAACTGTGCCACACTGCTCTGAAATGCTCCGTGGCATTTTTCCTAAAATAGCGACATGTCTTCTAATTTGGCATCAAATAAAGAACAACATTGTGGTTGTGGCATATGTTTCTTTTTGACTTTCATAGGCTTAATTTTTCTATAATACACACTTGGTTTCATAGTATTTGAAAAATCTCACCTTTCTTCCTGATATTGGTTTTAAAAATAAAAATTGGAGACCCATTAGCATAGTAGAAAGCTTTCATATATCCTATCAAACCAATATTCTTCCCAATTTCCTTACCTTTTGTGTTTAATAGTAAGGATAGAAACATATAAAGCTGTGCTTGTTGTTGTTCAGATCTTTAAAGGTCACGCTTGTGACTTCTTCTGCTTCCTCTCACTTCACCTGCAGCCCACTACCTTCCTTCTCCAACTGGAACATGTTCCTGACCTCTATTGCCCTGGGGAATGTGATGTTCTCCTTGTTTTGCCTAATGCCTAATCCAGCCTTCCCCAACCTGGAACCCTCCAGATGTGTTGGATTGCGATTCGCATCATTCCCAGTCACCATGGCTGGGAGTGATGGGAATAGTAATCCAACATATTTGGAGGGCACCAGGTTGGGGAAGCCTGTTCTAATCTAATCTGTTTCCATGGCAGCACATCTATTCTATGCCTCCACCCACCTATCAGGCAAAACAACTATTCAAATATCTCAGCTTCTGGCTGTTGCATACTCCATAATTCGTTTGGTATATTATACTCATTGGTTTGTGATTCGGTTTTTGGAGTCCCCTTGATTTCCTGATCCATCCTTCAGAGTTCCATTTTATGCTGTTGCAATTGCAACTTCAGGATGACTGGTGACTCCATCTGGTCTGTTAGAAGTTTGGCTGTTGATTTTGAAGTGGCTGCAGCTTGGTTTTTGAAGAATAAAAGTGGGCCAAATTGATTTGTGACATCCGTGTCATGAATAAAATTTGCTGTCTTGTGTAAAGAGCTCAGCCTGTTGAAATTCCTAATTCTCTGCACCAGATGACCCAGCTGGTAATAATGTGATGTAACTAAGCTGCCTTGGCTCTTAAATATTTAGAAAAATGACTTCTAGATAAGAGTACCTTGTGTATGTTTCATCCGGTGTTATCACTCCCTTCTGAACTCTCTCTCTCTCCTTATCCTTCAAAAAAGTCTGTAAATATCTTGGAAAGCTGTTGATTACAAAAGACTCTATGTGGAATAATAGATCTTGGATTGCTGGATAATTACAACAGCTGCTGGAGTCCAGGTTCCAAAAACGAACAAAATTTCTTTTGAAGGTAATGGTAGAGGACAAGATTTGGGAGGGGGGGAGTTGGGGGGGATGTTGCTACAGCACTGATGGAAGAAATTGGACAGGTGAAACTTTTCTTCCTCCCAGCTCTTAAAAGTACTGATGGCCTGTTATTTATTTATTTGAAAGAACATTGTTCTGTGTTCCCCACTTCCCCAAATGCTGTGAGGGTCCAGCAGCAGGCTAGCACTGCTCAGGTGTTGGTTTCCTTCGGAAGGGAGCACTGGAGACTTACAGCATTCTGTAATGTTTTGTTTATTTACAAATATACACTTGGAGCGAAGCTGGAGGCAAGCAGCACTGCATTCCTGCCAGACAGCAAATATGCTACTTCACATCTTATCCCTAAGAAGAGGCACCTGGTATCCTAAGGTGCTTTCCTCCTCCTTGCTAGCTCTCTGGCTCTCTGTGTGTTCAGGAAGGAGGCCCCAATCTGGGCCTGCAAGTCCCAGATGGGTCCCTTCCCAATTGGGGTGTGAGCAGCATGGGAAGGTGGCACCCAGCTTGACTGGGTCTTGCAAGCACTGGCTAAGTCACTTTCTCCATGCAGAGAGAGGCGTGGAACTCTGTGCCTCTCTGCAGTGAAAGAAACTGAGTGTGTGGGACCGCACCTTCTGATGTCACAGGAGGGGGAGGGGCTTTGGGGTGGGGCCCTTGACATCATCCCTGCCCCCCCACCCCCTGCCCGCTTGATGTCATCCAGCCTGCTGGTCTTGGTCAATCCAGCCTCTGGACCAAAAGAGGTTGCCTGCCCCTGGCATTCATCATCCCACTGCCTGTAAATGGGTCGTGGGGAGGGTGCATTCTAGGGGCCTCTGCCATTTAAAACCCTCAGTAAAGATCTCCAGCTCTTTCCTAATCACTAGTTACCATTGAGAAAACATCTACCAGTCATTTTAGTCCATCCACAAGCAATTTGCATGCCAAAGGTATGGCAGGAGTGGATGGCCAACATTTGTGGCCATGATGATCACCTCCCTGTGAATCCCCTTTGGCCAATGTATTGGTCTACTCAAAGTGCTAAAAGCTGTGTGACTAGAACTGGTGCCCTGCTGTGATCAATTCACAATACATTTTGCAGCTAAAATCGCTCACAACTGTCCCAGTTTGGATGTCATGGTTGTAGCAGAATCAGAGATGAATGCAACCACTGTACAGTGTAGTTTTGCTGAAATGGACACCTTTCAGCTCATTCTGCCTGAGAATGTAGACAGGCCACTTGGATATTTTTGGCCCACCATAGGTGTCTTTGGCCCCTTGTGGCTAATTAAAGCTGCCCAAGGAGTCTTGAACATCTGGGTTCCAGGTGACTGATGCCTCTTTTAGAGAAGGTGTGGTCTGCACTGTGCTAAAAGAGGTGGTGGTGTGACTCCCTTCTAAAGAAAACAGCACTAGACCCATTACCATGTGTGTGTGTATTCACTGCTTTTCTCTTCCAAATTCTCATAAGCAGCATTTGGGAAAGGATTTGTTATTGAGGAGATAGTAGCAAAGAGAAAGTAGCAAGTAATATATATGCCCACATAGTTCATCTTTGACTTGATCGTGTGTATTTTGTGCCCAAAGGTGGTTTGAGATGTGATTCTTAGGTTGTACTAGTATAAATCCTTGGGCCAGCTGCAGATCACACCTGTGTGGCACTTTAACTCTGCTGTGTGGATTAGTGTCTTTCCCAGGTCAAAAGCAGTGCATGTGCCAAGGTCACTGGGCCTCACCCCATTCCTACTTGAAGAAGTAAAAACTGCCCAGCAACCAACTCTCCTCTCATGGCCCTGTAAGGACAGAGAGCAGTGGCCATGGTCTTATTCACAAGTAGTCCTGATACTTATTTTCAAATATGCAGCCATGCATTTTTGGGCTATATGCTCCGGAGAATGACTGAAACCAAACCATGGTCAAAACATCCTTATCAACAGCCGACTGGCTGCAGCATGCTGGATGCACTCGTAACACAGGAGCAGGATCTCTGCACACGTTGTGACATAAGCATGCATATGCACATATTGTGACATCAGTAGGCATATGTGCATAGCCCCCACCTCCAAAAGCCGATTTCTGCTAATTTTACCATGTCACCAGCATATCCAAGTGGATATGTGAATTGGCCCTGATGCAGGAGCAGTGGAAAATGCAAAATGCTCATGGGCAAATGCTCTGTAAGCAATAAGAGCTCACATTATGTTCCACTACATTCCAAATCAGAAGAGAGAGTAAACATAAGATTTAGTAATATCATCAGATAAAGCTTGACAGTTGAAGTTACTCAAGCTGTCATTTCTGGTGTCAATGAGGCAGCAAGTGATGCAAGTGGTACGTTTCCAGATCCCTTCCAATGTCTCAGATGATGATGAACTGCTGCTGCTGCTGCTGCACATTCAATGCACAGCTCTGCAGTCATGTGGTGCAGTTGCTTGGGCCTTCATCATGTCTTGGGTCAGCCTTGGTCACTGTAAACTGGTCTTCCATTCTCTGCCAGTATTTTGGAGGAGATAATGAGCCATTGTTAACAAAGAAGGCATTATGGGTGAGACTAGGCAGACTAACTGAGGGCTGATTGTTGGAAGGAGCATGAAGGAGAAACAGTCCTGGAGTTGCCAAAGGCCTTTCATTTTAAGGGGCCGACCTTCTAGATCATTGCAGCCTTATGGAACAGAAGGCAGGCCCCATATTTCAGAGAAGTACAGCTTTGTTGAACAGTGATCATTGCTTGGATCCAGAGTAGCCCTTCCACAAATGGAAGCTCTCCTTCCATTTGTGGAAGGGGCTGCAATTCAGTGAAGGTGGCTGCTCCCTGAAGCGGGAGGTAAGGTGATTTCTCCCCCACTTACCCCTGCAGCCTCCAGAGCCATCTCCCATGCTGCTCTGGAGGGTCCTCCAACCCTCTGGGCTGAATTGGGGGGGGGGGCTATACAGGGAAGGGGGAAAATCACTTCCATGTTCTTTGAGGGAATTGGTGGGGCCGACTGTAAGTGCGCACACCGCCTCCCATCCACTCACCGCTTCCACTGTGCATTCGCTTTGCAAAACAACACAGGAACACCCCATTCCTGGATTGTTAGTTGTGACATCTAAACAAACCATGGGTTCAAACTCTGGGTTGTTTAACCCTCAGCAACCCAGAGTGCCAGGTTTGGATGTCATGACTAACAACCCAAGAACAGGGTATTCCTGGGTTGTTTGGCAAAGTGGATGCAAAGTGGAAGTGGCAAGTGTATGGGAGGCCCCAACAACCCATGGTTTAAACAAGCCCATGGGTTGGTATTATTACATGCAAACTGGGCCTATGTCTCCACAAAGCCTCTCTGGTGTTTGAAATTGTGAACTGACATCCAAAGACATGTAACTTTCAAAGCAAAGTTTGTGGGTTTGACAAGAGATGAGCGAATGTACTATCCAAAGGTAGCAAAATAGGTTTTTAAGTCTCCCCACCCCCAACCAAGCTTCTAACATTACAGCTTGATAAAGGGACCTGAAATAACCCTAGGTTTTTTGTTATTTTTGTTTTCAAGTGTGTTCTTGCTTAAGGTTTAATTGGCTCCAGTCAGTAGGAAAGGGCTCCAAGACTGATTATTTATGGCTTACTGTCAAAAGGAGCTATAAAAAAGGGCAGTATTATCTTGGAGATGCTGGGAAGCAAAGCGGGAGGGGGCGGGGAGTGTGTGTGCATAGGAGTGTGTTTTCTTGTACTGGATAAAATCAGTTTTGCTGTCTCAGCAGTGTGGTTTAAATTGAAGATTAACCCTTTGACCTTCACAGTGTCAAATCACTTACAGATGGATCACCAGCTACACTTCTCTCCCCCCACCCTTTCCCTCTCTCCTATGTTTTGGGGAAGGGGGGTACTCCTTAAAAAAAAAGGAAAGAAGTTGTTTGTTCTTGCAGCTGGGGCTTTGAGTGGCTCAGAAGCCAATCTGATTAAAAACAGCACTTGGCTAAACTCTGCAGATCCTGCAAAAAAAGGGGGGGTTTAATCCTTTTGTGCACAATACATAAAGGGTCTGCTCTTTTCTTTTATAATGTTGGAGCTACAATTATTCTTAGAGAAACTACTTCCCCCCCCCCTTTAAACGTGTTGTACTGCTGGGATTAAAGTGTCTGTTCTTGAAAAAGTATCTTAGTTTTTATTGGGATAAGATAAGCTCTTGGGTTGTGGTTTTAAATTTTTATAGGAGTAATCTTGTTTAGACCATTTTCCCTTTTTACAGCACCAGCAGAACAGAAATCAGGTCTGGTGGCAGATCCTTCTTTTCCTCCATAACATGGCCCTGAACATGGAGGCAAACAGACACCGTGCAGGTCGGAGGTGAGACCTGCCCCGCCTCTTCCAGGTTCCATCCAGTCGGCTGGGAGCACTGAACGATGCAAGGGCAGAAATGTGCATGCCACAGGACAGATGTTTGATTCCTGTGAAACTGAGGACCACTGGTTGTTGTACAAAAGATTTGTTTTAAAAGGACGTTCTTTCTTCGTGGCTCCCGGTCTTCTGAGGTGGGGAACTTTGGTCCAACACTGTTGAAGAAAAATCCTCCCGTAAGTGTGGCTTGCAATAAAAATGCAAGTGAGCGAGCCTGGGACTGATATGGGGAGGCTTTGCTTTTAGCTGGGATGGGTCTGCAGGATTTTGGAACATTGGCTGCTGGTTACATCTTAGGGCTGATGAACTGAAATGCATTTTTGGGCAACTTCCAAATGAGACACACTTGTTTCCTGATGGGAGAACTTTGAAGAAAAACTGTGTACAAGCAACTATGAAATAGATATTTACAGCTGGGCTGTAAATGTACAGCTGGGCAGTATTGAATCTTTAGGTTTTATTACTGGAGACACTGGTGTAAAAACGGGGCAAGGCTTGTGTTGTGATGTAATATCTCTGGAACTCATAAAGCCATGGCAAAACCTGGTTCCCCTCACCCCATTTTTAAAACACACACACAGCCAAAACAGATGGGGGAGATTGAAATATATGCAATACTTTCTTATCAAACATAAACTTACTTTACTACTTTAAGGCTGCGATCCTACGGTCCCTGGGAGGAATCCCAAAGTTCATAGGATGTTTCAGGTCTCTCCCTCCAACAGCAAAGATAGATGGCCACCTTCGGAGAGGAGACCTGACCTCGCAGGCCTTCTCCATGAGGCTGCAGAAAGGTCCGCAGTTGATGCAACTCCAGCATTGGAGACCATGAAAAGGAGGTGTTCCGTGGTAATTTCCTGGGCATGTTGGGAGACGTTGTGGATCCGCATGATCCAAAGTGCTGCCCCCCCATGCCTCCAAGATGCTCCTTGAATCAATGGGATGGGAAAGTAAAAAAGAAAAAAAGATGGAAAGAAAATGGCTGAAGATGACTAAATAAAAGGGAAACTGCAATTCTCACTTCACTTTCTGCCCTGCTGGCATGAGCTGACAGGGCATTGGAAAAAGCGGCTTCTCCGCCTCGGTTCCTCCCTTTCCCTCCCTCATAGGATGGCCCTGCCTGAACATGAAATGTATTATGTTTAACTTAGCAGATACAGTTGTACTGTTTGGTATATTTATGAAATGTTAAAGTATAAGTGCCTTAATTGTATTCAAACCATCATTACAAATATATCCATTGTAAGAGATGAAGTGGCAAGCTACTGCCCCAAAGGTGCTTATTTTTTGCCACTCAGGGGTCAGGGGACAGAGTAAAATAACAGTTTTATTGGTGAAATATAGAAAGCATAAACGTTCTGGATTAGATCCAAAGAACTGTGCATCTAATTCTGCCCCTGTGAGGAGGTTTTGGGCTTGTGGAATGTTCAGCCTTGAGAAGCAAGCAGAATTGAAGAGTCCCAAATACCTGGTGACATTCCATATTCTGCAACATTCAGCCATACTTTCCCAACACCTAAGAGTGTTCCTTGTTTAGTAATCCAGCCCAAAGTAGTAGCAATGATATCATCACCAATATTACTACCTTTTATACCTTGGATAATAAAAATAGCATGAATTGACTGTACCAGTATTATTTTTAAACACTGCTTTTAAAAGCATTTCACACATGATTCTGAAAGACAAAATATTTCATAAGTGTTTTTTAATTCAATTTCGACCACCACTACCCCATTTCTAATTTGTCAGTTTCTTGTTTGGGAGGGGAAAGGGCAAAGAGTTTTTCCTCCTCGAGTTTTGCAGCCCCCCCCATCTCAGACCTTTACATCCCTGCTCCTGATTTCCCTTCACCTTTGCTGCCTCTTCCCCCTGTGAAAAGGACCTTTGAAACTTTCGGGCTAAATTGGTGGAACTAGGCTCAGACAACACAAGGGTTGAGTATGGGTTGCTGAACTGTGCGTTGTTCTTGAAACATGGGTTATGTTGTCTGAACCCAGCCACAATAACAAACCATGGTTTGTTAACCATGAACAACCCATAGTTCACAACCCACTAACAAACTATGGGTTCTCTTCATGGGTTATTTGTGGTTTGTTAGTGCGGCTGGGTTCAAACAACATAACCCACAGTTCAACAGCAACCCATGGTTCAATAACAACCCACACTCAACCCATATTCAACCTTTGAGTGTGCTTTATTGTCAGTGGCCAGGTTTGCATGATCAGTGGGGGAAATCATGCGGTATGGATTGTTTCCTCTGCCCTTGTGCATGCCTGGCATTTCCTTAATTACCCAGGCAGGATCGCGGGTTGCTGCATTGTCTGAACCTGGCATGTGGTGTGGCAGGGTAGCTTCTAACCCACCCCACAACCCATGGCTTGTATTAGGGGTTGTGAGGTGGTTTAGAAGCCACCCCTGCTGCACTGCGCATCGGGTTCGGACGACATGACAACCCGCAACATGGCATGGGTAATTAAGCAAATGCCAGGCATGAGAGCAGGCGGGGGAAACAACCCATACTGCATGGTTTCCCTCTGCGATTGTGCGAACCCGGCCACTGTGTTAATTATTTTTCAGTATTTTACATGATGTTGGGAGATAATTGCTCTAAACCCTGGGTTGGATCCAAAATTTGTCTCCCACAAATGGAAAGACTCCTTCCATCTGTGGAAGGCTTCTGATTGTGGAGCATTTTCGCTTGTGGAATGGGGGAGGAGAGGATTTTTGACAAATCCCTCTTCCTCATGTGCCCCCCCCCCCGATCTACTCTGGAGGGCTGCGGGACCCCCTGGAACAGTATGGGATGGGAAGAGGGATATTGGCAAAATTGCTTTCCTTCCTCCCTGCTGTCCAGAGTATCCTAAGTGGAACTCTGTTCAGGGAGGGCTCCCACTTGTGGGAACAAACTCTGGATCCAACCTCCCATTTTTATCCATTTGGAAAGAGTCTCCCTGTACCAAATCCAGTCCCCTGACAGGTGCTAGTTGTCAATCCAGATGTGAACATGGAACACTTAAGACAACCTTCCTCAACCTGGCACCCTCCAGATGTTTTAGACTACAATTCCCATAAGCACTGGCCACCATAACCAATGGTCAGGGATTATGGGAGTTGAGGTCCAGCACAATTGGAGGGCACCAGTTTTGGGAAGGCTGACTTATGAAGTGTGTCTATGACAATGAGACTTCTCTTGCAGACTACATTGGGAGGTCACGTCTGGGACCCCATCCACATGAATATGCTATCTTCTCAGATTGGCTCTCTGGCAAAATTAGTTGATGAGCAGGATTGCACAATTAATTACTCCTCATCGATTTCCTTTTTGGTAGCCCCTACGCTGCTGTTCCTGATCAATAAAAGTAATTATCCCATGCACCATTAACACTGAAGAATTGCGATAACGAATGCATATATTTAAATGTGTGACCAAGAAACAGAACTGTCAGTGGGTTATGTGGATGGATGAGATCTCAAATATATAAAGGTATGGGCACCATTCCTGGATGAGGACCAGGGAAACCTACACAAAATTTTGACTTCTCATTTCCTGGGGAACAAGAGCACTACTTAAGATGTGGTCATAGAAAATGAGGACTTCAACATTTTTTACCTCCTCTGCCCTTCTCATGACCCTTTAAAGTGTTTATCTCAAGTATACAGGTGGGAATATCTTGGCTTAATGTGGGTCTTCCCAGTGCATTCTGCTATAGTATGCAGCTCCATTGTGTCCTGCTTGCATACCTTCCTACTGTTCCAATATTTCTGCTATCTTGTCCCTAGGAAATGTACATATACTCTCTGTACATATTTTAACACACTGTTGATGCCTTATTAAAGTGTTGTTAATGGGACGTGCTAGAGTTGTCCTTTTGAGGGTTCAGCTCTCTTTCCCCAAGTCTCAAGAAGTTCAATCCCTGAATGGAGTAGTGGTGTAAATATGTATGTAAAACAGGTGTGAGGAACCTGTGGCCTTCCAGATGTTGCTGGATTAAGCCTCCCATCATCCTTGACCATTGCCCATGCTGGCCGGGACTGATGGGAGTTGGAATTCAACAACATTTGAAGGGCCACACCCTTGTGTAAACTAAGGCACCATGCAGTGCACAACCTGTAATTCCACATAGTGCCTCGGCCAAGGCACATGTACAATATTGGAGGTGGAGGGCTTGTACAGTGATCTTTGGTATGAGAAGAGAGGCTTGTGCTCTTATTTTCAACTATGAGATGTTGGAGGGTGTAGTTTGTCCTCTGTTCATTTTAGGACCTCTGAGCTTTCGCCTAAGGAAGTTCTTTATGCTCTTCAGTTAGAGGAGTTTGTGAATCGAACTATGGAGAGACAGCTTTCATGATCATTGAATTCAATTATTTGTTTGGAAGAGAATGGGATTTTGGGCCCCTTTAAATATTTTTAGATGTTAAGTAGCATGTTTTCATAGTGTTAAAGCTGTTGTTGTTGTTGTTTTCTATATGTTTACCTTTCCTTTTCAAGTGCAAGTTTAAGATGAATTGACCAATGAAAATAAAAAAGGCCGTATTTTGTAGTCCAGCTTTCCCAAACCTGGCACCCTTCAAATGTGTTGTACTACAACACCCAGCATTCACAGCCAGCATGGACTAGCTAGGGATGCTAGGAGTTGTAGTCCAACACATCTGGAGGGCGTCAAGTTGTGGAAGGTTGTCAGTTCATCAGCATATTTATCAGAGCCCTTGACTGAGAAAAGAGGTTTTTTTCTAGCCAGCTTTCTCATTTCTTTTGCTATCTCTTTCACTTTTTCCATCCTTTCTTTGTCAGTCCTTTTTAAAACCAGACTTTCCTTGGATGCATTAAGCCAGTAATAGTGCTTTTGCTGCAGTTCTTGGAAACTGAGACGGCAATCATAACAAAACTGTACTGCCTGAGGTAGCTCCCAGCTGCCAAGAATTAGGCCAAGGTGGAGGGAGAGGAAGGGAATGGTCTTCAGATAAAAAGAGCAGCCCTTGGGGACATGAGCTTCGCACAATGTGCTGATGGTCTCCGTGCTGGCAATGCTCTGCTGTGTCACTTCTGTGGCTTTGTAAGGTACTGCTACCGTTTTACCATTTGGTTTGTGTGGATTTTTCTGTATTCTGCGGCCTTTTATTTTCCCATTGTACCAGGCCTGCCTGTCTTCCTCTGCCAACTCAAGCAGCCAGTTGACAGCAAGCTCTGGTCAGTATTCCTGAATGCTAGGACTCTTGTTTTGGATGCTTGCCCTAGAGAGAGCCTTTTCTACTATGCCAGCCTCTCCGTCACTTGCAAGCTTTGTCTGTCTCAACTGGAGTAAGGGACTTGGGAGGGGAATCCAATGCTCTCGGGGAAGGCCATTGCTGCAGCTTTGGTCCCCTCCGATTGGCTACTGGTCTTGCTTTGCTCTGTGTAGAGTTTGAATAGGGCTGTTTTGGCATTGTGATAAAGGCTTAAGAGACACTGAGATGCTGTTCCCATGAAATGGGCCAGCTTGTATTGATTCACATTAATAAGTACTTAACACAAATAAGCATATACATAATGAATGATTTACAGTGATAGCTGGGTTTTAACACAGTTCTGCCCTATGGGAGTGGACTGGGTATGGTTAATCACACACTTTGGTGGGCGAAGTAGAGTTCAGTCTGATTTGTGGAATCCAAAGGTTGGGAGACCTTTGTATTCCACAAGGCAAGATAAAGTTGAAAGTAACAATGGTTGGGTTCAGACAGCACGATAAAAGGTTGAGTATGGGTTGAATGTGAGTTGTTGTTGAACCGTGGTTTATCATGTTGTCTGAATCCAGTCAATGCCATGGGACAAATACCTGTGCTCATTGCAGTGCTTACTATCAATTGCCCCCTGACTGTTGACAGGGTAGACAGTAACTAGACAATTTTAATACCTATTGTAAGTGTATATTATGTGGGGAGGATGCTAGAAATGCCACAAATAAAATCACGAGTATTTTTTATAACTTCACACTTTACTTGGATCATCAGGCTGCAACATGGAACCTGGGATGCGGCCTTATTTCAACTCAAACTAATGGTCCATCTAGCTCAGTATTGTCTATTCTGACCAACAGCAGTGCTCCCTGAATTTTAGACAAGAGTTTTTCTCAGCCCTTCCTCAAGATGCCAGGAATTGAACCTGTGTCCATTTGTACTCAAAGCATGTGCTCCACCACAGAGTTACTGCCCTTCCCTTTACCTTTTTAAATCCTCCCCAATGCATCAGTAGAAAAGACAGCCATGGTTTTGTTCCCCTGATCCTTCCTCATTGCTGTCAGCTATCTCCCACATCTGCCTGCAGCACATCCAGAGTCCTACTTGTTTGCAGCAGGTGGGAGTAGAGGTGGAGGAAAGGAACAAGCAGAAGTCTTTAGGGGAGGGGCTGTAGTTCAGTGGTAGAGCACCTGCTTTGCATGCAGACTGTCCTAGGTTCAATCCAGGTAGAGATGGAAAATCCTGGAGGAGCCGCTGCCAGTCAGCATCAACAATACTGGACTAGATGGACCAATAGTCTGACTCAACATAAGGCAGCTTCCTGTGTTCCTAAGTCATGGCTGCAGGACTGGTTTGTTAAGCAGAGTGAGATGGCCACCTGAGGCAGCAAAAGCTGGTGGCCAGGGAGCAGCAGTGAGGAGTTAGAGGCTGTGTGTACCAGGTGGCTGCCCTTGCACCCCCAAAGGTAGCTGGCCTCAGGTGTAGCAGAGGATGCTGCCCATCACTGGTGTTGAAGGTCCTCAAGCCAGTCTGGTCAGCTTCTGTATGTGGAAGGGGGAGGGCACCAGTGGAGGCTGGTGGCTCTGATGTCAGTGGGCTGGTGAATCCGCTCCAGGTTTCAGTCAGAACCAGTCAGAACTCTAAAGGAGCTATCCAAGGTGCAGCATTCTGACTGAAACAGGAGCGGATTCACTGCCCCATTGGCATCCAAGCCACCAGCCTCCACTGGAGGGCACCATCTTGTCCTTCTCCTTCAGGCAGGAAAATTTCTTGGGCCAGTCCTCCATGGCTGCCTTATGTCCGGGTAGCAACGCAGTACATCATTTTTTCTGGCATGGCTTTTAATAACATTGTTAAAACAAGCATACTTAACAGTGAAATGTGAAGATAACCACATCCATGCTTTATCTGCTTTGTTTTGTGTACCACAAGCAGACACTCTTGTGGTTCATTATCATATGTCATCACATTTTACATGTTTGGGTGTGGGTGCGTAGTACCGTTAAGGATGATAATCTCAGTAGTGGAGCTAGTAACATATATAAGCGGTCCTGGGAATGCTTCAAGTGGATATAAATCATTGGCACGTTCTGCCTCTAGCACAGCGTAATGTACTTGGGGCGGGGGCATGTGTGTGAGTTGCCGTATTGGCAAACATGTGCTGCCTAAACTACTTTGTATCAGTTGGAGATAATGTTGGATAATGTATTCTCCAAGTAGCTTCCTAAAGTCCGAAGTTAACAAACCAAAGGTGCAATCCTATGCACACTTGAGAGTGAATCCCATTGAACTCAGTAGGACTTCCTTCTGAGTTATGGTACATGTCACTTTAATATCTTTGCAGCTCCTTCAAAACACTTAAAGGAAGCCTCAGAAATTTATCTTGGGAAACATAGATGTGTAATCAATTGCCGTTTTGCTAACTGTTTTCATAAGAAATTTCATTTCTCCATCCAGGGGCTCGTGTGCCTGCCTTATATTTGATGTATTTTATAGCATGAAAAGTTTGACAGGGCTGCTGGCTGGACTTTTCAACTTACAGCTAACCTTTAGAAGCTGCTTGTTCTTCTGACTTTAGCAGGTAACAATGGGTTTGATCCAGACTTAGGGCACAATCCTATGCATGTTTAGTCAGAGAAAAGCCCTACAACTCCTAGCGTTCAACAACCTGCCATGCTGGCTGGGGAATGCTGGGAGCTGTAGGGCTTTTCTCCCTATAAACACGCATAGGATTGTGTTCTTAGCCATACTTAGACCCACTGAAATCAGTAGGACTTAAGTTAGTCATGGCTAAAACTAAGTCTCACTGGTTTCAGTGGATATACCCTAAAGATGACTTCAGTCTGAATCTAACCCAGTAGTTATCTTCATGCTGTGAAAAGCTTCACCTGCCAATTTCCGCACTTCTAGTGCAATTAAAGGTACAAGAGCAGGTGAGGCTATTTTTTGTCTGGTCACTTGGCAACCCTAGTTTTCGGCAAAGCTTGTTCTAGTCATTCCAGTAATTATGATTAAAAACTACTTCATATGGTCACCACAAAATAATAATTAAATGGTGCTCTGTTGCTTTTGGTGGTTTAGCAGGGGAAAACAACCTCAAAAGAATTTCTGAATTAGCTGTCGAACAAATGGTTCAGCATGTTGAGTGCTGAGCTGGTTCAAAATTCTGGTTCTTACCCATTAAGTAACCAAACACATCACATGCACTGGAATATAATTGTGCATGTCTATAAATAAAATGTGGCTGCTAAGTTCCTCTTTCCCTCTGCCTCAAATAGTGTTGCCTGTGCCTTTCAACTGCCCTGCTGCTCTGTGCCTTTAACATCAGCTTTGAGCTGCAGGAATTGGCAGGTGATTAATATGCTATTAAAAGCTCTTCTCTGCTCATTCATTCAAATCAGGCTGCTGTGAATGGCACAGCTCCAAGCTGGTTGAAATGCTGGCAGTCCTAGACTCTGAGAAGAAATTGGTAGTGCTTAATTGAAGCCCCTTTTCAGTCCTGGGACCCACCTTTACACCAAACATGCATTTGGGGACCCACTTAATTTTTTTTACCACATATTTGTATGTCAATAGTGCATAGGAACATAAGAAGAGCTGTGCTAGATCAGACCAAAGACCTACCTAGTCTGGCATTCTCTTCTCACAGCGGCCAACCAGATGCCCATGGGAAGTGCACAAACAGCACATGAACACAATAGCTTCCTCCTGCTTGTGTTCCCCAGCAACTGGTATACAGAGGCATACTGCCTCTGATGCTGGAGGTAATACATAGCCATCATAATTTGTACTCACAGATAGCCTTATCCTCCATGAATTACTATAATCTCCTTTGAAAGCCACCCAGGTCGGCACTACATCTTGCAGTAGCGACTTCCATAGGGAGGCATTTTTCTACCTCATAATTGTAGAACCCAGAGCCATCCCATGAAGCTGAATGGTGGGAGATTCAGGACATACTTCTTTTGAACTGTCCTGAGTCTCCCACCATTCAGCTTCATGGGATGGCTCTGGGTTCTACAATTATGAGGTAGAAAAATGCCTCCCTATTATCCAGTTTATCCACACCATTTTGTACACCTCCCTCATGTCTCCCCTTATTCGCATTTTTTTCTTAGCTAAACAGTCCCAAACAGTGTAACCCAGGTATGCAGAACCTCAAGTCTAGGGGCCAAAATTGGTCCCTTGGGGCTCTCCAGAAGGCCCCTTCCCCAGGCCCCACCCCTTTCCCCGAACTGCCAATCATTGGGTGGTTTTCCAAATGTGTGTGTTTTTTTAATTATTATTAAATTTATTAATCGCCCTCTGGCTGGTCACCCAGCCACTCTGGGCAATGTACAGCATACAATACAACAGTTTAAAACAATAAAATACAATAAAAACATTTTCTAAAATACCCTAACCCACCCCAAATGCCTGCCTGAACAACCACATTTTTAATGCACGACGGAAACTCATTAAAGAGGGGGCATGGCGGAGTTCCCTAGGGAGGGAGTTCCACAGAGTGGGGGCCACCACAGAAAAGGCCCTCTCCCTCGTCTTGTTTTCCAAATTTGTGCAGTTTTTTCCCTATTCTAAAAGGTTGAAAGGCCTGTCCTAAGGCTTAGTGACTGGCAGTAAGAGCTTTAACCTAAAATACGCTGGTATCTTTGGTATTTTTGTCCCACCCTCTTTGGCCTTCAGCTCCACCCACCATTCAAATGCAGCCCCCAAGAGCTTATCCAAAATGGAATTTAGCTCTCAGGCTGAAAGAGTTTCTGCATCCCTGTTGTAACCTTTACCCATATCAGGGTTGCTCCATCCTCTTGATCATCTTTGTTGCCCTTTTCTGCACCTTTTCCAGGTCTACAATATCCATTTTTTGAGATGTGGCAACCAGTGCGCTGTTTGCAACCCACCTTATGTCAGGCTGTGACCCACTAGTATATCACAACCCACCAGTTGAAGACCAATGGCCTATTCTGACTGCCAACAGCTCTCCAGGGTCTCAGGTACAGATGGGTGAGCTCCCCTGCACCTGCCCCGCATGCCGCTCACCAGACCCCCCACTGCTTGCCTGACCCTGGTGGACACACGGGACAAGCTGCCGGATGGTCCGTGAGTGCCCAGCGAGTGATGTACTGTGTCCTGCTTGTCTGCAAGCCACCCTTTTACGCAAAATTGCGGGTACACCTTTTACAAAAATCGCCATTTTGCGCAAAACGGTGGCTGTGAATAGCATGGCTTACACAAAATTGCAGGTGTATATGGTCTGATTGGACTATTTACACCTGAAACGTTGTGTAAACCACGCTATCCACAGCCGCCATTTTGTGCAAAATGGCGATTTTCGTAAAAGGCTTTCCTGTGATTTTGCGTAAAATGGTGGCTCATGGACAAGTGGGAAAGTGTGAGTTTGCCCAACTCCGCATGCGCAGAGTTGGGCAAGCTCAGGATCCACAAGCTTGGGGACTGAGCTGATGACAACTCGCTAAGCTTGGGTCCCAAACCGGATTCCTCCAACATCCCTAGTCTCAGGCTCAGAGGGGTCTTTCTACTTTCTACTTTGTTTAAACTGTTCTGCTTGAGGGAAAGTGTGTAGGAAAGGAGTGTAACATTCCTTTCCCCTCTTCAGATAAATATTCTGGTCCACTGATGTGAAGATGACAAATGTTCTTAAAAGGTTTTGAAAAAAATATGTGAAGTTGGGGGTTCCTACATGAAGCCCCTGGGAGAGCTGCATATCTGCTGCCTTTAGGTGCTTTTGAAAATCCTGTTACTAAAATGCAGTGACCTAAAAGTTAGGCTAGATTTACTTTTTCAAATGCTGGTCATCTGCTTTTTAGCAATCCTCCACCTTTCTGATGGTGGCTATTTTAAAAGGGTATTTGGATATGCTCTGCATTTCGTTCTGAAGTGCTATAGAAAGGATCATCTGAGCTATGGGCTATGCACGTGCACGTACATTGCTGTCTCACTGGACTCTTCTACTTTCTATAGAAGAAATTAACTTGGCAGTAGCCAATTGCACTTGGAAAACAGGTGGGTGATAAAGAAAGCTTTCCAGGTAATTTTTAAAAATGTTTTAAAATATAATTAATTCCTATGGCATACATTTAGATTCTCCCAGCTTGCAAGATGGCTCTTTTGCGGCAAACATGGTCCTGAAGTACACAAGACCTCCTTTCTCACGGACTGAGACCCAGTGAAAATGTAGCATTTTGTGTCTCCTGGTTGTGTGCCTTCAGGACTCCTTTGCCTAGGCTAGTGACAACTCAGAGGTGCTCCCTTCTTTTGTATCATTGCAAGATATTTACTTCTGGGTTCCTCTGTTTTGGCGCTTATAAATATATTTGAAATTCATCTTGGATTTTTTTCTTTAACAGGTACAATTGTTAATAAAATGGTTAAATAAAAAACTCTCTCGTTCTGTGTGTTGACAGCTGCTCCAGAGCTCTTATAGTTCTCGCCTTTGTAAAGGAAGGGAGGTGGAGCAGCACTTCCTCTGCAGATCTGAGGGGTGGGGGGCACGCAGAAGCAGGCACTCCTTATGGTCCAGACCACAACGGGCATCACTGACACTTTGAATTGGGCATTGTGTGCAACATGCTTCTCAACTAGCTTGAAAGGCAGCTCCATGTAGAGCAGCCTTCCTCAGCCTCATGCCCTCCAGTTGTGTTGGACTGCAACTCCCATAATTCCCAGCCACTGGCCATGCTGGGTAAGAATTCTAGGAATTGCAGTCCAACAGATCTGGAAGGTACCAGGTTGCAGTAATCTATTTGAGAGGTTGCCCAAAGTGTGGGTGACTCAAGGCCAAATGCTTGCCTGACAAATCCTTGCCTGAAGCACTCTCAGCCAGCTAACCAGCCTACACTGCTATGAAAGGCATACTGGGCCACTGCTACCACTTGAGCCTCCAAGAGCCAGTCAACTTGCCCTTTAGGGGCAATGTAACTTCACTGCAAACAGTGGCGAGAAAAGGTTTGTGAACCCCTTAGGATTGTCACATATTTCCAGCCTAAAATGTTATTAGATCGTAATCTAACCCCATAATCCTAGATAAAGAACAAGAGATAACCTGATTAAACAACTGGGACAAACATGTTGCTTTTGCAACATTTATTTGTGCACAACTGACTCAACGTTCAATATCCATGTATGAAAAGGTCTGTGAACCTTTAGATTCAGTACCTGGTGGCATCCCCTTGAGCGGCAGTGACTTCAAGTAAGCATTTCCTGTAACTGTTGGTCAGTCTCTTACATCAGTTTGAAGAATTTCGGCCCATTCCTCCTTACAGAACTGCTTCAACTCTGTGACATTTGAGGGCTTCCTTCGTGAACAGCTCGCTTCAGGTCCTGCCACAACATTTTGATGGGGTTTCGGTCTGGATTTGAGTAGGCCATAGAATATCTTTTTCCGCAGCCATTCTTTTGTAGATCTGCTTGTATGTTTAGGAACATTGTCTTGTTGTGTGACCCACTTTTGGTTCAACTTCACCTCACAGTCAGATGGCCTGACATTCTCCTCTAGAATCTTCTGATAAACTACAGAATTCATGTTTGCGTCAATGACGGCAAGCCATTTACATCCTGAGGCAGCAAAGCAGGCCCAAACTATCACATTCCTACCACTATGCTCGACAGTTGGGATGAGGTTCTTCCGTTCAAACTCAAGTGTTCGTTGCCAAACATAACTTTTCTCATTGAGGCCAAAAAGTTTTACCTTTGACTCGTCTGTCCAGAGAACATTGTTCCAGAGGACTTGGAAATCATCAATGTGATCTTAGCGAATTTCAGACAGGCAGCAGTGTTCTTTTTAGAGAGCAGTGGTTTCCTCCCAGCTATCCTCCCATGAACACCATTCTTGTTCAGTCTTTTTCTGATTGTTGAGTCATGAGCACTCACATTAGCCAAGGCGAGAGTGCCTGCAGATCCCTGGATGTTACTCTGGGGTTCTTTTTGACTTCCAGGATGATGCGCCGGTTTGTTCTTTGAGTGATTTTGGTAAGACAACCGCTCCTGGGTAGAGGGACACTGGTCTTGAACCTTCTTCATTTGTAGACTATTTGTCTGACAGTGGATTGGTGTTGCCCACAAATCCTTAGAAATGGTTTCGTAACCCTTTCTAGACTGATGAGCAGCAATAACTGCTTTTCTGAGGTCCTCAGAGATGTATTTTGATAGGGGCATGACATGCTTCCATACAACCATATGGTGAAGACCAAACTCACAAAGTTTCTTATCCTTTTATAGGGTGGGGCCACCCAAACTCACCCCTGCAGATCTACCTAATTACTTAAACACCTGATTCTAATTATTGCCTTCAATTGAGGTGATGCAACCAGGGGCTCACTTACTCTTCTTGCACATACCCTGACTCTGAAGAACTCGTTGTTTGCCTAATTATACATTGTTTCATTTCACATGACATGGAATTGGTTAATATATAAACCCTGTTGGGTATTTAGAAAAGGACTGGTTTTGATTCACAAAGGCTATCATGGTAAAACTATGGAATGATATTAGGGCTCACAAACTTTTTCTCACCACTATACAGGTAGCACTTGCAGCCCTCCACCCCTGGTTGGCCCAATATATCAGCATTTCTATCTTATCTGCATTAAGCTTCAGTTTGTTACCCCTCATCCAGCCCATATCGAATCCACGCATTAGTTCAAGGACTGGGCTACTGCTTCTGGATTTGATGAAAATGAATATATAAGTAGGCTTCAACAGTGTAGTGTACAGGTGCATGTAGGTGTTAAAAAGCACTAGGGATAAATGAAGTGTTGTGTAGCCCTAGATTAAGTCTCCTAGGTTTTGTACCCCTAGGGCAGCCTTCCCTATCCTGATGCCTTCAGGATACAGTGGCAGGGCCTGATTACCTAGGAAATGTTGGTGACTGGTTTATATAGCCTACCAGAAACTCCTACAGTGCTGGTTTGGGAAGCAAAACCATTATTCACTCATCCTATGTTTTTAAGAAGCTGTTATCAGTGTGATGGGCATGAAATCCAGCTCCCATACCACAATGGTAACATGAACTGGCCCCATAATGGCTTGATTTTTTAAAATGCAGGTGTTGTAGTCAATAACTGAACAGGGAGCAGGGCACAATCTAGGCAAATTGAAGCACGAATGGAAGTCCCATTTCTTCTATGGAAGCATTAAGTATCTGCCTCCATTTCTTGCACTGAAATCAGTGTGACTGAATAGGGCTTCATTTTAGCTGGCGCCTATCTCCTGTTTTTAAAATCACAGAAGGAGGGGGCATCTCTCTGTCAGATGTTCTAAGAAGGGTTGCTTCTACTTTGCACTCCCTGATTTGTGCCCACTATTAAATGAAAGTCCTGACTGTAATCCTGATGGCAGAAGGAGAAAGAAGTAGAACTGATGCTGATTGTAAGGCATTTACAGTGTAATCCTATGTATGTCTACTCAGAAATAGTCAGTAGGACTTACTTCCCAGTGATTGGAGCCTTAATCTGGGTTTCCAAATGCCTTTGAAAATTATAATCTTAATATGGACTTTAAAATGACAAGATAGCCAAATGTGTGTGATAAAAATGTATTTAAGGGGTGAGTATGAAGGTGTTAGTACAGGGGGGAAAACGCAATGGAAATTGATGACAGTCCTTCCCCTAGATCCAGAATGGGTTCTGGCATACTTAGCAAGCATTGTAATAATAAACAATTCTACCCTGAATGGACTAAGCCCATCTTTACTCAATTGGAAGAACTAGATGTTATCACAGGTTGTGCTCATATGAGTACAGACATGTTTTGTTTGTTTTTTAAGTATTACTCAGTAGAACCTGAGATGATCAGATAAGCAAAACCACAGCCTGGACTCCCTTCATGTGCTGCAATATTATCACTACGCAAAATGTCAACCATGCAAAGTCTTCTATTTTGAAAGGATCTCTTTAAATCAATAGAGGATAAATTCAAGCGGAGGTTGTTCTTCATGCATTATGAAATTCAGATCTGAACACGTCAGCATTCAGTGCAATTAGCCCATCTGTTGCCATTCTCCTTTGTGTTATAATTTAGAGTGAGGAAACTACCATTTATACCCTGGGGTGGCATGGATGTCACTGTTCTATAGGATTGTTTTAATCTTGTGTTCTTTCCCTATTAAGCCTTATGTAGTAAATACAAGAAGCTACTAGGGCTAGGATCCAATGTGTACCTACTGCTGGTGGAGAGCGCTGCCAGTTCCTGGAGCGCACGTGACTGACCCTGCTGCCGGCCTGCCTATGGCCACTACCGCCAGTGGCGACGATGTTGCATTTCTGAGGGCAAGCCCCAAACGACTGGAAATGCTAATTTCCGGGAGGGGCAGGTTGCACCTTTCAGAAAGTTGCATTTCTGGTTGTTTGGAGGTTTGCCCCTGAAAGCACGACATTGCCGCTGCTGGTGGTAGGGGCCATGTGCGCACTGGGAACCAGTGCTGCTCACCACCAGCAGGAGGTACACATTGGATCCTACTCTAGGATTTGTGCAATGGAAAAACAGTGTTCATTATTTAAAGCTTTTTCTTCACTGCACAAACCCATAGCAGTGGGGTTGTCTCTATTACAGTGCAATCCTATGTCCACTTTGGGGGAATTAGCCCCATTGAACACAAGGTGATGTGCTTCCAAGTAAATATGCATAGGATTGTGCTATGAGAATGGTACTATCAGAGTAGATAGCAACTGGCCCAGGACCAACCCTCCCATTAGGCAAATTGAGATGACCACCTCTGGCGGCGGATGCTGGGGAGGGGCACCCTAGTTGTTCCTCCTGAGCTCTTCCGTCCACTCCCCTCTGAGGACAGAGCTGTTAGTGCCACATGGCCTGTCCTGCACTCCCTAAGCTAGCCTGCACACTCAGCTGTAGTGGATGATGCCAGTGCTGAGGTAAGATTCAGCAGCCAGTCTGATTGGCTTCAGGGCATTTCATGGCTAAGGGGAAATTTGAACTCAGGTCTTTGTTCACACAGCCAAATGGGATAGTTCATATGTGCAAAGGGTCTGTGCAGAAGTCAATGAAGACTTGCAGGTCAGTCTCAGGGCCTGGCACCATGATTCCTGCTCCCCCCCATGCATTCATTATAATTGTTGGTCACAGTAACATCTTATCGAGTGCATCACATATAATTAACGGTTGATATTTGATTGGGATACTTAATTCACAGGAGCAAAGTAGTCCTCTTTAAGAGTTGTGCTTAATATAAAGTAGAAAGCTAAATTCTGAAATCATAGTAGTATTCAAAAATACTGATCTTAATGACACCCCTTTAAAATCCTTTTCCCCATTGACTTAATGAAGTGTGTGTATGTATGTATGTATATTTAGTATCCGTCAATTATACTGAAACAGTTAATAATTTTGTCACATTCAAAAAGGCCCCAATTTATTTATTTATTTATTACATTTTTATACCACCCAATAGCCGAAGCTGTCTGGGTGGTTCACAACAATTAAAACCATAAAATACAGATGATAAAATACAATATAAATGTTTAAAAGCTTAAAACTACAATATAAAAATAAAAATAAACAGAAGCTAGCAGCAAAAGATATAAAATACAGTACCAGATAAAAATGAACTGAAATATAGGACTAATCAAATATGGTTGCAAGAAGTGGTAATACTCCTATCCAGAAGTTGCCTGTGTTTGTAGCACTGAGTTGAACTAGATCTAATGCACAACTAATATACAGCGGGTACTATTCAGCAAACATTAGGGGCAAAGTAGGCATTAAAAGGGGGTTCTGTGGTTGAAACTCCCTGTAACCTTTCAATCTTAAATAGCTATGACACGCACACACACCCGCCCTTTTAGATCAGGACTACAGTGTGGGGTAATGAATCTAACCCTTTGCCCCTGGGTTGTGGCTCTAGTCCAAATCCCCCTTGCAGGTACAAAAGCAGCTAACAGTTTTATGGCGGGGTGATTTAAGTTGAAGAATAGGTGCGGGGGCAAAAGGTTAGTCCTCATATCACGGTACCTGTCCACCCCTCACACACACACTTTTAAGAAAGAAAAACATGAAGACTTCCTGTCATGGAATGACAAGGTAATGTGTAGTTTGACCCTTAGTCACAACTAACTCCCATTGAAATTGAGGGGGCTTCAGTTAATTGCACCTAAGCCCCATTCCATTACTTTCAACGGCATGTAGGTGCAGCTAACTTTAGCTTGATTGCAGCCACTGTTTGCACACTGAAATGTCTTTAGGGTTCTATATGCACAGTAGAACCTTGGTAGTGCAGTTCAAGCTGAACCACTTTGAACAGTGCTACGTTTTTCTACCACAACCTTCTACAGTACAAAATAGATGGAGACAAGAAATCCTTGGGCTCCAGTAGGATTGGGACATTCCTAACACTGACTTAACCACAAGGACTGTAATCGTTTCCATATTCTTTGCCTCTTACCCACACTGTGTATAAACTTTTCCCTCAGTTTTAGTAATATAAGTGAGATACACAGACACCCATTTCCAGAGTAGGCTGTATCTGATGAAAGCTCAAGTCACCTCCCCCACCCCCCATGGTTAGTTTTTAAGGCATCACCAGATTCTTCCCGTTTGCCACAAAGTCGTAACAGTCATTCTTGAAGTGCCAAATACTGAAGCAGGGGAGCATGAAACATGATGGTGAGACTTGCACCATTATAATTTCGCCACATATAAGTCTCAAGTGAGTTGCCGTCAATCACCATAACCACAGATATTCCAAAGCGAATGGAGGCTGCCATGCAGTTTTTCTCAGCATTTTTCTTTAAGCTGGAATAGAAAGAAAGACAACATGCAAAGTTATTTTTCACCTTTTCCTCCCTTGCTCTTTCTGCTTAATGAATTATTGACTGTCACTTAGAATGGGAAACCATTGGCTTGCTTTCTGTATTGTTTTGTTTTTAAATTAAATATCTTGCTCATTAAAATATGTCCAAGTCAAATGTAGGTTTCCCTTATGAATGGTTGTAAAATAGTTTTCAGTCTTCCCCTTGTCCACCAACAGAGATTTCTGTATATTTTCTGCCTTGCCCTATTTTGCCTCAGGCTTCATGATGTATACAAAAGCATCTGTGTCCCGCTGCCCCTCACTGTCACATGCTTTCACTCTAACCTTAAGAGAATCCAAACTAAATGCTGTCCTTCTGTTGCTAGAGAGACCCTGTTTGCATCTGACACTCAAATCCAAACAACAATTGTGGGAGAAAAAGAGAACCCTACATTCAGCCGCGATAATTGGCTTTCAGTAACTAGGTCAAGTAGAAACAGAGGGCCACACCCACCAAGAAACACAAAAAAGAGGGGGTATCTGCCCTCCTTTTGTGAGCCTTTCAGTAAACAGGCAACAATTTTTGATTTCTGCACAAAAATAGGGACAGGCATTGAACAGGGGCAGATACAAGAAAATAGGGCCAGTATGACCCACAAGTCATTGGTTGCCTGTTGTTTCTGACAGAGTTTTCCCTGCTAAACTCTGAAAGTCATGGGGGTTGGGAATTCTGTCAGAAACAACAGCGTTTGCTGTATCTGCCCCTGTTCAATCCCTGTCCCTATATTTTTCCTTTAGGGGATGCCTTTTAAGATTATTGTGTGAGATGGTTCAGGGTTCAGCTCCTCCCCCAGGGGTTGTGTATGCACAATCCCATTCATGTGGGGAATGAATGCTCGGAGGGGGCTGTGGGGCTGTGCAGGCCAGCCCCAGCCACTGTCAACTCTGTGCTGCTATCACACTTCCCTGATGAATGTCCATTTGGTGTTCATTGGAGAGAGTTCTCTGCGCATACAGCTGTATGCATGGAGAGATCCTACATGCGAGGTGGGACCCTGGCCAGTCAGGGTCCCTCCATGTGTAGGAGCTCTTCACACATTCTTTCCAACAAATGTCAAGTGGATATTCGGAGGATGGGGGTATGGTAGCAATACATGGGTATGGCAGAGAGCGTGTGTGCCCTGCAACCCCCTCTGCATGTTCATTCAGCGCATGGAGGAGGGTCATGGATATCCCCCTTATAAATTAAATTCTGAGCAGTGGTGGGGAATGACTCTTGCCTCTGGTGCATTTGAATGTAAATTGACATGCATGAACATGAATGTACCATGTAATGCACATCCTTTCTGTGTGGGACACTCATGGGCTTTCCCGCTCAGGGAATGTGATAAACCTTGGGGTCACTGACCGTATTGTGGGCCCCTTGAAATTCTAGGGAGCCTTTCCTACACAGTGAGTGAAAGGAGCACCACTTCTTATGAGTTGCCAATTCTAATACTACCGGCTTGCTGATTTGGTGGATGTACTGGGAGCTGAGGGCACTCTATTGAGATTTTCAGGGTCTTGAGTCAAACACAACTACCTATACCCCTCATGTGACTAGCTAGTTTCCCTTCCTTACCTCCTTCCCCTCAGTTCTCCATGTTCGTTGTTTTCCTTGGATTAGTCTGGGTCCAAGGAGGGAACTCATTTTTTAGGCTCTCCATTCAAAATTTTATTTGTCAGCTTGATGCCATACTTTATAGTGGGGCTCCAGCTTCCCTTATAATGGCCACCTGTTTGGTCTCTCTATCATCACCTATGCTTCTGTGATTGAAAGTCTAGCCATATTAGCCTGGCCTGGGTCATCTCAGAAACACATTTGGATATATCAGATATGGGTGGGCTATTACCCCATTTTGAATTTGTGACCAAAATCTTGTACACCAGAGGGTAGCCTGTGCTAGCTGTGAGTTTCCAAGTATTCATGACCAACCAGGAAGTGAGTGTGTTCCCCTTACTCTGAAACAAGGTTAATATACCAGTTTTGACCCTATTCAGGGCCAGCCCACCCATGAAGCACAGTGAGGTGCCCATATCAGGCAGCAGAGAGGGAGGAACAGTGAATTGTGCCGCATCCCCCACCCCACCCCCGCTCCTGCCAGGAGGGCCTGGCACCGCCACCTCCAGCGGGTGCCTCTGGAGAGCCTTGCCAGCTGCTCTCCTGCCATGGCATTTGCCGTAGTGAGAGAACAGCTGGTGGCCCATGAGTGTCCCACACAGAAATACAGAGTTCACAGTGTGATGCTTCACCAGGAAGTGAAGCTCTATCTGGACATACAAGGCAGTGAGGTGGTCCAAGCAAGAAGGCAAAAGGAACTCTGGCTCGGGAACCATGGGCTAAGTGCCAGAGGAAGAGAGAGAAAGACTGCTAGGAGAGATCATGGGGAATGGACTAAGAGCCAAGTGAACCAGGGGCAGTTCTTGGAGCTGTGTAACAGAGTGTCTTTAAGTCTCATGATCAAAGAACATTCTGGGTGCCCAAACTCAAGAGCAGTTATAGACTACAAACAAAGGTGCAACAACTTTGGGTGGTCTTGGGATGGGGTGGAACAAAAGGATCAATAGCTTGACTCTGGGGACTGAGAGAGAACCTCAAGGAGGTTCCTGCCTAGTTGACTGAGGACACACAAGTCAATTAATTACGAATTACACAATAGTCAGACACTAGCCTCAGGATCATCTTGCTCCTAGCTAAAGTGAGTCTCTTGCCCATGTATAAGAACATCCATGCTGGATCCAGCCAAAGGCCTTTTTAGTTCAGCATTCTGTTCCCTCAGTGGCCAACCAGATGCTTATGGGAAGCTCACAAGCAGGACATAAGCACAACAGCACCCTCCTGTTCATGCTCCCTGGAAACTGGTATGCAGTCTTTCCCAAAGCAACTATAATACCAGACAAGATGCTGGGGTAACACCAACAAGAACACAAAATATGCACTACACATGATAAAGCCATCATGTCTGAGCTTCTCAGTCACATAGGACAATTATGCTTTTTCTGCTATGAGCATCTCTACACCAGCCTAAAACCTCACATTTAAAATGGGGTTTTCTGCTTCCATTTTAAATGCAGGATCATGACGGACTCCCTTTACACATGCTGCCTCCCCCCCCTTTCCCCCCTCCTTTTCCCCTTTATCTGAAGGCTTCTTCATACAGCACTTTTATCCTGCTATTATAATTGCCCACTCACAGAGGTTTGTGGGCACTTTTCATGACGTCATCAACCTCCAGGGCACATCCAGAGGTATTTCCGAGTTATTCCATCTTAAAAAGATCCAGAAATAATGCAATATGAAATTAAGTTGGATTGTTGCGCTATTAAAACAGCCCCTAGATGGCACTGTTTCATTGAGCTCTGTGGAACCTTGAACATTAAAAACTTCCCCTCTCAGCAATCATGTGGTCTCTGTCTGGGAGTCTGCTGTAAATGCAGAAAGGCTCCATAACGGGAGGGCTGCAGGGTTTTTCTTTAATGTAAAGGCAGCCTGAGTCTTCCATATGTCTCATTGGTCTAGCTCTTCTTATTGTGGCTGTTCCTTTTGCACAAGGGAAATCAAGCGGAACACAAGTGGGGTAATCTGATAGCTCATGATCTCCTATCTTTAAAAAAAAAAACGGAATAAAGGTCATTTAGTGTGGGAGACACCCTGGAGGTTGACGATGTCATCTTGTGAACCGCCCAGAGAGCTTTGGCTATTGGGCGGTATAGAAATTAAATAAATAAATAAATAAATAAAGGACCCACAAACTTCCATGAGTGAGCAATCTCAATAGCAGGATCAACGCTCCTGTGAAGAAGCCCAAGATCTTTAATAAAAAAAACACACATACAGTCTTGGATCTTAACACAGTGGAGGCTGATAGTTGCAGAATAAATTCGTCAGCTATGTTTAGTGGAGGGCAGTATACCCAGCCCAAGCAGTAATCCTTGTTATGAATGTTACAAGTGTGTCCCTCTAGGAAATGTTGGGCAATTTCACAAAAGGGCTTTGTAACTTATTTTCCTTCTATGGCTACTTCATTCATATTCAAAATGCAAAGGAACAGCATGGCGTAGGAGAATGGTGTTGAAAACCTGCATTTTAAATTATGTCATGCATCCAAAGCAAACATTGCTGGCATGACAAGCTTGGAGAAGGATTGGGACCAGCACCCAACTGTAATGGTGCTAGCCCATGTAGTTTTGCCTGCAACCTCACACATATCACACAATGAAGCCTAAATCTAATTGCGCTAATGCCCTATGTTGTTTTCAGACATCACAAAATCATTAACCACCTTCAGGCAATCAAAATAAATGTGAAAAGGGAGGACGCATGGTTGCACACATTAGCCCTGCTTGCAGTATCTCTGGTGCATTTAGTACAGACCCTCTTTCAGCTGAAGGGCCGAATTCCATTTCAGAGACACTTTCAGGGGCTGCATTCGAGTGACAGGTGGGGTCAAAGGCAAAAGGGGGCAGGACCAAGAATACCCAAAATTAGAATAATAATTATTTATTTCATTTCTACACTACTCAATAGCTGAAGTGCTCTGGGTGGTTCACAAAAATTACAGAGCACAACCACAAGATAATAAAAAGATAGTATAAAAATCTTTAACATATAAAATTTAAAAACAATATGAACAACTAAAACAGTTACAGTAAAATATGGGAACTGATAAAAATCGCTGACATTAAAAGCCCCATCATATGCCATCAAAAGCCTTGGAGTAGATGACAGTGCCAAAAAGATGACAATGTTGGCCCCAGGCTGACCTCAGTGGGGGGAACATAATCGAGGGACCACCATCGAGAAGGTCCTCTCCCTTGTTCCCACCTTCCGAATCTCCCTCAGAGGAGGCACTTGGAGGAAGGCCTCAGATGCTGAGTGAAGTTTCCGGGTAGGTTCATACCATGTAAGGCTTTATAGGTTAACACTAGTGCCTTTATTCGGGCTCAGAAACATACAGGCAACCAATGCAAGTGGGCTGGAATTGGTATTACATGCAAAGACCTTCTGATCCCTGTTTTTAATCTGGCTGCCGCATTTTGCACAAACAGCAGCTTCTGAACAGTCTTCAACAGCGCCACATAGAATGCATTGCAGTAATCTAACTTGGAAGCTATCAGAGCACAGACTACTGAAGCCAGATTATCCCTGACCAGATAGGGGCATAGCTTGGCCACCAGCCAAAGCTGGTAGAAGGCACTCTGTTTCACTGAGGCCACCTGAACTTCAAGTGACAGAGATGGCTCCAGGAGAACCCCCATGTTATGAATCTGCTCCTTCAGGGGGAGTGCAACCTCATCCAGGACAGAATGAGCACCATCTATCCAATCAGAAGAACCAGCCACTAATAGCATCTCACTCTTGTCTGGATTGAGCTTCAGTTTATTAGCCCTCATCCAGTCCATTGTTACAGCCAAGCACTGATCTCGCACATCCACAGCCTCACCTGAAGAATATAAAAAAGAGAAGCAGAGTTGCGTATCATCAGCATTCTGATGGCTACACACTCTCCAGATGACCCCACTCAACAGTTTGATGTAGTCGTTAAATAGCATGGGGGACCAAACCGACCTCTGAGGAACCCCACACTTCAGAAACCATGGGCGAAGCAATATTCCCCAACCACTACCTTCTGGAGCCTATCATCCAAGTACATAGATGCAAAGCCACTCCTAGGTGAGACAGTCACCCCAGAAGGATACCATGGTCAATGGTATCGAAAGCCTCTGACAGGTCCAGGAGTATCAACAGGACCATACTCCCCCTGCCTCTTTCTCAACATAGGTCATCATACAGGGCGATCAAGGCTGTTTCCATGCCAAAACCCAGCCTGAACCCCGACTGTATATTAAGCATATTTTAGCTTAAAGCTCTTCGTGCCATAGCTAAGCCTTAGGAGAAGCATTTCAAACTTTTAGAATGAGAAAATACTGCAGAAAAGCCAGGAAACCATCACGTCATCGATGGTTGGGGGAAAGGGGATGGGGCCAGGGAAAGGGGGATATGGCCCTCTGGGGAACCCCGGAGGGCTGGATTTGACCTGAGGCCTGAGGTTCTGCAGAAAGGTCTGAAGGTAGCTCCTATGTGCGTTCAATTGAATGCATGTAGAAGTCTCCATGTGATCGGGAATGGCCAGCTGAACACGTGTCTTCAAATCATCATGAGGAACGTCTGAAGCTGTACGCCACCCTGGGAGCTTAATGATGTGGTGCGGGATACAATTGTTTTGAATAAATAAATAAGCTGCATCCGATGGGGATGTTGAGGGCAGAGAGCTTGGGGTCTCACTGCCTGCTTCACATATTCATTTTTAATTTTAATGCCTGAAGAGGGTGATTGTCTTTACCCATAGCTTTACAAAAGTGACAAGCCCACAAGAACGATTGCTGGCATTTCTGCCCACCCATGCCTCCGCAACCAGGGAGAGGATGCTCTCTGTTAGCCCTGCATTTGAGGGAATTCTCTCCCCAGGGAGGCTCACCTGGTGCCTATTTTAATGCCTTTTCAGCTCTAGGCAAAGACCTTCTTTATTTTTCCAGGCTTTTACTATCTGAAGGAGTCTTTTTTACCATAGAACATTGCTTCTGCTTTTATCTTGCTCTTTTAAAGGTTCTACTGATCTTACTGTATTTTTACACTATTTTTTAACTTTTGTAAATCAACCTGGTACTTGCATAGTAAAGGGCAGTGTAAAAATCAGATAGATAGACAAAGTGTACCCACAAGAAAGAAAAGATTTTCTTAAGCTTCCCTGCCTATCTACCTGGAGATCCCTACTTGCCACAGGTGAGCAGGTGACTGGCTATTCCCAAGCCTGCTATAAACTGACTATTTATAGCCATGGGCAGTTTTAGGATTGCAGGTAGCTTGTCAACTACCCAAACAACCCATGCCAGGTTCACATGTTGTACATATGAGGTCCGCTCATAACCTTGTCCCAAGTTCATTTTTTTCTGAGCCCGGCTGTTTTCTTTGAGCCTAGCTGTTTTCCCCAAGCCCGGATGTTTTCTCTGAGCTTGGCTGCTTTCCAACCTCAGCACAACAGGGAAAACACCAAGTTATGGTGTTCCCCCACTGCAGCTCAAATATTCAAAATGGCAGCCATCACCACAACAAGAACCCCCACAGGGAAATTCACCATGGTGGCTTCTTGTATGTGTGAACCAGGCCACTATGTATATATTTTTGGATGAGCTGTTAAAAAAAATAGCATGGAAGAGTTCACCTATCCCTGCAGCTCAAACTGTTCCACATAAAGCTATTGGAAGAGCTGCAACAAGAAAGCCTTAGCTTCATGTCTGGTATCACTGTAGGTCATTCTTCTATGTATTTACTTAAAATGTTATCTTCTCTTTCAGAGCAGTCATCTCTTATGTTTAGAAATTGTTTCTCCCCGCCTTCTTTGCACATGCACACTGTTTTGTGAGCTTGAACTTGACCCAGAGATCCAGAGGCACTTAGATATTCTACACACACATCTGGTATATGTATATGTGTACGCTCGCCTATACATCTACTTGGCGCAGCACCAGGAGTGGAAAGCTCTTGCAGGTACAAGAACTCTGTGTGCCTCAGAACTCCTGCTATAAACACTTGCTGGGTCAGAGCAGATATCTATATGTTTATGGCAGTGAGTTAATAATACAACAGACAATGAAAAGGAACAGAAAAAGAGAGGCTTATTCATGTACAACTCCAACCCAATACATTTAACTCAGAACTGAGTCTCACTGTCTTCTAATGGGGTTACTCCCAGGTAAGTATGCACAGGATTGATACTGGAGATGGCAGAAAAGGAGCTGTTTGGTGCAATGCCATCAATGTGCAAATAGGAACTAAAATGTATACTAATTTGGGGGATAAATAAAATTCCACTGTTTCTTTGCTTCAGTGGTATGAAAAATAATATGTATATCTTATGTAAATAGCTTGGGCAAATACATACATATACAGCTTTCTCACAGGATATCATTAACTGTGCCTCAAGTAGAATAAAAATGAAGTTTTTACAACCGATTTGTGTAGCTCAATCGGAATATGCTATTGGAAAGATAGCCACTGATGCCACAAAGCTAAGGTGGCTAGATACACACACACACACACACACACACACACACACGGGCAGGGCCCTTGGGGTTTTAATAGTTGAGTAGAAAAGGGCATTTCTGCTGGTGTAGGAGCCCTATCCTCTTTTGCATCTGGTTACCCTACAAAGAGCTGCAGCATCAGGTTGAAAGAGAGAGATTCTCTAAATCAGGGGTGCAGAACCTCTTTCAGCCCAAGTGCCAAATTCCATTTTGGAGAAGCTCTCAGGGGCCGCATTCCAGTGGTGGGCAAAGACAAAAGGGGTGGGGCCAAAACACCAGCATATTTGAGCTTCAAGCTTTTACTGCCAGTAACTAAGCCTTAGAAGAGGCATTTCAACCTTTTAGAATGGCGGGGCGGGGCAGGGCGGGGGAGCTGCACAAAAACCAGGAAACCACCAAGAGATCAGTGGTTGGGGAAAAGGCAGTGAGACCAGGGGAAGCTGTTGTGAAATTCTGGGAAACCAGATCGCCAAGTTTAGGCCCTGGGCCTGAGGTTCTGAACCCCTGCTCTACAGCTAAAGGTGAAACCGCACACTGCCTAAGCGAACGTGTGCCCCATGTTTGCTGAGTTAACATGAATGTAAGGCAGTGGGCATTTACAGGGAAAAGATGACAACAAGGGGGGGTTGCATAACCTCTTCCACACTTACTATTCCCACTCCGCTCATAACCTTGTCCCAAGTTCATTTTTTTCTGAGCCCGGCTGTTTTCTTTGAGCCTAGCTGTTTTCCCCAAGCCCGGATGTTTTCTCTGAGCTTGGCTGCTTTCCAACCTCGGCACAACAGGGAAAACAAGTGGTTGTGGGGAACGGGTTCTTTCTCCACCCTCCTACCACCCACCAATATCCCACATTTCCATGTTTGTATTATGACGCAAACATAGTTTTGGGAACCCTATGTTTTCCTCATACAGCATAATTCCACTCAGATTGGCAGTTGTCTAAAGCAATGTTTCAGACACACCATCTATTAGTGTGGCCAGGTATAAAGGAGGAGGAGACTCTCCTGTACTTTTAGAAATTTTATGGAAGAGTGAATTTTGGTAAGGTAGGGTGCAGTTACACAGTAGAGAAAATTCTTCATCCGTGTATGCAAGTTGCACGATGAAAATCCCCTTTCCATACAACATTAGGGAGGATTCTTCTCCACCTTTGAATCTGGCCACCCTACCAGCCCCCAACACATCAGCAGTCAACTTCTGGAGTGACTGCATTCATTCCTCAGATGATGCTAATCATGACAACATGACATGTAGTGATACGAATTATGACAGCATGAAGCAAGTCATTTCTTGGCAACAATGACTCGCCAATACACATGAGCAGCAGGCTGGAATGAAACCAAGCAAACTGGCATGCTGTGCCCAAAGCCTGCAATATATAATTATATAAAAAGAGCTGTGCAGGATCAAACCAAAGGCCTATCTAGTCCAGTATCCTTTCCCACAGTGGCCAACCAGCTGTCTATGGGAAGCCCACAAACAGGACATGAGGGCAATACTGTAAAGTAAGCACTGTCAAATCTGTACATGAACATAAGTAATTTCTTGTTTGTGTTACTGTGTAGCTTGCTTGTTGGGATATGTGTCGCTATACATGTCTGCAACTACTTCTCTGTGTTCAGGGAAGGAGCCCTACCAGAATGCAAATAACTGGGGGAAAGTTACTGTAGTTCAACTGCGCTAGGACAGCGGTAGGCAACCCAGTGCCCTCCAGATAATTTGGACTACAAGTCCCATAATTCCTAATCATTGCCATACTGGTTTGAGTTTATGGGAGTTGTAGTCCATGTATTCATGCTTTCTCTGAGTCCCCATTTCCACTCTCCACCACCCTCCACTCTTCTTTGGACTTTTCTGCAAACACTTTTATTTTTACACTTTCCTCCAGTGCACTTTTCAAAGGGGTAGCTAAGCTTAACACCTACTACAACAGAGCCTAATTTGAATGTCTGCAACCTGCTCCCACATACCATCTTAAGGCTCTGACTATGCAGACTTCATGACTGCCAACAGCAAGTCAGCGTTTTGTTCTCCTCTTCCCACCTCCCCTCCTTTTTGTAACATCTTGTCCAATGAAGAGATCCGGAGCTCTCAAAAACTTGCACAGTATTTTGTGACCTTTGAGTTGGCCTAATAAAGGTATTGCCCTAATACAGATTTTGAAATCAGCTATAAGGTTGCTTTGCTCTTGCTAGTACTCCTCCATATGCACACGCAAGTATTCCTTCTGTTGGTCCTGAACTTTTATTTTCAAGCAATATTTCACAGGCACATATTCCACAAAGTCCAAGCAGCATAGGTATCTTTTCCCCATCCTGTGGCACAGTAATTTTCAAACATTTCCTCTGTTAGAGTGATGGGATTATCTTCTTCAAAACATTACTCCTGCCAGGAGCAAGTTCCCTTCCTGAACACCCAGCATTTGAGCTTGCGGGAGCTTTTCATCTTTAGAACGGAACTCAGGAGGGGCCCATTGCTTGTGGCCTCTGCAATGTTTCTGAGTTTTTCTTGTTATTCAGAAATCCTAAAAACGATAGTTTATGTCACAAATGTTTATCTACTGGCACAGTTTTGGATTTGGCTTGTTTTTTAACTGGTTCATTCTTAAATTTGTTTAAAATTGATTTATGATTTTATGAACGTGTTATATTGATACTGAATATTTTATATTGTAATCCATCTTGGGAAGACTCCACTCTTGAAAGATGGCTAGGAAATGCACTGAATGAATGAAAGAATAAAGTATTTATTATTTAAATTTGAAATGATAGCTTAAGAAATGTTCTCAGGACCACTAATATCTTGGGGGCGGGGGTAATTGTCACAATGGTTCATTATTTCCCTGTTTTGAAACTGAAGTTTGTGAAACTTTAGAACTTCATATTCTTTGACATCACTTCAGAGACTATGCATATAGCCTATCTGGAAAGATTTCTGACTGGCCTACATCCAGTACTGAAGCCTTGAAAAGACTGCAGCAACTAGAGATAGAAATCAAGGGCATGTTTCTTGGAGACTATGCATATTGAACGGAGAATGTGCATATTGACTGGGCAGTGTACATAATTCTGCCAAGCTATGCACATTCTCCAAAATCTTGGAGATTATAATACTATCTGGAGAATATACATATTATCTGGAGATTATAAATATTATCTGGAGAATATACAGCTGTTGAGATATGCACATTCCCTGTTGGCTATTATGCATATTCCCTAGAAAATATACAGAATACATTCAAGATATGCACATTCCGCAAATCCCTGTTGGATATTATGCATAATGACTGGAGGGTGTACAAAGCCCTAGCGAAATATGCACATTCCCCAAGGAGATTATTGATTGATTGATTGATTGATTGCATTTATACCCCGCCTTTTTTCCTCTTGCAAGGAACCAAAGGCGGCTTACATTCTCCTCCTCCTCCTCTCCATTTTATCCTCACAACAACAACCCTGTGAGGTGGGTTGGGCTGAGAGTGTGTGACTGGCCCAAAGTCACCCAGTGAGCTTCCTTGGTGAGTGGGGACTAGAACCCGGATCTCCCAGCTCTTAGTCCAACACTCTTGCCACTATACCACACTGGCTCCACAATATATATTATTGACCAGGAAATGTGCACAATTCCCTCTTCAAGGATAGAGTATGCACATTCTCCATGAGGTGTGAGGTATGTGCACAATGGCCGGTTGTTAAGCAAGTTAGCTGTTCAACTCACATTACCCCTAAGATACATATATATTCACCCTCATCTGATTCTCACACTATATGAGTATTCTCTAGGCATTAATCCAAATTACATGCTCCCTCACACCACCTAGATAGTAGCCCCCATCATCCAGATAAGGAAGTGTGCAGCCAGAACACAGAATGGAATAAGGTGCCCATGTATATGAGAATAAGATTTCCAGTGATCTGGCCAAGGGGCCACAAACCGCCCAGAGAGCTCCAGCTATTGGGCAGTATATAAGTAGGTAAGTAAGTAAGTAAGTAAGATCCAACACAGAGTACAATTTCTCTTATGAAATTCTATAGGTCACTGCTTCAGCTGGAAAATCTAGCAGGAAACATAAGGAAATTAGGGACCACACTAACTGCTCTAATTACTGATTCCACCTTTCTGGTAATTCCTGTTAATTGTTGCATACACAAATTCTGATATTCTCTTAAAAACGGAGACATGCAACATCTCCCAATGTTGTGTGAATAGTACTCTGGACTAGATAGGCCTTTTGTTTGATCCAGCAGGGCTATTCTTAGGTTCTTAAAAATAAGCAGCTATCTGAAAAATGTTAGCAAAGGGCCAGTAGTAGTGATCCAGCTGGGCTGACCCCAACATTGGTCTGCTCAGCTGCAGTTGCCTCACAATGCAGATTTCTCTTAGGGGTTCATCACACAGAGCTTTTATCCTGCTATCGAGATGGCTCTCTCTTGGACGTTTGTGAGCTCTTTAGATGACGCTGTTACCCTCCAGGCTGTCTCACTCCATTTCCCCCATCCTATCCTGTGTTTTCCCCAAACAGAAAAAATGTGGTATTTCTTCCAGCCCACAGAACAGGAGTGCCATGACCTCCCTGTGAAATTCTCCAATAGTGGAAGAAACTGCTGTGTATGCCTGCTGTGGGCGTTTGTTTTCAGTTGCTGGGTGCGCAGTCTGGATGAGATCTGACAGAAGCGAGGGCAAGAATCGCCTGCCAATTGCGTCTCCTGCCTCTGCATTTCTCAGTTGGAGGAAGAAGAGGGTAAATGCAACGAAGGGAGACACATCTGATCCCCCACCCCACCAAGCTCAGAAGCAACGTCCTCTGTTGTTTCAGAGCACCCTATTAAGCTCAATGGGGCTTATTCCCAAGTAACTGTGCCAAGGGTTGCAGACTTACAGGGTGATCTTATGTCTACTCAGAAGTAAGTCCATTGAGTTCAATGTGACTTACTCCCACATAAGTGTGCCAAGGGTTGCAGACTTACAGCACAATCTTACGTTTTATGTCTACTCAGAAGTAAGTCAGAGGTTTCCTGGGGGCTGCGAGAAAACAGTACAGCAGAAGTTAAGCTACGAAAACAAGATTCCCCCCACTCCTTTGCACACATGCCAGGGAAGGAGGAAAGCACTCCTTCAGTTCAAACCACCTGTCTACAGTGCAAAGAAGCCCTTCCTAATCCTGCAAAGAAACCGAAAGCAGGAAGCTCTGGAAAGGATGTGGGTTTTTGCAGGGGTTTTGCTTAATGTAGAAACACCCCCACTCTCAATTCTCTGTGTCAGGTAGGGATGTATGAGAAATTCATTTCAGTTTGTTTTTGGTCAGGATTACCCATTTCCCACCTTCCAGACTGAGCAAGGATTAGGATGCAATCTATGGTTGAAGTCTGTACATTTCTGAGCTTGCAATGTGATTTGTGGACTGGAAAAAAAAAAAGTATTCGACAGCACGCATACACTGGAAAAATGTGCATGAAAAAATGTGTACTTTAGAAAAATGCACATAAATACTCTTTAAGCAATGGGAGAAGAATGCATACATTTCAAAGATGTGCACAACTGATGTGTACATTTGGAAAAATATGCAGTTTCATGCGAAAAGAAAAATGCTCACAATCCAATATGGACTCAAGTCAGAATGAGCTTCGAGATGGAATTCAGAGGACTTTGGAAAACTTGAGTTTTGGTGTTTAATACATCCCTATAGTCAGGCAGCTCAGGCCAAGTCTGCAAGACAGAGAGAGAAAAACATACTTGGTGGGTGGTGACCAAGCACCCAATATTACAGCCAGACCCAGACCGGAGGATCTTCAATGCACCTCAGCTTGCATTTATGTTACTTTTGAATAAGTTATTTTAAAAAGAAAACTCGTTCATAGCCCATTTCATGACTTTGATGCACAATTTGCATGCATAGTTTATCTCTGTCATATAAGAAGATAGATGGATCTAATCCAAATCTCTCATGACACCCAAGTCAGCCTGAACCCCACCCTGCTCAACATGGGTGAGCAACCCCACCCTACTCAACAGCTCATACTGTTCTAGTATGGGAAGGCTTAGTGGTAATTTCCAGGTGAGCACACATATGCATTTCTGCCAACATTTCTGCCAGCTTGTGTAGCTATGCCTTTAGCAGCAGTGTGGTCTAATCAATATTAGCAGGTGATCATGCTCCTCTAAGTTCTGCACATCAAGCACATTTTTTTCTGGTCAAGTTGACAAACTTAAGTGTGGGTTTCATACAGTGATAAAGGAAGAGGGTCTAATTAGCAGCACTGAGAAAGAACCTCCATGATAGATAGACAGACACACACACACACACATGTAGTGGGATACATGTCATGAGTTACATGTGACGAATCTAAAATCATTATGAGTATACAAAGTGGGGGCGGGGGAAGCCTGGAGAAAAGGAGCCCCTCAATAGATATTAACCCTGCAAAAATAAATAACTATGTGCATCCATTGTTATGGCAGTGTTGCTACATGTAAACATGTGATGTGTTGTGCTTTGCAAATCATGCATTCTGAGATGTGGGCTTGATTTGCAGGGTTTTGTTTCCTGTGCTGGCAGCAGTTTAACTCGCTGGCACCGTGGAGCCCTTCTTCACCTTGCCAGGTACTGATTAAGCAGCTGTACTGCAGGTTCAGCAGTTTCCTGTACACTTACCAGAGACGATGGAGGTGCACATGCAGTTAAATAGCTTGATTATGAATTTAGACAGTGTATTTTATGCATCAATTTCCCCTTCCTTTGCAAAAATCTAGTTTCTCTTAGCTGTGCCACAAACAATCCCAGAGGCAACTCTAGATGAACCGCCTGCCTTGTCCCTTCCAGAATCGCTCTTGGAGGGCTTTGATTAAACTTACAAAGCTTAAGAAAATACACAAACTGCTTATGACATATTGGACCCCATGAGCTCTTTCCCTATGCCTTTCAACAATCTGCTGAAAGCAGCCCTGTGGGTGTTCCCTCCATACTGCACGTTTGAACAGGGCAGGTACATAGCAGGTATTCTCTGTGGCCACTCCTCAGCTTTTAAATTTCTGTCCAGAGCTCCAATAAGGCTAGAGCCAGAAGCTTCCAAGAGACTTCAGGCTATAAACACAGGTACAGGAAGCACAGGTGCAGTGTGCTCCCAGGCATGTTTACTTAGCAGTTGTGTTCAATGAGGCTTACCCTCAAAGTGTGCATAGGATTGCAGCCCATTCCTATACATGCATTCCTGGAGCCCTGTGCAGGCATTCACCCCCCACACAATTTGAATTGTGCGAGGGAGAGTGTCTGAACCACCACCTTGCTGGCCCCCTGTTGTTCAGCTCCATCACCCTCCACACATTGGAGGGAAAAGATCTGAAGCAGGGAGCTCTAAGTCACGCAGGGAATCTGCCTATGTCAAGCAAGCTCCCTGCTTCAGACCTTCACCCCCCAACACGTGGAAGGTGGCAGAACCAAGCAACAGGGATGCAACAGTGGGGGGCGGGGTGGCAGCAAGCTCAGCCCCACACTCTCTGTCACACTAGCCTAGTGGGAGGTGAGCTACACAGGGCTCCCAAGTAATACCAACTGAATTCCATGGGAGCTACTTCTGAGTTAGTGTCATGAAATAAGTAGGCCAATTATTTCATTATAATGACAATAAATAATAAATAAATGACAAACCTTTATATAACTGAATGTATGATTCTTCAAGGACTCAGGAAAATACAGAGAAGTGATCCCAGTAGAATATGGGTTCATTGCAACCACTGTAATATCGAACAGTTACTTAGATGGGAGCCTACCAGAATCTTTCATCACTGCCTCACCAGGTGCCAGCTTTTGTAGAGAGAGAATGTAAGTCTTAAGTAAAATCTGTCTAGGAACAGCTCCAGATTCTTGTATGCTAGATCTGCTAGGAAACATGAAGTGGACTTCAACCGTTACTCTCCACTGGGGGAGTCACAGCGGTATAGTCCCACCATAAGGTGGTCATATGTCCTCCTTTACAGAGGACAGCCCTCTCTTTGAAGGGTTGTCAAAGGACAGTCATATATTTGAAGGCATCCTCGATCTGATGGGCTGTCCATCCAAGTCTGGTTTAAAGTCTAAAAACCATACAAAGGAAGAGCAAGGGCCTTGAAGTTGCCAAGGTTAGCACCTGGACAGCAGACTGAGCAGATCACCTGGTCATAGAATCATAGAATAGTAGGGTTGGAAGGGGCCTACAAGGCCATCGAGTCCAACCCCCTGCTCAAGGCAGGAATCCAAGTCAGAGCATCCCTGACAGATGGCTGTCAAGCCACGTCTTGAAGGCCTCCAGTGTGGGAGAGCCCACCACCTCCCTAGGGAATTGGTTCCATTGTTGGATTGCTCTAACAGTCAGGAAGTTTTTCCTGATGTTTAGCCGGAATCTGGCTTCCTGTAACTTGAGCCCACTGTACTGTGTCCTGTACTCTGGGATGATCGAGAAGAGATCCTGGCCTTCCTCTCTGTGACAGCCTTTCAAGTACTTGAAGAGCGCTATCATATCTCCCCTCAGTCTTCTCTTCTCAAGGCTTAACGTGCCCATTTCTTTCAGTTTCTCTTCACAGGGCTTTGTTTCCAGTCCCCTGATCATCTTTGTTGCCCTCCTCTGAACCCTCTCCAGTTTGTCTGCATCCTTCTTAAAGTGTAGCGCCCAGAACTGGACACAGTACTCCAGATGAGACCTAACCAGTGCTGAGTAGGGGAACGTGTACTTCCCGGGATTTGGAAGCTATGCTTCTATTAATGCAGCCCAAAATGGCATTTGCCTTTTTTGCAGCCACATCACATTGTTGGCTCATATTCAGCTTGTGATCGACAACAATTCCAAGATCCTTCTCGCTTGTAGTGTTGTTGAGCCACGTATCCCCCATCTTGTAACTATGCATTTGGTTTCTTTTTCCTAGGTGCAGAATTTGGCATTTATCCCTATTAAATGTCATTCTGTTGTTTTCTGCCCAGCGCTCCAGTCTGTCAAGATCACTTTGAATTTTGTTTCTGTCTTCCAAAGTATTAGCTATCCCGCCCAATTTGGTGTCATCTGCAATGGATCAGCATTCCCTGCACCTCCTCCTCCAAGTCATTAATAAAAATGCTGAAGAGCGCTGGGCCCAGGACTGAGCCCTGCAGTACCCCACTCGTTGCCTCTCCCCAGTTTGAGAAGGTCCCATTGATAAGCACTCTTTGAGTCCGATTCTCTAGCCAACTGTGGATCCACCGGATCACTGTTTCATCTAGCCCACTTTGAGCTAGCTTGCTAATCAGGATATCATTGGACACTTTGTTGAAAGCTTTGGTGAAGTCGAGGTATATTATGTCTACAGCATTCCCACAGTCCACAAGGGAGGTTACTTGATCAAAAAATGAGATCAGATTCGTCTGGCAGGATTTGTTCTTGACAAATCCATGTTGGCTTCGAGTCATCATTGCATTGTTTTCAAGGTGCTTACAGATGAATTGCTTTATCATCTGCTCCAGGATTTTCCCAGGGATTGATGTCAGACTGATTGGTCTGTAGTTCCCAGGTTCCTCCTTTTTACCCTTTTTGAAGATAGGGACAACATTAGCCCTCCTCCAGTCATCCCTTCACCCATCCTCCATGATTTCTCAAAGAGAACAGACAGCGGTTCTGAGAGTTCTTCTGCCAGTTCCTTTATTACTCTAGGATGCAGTTCATCTGGCCCTGGTGATTTGAACTCATTCAAAGTAATTAGGTGTTCCTTGACCATATGCCTATCAATCTCGAGCTGCAATCCTGCCCCTTCAGCCTGTACTTCGCCTTTGCCAGAGGGGTCATAGAACCTCTTTTGGGAGAAGACTGAGCCAAAGTAGGAATTGTGCACCTCTGCCTTTTCTTTGTCATCTGATATCATTTTGCCATCCTTATTTAATAGCTGAACCACCACTTCTTTCCTCTGTCTTTTACTATGCACATAGCTGAAGAAAGCCTTTTTGTTGCTTTTAGCATCCCTCGCTCACCTCAGCTCGTTCTCAGCTTTAGCCTTTCTGATGCCATCCCTGCAATTCTGTGCTATCTGCCTGTACTCTTCCTTTGTTGCTTGGCCTTCTTTCCACTTCCTATATGTGTCCTTTTTTGTTTTCAGGTCATCTCTAAGCTTTTTGTGAAGCCACAATGGCTTCTGTTGTCTTCCACCTTTTCTTCTTGTTGGAATTGTTTGTGATTGTGCCTTAAGAATTTCCTTTTTTAAAAACTCCCACCCAGCTTGGACTCCTTTTCTCATTAGCGTCGCTTGCCATGGGACCTTACTGATCATTGTTCTGAGTTTATTAAAATCAGCTTTCCTAAAATCCAGGGTACGCGTTTGACTACACTCAGCTTTTGCTTCCCTTAGAACCAAGAACTCAAGTATAACATGGTCACTTTCCCCCAGAATTCCTGTAACTGCTACTTTATCCACTAAGTCATCTCTGTTGGTTAGGATCAAGTCAAGGGTAGCCGATCCTCTAGTTCCTTCCTCTATTTTCTGTAGAGGTTCTGTAGAGGTCACAGCCTTTCCCACTACGGTGAGGTGTATCATATTTGTTTTTAAATTACAGCAACTATTTTCCACCTGCACATATAAGCATATGCACATCTGAGTCCTTCCTTTTGGTGATTCATTTCCTCTTCTTTTCCTTTCTTTTCGATGATGTGTAAGTCACCACCCTACCCACCAAGGCATATGGCAGTGCTGAAATGAAATTTTCTCCTGGTTTTCTCCTTTTTCATACATTGGTGGGGGAAGGGTTGCAAAAGCAGAGCTTCCAAAGATGGGGCAGGTAAATGTTGCTATGGGCATTCGGGCCCACTCCAGGCCCAGCAGGAAATGTGGCATGGTTAGGAGGCTCTGGTACGCCTCGCACCCACTCCAAGCAGCCTTGAGAGACTTGTTTTTCAAAAGTTAAAAATATGGGGACAGGGGAGCCTTGACACCTTATAAGCTAAACCCTCCCTCACTCCAAAACGTTTGGTGAAATTTGCTCTCTCCCTACAAAGAGAAGAATTTTCTCCATCTTTTGAGGGGGATTACTGCCCCCCACCCCACCCGAAAAACAGGGTTCAGTATAATTATATGGTTGCCAGACAGTAAGAGGAAATTCAAGTGAGGGAGAGTATGGCTACCATGGTTTCCATTTACCTCCTATGTGGAAGCTCTTCAAGCATTCCAAATACAGATGCACATATTATTCTCCAGAGGGACAGCCTTGTTAGTCTATTGCAGAAAAAACAATGAAGAGTCTTGGGGCATCTTGAGGACTAATACATTTCTTTTGGCCTAGGCTTTTGTGGACTATGATTCAGCTACATGACTTACACATCCAAACTTCCTCAATAGTTAATTAGTCTCTCTCAAGGCTGTTTTATTCTGACTGGCCCTTAAGCCTACCCATGGTGTATGAATGATAGTAATCAGTGACTTTCATTTCCCTTTTTTTCTCAAATTAAAAGAGCTATAGAAGTTAGTATTAGTTGCAGAAGTAACAGAAAAAGACCATGAAGACATTCCAAAATGTGATCACTGGTGCAATGTATACAGAGTTATTGTATGCTCAAATTCCATAAGAGCATAAGAAACAGCACAGGCTGAGATACTGAGCACAGAATTAAACTTCTTGAGAATCTCAGTTTTCATTTTTTTTTAAATTACTAAGTTTCTAGTCCTTCTTCATGCAGAGGTATTCTTGAAAATATGTGACAATGCATACTGAAATCACAGAAGCCAAAGGAATGGGTGAGTAATTTTTCCACTGCTTGGGAATGGGGTTCATTGCCCTTGCCCAGTGCCATAGCCAGCAAAACTAGAATAACAGCACAGTCCTATACATAGCTACCCAGAAGTAAGGCCCATTAAGTTCAGTAGGACTTATTCCCAGGTAAGTGTCCATAGGTTTACAGTCTAAATTATACAAAATAGCAACAAACGCAGAACAAAATGCAAGAAAAAATATACAAATTTGCTCAACTTGCAAAATTTATAGAGAACTCTGCTTTTCTTGGCACATAATTATACATTTTAAGCTCAGAATATAAATAATCCTGAATATGTATTTGGAGTAAGGACCAAACAAAAGGACATTGCAGTTACAATTAGCGAGAGATTTTGGCACATCTATAGCCAAGTGGCATCACTGCATATGTGAATGCTCTACAGACATACAGACCTTTGTGTCTGTAGCCCTTTTATTTCTACTGAAACCTTTTGCTTCCGACATCTAAGTGTACAAGCAGATGCCCTTACACCTCAGTTATCAGTTCATCTTTGTATGTATTCCACAGTTGAAAAGGATCAGCTTTTGGCATCAGTTTATATATAAACGTTGAGATGTACAGCCATAATTATTCCAGATCATATATGTTTATTTTGGATGCTTTTCAGATTTGTGTAAAGGATCTCTATTTTCCACTGCTGTCTGTAGAGATTAAGGTCAGTTTTCTTACCATTATCCCGAGCACTTGCTTAGTTGCTGGGAAGACAGACGTGATGATGATTAGGCTGGGAGAGACTCGGACTCTTTACATGGTACACCTATGTATGGGATGTGACCTAATTAGAAAAACTGACTCCTGAATCGAAAGCCCCCTTCACTAACTACATGCATGAAGTCAAATCGTGCATAGAAATGGGCAACAAGGCTGTGCCGCTGACCCCACCCCAGAGGTGACGTGGCTTCCCCTGCTCCAGTGTCCATGCATTAGGCATGGAAATGTTCATGCATCAGACATGGACATCTGCAGGAGAAAGTCTACACATGTAGGCATCCCTGGGAGTTGGATCCCTGTGTGATCAGAGTTCCAGTTCCTGGGGAAGCCTGCATGCATAGAGATCTACTTGCATAGGTGTTCCCCCTGCAGATGCCTACCCCTAAAGCCTGGATGCTGGGGTGGAGGAAGCCACATGACCTCGGGGGTGGGGCCCCACTGCCCTTTTCTAGACAATGCCTATTCATCCATATAACAGGTGAAGGGGGCTAAAGTTGTCAAGAAATGTGGCTAACCCGCTTATTTCTATACAACGTAGCATCCCTACCTCCAGTGTGAATGGTGATCCCTTTGTTCCTAGACCACTGTAACCTCAGATGCTTTTCTGGAAAGATGGCCTAGAATAAAAAGTCCATGGATATCGTGACTGTGAAAGTGGCAAATGTGATGTATTTAGGGTGGCCACATGTGAATTTCTAAAAAAGAGGGTATGCATAACCAAAAGTGAGGACAAAACAGGACACTAATTTGCATAAAATTTGCAATGCTAATTGATATGTATAGATGCAAATTTAGAAATAATGATTATAATTTAAATAGAAATACAGTACATCTCACCATAGTGGGAAAGACTGTGACTAGGTGACCTGTGTGCCTTGTGCAGTCTGCTGTCCAGGTGCTGTTGATGAGCAACTTCAAGGCCCAGCTCTCCCTTCTGATGGTTCTGGGCTTGAACTGGGCTTGAGCCCTTCAAATAGAGGACACCTTCAAAATAAAGGGCAGTCCTTTGGCAGCTCTTCAAAAAGAGGGCTGTAGTCTGTAAAAGAGGACACATGGTCACACAGAATGTATTATTTGCACTCAGTGATCTCTCCTTTTGTTTTGAATTCTGTTAACACCTACAAAACTCTCTCTCTCTCTCTCTCTCTGTGTGTGTGTGTGTGTGTGTGTGTGTGTATATATATATATATATATATGAATGAGAGAGAGAATACCCCCTAGTGATAACCTTGTTGGCACTAATTACTTTGAAAGGAAGCTGTTAACAGCACAATCCTATGCATGTTTAACATCTTGGAATGGAAACCTGTAAATCTCAAAAGCTTGCAAATTTTTTCTGATCTTTTCATTGACCTAATAAAGATATTGCATAAATATGGAACTTTGAATTGTGTTTAACGGAGCTCCCTAGTAAGTGTGTTTAGTACTGCAGCTTACGTCACTTATTGCAAGCATTGCAAGCAAGGCAGGCATTGAATGGTAGTGGGATTTGTAGGCCCATAACAGAAAGAAGCAAAAATTGTGAAATTGCTTATTCTTTCTTTTCCCCCCTATAATCTTGTTGTATCACAATTCTTTTTCCTGCTTGTTTCTTTTCCCAAGCCTTCAGTGTGTTTTCCATACCCTGAAAATCTGCCAAGACTCTGTCCAGAGCGCATGTGAGGAAACCTGACTGAGACCAAACTCCCATGAACTTAATATGAAGCCACTTTCTTCTTCTCCCCCTCAAAAACCTTGAGCCTCATGGAAACTGCCTATCTCTGTTAAGAGCTGGGAGATTAAGAGGGCTCCTCTTCAGGGTTACCAAGAAGCCATTTATTCCTGTCAACAGCCTATGAAGTCTCCCCTTCTCAATGGGTTGGCTATCTTCATTCTTATGCTTTCTCCTGGGATCAGCTTTTTCAAGTGCCCCATGAACCAGAGGTAGAACTGTGTGTACACGTGGGAGGAAAAGAATGGCTCTTTATTCAGGATGAAGTATAAACACTGATTCTTTATTTAGGATGAGCAATACAGGCAAACATAGTTTGCAACATTTGTTCTGCTTGCAAGACTTGAGAGCTTGAAGGATTTTGAATGTGACTGCAAGAACTAGGGCAGCCTCACCCAACCTGGTGCCCTGGTGTTAGGCTGCAACCCCCATCATCCTCAGCCAGCATGAAAGCAATGGGACCTAGTGGGACTTCTGCAATCAACAGCAGGAATTCGGTTCATTATTAACAAAAAGTAAACCTCATTAGAGAAAGTGAATAAATTCTGTGCAGAATCAGAATGCTACAGAAAACAAATTGAGGGGTTTGGGAGAAAGAGTTGTCCCCTGGGTAGACTAGAACATGCAATACCAAAAGAAACAGCGAAAACCAGCAAAGAGAAATGTAAGCCATTGAACAGCAAGGAAAATTTTCAGAAGTGCCAGAACAGATCTATATGGATCAGGCTTTGAAGTGAATTAACGTTTTCAAAGCAAAGCAGGTACACGTGCAGCTAGGAGAAACATGAGAATAAAACAATATTAAAAATGAAGATTACAGAGTGGAAATTTCAATCTGGACATCTTTTTTCCCCCAAGTTAGTGTAACTTTAAGCAAGAAGCAAGCACCAGAGGAAATGAGAATTTAAGAAAACTTAGACAAACTGGCATGGTCTTGAAATGCAAGCTTTAAAATTGGGAACTACAGCTCTAATGGAAGAAAATACATGAAGCAGAACCAAATATTAACTGGAGAAAAGGACAAGATCCTATGAATAGCTGTTTGGTGAAATTTGCAACTAACCATTAGCTCCCATCAGCAAACCATTCTGGGCTATTAATGGCAATCTGCCTAACAAAAGGAATGGGAAGCTTGAAGCCTTCCCTATCAGAACAATGTGTGGCCTGGTACAATGAGCAAGAATCATCCTTGTAGCTGAGGGGCAGCCCAGTTAATATTCCCATCTGGCATCCTGCCCTCCCATTTACCCAGTCAGTCAAAGCTCTGGGATGGAATGGTGCTTTTGGAGCAATGTCTTTATACCCATGGAATTCCCCTGCAACCTGTCAGTTGTGACGCAGGGAATTCCTGCTCTCTTGTTTGGAATGATGTCCCTGTGCCAGTATATTGGCAGAAAGAAATCACATACAGCCTGCTTGGTCTGAGGGGCAGGAGGCCCGGAAGCCATATTAATTGGGCTATCCTGCCCTGAGGGGCATACAGTTGTGGATGCATCCAATACAGTGGTTCAACTTTTTGAAAGCAGACTTCATTTCCATCGCAGCCCACCAGTATGCCACATACCCTCTACTCCAATGTGTCCTAAACCTGTTATTTGTTTGGCCTTACATAGTTGTTCTTCTTAGACAAATAGCTGGCATTGGAGGGTGGGGACAAGCTGGATCAGGACTATGGTATGGGAGGAGGGGGCTTTAATATCCCCCTCCCACAGTCCCAGTCTGAACCCGAGGCTCCCTGCGCCTGCTATTCCCAATCGGACAAGTGATCCCATTGGTACCAATGGGAACTTTCCTCCCACTGTGAATAGCAGGCATGGTGCAGGGGTAGGGCTTGATTCAGATCAGGAATGTGGGAGGGGGAAAAGTTCAAAGCCTCCCTCCCACACACACAGTCTGAATCCAACTTGCCCCCTTCCCACACAGCCAATTTGTTTTTTAAAAACTAACCATACAAGGCCAAACAACATTAATAATGCCACATCTAGTTTGACCTACAGCTTGGGACTCAGTGGCACAGAGCAACTAGAGAGAAAGAAACAAGATAAACTAATGATTTGGTCAAAGGGTTAACTGACTGGAACCACAAAAGAAAATGAACATCAGGAGATGTTGAAAGAATTGTAAATCTAAAGGACCGAATAGATGATTGCCCTCATCACTGGAACAAATAAAGTACATCTCCCTGGGTAGTGCATTTTCTCTTGGCTTGGAACTGTGCACATTATTTAAGAGAGTGTTCAAGTGTCGAAATGGTACATCAGCAAAAAAGAGGCACAGGAAAAAGTAATGCATTGGGAGCTAACCCCAAATACACTGGATCAGTTTGCCACATGACGCCTATTCAGAAAAGCTGGGATACAGATATGGGTGATATATTTCCCCTTTAAAAATTCTCTTTAACATTTAAAGGGCTGTTGGCATTGGTAAGATATTGAAAAAGAGCATCATGGATGTGCCTTCTAAAGGCTTTAGAAGAAAGACCAACCACCCCTCAAAGCCAAGTTGGAGGCCCCACTAAGGTTGTCCTGAAACCCTCACACCTGTAGTCAGATCCATCAGGCCCATCCTTTCTCCCATCTGCTGTTAATTGTGGGGGAAGCAGTAAAAGACTAGAATGGCCTAGAAAATCAGGAGTTGCCAATTTCCCAACTGGCTCCTGTGCCCTTAAAAGCAGCTTGATGATCTGTAGTTTTCAGCAAGTGGTAATGCTTATCTCCATGCCCTGGAAAGTTTCACCTTGCTGATTTCTCCAGATCATGTTAGCAAAAGATTAGATTAGATCAGATTGTCAGCCTGTGGGGCAGGGAATATCTTTTTTTACTGATTATATGTAAGCTTCTCTGGAAACCTTTTTGGCTGAGGGACAGGATAAAAATACTTCACACAAGCAAACAAGCCTCTGTGGGCGAACAGTAAGAGACTATCTCCAATAGCTGGAAATGGACAGAGCAAATTCGCAATTCTATTGTGTTCAAGCAAGGAAGTGCCTTGAAGTACTCAGGTCACTGATAACAGATACCATTGCGTATGTGCCAAGAGCCATGATGAGATCATCATGCCCACGTGAGTAAGGTATAACTGAGCATGTGCAGAACCTTTGCTGTGTTATCTTAATATGATTGGTTGTAAGTTGTCACCAAATGTTGCTATTGGCTGTGTAACCCTTGCATGGAGGCCGCCTTGAAGGCAGAACCACCCCACCCAGAGGCCGCGTCTTATATGTATATATATGTGTGCCACCATTTTGGAGATGTTGTTCTTCTCTAAGGAGAGCAACCTCATGCATGACTGAAGTGCTTTACCCAATCCTCCAAACATGTGTGACCTCCAGTCTTTTGGACCACGATTTCCACTACTTTGTTACACATCCAAGGGCTTCCTCTCTCCCAGTCAGTCCAAGGACTCTGGACCACCAATGGTGGATCCTTTTCTTAAGTTCAAATCAGGTAGTTTGGTTTTCTCTGTGTCCAAAGTAGGGTGGCCATGTGTCCTACTTATGGAGGGCAGTCCTCTCTTTGAAGTGTTGTTCTGAGCACAGTCCTCTCTTTGAAGGCATCCTCTGTTTGACAGGCTGTCCAATTCCTGTTTAAACATAAAGAACCATAAGAAGGGAGAACAGAAGGGGCCTTGAAGTTGCCCATCAACAGTTACCACTTGGACAGCAGATAAGTGCACAGGTCACCATCTTCCCCACTGTGGTGAGATGTACAGCATTTCTATTTAAATTATTGCGATTATTCCTAAATGTGCATCTATACATATAAATTAGCACATGCAAATTTTATGCAAATGTGTGGCCTCTTTTGTCCTCTTTTTTGGCAATGTGTAAGTGGCCATCCTAGTCTATAGACTGAAGTTTTAATCTACTTTTCATTGGATGGGTTGTCTTTCAAAGATAGTCACGTGAGCAAAGGGCTGGGTGCGCCTAATCTTGTCTGATCTCAGAAGCTAAGCAGGGTCAGCCCTGGTTAGTACTTGGATGGGAGACTGCCTGGGAATCAGGCTTCCTGCACGGAGCAGGGGGTTGGACTCGGTGGTTTTGTAGGCCCCTTCCAACCCTATGATTCTGTGATTCTCTATGAACTGAGAAAATGACTCAGGGAAGGCTTTGCTCCCTGCCTGCCGTGACTCAGAGATGGAGTCCTCTAATTTAGTGTTGATGTGTGGAAGACTTTGTGGGAAGGGCCATAGCTCATTTGCCCTACATGCAGAAGGTCCCAGGGCCAATCTGTCATATCTCAGTCTAGTGACAGAATCTCTAGTAGCAGGGCTGGGAAAAATATCTTTGCCCAAGCCTTCAGACAGCTGCCTCCATTTGCCTTCAGACAGCTGCCTCCAGTTGCCTTCAGACAGCTGCCTCCATTTGGGATACCCAATACTGAGGTAGATGGACCAATGGTCTGACTCCATATCAGGCAGGTTCATATGTGGTGGAGCTAATACCTCTAATCAGGTTGAGCTGATAACAGGGGATAGAAACCCATTTGGAAGTGAAAAGTAACGTCAAAACGTACCTGTGGAGGGAAATGAGCCCACACTCCCTTCCACTTTCTTTGGTAAAACTGCAGCTGCTGACTTTTCCTTACTTTTCAAAATGTTGATCTTATAACCATAGAAACAGAAGGCCTTTTTCAAAAGTAACCCAGACATGACAGTGTATACAGCTTGGGTCTGCGTTCATATGCATTAATAAGACGCTATGGGCCAAAACAGACATTACAGCAGCTATGTCTTTTTTAAAGTTTTCACTCTAGCAGGCACAGGGGGCCCAATCTGGATTTTAAAAGTCTGCACACTAAGGTCCTGATCCAAACTGGGCCAAATCCTACATCTACCCTAGAGTAAAAGTGAAAAATGATGTAGCTGTTAGTAGTGATGTATGGATTTCATTTAATCCATTCTGTCTATGTTTCATGGCTTGTCAGGCGTCTTTCTTTCTGTTGTCTGCTCATTGATGGAAATGGTTTTTTTCACCCTTTGGAAAAGTCCACCGCAATTTGCATAACTTCCACTGGCATGTAACATTTTGCATATTTTTCTTAGCTCAGTGTACAATCAATGAGCAGAGTGCACAAAAAAGTGTGCTACACAGCAGAGGTTGAAGAGAAATCAGAGATGTATAAAATATTGTGTGTGTGTGTGTGTGTTTTAAATGGTGTATATTTTAGGGTATTTTCCAGTAGCTTTTGTATTTTCATACATACAATTCTGAAAAGTTAAAAAATGGTCTGGAAATCCACAAAATCCATGCAACTTGGAAGATGCCAGCCCGCTGAGGAATCCATGGATCTGATTCATAGAAATCTGAAGTCATTTGAATCTGTTTTGGATTCCTCTGACATCCCTACGTGCTAGACATACATTTAAAATAATGTCTGTTTGGCCCTCTATGCCAGTTTAAAAGATCATGGAGGGAGCCCTACTACAATTCCCAGTAACATCATTGGGATCCTTAAACAACCAGAAAGTTGGATTTGGAGAATGCAAAGGATAACAAAGTTTCTATTTTCCAAATCCAACTTTCTTGTTCTTCTTTAAGAATGGCAATTCCTAAGAATACACTATCACCCCAGAATATTAATTACAAGCAAAGTGTCCATCATTATGTCGAGTGGAAGGCAGACTAGTGTGATAACTGATAACTGAGTCTCTCTGGGAGTGCAGGGAGACAGACTGCATCTCCCCCAGGAATCCCTGTCAGTGCAAGCTGTGCCAGCCATTCTCAGGTGGGATTTGCCCTTCAGTAAAATAGTGTTTCAAAAAACAGCTCTTTATTTTTCCCCACAGGAGTGAATGGCAACCACTCCCTCTTATGAAAGAAAGTACAGGGGTGCACTCATGGACACCACTACGGTGGAGGCTAAATTTGCTCCCTTCTCTTCTCAACTCCAATCACTGAGAATCAAGCCTTCATCTGTCTGCATAGTCCCATCCTGGATGCTGTCTTTTTGTTCATGCTAAAGTGGGACAGAATGTTGGGATCAAGCTTTTGTTGATGGGTCAGAAAACCCCGAGACACTTGCTTTCATTTTAAAAGATTTACACTGCAATCCCATGCATGTTTACAGAGAAGTAAATCTGACTGAGCTCAATGGGGCTTACTTCCTAGCAAGTTATGTATAGGACTGCAGCCTGAATATTTACTTAAAAGTAAATATTTTTAGGTAACCATACTCTGCTTTCTCTTCAAATAGTGTATTTACTTAAAAGTCTTGGTTTCTGACTGAGCACCCCAACAGTGTTCCCACATTCAGAATGGCACCCTTTACCTTAGAACTCTACCCTTTGTTCCGTGCGGTCACATTTTGCACTGAAGGGAATGGAAGCTCAAGCAGTATTTTCAATCTTTGTAGCAGAGAAACTACAACAATATTCAACCTTTACCTTTAGAAACAACTGGCTTCTGGCTGACATGGCAGACAAGAAACAAGAAGAAATGTCATGCCTCCTCTAATCGCTTTAAAGAAACCTGGTAATTCCTTTGGCCTGAAGTGAATCTAAGAAGTCCCATATCAACTGTTCATTCTACCACATGTTATTCAACACACTCTGCTACACTCTTCTATTTTACTGCATTGTGAGAGTGCAATGTGGCCCAGAATCTTTATAGGAAAGAACCTGTGCTCTTTTGTGGGCTGGAAGGGGATATATTTATTAATGCCATAAACTTCATGGCTTTATAAAGGGCTTGACCAGAGAAATGTCAAAAACTGCTGATGAAACATTCTGAAGCATGGAATAGTAAGCATTTAAGAAGGATTTGATGAGAACTTTGGGGAAGTGGACAAAAAAATGACAGGTGACATTAATTTTGCAGAGTTTAAAATAATCACATCTATATTGGTAGATTTGTCTGTGAAATTGGTAGATTTCACTTATCACACTAGCACCGGGGTGCCCAACCTTTTTGGGCCCAAGGGGACTTTATGAAATATGAGAAATTGTTGTTGGCATCACCACAAAATGGCTGCCATGGGGGCCTGGCTAGTCACAAAGACAAGTAACTTGCCCAAGAAACTGAAAACAAGGATAGGTCTGAGCTAGAAATGTGAAACGATATATTTGATAATATTAAAATAGCTATGGGTGATACTCAGAGAAACACACACCCAAGCAGCAGCACCTCCAAAATCCACATAAACACAACCAGGTAAAAACCTCACTCTCAGATCCAGAAAAACACTCAGGCACACACACATACATTACTTCCCTGCCCAGAACAGGCAAAAACACATACTCCCCCAAATTTAAACAATAGACAATACCCGCAGGATACTCTCCCAAACTCTCCCCAGGCCCCTACACCCTTACCAGGCAGACTTTTCTTGCCCTCCTCCTCCTTCTTCAAAGGCAGTTTGGCTGAGCTTACTAGAAAACAAAGGATAAATTTATTTATTTATTTATTTCTCATCCCAATAGCTGAAGCTCTCTGGTATAAAACTTTACCCCTCCCATCCTCTTCCTTTCCTTTTCTAAGAGGAAAAGGCCTATGCAGGGCCCAGAAACATTATGGGAAAAAGGAAGGAAGATGGATGGATGTCTGCATTCTTGAAATATGGAGCTTGTCTTTCAAAGGCAGTAATAATATTTTTTTTAAAAAAACCCAGAGAGGCAGGGAGACTTGGGTGGTGCTAGTGGAGATGTCTGGGGCACGCATGGGTGCCACAGTTGGGATCCCAACACTAACAGCACAATCCTATACATGTCTACTCAGAAATAAGTTCCATTAACAAGCTACTAGACCATTATCCGGTTTTGACAATGTAATACTTCATCAAACATACCAAACTAAGGGTGTTATCTCTAAAATTTGTAAAATATTATTAGAAATGGATATGGGAACATCGGGAAACCTGTGCCCAGTTTGGGAACTAAACTGGAAAATTCAAATTACTGAAGAAGAATGGAATAAAATTTGGCAGAGATTTCCAATTAAAACACTATCCTCTAAAATCAAGGAACAAACAATTAAAATGATACAAGGTTGGTATCTCACACTAGTGCACTTATATTAATTCAGACAACAATAACTTTTGCTGGAGGGGATGTAAAGAACTAGGCACTACACAACACATGTGGTGGGAATGTGAGAAAGTGAAGAAAATATGGGACGTTGTTTTTCTAGAAATTAGTAAAATAACAGGATAAAGCATATCAAAAACACCAGAATTAGCATTACTTGGAATATTTCAAGGTAATAATGAGAATTTATTATATAAAACACTTATCAGATTTCTAACAACTGCAGCTAAATTGTTGATAGTCAGCAAATGGAAATACCTAAAAGGAATCTCGCTTGAACAGAGTATGTGTTAATAGAAAAATTGACAAATAATATTAAATTAGCAAAAGGACAAAGAAAAAATTACAGTTTTATGGAAGAATGGTACAATTTTATTGTTTATACAAATGCAGAGAAACAATGGAGTGTTCCCTCCTACTACAAAACTCTGTGGTTATCATAAGAACACAAGAAGGTACGATGAAGGGCACAATCCTACTGAGATAGACAGCCACCTCCGAACTCAGAGGTGACTTGCCTATCCAAAGCAGGGCAGGAGAAGCACAGAGGGGATCGTTGCTCCGTGCTCCTCCTGCCCTGCTTTTTCAGCTAGACAGCTGACTGTGGCTGTCTAGCCACAGGAGCACAGAGCAGGGAAGGAGGCTGCTGTATGACACATAGGATGTGTCATACAGGCAGCTACGTTCTCCCTGCCCCAGAACGCCCCTAGCCACGTCCCTTTCCAGCCACTCCGCGCTTCTCTTGCGAGCGTGGAGGACGGGGCTGTTTCACGCTGCCTCAGAGGCAGTGTGGAAGTGGGTGGAGATCCACGGAAAACACCATATCCTATGGCCGTCTAGCCGCTGTCTAGCGGCCATAGGACTGCTTCCTAAAATATCAAATAAGGTATATTTATTAACAAACTGTAATGCATGTTTTTAAACATAAATATCGCAGCAAAAGTTTAGTTTAGCTTATATACTTGTTCTTAAGAATAAAATATGTACGTCTTATTGTTAATAGCATGGATAACTTGTAAATCAATTTACAATTTATTATGCATTTGTTGAATAAAGTTGTACAGATAATTTACATGTATTGTAATGGAAATGAAATAAAGAACAATTAAAAGAAAAAAAAGAAATAAGTTCTATTGAGTTTAATGGGTCTGCTGTGAGGAAAGTGAGTATAGCTTTGGGGCCTAAATATTGTATTTTTGCTGTGCAAGTGGGAGCAATGTCTGCCCTTCTCCCCCTCAAACATAAAGGTGCATGTTTGAATTCATAATTTCTGATGATATGCATTGTAGGCATCAACCCTATACCCACTTACCTGGGAGTAAGCTCTATTAAACTCAAACAGACTTACTTCTTAGTAGAAATGCACAGAATTGCACTGTCAGAAACATTTGTGGGCTCCTTTGTTGAGCTCTAGCTAGTGCCTTCAAGAAAGATCTTGAAGCCATTGTGGATTACTCAAGAGTAATGGCGTAGTGGAGCACTGCCACTAATTCCTTCCTTCCTTGTTTGTTTGTTTGTTTTTACAGCAGGGAGGATGAGTCATCTCCTGGAGCACTATTTGCTAATCTTCTGCACTGCATGCCCGATAACTTAAGCCTTTCTCAGAAAGAAACCCACCAAATAAGCTGATACAAGTAAGAGAGAGAGAGATACTTGAGGGAAATAGGCTAAGAGTAGAGATGTGAAGGCTTGGGAAAAACACAGGAAAAAGGGGGGGGGGGCTCTTCCGCCTCCCAAATTTTCCAAAACTCCCTGGGAAAAAGCAGGGAAAACGGATTTAAAATAAAAACAATTTCTGGTTTCCCTCCCATCACAAGTTTTCCCCCAGGCCTTATTCACATCTACAAACAAGAGTCACTCTTTTGTTTGGTCAAGTTGTCTGTGGAGCTGGCCAGGTATTGTCTCAGGTTACAGCCCTAATAGCCCTACTACACACAGAAATCTGAACGGAAACCTAGACTAACATTATTCACTAATCCCCACCCCTTAAAAAGTTGGGATTTTGAATCCAAAATAATAGCTTATCCAGGCAGCGGCTGGGCCAATAGTCACAGCAACGATCTGTCTCGTCACAAACCACCTGCTCAGTGCCCAAACTTTGATGAAAATTGCTCGCTCAGGTGAAGTCTGGGTTGTTGCAATCTGAAGCAAGCATCAGCAGCAGGAGGTTTGCTCTTAGAATCTTACTTTGTGATATATCCAAAAAAGGGGTGCAGCTGGGGACTGGGAGGAAAAGATGAGGGAGCGAGTTGATTTTGGAGGGGGAGGGAAGGAGGCTAGAGGTGGCTCAGGATAAATCATATCCTGGACCCTCCGGCCTCCTCCCCTCCCTGCCCCCTCTCCGACATTAATTTTCCTACCTCAGAAAGGAAGCCGACATGTTTCTATCCTCACTGGCTGCGAGGAGGTGGGGGGGGGGGCATATGCCATTTTCATGGAAATGACCCCCCCAGGAAAAAAGAACATGAAGGGGGGAGGGGAAGTGAATCACTTACCCCTCCCAATTTGAACCCCCCCCCCGCAAATGCTGCACCTATCCTTCTGAAATTTTGCTGTTTTTTTTTTTTAAACAAGGGCCAGGTTTATGATATATGTCATTTTCATAACAGTTGTCCACAAAAAATGTAAGGAAATAAGCACGTCCTTTGTGCAGAAGCCCGCAAAATAAAATGCTGCTCTCTTTTTAATTTCAATTATAACAGAAACAAAAAGGGGGGGGACAGCAATTACAACAGCAACAACACATAGCAAAAAAGGGCTATCCATTCACAATACCATTTGACAATATCAATAATAAAATATCATAATAAAAATAAAATATTGATATTATTAATATCAATAATAAAAACTGAAGAAACAGAAGAAAAAAAGAATTCTGCACTTCTTTTTCAAATATATACTTTAATATAAGCAGTCCATATACAGTCAGGGCCAGAAATATTGGAACAAGGATAACTGTTTTGGCAGTTGGCCTCTGCACACCACCACATTGAAGTCGAAAGGAAACACACCCAGATGGGAGTGAAGTCAGAACTTTCAGCTGTGATTCAAGGGGTTTGACAAACGTGGGGCACTATCCATTCAGGAAGTACAGCCAGTGGCATACACGCACACCCAGCATTGGTGGCTCATAAGTAATGGAACAAACCAACATCATTTCAAACTTAAGGATTGCCTTTAATACCTGGATGAAAATCCTTTGCAGTCAATGACTGCCTGAAGTCTGGAACCCATGGACATGACCGAATGCTGAGTTTCCTCCCTCGAGATGCTTTGCCAGGCCTTTACTGCAGCTGCCTTCAGCTGCTGCTTGTTTGTGGGTCTTTCTGCCTTCAGTCTTGTCTTCAGTAAGTGAAAAGCATGCTCTATTGGGTGGAGATCAGGTGGCTGACTTGGCCATTGAAGAACATCCCACTTCTTTGCCTGGAGAAACTCTTGGGTAGCTTTTGCTGTATGTTTTGGGTCATTATCCATCTGCAATATGAAGCAGCGTCTTATCAGTTTGGCAGCATTCGGCCGAATCTGAGCAGAAAGTATAGCCCTCTACACTTCAGAATTCATCCTGCTGCTTTTATCAGCAGTCAGGTCAGCAATAAACACCAGTGGCCCGGTTCCATTGGCAGCCATACATGCCCATGCCATAACACTACCTCCACCATGTTTGACAGATGATGTCATATGCTTTGGATCATGAGCTGCTCCTTTCCTTCGCCATACTTTTCACATCATTCTGGCACAAGTTAATCTTGGTTTCATCAGTCCAAAGAATCTTATTCCAGAACTGGGCAGGCTTTTTTAGGTGTTTGCTGGCAAAGGCTAATCTGGCTTTTCGGTTCTTGAGCGTTACCAGTGGTTTGAACCTTGTTGTGAAGCCTCTGTATTTACATTCATAAAGCTGTCTCTTGACTGTAGATGATGACAATGGCATGCCTACCTCTGCAAGAGCGTTCTTGACCTGGCTAGATGTTGTGAAAGGGTTCCTCTCCACCATGAGCAGAATTCTGCGGTCATCCCCTTTAGTTGTCTTCCGTGGTCTGCCAGGCCTTTTGCTGTTGCTGAGCTTGCCAGTTGATTCCTTCTTTTTTAGGATGTTCCAAACTGTTGTGTCGGCTACTCCCATTGTTTTTGCTATCTCTGATGGGTTTATTTTGTTTCCTCAGCCAAATGATGGCCTCCTTCACTCGCATGGACACCTCTTTGGACCTCGTGTTGGGAATTCCAGTGAACAGCTACTAAATGCAAATGTAACACTCAGAACCAGCTCCAGGCCTTTTATCTGCTTGATTGGTCAGGGCGTACCCAGGAAACAGGCCACACCTGGCCATGCAGCTGCTTGTCAGCCATTCGTTCCATTACTTATGAGCCACCAACAATGGGTGTGTGTGTGTATGCCACTGGTTGTCCTTCCTGAATGGTTAGTGCCCCACTTTCATCAAACCCCTTGAATCACAGCTGAAAGTCCTGACTTTGTTCCCATCTGGGTGTGTTTCCTTTCCACTTCAATGTGGTGGTGTGCAGAGGCCAACTGCTGAAGCAGTTATCCTTTCCATTATTACTGGCCCTGACTGTATCTCAATAAGCATCCTTACAACATTGACCTCAAATGCAGCAAGATTAGTAAGATCTTCAGACCCTTGGATGATAGGAGGTGGGTGTTTATCTTTGCAAGCTTGTAATATGAGTATCCTTGCAACTGTAAGGGCTCTCAAAGTCCACTTTTGCTGTTCATCTGTTAATCCCCACATCACGGGAATATAAAAACTTATGAACACCCACAATTATCATAGATCTTTCAAGAACAAAATTTATATGAGCAATGCCTTCCAACCAAAAAGAAGCCATCACAGGGCACACCTACATCATATGCCTCAATGAGGTATTGCCCATATTACATCATCAGCATTGAACAGAGCTAGCCAACATCTTCTTAACAAGCATTTGTGGTGTCTAATATACACGAAACATCATTTTTTATTGAATCAGCCTCAATTTTAAATCTATAGAAATAGTACATATAGAAACTAGGGCAGAGTTGCATTGATTAGGCTTTATGGGCATTCTAATTCCTTATTCCATTCCTCTCTAACATTCTGAACATCCAATTTATTACATCCCAAAAGCCATTTAAATACACAAAGCTCCCTGCATCTGTTTATCTGAAATTTGGTGGGCTTGATCCCCTCGGAAGGGGAAACTATCCCTGCAAATTTCATCCAATTCTGCTAAGAAATAAAAAAGTTATCAGGAGTTCCCTTTCTTTAAAAAAATCTATAAATTTGAATACATGTAGTACAAAACCCCTACACCTATTTGTCTGAAGTTCAGCAGGCATAGTCCACTCATAAAGGATTGCTATACCTACAAATTTATCCAATTCTGACAAACAGAAAACAAGTTATATCCATTTGTTGATTTCTAATGACAGTCAATAGGAAGCATGAAGATTTGGATTTCCAAATTGAGATTCGGATTCAGGCAGCCTTTGAATCAGTCCAAGCTGGATCAGACCATCAGGTTCTGAACTGAATCTTGTGATCGGTGCACATCCCTAATTTTCAATCAGTTGTTCCTTCAGCTTCAAAATGGCATGTTTGATTGATTGATTGCATTTATACCCCGCCTTTTTTCCTCTTGCAAGGAACCCAAGGTGGCTATGTGGTAGAGCCTGCAATTAGGGCTCCAGAGGGTGGCACATTTGGGCATTTGCTAGGGCCCCTGAACCAACAGAGGTCCCACTGCCCTAACAATGCTACCATTTCCATTTTACACAAAGAATCCAGGGCAACCAGATGTAGGCTAAGATAATTCTCATTGCACCTCCAATCTTTTCTAAATTAGGGGGTCCACTAAGGGTGCCATGCCCAAGGGCCCCCCCCCCCAAATCTTGGAACCAGCACCACCTACGTCATATATATCAGGGTATATGTCATTCAGCATGGATGGTAATTCAATTCATGGAGTCACAAGCCTCTATAAAATAATGTTTAAACAATTCTATGTTTCCTGTACTATTACTCAGTTATTTTCTTACAATTTATGTTATTTCAATATGTTTCCTCCTTTCTCATACAACTTCTCAGTTCTTAGTGCCTTAAAAAAATCCTTGACCACAATTTTCTTCTTAATTCAATATTTATTCTCTGCCGATTTATACCATTGAAAATAATACAATAACTTTAAAATAAACAAAATCCAAGAATTTTTTCCTTCATATCTAGAAATGTGGTTGCATCATGAACGCAACAATTAAACAATAAAATGTAAGGTTGTTCACTGGGTGGGTTGAGTATCAACTGATCCCCTCAATATTATGTGTTTGGAGATGCAAGTAAGGCAGACATATTCCATTTGAAGTGATCAGTCATTCTACCTGAGCCATATGTCTATTCACACCTCTCCTAAAGAGAACTTTAGCCAGATTCCGTCTGAACATCAGGAAAAACTTCCAGACTGTTAGAGCAATACGACAATGGAACCAATTACTTAGGGAGGTGGTGGGCTCTCCCATACTGGAGGCATTCAAGACGAGGCTGGACAGCCACCTGTCAGGGACGCTGTGACTTGGATTCCTGCATTGAGCAGGGGGTTGGACTCGATGGCCTTGTAGGCCCCTTCCAACCCTACTATTCTATGATTCTATGAACTTGATATCTAGGCAATCCAAAGAGTGACAGAGGCTCCTGTTTTCAGATATGCTAATATAGCAGCATGTCAGTGTACCCCAGGAGGTCTGAATCCTGTTCAGTGTCACAAAAGATGCTGGAGCACAGCACTTGGGTGATATGATTCAGCTGCCATGTTGTGCAACAAAGTGTCTTGAGTCCTCTTGAGAGACCCTCAGCTGAGAAATGTGTGTGTGTGTTGCTCTTGGATCTAGGGCAGGAGAGGGGAACCTCCAGCCTGCCAGAGTTCCCAGGGCCTGTGGAGCTTCCCTGGGTCACCATGACCCCTTTCCAATGCCTCTTTCATCCTCCTTTGATCTTCCATCCAGATTGCCAAGCAGTGATCATTCTGTTTTTCCATCCACTTCATCAACACCCTTGCTCTCCACTCATACAAATCTGTCACATGCTACTGGTCCATTTAACCCATTCTGACAGATAAGCAACACTTCTTCAGCATCTCAGAAAGGGGTCTTTCCAAGCCCTGCTGTTGGAGATTCTTTAACCAGGGGTGCTATGGAGTGAATCAAAGACTTTATGCACAAGGGGCCTGTGCTCTGTCTGAGCCCCCCTCCCCTGCCACCATGCTCCTTCTGTTCCCCCCAGAACAATGTGTATTTGTGCCTTCCACTCTGCTCATGCAAACTCAATTGTGATGGAAGGAGACAGACTCCCACATTTACACTGGGGTTGCGTGTGCTCCATTTGGGGCACTTCTAATTTTCCTGATCCATTCATTGTCTTGAAGATGTGGAGACTTTTGCTAAGTTGCTGCATGGGGTCTGGTCACACATTTAAGACTGATAATTCCAGCAATGCTCTTGTAAGGAAATAGAACAGCCTTTCCCAACCTGGTGCCCTCCAGATGTCTGGGGTAATGGGAGTTGTAGTCCAACACCTCCAGAGGGGGCCAGGTTGGAGAAGGCTGAGGTGGAGGGTAGGAAAGATGCTTCAGTCGATTTGCTATCTTCACAAATCACTTTCTGCTCCTTATTGACCAAAGAGCACTTCCTCTTCTTCTTCTTCCTTTGAGCCTCTTCATTAGCAGGAATGGTCTAGCGATAACAGCTCTTTTAAAAATCCTCATATAGTTTCAAACAACGGAAAGGCTCTTTCAAAAACCCAAACAAGCTCACATGCAACACTGGAAGTCTATGTCTAGAATGACAAACACAGGAAATTAAATGCAACACTAGGTTACAATAGCTGAAAGAATCAGACACAGATCAACCCAAATAAGGGCACATAAAATGTCCCTCCCTCGCACATTACAATTTGTCTACATGAAGAATGCGAGTCAACTGGTTATGGATTTCAAAAAATTCTATTTAACACAGATTAACATAGCACTTGAATACATGTTATTGGACAGCTGGGGCATTTGTCTCTCATCAACACCCTTATCTCTCCCCATTGCCTTCCCATATCATTCCAAGTCCACTAATATCATAAGAACACGAGAAGAGCCGTGTTGGATCAGAACAAGGGCCTGTATCATCTAGGATCCTGTTTCTCATAGTAGCCACCCAAATGCCAATGGGAAGCCCACAAGCAAGATGGGACTACAATAGCACCTTCTGTTTATGTTCAGAAGCATACTGTTTCTGATACTGGAGTAACATACAGCTATCATGGCTAGTAGCCATTGAAAGCCTTATCCTCCAAAAATGTGCCTCAACTCTTTTTAAAGCTGCCTAAGCTGGTACCACATTTTATGGTAGCATTTTCCATAGTTTATGTGCTGTGTGAAGAAGAACTTTACTGTGCCTTTGCCTTACTTTTGTATGGCTGTACCAGGTAGGGGAAGCACACTGTAACACATTTTGTTCCCCATCCAGGCTGGGAGGGCCCACTGAGAGGGCAGAAGGTATGGGGATGATCAACTGAATGGGATGGAGAGGCAATAATGGTGAAGATGCTGTGGAACGGAGGGAAAGCACAGAGCTCTGAATATCAAAGGAGGACACAAAGCTTGACCTCAACTTGGGCATCTTGGTGAGAAGGGCTGGCCCTGAACCGCATCTGTAGTAGCCATTTCCATACCCCATGCCTCTGTTCAGTTGAAAGTTGGCATCTTTTTCTGGCAGGGTCCCATATCTTCAACAATTACATAACAGGCAGAAATTGAACAGGTGCAGTTTCCCTCAGCAGTCAGTAAATGCTATAAAAGGTTTTGCCTATTGAATTTCAGCTTGTCATGCAGGAAAAAGACTCCTGCCAGAAAAAAAATATGGCAACTCTTCTATAGGACATAGGATTCCTCTTCAGTCAAAGATCTCTGCCAGGTCTGGTCCCCTGAAGGCATGATTCTCCCATATCCTTGCTAACTGTATTGCGTCTGCTTTGTCAGGCTCTGTTTTCTCACACTTCCAGCTGCAGCACAAAAGTGTCACATTGAGGGTTATTGGGGACTCCTGATGCAGACATCTGTAATGTGACTTTAAAGCGGGGATGGAGAAACTTCCTTATGTCAAGGGCTGCATTCCCTCAGGGGAGTATCTCAGAGCCCATGTACAAGGAATGGGGGTGGGGGTGGCAGTGGGCTGGGTGAAACCAAACATGGGCAGGGCCAGAGCTGGGGTAGGGCCACCCATTTTCTTTCTGCCACCCCCTTCCTCTCTGTCACCCTTCTTTACTTTCTCCCTTCTCTTTCTCTCCCTTCTGTTTCCCCCAGAGCTTCTCTACACAAGGCTGTTAATCAGCTATTAATTGGCTGCATCTACTTTTGATTTTCCTTGCAGAATTGAGATTGGAGCACTACCCAAGTAGCATTTCCTTTCCTGCTTTTCTGATACATAACCTCTAGGTGGCACTGTGGTATAGCAGAATACCACAAACAAACAAGAGAAAATAGCACTTTCTTTCACTTTCACAATTAAATGCCACATTTTCCCTGCTCTAAAAAAAAACTCCCCCGAAGTGCTGGTTAGACACAGAAGTGGAACTGGAGAGTCACATTGTCTAAGGAACCTGCAACAACTGTGAGTAAGGTGTTTATAAATGCCTCATGCAGAAAAGCCCCCACTCCCTCTCTCTTCCCCTTATTTCTCCCCTCTTCTCTTTCTCTCTCTTTTCCTCTGTCCTTCCCTCCCCTGATGAAAATCACCCCCTCTGCAGCGATTAGGCTTAGGAAAAAAAGTGAATGGGGCCTTTTTTCCTAATTGCCGTGGAGGGGCAAGGAGATGCTGCTGTCTGGATTTAAAGGCACTGTGGGCCACATCCTGCCCAGGGGACAGAGCTTCCTCACCCCTGCTTTAAATGATAGTATTGTTTAAAATCAGGTTGAGTTTAATTTGGGCCTTTGATTTTCAGTCTCCATTTCAGTACTCTGTGCTTTGTTCTGTTACTACCTTTGAACTGATTGTCAATGAGCGCAGGGGTGCTCACTTGCTTCCGTCTGCTTCCCCATTTGTTTCAGTTGAAGAGGCAGCTCATAGCACATAGCATGCAGCCCTCTTCAGGTGCTTGGGACTCCTCTCTGTATTCAATTGCAGATGCAGGCTGTGCCCCCAACCATACATGCATTTTGTAGGAGTGCCAATACTGTATGAAGACTATACACAGGGCTGCTTCCCCTTGCTTGTGATTCTTCTTCACCTGTATGAAATCATGGAGTTGAGGCATCTATGTAAACAATCTTACATTTGGTCCCAGCCCAACCCAGCCCCAATATGCCCCAATGCATTGTTGTCTGTTTAATATCCTGTACCATCCCCCTCCTTGTAAGACCTCTGGGAGACTGCTGGAGCCAGATTCTTCAAAGTCCCTGGTTTTATCTGCTGCAGCTTTTACTTATCTTCTTCTTTTTGCAGACTGGAATGTCAGAACTTCCATTTTATACTTATCCCTATTATTATTTTTATCACTGCAGCTCAGGAAAGACACAAAGCCACTTTGGATAGGGACATGATGATGAGATTACCCATTTCCCTATGTTCTGATACAAAAGGAACTCCTGGAGAGAGAGAGAGAGAGAGAGAGAGAGAAGAAAGAGAAAGAGAAAACACCCTCTGAATATTTTCTATAGCTCTGCAAACAGGTCTCCCCCAGCAGAAGGGCCCACAATCTTAAACAGTGTCTCCTTGCTTGCTTGCTGTTTCGGCATAAATGCAGCCCATATTGGAGTAAATAAACAGCCAAGCAGTGTCCCAGACAATGGGCCTTGGCGATGAATTAATAAACTCTGCCTCTCGCATTAGCAGACTGTGACTGGAACTGGCAGGAGTCCCTGGCTGGACTCCAGAAACTATTATTACTAGACGGAGCCAAAGGAGACTTGGCACGAAGCAGGGCCCACAGCTGGAGATTAGGTAACAGAGTCGGAGCGCTCAGAGAGCTGCCAGGGTGTTGGCCATTGTGCCTGAAGAGAGGGTCAAAATTCTGTTTCTAAAGCTCAGAGCTGCACGCACACATTACCTCCGTAACGCGCAGCAGTACAGCCTGTAACAGCCGCAATTTTCTTTTCTTTCTTTTTTATAAGGAAAGGGATCTGTTCTTCCATGCACTGTGGGGTGCTTACACCAGCAATTTATCTCCAGCAAACTGAAGTGACATTGGAAATGCTTGCCAGCGTATGCTTTGCACTTCTCAGGTGATAGTTTGGTTTCAGATTCAATTAAGTTACATTTGGCACTTCTGAGCTTCCTGGGGAAAATCCATAGGAAATGGGTAATGTGGTCATTACCTTTATATAAAGGTTCATTTTCAATTAGAGTGGCCATGTGTCCTCCTCTACAGAGGACAGACCTCTGTTTGAAGGCATCCTCTATTGAAGGGCTGTCCAGCCAATGCTGGTTTAAAGATTGAAAACCATGCGAAGGGAGAGCAGGAGCCTTGAAGTTGCCCAAGTTAGCACCTGGACAGCAGACTGAGCAAGTCACCTGGTCACAGCCTTTCCCACTATGGTAAGGTGTATAATTTACAGCCATTATTTTCCAACAGTACATTAGCACATGCGCATTTTAGGCAAATGTGTGTCTTCTTTTGCCCTAGTTTTTGGTGATGTGTAGGTGGCCACCAAATTTTCAGTGCATCCTCTGATGACATGCTAACTTTGTAGGCACGGTAACTATTTTCTAAGCCCAGAGGTACTTCCAGATGAAGCTTTTATTGTGTCATCACCCTGCCTCATTCTCCTTAATTTTGGGGTGGGGATGGGACCAACATCGCCATCTTTCACTTGTAACTCTTCCGCGATTTCCCATCGCTTCTTCCATTTTTTTTCTTACCGCAGAAAATCCATTGAGGAGAAAAAGACAATAGCTGCACAGTGCCTTCTAATTGGTAGCATAAGGAGCCCTTGGTCTAGAAGCCTCCCAGTTGGTGTGAACTGAAAACTGTGTGGCCTGTTTTCCAGCTGTACCTGTTTCTTCATTGCAATATGGTGAGTGATTTGTTGGGACACAGAGTGAGCATGAAAGCTTGCAGCAGCTAAGACTGGGGTCCAAAGTACAGAGTATGGACTGGTAGGGTGACCAGACTCATGACCAGAAGAAAAGAAAGACTCGGCTTCTATCTTTAGAGCCAAACTACACACTGCAATGCAGCCATGTGCAACGTGAGCTTGACAACAGCTTATTCACTGCAAAGCATCTCCAGAAAATGTTCATTTGCAGTGAAGAAGAGCAGGGAGAGGGGATGCCTAGCACTTCCTTTGTCTGCTGTTCTTGCCGTGAAACCCCTCTTCCAGCTGATTTTACCCTCATTGAGGTACCAGACCTTTATTTACCTAGGAAAGGCAGGTCTAGAACCCCGTGGAGAGGAGGGGGCGCAGCGTCAGGGAGGGGGAATTTCAAGGGAAAAGCAGTAGCTTGGAGAAGAGTTCAGCATAACCATGCTGCCAGTGCTCCATTGCAAATGACCCTCTCCCCAGATGCTTTGCAGAAGAGAAGCGGCAGTTAGACAGACATGACATGCGGCTGCATTGTAACAAGCAGTGTAAGAATTTGAGCCAGTGCGGCTTTTTGCATCCCTGCATGACAAGTTACCAAAACATCCTACTACACAACTGTTAAAGGCACAGAGATCCTGTCCGCCTTAGTCATTGTATATGCCTTGCATTTCCTCTTTGTAAAACCAACCCTCCAAACTGCTTTTTATGTGTGTTTAAAAGATATTGCAGATAATCTGCAGCGGGGATCCTGCAAACAGTACCTTTCTAAATTGAGGAGTGGGGGAGGATCATCTGTGCACGACCCTCTGGATTCCAGCCTAATCATAAGAACATCCTTTTAAATGTGCATAGCACTAAATATTTAGAAATTAACAGGTCTGCACATAGCACCAGAACATTGTGGAGTAACTCACTCTCATTCTACTAGCCTTGGGATACATACTTGTCAACACCCTGAAAATATAAAATAAGGACCTTTTGATTCAACTCCTTGGCATCCTCCAGTGCCGAGCCCTCTGCCCTGCTGCCCCTAGCACAATTGTTATTGCCTTCAATGGCTTAATACATAGATAATCTGCCCTGCTGATCAGACCCTAATACTGCCCACTATGTTTTTTAAATCTTACCATGCATGTGCAGTTCAGCAGAATGGCCACCACACATAAACAAACATGGTGGCACTCTGTACATGCGCTGTTAAGAACACACTGGTTAGCAAGCGGGCAACCCTCCAAACAAAATGACAGGTGGTGAGTATAGAAGATTAAAATACAAAATATGAGGATGACATATTGTCATAAAAATGGATAGTCTTCTCCTCTAAGTGGGAAAGTTGGCACATGGGTAGCTATCATCTGCATCTAATTGAGGTCCATGGCAAAACATCCATTGGTTTTCATGGCTGTGGATTGTATTCCAAGTGCTTGTAAAATATTCTATTTTTATCTTTTGAATATTGGAGAGGAACAATCTATAACCCCTCAGTCATACTGCAGGAACATTTGATTCTATTTTTATGGGGAAGCAAAGATGATGAAGTTCCATATTTATAATGAAAGGTTACATAGGGAATAGCGTTTTGCTCTGTAGGGCCCTGGCTGGGACATGAAACGCTGGAATCTAGGCACCTGGCCTAAAGACTTGGGGAAGGAAATATATTATGCTGATTTGTAGTGGTCCTCTCTGACTCCTTGAAAAGGAGCACTTCCTGCCTGCCACAGCTGAAAAATGATCACCAGAAGGCATGGCCCTTTAGAAACAGTGTCATAAACATGGAGAAAGTGAGAACACATTAGGAATCATTAACAGAACACATAGAAATGCACAGGAGAAAGGAACCTACACATGTATTTGAAGTTTTAACTTAATTTATGAACCTGCTAGTGGCCAACATCCAATGCATTTTCCCAGTGAATCACACAGATGATATATGAAATGCAGGTAGAAGAACAAAACAAAAGTCAATTTCTAACTAAAATTGCAACACAAATCTCAAAGGAAGTAAAAGTTCTTTCTTCTGAAGGAATTTTTGTGAACACCTTCTGCAACTGTATGTGTGTGTATATGGAATTTAAATATGTTGTGGGAGGCAGTATAGATCAGGGGTGAGCAGAACGTAGATCTCCAGTTAGTTTGGACTTCCACTCCTCGAAGCTCCTGCCAGCATGACCAGCGCTCAACAATTCTGAGAGTTGAAGCCCCAAACATCTGAATATCTACTTTCTGGTCATCCCTGGTATAGATCCATATAAAATGTGTGAAGTACAGAGCTAATAAGCTATTTCATTCATTACCTGAGCAGTGTGGGGGCAGTTTTCCATGCCATTCCAGCGACAGCATCTCTATCAAGCAGACATGTGGACTGGGTATGTTCATTGTATCTGTTTACATTTATACCCCGCCTTTCCATAAAAAATGGCCAAGGCCAACAATAAAATCTACAACAGAAAGTAATGTTTGATATTCAGCTAAATGACTATCTCACCAAATTTTTCCTAACACAGGAAATGACTGACATGTCACTGACTTACATGTCGTAAAAGTGATAGACATGGCCACTTTCTGTACCAACGTTGCTGACCCAAATGGATGGGGCACCTTTGGCATGGAAAGTGACTTACGTAATTTGCTCATCTAGGAGCATTACTTAAGATTCCTGGGGGCGGGGGGTGGAGAGATTCTTTACATTTTTGAGATTAAACTGCAAAAAAGCCAAAAACAATCTTAGAGCATTTGTTTTGGTTATGTTTTCATACCTCAGAATAACTATAGCAATCCTATCAGCCCAGATCGAACAGTCAGTATTTTTTTAAATAAAAGGGTTTGTACCCTGCGCATGCATATGTGGCCCATTTAATTATTTAGGCTGAAATCCTATACGCACCTGGGAGTAAGCCCCATTGAACTCATTGTTGTTGTTCAGTCGTTCAGTCGTGTCCGACTCTTCGTGACCCCATGGACCATAGCACGCCAGGCCTTCCTGTCCTGCGCTCTCTCCCAGAGCGTGCTCAAGTTCATATTCATTGCATCCGTGATGCTATCTAGCCATCTCATCCTCTGCCGTCCCCTTCTCCTTTTGCCTTCAGTCTTTCCCAGCATCAGGGTCTTTTGGGTTGTATCCAACTGTGTCTGCCAAGAGACTGGATGAGGCTAGTAGAACAAATTCTCCCTCCTCCCTGCAGCCCCCATATACCATTGAAATCTGGTCCAGAGGATAGGAGAACCCTCCAGAGCAGATTTGGGGGGGGGGCAGGGTGAGGAAAGGGAAGACCCATTGCGTGAGCAGATATCTGCTTGCATGACGTTGTATGTCGCCCAATATGTTACTTTTAAAACCACACAAAATAAAAACAGTAGTTTGCAAAGTAACAAACAACAATTGATTGCAACTTAGCTTTCTATTTTGGCCATCATTTTCTTTTGAATTTCAGATTTCCAATGTCTATATTCTTGTAATGTATCTCTGTTATTCATATTGTTGTATGAGTACTCTCCTGTGCAAAGATGTTCCTGCAAGTTTTATGTAGGTTTTGTTTTTATTTTTTGTGGAATATTATGCTGCAAGTGAAGGCTGTTTAATGTATTTGATGAAATTTGGGGCAGGGTGGGTGTGTTGACTCTGATAGTATGAAGTATGGATCACACTACAATGCTTACCATGATTTGTGAAATGCAGAACTTCTTGTTATCCCTCCAGACATACATCTAAACCCCCAAAGTTACCCCACCACCTTTTGGGGAGGACAGATGCATATCCAAATCCTCAAAGGCACCATCCAACCATGGCTGTATCCAGATCTAACTTCAAAAGATACTCCATGCATTTGGACCACGCCAAATGCCTATCCAAATCCCCAAAGTCACCCCTCTTTGTAGGCCAAGAAGGCCTGTTGCTTATCTAAAGCTAGGTAACCCAGTCCTTTGACCAACCAAAGACAAATGCCAATCCAACTGAACCTCAAAAGTCACTCCAGTTTTTAAACCAAGGTAGACACACATCTGAAATATAGCTGAACTTCTTTGTGAAAAGCCTAATACCTATCTTAACTTCAAAAATTATCCCTCTCATTTGTCCCAGGCCAGACAGCCATTTATTTTAGAAATCCCCAAATTACCCCAGTTTTTTGGCCAATGTGTAACCCAGACATCAACCCATTCCTTTAAGCAAGACCAGATACTGTCCAAACCCTAAAAGGCCCTCTCCCTTTTGGTGGAAGCCAGATGCCCATCCAGATCCCAAATGCCCTTTAGACCAGGCCAGATACCCATCTGAACCCCAGCCCTTTCCCTGCTGTTCTAATTTGCTATTTGCATGGAGTTACTTTTCTTTGGGGAAGCATTCAAAACTGTTACAACCTCTCACAAGTAATCTGAAGTGGTACAGGCCACTCTAACACCTCAGGATTCTACTACTTCATTCCGATGCATGCATATGTAGCATCAGCTGAGTAATGTACATGGAGCTGCCTTTGAAGAAAGTTTGGAAACTTCAGCTGGTCCAGAATGCAACCGATGGAGTCCTTGTTAGGGCTAGATGGTAGGATTATGTAACACCAGTTCTGTAGTAGCCACACTGGTTCCTGGTGCAGTTCTGGGCCCAATTCAAAGGGCTGGTTTTGACCTTTAATGCTTTGAATGTCTTGGGCCCAGGTTATTTGAAGGATAGCCTACACCCTTATGAACTTGTCCATAGGTTAAGATAATCGTGGGAGGCCCTACTTGCTGACCTGCCTTTAAGATCTGTAAGGTTGTGGACACTAGAGATGGAGCCTTCTCAGTGGTGGCCCCTGCTCTGTAGAACTCCCTCCCAAGAGATCTATGAATGGCCTCATCTGTTGCTGTTTTTAAGAGGGTTCTTTAAAACATATTTGTTTTATTTAGCTTTCAATTGAAGGGGCTTCTTAAATTATACATGTTACTTTTGCTACTCATTTATTTTAAATTGGTTTTAAAATTAATTACTGAGTTAATTTTTTTATTGATATACAATTGTATGTTCTGTACTGTAGACCACCTTGAAAAGACTGTAGTCTTGAAAGGTGGCTAAGAAATGCATGAAATAAACAATAAATAAATAATGTACATACATGTGAAAAACTGCACTTGTGTGGACAGGGAGCCTTTCAAGCACATCGCTTATACATTGTTTATAGCAGAGCAGAAGGTAGACATCCAGATGTTTGGGATTTCAACTCCCAACTGCCAGCATGTCCAATGATTAGGAATGCTTGGCACTGAAGTCCAAACTAGCTAGGTAACTACTTTCTGCCCACCCCTGGTTTATAGCACCAAGCATACTATTTATTTTATTATTTTATCTATTACATTTCTATACTGCCCAATAGCCGAAGTGACTATTTGTCTCTAGTTGATGTTTAAAAGGAGAAGGTTATTTTCCAGTGCAAGATCAGTGAGAGGAAATCTTATAAACTCCTCTGATTTCATGAGATTTCTTCCACTTGCAGTGTCAGTCCAGCTTCCAACATTTCGATGGCATTAAACCAGTCTTTAAATGCAGGACATCTGTCAACCCAACCAGCAACCATTTCTGGATCTAGCTATTGTTTGCTCGGCTTATCTCTAATTAAAAAATCCATGCTCCGCCTCTGTTTCCCACTTCCTGCCCCGGACCCTGGTGTGTTTCACTTTTCCTGCTTTATCCCTCCTTAGGATTACTGCCTCCCCACCCACCCCACTTAACTGTCTGTCTTTTATTTTCCATCACCCTCTTACTGTTCCCTTCTTCTTGTCTGTCATATAGTTGCTCTTCCATAGGCTCTTTTTCCCCAATTAGTTCTCCTGAAGCTCACCACAGATTTCTCTCCTCCACATAAATAATTGTAATAAATAAAATAATACATAATGATTTGCAAGCAAGACTACGGTGTGATACACCATGGCCCTACCTGCTGCTGTGCCATAAACATCCATATACCTGCCTTCCTCCACAGTTTTTATCTTTCTTGAGTCCTGACCCTTTAAAAAGAATGGGTTGCTTTAGGTTTTGCTTATAGCTTCTTATGTGAGAGATAGAATGATGGATTTTTTTTTAAGATTTAAAAAGCAGGAGCGGGGAGGGATTGGAGCAGGGCAGTGGAGATCAGGGAGGGGAAGGGTTAACCTTTCCCATGCTGTTTTATTATTTGAATCTCTGCCCCATTCCCAAAGCTCTTATGTGGGGAAAAGACAGGTAGTTGTATTGCAACCCTTACATAATGACAAAATGGCCCCTCTAGGTTTCCTTCTGTTTTTAACAAGTTCAATCACACACGCACACACACACACACACACCTCACACATTCAAGGAACACACAAGGGTGGATATGGGGCCATGTGGGCTAGCCATGATACACCCAGTGGCCACACCCCTCTGCCTTCCACACATTTGGTGCGTGTGAGAAAGGGCCGTATGCGCATCCCAGTACACAGAGATAGATGCCCTAATGAGAATCCCCGCTCCTGGATAGAGGATCTCTACATAGGGGAGCTGGGGGTGGTGACGGCCGACAGAAAGCTCTGGCGTGGGCTGGTCCATGAAGTCATGAAGAGTCGGAAGTGACTGACCGAATAAACAACAACACATAGGGCATGGAGGATCTCTGTGAGCTTTACACGAGCCCTACACAAAGAGCTTTTCCCTTCCTACTTTTCTGCTACATAACCTTTAGGTGGCGCGGTCCTATAGCAGAATATCGCAATTACACAAGTAGGAAAATACCTTTTTTTTTGCTTTCAGAAACAATACTCCATTTTCTCTGCTCTAAAAAACCCTGGGAAAATGCTCTTTAAAAACAGAAGCAAGACTCTAGGTTCTCAACATCATCTAAAGAACCCATAAACAACCACGAGTAAAGAATCACAAATGCACAATAAGTTTGATGTTGGCAAGCAGCTTGGTAGCAGAGCAGACACAGCCATCCCGCATGGTACTTGGCAGCCTTTGGTATGTCACTTTAAGAAACTCAGCCAGAGCCAAGCCAGGCAAAGGCATGAAAACATGACAGGACAATTGACCAAGCAATTCTGCCCAAAGCCTAGCATTTCTAAAGGTCACATATGCAAGGCTAAATCAGCAAAACCACTCAGATCAGAACTGCACCATAATCAAGAGCCCTAGGTCTGGTAATCGGATTACCAGATATGCAAGCATATTCCAGCCTTGGAGGGATCTTTCCCAGGTATGATCTAATTGCAGGTCCAACTGCAGACCCAGACCGGGGATTTCCCAACATTTTGGAAAAGATCATGACTTTGATTGACTTTAGGCGCAGCATCGCCTTGATCAGTCTTGCCCATCCTAGCTCACCCTTCTGACATTTGCGATGGCTCTTGCAGAGTCATCCCCAACCTTTTGCTGACAGCCCAGGACTGCTATTGACTCTACAGGAGAGTCTTCCTCTCGCCTTTTGCATTATTGTCATGTTTGGCGCTTTTCGTCCCTTTGAAGCCTTTGTGAAGCTGGCGTAAGAACCAAGGCTCCAAGCCCTCAGTGTTCCAGTTAATCCAGCCAGTACCAGGCTGCTGAAATCACTCGTTGCGGTTCCTCGGCATCCCAGGGTGAGGCTCCACACTGCTGACATCATTGGGTTTCCTGGCTGCTCTGCTCTCAGCAGGGTTCCATACTCATTCCTTGGTGCGTGGCAAATTCTGGAGTTCCAGGGGCTTGACATCCAAATCAGTCTGCTTGCTTCCATTGGCCCTTGCTTGCCCAGAGGAAATCACTAAGCCAAGGAACTCCATTTCCATCAATCCTGATTCACTCCCTTTTTGCCCAGGCTTCCCAGAGTCTGGCCACCTGAGTCCCTGCTTTAGCAAAGCAGACACCCGCTACAACATCTAAACCATTAGTGCAGCACTGTTTTGGGGGGGGGCAGATTGTCCCCCACCAGGCCCACCATGGGCCAGATGATGTCAGGGGACATGGCCCCACCCCCTGAAATCATTCGCCCCCCTTCTTTTCTCTTTATTCTGTACTGATGTGGGGCAGCGGGACTTGGTGGTGCACCAGCAGGAGAATCCCTGCTATGACCTCCAAGCTGAGATCCCTCCGAGGGGATTCTGCCTGTGGAACCTCCCAGGGTTCCTCAGTGGGCTTGGAGGGTAAGCCCTGCCCCCTGGAGAAACCTTGGGAGGCTCCACAGGTTGGATTAGGGTTCCCTGTGTGCCAGATCCAGCCTGTGGTCTAGAGGTTCTGCATCCTTGTTTTAAACTGTGACCTAACTGTGACCAGCGGCTGGTTATGGCCACAAATTACAACTGTGTTAGTTTGGTTGGGAGTGATTGTTGGATGAGTGGAGTGTATGTGTTGAATGGGTGATTGTATATTTGAATGGTGGGTGGCTGTGGAGAGTGTGTGGGTATTTTTATGGCAGTAAGGATGTGCCTAGGAGACTCTGATACAGGGACCCATGGAGGGGGCACCACTATTCCAGTGACTTGGGGCAGAAGGAGATACGGCAGGAGGAGGGGGTTGGGTCATCAAAGTAGAATGGGCTACAGGTGTTTATACACTGTTCCCCTTCTACCCCCCTCCTCTAGCTCTCATTTAGCTGGTAGCTCTTCCACTGTGTCATCCTGTCTTGCAGTGCTGCTATTCAACGCCAGATCGGTCTGCAATAAGACTGCACTCATTCACGATCGTGGATGAGAGGACCGACCTGGCGTGTATTACTGAGACTTGGGTGGGTGAGCTGGGTGGAGCCAACCTGACTCAGCTCTGCCCACCTGGGTACTCAGTGTAGCACCAACATAGGTTGGAGAGCCGGGGCGGGGGGAGTTGCCGTGGGTCATAGAATTTCCATCTCTATCACCAGTTGACCACTCCACCTTGGAGCGGGCCTTGAGGGGTTGCACCTGGTACTGGGCCATAGAGACAGCTTGGGGATGCTGCTGGTGTACCGCCCACCCTGCTGCCCAGCATCCTCCCTGACTGAGCTGGCAGAGGCAGTCGCAAGTGTGGTGTTGGAGGAACCCAGGACGGTGGTTCTGGGTGACTTCAACTTCCATGCTGAGGCTGTCTCCGGAGTTCCAGCTCAGGACTTCATGGCCTCCATGACAACCATGGGGCTGTCTCAGTATGTCATCAGCCCAACACATGAAGCAGGGCACATCCTTGATTTGGTTTTTGCTCCAACTTGTGAGATGGGTAGTCTGAAGATTGGGGGGCTCCAAGTAACCCCATTGTCATGGTCAGACCATTTCCTGGTGAGATTTGAACTTATGGCGTTACTCTCCTCGTGCAGGGGTGGGGGACCTATTTGGATGGTCCGCCCCAGGAGACTAATGGAATCCAATGGATTTCTGAATGCTCTTGGGGATTTTCCAGTGGGGAGAGCTGGTGATCCAGCCAAGGCCCTAGCCTCACTGTGGAACAGTGAGATGCGGAGGGCCATCGACTTGATTGCACCTGAGTGCCCTGTCCTGCACTGTGGAGCCCGTTCTGCTCCCTCGTATACTGGGGAGCTGTGGTCAATGAAACAGGTTGGACGTCGGCTAGAGTGCAAATGGCACAAGACTCGAAGTGAAGATGACCAAGCACGCTCTAGAGTGCATAATCGTGCCTACTGCGTGGCTGTGCGGGCAGCAAAGAAGGTTTATTTTGCTGCCTCCATTGCGTCTCAAGTAGCTGTCCAGTGGAGCTCTTCCAAGTGCTCCGGTGGTTGTTAACATCTTCCCCAGTAAATGGGGCCCTGGCCCCGTCAAGGACCCACTGTGACCTTTTTCATTGCACTTTGAGGACAAAATCGCTTGTCTCCGCAGCAACCTTGATGCTGTTGTTAGTGCAGTACCAGTGGAAGTGACTGATGCCAGCATCTGCCCATTTTGTGGGATCAGTTCCAGTTGTTACAGTCTGATGATGTGGACAAGATGCATGCAATAAGGCAACCAACCACATGCCTTCTCAATCCCTGTCCCTCCTAGCTAATAAAAGCTATCAGAGGAGGTATGACTGGGTGGGTCCAGGGAGTGATAAATGCTTCCCTACGGGAAGGGGTGGTCCCTGCTGTCCTTAAGGAGGCAGTAGTGCGGCCACTCCTGAAGAAGCCCACCCTGGACCCAATGGTATTAGACAACTACCGCCCAGTCGCAAATACCCCTTTTCTAGGGAAGATACTTGAGAAGGTCGTGGCGGACCAACTGCAGGCACTCTTGGAGGATCCTGATTATCTAGACCCATTTCAATCTGGGTTTCGTCCTGGTTATGGGACTGAATCAGCCTTGGTCGCCTTGATGGATGACCTTTATCGAGAGAGGGACAGGGGGAGTGCAACCCTGTTGATTCTGCTTGATCTCTCATTGGCTTTTGATACCATCAGCCATGGTATCCTCTTGGATCAACTCCGTGGGATGGGTATTGGAGGCACTGTACTACAGTGGTTCTGGTCCTACCTACGGGGCCGATTTCAGAGATTAACATTGGGTGACTATTCCTCAGCCCCTTGGCAATTGAGCTATGGGGTTCCGCAGGGTACCATCTTGTCCCCAAATTTGTTTAACATCTATACGAAGCTGCTGGGAGCGGTCATTAGGGGTTTTTGAGCTAAATGCCATTGGTATGCTGATGACATGCAGCTCTATCTCCCTGTGACATCTGAATCAGGAGAGGCTGTGCAAGTCCTGAATCAGTGCCTAGACTCGGTAATGGGCTGGATGAGGGCCAATAGATTGAAGCTGAATCCTGGCAAGACAGAAGCCCTGTGGGTAAGTGGTTCCTGGGTCTGGGAGATAGGCTCATTGCCTGTTCTGGATGGGGTTGTACTCAGTCTGAAAGATCAGGTCTGTAGTCTGGGGGTACCCCTAGATCCATCATTGTCGCTGGAGGACCAAGCGGTCGCAGCGTCTCGGAGTGCCTTTTACCAGCTTCGGCTGGTTCACCAACTACAGCCTCTCCTGGACAGGGATAGCTTGACCATGGTGGTACAGGCATTAGTAACCACAAGACTGGATTACTGCGATGTGCTCTATGTGAGGCTGCTCTCAAGGCTGGTCCAGAAGCTGGAGTTAGTGCAGGATGCAGCAGCTCGGCTGTTGTCGGGAGCTGCCCCTTTTCAGCATGCAACTCCTTTGCTGAGGGAACTGCACTGGCTGCCTATTTGCTACCGGGCCAGGTTTCAGGTATTAGTACTAGTGTACAAAGCCCTAAACAACTTGGGACCAGGATACCTGAGAGAGCGCCTCCTTCCTTACCAACCTGCCTGGTCACTGAGGTCATCAGAGCGCATGTTCCTGGTGGTTCCACGTGGACCCATGGCCCAGTTGGAGTCCACCAGGAAAAGAGCCTTCAGTGTGGTGGCCCCCTTCCTGTGGAATTCCCTGCCTTTAGAGGTCAGGCAGGCGCCAACATTGTGTTCCTTCCAGCGCCTCCTGAAGACGTTGTTATTCCAAGAGGCCTTTCTTGCATGACCAGCCGTGGTTTGTTAAATTCCACTTTGTTGGGGTTTGTTTTTTAAAAAAATATTTTAACTCTTTTAACCTGTTGTTTTATTCTTTTATCATGTTGTTCATCACTCCGAAGTCTTTTGATGTGGAGCGGTATATAAATATTGTAAATAAATAAAACATAAAAACAGACCTATTTTTTCATGCTGAAACCTCAGGAGTTTCAGCACTCCCCAGTCTTCAGCTTCAAGAATAAAACTTCTGTCAAGGCTCAGGGAAAAGTATCTTTCAAAGCCCTCTTCTGTCTTCTGGAGGTTTTTCCATCTACAAATGGTAGCCGCCGCCTCTGTACCCTATTTCCTATTGTGTTCTAGTGTGAGTGTGTTTCAGTTGGGTCTATCTTTTCACTGTTTTTGGTCAGTAGCCCAGCTGGTTTGGTGCAAGCCTTCCTCTGGTTGACTAGTGGGAGAATTGTGGCTGGGCCTCCTTTGTTTGGGAATCTTCCCTATCTCCTTTATCATCCAGTTGACTTGCAATTGATCACTGATATTTTAGAATTCTGTAACTATCCTTTTACCAGCTAATTTCCCTGAAGTAGTCATCATATATTCCAATTCTTGTGTGCTTAATGAAATTCCCCGTTTTCAAAGAAACCTGTGTGTGTGAGTGACACTGGGTAACCTCTGCCAAGTTGAGCTATTGCCAAGGTGAAAAGGTACCTTAATGAAAGTGTCTCAGAACGTGTGCAAGTTTGTACACATGTCTAGAGAGCACATTTGGTAACTTCTGTGTAGGGGGGAGAGTTCATTGGCAGAGCACATACTTGGCATGCAAAAGGTCCCAGGTTCCATCCCCAGCATCTCCAGACTGGGAAAGATGTCTGTATAAAACCCTGGAGAACCACTGCCAATCAGCATCAACAGGACTGAGTTGGATGGATCAATGGCATGACTTGGTACAAGGCACCTTTCTATGTCCCTACATGCCTCCTGTCATGTGCACTGAATGTGCATGTCAGCTGGGTGAGTTAACTAAAGGGATGGGTCTAGCCTGCATGGTGCGATGACCCCCCCCCCCCGATGCACGTACTCACACATGTTCCTTAAATGTTTAGGGGAGGTTGTGTGCCCCGCGTCCTCCAAGGTTTCTCCCAAAATTACTTCCTTCAATACAAGTTAAGGATAGGGTGACCACTTGTACAGCGCCCAAAGAAGAAGATCACCAAAAGAGAGAACACAGATTTGCATACAATTTGCACTTGCCAATTTATATGTGTAGGTACAAATTTGGAAATAATTACTACAGCTTAAATAGAAATACAATACATCTCACCATAGTCAGGATGACTGTGGCCTGTATGCCTGGCTGCTCAATCTGCTGTCCAGGTACTAATTGCCGATGGGCAACTTCAAGGCCTGCCGCTCTCCCATCACATGGTTCTTTATATTTAAACTGGGCTTGGAATGGACAGCCCATCAAATACACTAATACAGGATGCCTTCAAATAGAACTGTCCTCTGTAAAATACAACACATGGCCACCCAACTTACAGAACACACACTGTGATTCCTTATTTATGTCATGATAAGTGAAAGCTTCTGATTGCTATTAATTTTTTTTATTAAATGTAATTATTACAGTAATAGCTTCTCAGGTAGCCTGTTGGTGTAACTTAAATGCATTAAACAAGTTTTTACTGTAGAATAAAGGATAATCTTTTGTTGCCTGTGAAGTAAATATTTGCCTAGTGGAAGAGGTTCCATACAAATGTTAAAAAATAGCATGGCTTGACTGCCATTCGTTGAAAATATGTTGCAAAAATGTTCTCTTTGTCTACTTCTGATATGGATAATTATCTGTTTAAAAATTTAAAAACCAAAGCCTTTTGAGTTGCCAAGGTCTTTGCTAAAGACTTCTGAGCTGCTATCCTATTAGCATCATCAAGAGTCTATATTACTTGCAGCCCACTCCTAGCAGAGGATGCTTCCAGACAAGGCTTTTATCGTGCCACCACCCTGCTTCACTCACAGAATTTTACTGGGGTTCCAGATGACACTATCTTCCATTTGTAACCCTCTTATGTCTTCCCAACGCCTCTTCTGTCCTTTTCCTTGTCAGAGAAAATCTGTTAAAGAAAAAAAGACACAATTTCCTGCACAATGCCTTCTGATTGGTAGTGCTAGGAGCCCTCCATCTGGAAACACCCAAGTTTGCACAGAAGGAAGCCCCAAGTACAAATCCTTATGCTTGCAGTATTATGCTCCAGTCCAGGTGCCACACTTAACACAATGGAAGTGATTTCCTAGTAAATCTCTACAGGATCCAGCAGTCAGTTCTTTCAAGTTGCCATTGACTGTAAATAGGAGTATGGATTATTTTATTACCTTCAACAAAATTGCCTTTTCAGTGTTGTGTTTCCTATTTTTTCTTTGGCTCAAACTGGGGCATGCCTTGCTTAACACTGGAACAAGAGAAAATCTAAGTGGGATATATAAAATGTGAGGGGTGGGTGGAACATTTCTAGAATCTTTGAATTCGGCATTCCAAAACAAACAAAGGGGTCAAATGTCCTTTCAGCCTAACTTTGCTCCTTTTTTCCCCCTGAGACATTAAGAAAAACATTTGAGAAAACAATGAGTACTCATGCTAATGTAGCCTCCCCTATGGCCCAGTTTCTGCCAAGAACAACATTTCAATGGCTACAAGGTGTGGGTTGTAGAGAAAGAGGGAGACAACTAAGGGCATTTTCACATGTGAGGTTTAAATTGGCTTTGTGTTAAATTGAATCCTACTGCAAATGCAAAATTGCACTACTTTCAATTTCAACCCCCGCCCCCCTTTAATTACACATATATATGCCCCTCCCCAAATGAGAGAGTTTCAAATGCACTTTAGGGGGGGTTACTTGCGAAAATGTCCAAAGCACACACTTGCTGTCATTCTTCAGTGGCCACCTCTAGCTCAAGGAGGTCAAAGGTCAGGGAGTCAAGAGCACAGCCGAATGCTCAATGATTTATTCATGTGGGTACCTGTGAGAGGATAACAAAAGACGAGTGATGAAAATGTATGTCTGCCAAGGAGCATTCAACAGAGCCAGACAAAAGGATAAGGGAAGGGGGGGGGGGGTTCTTAAAGGAAAAAGTGCATTTTCAAACTGGACCAGCCAGTCTTGCATCAATAATCACACTAAACATTTGTTGATATGAATATTGGAAATGTCCATTGACTTGGGACATAAGGTCAGAGCTGTTCATAGTCCAAGAGGGACTCATAACAGCACAGATACAGGTTCTCCCATCACAGTGTGGCAGCAATGGGGAAATCCCCATCACCACTTTGTTTAATGTTGCTCTTCTTCAACGCTCTTAAGGGGACAGCATTCCTTTCCTTGCTGGAATAAAGCCATCTGAACCAGCTTTAAGCAGCAAATGCTTCCTGAGATGATATAGCAGAATGTCTTGGTATAAAAATGTAACCACATGTTGGAAGGAGCCATGCTTTTGCATGGGTGAAAAAAAGAAAAAGAAAAAAGCTTTTTGGACCATTTAGCACCATCAGTTCCCACACTGAGGACTGCAACAGTTCTGGTGTAACATTTCCAGCTGCTAAAGAAATCAAGGGGTTTGAAGCTTGAATTTGCTCTGAAGTCTGGAACGTTTTCGGGAACAAACATTTGGATGATTCCTCTGCTGCAAATACACTAGAATAACCCTCTAAAAAGTGGGATACTGCAGCCTCTTATCTGTACCTGTGTGGGTTCTTCTTGGAAGCTTTGAGGGCTTTCAAACTGGCAACTCTTACGTTATCCCATTGCTCTTCCTCTGTAAGCTACATGTGGAATTGCAATTGACTTTCCACCCTTCTGCAAGTACAGTGCTTTTTGTGGGCGGGTGTTCTGCTATGATACTTCTACACTAGTGGGCGTGCCATAGGCTACATTGACGGGAAAGGGCTATTCACCTGAACACACTATTTTTTTTTTTTTTTTACCATTTTGATTAGTTTTTTAAAATTTGGTACTGAAATGCTTTTTTTTTTTAATTTAAGCACCATTGCTAAATTACTTCAAGAACTTTTTTAAAAGTTAGAGGGTTTTTTAGTGCAAATTAGAAGATCTGTCATTGAGGGGCAGGAAGACAGGGACAAAATTTTATTTACTTATTTATTACATTTCTGTCCCGCCTTTTTTCCTCCAAGGAACTCAAGACGGCATACATAATCCTCCTCCTCCATTTTATCCTCACAACAACAACCATGTGAGGTAGGTTGGGTTGAGACCCTGTGACTGGCCCAAAATCACCAAGTGAGCTTCCATGGCTGAGTGGGGACTAGCACACGGATCTCCCGACTCCCAGTCCAGCACTCTGGGTGCCAACCAGAAGAACTGGAAAAGATAACACATTTGTTTTTGTTCTTTAATCAATATTTTAATTTGTGCTACAACACATTTTCATTTAGGTGCTATTGTGGAAATGAGTTGGTTTTCTAAAAAATGTCAAAATGGTGTTTTAGTACAAATTAAAAACTCACTTAAAAATATGCTGATATAATGGCACCACTTGTAAATGTAATACAGAAAGTGCACTGAAGTAATTGCATGGTGATAGGCTCACTTGACCAATACACCACTTCCACATGACAAAACTATGCCTGCTTAAAAAACCAGAAGAGGCTATCTACGTATATGGCGATGTGCTACTGTCCTGTTCTCTCTTTATGTCAGATTTTCTGCAATCTAAAAGAAGAAGTACAATTAAAATTAACAGTGACTGGATGATATCATGTAGCTGCATGGTAAAATACAAATCGCTATTCTGGAGTAAACACCTAATGAGCAAGCAAACTTTTTTTTTTTAATTTTCAGCCAATGTGAAATAACATGGGCATCTTTGAAGCAAAGATGCTGAATGCAATATAGAATTTCTGGGGGTGGGTGAGTGGTTTTTCAAGAATTTAATGCCTGTCATCTATTCTTTAGGATCCATAAAGCCAGCAAATACAAGGAGAGGAGAGAATAATTTGTACATTTCTTTGGATCCGCAGTGTAAAACCAGTGACCTTGGGAATCTGTCCTATAATTTGTAATGAGCATATTGGTGAGCCTTAGGTGATAGTGTGGGAGTGGAGAAGAGGGTTAGGAAGGTTACATAAACAATTCATCTAGAGCCTTTTGTTAACATTCATTTTTATGACTCCTCTGTGGCACAGAGTTTCTTAGAAGAAACACAATTCTATAGCTCTACTTCTAGACTCAGTATAAATGTATTAGGCATTATTTTTATTATCTGAGCCCTAGTGAATAATGTTCAGTTTATTAAACAGTGAGTCAACCTCAAGAACTTTTTTTCTTTTCTTTTTGGATGGAAGCTTCAGTTTTTTCCTTAGTAGTGGGCTTAGGATGACCTGTTTCATCATAATTTACCTAACAGCTGCCCTCACGTTGTAACAACTAGCTTCATTTTCATCCCACAAAAACCTCTCTCTTTTATCGTATTGTATATTATTTACAAAAGTGCTGAATCATGATGGCTCTGTGGCTGGAGGCAACATATTTATAGTTTTAAAGATGTTATTCTCACACAATATTAAGATCCCCACCCCATACTATTGACATCTAGTTTTGCCAGATTAAAAGTTCAAAAAAAGGTCACTTTGGCACTGTGATATCTGAAATAAAGGACAGCCATTCTGTCCTGTGGGATTGTGATGCGCTGGAGCAACACTTTACATACAATAGGGGCATCTGGCAAATGTATGGCAATCCTCATACCCTTCATATCCTCATGCGTTCATAGTGAGACTTCAGGAATGTATGGGTCTTCCATGTCGCTTTATACAACTAACTCCCCTTATAGGCAAAACACCAGACTGTAGATACTGGGAGTCGCTTCACAACTGACATTTCATTTGCCATTAATATGGGGGTGGATGAGGATGAGACGGACAGACCGACACTTGTAAAAACCACACAAGTGTTTATTTTGCTACATGTGTGTTTGTTTGGAGGCTGGTGCATGATAAAATAGGCATGCTATTGTCACATAACACAACATCCACACTAACAAAATAGTTGTCTAATGAACATATATATCTGTGGTGCAGCTGAATTTGGAATACTGTATACAGCTCTAGTTGCCCATATGAAAAACAATATCATAGATCTGGAAAAGATGTAACCAAAATGATCAATAGGCTGGGAAACCTTCCTTACAAGAACAGGACAAAACATCTGAGGTTTTTTTTAATTGTGAAAAAAAGATGACATATGAGATTTATAAAATTATGCATGGTTTGTAACAAGTGGGTAGAGATAATTCTCTCCCCACCGCCACCACCACCACTCTTTCCACTAAACTCAGGGGTCACCCAATGAAACTGATTGGCAGTAGGACACACAGAAGATTGTATTTTTTTTTCCAGTGTCACCACATCCATGGGACGGAGAGGGCTCTTCTTCTGTCTTGAGAATTTTATGGTTGGAACAACACTTGAACAACAGCAACTATATACTGTTCTGGCCGGATGTTCAGGCAAAGGGATGTATGATTCTCCAACATGTTTGGAGCTCCGTGCTTGCTATCCTCAAATGAACACTGCTATCATATAGTTAGGCTTCTTCGTGATGTCATACCACTGCTCTGCTCTGTTCCTAACTGGAATTAATACAAATGATCAATGAAAGCATAACTTGTTTGTTTCTGAAGCAACTCACTTATTGTTCCGAATTGAGATGAGACCACGACCACCCACTCACTTCACATAAGATATGGATTTATTTATGCAAAGTTTCCATAACAAAATCATTTTATATACACATCCTACTTTATGACTCATGCTACTATGTATCTGACATGCTTTATACACACATAGGAATGCACATGCCGTACTTCAGATGTCCCATGACCATGGACAAATTCATGTCCCTCAACATGTCCAGATGTATGTGACTGTACTGTGAAACTATAAACAGCTATCACATGATTTTGAGTTAGATCAGTACCAGAATTGCTGCAATCAGAACTGATGATCTACTGAGGAAGGTCTGTTTCCTATTATCAGAATGATCTACATTTCCTTCTCTGGATTTCTCTCTGATATTTGAGCTGTGGCAGGCTGCAAATCCTGTATCTATTGCAGCTGCCTTTCTCTGTACAAAAGTAAAAGATCACTTTGAAGACACACCTAGTTATATACAAGTTCTAGTTTCATCTATTCTCATCTAAACCTAGCAACATTTGAAAACAAGGGCAGACAGAACTACATGTTATGCGCAATATAGCAGTTGTGTTCTCATGTAATGCTAAGCCAAAGTTTATGTTAATCATGGTTTGTTGCTTTAGCCATGAAATTATACTGCAGACAAGCAAAGAAACTGTGCTGTTTTTCCTATTTCTGACTTGCTTTTCTCCCACCCATTTTGCCAGCTTTCAGAGCAGTTTCATATTCAGGCAGCCCTTGCTTGCCACTTCTGTTTCAGGGCAGACAGGAATGCAAACAAGCCAGGGACAAGCCACAGTTCCAGGTTCAGACATTACAACAAGCTATGGTTGAAACAAGCCAGACCTCATAAGCCAAAAATGAGCCATGGCTTCTAATTGGTAGTTTGTAGCCAGGATGGATTTGGACAAGCCACATTTCAACAAACCACATCATGGCCTACCATTATGTGCAAACCAGGCTAGGGTCTGTCACCAAAAAGGACATCTCTGTGTCAAATTCTCACACTGTCAGACTGCCACCAACCACGCTATGATGGGTCTGCATAAAAGTCTAGTCTAAAGCAATATGGGCCAGCATCTGGGATAGGCAGGTGGAAGAATGTCTTCTCCCACACCAGCTGGAAGCTATGATGACATTTAATGCAGAAGCAGCATCACTTGGTGGTCTTGCTATGCCTCAGTTAATGTGCATTGAAGCAAAGGAAGACCCCAAGTGATCATTAAAGCATTTGAAAACGTGTGTGATTTCAGCCTCTGACAAGCTACAACCTGTACACAATCTACAACCCAAATGTGGGCTAAACACTGGCTCTTATCCAGAGGAAAATGCACATGCACCCCTCAAACTAGAATGAAGCAATTAACGGATGCGTTTGCCTGAACATTTACCTAGGAAGCCTTCCAAATCATGTTTTGATTTAATGAAACCACATATGGAAAAAGAATACGCAATATGGAGCCCCTTCATTGGCATGAGGCTCCGAGAACATTCAGCAAGCACAATTACCCTTCGAAGAGGCTGTGCAGCTGCTCTCAATTGCAGTCATGAATATGCCAAGGGAAATTCAAGGTGTGGGACACTTTATCTGCAAAACCAACTTTTTGAACAAAGTAAACTCAGCCAGCAAATGGCATGATAGCCTGCAAACCTCAAGACAAAAGCATTTGGCATAACCTAGAGCTGACCTTGGACCTTCACGTTGTTGCTGCTCCAAAGGCTGGGCCCTTTCCTTTGAGAAAGTTCATGGCCCTGAGCTTTTTAATAAGGGAATTTTTATTTTAGTGTGAATCACCTTCATTAAACAACCTATAGTGCACTAGACAAGGCAGATAGACGGCAGCTTCTTAGAGGTTTAATGAGTAAACACACTTCCCTCCTCCCTGCCCCTCAGCTTTATCCATGGTCACTCAGCCTTAAATGGGACTCTGCTGGGCAGCTGAAGCGGCTCCAGTTCTTGTCTCCAGCACGGAAGAGACTGTGATGAATCTAGCTCTTTGAACCAGAACTCTGTCCCAAGAAGTGAGCTGGATTTGATGCATGTGACACAGTCAATAGCAGTTAGTCAGCTCAACTTGGATGCAGACCTAAACTTCTCATTACAACAGACAGAAGTGAAAGTATTCTGTATGTCCATGTGTGTTCACTGTATAAGCACGGAGCCTGGCATCTAGTCATAGACTCTGTTTGCACAATCACCACGGCTTAAACAAGCCATGGCGGCTTGTTTAAGCTCAAGCATGTGCCAGGCACCATTTGCCTAATTACTGGCCTGGGCGCAGCTTGTGGTCCAAACCTGGGCAGCATGGCTTGTCAGAGAGGGAAACAACCCGCAAATAACCCAGCAACAGGCCACTACACTACCCTGGAGTAATGCAGAGAGAAAGTGGGAAGGTGGAAAGGATGGGAGGGTTTAGAGGGAGGCTGCATTGTAAAGCAGTAGACCTACACCTGTAGCACAGGAGTTATTCAAAACAAGCTAAGAATGGGTTCCAGATGCTGTAAATATTTCTAATGTGCCTCACCTCTTATAACTCAGTCATGCTTGGGCTGCCAGATCCAGCACTTTTAAAATTGGGGCAAACAGCATCTTCGGAAGGTGACAATTTTCAGCAGAAAATGCTGCAGAGGGAAAAGTTTAAACACCTCTGCCCCATGCCATGGTCCATCAGATCACCCCCAGATGCTTTTTGTAAACAAATGGACATGGCCAGTCTAAGCACGTTCAGATCATGTGCTTAAAACCATGTCTAATTTAATCTTCCCATTTGTTTTTCTGGCTCTGAAGGGCTGGGTAGGAAACTTCTGCAGAGCTTCTCAGCCCCCCATTTTTGAAGACAGCCCCCAGCCTTGCTTGATGAGCCACTTTCCCAGCTCAGCTGAATTTCAAGAGTGGTTTCCAGTGCAATATGAAAGGCTATAGTCAGAAAAAGAAAGAACAGGGAAGCCCTGATGCACAGATGGAATTGTACTCAACTGTCCCTCAGAGGCTCTTTGAATCTTGGCCAAAGAAGAAGCAATTCATCAAGCAATGTTTGTCTAGAGCCCCTTTATTTGGGGTGATGCTTCAGGTTCCATTTGCTCATGTTAGCTTCCTTCAATAGATGCTGATGAACCCCACTCCCTGCTCCTAAACAGTGGGGTTAGGCCAAAAAATGAGCAATACAGCATCATGTACTTAACTGTTCTTCCCTCTGTGCCCTTGGTGTGGGACTTCTTCCAAATCAAATGACTTCCTAATTCCTCTCTTTTCTCCAGTCAGGCACAAAGGGTACCTGTTCAGATCATTAATGCTGCAGCATAGACATTGGCTCCTTGCAAAAATAAGCATGAATCCTGGCTATTGTTCACAGGCTGCGGGTTCATGGACGCAGCCCAATCACTCCTGCTTGGCTTCTCCCACCAAGGGAGTGGTTAAACTAACTGGGAATTGAAAACTTGGTGTTACATCCAAACTAGGGCTCCTGGCTTGTTTTGCCCTTTACGAGCTGGAATTTCAAACCAGGGTTTATTCTTGGATTATGATCCCTGGCTTGTTAGGATCAACAAGCTAGGAACTCTGGTTCAGGTGTAATGCTAAGTTTTCAATTCCTGGTTAGTTTAGCTCAGAGGTGGGCAACTCGTAGCCTTACAAATGTTTTGGCCTACAACTATACCATTTCAGGCAGTGGGTTCTGTTGATGCTCTGTGCTGTAGCCTGAGTTGCTGGGTTCTGCTATGGGTCAGGTCTTTAGCAGGGGTCAGATTTCTCAGGAAAGCAAGACAGTAGGAAATCAGCACCACAGAAAGCTCCAAGTAAAGTCCAGACCCTGTTGTCAGTATGTTGCTCCAACAAGGAGCAGATCAAGATTGACCTTTAAATAAGAGTTTGGCCGCCTTTGGGTTAGTTGACTGTATCTCCACAATGACTTACTTTGTCTCTTAAAGGGGCTGGCCTGTTTTAGCTTCCTCAGGCTGCAATGATATGGGAATGGCTGTGGTATGTGAATGTCCTCATGGCTGGAGTCCTTAGAGTCTGAACACAGCAAGGCAATCTCCTCCAGATGCAGGGGAACTAACCACCCATGATCTTTCTGGGGAAACTGGGTCATGGGGAGGTAGAAGCCTCATGTTGCCATTCTGTGACCACATCCTCTCCCTGAACTGTTAATTCTAGAGCCTCTTCTTCAGAGGACAAGGGATCAGAATCCTCTGAGGACAAGGGTGTCCATGACAACAGCTTCCATCAGCCCTAGCCAGCATTGCCAATGGTGAGGGATCATGGGAATTGTAGGCCAAAACATCTGGAGGGCCACAAGTTGCCCACCCTTGGTTTAGCTGCTCTTGCTGTTGGGAGGAGCCAAGGGAAGTGATTGGACTGCGTGCACTGCCATACTGCTCATGAACAGTAAGCCAGGATTCTCCAGAATTTTGGCTTCCCACTGCATGCAAACCCAGTTGACCATATATGTGCCAGAACAACTGCCATACAGCCCATTGATCAGTGATGGTAGGTTCATTGCCCTGCGATGGAGCACAGGAAGATGACAACAGGAACAAAGAACAACAGGAAGCTTTTAATTCCAGAGATAAGGGGGAGTAGTTAAAGTTTGCCTATCCATACTTTTGGAGGAAAATTCTGAGAGTGCCTTGGACTGCAAGAAGATCAAACCAGTCCATACTCCAGGAAATAAAGCCAGACTGCTCACTTGAGGGAATGATATTCAAGGCAAAACTGAAGTACTTTGGCCACATAATGAGAAGACAGGACACCCTGGAGAAGATGCTGATGCTAGGAAAAGTGGAAGGCAAAAGGAAGAGGGGCCAACCAAGGACAAGATGGATGGATGATATTCTGGAGGTGACGGACTCGACCTTGGGGGAGCTGGGGGTGGCGATGGCCGACAGGAAGCTCTGGCGCGTGCTGGTCCATGAAGTCACGAAGAGTCGGAAGCGACTGAATGTAAACAACAACAACAACAACAACAACATCCATACTTTTTCTTCTGTATCAAATTAATCTGGGCCTATGCAAAAAGTGAATGTGTACCAGGTGTATGTGTACACAGCTGGAGTTTACCACCCGAAATACATGGTTATTGACTGGTCAAACAGAAAGTGTGCAATCAAATAAAAGGGAAGTGGTGGACAATTACTCCAGTTTTTTTTCAGGCCCACCTACTAACCCACTACCGTCTTACCATTTGGTTAGTGAGTGCTAATGCTAATCATTCACAGAATGAAACCTGGAAGGTCATCATGCTGGCTTTGTGAAGGTACATCAGGTCTCAGAACAAAATCAGAGGAACAAACACCTTGTGTGCCACCACAGAGATCTTTTCCATGGCCAAACTCCAGGGATGAAGGTGACTTTACAGTGCAATGAGTACTAATGTAGTTAATGTTTAACATTATTATTACCTCATCTTCCTGGGATCCTTCTAAGCATAACAAACTGATGACAGCCTCCTGATAGTTCAGAAGAGAAGGGGCCCAGGCCTAAGGCAATGATGAACTAACTTCCCTTCCCCCTCTGTTTTGATTTTCTGCTCCGTTACTCCAGAGCTTTGGCTGGGCATGACCTCTGGCTGCTTTTTCCGTAATTACCAGCTCCTGCTAGATATACTGTGGAAGTTAATATCTGTTCCAGCCAAGTCAGCCCTTGCAGTTACACTACATCCAGACAGTAACCCTTTCATTACGAAGCAGGCTGATGCAAAAAGAAAGGGCAGCTGGCAGGGAAGGGTGAGGGAGGAAGAGTCTGAAGGAAGTTGTTATGCCATTTGATGAAGGTATTGAAGTACTGCTGACATTTCTAAAAGGAGATTTCACTGAGCAGATGCATGCCGGGGAATCATTCCCAAAGAGTTTCTCATTCTAAACAACAGTAGTTTAAATCCTGATAAGCACGGACAAGTGTCTTTTATTACTTTTTGGGTTTTCTCTGTCCATTTATTGTGAAGGTTCTTTCTGAAGCTACAAATGCTCTGAGATAATTTCATTTATTTAGGGTGCAATCCTATGCATGTTAGACAGAAAAAAAAGTCTTACAGCTCTCAGCATTAACCCACCAGCCATGCTGGCTGGGGAATTCTGGGAGTTGTAGGACTTTGTTCTGTCTAAATATGCATAGGATTGTGCCCTTATTTGATTTGTACCCCCACCTTTCTACCAAGAAAAATGGCACTCAAGGCAGCTTATGATTTTCTTATAACCAGTGAAAATCCATGTTGATTTACCGTCCAAACACATTGATTAAAAGGCCCGAACAACTACAGAGAGTTCTAGAACTTCCTTGTTTTGCTTTTCTTGACAGTGGTGTGGTGCTTATCACCATCTTTCCACCAACTTATCTTGGGGACTACACAACCTGAAAATATCCATAGTTCCTGCTTCCCCAGAACTGTGAAATTCCAGGGCTGCTTTACAGGAATGTTTGCTGGAATGGGTGAATGCTGGAGAGTGGTGGCATTTTAACAAAACCTGTATATTGTTGTGCTCACTCCACTTCTCTCAGCAGTGAGAAGTTTCAGGGATGCAGCAGTTACCCAGGTTCAGTTTCCTTTGGAAGGAGGTCACTGAAGGCTTATTGGCATTTTGTAATATTTGTGCTTATTTACAAATATACGGGTTGAGTGTAGGTGGAGGCACAGCTTAAATACTCCAAAAGGCAGCCAAAGTCCACTGCTCCCATATCAGAATCCAACTGGTTTCCTTCTACACAGACACCTAGACTATATGGTCCTTAGAACTGGGGTGGGAAAGAGATTTCATTTTGCCCCCTTTCAGGTTTTTCAGAAGACTTAAGGAAAATGGTCTAGCAATTAGTTCCCATGGAAACACACTGCCGAACTATTAACACTCTTTTGTCAGGGCCAAGGTTCTGGCCAGGTATTCCCTCAGGGCAGCCTTCTCCAACCTGATGTCCCCAAAGATGTTTTGGACTTCAACTCCCCCTAGCCCCAGCTTGCATGGCCAATGGTCAGAAATGCTGAGAGGTGCAGTCCAACCACATCTGGAGGACACCAGGTTGGGAAAGGCTGCCTCAGGGCAACACACTCTGATAGCCCTGGCTACAGAAATCTTATTGTTGTTGTTGTTTATTCGTTCAGTCGCTTCCGACTCTTCGTGACTTCATGGACCAGCCTGCACCAGAGCTTCCTGTTGGCTGTCGCCACCCCCAGCTCCCCCAAGGTCGAGTCTGTCACCTCCAGAATATCATCCATCCATCTTGCCCTTGGTCGGCCCCTCTTCCTTTTGCCTTCTACTTTCCCTAGCATCAGCATCTTCTCCAGGGTATTCTGTCTTCTCATTGTGTGGCCAAAGTACTTCAGTTTTGCCTTGAATATCATTCCCTCAGGTGAGCAGTCTGGCTTTATTTCATGGAGTATGGTTTGGTTTGATCTTCTTGCAGTCCAAGGCACTCTCAGAATTTTCCTCCAACGCCACAGTTCAAAAGCTTCCTTCGCTCAGCCTTCCTTATGGTCCAGCTCTCGCAGCTATAGGTTACTGCGGGGAATACCATTGCTTTAACTATGCGGACCTTTGTTAACTGATCTACTTCTGCTTCTTCAGCATCTGTGGTTGCAGCGTATATTTGGATCACTGTGATGTTAAATGGCTTACCCGGAATTCGAATTGAGATCATTCGATCCTTTTTTGGATTGTATCCAAGCACTGCTTTAGCCATTTTATTATTAATTATGAAGGCTACTCCATTTCTTCTGTGTCCACAGTAGTAGATCTGGTGGTCATCTGATGTGAAGTGGCCCATTCCAGTCCATTTCAGTTCACTGACACCCAAAATGTCTATATTTAATCTTGACATCTCCCCAGTAACCACATCCAATTTGCCCTGGCACATAGATCTTACATTCCTGGTTCCTGATCTTTAGAACATCATCAGCGTCATCACATCTGGGGCTAGCTGAACTTATCCTCTGTTCCTCCCCAGTAGCATTTTGACCATCTTCCGACCTGGGGGTCCCATCCTCCGATGGTATACCGACATATCTCTGGTAGTACTGATCCATTTAGTTTTCACGGCAAGAATACTGGGGTGGGTTGCCGTTACCTTCCCCAGGGATCATATTTAGTCTGACCTCTCTCTTTAGTCTTGGGTGTCCCTTCATGGTTTAGCTCATGGCGTCATTGAGGTGCTCAAGCTCCAGCACCATGACAAGGTAACGATCTCCTTTGCTGAAGACAGAAATCTGATAGGAAGCCCATAATAATATTTAAAAATACACCAGTTGAGCAGGTAGAAAGGAGGGAGCCATTTACTGTTGTTACCTGTTTTGAGTATGATGATTAAAAATTTGATAGACATCACATACGTAGGCAGGCGGGCAGTGTTAGTCTCCAAGCAATCCCCAAAAGCAGTAATATCACCTTCAGGCAACCAGAACAGAAAATTTGGAACTGCTGCATTCTTTTGCTGGACAAATTCATTAGATCCTCTCTTGGTTACAGCCAATGCTTCATTACACGAAAGAGCTAGATCATCTGCTCTGAGGGAGGCTGTTGTTAGACCTCTGTTCAACCCCATTATTTAGGAAATTACAGGAGAGTTTCTAATCTGCCATTTTTTGTTAAAATTGTTGAATGGACAGTAGCTTATCAGCTCCAGGTGCTTTTGGATCCATTTCAATATGGCTTAAGGCCAAGGTTTGAGATGAAAACTGCCTCTGTTGCCCTGACTGACAAACTGACAAATAAAGTTTGTCTCTGACAAATAAAGTTTGGCAGAGGCAGAGAGACACAGTGGGAGCATATTAATCCTCCTGGATCGCTGAGTGGCTTTCAATGCCATCAACCATGATATCCTTCTAGACCCTTTGCATGGGAGTAGGGGGCACTGCTTTGAAGTGGTCCAGCTCCTCCAGCATTGGGTGGTTCCCGAAGGCAGTGCAGGGAGACTTTAGCTCTGCCCCATAGGACTTATCCTGCAGAGTATTCATAGCATTCCAGCTTGTTTCCCATGCTCTTGAACATCAGTATAAAACTTGCTGAGTGAGGTCATTTCTGGCATTTAGAGGCAGGCGTCATTAATGTGCAGATGACAGCCAGTTATCTTTTTTTCTTTTCCTAAGTGTCAGGGGTGGCAGGATCATCCATGAATGACTGCCTGAAGATAGTAATTGATTAGATGAGGAAACCAAAGTTCAACTGCTGCTGATGGGTGGCCCTGTTGATCTGGATACAGAGGATATGCCTGTTTAGGACACGGTCATAGTTTTTCTTAAGGAGTAGGTTCATAACCTTCGGTGTGCTTCTGGACCTAGTGTTGCTTTTCAGTCTCCAGGTGGTGTGTGCGTTCTTTCAGCTGACACCATTATTTATTATTATTTAGTACATTTATATTCTGCCTTTCTTCCATCATGGAATTCAAGGTGGCATATATGGGTTCCCAGGTGGTCTCCCATCAAGGCACTGATGACTTGAGACCCAGATCTGCTTAGCTTCAGCAAGGTGACTATATCATGTATACTGATATGCTACTTGGATTCCTTCTGGAGATCCAAGATCTGGCCACTGTCTTGTATGCCTTGATATCTTCTCAGCTTGACTGATGCACTGTACATGGGGCTGCCTTCGAAGACAGTCCAAAATCTTCTACTGACTGATACTGCTGCAGCATAGATTTTATATGGAGCTGACCAATGGCCTTGTTATTGTTGTTCAGTCATTCAGTCGTGTCCGACTCTTCGTGACCCCATGGACCATAGCACGCCAGGCCTTCCTGTCCTCTGCTCTCTCCCGGAGCATGCGCAAGTTCATATTCATTGCATCAGTGATGCTATCTAGCCATCTCATCCTCTGCCGTCCCCTTCTCCTTTTGCCTTCAGTCTTTCCCAGCATCAGGGTCTTTTCCAGAGAGTTTTCTCTTCACATTAGGTGGCCAAAATATTTGAGCTTCAGCTTCAGTATCTGTCCTTCCAATGAGCACTCAGGGTTGATTTCCTTTAGGATTGACTGATTTGACCTCCTTGCAGTCCAGGGGACTCGTAAGAGTCTTCTCCAGCACCACAGTTCGAAAGCATCAATTCTTCGGCGCTCAGCCTTCCTTATAGTCCAGCTCTCACAGCCGTACATTACTACTGGGAAAACCATAGCTTTGATTAGACGGATCTTTGTCGGCAAGGTGATGTCTCTGCTTCTTACTATGCTGTCTAGGTTTGCCATAGCTTTCCTCCCAAGGAGCAAGCGTCTTTTAATTTCATGGCTACACTCACCGTCTGCGGTGATCTTGGGCCCAAGAAAATAAAATCTGTTACTGCTTCCATTTCTTCCCCTTCTATATGCCAAGAAGTGATGGGGCCAGATGCCATAATCTTAGTTTTGTTAATGTTGAGTTTCAAACCAGCTTTTGCACTCTCCTCTTTCACCCTCAACAAGAGGCTCTTGAGATCCTCTTCGCTTTCTGCCATTAGAGTGGTATCGTCTGCATATCAGAGGTTGTTGATAATTCTCCCGGCAGTCTTAATTCTGACCTGTGATTCATCCAACCCGGCGTTTCTCATGATGTACTCTGCATATAAGTTAAATAAGCAGGGTGACAATATGCAGCCTTGTCATACTCCTTTCCCAATTTTGAACCAATCGGTTGTTCCATGTCTGGTTCTTACTGTTGCTTCTTGACCCTCGTACAGGTTTCTCAGGAGACAGGTAAGGTGGTCTGGTACTCCCATCACTTTAAGAATTTGCCACAGTTTGTTGTGATCCACACAATCAAAGGCTTTAGCGTAGTCAATGAAGCAGAAATAGATGTTTTTCTGGAATTCTCTTGCTTTCTCCATGATCCAGCGAATATTGGCAATTTGATCTCTAGTTCCTCTGCCTCTTCGAAACCCAGCTTGTACTTCCGGTAGTTCTCGGTTCACATGCTGCTGAAGCCTAGCTTGTAGGATTTTGAGCATCACTTTGCTGGCATATGAAATGAGCGCAATTGTGCGGTAGTTTGAACACTCTTTGGCGTTGCCCTTCTTTGGAATTGGAATGTAAACTGACCTTTTCCAGACTTGTGGCCACTGTTGAGTGTTCCAAATTTGTTGGCATATTGAGTGCAGCACTTTCACAGCATCATCTTTTAGGATTTTAAATAGCTCAGCTGGAATACTGTCATCTCCGCTAGCTTTGTTGTTACTAATGTTTCCTAAGGCCCACTTGACTTCACTCTCGAGGATGTCCGGCTCAAGTTCAGTGACCGCACTATCATGGCTATCAGGGACATTCAGAACTTTCCTGTATAGTTCTTCTGTGTATTCTTTACACCTCTTCTTAATCTCATCTGCTTCTGTTAGGTCCCTGCCTTCTTTGTCCTTTATCATGCCCGTCTTTGCACAAAACGTTCCCTTGAGATCTCCAATTTTCTTGAAGAGATCTCTAGTCTTTCCCATTCTGTTGTTTTCCTCAATTTCTTTGCATTGTTCATTTAAGAAGGCCTTCTTGTCTCTCCTTGCTATTCTCTGGAACTCTGCATTCAGTTGGGTATATCTTCCCCTTTCTCCCTTGCTTTTCGCTTCCCTTCTTTCGTGAGCTACTTGTAAAGCCTCATCAGACAGTCACTTGGCTTTCTTGCATTTCTTTTTCTTTGGGATGGATTTCGTTGCTGCCTCCTGAACAAGGTTACGGACCTCCGTCCATAGTTCCTCAGGCACTCTGTCTATCAGGTCTAATCCCTTAAATCTATTCGTCACCTCCACTGTATATTCATAAGGAATATGATTTAGGCCATACCTGAATGGTTTAGTGGTTTTCCCTACGTTCTTCAATTTAAGCCGAAATTTTGCAAGAAGCAGCTCATGATCTGAGCCACAGTCAGCTCCAGGTCTTGTTTTTACTGACTGTATAGAGCTTCTCCATCTTTGGCTGCAAAGGACATAATCAATCTGATTTTGATATTGACCATGTGGTGATGTCCATGTGTAGAGTCGCCTCTTGTGCTGTTGGAAAAGAATGTTTGCTATGATCAGCGTGTTCTCTTGGTAGAACTCTATTCGCCTTTGTCCTGCTTCATTTTGTACACCAAGGCCATGCCTGCCTGTTATCCCGGTGATTTCTTGACTTCCTACTTTAGCATTCCAATCCCCTATGATGAAGAGGACATCTTTTTTTGGTGTTAGTTCTAGAAGGTGTTGTAGGTCTTCATAGAACCGATCAACCTCAGCTTCTTCGCCCTCATTGGTTGGGGCATAGACTTGAATTACTGTGATGTTGAACCGTTTGCCTTGGATTCGTACTGAGATCATTCTATCGTTTTTAAGATTGTACCCCAGTACTGCTTTTACCACCGTTTTGTTGACTGTGAGTGCTACTCCATTTCTTCTAAGGGATTCTTGCCCACAGTAGTAGATATGATGGTCACCTGAATTAAATTCACCCATGCCTGTCCATTTTAGTTCACTGATTCCCAAGATGTCGATGTTCAGTCTTGCCATCTCATGTTTGACCACCTCCAGCTTACCTTGATTCATTGATCTGACATTCCAGGTTCCTAAACAATATTGTTCTTTACAGTATCGGATTTTCTTTTCACCACCAGACACATCCACAGCTGAGTGTCCTTTCGGGTTTGGCCCAGCCGCTTCACTCTTTCTGGCGCTACTTGGAAATTCCCTCTGCTCTTCCCCAGTAGTATATTGGACACCTTCCGACCTGAGGGGCTCATCTTCCGGCGTCATCTCTTTTAGCCTTGTGATACGTTCCATGGGGTTTTCTTGGCAAGAATACTGGAGTGGGTTGCCATTTCCTTCTCCAGTGGACCACATTTTGTCAGAACTCTCTGCCTTGACCTGTCTGTCTTGGGTGGCCCTGCACGGCATAGCTTATGGCTTCACTGAGTTATGCAAGCCCCTTTGCCACAACAAGGCAGTGATCCATGAAGGGGGACCAATGGCCTACATAAGGGGGACCAATGGCCTACCAATGGCCTACATAATACCAAATCATGGATTACCAATTTGCTTCCAGGACAGTTGTTGACTAATTTTAACCTTTAAAGCTAAAATAGTCTCAGTCCAGGATACCTTAGGGCAGGGATATCTCCTGGTAGACCTCTGGGAGATTTGCAGTCAATTGACAAAGGTTTTTGACTCCCAATTTTTAACAACAGCAACAACTAAAAGGCTTCCTCCATCATCTGAATTAGATTGCTGAAAAAGAATGCGGGGGGGGGGGGACACACCAGGAGTGCATTCTTGTATGAAAGAACTTATAAGCTTGGCTCTGGAACCAATCGCAAATTCCTGGGATGACCATGTGCTCAGATGCACCCAGTTCCTTCATTCTTAGCGTAATTCTCAGCGTAAACCTTAATTCTCAGGCTCCCTGTCTGAACCACTATTTTGAATTAGGCTCCAGTTGATGGATATTGGGGTTCCAGTAAAAAAACAAAAAACAAAGTAGTTCTTGCAAGCCTAAGGTCTGCCCATGCCTGCTTTAGGGAATATCTTCTTCCATATATACCCTTCCTTGAATTAAGAGCCTCTGGTTTCAGACTCAGTTTTGGGACTGAAACCGCCTTGGTTGGCCAGGTGGATGGCCTGCGTGGGAAATAGACAGCAAGAGTATGACCCTTTTGATCCTCCTGGGCCTCTCAGCTACTTTTAACTACCAGCAGTCATTGAATCCTTCTGGGCCATTTGGCTAGGCTGGAAGTTGGAGGCACTCCATTATGGTGGTTCCACTCCTGCTTCTTGGGTAGGTCCCAGAAGTTAGTGCTTCTAAATTGGGGGACTGCTGCTAGTGCCCCATGTGAGTGCCCCATGATTTCACCTTGTCGTCTCTGCTTTTTAATATCGACATGAAACCATTGGGACAGATTGTCCAAAGATCTGGATGAAGTGTTGTCAGTATGCTGACAACACTCCACTCTGGATCTGTTTTTCAGGAGTCAGCTTGGCAATAGATGACTTAAATGGACACCTAAAGTCACTGATGGTCTGAATGTTGATGAATAAACTGAAGCTCAGACAAAACAAGATGGTGATCTTTATGGTGGGATGTCCAAGCATTCTAGGACTTGCTAGTTCCCTGATTCTGGATGAGCTTGCACTCAGCATTACTCCTGTAATTTCAGGTTACAGCTGTGGCTATAAGTGCCTTTTATCCACAGGTTGATTAGCTCCGTATTGCATCTTAGGTGGGAGTGGGAGCAAGTGTGGCTGGTTACCAGGGACAACACCAATAAATGCTGTAAAGCACCCAACTGTTATGTATAACAATTTCATATACACATGTTATTGTACAGTAAAATGAAATTCAGTTGTACACAGTCAAAGTGAACCTATAAACAAACAAGAGGGGATTCAATTGAACACAGACCAAGCTACAGAGCACACAAGGGGAGATTCAATAAAACATGTTCTAAGATTTAATAAAACATGTTCTAAGTAGCAATACACAAGAACACATAAGGATGGGGATGCACATCTGATAATGTACCCATTTCATGGATCTTCATCAGAGGTTATCCAGGAATATGAGTCCTTCCTCTATTGTACTGTGAAAATAATTATAGCTAGTCCTTATACAAATATTTTATTTGTGACTAACAGATAAATAATTCCCATATAAAGGTTCCATTCATTTTTCAAATCAGTATGATGTACTTCTAAAATGTCTCCTAGCTGCAGTAGCCTTTCCTTCTTCTTATTGCTCTGGTTTGTGTTCATCTTAATTGTGATTTTATATTAATGTTCTTACTATTTGGTTTTATATTAGCTAAAAAGTTTTACTGAAGTTAAAAAGTTTTACTGAAGTTTAATAGTTTAAACTTTTAAATAAATAAATAACAAAATAAACCCTTACCAACACTGAAGGTGACTTTGAAAGGTTTAATCTAATCCTTAATGCGTTTAATGGTTTGAGAAGACTGTCTGCTAGAAAACATTTCTTCTCAAAGGGCCACATTTGGTTTTCCACACGTAGACTGGGCTTTTTCCCTCAAGACCCCACTTAACCCTTTAAAAATTACTTGGGGACCACTCCAGAGAAGCATCCAGTATAGTATGAGGGGCTGCAGTGTAAAATTAAAATTGGGAAAGTCCCTGTGCATGTGCAAAGTGTTTTACATGGACATACAGAGCTCTTTGGATTCCAGCCCTTATTATTAACTATACTGTATACCACAATAATTGCTAAAATTAAATAGGCCTTACAAGCTCAGCTCAGCTGTCTGTGCTCAGACTCTGTTACAATTTTTGTTTGGTTCTGTGTGTGTTTTAAAGTGAGGATGCACATCTTTTATAAAGGATCCCGCCACAAGGTTAAAGAGGTTTGTCAGAATTAAAGGCTTTTGGAAGTTTATGATGTTAGTTTTTGATCCATACTTGCATTCAGATGTTGATTTGGGAAATGTATTCACTTTGGGTCTCTCCTGGTGACTGTTATAAACAGAGGCGGTGACTTACATTAGAGGCACTAAACATGATTTGAATGGTTCAGTCTGGGAAGCTAGCCAAGTAGCAACTCCTTCTGTTTGCAGTGAGGCTTTCTCCCCTTCTTCTTGTGGCTTAAAAAAACACACACAAAACAAAAACTTCACATGCAAAATTCCTAAAGACTACCCTGTGAGGGTTTTCCCCTCACTCTCAAAAAAGCTGCAATTCCAGATGGACAGCCGGCCACTGCTTCTTTTGATGTTGCTTTTATCTTCTAGACCAGGGTGTGCTTTCACTCTCTCCCCCTCTCTCATTCCCTCCTTGCCTGAGGCAATGTTCCATAGGGGTCTCTAGGGAGCTTTGTCTTTCATATGTGTTTAAAAAGAATTGTAAGGCTGGTACAATGGCTCCACAGCTTGACCTTTCACCCTTCCCAATTATGAGGGGCCATAAAGTGGAGGCCACTAGTAACAAGGCAGATTGCGGCTCTGGACACAGATCGAGTTTCCTGGGATTAACTTGGCCCAAAACAAGAGACTGGATGCTCCAAAAATAAGCATTATTTTTCATTGCATTTCGTGGGGTTATTACTACTAGGGAACATAAATGGTGCCAGTTTAATGAAAGGGACAGACAAGCCGCAAACTCTTCCCTCTCTCTTTGCAAGAAGCAGTGTTCATACTGTGCCCTGTCTAGACTCCCATAATGTTTTTTTTGTGGGGTGGGGGTGGGAAGAATAAAACCACCAATTTGATTTCAAGCGAAAGGCCTGTGAAATTTGACATTCTTTCTAATAAAAGTAGACGACTCAGCAGCATAAGAGCTGGGGCTGAAATACATCACATTACCCAATTTGACTGATTCACTGTTTTCTCGTACATTATTGCCATGGTTGATTATTTCTGTTTTTATTCGTTGCTTATTTTATTTCTTTTGTGCTGTACTAAGACAACTCATAAATGTATTCACACCTAAATTTATTAGTAGCAAATAACAAAACTCAGTTCCTTGACTTTAGAGTGGTCAAATCATAGATGCTTAGCAGGGCCAGTGTCAAGGGTTGGCATGGTTGGGCACCTGCCAAGGGCCCACCGACAGGAGCCCCCTGGAGTTACTCCTCTTCACCATTGCAACCTGCTTGTACACCTGTCTCTCACTCTGGCCCAAACAACAGCGATGCAAACCAGGAAGGCCAATAGATGCCACTGCCTACTTGCTCCCTGGTTCTCTGCTGGCTGAGCAAGCAAATAGTAGCAACTATGAAAAAGAGGACAACCAGCAATAGCAGCTGGTGACAATGGTGGTGAGAAGGTAGGCTTGCTGAGTGAAGGGGCCCATTGAGGGTGTCTTGCCCAAGGACTTTCAGAAACCTGGAGGCAGCACTGAATTGGTTAGGGATGATGTAATCTCAGAAATGTGTTGTACTCAAGAACAGTGAATTAACTGTGCACCGTTCCCTTAATGACAACCTATATTTGATCATATTCCCACAAAGGCCCTGAAAACATCTGGCTGAGTCAAACAAAGAGCTCAGACATGACCAACCAGCAGAAACAACATCTCCATTATTCAGTCATGACATGCATACAGCTAGAAGCACCATGCTCAGCTCTCCAGGTGCAGGGGATATTTCAAGCCCAAAGAATGGCAAGATTATGATACATCCTGGTACCAGCGTGAGCAGAGACATCACCAGCAACATAATGCTACATGCTACCCCTTTTCCTGTTTGCAAAGGAGAAGTGGTGCATTCACTCACAGGGAATTAACTGTGCACTGTCTCCTTAAGGACAAGGTACCCTCCAGGCTCCCCTTTCTCCCTCATTCTTAGATAAGAAGAAACCCTTCCCAGGGTTAAGAACCCTGTCAGGGAGTTGTATATAACTGTGTGTAGATATGGCTACAATCCTATACACACTTACCTGGGAGTAAGTCCCATTGAACTCAAATGAGACTTATTTCCAAGTAGAAATGTTTAAGATTCCCTGTGTTGTTTTTAATACGTGTGTGGAAGTACTGAACTCAATAATCAACGTTTAACATGGAACTATAATCAGACTATTCCATAATAAACAGGCAATTCAATCATCAAGGTTTAATAGGCAAGACAAGAAATGTGATAGATAGAGACAGACAGACAGACGAAATAAAACCTGTTTTAGGAGAGGAAGCATAGTTTAGTAAAACTTGGCTCTTTGGCCTTTGATGGTGGATGACTGTTGATTTGTTTTCCCTGCTACCTTTTCTATTGGTTAACTTTATCTTCTTTTATACTGTTGCCATTTTCGATGCTGTTATTGTTTTAATTAGCTCACCATTCACTGTTTGCTACTTTGGCTTGACTGCAGAAAAAGTAGGGTATACCTTTTTTAAAATAAAGAAAGAGTAAGGCCTATAGCTACTTGCCTACACAGTTAGGAAGGCCTAAAGCTGGTTTGGAAATTTGATCCTCATTTGGATCTTCATTTGGAGTAGTCTTCATTCAGCAGTCCCAAAGCACAATGAACTGTGGACCAAACTACACATTACAAGGGAGATGCATGAATGCATCTTGTTGTTGTTGTTGTTCAGTCGTTCAGTCGTGTCCGACTCTTCGTGACCCCATGGACCATAGCACACCAGGCCTTCCTGTCCTGCGCTCTCTCCCGGAGCGTGCTCAAGTTCATATTCATTGCATCCGTGATGCTATCTAGCCATCTCATCCTCTGCCGTCCCCTTCTCCTTTTGCCTTCAGTCTTTCCCAGCATCAGGGTCTTTTCCAGGGAGTTTTCTCTTCGCATTAGGTGGCCAAAATATTGGAGCTTCAGCTTCAGTATCTGTCCTTCCAATGAGCACTCAGGGTTGATTTCCTTTAGGATGGACTGATTTGACCTCCTTGCAGTCCAGGGGACTCGTAAGAGTCTTCTCCAGCACCACAGTTCGAAACCATCAATTCTTCGGCGCTCAGCCTTCCTTATAGTCCAGCTCTCACAGCCATACATTACTACTGGGAAAACCATAGCTTTGATTAGACGGACCTTTGTCGGCAAGGTGATGTCTCTGCTTCTTACTATGCTGTCTAGGTTGGCCATAGCTTTCCTCCCAAGGAGCAAGCGTCTTTTAATTTCATGGCTACAGTCACCGTCTGCGGTGATCTTGGAGCCCAAGAAAGTAAAATCTGTCACTGCTTCCATTTCTTCCCCTTCTATATGCCAGGAAGTGATAGGGCCAGATGACATGATCTTCGTTTTTTTAATGTTGAGTTTCAAACCAGCTTTTGCACTCTCCTCTTTCACCCTCAACAAGAGGCTCTTGAGATCCTCTTCGCTTTCTGCCATTAGGGTGGTATCGTCTGCATATCGGAGGTTGTTGATAATTCTCCCAGCAATCTTAATTCCGACCTCTGATTCATCCAACCCGGCATTTCTCATGATGTACTCTGCATATAAGTTAAATAAGCAGGGTGACAATATGCAGCCTTGTCGTACTCCTTTCCCAATTTTGAACCAATCGGTTGTTCCATGTGTGGTTCTTACTGTTGCTTCTTGACCCTCGTACAGGTTTCTCAGGAGACAGGTAAGGTGGTCTGGTACTCCCATCACTTTAAGAATTTGCCACAGTTTGTTGTGATCCACACAATCAAAGGCTTTAGCGTAGTCAATGAAACAGAAATAGACGTTTTTCTGGAATTCTCTTGCTTTCTCCATGATGCAGCGAATGTTGGCGATTTGATCTCTAGTTCCTCTGCCTCTTCGAAACCCAGCTTGTACTTCCGGTAGTTCTCGGTTCGCATACTGCTGAAGCCTAGCTTGTAGGATTTTGAGCATCACCTTGCTGGCATGTGAAATGAGCGCAATTGTGCGGTAGTTTGAACACTCTTTGGCGTTGCCCTTATTTGGAATTGGAATGTAAACTGACCTTTTCCAGTCTTGTGGCCACTGTTGAGTTTTCCAGATTTGTTGGCATATTGAATGCAGCACTTTAACAGCATCATCTTTTAGGATTTTAAATAGCTCGGCTGGAATACTGTCATCTCCGCTAGCTTTGTTGTTACTAATGCTTCCTAAGGCCCACTTGACTTCACTCTCGAGGATGTCCAGCTCAAGTTCAGTGACCGCACTATCATGGCTATCAGGGACATTCAGATCTTTCCTGTATAGTTCTTCTGTGTATTCTTGCCACCTCTTCTTAATCTCATCTGCTTCTGTTAGGTCCCTGCCTTCTTTGTCCTTTATCATGCCCGTCTTTGCACAAAACGTTCCCTTGAGAACTCCAATTTTCTTGAAGAGATCTCTAGTCTTTCCCATTCTGTTGTTTTCCTCAATTTCTTTGCATTGTTCATTTAAGAAGGCCTTCTTGTCTCTCCTTGCTATTCTCTGGAACTCTGCATTCAGTTGGGTATATCTTCCCCTTTCTCCCTTGCTTTTCGCTTCCCTTCTTTCGTGAGCTACTTGTAAAGCCTCCTCAGACAGCCACTTTGCTTTCTTGCATTTCTTTTTCTTTGGGATGGATTTCGTTGCTGCCTCCTGAACAACGTTACGGACCTCCGTCCATAGTTCCTCAGGCACTCTGTCTATCAGGTCTAATCCCTGAAATCTATTCCTCACCTCCACTGTATATTCATCAGGGATATGATTTAGGTCATACCTGAACGGTTTAGTGGTTTTCCCGACGTTCTTCAATTTAAGCCGAAATTTTGCAAGAAGCAGCTCATGATCTGAGCCACAATCAGCTCCAGGTCTTGTTTTTACTGACTGTATGGAGCTTCTCCATCTTTGGCTGCAAAGGACATAATCAATCTGATTTCGATATTGACCATCTGGTGATGTCCATGTGTAGAGTCGCCTCTTGTGCTGTTGGAAAAGAGTGTTTGCTATGATCAGCATGTTCTCTTGGCAAAACTCTATTAGCTTTTGTCCTGCTTCATTTTGTACACCAAGGCCATGCCTGCCTGTTATCCCGGTGATTTCTTGACTTCCTACTTTAGCATTCCAATCCCCTATGATGAAGAGGACATCTTTTTTTGGTGTTAGTTCTAGAAGGTGTTGTAGGTCTTCATAGAACCGATCAACCTCAGCTTCTTCGGCCTCAGTGGTTGGGGCATAGACTTGAATTACTGTGATGTTGGATTCGTACTGAGATCATTCTATCATTTTTAAGATTGTACCCCAGTACTGCTTTTCCCACCCTTTTGTTGACTATGAGTGCTACTCCATTTCTTCTCAGGGATTCTTGGCCACAATAGTAGATATGATGGTCACCTGAATTAAATTCGCCCATGACTGTCCATTTTAGTTCGCTGATTCCCAAGATGTCGATGTTCAATCTTGCCATCTCATGTTTGACCACCTCCAGCTTACCTTGATTCATTGATCTGACATTCCAGGTTCCTAAACATATTGTTCTTTACAGCATCGGATTTTCTTTTCACCACCACACACATCCACAGCTGAGTGTCCTTTCGGGTTTGGCCCAGCCGCTTCACTCTTTCTGTCGCTACTTGGAAATACCCTCTGCTCTTCCCCAGTAGCATATTGGACACCTTCCGACCTGAGGGGCTCATCTTCCGGCGTCATATCTTTTAGCCTTATGATATGTTCCATGGGGTTTTCTTGGCAAGAATACTGGAGTGGGTTGCCATTTCCTTCTCCAGTGGACCACATTTTGTCAGAACTCTCTGCCATGACCTGTCCGTCTTGGGTGGCCCTGCACGGCATAGCTTATGGCTTCACTGAGTTACGCAAGCCCCTTCGCCACAACAAGGCAATGATCCATGAAGGGGATGAATGCATCTCCATCTCTTTAAACCTCTTTCCAGTAACAGCTGTGGTGCCTTTTATCTGGCTCAGGACTGCAGCACAGTGAGTAGGTTAACTCTTTTGGCCATGCTTTTTTCCCAATGAATATTGCCTCCTGAAGCTGGTATTTGCCACAGTAGTAAATGTTTATGTATGTTAAAAGGAAGGAAAGGAATGGTTCCTCCTGTGCAAGCACCGGGTCATTACTGACCCCTAGAGGGGATGCCGCTTGCGCTGGTGTTTTCATGGCAGACTATAGCGGGGTGGTTTGCCATTGCCTTCCCCAGTCGTGACTACCTTTCCCCCAGCAAGCTGGGTACTCATTTTACTGACCTTGGAAGGATGGAAGGCTGAGTCGACCTGTGCCGCCTACCCGAGACGCAGCTTCTGCTGGGATCGAACTCAGGTCGTGGGGAGAGTTTCGGTTGCAATACTGCCTCCTACCACTCTGTGCCACACAAGGCTCCTATGTTAAAAGGACAGAGATGTAATTCATGCATCTCTGTTGTAATGTGTAGTTTGACCCTGTGTTTCTGCCAAATACTATTGCTTGCTCTCTTGGCCCATTCCCAAAACCTTGTTTTGTTACGTTGAACTGTGGACTTCACCTTTCTCTGTATACCTAAGATAAAGCACCTGCTGTTGATTACATAATCACATATCCTAAAATGGAGCAAACTAGAGATCTCCTTATTAAGTAGGGGTACTTTCTCTTACTTGCTGTATCTTCCTCTAATCCTTTAGAGGCATTTAAAAAAAAAATCAGCGATAACAGTGCAATCTTATACATGTTTATTCAGAAGTAAGCCCTACTGAATTCAGTGAGGATTACTCCCAGGCAAGTGTGTATGTGTCTGTATGATTGCAGCCTGACAGCAAAATCCTTTGCATAGTTACTTGGAAATAAATTCTGTTGTGTTCTATGGGGCTTAATCCTTAAAATTGTAGCCTAAAGCAGCAAAGGATTTGTTAATCCTAAAATAACTGTGTAAACAACCCTGAATATGTATGCATGCATGTATTATTACAATTATTTCTATCACGTCTTTCAGAATACAAATTTTTCCAAGCTGACTTACAAGCAACATCAGAATACATTAATAAAATTAGAATAAACCAGCGTTCTATACTGCAAGTCCCGAGGGCCACTGGTGGCTCCCGCTCACCTCAAGTGTGGCTCTCTGCCTCTCACTCATTCACTCTCCCTAGCTCTCTTTTTTGCAGTAGCTGCTCAACCTCAGCAGGGACTCTAGCTTTGCCTTGTTTGCTTTAGTGGCAGTCCAGCTGCTGTTGCTCTGGGCTGGGAGTCAGGAGACGTGCCACTCATTGTCTGTAAGGTGGCTGATGTGCAGGGGAGAAAGGGGAGAACACTGGCCCAATCCACCAATTAGCTGGGGAATGCTGGGAATTAGGCCTTGTTTCTGTCTGAACATGCATAGGATTGCACCCTTAACTAGTTAGCTGCAGTGGGGCACTGCATAGGTGCTGGAGGGGAAACTGAATATGTGAGCAAGATTGAGAGAGAGCGCAACGTGGAGCTGTGCAGGGAGATTTTGCAGCATTGAGTAGAGTAGAGCACGTGCTTAGTGACAAGAAAAATATCCATCTTATCTAAGGACCAAGTGAGCCTGTTGGAATTTGCCTGCATGGTGGCTGACTGATGAGGCCTTGCTTGAACAGTGTGGACAGGGATTGTGGGGAGAGGCCCCCAAAGGCTCACTGCTTGACTGGGAGGCAGGGAAGAGGAGAGGCCTGCCATGGCCCAAGAAAGGCCCCCAAGTGGCCTTGGTGATGGTGCCTGGAGCCAAAGTGGCTCCAGCTTGAAAAGTATTGAAGATCACTGCAAGGAACACTATCAACATATAAAAAGTCATCAGGATCCTTCATACAGGGAAGCTGATGGAAGATGGTCCTGGGGGCTGGGGGGAAGGGGGCAGTCCAGCTGACACAGGAGGAGGCTGCTGGTGTTATCTCCACCTGCCTCCTCTGTTCTCCTGGAATCCTTCTAGGGTAACCACTTATGAATTGCCAAAAAAGAGGAAATGCATCACTACAAAAAACACACAGATTTGCATAATATTTGCACATGCTACTTTATATATACAGATGCAAATTTAGAAATAATTATTATAATTTAAATAGAAATACAGTACATCTCACCATAGTGGGGAAGACTGTGACCAGGTGACTTGTGTGCCTTGTTTAGCCTGCTGTCTAGGTGCTTCTGATGGGCAATTTCAAGGCCCTTGCTCTTCCTTCTGATGTTTCTTTATAGCAAACCTGGCCTGGACAGCTCTTCAAATAGAGAACAGGCCTCTGGCAGCCTTCAAATAGAGGAGTGTCCTCTGTTAAAGTGGGCATATGGTCACCCTAAATCCTTCCCATAGGGCAGTTGGTGGTAGATGGCCTGGTGGGGTGGCAGTGGAGACTAACTGGAACTGGAGCAGGCACCTGATGTCTTGTTTGCCTCTCTCTATTGGGATCCTTCCCACAGGGCATTCGGTGGTAGATGGTCCTGTGAGGGAGAGGCAGGCACTGATGTCTTTGTCACCTCCCTCTCTTTCTCTCCATGAAATACACTCCAAGGCAGAATTGTAAGCTAGCCCCAAAGGATAAGATGATTATAATCAACACCTAGGGTGTCCACAGATATGTCCAGTAAATTTCAGGTGTAGAAAAGAATAAAATATATTTGCTATACTGGCATCAATAAATCAAAGGCATTTATTTCAGAAGACAACACTGAGACCTGGTTCACACATAATGCTAACCCATGGGTTGTTGAATTCTGGGTTGTTGTGTTGTATGAACCCAGTCACGCTAACAAACCATGGTTTGTTAACTATGACAAACCAAGAAAGAGAACCCATGGTTTGTTGTTGGGTTGTGATCTCTGGGCTGTTTAAACCATGGGTTGTCATTACATGTGATCCCAGAACCATGGGTTGTTCATGGGCTGTTTTGCCAGGCTACAGAGGCAGTGGGCAAGAGTGTTAAAAAAAAAAAAAATCCCAGTCGCTCTACAGGCCAGTACTACAGCACCACAAAGACATTTGGGATACAAGGAGGGAATGGGCGAAGGAGGAGGGAAACAATGCAGGGACTGAGAAAACAAGCCACGGTTAGTTCGATCATCTTGTAAGGGAAAAACTGGAGGCTAAAATTTCAGGGTCCCTGGTGTTGAATACCTAGGCACACTTAAGCGTCAGCTTGGTCCTGATGTTGTAGGTGAGGTTCCTTTGTGGACAGAGATAGAGTGTTCATATTCACTCAGATTTAATTAAATTCTACAAATAAGGACCAAAACAAAGACATAAGCTAAATGCATTTATTAAAGAAGGATAAAGAAAATAACAAACACAAACCTTTATCCAAGCAAAGATAAAGGCATACTCACACATCTTGCCGCTGTATACCTAACACTCATACCTGTACTTTACCAGCAAGGGGATAAAGGGACTCTCCCTCTCCAAGCATGACTGGGGAGTCACCGAGGCCTAAGCGATAGGCTTAGACTAATGGCTCAGGGTGAAAGAAGAAAGACAGACCCCGATCTCTTCCATGTATTAACTTAAATACCCTCCCAAATTGGTAACCTCCTTTCTAATATATATTCTGAAATCTTTACGTCTATTGGTTCACATCACATTATAGGTCATCCTATTCCCAGAAAATCCAACCTTTTGTCCCCCAAATCATCTCTCTTTGAAGTAAGGTGTTTACTTCTTTCTGAGCCTTAGATCTCCTTTTATGTGATCAACAGCTCCTTTTTTTCTTCCCTTTAATTCCAGACAGGGGAATCCCAAACCACAACATGTTCTTTTCTATGACCCCTTACCTATTACCCAGTTCCTTTATCAAGGTTGGAAGGCTATCAAGACATCTCTTATCAGTTTATATACGGCATCCAGCAAGCTTCTAATACAGTAGATTTTGCTCCCCTACTTGCCCTGTACCCCATTAACATTAACCCCCACTTACAAGTACCATCTCTTATCCCTTAAACTCTAAACTCCCCATACCCCATATTTTACCCAAATGTAAACTGAAAGGCCCAAGAAAATCCTTACAATCTGCCAGACAGACACTGGGTAGGGCAACAAACCAGGGGTTAATCATGGGTTAAATAAACCATGGGTTAGTGTTATGTGTGACCCATGTCAGTGTATGGGGCTAATAGATGGTAGACCTATGGGTCAAAGGGATGGCCCAATAGCTGACTCCTGAACAAAGGCAAATTACTAAGAAGGCGAATCATCTTTTTGAAATGTTGTGGGACTGCCTTTGGTATAAGAGTCTCTTCAGCACAGCTGAAGTGAAACTACAATCAGCTTTTTAGATGGGAATGCTATGTATGTAGATAATATTTTGATAAGATCTAAGAAAAGTGCATTTTATTGAAACTGCACAACCCACAAAACCTCTTTTCTGTGATGATAGTGGTTTTGTTACCACAGTAATAGGCCTCCAGGTCGTCGTAGCACTGTAGGGTCATGTTGCAAACTCTCCATTTGCAGTTGCTGCCTCCATCTCCACTGCAGAATCACAGATGCAGCTGACAGAAGAAACCACACACCACAGATCTGCAAGTGCTCACAGAGCCTGTGGAGAAGAATATTAATTATTTCTTGTTAAATGGAACACAAGCACAAGACTCCAGGATAAGAACAGAAAATTGCAATGAGCATTACACTATATACTCTAGTTTGAACTTACAGGAAGTTATTCTCTAGAGCAGTGATGGCCAACCTCAGTATTCTTAGGGGACCCATTGGCGAGATTTCCAGATAGCGACCCAGGAGAAGAGGCATGATGCTATCTAGGAGCAAGAGCTTCACAGTTATGGAACACATGAGGCCTCAGGCATAGCTGGAATACAAAACCCCACAGAGAGATGGGGTTCTGAAGTGTGGGCAATTTTCTATTTCTTACAAGTGTAGATATTGTTCGCTGTATGAATGAAACTATGGGACAAAGGAAATTATGTGCAAATGTTTTTGTATATCCTTGATTAACATTTTGAAGAGTTTTTAGGAGACAGATCAAATAGATTTGGGAGGCCCTAATCCTTATCATAATCAAAGCTATGGTTTTCCCAGTAGTAACATATGGCTGTGAGAGCTGGACTATAAGGAAGGCTGAGCGCCGAAGAATTTATGCGTTCGAACTGTGGTGCTGGAGAAGACTCTTACGAGTCCCCTGGACTGCAAGGAGATCAAATCAGTCAATCCTAAAGGAAATCAACCCTGACTGCTCATTGGAAGGACAGATACTGAAGCTGAAGCTCAAGTATTTTGGCCACCTAATGCGAAGAGAAAACTCCCTGGAAAAGACCCTGATGCTGGGAAAGATTGAAGGCAAAAGGAGAAGGGGACGGCAGAGGATGAGATGGCTAGATAGCATCACCGGTGCAATGAATACGAACTTGAGCACGCTCCGGGAGAGAGTGGAGAACAGGAAGGCCTGGCGTGCTATGGTCCATGGGGTCACGAAGAGTCGGACACAACTGAACGACTGAACAACAACAAGAATCCGGCCTCCAGGACCAGCTGTTCCCAGCCTTGATCTATATGAATCTAAATTTGTATAGATCCATGTTTATCTATTCCAGGGATTTGAACTTCAGGCCTGCAGGTCTCAAGCCATCCCCCTGGGGTTCACCACATGGCCACACTGCTTCTCCTGGCCCCACCCACTTTCCCCCGATGGCTAATCATTTGGTGGTTGTCTGGCTTTTGTGCAGTATTTTCCCATTCTAAAAGGTTGAAATGTCTTTCCTAGAGCCTAGTTACTGACAGTAAGAGCTTTAAGCTAAAATATGCTGGTGTTTTTGGAATTTGGGGCCCTGCCCCTTTTGCCTTCAGCCCTTTTGGCTCCTGACAACATCTCCGAAATTGAATGAGCCCTCAGCCTGAAAGAGGTCAGACATCCCGGATCTATACAAATATAAATTCCAGTATGGTGTCATGCAGCCTTTCCCAACCTTGTGCTCTCCAAATGTGTTAGGCACCAACTCCCATCATCCCCATCCAGCATGCAGTCCAGTACATCTGGAGGGCACCAAGTTGGGGAAGGACTGTCAGGCAAGGACTGGGAAGACCCAGGTTCAAATCCCTCCTCAACAGTGAAGCTCACAAGGTGATATTAAACCAGTCATTTTCTCTCAGCTTAACCTACCTCAAAGGGTTGGTATGGGGATAAAGGGGAGGAGAGCATGTATTGTGTCTTAGCTAGGGATGTCGTTGGGAGGGGTGGAACTCAGCAAGCTTTCATTGGCTTGGTCCCCTGGACTTTGGCCCATTTTTCGCTAACTGGCCCAACTTGGTCTGCAGCAAGTCGGGCCAGTTAGCGGATTTGCTGTATTTTTCAATTTGCACAAATTATGGCCACAATTTTCACACATTTCCATAATTTGTGCAAATTATGCGAATTTCAGCCGCAATTTATGCAAATTTCTATTTGCATAAATTGCAGCCTGACCAAGAAAGAAACAAACCTACAACTAGTCCCTGGAGTTCAGGGAAAACCTACGGCTTGGCTCACAAATGCAAGCCCAGCCAGGCAGGCACTGGAACTCTGTCGAGCCCTAAAAGGCCCAAACAATGGACATCCCTAGTCTTAGCTTCTTGGAGGAAGGGAAGGCTAACTATGTAGGCAAATTAATGAATAAACAAATTTTCCCAATCACACACTGGCTCACTATTGAAAAAGCTAAAATACAATTTGACTGGGAGGAGGGATGACTTTCCCTACTGGTGGACCTCCCTCTTTTTTGTTTTTACAAGAATTCCCCCCTCAAAGAACCAGTGGTCAGGATGAACCTCCTGACCCACACTAGTCTGTCCAGTTGGTTGGGGAGTTTCTGAGCCCTTCATCCCAGCCCAGGGAAATAAAAGTTGCCTTGGATTTTCTTTCCCAAACCCTGGAAACACAGAACAAAACCTTGTGAATATCCTAAGAACCCAGCTGGTAGTTTTGTAACTATGTGGTTCTTCATGTGGTGAAGAGTCTTCAGCAAGAAATTCCCTTTTGGACAATGCAGCCAAATGTCTAAATATATATTTTAAAAGGAGTTTATGGTAGGGGGAAGAGGGGGACAAGGGAAAGCAACAATCACACACAGAGAATTCCAAATAAAATCAGTCACATCACTCTAACTTATCAGGTTATATGTTAACTTTGAGTAGTGTCTTGGTTCCAGAGAATATGCAGAGTTCATTGCAGAGTGAATGGTCGGAGAAAGGGCATCTTGGCCTCTGATTAGATGTTATATGCAAGACCAATGAGGAGTGAGCAAACTCTTACTTCTATGGAAATCTAAAAGTAAGCCCTGTAGTAGAGCCTGGTTGCTGTTTTGTCCAATAATGTGATAGCCTCCGTATCTGATGGCAGTGGTCTAGTCAACAACTCAGAAAGTTACTTGGTGGCAAGACCCACCTTCTTAATGACTCTAAACTTCCATCTCAAAAGAGCCAGCCAGTTTGAACCTATCAGCCAATTATTAAAAAAGAGCTTTTGAACGTGCAAACAAAAAGGCAAGATAAGCCTATTCAAGTATTCTGGCATGATGCCAACTTACCAGACACCCTGGGAGGCTCTATTGAGCTAGATCAGAAATAATGGTTTGTGACAGTGACTTTGGATGTTGTGAACTTGTGAACAAAACAGATGATTCATGCATCCACGTTCCATGCTTCCAATATAATATTTGAATAGAGAAACTCATAATACTCTAGTGCAGCGGTTCTCAACCTTCCTAATGCTGCAACCCTTTAATACAGTTCCTCATGTTGTGGTGACCCCCAACCATAAAATTATTTTCATCACTACTTCATAACTGTAATTTTGCTACTGTTATGAATCGTAATGTAAATATCTGATATGCAGGATGTATTTTCATTGTTACAAATTGAACAATTAAAGCATAGTGATTAATCACAAAAACAATATGTAATTATATATTGTGAAATATTTATTTCTAATTACAAATAAATGAAATTTTGTCTTGAAGCATGGTGCAGCATGGGTAACAGCATCCAGATTAAGTTCCCATGGTACAGATATTTTTTTTTGCAGTAGTTGATGATTTTACAGTACATGATTTTACATTTACCCAGTAATTATAATTCATGAAGTGTCGTTTTACCTCCAATACTTCTGCTTTCAACACAGTAGCTGCTTTTAACAGAGTAGCTGCTTTCAACACAGCAGCTGCTTTCTACACAGTAGCTGCTCTCTACACATGTGTGACTGGTCCGCATAAGTACACCTGTATTTGTATGGGGTGTATGTGATGGGGTTGGCGCGATGATGTCATCACGCCAGGTACTCGTATGTGGGCGTATCTGCATGTGGGCGGACCCGCCTGGAGACGGATAGAGGAGCAGTGTCTTGGTTCCTAAGACCATCGGAAATATGTGTTTTCCGATGGTCTTAGGTGACCCCTGTGAAAGGGTCGTTCGACCCCCAAAGGGGTCGCGACCCACAGGTTGAGAACCGCTGCTCTACTGAGATGCAAAAGCTGTACTTGCATCTGGTACCTTGTCACATGTTATGCCAGAAGCACAAAAAGCAGATTCAAAGGCCACTCAAATTTAACTGTCCCTTGAAAAATCAAAATGCCCCAAACCACCCTAACAACTTACTGTATGTACACTAAAGAGATATATTGGTTTTATAGCACTATATTGGTAATCTTTTATACCAGTGAATCCTGGTAAATTCTCTTGCTTCCCATAAGTTTACTGTGGTGTGAATGGCAGTTAATTTTGCCATCTGCCTCAGTACCTCCCGAATCCAGATGGGAAGATCTTGAAGATCTTCCATTTGTGGGACCACAAAGGATTATGTAAACAGCACCTGTGAGAGAAAAAGGATGTGGGATGGTTCGAAGGAAGTGAGAAGGTTTCAAAGTGGGAGAAGAAGCAAGGGGGAGCGTTAGGCCAGACTCAGTTATGTCTGCCTGAAAAGAAGCTCCACCAAACTTTTGGAGCACTGTATGTCAGGGGTGTTGAATCTCAGGCCCTCGGGCCAAATCTGGCCCTCCTGAGTTCCCAGTCTGCCCTTCGAGGTTCTCCCAAGGTTCGTGACCCTTTCCCCTGGCCTCACCCCTTCCCCTTCCCACCATTCTTTTCACAGTTTCCTGACTTTTATGCAGTTCCCCCACTCCCCATTCTAAAAGACTGAAATGCCTATCCTAAGGCCTAAGTACTGGCAGTTTAAGCTGAAATATGCTGGTATTTAGGGTATCCCCTTCATGGTGAAAGGGCTTGCATAACTCAGTGAAGCCATAAGCTGTGCCGTGCAGGGCCACCCAAGACAGACAGGTCATGGCGGAGAGTTCTGACAAAATGTGGTCCGCTGGAGAAGGAAATGGCAACCCACTCCAGTATTCTTGCCAAGAAAAGAATATTCTTGCCAAGAAAACCCCATGGAACGTATCACAAGGCTAAAAGATACGACACCAGAAGATGAGCCCCTCAGGTCGGAAGGTGTCCAATATACTACTGGGGAAGAGCAGAGGGAATTTCCAAGTAGCACCAGAAAGAGTGAAGCGGCTGGGCCAAAGCCGAAAGGACAATGAGCTATGGATGTGTCTGGTGGTGAAAAGAAAGTCCGATGCTGTAAAGAACAATATTGTTTAGGAACCTGGAATGTCAGATCAATGAATCAAGGTAAGCTGGAGGTGGTCAAACATGAGATGGCAAGATTGAACATCGACATCTTGGGAATCAGCGAACTAAAATGGATAGGCATGGGCGAATTTAATTCGGGTGACCATATATCTACTACTGTGGGCAAGAATCCCTTAGAAGAGATGGAGTAGCACTCATAGTCAATAAAAGGGTGGGAAAGCAGTACTGGGGTACAATCTCAAAAATGATAGAATGATCTCAGTACGAATCCGAGGCAAGCCATTCAGCGTCACAGTAATTCAAGTCTATGCCCCAACCACTGAGGCCGAAGAAGCTGTGGTTGATCGGTTCTATGAAGACCTACAACACCTTCTAGAACTAACACCAAAAAAAGATGTCCTCTTCATCATAGGGGATTGGAATGCTAAAGTAGGAAGTCAAGAAATCACCGGGATAACAGGCAAGCATGGCCTTGGTGTACAAAATGAAGCAGGACAAAGGCGAATAGAGTTTCAGTTTTGCCAAAAGAACACGCTGATCATAGCAAACACTGTTTTCCAACAGCACAAGAGGCGACTCTACGCATGGACATCATCAGATGGTCAATATCGAATTCAGATTGATTATGTCCTTTGCAGCCAAAGATGGAGAAGCTCTATACAGTCAGTAAAAACAAGACCTGGAGCTGACTGTGGCTCAGATCATGAGCTGCTTCTTGCAAAATTTCGGCTTAAATTGAAGAACGTAGGGAAAACCACTAAACCATTCAGGTATGACCTCAATCATATCCCTTATGAATATACAGTGGAGGTGAAGAATAGATTTAAGGGATTAGACCTGATAGACAGAGTGCCTAAGGAACTATGGACAGAGGTCCGTAACATTGTTCAGGAGGCAGCAACGAAATCCATCCCAAAGAAAAAGAAATGCAAGAAAGCGAAGTGCTGTCTGATGAGGCTTTACAAGTAGCTGACGAAAGAAGGGAAGCAAAAAGCAAGGGAGAAAGGGAAAGATATACCCAACTGAATGCAGAGTTCCAGAGAATAGCAAGGAGAGACAATAAGGCCTTCTTAAATGAACAATGCAAAGAAATCGAAGAAAACAATAGAATGGGAAAGACTAGAGATCTTTTCAAGAAAACTGGAGATCTCAAGGGAACGTTTTGTGCAAAGACAGGCATGATAGAGGACAAAGAACGCAGGAACCTAACAGAAGCAGATGAGATTAAGAAGAGGTGGCAAGAATACACAGAAGAACTATACAGGAAAGATCTGAATGTCCCTGATAGCCATGATAGGGCGGTCACTGAACTTGAGCCGGACATCCTCGAGAGTGAAGTCAAGTGGGCCTTAGGAAGCATTAATAACAACAAAGCTAGCAGAGATGACAGTATTCCAGCTAAGCTATTTAAAATCCTAAATGGTGATGCTGTTAAAGTGCTGCACTCAATATGCCAACAAATTTGGAACACTCAGCAGTGGCCACAAGACTGGAAAAGGTCAGTTTACATTCCAATTCCAAAGAAGGGCAATGCCAAAGAGTGTTCAAACTACCATACAATTGTGCTCATTTCACATGCCAGCAAGGTTATGCTCAAAATCCTACAAGCTAGGCTTCAGCAGCATGTGAACCGAGAACTACCGGAAGTACAAGCTTGATTTCGAAGAGGCAGAGGAACTAGAGATCAAATGGCCAACATTTGCTGGATCATGATGAAAGCAAGAGAATTCCAGAAAAACGTCTATTTCTGCTTCATTGACTATGCTAAAGCCTTTGATTGTGTGGATGACAACGAACTGTGGCAAATTCTGAAAGAGATGGGAGTACAAGACCACCTTACCTGTCTCCTGAGAAACCTGTACGAGGGTCAAGAAGCAACAGTAAGAACCGGACATGGAACAACCGATTGGTTCAAAATTGGGAAAGGAGTACGGCAAGGCTGTGTATTTATATTTAATTTATATGCAGAGTACATCATGAGAAACGCCAGGTTGGATGAATCAGAGGTCGGAATTAAGATTGCCGGGAGAATTATCAACAACCTCAGATACACAGACGATACCACCCTAATGGCAGAAAATGAAGAGGATCTAAAGAGCCTCTTGTTGAGGGTGAAAGTGGAGAGTGCAAAAGCTGGTTTGAAACTCAACATTAACAAAACTAAGGTCATGGCATCTGGCCCCATCACTTCCTGGCATATGGAAGGGGAAGAAATGGAAGCTGTGACAGATTTTATTTTCTTGGGCTCCAAGATCACCGCAGACGGTGACTGTAGCCATGAAATTAAAAGACGCTTGCTCCTTGGGAGGAAAGCTATGGCAAACCTAGACAGCATAGTAAGAAACAGAGACATCACCTTGCTGACAAAGGTTCGTATAATCAAAGCTATGGTTTTCCCAATAGTAATGTATGGCTGTGAGAGCTGAACTATAAGGAAGGCTGAACGCCAAAGAATTGATGCTTTCGAACTGTGGTGCTGGAGAAGACTCTTACGAGTCCCCTGGACTGCAAGGAGGTCAAATCAGTCAGTCCTAAAGGAAATCAACCCTGACTGCTCATTGGAAGGACAGATACTGAAGCTGAAGCTCAAATATTTTGGCCACCTAATGCGAAGAGAAAAGTGATTGGAAAAGACCCTGATGCTGGGAAAGATTGAAGGCAAAAGGAGAAGGGGACGGCAGAGGATGAGATGGCTAGATAGCATCACCGATGCATTGAATATGAACTTGAGCACACTCCAGGAGAGAGTGGAGAACAGGAAGGCCTGGCATGCTATGGTCCATGGGGCCACGAAGAGTCGGACAGGACTTAACAACAACAATTTAGGGTATTCTTAGTAGTTTGGCCTCATGCCTTTTGCCTCACCCCTTTTGCCTTCAGACCTGCTCACCACTGGAATAGGCCCTCCTGCAACTTCTCCAAAATTGAATTTGGTCCTCAGGCTATGTGTCAATAAGAAGGTGCTGATGTCCACATGGATTTTCGTCTGAAGTTTTGTATGTGTTTGACAGCTGTATATAAACACCTCATTGAACCACTGAACTGAAGTAATGATCTGAAGTAATGATCTGAAGTAATGATCTGCATGGAAGATAAGGCTATCAATGGCTACTAGTCATGGTGGCTATATATTATCTCCAGTGTTGGAGACAGTCTGCCAGTTGCCGGGGAACATGAGTAGAAGGGTGCTGTTGCACTCATGTCGTGCTTGTGGCCATGTGATTGCCGCTTGTGTGAACAAAATGCTGGACTAGATAAGACTGTGGTGTGACCCAGCCAGACGCTTCTTAGGCATCCACAAGATGGCCCACGTGGTAAATAATATATGAATGACTTTCGATAAATGGGTTGTGTTTACACTTTGCTGACACACCATTCTGTTAAGTGAAACTATCCAGGATTCTGGTCTTGGCTCACAGGCTTGGCAAATACTGTGGATATCACATACAGAAAAGAAATATGCCTTCTTGGGGCCATTCCTTGGCTATCTTAGGTCTGGCTCTAAGTCAGTGGTTGCAAATGATAGTTCTGCCTTTTTAGAGATGAAACACTGGACAATAAAGGACTGGTAAAAACAGACTCTCAGAAGAGCAGAAACAATAAAAACAATAAAAGAGCCCTTCAAAATGAATCAACCACCTTTAAACAACAGAAACAACAAAAGCATAAGAGCAACACCACAGCAGGATCAAACCAGTTCAGATGACATTTTTAAAGGACTGGGAAAATGCAAAGGTCTCTCTAGTCACCACCTGCCTTGCCTCAGAAGGTGGGAAGTGCCAGGAGACGAGCCTCTGATGATGACATCAGTTCATTAGCAGGTTTGTGTGGGAAAAGGCCCCATCAGGTCCCTCCCTCCCCGTATAGTGCTTTAAAAGGCAAGCATCACCACTTTGAATTGTGCTTGGAAATGGACTGGCAGGCAGTATAGTCATTTTGAAACTAGCAATGAATAAACGTTCCCTAAGGCTGATCCCAGCTAGTAACCTAGCAGCCATAATTTGGGCTCATTGATGTGTCTGCGACATCCTCAAAGGCAGCCCCACATATAATGTATTGCAGTAGCCTAATCTTGACATTACCAGAGTGCAGATAAACATAACCAGCCTGTCTCATTTCAGGAGGAGTTGCAGCTAGCACACCGGCTCAGTAGTTGAAAAGTGCTTCATGGCGTAGAAGCCATTTGGGTCTCCAGTGACAAAAGAAGTTCTGTCATCACCACCCCCACTCCTACAGTACAAGCCTAATCCTTGCTGCAGCCCCATCCAGAACAGGTGGAACACAGGCAGACAAACCACCTACCAACAATACCTCCATCTTGTCCAGACAGCACTTCAGTACGTTGGCCCACAGCCAGTCCACGTTGATACGTGATAACCTCTTGGTCAGTGTCCAAACGGTTGCAGGTAGGAAATAAGAAAATGTGGTGCCTCTAGGACTGGACCCTGCCAGATCACCACCTGGAGAGCAGCAGATGATGGGGCCAGTGGCAAACAGGCCCAGCCCAGCATCACTGCCTGGCATGAGCATGCTGGCACCCTCCAGGGCTGAAGAGCTATCCGGGGCGGTGGTGGTGGTGGCGGCGGGTGGCCAGGCAGACAGGCAGGCATGTACATAGTTACAGGTGCTTATTCTATTACGTTTACTTTAGAAACATATTATCCTGTTCTACAACAAAATTGTGCTTATTCCCAAGTAAATGTCTTTAGCATCAGTAGCAACCTCCAATTTAATCCTGTAATCGTTACGGTACTAACATTTAAGTGAGTTTAAGCAGTTGTAAAGCATAGAATGGTGGTGGACCTCAGTAGAGACTTTATTTAATACCTCCCCCCTCACTGGGGGTGGAGTTTTGGAGGAAAATGGGTGGGGAGGGAAAGTTTAATCCCATTCCTTCCCACAGCACTATGGTTCTGATCCAAATTGAGGCTATGTGTAAGGAAGACTATAATTCATAGTTACATGTTTGCATGTAATGGCCAATTCCTGGGTTGTTTAATCCAGGAATTGGGGGGGGGGTGAGAGCCAGCATGCTGCCTCCTATCCGCTCACCACATCCACTTTCAGTTAACAACCCAGAAACACCTCATTCCTGAGTTGTTTCATGACATGCAAACCCAGACGCTCTGGGCTGTTTATGGGTTAAACAACCCAGAGTTAACCCAACAACAAACCTTAGGTTAACTAATCAACCTATGCATGATTAGCAGACTGTTTAGTGTGGCCCTGTGCTGTACTCCTTTTGCTTACCTGTACTGTAGTTGCTCTTAAAACAAAACAGTGTAATGCAACTTTAACCATGCAAAGTACTTTTGGGTATTTCCCAGATTCCTTTGCATAATAAATCTGAGGAGTAATCTTGTTTTTTCTGTTACTATAATGTGTAGGTTTTCTTGCAGACCTTTGATTTTAGCACCCATTTATTTCATCAGTAAGAGTTGATATTGATACCATGATAGCAGCTGCTCTCAATGTTCCTGGCCTGTTTCTTTGTTTCTTCTAGTGAGAAAGTGGAATACAGCATGGCTTAGCGCTGCAGAAAGTTTGCAGAGCACTTTAAAGTAAGATTTACCTCAAGTCCTTATCTGTGGTGATTCACCACTTGGTTCTATCTCCTTTCTTTTGAAATATTTAGCAATGAAATATTCACATTGGTTTCATGTGCTTGATGAGGGATGGATGATATCATCGTCATGCACCAGAGCCTGGAAGACTCAAAAGCAGCCTTCCCCCACTGGATACTCTCCAGGTTAGCTAGACTACATCTCCCAGCAGCCCCCAGCTGGCACCTGGTTGAAGAAGGCTGCTCTAAACTTTCCAGTCTAGGCTCTGTTTGAACCAGAGCAGACCATGAAGAGTCAGAGGGCTGATCCCAAATAATCTGTAGGAGGTAAACAACCAAATCCAAGTGTCCAAGCTTCCTTCCCATTTTTTGAATACATCGCCATCAGAAGTACAACTTGTAACATTGTTTTGTCTCCAAGCCAGGAAAAGCTTCACCTGCTATATTTCTTGGAGAAAGGCTGCTTTACAACAATAAAAGGGGAAAAATGAAGTGAAGGAAGGTATAAAACCCATACAACCATTTAAAATGAGCAGTTGCCCCAGATCTCTCAGCTGTATGCTCGCCTGGTTTTCTCTGCTCTTTCACCTTTCTGTGACACTCAACTCCTGAAAACTTTAGAGTGCACGCTCGCTCTCTCTCTAAGACTAGCTGTACCCTGTGCCCAGCTGTTCGCTTGCCTGAAGGTGAGACCTCTGCTTAAATTCATGGCTCCAGCTGTCAAAAGCAAAGAAAAGCAGCTTTTCCTTGGCGGCTCTCTGCTTTGGGTAGAGTTTGACATCTTCCTCCGTCAGCAGAATTTAATCAGCAATGAGTACCCACAGCCTCTCAGCTCCACCACAGCTCATTTGGGATGAGGGAGGGGAACACACTCTCACTAATAGAAAAAGGAGGGGAGCTGAAGGCACAACATGCCTAAAGGCATGTACTTACTAGTGCTACTGCTAATTTAAAGCCTAGCTTGTTCTAGAGACAGTCCCATGATGCCTTTTGGTTAAGGAATTGCTGCGTCCATTAACCACAAACCTGAACTCCCACTTGATTATAGAAGACCTGTCTCTGTTTTGCGAAGTGTTGTTGCAGCTCTGTTACCTACTTCCAGGTGCTCAGGAAATTCTCTCTCCACCCCCCCCCCCCAATCTTCCTGCAACAAATACAGGGAGCAGGAAATAGCTGCCCTGAGTTCTAGAGCTGCATAAGTCTATGAAGGAGATCTTATTATTTGGGTCCTTCAGTTGAGGGTGTTTCAATACGATGCTTTTATCCTGCAATTGCCCTGCCTCAAAAATATTGGGGGTGGGTGGGAGGGTCCAGGTGTCATCATCTTCCATTTGTAGCTCTCTTGTGTTTTCCCACTACTTCTTCCATCTTTTTTCTTACTAAGAAAAACGCTGTTAAGGAAGAAATGTTGAAATCGCTGCACAATGTCTTTTGATTGGTAGCGCCAGGAGCCCTTGGTCTACAAGCTTCCATAGTCAACTGGGTTCAGAAAAGGGGTTTCCCTCTCATTTATGACATACTATGTTCACTCTTCTTTATTTCAAGTATAACTGTTATAACTAGAGTCAGTATGTTGGATGTGTCATGTTGTGCACCAGTAAACATTTTCTTTGTGGATTCTTCGTGGATTCATTTGGCCCATAAAGTAGGAAGAAGCTTCTCTCAAGGTCAGATTGGCGACGCCATCTACATGGGAGATTTACCCCAGTGCTACTGTGACTCACAGTCATCCATGACACATGACATTATTGCTACTCCGCAGCAAACCTGTTATTTCCAGCAAAACCCCACATTTTTTGCAAAGGCATTGTATGCCGCATTTTTCCTTTAATCGGCTTCAGTGTGGTTCCAATGGAGTGTGCCCCATATCCCTGAATTAATGCAGCTTACTATGCGTGCTTTGAGGGGGTGTTTTGATGTTGCGTCACTGTAGGTGGGCTGCCCCTTTTGTTTCTTTACCTGCCGCATCCGTTCACAGCAAGGAAGACCAGGGCAGGTTGTTGTTGTTCAGTCGTGTCCGACTCTTCGTGACCCCATCGACCATAGCACGCCAGGCCTTAACAAGCTGCTAATTGGCTAATCGCTGAGAAAGAGGTGTTGGCTAGGCATGATTCTCAGATGTAAGGAGCAGAGACAAGGGGTGGTGCCCTTTTCCATAACAGAAACAAGCAGAGAGAAGGAGTGGGAGAGCCCTGTTAGGAGGAAGGGAAAGTTGTGATCACTGCCGTGTAAACATACTCAAATGTAAGGAGCAGAAGCAAGAAAGCAAGCAAAGGGGGCAGCGAAGGGGTGCTGTAAGGAGCCACCATTCTGTCGCCTGCCCTCCCCACCGCCTCCCTGCTGGTGGGGCTCCTGGCACTCTTTGGTGCCGCTGGCTCTTTGGTGGTGGTGGTGCTTGGCAGGGTGTCTTCCGTTGCCTTTCACTGAGCACACAGCAGGGGAAGGCGTGAGATACAAGCCTGTTTTAAATCTCTGCTCTTTGGGGAGCGAAGGACTGGAAAGAGTTAACGTTCAGCTTGTCCCTATGCTGACTATGCGGTGATGGGAGAGGGTCTGGAAAAGCGTATATCCACACCTTCGAATATGAATGCCCCCCTTCTCTCCTTTCTCCTTTTTAATTTCTTTGCCTCAAGGAACTGGCATGGATAACCATGTCTACTCAGAAGTAAATCACATTTTTTTCAATGAGGCTTACACCTGAGAAAGTCAGCAGGTTGCTTTTGGGTTCTCTTTGTAAACAAAAAATTATCCATGCAGTATCCTACTATTGCACCTCCGAAGGGTTACTAAACAGCAAAAAAGAAAGAAAAAAAAGGAAATGTTGATGCCCACCCCCGAGTAGTTTTCCACTCATTCCTGCAAGACCCTTCCCCCCCTCACCTTCCCGATTCTCTCCTTTCTTTGCCTCTAGGAATAACTGCTGAAACTGCATTGATAACCATGTCTGCCCAGAAGTAAATCACATTCTGTTCAACAAAGCTTACCTCTGAGCAAGTCAGCAGGTTGCTTTTGGGATGAAAAAAATCACCATTTCTCACCAAGCTTAATAAATGTAAAAGAAACGAAAGGATGGAAATTTGTTGATGACGTGTCTCGTTTGGTCGTGGGACTCCACCCATATATGCACGAAATAGTGTGGTTTCTACTGCTAACATTTGCCCCAAGACAGTTTTTTTCTCCCAGTATACACCGTATCAGCTGGCGACGTGTGCCATGCAAGGAGCAAATCCGAAATTATGAAAATCTGGTTTTACATAGAATCATCTCAGAAAGCATCTGTGTGGATAGAGCCCTTAAGCAGTTACTCTTTTTCTCATACCATGTCCCTTTTCTTGCATCTTGGATCATAGGATGCGGTTGTTCTATAGCAGTACCTCTGTTATGGGCTGTGACAAATGGTGGTGACCACAGATTTTTAGTGTGGAATTGTCATACTACGTTTGTTCACTTTTTATGGGGCATTCACATGACCCTGCCATTCAATTGTTATCATCCTTTATTTTCCCTGTGGTTCTTCCAACTTTTCTAATACTGCAGAAGGTCTGACTTTCTTCAGAAGAATGGAAGAGTAGCACAGTCTCTGCAGGTGTGGATGTTTTTGCTACATTTCTGTCATTTCTGTCAGAGCGGAATTTTTACATGGGCAATGATGCATTGAGAAAGTAAACCTATCATAGCTCAGCACACATTCATTATTACCCTTGTGATGGATGCCACAGTCCTGTTGTTTTTTCAAATCAATCTTTTTAATTTGTGTATAGGTGTTGCGTTCACATTAACCCAACAGCCTCTCCCCCAACTTCCCCAGCCCTGTCCACTCCACCCTCAACCTTCCTGTATTGAGCGTGCACAGAAGCTTCCCTGCTGAATGGGATCAGGAACCCTGAAACAGTGGGTTGGAGTGCCTCCTTGCTTCCTTAATTCTGTGGTATATTGAATGTATCGGAAGGGGCCTATAATGGAACAGCCAAATTTACACTCCAGTACTTGCCTGGTGTGTGAGAGCTGGACTATAAGGAAGGCTGAGCACCGAAGAATCGATGCTTTCGAACTGTGGTGCTGGAGAAGACTCTTACGAGTCCCCTGGACTGCAAGGAGATCAAATCAGTCCATCCTAAAGGAAATCAACCCTGACTGCTCATTGGAAGGACAGATACTGAAGCTGAAGCTCAAGTATTTTGGCCACCTAATGCGAAGAGAAAACTCCCTGGAAAAGACCCTGATGCTGGGAAAGATTGAAGGCAAAAGGAGAAGGGGACGGCAGAGGATGAGATGGCTAGATAGCATCACCGATGCAATGAATATGAACTTGAGCACGCTCCGGGAGAGAGTGGAGAACAGGAAGGCCTGGCGTGCTATGGTCCATGGGGTCACGAAGAGTCAGACATGACTTAACAACTGAACAACAACAACTTGCCTGGTGTGGTTTAGTCCCACGGGGTGTGACTCTGGTTTTGTTCCATCTGTGTGTGTGTGCATGCGCACGTTAGAGCATGGGAAAGTCTGCATAAGCTGTTTTGCTTTACTACCAGAAAATTCAATTCCCATATATTGTTCTGTTCCTTCCAAGAACATCAACCTACCCATCTTTGCTGAGTGCTGTTTGACCTGACTGCAGAACCTATCGAGGCATGGAAGTCTGAGTAAGTACTCCATATCCCTGAAACCCACAAGCAAAGAAGAAATATAATAAACTCAGTGCAGTGGCTAAGGGGGATATGACAAATGAGCTCTTCCAGCACTAGTTTGTAACACTCCTACTGCATCAGAACTAAAAAAAAAAGTTGATTGTGTGAAGCTCTGGAGAACCTGGGTAGCATAGTGGCTAAGGGTGAAACCACACATTTTGAAGCAAACACCAGATTCCCAACCCATATTGTCTTACAAAGCTAATGCAGAGGAAAAGAGGACATTTACAGGTAGAATTATCATTCAAGAGGTGGTGTTGAACCTTTCCCCATCACTTGATTCTTCCTTGCAAATGTCCCCAAGCTACTTTTAGTATTTTCTTTTTCCTCCGGCCAGGATCTGAGACAGTACTTCCAAGTAAAGGAAAAGTGGTGTGGTGGTGGTGGTGTGGTGTGTGCATGTGTGTGGGAGAACCTGCAGGAAGAATCAGTGGGCCACCTTCTTCTGCCCCTATTTCTCCCCTAAAGATCCTGCCCTTGCTTTACCTCAGGAAACACGGGCTTCGAAACCTGCGTTGGCCAGGTACATATAATTTCACCCTGTGAGCTGTAAAGTCCTTAGTTAAAATTTCACCACAGCCTTAGACAAGCCACTATTCTCTCAGCCTGAGTCCCCGATCTGTGATATAGGGATAATGATGCTGGTCAACTTTTACAGGCTATTGTATGGATTACTTTATGTGAAGTGTTTTTAACACTCAGGGAAAGTGCTATAAATTAATGCTAAGTATACATCTGATTATGATTACTAATTATCCTTCTGCCCTTTCTTGAGCCAAGAAAGGTTGGGCTGGATGAAGAGGTCTGCAGACAACTTGGCATCTGTTTATCAAAACTGGAGACCAAATAGAAGGCACACAACTAACAGTGTGAAACAAACTGACACATCAATCACTGCAGTATCGTCCAGAAGTGCAGACTACCCTGAAGATCTGTATCAGGCAGTACAATCTTGTTTACCTGTGCCATGCACACATAAAGCCTGCATATGGATAGGCACTCATCTTAAACCTCACAGGCCATAAATTAAGTGGAATGGGATATACAGTAATGAGTTATGTTCTATTAGTCTTCCTCTGCCCTTTTTGCTGCTGCTGCTCGTCCTCTTCCTCCTCCAAACAGAAATGTTCTGCCAGCACACTTGTCTTGGCAAGAGCAATCACTGTAAAGTAAAGCCAGCTCCAGCTTGTTTGTGATTCACACAGTCTTCAAGGATGCTCTTCAGCCTTTCCTGTGAGAGACAAGTGCAGATTGCTAGATACACTGAACAGACGCAAGCCACAAGGAATCTACACAGAACTCCAAACAGCACTTCGTAAAAGAACTTACACACTTTGCTTCAATAAATCAGGGCTTACACCTCAAGCACCGTTGCAAATGTGTGTACCACATTGACTGTGAAGTGTGAAAGACTTTTCAGTTCAGTGCTGAAAGATGACAGGTAATGTACCATCAGCCCACAAGGCTGTTGTGCTTCTGGAGGCATCTGTTCACAGCTCTTGTTAACTAGTTACATAGATGGGTCACAGCTAAGGCACTGCTCACCTGTGAAAGGGCTGTAACTCAGTGGCACAGCGCATGCCTTGCATGCAGAGCATCCCAGGTTTAATCTGAGGCATCTCGAGATAGGGCTAGGAAAGACTTCTGCCTGAAAACGCAGAGAGCCACTGGCCTGCTTTGCAGGATCACAAGGTAGTTAACAACCCAAAGTGGCTTGTTAACGGCCCTGCATGTGCTGGCTGATTTGCGTAATTACCCTCACCAGGTGTGGCTTCTCATGTCATCCGAACCTGGTGAGGGTGCCTTGTTGGGGTGGTTAAGCACCCAGACTCATGGCCTGTTGTAGGATTGTAGGGTGGTTTGTTAACCACCTCAACAAGCTACCCTCGCCAGGTTTGGACAACATGGGACACCATGCTGGCGGGGCTTTGGACTGGCAACCTGGTGCCCATGGGCACCACAACCCACTGTGGCTAATAAGCCACAGTGGGCTGCGGTGATCATGCGAAGCAGGTCAAAGTCAGTCAGTGGGGACAAAACCGAGTTAGACGGACCAATGGTCTGATTCAGTATGAGGCAGCTTCCTACGCTGGTAAGTCAATGTGCTACGGCACGTTGGCCTGAAGCAGCGACCCCACTTACGCCTCCCTTGCAAACTACCACATGAATCATAATAGGCCTGTACATCATTTAATTTCCCTCCACTCAGTGCGAAATGAGACTAGGTGAGGAAGCCATGTGTATTTATTCATAGGTCTTCCCTATTCACATAGAAATGGTGTGTGTTTGTGTGTGTTTTACATGACATGGAATATCTGTTTGAGGGGAGCAATGCCAGCCCTCCCCCAGCTTAGAATCATAGAATCATGGAATAGTAGGGTTGGAAGGGGCCTACAAGGCCATCGAGCCCAACCCCCTGCTCAAGGCAGGAATCCAGTTACTTACCTCATTCCACTTACCTCATTCCACTCTGTTACTTCAAGTAATTTCCGCCCAGCCCCACTCTAATACCAGAGGCAGGATGCAGCGAGGTAAGGTGGGGGAGGGGAATGGTTTTGCTCCCCTCATCTGCATGCTCCATTTCATGTGAGACATAGGCACCCCGTCCCCATTTTATATATGAACAGGGCAGACATGTGAATAAAAACCGCGTGGCTGCCCCTCAAGTGTACATTTGATATCTAGCAGTTGAAAGTGTGAACCTATTCCATTGAAAAGCATTGCTTGTGAGGTAATTCAAAAGTGTTGTCTGTGGTATTACATCTGTCATTTCATTTGGCAAAGAGGGTATGGTTGAGTACATAGTATTGTACAGCTAAATGTCCCTGAGGAAGAATCCTTCAGAATGCATTGGGCCAAAAAGCCCTCTTTCTTATGAACCTTTGAAATTCCATCTTTCCTTTTTTCCTGGTTTTTTGTTCCTTCCCTCCTTCTTCCTTGTTACATCCATGATTCATGCATGGAACTCAGCTCCTGATATTGAAGTGCTGAATATGCATGCATAAATCTGCCATAGGTAGACGTGAAGAGATCTAATGTATCATCTAATCAATATGAAGTTAAAGAGCAATCTCGCAGACATGGCCAACTGATAACCAATTTGGAAGTGGCGTAAACAAAACCAATTGGAAGAGATGCTTTAGTAATGGGGTTTCCAACTAATTATTTAAAACATTTATATCCCCCCTTTCCTCAAAAAGAATTAAAGCTAGCTAACAACAATCTTTGTTGTTAACAAAACAAGCTGGTTTGAAACTCAACATTAAAAAAACGAAGATCATGGCATCTGGCCCCATCACTTCCTGGCATATGGAAGGGGAAGAAATGGAAGCAGTGACAGATTTTACTTTCTTGGGTTCCAAGATCACCGCAGACGGTGACTGTAGCCATGAAATTAAAAGACGCTTGCTCCTTGCGAGGAAAGCTATGGTCAACCTAGACAGCATAGTAAGAAGCAGAGACATCACCTTGCCGACAAAGGTCCGTCTAATCAAAGCTATGGTTTTCCCAGTAGTAATGTATGGCTGTGAGAGCTGGACTATAAGGAAGGCTGAGCGCCGAAGAATTGATGCTTTCGAACTGTGGTGCTGGAGAAGACTCTTACGAGTCCCCTGGACTGCAAGGAGGTCAAATCAGTCCATCCTAAAGGAAATCAACCCTGAGTGCTCATTGGAAGGACAGATAATGAAGCTGAAGCTCCAATATTTTGGCCACCTAATGCGAAGAGAAAACTCCCTGGAAAAGACCCTGATGCTGGGAAAGACTGAAGGCAAAAGGAGAAGGGGACGGCAGAGGATGAGATGGCTAGATAGCATCACGGATGCAATGAATATGAACTTGAGCACGCTCCGGGAGAGAGCGCAGGACAGGAAGGCCTGGCGTGCTATGGTCCATGGGGTCACGAAGAGTCGGACACGACTGAACGACTGAACAACAACAACAACAACAACAATCTTTGTTTTAAAAAAATGCCATAAAAAACTACAAAAGCACCAGATGTTAAAACGATAATAAAAAGTACCCACTAAAACAATGAAACAAGCATCTAACAAATTTAAAACACTTATAAATATTGAAATAAAACAAATAATCAAAAGCTTTCCTGTAAAGGACAGAGGGCTGGACTAGCTGGGGAGATGTGCTCTTGGGCATAGGGTTACCCACTTTTTTCCCTGGCAGGGCTCCTGTGTTTTCAATAGCTATACAAGAAGCAGACATTTAGCAGGTGATGCTTTTCCCTATCACTGAATCTGCATGCCAGGAAAGTCATTGCCTGCTGAATGTTTGCTTGTTGCACAGTGGTCAAAGGCACAGGAGCCCTGCTAGGGAAAAAACAGGCTGACTTGACAATCCTTATTGTACACCATATCCCAGCTTCATTGTCTCTGCAGGCTGAAATGGCACAGCATTTTCTAGAAAGGAAACTTAAAAGTTAAGGGCAGCACTGCACACTGTGGAACAGCTTCCCCAACAAGGTGCCCTCCAGATGTGTTTGACTACAGCTCCCAAGCCACATTGGCTTGTTGGGCAAGGCTGCTGTGGAAAATAGAAGTATTACACTGATGCAGCACCAAACACATAACGTGTGTACGACACCTCACAAATGCATACAGGTTTTTAAACACTCATTGAAAGAAGACGCGTGTGCACAGGTGTTTAACGATGTATATACACATCTGTGTGATGTCCACATTTTATTCTTTTGCTACCAGTGCTATAATACTGGCATTCATTATGGTAGATCTGCCCTAAGTCACAACATGCTGCTATAGGTCTAGGTGGCTAACAGAGGAAGCTGCCTTAAAGCATGTCAGACCATCTGTCCACCAACCCCAATATTGTCTATCCTGACTGGCAGTAGCTCTCCAGAAACTCAGGGCGTTTCTACATTAGGCTTTTATCCTGCATCTTTACTGAGGCTTCTGCTTCTGGATTCTTTGCAGGATTAAAATTGGCTCCTTTACGCATGCTTTTTTCCAGGAGTTTTCTTTCTCTGCCTTTCTATATGTTTCATTATACAACCACCAGATGGTGCTGTGGTATAGCAAAATTGCACAATTATACAAGACTCTCATTCCACCATTTCTAAATAATACCAGACTTTCCTCGCTAGGAAAAAAACATAATGGTTGCAAAACACAGGAGAGGCCCTGCAGGATGCCAGTGCCATGTACAGGACCTGTAAACTACTGTGAGTGAGCAATCATGAGCGCACAATAAAAGCCTCATGTAGAAAAGCTCTCAGACGGGCATCGTTCCCATCACCTGCTACTTGACCATTCTCACTGGAGATGTCAGAGACTGAACGCTAGCCCTGAGCTGTGTCTCCTCCCCTCCTTTAGTGCTGGTCCACATACAACCAAAAAACATTTTCCCCTTTAAAACCATGAGTTATAAAACCAAAAGCTTTATGGTTAATCTAAAATTTAGATTAATTTTAATTAATTTCCATGTAAAGGACATGGAAGACAGTGAGAGGCAAATTCCAGGTGAATGTATAGATTCTATACAAGAAAATATCTAGCAAGAACACTTCCAGTTTTCCAGCCCACTTGTTCCCTCTCCCTTTCTTACATCTGCCTGAAGATAGTGTACTCTGGAACATAGTATTTTCAATTAACTGAGGATAGCTTTTTAATCAGTAAAGATATTTTAGTCATTGAACGGATTAATCATCTAACTGTTGCAGCCCTACAAACAACTCAACCATTTGGTGGATGTGCTGGTTCTGGAATTAATCTCTCTGGCTGTCAGTTCTGTATTCCTGTGCTGAGACGTGAGAGGTAAGCTATACAAGTACAACTTCAAGATCAGTTATAAGCAGGGAGGGAAAATGTTATCATTCTACATGACTCATAGGTATCCCCCAAATGTACAATCCCCTTGAAAAGAACCAGCAACGAAAACATCAGCTCCCAATCCTTATTCAGCACCTTGTAGGCCTCACTTTCCCACAACTGTATTTATTTTTACAGAAAATGAATCAGTCAAGATCTCCGTTCCAACAGTAATATCAGCTGTACTTCACATAGTCCTGAAATACTAGCTTTATTTCCTACGTGGTAATCAATGGAGAGGGCTGGGAAAAACTAAGGAAGTGATACTCATCTTCTCCCACACTCCTGACTGCTACATTCAATCTGTTTGTTAAACAACTATCACAAATAAGGGGTTTATATTCTCAACTTTGCATCCCATTTCATCATATCACTGAGTCCACTGTAACATTAAGAGAGTACAATAGAATCTGTATTTCCTTTTCATCACTGGTTCCATTCTGTTCTATATGCAGCACCAGGAAGAGGGGGGTTAATGCCCTCCCAGACAAGTAGCTTCACCTTCACCCCACCTCCCATACCTCAGTCAGTGGACCCTTGCGACTACTTAATGGAAAGGCACTTGTTACATACAAATGATAATTTAATCAAAAACTGGAAATTAAAATAAGGCTGCAATTCTAAGCAAGCTTACTTGAAAGTTAATTGCACCAATATCAATAGGGTTTACTTCAGAGAAAACATCTTTATTAAGATGAGGGTGTTACCATTTTTGTCTCTCAGAAATCTAATGAGGGACAAAGTTTACCAACCAGAGTACTTTCCGGGCTTAGTTTATTCCAGCTGTGGCCACCTGGGTATTTGGTACAGCACCAGCCTAGATTTGAGGGCGATTGCCATAATCTATAAGAGTTCTGTCTCCCCCTCTATTCTTCCTGTCCAGGTGAGTTCTAATCTGGAATGTCTGTACCTGGTGTTGGGCTCTTGGGACAGATTAGGGATTCTGCTGGTGTACTGCCCACCCTGCTGGCCAATAGTTTCTCTGCCTGAGCTGACAGAAGTGGTCTCAGACTTGGTGTTGAGAACACCCTGGCTGTTGGTCCTGTGTGACTTCCATGCTGAGGCAACATTTTCCAGGGCACCTCAGGACTTCATGGCTCCATGACACTTATGTGGCTGTCCTAACATGTCATCAGCCCAATGCATGTGGCAGGACATACTCATGATTTTGTCTTCACTATTGGGCAGTAGGATGGTGATCTGGATATGGGGGATCTAACACTGGATTCATTATCATGGTCAGATCACACTCTGTTGAGGTTTAGACTTCTGGCTCCATTCTCCCACTGAGAGGGTGGGGGACCTATTAGAATGGTCCATTCCCAAATAATGATGGGACCTGATGGATTCCTGAGGGCTCTGAGGGATTTTCCTGCTGATATGGCTTGTGCTCCTGTCGAAGCCTTGGAGCTTCACCACATGAGGCTAAAATCCTGCATCCTTACTGGGGCTTTTGCTTGTGGATTCTTTGTGGGACTCAGATTGGCTCCTTTACATGGGTGGACACATGCTTTGAATCGGGGAATTCCTTTCTCAGCAAGTTCTATATGGTCCATTTTACAGCCACTAGATGGTGCTATGGTTATAGCAAAACTGTGCAATTACACACAGCCGATATATTGCATTAATGTTCCTTATTGGGTTATCTCTGATCTTTTAAAAAGCAGGATAAAGATCAGAAAGCGCGGGAGACACCTTGGAGGTGACGTCATGTAAAGGACCCGCAAACTTCTGTGAGTGACCAATCACCAGCGTGTGATAAAAGCCTTGTATAGAAATGCTCCTAGTCTCTTGGTGGGATTCAGAAGTAACCAAAGTGGTTGACACAATCTGAGCACCCTCTTCCCTCGGGCCAAGTCTGCACTTCAGCATTTACCACTACACCACTGCCCATTAGCAATCTTCTCTAGCATATGTTCCACGTTTATCTCAACTGTAGCTCAGTTTCTTCCATACTCTGTTTCCATGCCATTATACTGGCCTGATCAGTCCCATTTCTTCCCAGCAAGAAATTAAAATATGGGCCACTTGCATTTTTTGCTTTCCTCACTTCCATCTAGCATGTGAGCCAACTCGTACTATAAGAGGTAGAGGAATACAAGAGCCTGGAATAGAATCTTGAAGTCTAGTGGGAGAAAATATTCAAAGATGATATTCCTATGCCAAATTCCCTTTGCAGCAGCGAGAATTTTGGGAAAGGCTTACTTTTGCTGTTCTTTCAACAACAAACATGATTCAACAGAAAACCCAATCTCACAGCAGTAGGTATTCCCTAGTGGTGTGTTTCCTGAGCTTCCCACCTTCCTAGCGACGGAAACTTTAGACACAATGTTTCCAAATCTGGCTGTTTCAGAGGCCAAGGTCAGTCCTGACATCTGTCATCACAGTGAATTGATTTACATTTTACTAATATCCCATCCCTTCAGTTGGCCAATATTTGCAAAGAATGAAATTGTGCTCTGTGCTCTACACTAAATGGAAAACCACTTGACCTTTGTAAGGGTTTCGGGTCTTGTCCCACGCAGCTTTCAGGCACAGACTATACTGCAGGACTCATTTGTCACTTAGGCAGAGGCCAGGCATTAGATCTGCTAATCTCCTTCAGATTTAAGAGGCTCTGGGCTGCCAGGATTTCTCTGCCAAAAGATAACTTTGCAATCCCGATAATGAGGCACTCAGCGATACTTAAATGTCTGCTGCCTGAGCTTGTATAAAGGGCTCCATTCTGACAAGCTTATTTTAAATATGGAAAAGCAATTGCTGACCTTTCAGATGGAGCAAAACAGAGCCCAAATACCTTCAGTCAAAGGTGTCTGAATGCTACTGCCAATCCGGCAACAGGAGCAGGGGAAAAGATACAAGAGGTCTTCCAAGGGAGAAGGTCTGCGCCTACAGTAATAAGCAGCTACATATTATGGTGTAAACCAATGATATATGACTCACTTAAGATACCCAGCAGGATTGTATGGGCTGAGTAAACTGGTCTGGATGAATGCTCCAGTACTGATATTGCACACCAAAGATCAAGAACAAATGAATTTTAAGTAAAGGCTTTGGAAATGACAGGGCAGGGTGAGATTGCCTTGCTGAATTTTCTTCTTCAGACTAGGAACGCAGGAAGCTGCCTTGTATCCAGTCAGGCCACTGGTCCATCTTGCCTGGCATTGTCCACACTGACTGGCAGCGGCTCTCCAGGGTTTCAGGCAAGGTTTTTTCCAGTTTTATGTGGAGATGCCAGGGATTGAACCAGGGATGTTCTGCATCCAAAGCAGGTGCTTTACCACTGAGCCACTAGCTGTGGAAGAGTGCATTGAGCTTTCAGGCAATCCGGGACTTCCTATTTATTTCAATGTGAGGACAGCACTATGTGCCTGATGCAGAGATGTGTGGCGATACCACCTCCTATGTGGAAGTGAGTGTGTGGAAGTTTCCACTTGTGCAAGAGATCTGCACATCAGTGCCATCCTCCCCTATGTGCAAGGAGCTGCTAGATGGGAGTTATTATGGCTTGTCTTTGGGCACGTTGTTTTGACTACATGAGCCACAGTGGCTCTTAACAACTGACACTGTTTTATTTTATAAGTATGTTGCAAGCAACATGAAGTTGGTGGAATGTCCAGGGCCGATAGTCAGCATGAAAGGTATGTTAATAACTGATGAAAATGGAAGCATGGAAGTGCTCTGTGCCTTCTTTTCTTCAGATTATTTAAAAATTGTTACCAGATGTTCAGTACACTTGATATTAATAACAAAACAGGATAGCATTTCAAATAGGGTAAGTACTGGACAAAGTATATATAGGGAATGGGTACATATTCAGTTAACAGAGCATGATGAGATTCATCCTTTGATTTTAAAAGAACTGAGATATTTTCAGAGGCACTACTTTTCATCTTTAAGATCCCAGGGAACACAGGTGAAGTCCAGGGGAGCTGGAAAAGAGTGAATATATTACCAATTATTAAAAAAAAAATGTCAGAGGTACCCAGGGAACTACATGCTGGGGACTTCCATAGCTGGTGAATTAATAGAATAAATAATTGAACAATCTTTTTATGAAGTCTTGAAGACAGTACGGTGCTAAACATGACAAATGGATCTGTAAAGAACAAATTGAGTCAAACCAAACTGCTGGTGGAAAGATGTATTTATCTTGATTTTCTACAAGTTTACATTCATTAAGAGATTAAAAGCACATTATCTAGGTGTATGATTAGTTATATTCCTATCCCACTTTTCCTCCTAGGAGCTGTGATTTAGCATCATTCTAGCAAAAAGCCATTTAGTATGGATGTAACCAAGAACCAAAGGAGCAAGTTGTTTGGGGGTAAAAGACTAATGAGTCAGCTTGGGAAGATCACCTTGAAATGCAAAGAGGACCTCAAGGAGGAACAATATAAAGATTTAGATTACAAGTGTTTCTGGTGAGCAATCAAGAGCAACAGCAGGGCAAAGACAGATCTTTGACAGCATCTCCTGTCGTTCTCCAGCCTAAAATGATTGTGCAGAAGACAAGGCAAAAAGCAGCATTCAGCAGAGGGTTTTGTGGAGATCTCTGTGGCAAGAGGCATGGAGACTCAAAATAAAAACTCTGGGTCATGGCATGCACATGGACCAAGGAAAACAATATCCTGGCATCTGTCTTATTGTGCAGGAAGCAGGGCCTTCCCAAGACATTCTGAAGTAGAATAGCAAGTGGCTTCCCACCCTCCACGTCAAGGTGTATAGTAACCAAAGCCAGCCAAGTTATTTTGGCACATGAGACAGAACATGCCACAAGCCCCTCTCCCCATCCCTGGCAGTAAAAATACAACAACATATTAAATTAACCATTTGCTGCTCTTTCATGGCACCCAAAATTGGCTGCCTGAGGTGATTGCCTCACTAGGGGCTGGCTCTGGCAGGAAGTTAAAGAAAGCAAATGGAATGTGGACATATTGCAAGGCTCATGTTTACAGACCAGAGCTCAGAAAGTGCTCTTGGCTAGAGTGTTCCTGGGCAAGACCACTAACTTAAAGCCAGCAGCCTTGGGTGTGAGTCACACTGTCCTTGGCATGGCCTTTTCCTTCTCTTGTCATGTCATTTTAACCTAATCCCACTCAGTTTTGAGAGTATCCCAATCAGTTCAGAGAGTTCAGATAAAAGTCAGGAACATTTTACTTCTCTGCATCCTTGCAGTTGAATGTTTTCATTCCATAATGATGCAACACAGTCTCAGTTTCTGATGGGTGTTCCTTAAAACACAAATCATAATTTCTGGAAGGTAGTCAAGAGTTGGGGTTCTTTAAGTGTAGAGTTTAAAAAATGAAATTATTCATTATTTTAGTTCTGCAATGTAGTTTTAACTGATGATGGTTTTAGATTTTGCACCTGCATTTTTCTGATGATGTGTTCGTACGTCTATTGATTTTATTGTGCTACTATTTTTAGTGTGACTTTATTGCATTTTATTATATTATTTTTAAAATTATACTGTACAACGCCTAGATAAATCTATTTTATGAGGTAGTAAATATTATTAACAATAGTAATAGCAATAGTAACAACAACAACAACAACAGTTTAAAGCCTTTATTTTGTTGCAGTCTTTTAGCTTTCGGTTCTAATTATTTCACTGATGATAGATGACTCAATTGCCTAATTCTGTTAAGTGGAGGCAATGGGGGGAGCAATCCTATGTTTCCTAGACAGCGTCTGGGCGACCATAGCATATTTCAGGCTGGATCTGAGGTTGGAGACAGTGCTCCAACCTTGGAGGAGGGGATCCTCGCTCCCTGCCCCTCCCCCTTGCAGCCAGCCAGGAGAGAACCACAGTAGCTGCCTCTCCAAGGTCGCAAAAGTGACCTCAGAAAGGTGGTGTTAGAAAAAAAAGGAGACTCCATAACCGTTGGCGTCTCAAGTTACGTAAGAGCCCGAGTGGTGGGAAAATATAGGCGGAGCAAAAAGGGAATCATACTGACGCGCTCATGACTAACAGCTTGGTAAGCTGATAGTGTCTGTTTATTGGATATTGACTTAGTGAGCCGATGTACTAACTGTTTCATTGGTTACTGGTAAGAACAATAGAAGTGATATGATATAAAGGGCTTTTGCACACGTGTCTCGGGGTCCAGACTGCTCTGCACCCGTTTTGCAAAACGTTCAATAAAATAGTGTTGGATCCACTGCTGCCTGCCTGGCATTCTTTTCTTCTAAACCGAAAGCAAGGACTTTTTATCTAACAGTGGTAAAGGGGGCATATCTGTGGGTGGGGAGGGGGGGTTATACTAGGCCTCTCCAGCCTCCTTCCCTCTGCAGCACCCCAGCTAGATGGGTGAAAAAGCCAGGACAGTTAGACTGGTGGGGACGAGGGAGAGGGCCTTCTTTGTGGTAGTCCCCACTCTGTGGAACTCCCTCCCTAGGGAACTCTGCCATGCCCCCTCTTTAATGAGCTTCCGCCGCACATTAAAAATGTGGTTGTTCATGCAGGCATTTGGAGTGGGTTAGGGTATTTTTAGAAATATGGTGTTTTTATTGTAGGATTTTATTGTTTTAAACTGTTACATACTTTGTACATCGCCCAGAGTGGCTGGGTGACCGGCCAGATGGGAGAGTAATAAATGTAATAAATAAATAAATAAAATACAATCTAGCTAAAATGCAGAGCAAGCGGGTCAGTGGAGGCAATGATGGCCTCCGCTGCCCCTCCTGCTCTGCATTGGATACTCCTTAGCTTTACTCACTCTTTAGATCAGGTATTGAAGAAGATGCCTGTAACTTCCAATGTGCTTGGGGTTCCTTTTACATGCCTGTCTTGCAAATGTTGGAAGACATCTGCTCAGCAGTAGATGGTAAGGTGTTGAAAAGACATGAGAAGGGAAGTAGGATTGTGCCCTTAATGGAGTTATTCTGGTAAGAAAAAAGCTGAAAGAAGCAGTGAGAAAACATAGGAAGGCTACAGATGATGTCTGGATGCCCATAAAATACTGTGAATAAGACAGGGCAATTGCACAATAAAAGCCTTGTCTGGAAGCATCCAAAGTGAATTCAAATGAGGGATTCATTTGGCTTTATGTAGGATCCACCAGTTAGGATGACTGAAAGTGCTCAGTTAGAGTGACAAGGAGAAATTCATCGAGTGAGGCTCTTCCATGTCCATGCGAGGAAGAGCTCCACCTGATAAATTTCCAGCTGCTACACAGCTGTTAACGACACAAGAGCCTGGCCAGGAAAGAAAAGAGTTGCATCCCTATTTTAAGACCAACAAGATGGGTTCCAGTGTGCACGTGGAAATCATAACGTTGAGCAGTTTTTAAAGGAAATCAGCAGTAGTGAAGCCAATGAAGACTATGATGTGCTTTTCTTGAGTTCCCATACAATATGAGAAGCAGTTAAAATGGACAATTAAGTGATTAACAATGATTAGCACAGCAGGAAGCGAGGTCTCTAGGTAGTCTTCACAACAGCATAACAATAATGTTATTATAATGTTGTAGAACGGCTCTGGTCTGGATAATAATTTACCTTGTAATTTCAGAAATATTAGTGGCTCGTTGAATGTCCTTGGAAAACTTAACCATAAAATATCTCAAATAAATACACCTTTCTTTTAGTGCCCCTGCTTAGACAACTTCAAAGATGATGGCTGTTTGTCATTATGTCCTGCACTAAGTATTATAAAGTTGATATGAGTTACAACAAAAGGCCAGCTCCTGCTGTTAACTTTTTTAAACTTCTCATTCAGGAACAGAGCATTATTAACTTTAGTTTCTCTGTGCAATTACAGTGCCTCCTATTGCTACAACGGCAAAATGCAAGCAGAATTTAGTTAAAGGATATAAGCGTCAGAAAGGAGTAGGTGGCACCTGCCTTATCTCACATTAGGGCTTAGTAAAGAAATAGGAAAACTTTTGCAAGTCATATCTGAAAAGATATGTCAAAGTATTATTTACTGATTTCTGCATTTTTAAATCCCATCCAGGCTCAGATTTTAGCTCCCAGGGACAGCTCTTATTAAAGAACAATAAAACACAAAGAACATCAAATGACAGTAAAACACTAAAAACGGCAACAGACTAACAGAAGAAAACAGCAGCAATTTATCAGTGAAAGCGGACAAAAGATTAACAAAGTCCCTGCCTGTGGCCAGAAAAATAAAAGACTTGGCACAAGATGTGCCTTGAGGAGAGAGTTCCAGAGATGAGCACCGCTACTGAAAAGGTCTTTTCCATAGCCCCACCCGCCTCAACTGAGAAGCCAGGGCCTCAGGGCCAGACTAAACATTCTCCTAACCAGGACTGTTTTCCCTAGCCTGGTTTGGATCGGGAACATAGCCCTTTCCGAGAGGAGGGGTTAAGTCCTGCCCCCTCCCCCGTTTTTGTCCCAACCAGGGGTTAAAAAAAGAGGAAAAGTCTCCATGGATTCCAATGGAATCAATTAGGAGAATGTTTGGCAGGTCCATGTGGAAGTAGGGTGAGTCTTGTGTGCGCATCAGGTAAAGCCATTAGCCCAGGGATGGGAAACATGTGGTCTTCCAGATGTCGTTAGACTGGAACTCCCAACATGTCTCACCACTGCTTGTGCTGGCCAGGGCTAATGAGAGTTGCAACCAAACTACATCTGCAGGGCCGCATATTCTCCACCCCTACATCAGTCCCTTTCAAGTCCTCCGTTCCACATATAGACTACACGTGGAGTGGGGAGCAGGGCTGCCCCCCACATGCTCATGCACCACAATGGAGAGAACAGCTCTAACAGCGCCCAATAATAGTCATCAAAACCATGTAGGAAGAAAGCCAGACTATAAAGCACGTGGTCTTCGATGTCTATATACTAATACCCAGAGTATGGGAAACAAACAATACAAACTTGAACTCTTAATACGGGAGGGAAATTATGACTTGATAGGTGTAACTGAAACTTGGTGGGATGGCTCTCATGACTGGAATACAGCAATTGAAGGATATAACTTCTTCAAAAAGAACAGAAGGAACAAAAAGGGAGGTGGAGTTGCACTATATGTTAAAAATACATAGCTCTGCACAGAAATACAGGGATGAGCTTGGCAGCCCCATCGAGAGCATCTGGGTTAAAATAAATGGAGCAAAGAATAAAAGGAACATGGTGGTCGGAGTCTACTACTAGCCACCCAATCAAGGAGAAGATGAGGATGAAACTTTTGAAAAGCAAATTGCCAGTGTTTCAAGGAAGCAAGATGTAGTAGTAATGGGGGACTTTAATTTCCCCGATATGTGCTGGGAGACAAATTCTGCAAAACATGGCCCCTCCAAGAAAGTCCTGACTTGTGTTGCTGATAAATTCCTCCTACAGAAAGTGGAGGAAGAAACTAGAGGATTGGGTATCCTTGATTTGATCCTAGTCAACAGAGATGACTTAGTGGATAAAGTAGCAGTTACGGGAACTCTGGGGGAAAGTGACCATATTATACTTGAGTTCTTGGTTCTAAAGGAAGCAAAAGCTGAGTGTAGCCAAACGCGTACCCTGGATTTTAGGAAAGCCAATTTTAATAAACTCAGAACAATAATAAGTGAGGTCCCATGCAAGCGACTCAAATAAGAAAAGGAGTCCAAGATGGGTGGGAGTTTTTAAAAAGGAAATTCTAAAGGCACAATTACAAACCATTCCAACAAGAAGAAAAGGTGGAAGACAACAGAAGAAGCCAATGTAGCTTCACAAAAAACTTAAAGAGATGACCTGAAAACAAAACACACATAGGAAGTGGAAGGAAGGCCAAGCTACAAAGGAAGAGTACAGGCAGATAGCATAGAATTGCAGGGATGGCGTCAGGAAGGCTAAAGCTGAGAACGAGCTGAGGTGAGCGAGGGATGCTAAAAGCAACAAAAAGGCTTTCTTCAGCTACATGCAAAGTAAAAGGCAGAGGAAAGAAAGGATTCAGCTATTAAAGAAAGATGGCAAAATGATAACAGATGACAAAGAAAAAGCAGAAGTGCTCAATTCCTACTTTGGCTCAGTCTTCTCCCAAAAGAGGGTCTATGACCCCCCTGGCAAAGGCGAAGTACAGGCTAAAGGGGCAGGACTGCAGCTTGAGATCGACAGACATATGGTCAAGGAACACCTAATTACTTTGAATGAGTTCAAATCTCCAGGGCCAGATGAACTGCATCCTAGAGTAATAAAGGAACTGGCAAAAGAACTCTCAGAACCGCTGTCTGTTCTCTTTAAGAAATCATGGAGGACCGGTGAAGTGCCAGATGACTGGAGGAGGGCTAATGTTGTCCCTATCTTCAAAAAGGGTAAAAAGGAGGAACCTGGGAACTACAGACCAGTCAATCCCTGGGAAAATCCTGGAGCAGATGATAAAGCAATCCATCTGTAAGCACCTTGGAAACAATGCAGTGATGACTCGAAGCCAACATGGATTTGTCAAGAACCAGTCCTGCCAGATGAATGTGATCTAATTTTTTGATCAGGTAACCTCCCTTCTGGACTGTGGGAATGCTATGGACATATCTTGACTTCAGCAAAGCTTTCGACAAAGTGCCCCACGATATCCTGATGAGCAAACTAGCTCAAAGTGGGCTAGATGAAACAACAGTCCGGTGGATCCACAGTTGGCTACAGAATCGGACTCAAAGAGTGCTTATCAGTGGGACCTTCTCAAACTGGGAAGAGGTAACGAGCGGGGTACCGCAGGGCTCAGTCCTGGGTCCAGTGCTCTTCAACATTTGTATTAATGACTTGAAGGAGGAGGTGCAGGGAATGCTGATCAAATTTGCAGATGACACCAAATTGGGCGGGATAGCTAATACCTTGGAAGACAGAAACAAAATTCAAAGTGATCTTGATAGGCTGGAGCACTGGGCAGAAAACAACATAATTAAATTTAATAGGGATAAATGCCAAGTTCTGCACCTAGGAAAAAGAAACCAAATGCACAGTTACAAGATCGGCAATACTTGGCTCAACAATGCTACAAGCTTGGAATTGTTATAAATCACAAGCTGAATATCAGCCAACAATGTGATGTGGCTGCAAAAAAGGCAAATGCTATTTTGGGCTGCATTAATAGAAGTATAGCTTCCAAATCCTGGGAAGTACTAGTCCCCCTCTGCTCAGCACTGGTTAGGCCTCATCTGGAGTATTTTGTCCAGTCCCGGGCACCACACTTTAAGAAAGATGCAGACAAACTGCAGAGGGTTCAGAGGAGGGCAACGAAGATGATCAGGGGACTGGAAACAAAGCCCTATGAGGAGAGACTGAAAGAGCTGGGCATTTTTAGCCTTGAGAAGACTGAGGAGAGATATGATAGTGCTTCAAGTACCTGAAAGGTTGTCACAAAGAGGAGGACCAGGATGCAGGACACGGAACAATGAGCTCAAGTTACAGGAAGCCAGATTCCGGCTGAACATCAGGAAAAACTTCCTGACTGTTAGAGCAATATGACAATGGAACCAATTACCTAGGGAGGTGGTGGGCTCTCCCACACTGGAGGCTGTGAGATGAGGCTGGACAACTATCTGTCAGGGATGCTTTGATTTAGATTCCTGCATTGAGCAGGGGATTGTACTTATAGGCCCTTTCCAACCCAACTATTCTATGATTCTATGCATGTGTTCAGCAGAACATCTGAAAATCGCCTTCCCCCCCGAGATTTGTACACATGCAGGAGCTCCACGCAATTGGGAACCCTGTGTGAAGTGCGATTGGAGTTCCTGATTGTGTGGAGCACCCCTATGAATTAGGTTGCAATACTGTACCCACTCACCTGAGAGTAAGCCCCATTGAACTCAATGGGACTTCTGAGAAGATATGTAGAAGATTGCGCTGTTCCCCTTTTCAGATGTTGAATGTGCAGAGATCGAGGTGGGACCAGGGGGGGCGTGATGTTGGGGGCAGGACCATGGGCACCCCTCCTCCCTCTTGCATGTGCTTCTTGTACGAGAGGAGGGAATGGCTGAGAGAAGCTATTAACTCACCTTTCTCTAACCTGGTGCCCTCCAGACATGTTGGACTACAACTCCCATCATCCTCCAGCCAGCATATTTTGTCATCCAACGCATCTGAAGGGCACCAGGTTGGGGAAGGCTGTATTAACTACAGCACCTTCCAGGACGGTTTTGTATTTCAAAGGGCTAACTGGGAACTGCTGGGAAAGGGGTGTTACCTCCGACTGAGTTCTGAAATCAAGGGAATGCGCCTGCGAGTCCAGTCAGTCCTATATCAAACAATGTAATTTGGGAAGATCTTAAGATTGCTTTAGAAGCTATTTTAGGCCACTTTCATCCACTGTTATTTTTTTCTGGCCCTGATGCCACAGTGCCTTTAAAAGCAGCATGACACAGAAATTTAGCAGGTGAAGCTTTTCCAGGCATGGAGATAAAGTAGTAAGAAAAGTTTCATCTGTTGATTTCTATGTGTCAGACTGCTGTACAAGAGAAAGCACCGTTACACACAGGAGTCATCTACTCATGTGAGCAGTGCAACATGTGAGCTGGGTAGAGCTTACACTCTCACACATCTCAGCTGCTGTAATTTTCACAATTTGGAAGCAGTACATTCTGCCACTTTGGAGATCAAGGAAATAGCCATGGCTAAGATCCAAGTTAACCTGACCCCAGCTCTCTTGCCACCTGAGGCAGGAGGAAACATGTGCTGCCACTGCATCATGCCTGTTCCTGCTGCATCGAACACCCCTTCCACCCCCATTGCATGCCCCCCTTGCTGCCACATCGGCACTTCTGGGTGTGGGGCTTTTGTGAGAACTTGGACAGGTCTTGCAAGGTCCAGGTGAGCTCTCACTAGGGCTCTGCAGCTGCTTTTTCTGGCTGCATGGAAGCAAAGGTGAAGGCACAAAACAAGGAAAACAGAGTTCAGAGCCCCGCTGGCTTCTCGCTGCAGCAAATTCCACAGTAGAGTGGCTGGCAGGGCTCTCCAGAGCACCCACCAGAGGTGGCAGGGCAGTGCGGTGGCGGAAAATGGCACAACTTGCTTCTCCTCCCACTCTGCCGCCTGATGCGAGTGCCTCATCCTGCTTCATGATAGGCCAGCCCTGCCTGACACCCATTTTACAGTGCATGTGGAAGTAGCTCACTTCCAGGAGCAAAACAAGCAACTGAAAGCTTCTGAAAGGAGTGCGTAGACTGGATTCAGAACCAAGGACCATGTCTACAGCAAAGGAAGATACACATATCTTGAGAATCGTGGAGCCTCCTGGCAGTTCGTACTATGAGTCTTTCTGAGGAGTAAGCATGAACATCAGGGGTAGGCACATCCCTCACAATTGGCTGTGCTTGCTAGGGCTGATGAGAATTGTAGGCTGAAACATCTGGAGGGCCACAAGTTGCCCACCCCTGATGTACAGAAATCCTTTCCACGTTTTGTTATCAGCCATGTAGTCATGGGTGTGGTTGTGGGATGCAGCCTTCATTCTAACATGTTCTTTCAGACAGAGTCTGGGAATGACTCAGGTGAGTAATCCTTTGTTCGGTTTAGGCTCCAGCCCTAAACATATTGCCTAGGGAGTAATCCATTGTAGTCAGCAGGATTTATTTCTAAGTAGTCATGCTTAGAATTGCACTGCATGTCATCATGTGAGATACAATCCCATTCTTCTGCCAGTCTTCTGGCTTGGTTATCTAGGCCTATGTGAGTTGCTCATTATCTAGAAGAGAGCCCCTTCAAGCTACAGTGCTGTTGATTTTTCCATACTCTATAGCCCCACGCTCCACAAAAACTGGAGCCTAGCTTCTGCTGCATGTGACATACACGTTTCTTAGCTCCCACCCCTTACGGCTCAATCCTATGCACACTGACCTCTGAGTAAAGCCCACTCAACCAGAAAGGACATACTTCTAACCAGACATGTACAGGACTACATTGTGTAAACCTGTTCTGTTCTGCCCCCTATGCCTGTTGTACTCCTTTGACTTTAGCCAAGATTATAAAAAATTGTCCTGAATGGCTGCTGGAATGTATTGATAGTGTTGTGGCTCAGAGACTGAGCTATGAATCCTAGGGTACTACCAGACAGACAGCTCCTAGCACTGACAGTCAAAAGTCATTGTGCAGCCATTAGGTCTTCTCCTCCTTAATGGACTTTTTCTGGTAAGAAAAAAGATGGAAGAAGAAGTGGAAAACACCAGAGGACTGGAGGCTACAATCTGGACCCCCATATGAAATTCCGTGAATGAGGCAGGGTGACTGCATAATAAAAGCCTTGTCTGGAGGCACCTCCAAAGTGCCTAGAACTTGCCAGGTGATCTTAAGCAAGCCACTCTCTCAGTTCAACCTCCATCTACAATATGGAGATAATAATATCAAACTTGACTACAAGAAAAGAAGTGTGAAGTGTTCTGAACATTTAAAAGCACTATATTAATGCTTATTATTATAATATTATTACTGGTTACTTCCAAAAGGCTGTAATAATGCATTGCTCATCCAATAGGATTGCCACATTTTTAAAAAATCTGGCATGACTCATGGGTGTAAGAACTGTGTGGCAGGAAGAAATGCTACAGGGGCTGCTGTTGCACAAAGCTTCCCTTCACCTGTTGAATGTTGGGGTTCCAGAAACCCCAAGAGTCCTGACCAGAAAAAGAGGGCAATTCTCTTACGTTTATCGATTCTCTTGAAAGATTCTGCTTCCCACCCTGGTGCTTTCCAGATGTTCAGGGCTTCAATGCCCATGAGCCCCAGCCATATGGCTAATGGCCAGGAATTCTGGGAGTTACAGCCCAAAACATCTGGAGGGGACCGGGCTGGGAAAGCCTGGCCTACACCATCACATTATTACAGATATAACTACAACTTCCAGCGTCCCCGGCCAGCACGGCCACCGCACATGTGGAGGGCACCTGGTTGGGAAGGAGGGTCTATTCCGGCGGATCCCTGTTCCGCTGAAAATGCCAGGGATTGAACGGGGACGTCCCGGGTGGCGCGCTATCGCCCCTGAGCTGCTCCCCCCGCGGCAAGCGAGCAACAGCAACGACGCGAGATTCGGCTCTGTGTGCAACCCACCCCAGCTTCCTCCGGCGCAGGCCGCGGCGCGGCTGCTCCCGGGGCGACAGGCCGCCGTTAGCTGCAGTGTCGGGCTGGAGCCCCGCGGGGGCGACGGCGAGCCGGGCGACGGCGCTCCCCCCGGCCTCCCCGCTCGCTGCGTGCTCGGTGGTGCCAGAAGCAGCTCCGCTTCCGGGCCGGGCCGGGCCCGCGCACGCGCAGTTGTGACGGGGCGCTGGCGCGTCGCTGCCTCGCGGTGGTCGCGCTCCCGGCGAAGACGGCGGAGGGAGGGCGAGCGCGCCATGGTGCTGCTGGAGAGCGAGCAGGTGCGGGCGCGGCTCGACGCTCCCTCCCGGGGCCGCCCCTGTTCCCGGGGGGGGGGCGGTGACTGGCGCAGGGAGGTGGCCTTGGCGCCCTTGGGCGGCGGACGCCGCGTTCCGTGGCTGGCCGCCTCACGCGTGAACGCAGGGGCGGGCACCTTGCGGCCTCCCGTGTGTTTTGGCCTACGGCTCCCATCAGCACTAGCCAGCGTAGTCGGTGGTGAGGGATAATGGGAGTTGTAGGCCGAAACGTCTGGAGGGCCGCAAGTTGCCCACCCCTGCTTGAATGGGTGTGGATAGTATCCTCCGCGCCACGCTTTCCTCCTTGTCTTTCGGTATGCAGAGCAGGTGCAGATGCGGGTGGTGCTGGTGCTGGTTACAGAGCGAGACCGTCGTGCTCTCCAGGGGGCTGCGTATTCTAGGGCACCTATGTTTTCTCCATCGCGCCTTCCCAAAATCTGATTTGGAAACTCAGGAAAGGGGCTTTAGGTGCTTAATGTCTACAGGGATACACTACTGTCTGCTCCAGTAGGCCTACCCTGTACAATTAGCCCTAGTTACACAGGCGAGAGAAAAATGCACTCTGTACTTGCGCAAAAGCGATGTCGTCTCATTGCGGTATGACTTGGGGCTCTTCTCTCTTGGATTCTCTGCTCACATGAGCAGTAAGGTTGCAGGTGATGACGAGGGAAAGCTGGAAACAGCACCACCGAAAATGCTGACTCCAAATTCCGTGGTTTGGATTATATGCAGATCATTTTCTGTCTCATCTGAGTTTTGGGTATTTGGTGTCATGTTAACATTACTTTGAAGTGTTGAATATATCAGGGGAGATCCAGAACCACTTCAAATAATTCATTTACAGACCAGTCAGTCTGACATCAATCCCTGGGAAAATTCTGGAGCAGATGATAAAGGAATCCAGCTGGAAGCACCTTGACAATGCCGTGATTACTCGAAGCCAACGGATTTGTCAAAAACAAGTCCTGCCAGACAAATCTGATCTCATTTTTGGATCAAGTAACCTCCCTTGTAGACCGTGGGAATGCTGTAGACATCATATACCTCGACTTCAGCAAAGTTTTCGACAAAGTGCCCCATGATATCCTGATGAGCAAACTAGCTCAAAGTGGGCTAGATGAAACAACGATCCGGTGGATCCACAGTTGGCTACAGAATCGGACTCAAAGAGTGCTCATCAATGGGACCTTCTCAAACTGGGGAGAGGGAACGAGCGGGGTACCGCAGGGCTTAGTCCTGGGCCCAGTGCTCTTCAACATTTGTATTAATGATTTGGAGGAGGAGGTGCAGGGAATGCTGATCCAATTTGCAGATGACACCAAATTGGGCGGGATAGCTAATACTTTGGAAGACAGAAACAAAACTCAAAGTGATCTGGATAGACTGGAGCGCTGGGCAGAAAACAACAGAATGACATTTAATAGGGATAAATGCCAAGTTCTGCACCTAGGAAAAAGAAACCAAAGGCACAGTTACAAGATGGGGGATACGTGGCTCAACCACACTACAAGCGAGAAGGATCTTGGAATTGTTGTCGATCACAAGCTGAATATGAGCCAACAATGTGATGTGGCTGCAAAAAAGGCCAATGCTCTTTTGGGCTGCATTAATAGAAGCATAGCTTCCAAATCCCGGGAAGTACTAGTTCCCCTCTACTCAGCACTGGTTAGGCCTCATCTGGAGTACTGTGTCCAGTTCTGGGCACCACACTTGAAGAAGGATGCAGACAAACTGCAGAGGGTTCAGAGGAGGGCAACAAAGATGATCAGGGGACTGGAAACAAAGCCCTATGAAGAGAGACTGAAAGAACTGGGCATGTTTAGCCTTGAGAAGAGAAGACTGAGGGGAGATATGATAGCACTCTTCAAGTATTTGAAAGGTTGTCACAGAGAAGAAGGCCAGGATCTCTTCTTGATCATCCCAGAGTGCAGGACACGGAATAATGGGCTCAAGTGACAGGAAGCCAGATTCCGGCTGAACATCAGGAAAAACTTCCTGACTGTAAGAGCAATACGACAATGGAACCAATTGCCTGGGGAGGTGTTGGGCTCTCCCACACTGGAGGCCTTCAAGACGAGGCTGGACAGCCATTTGTCATGGATGCTCTGACTTGGATTCCTGCCTTGAGCAGGGGGTTGGACTCGATGGCCTTGTAGGCCCCTTCCAACCCTACTATTCTATGATTCTATGATTTAAAGCTAATGACTTGCAGGCAATTTCTTTAAGTGGCATTATAGTCTTCTGTTTAGGATATCTCTTGTGGAATGTAACTTTACATGAGGACAGGAAGGCCTGGTGTGCTGTGGTCCATGGGGTCATGAAGAGTCGGACACGACTTAACGACTGAACAACAACAACAAGATTATGCTTAAGTCATTTCGCTTTGTACTGATTCAAGTCTTAAAATACCTAGAACATTAACTTCGAGATAGCTTATTGGTTGCATTTGTACATTCATCCAAAGCATCATAAACCATGGTTTATGAAGCTGTGGATGAGGACCAGGGCTGTGTACTCTCCTCCCTTTTGCTTCTCCCATGCTGGATTTGATGTGAAGATCCTGGCCTGCATTTAGCCAGAATTACCAATTCTGGTTTAATGTTGGTTAACAAACCAGGATCTGATCCTGGCTTATTATCCTGATTTGTTAACTGACATTAAGCCAAAATTCTCTGATCCTAATGTAAGAGGAACTTTGGCTTAATCCAAGTCAGGATCACCACACTGGGGAGGTAGGAGCATGCAGTTACATGCTTATCCACGGCTTCAGTCAACCATGGTTTATGAAGTTCTGGATGGACATCCAAATGAGGCCATTGTAACAGGTTCTTGTAATTGTTCACAGCTTTGAAAATGGATTATTGTTGGCTAGCTAGAATTATTTTTTTTGTGACAATTCTTAATCAGAAATTGTATTCCTGTTTGCAGTTTTTGACAGAGTTAACAAGGCTATTTCAAAAATGCAGGACCACAGGCAGTGTCTATATAACACTAAAGAAATGTAAGTATTTACTACTACTGCAGTTCAGAATAGTAACTGTGTCTGTTTTTCTTCAGTGTTGTTCCTTTAAGAAAAAAAGCCATGAGGGATAACTTAGTGCTAAGGCAGTTGAACTGCAATTCAGTTAACAACATGCGGGTTCTGAGAAGCTATTTCTGTAATCTCAGTAATGCAGAGATTAAAATAATGTAATGCAGAGATTAAAGTAATTAAAGAAATAGTGGCAATTTTAGAATAATCTTTGCAGTTCTTAACTGCTGTGTTCGGCCAAGTTAGATGGCAGCTTCACTGTTTTGGACACAGCACTTTGATCAGTTAATGAAGTAGGTAGTGCACATAAAAAAAAGGTCCTATTACATTAAAAGTCTGGCCTATAAGAGCACTACCACCCCAGTGCTTTGCATCCTCCTGATGTCTCTTCAACCTGCGTTGGGCCAGGTGTGCCCATTGCTTCCAATCCCCTGCGGGCTTTCCCCATAGCCTTTTTCTTAACCTTTCCTGTGCTTAGCACTTTGTGTTGCTGGAAAAGGAGCAGTCACACTTTTGCTGTATACAGTGAATAGCGGGTAGGGAATCTGTGGTCCTCCAGATGATGATGGGTTGCAACTCCCATAATCTCTGACCATTGGCCATTATGGGCTGGGGCTGATGGGAGTTGGAGTTCTACATCTGGAGGGCCACAGGCTCCCCATCCCTGGTGTATAGCCTACCCCATCCCAAGAATTGAGGGCAGAGAACAGTAGGTGAAAGGGAAAATGTAAACTTGGTAAGACAGTTTTAGTTAAACACAGTAAGGGAGCAATCCTATGGCAGCTAGATGGCCATAGGATATGTCAGTTTCCAGGAAGCAGGCAGCTCGGAATTGGTCCACGCTCAGAAGAGGAGCGTGGAGCAGTGAAAATGGGGCTTTCCGGGGCAGGGAAGGCGGAAATACCCATACACCACATCCTATGTCTATGTTGGCTGTCTAGCTGCAAATGCAGGGTGGCTGAAGCGTGGAGGGGACAATCCCCTCTGCACTTCTCCTGCCTTGAATTGGATAGGCGGCTGCCTATAGGATTGTGCCCTACATTTTCAAACCCCAATCTTCTGTCTTCACATTGGAGCCCTAAAGGAAAGCCAAATAAAATCTTCAAACGTTTCTGAAAAATATGCGCTGGTCTGAATAATCTCCAGGGAAGATATTCCCATGAAAGAGTTAATATTGCAGTGGTGGGTTTTTCTGAGAGGTCTCTTGCCTCCAGTTCTCATTATTTCATGTTAACTGGAGACAAGTTGAGCTAATTCCTTCTCATTTTTCCATGCCTGAATCTTAAGAACTAGGGCAAAGCCCTATATAAGGATATAGAAGTGTGTGCAGATATTTTTTTTTCCCCATTGTGAGGAGAAAGATGTTTGCTTTTGAGGCAGTGTTAGCAGGATTGGAACATGACATAAAGTTCCTTTGGCTTTTATTGAATAGCCATACATGTACTTACTATTTTAAAAACAATCTTTAATTGTATCCAGTTTTACATAGCAACTTGACATTCTAATAATGGTCATGTTTCTCAGCTTGTACATTCAGAATTCTCCTAATATTTGATGCAAACTTCAAAGTCCTAGAAATGCAAAGCCTGCATTTCAGCATTTTCTTACCATCTCTGGATCTTGCATAATCTAATTTACTAGCTTGTATAAATATATATATTTAATGCTTCTGTTTAATATAGATGATGGTCGGACAAGACCCATTCCACGGAAGGGCCATGTTGAGGGGTTTGAACCTGTAGACAACAAATGTCTTCTTAGAGCAACAGATGGGAAGAAAAAGATAAGCACAGTGGTAGGTAGTACTCTTTGATGGAAGAGGATGCTTTCATTCAGTTGAGTCCTAGCACAGGGCCAAAAAGGAAGGCTCTGTGTAGTGGGTAACAAGTTGCATGGAAATTGTCACAGATAAGGTTTGTCTGACTCTCTTTAATGAACCTTATTCTAAATGTATACAGCTTCCAGGTCTAAATTTTTCAAGCTCTTTGGAGAGCAGCTTTCCCCATCCTCCTGAAACTCGGTACATGCCCTTGAGCAGTATTAAGATGCTGTAACCCCTGTTAAAGTATAATTTCTGATTTATTCAGCTAAAATGGTGATCAGAGGGACTAGTAGTTCTTGAATATTGACATTTCATCGAAGTGTTTGTAACACGATTGATTTCTTATAGGTGAGTTCAAAGGAAGTCAACAAATTCCAGATGGTAAGCTTTTATCTGATTCTATTCCATTTCAGAACATTTCATGGATTACCTTCACATTACTAAAATCAATACATGAATGAAGGTGAGGCACCTTCAAGGAAAGGATAGCTACTTGCAATCATATTAACACTCTGAGTTTGCAAATAAATTGTACATAACTTTTTCATGGCATTTGAATGTATTTTCTTAAAAGCTCCTATTTCTTGGTTGCAGGCCTATTCAAATTTGCTCAGAGCTAATATGGATGGTTTGAAGAAGAAAGACAAGAAAAGCAAAAATAAGAAAAGCAAAGCAACACAGTGATGGAACAAATGTCTCCATGCCTACAATGGACCCAAACTCTAGCCTGTAAACCTTTTGCTTCATGTTGCCCTTATCTTTTGACTTCCCTTTCAGCTGATAACTGGAATGTAAGCATCTTGTTAAAACAGAAAGTGCTCCCTGGATTGTGGCATGTAGAAATAAGTATCCACATAGCATATATTGCAGTTGCTGATTTTTATATCTGTCTTGGTTTTATTTTGTTTGAGAGGGTGGTTGTTGGGAAAACTGATCATTTGGAGATCAGTACAAAATAAAGAATTAATATTTGAAGTGTTCTTCTTTATACTGAAACTCATTCCTTGCCTATTCTGAAATAGTTATGCTTTAGTAGTGAAGGGAGCAGTCCTATGGTCGCTAAACAGCGGCTAGACAGCCATAGGATATCTGGTTTTCTGGGTTCCTGGAGAACCAACCTCCCCCCTCTTCTGCGCTGCCTCCGAGCCAGTGCGGAACAGCTGAAAAGGGGCGTTCTGGGGCGGGAAGGGCGGAAATGCCTGTAGGACATACCCAATGTGTTGTGCAGCAGCTTCTTCCCCTGCTCGGCCCTCCCGCAGCTATACAGCTGCAATCAGCTGTCTAGCTGACAATGCAGGGCAAGAGGAATGCAGAGGAAATGATCCCCTCTGTGCTTCTGCCTTGCATTGGGTAGGTGGTCGCCTATCTGAATAGGATTGTGCCCAAAATGTATCAATATGCCTTAAACTTAGAAGGACTTTGCTTTTTAAAGAATAACTTATAAAATTTATATCCAAATAGGGACTGAAGAGTTGATGCTCATCCTTAAAATGAAACTGGTGTATGTGTGCAGGAGTTAATCATTCACAGTTGGCTAGATGGAAATGTCTTCCTGAGCTTGTGAACCTGGAATGGGTTTTTCCTTGTGGCATAACAGCAGTTATTACCCAAACTAATACCATCCTTCTGCAGCCTGGTGTCCTCCAGATGTTTTGAACTTAAATTCAAGTCAGGAATTCTGGGAATTGTACTCCAAAACATCTGGAGGGTACCAGATTGGGGAAGGCTGATTAATATCACTGTATCAGTAACTACAGCATACTGTGTAATCCCTGGCTGTTCACAGAACCACTTGAGGGAAGGAACTGCTAAATTTCCCCTTTAGAAAGCAGCTTTACCAGCACAAAAAAATCAGTCTCTAAGGCTACTGAATATGCTCATTTTCCTATCAACAGAACAGCTTCTATAGGCATAGAATGGGGGAAGGTAGCTTGAACAGCCAGTTGGGTTACTTTGTTCTTTGACTACAGCAGAGTTATACAGGGCTGGAATATATAGAGCAACAGGTAGCATTGATAGAAAAGGGGAACTAGTCTTGTGTGTCAGGGTTGCTGCTTACTCCTTCCACATCCTGGGATAGATAGTTCCTCCTTACTCATCCCACAAGTAAAGCCCCATCAAGGTGAAAAGACACTGGAGTGATACTTATATCCTAATGGGGGAGCAGGAGGAGGAGAATAACTTGCAAGTGTTTCCAGCAGTCTCCTTATGTAAGAGAGGATCTCTATTTCAAACAAGAAGGGTAGGCATGAAGCTGGATGCTATGGGTGTGAAAATCCTTTTTTTGGTGAATCTCCACTTGTTGAATCTTTCAGACACAAATGCTTGTAGCAGCTGATCTTGCTTTAAACAGTAATGTGAGCACCAGAATAAGACTTTATTTAAAAAAAATCATTCCTGTACATTATATTCTGGAAATATTTACAGCTTTATAGAATGCACATGGGGAAAGTGAGGCACAGGAGCTAGACCCTTAATACTTCAAAGATTATTGTCCTAGTCATTATTGTCCCAGTCTTGCCCTTGATACCAGCACTTGGAATTTTTCTCAGTTAACAAGTGTGCAAATGTTCATTCATATTAATGTCTCTGAAAGCATGTGTTTGGTTCCAGGCAGTACTCCACTACCCTAAGTTCTTTAAATGTTCATAACTAAAATATAATTTTGTAGTAGTCATCTCTGTAACTGTAGAGGACAAGCACAGGCACTCTGAAAGAAACAGGCAAAATATTAGAAATAGTTTTAGTCATCTATAATGATGAGATGTATGTCTGTGCCAAGAGCATAATGCATAGACACCTGAAACTTGGCATACATACTTCAGGGTTACTGGATTTTTAGAATGCAATAATTTTAATTTTAATGTGTCTATGTATTTGAAGCCTGCAATATCATTGTCAATGACTAGGTGACATACTTCCCTAACCAGCACATAGCTTTGCAGTTAATACAGTCTGAAGCAAGAGGGACAGTTATATGGCTGCCCCCACCCCCTGCTGTGGGGCAGCCCCCTCTTGGGACTTCAGGGGCTGTGCCGAAGGGTGCCACTGGGTGTGAACCACTGAGAACTGAAAGCCCTTAGCTACTCAGGGTTGTTTGTTGATATGACAGACCCTGATGGTGTCTGCATCTTCCTGAAACTTGCAAAATGACATTCAAGGTTCCACATGTCATGTATGCATAAATAGTCCTGTGTAGCAAGTAGTCTCACCTTTTTTCGATTTTGATATTGTAGATTTCATCACAAATTAATTTAAGGTATCTCTGCTTTGGCAGTCGTGACATCAGTTGTTTCACAGTTGTATAGAAGGTTTGTTCATCTGCATCACACTGAGAAGGAAATAACTATTAAAGCAAATATTTTATTGCACAACAGAGACAGCTCTGTATCTAACGTTGAGAATGTCAGCTTTGTTTTTGACACGAATCTTCAAGCTATGCATAGAGTGTAGGTATGTTCCGACAGGTAACTTAGAGAAAGGAAGGCAGGTAAGAAAAAAACAGTATTCTTAGTTATCACCCACAACCATTCTGTGCTGTCATACACTTGATTTATAGTGCAATCCCATATATGTCTACTCAGAAGTAAGCCTCACTGAGTTCAATGGGACTTACTCCCAGGTGAGTACAGAATTTCAGTCTACAATGGCTTGAAAACATTGCTCTTAATATGGGTATAAATTAGTTTCTTCTATCCCAGGAAGTATCTTTTCCTTGCTGCATCTGCAAAATGGGACTTTCAAGTGTATTCAAGTTTGCTTGTTTTAATTCCCGAGTTACTGGCCTTAGCATGTGGCTTTCATTAACAGCAAGGTTAGAAATCCATACTTTTACCTCCAATGATAAAAAGTGTATTATAGTTTCTTTCGGAAGATCTACCTGCAAAAAACAACACAAAACATTAAGTCATGGTATCTTAAGCCTGGGATATGTTTGTGAAGCAGGTTTCATTTGTGTCTAATCCATTTAACAGTAATTCTCATTCAGCCTCTACTCAAATTTTTCATCCAACTGCCATTTCAAATGAATGAATGGGGACTATTCTCAAAAAACAAAGATAAAATGTGAGCTTGGAAGTCTCAAACACTCTACAAACGTAGTCACAATCAAACGTACAGGTCTGCCTCTACTTCCATACCCCCAGCACGTTAGCTCTTTAGCTTATGTTGATTGTCAACAGTGTTGGGAAGGAGGGCAGGCTTGTGATGAAACTTATTTCAGGGTCCCTGGGGCTGTTTGGAGAATTATATAAGCTGCAGCTGTGACATGTATTAAGAAGGCTGTCATCTATGTAAAAGGTGAAGGGCTTCCAAGATGCTTTCACTCCCAAAGGGGAGCACAAATGAAGAGAATTGGAAGGCTATATTTGAAAGAAAGGAGTCTGTAGGGTGGATTTATTTGGGGGTGGATGAGAAGCTGTTCTTGGTGTACTTCTCCTAAAGTACTCATGTTAATAGTGCTTAGGCTTGGGGGGAAAAAGATTTTGAAGATTTGTGGCATTTCATATCTCAGCCCATGGCTGCAGATTTTAGTTGATGGTGCTCCTCTGCCTGTACACCTTTTGATAGAAATAGTGTACAGATGTCCTGGTGCAGTTCCTGACTTGTATGTCAAAGCACCAAATCAAGAAAGCTTGAAACAGCTGTGTAGATCAGGGATCTCCAAAGTGGGGTGTGCAAGACGATCCATCGGGGTGCATGAGCCGCTGGATAATTGAGTAGCCTCCCGCTGCCCTGACGAACTGCCATTGTGTGCAATGATGGCGTTGGCAGAGGCAGCAGGATGGGACGGGAGCCGAGGGGAGCTCCATGGCATTTCTCTCTCGGCTCCAGTCCTATCCTGCCTCTGCTGCAGCCACCGAGAGCAACTGCACCAGTCTCTGCCAGGCACAGCAGAGGAAGGCGCAGTTACTTGCTTGGCCATGGCACTGGAGCGGCTTCCGTCCTGCCGAAGGAGAGCTAATTTGTTCCAAATTTTCTGACTTCTGTGATGACAAGTGGCTGTCAGTAGAATGCTACGTAGCAGCCATTTTTGAAAAAATTAACATGCAATCTGTCCCTTCAAGGTAAAGGTGACATTTTAACAATGAGTGAGAAAGTAACTGCTTTTCAAAAGAAACTTGTGCTATGGAGACAGCATTTTGAAAACAGACATTTGGAAATGTTGCCATCAGTATGTGATTTTGTTGCTGAAATGATGTGTGTCACCTATAAAAACTCTCATATCTGCACACTTAAAAACCTTGGAAAGGAATTTTTGAACCTGTTTAAAAATCTTCCAAACAAAAAGTTCCGGTGGGCTTTGAAGCCATTTGTTAAAAATATAAAAATGCAACACCTTCCACCTACATTAGAACAAAAGATTGACATCAGGGAAGATGGAAGTTTACTAGCTGAATTTCAACAAAAACGTTTGCATAATTGGTGGACAGGATTGAAAAATGAGTATCATGATTTAGTAAGCGCAGCCAAGGATGCACTTCTTCCATTTGGATCTACGAAGCTTTGTGAGGTGTCTTTTTTACTGTGACAGCCATTAAAACCAAGTATTGAAATAAACTGAACTTAGAACCAGACCTTTGAATCGCTGTATCACAAAGTGGCAAACCAAGATTCTCAAAAATAATGACGCATATTCAATCACATCACTCTCACTAAAAATATTAATGATAATATTTTTAATGAGAGCAAAAAGGTTTTATACCGTTAATAAATAAAATTATTTTTAAAATTTTGTTTATTTCATCTTTATCTCATCCTTCTTTAGGTTTTTTTTTTTGTGTATGTTTAGTACAGTAGTACATGTATATCATTTACAAATAAATATGCATATATTGGGGGTGCGTGCTCAATTTTTTTTTTTACTGATGGGGTGCATGATCAAAAAGGTTTGGAGACCGCTGGTGTAGATAAGGGTCTTGAGTGATGAACAACTAGATTCATCAATGGAAAGTCCAGCACTAAAGGTTCAGACACCCCTCCCACTTATCTTCCTTGCCCCAAACCTCCTAGATCTAGGTACAGGGTGGAGGAGACGCAGACGCTCTTGCTGACACCTTCTTCAAATTAAGACACGACAGTAGCAGCCTTGTTTGTGTTGGCAGAGTTCAATAAAGGGAGGGGGAAATCCATTTTTTCCTGAGGTTAAGAATAATCAGGAGCTCTACGCCAAGGAAACTCTACATTTATGGAATACACCTAGAAATCCAAGCGGCTCCACCACCAATTTATTTTTGAAAACCTCTAAAAGATTCTTATTTCAACCTGCACTTCATTAATTGATATTAATCTGTTCATTTTAAGAGGCACATGTGAACCACCCAGAGAGCTTCGGCAATTGGACGGTACAGAAGTATAATAAATAAACAATGCATTTTAATGATTTGAGAACTGTACATCACCTTTGAGGGCTTATGTCCTGAAAGGTGGTTTAGAAATCTTTAAAATTAATAGTAAGTTCCCCTCTCCTTTCATGTTCATGCTGGATGAATCATAGAATCATAGAATAGTAGGGTTGGAAGGGGCCTACAAGGCCATCGAGTCCAACCCCCTGCTCAATGCAGGAATCAATGCAGGATGTTTACAAGCCTGGCTGTCACAGAAAGCTACAAGGCTGCTGTGATCCCTCACATTTGTAGCGGTCGCTGCGGAAGCAGTGCCAGCACTGCCAAATCTCTCACCTCCACTACGGCCTGAAGAATCAGCTGACAGGTTCTGGCCAGTTAAACTTTGGGGGGCCCAAATAGTTTGTTCTTAAGTTTGCACTATGACAAAGCCCCTCAGTGTAGTGGATGCCATATGCTTTCTGAACACGGGTTGAAGGTTCAGAAAGGGTAAACATTTCCTTTGGGAGGTGGGTATGGGGGGTGTCGCTGTCAATGGAGCACTTTCCTTCCTGTACCTCATGAGTCGCTACAAGCTATTACTACCAGAAACAACTCCCCCATTGAAAAAGGACAATGCCCACTCTAGCTGTCCCGTGGACATTGAACCTGGACTTCAGAGCAAAGTGACTTACTGCTAAAATTTCAACTTCGCTTGTCTTAAGTTGCAGAGTAGCAATGCAGGTCTGGAGTTTAGTTTGTACCTGAAAATTGCATTTGGATTCAAAGAAAAGAGTACACATATAAGGTGAAGGTTTCTTTTTAAATTCAAGCAAAAACAAGCAATCCTATAAAATTACATATTCTTCTTAGGTCTCTGACTCAAAACACATGGGTTCTGCACCTGTGCAGAGCCTTGTTTGGAAAATTCTAGAGGTGAGCACAGTTTTGGTGGGAAAGGCCCCCCCCCCCCCCCCGGGGTGGAGGCACATGCTTTCATACAGTCCCAGCACTTCTTGCTGTAGGTGTGAAGCACAGCCCCCCATCACCTTTGCCAGCACAGGGTGTGGAGAATCCGGTCTTTCTCCTCCATCTCCAAGCCAGTAGTTGTTCCCCCACAGAGGAATGTCTACATTCTTGGCCCACACTCTAGGGCTGTATTGTGCCAGGACTCAGCCAAGGAATCCATTCTCAGAACAAGGGCAGAACCCAGCAAATCTCTCCTTCCACAAAAACAAGTCCATTCCAGTTTTTCTTTCCCCCCTGACCCGGCAACTTCCTTCCAGCTGTACCAGAGGAATTCTTACTAAAACAAAGTCAGAATTCAAAGGAAATAAAGGATCAGCTAGGTAGGAACTTCAGCTGCTTGAGGATAGGAGACCCTTATGTGGGAAGGGAAGCACCTCTGACGTGGGGAGATTTAAAAATAGCACATCACCACTCAAGCTAGATCAGAGCTGACTGTGTTTCAACCAGCTGCCCACAGCAAACTAACAAGCAGGACAAGAGGGCAACAGCAGCCTCCCGCCCAAACTACCCAGCAACTGGTTGCAGTATGCCTATGTACACCAGTTGCTGGGGAACATGGGTGGGAGGGTGCTGTTGCACTCATGTCTGTGGACAGCTGATTGGCCACTGTGAACAGAATGCTAGGCTAGAAGGACCCTTGGTCTGATCCAGCAGAGCTCTTATGTTCTTCCTTCTCTCCTGAGGAAGGGCTGGACCCATGTGGCATAGCCCATTCTTTGTATGCAGTAGGTTCCATGTTCAATCCTCAGCACCTCCAGGTACAGCTGAGGAAAGGAAAAAAGGAAAGGTTCTTCCTGTGCAAGCACCGGGTCATTACTGACCCCTAGAGGGACGCCTGCTTATGCTGTGGTTTGCCATTGCCTTCCCCAGTCGTGACTACCTTTCCCCCAGCAAGCTGGGTACTCATTTTACCGACCTTGGAAGGATGGAAGGCTGAGTCAACCTGAGCTGGCTACCCGAGACCCGGCTTCCGCTGGGATCGAACTCAGGTCACGGGGAGAGTTGCAGTTGCAATACTGCCGCCTACCACTCTGCACCACAAGAGGCTCACAGCTGAGGAAAAGTCCTGTCTAAAACCCTGAGAGCCACTGCCAGTTAATACTGAGCTAGATGAAGCAGCATTCTGATTTGGAGTGATATACTTCCTTTGTTCCCTTTTACTTCCCTGACATGTGCACCATTTGTGCTGAGGCTTCACTGCTACAAGCACATGACGAAGTATTTATTGAGAGGAGAGGTACATCCTCAATACCTGGATTTCATACCGCCTCCTGGCACTTGCAGACAACTTCTCGGGAGGAACAATGCAGACATTTGGTATTACTACAGTCCCATGTGGTTCAAACAAACCTAAAATGGTACAAAGATTTAGTCAGAAACTCACCTTTCACTCTCCCTCTTTCAAACATGTGCGCGCACACACAAACACCAAACAATACTATAGAAAGTTTTTATGTTTGTAGCGTACCATACCCTTGAACAAATTTTGGGTACTGGGCTGCAGAGAGCTATCGTAGTTTCTTGCAAAAGTAACTACATATACATAGCAAACAAAAACAGGTTTCACCAGAATTGCATTTTCTATGGAAGAAGTTGCTAAAATCCAAAGCTATACAGCTTAATGAGCAACCTCTGCTACTATGTGCATGAGCTGTGTAAGGAACACCACTAGATTATTGTAAAGCCCCACTGCTATAGTCATTACATACCTGATGTACTAGAAAATGATCCTTTTAGATTTTGTACTGGCAGATTATCAGAAGTTTCTCTAAAATGAAATAAGTAGAACAACAAAATAGGTCATTCAAAAGATTGTTATTAAGTACTGCTATCTAAGTTCTTCAGTATTAGATAAAAATAAGACAGAAATTGAAGTTTGTAAATGCCTGACAGCAGAGGCAAATCGAAAATAGGATAAAACTACGATTCAGTAAATCTCTTTTAACTACATTCAGTGAATTGGATGCCAGCTTGTCCTTCCTCAAAAAGAAGGGCTTCTTTCATTTGCGGAAGGCTTTGAGCCAGAGAAGGTTCCCACTGGAGGAGGGGTGGGCAGCAGTTTTTACAGCTTCCACCAGCACCACCTCCCACACTGTTCCATGTGCCCCCCCACAAGCCTTCAGAGCCCATTTTGAGAGGTACAGGGGCTGCAGGAATCAGCCAGAATCGTTTCACCCTCCTTCCACCCACAAAAGTCTGGTTTCAACCACTGTATATTACGAGTGACTAAAGGTATAATACAAATGTAGAGGTGGTTTAATAAAAAGTTACATCATTCACGACATGAAAACTGTTCCATATTTTTCATGTATTGTCGAATATGCACTGATTTATCCCAAGCTGTTGGCAAAATCCATGATGCCTGCTTTGCAGAATTGCACCAGAGCATATAAAGAGGGCTGGGGAGATTATGCTTGATGTTATTCAAACACACACTTTCAACTAGTGTTTGGCTGCCACTCTTTACTGCTAAAGAAAATGGTCATTATATGACAAGTCACGGTAAGTTGATGAGACAAAGCTCAGGTGCTTGGTGGTCATCTCAAAGTGTGCTTATATGAGAGCTCCCACTGTTTGCTGCATCATCCATGTAAAGTGGGGGCTGTGCACAGACAGTGCTACATCAAAAACCCACCTAAGCATCAGATTGCTGCTGAGTGCAATGCTGTCTGGCTCAGCATGTATCACCTGATTCACACAACCAACGAGCTACATGCTGGGAACCCCAATTTGATTAGATTTAAAACAGAGGTCACAGGCATTTTGTTAATTTGCAGCAACCCTTAACAAATACTACAATGAGACTGTAAATTCCATTTTTAGAAGACCTGAAACTCTAAGCAATGAAATTTAAGGAATACACAAATTGAAAACTTTTATAGTGCTCATGCACCTTGATACATTTTGAAGCAAAATAATTTGAATTTAGTGTGCATAGATGAGAATATTTCCTTCAAAGCTTATAGCCCCAACTTATACACAAGATACACTTTAGTTGAAGACGTATTAGAAACAGAAGTAAAATGGTTGCGTGGTGCATTGGTCATAATTTTAAGGATGAATCACTGAAACACCTTCACCTAACTCACCAATCCAAAGAAAGATCTTTGTCTGAAAGTTACTTTACAAAAAAATATAGTTAATGTCATGTCCGCCAAGTAATTGTGAGTATAGCTACCTGTTACTTCTTTCATCACAGAATTTGGTCCTCAGTTTCTGGGCCAGATGGTCTACTAAATCAGACTCCAAAATTCTTTTCTCTGTCTGCCTGTCCTTCTCAAATGATTTCACCTAAAAAATACCCACAAATTAAGTGTTTGGATTACTCTTATATTCTTAAAACTGAAAAAAGGTGTAATCAGAACTAAAAACAGGGAGAGGAGACATGGGTACAAATTAGAAAAGCTATTTTTTAAAGATAACAAGCATACGCAGTGAGAATATAATTGATTCCGTGGATAAGAAACACAGTATTGGGTCTCTGAGAAATCACACTCCCCCTGAAGGACAAGTGTAGAGTTTGGAAGCACCCCTGGACTCAGCATTAACTGGGGAAGTTCAGGAGGCAGCAGCAGCCAGGAATACTTCTACCAGTGTAGGCTGGTACCCCAGTAGCAACCCTATATGGAGAGGGAAAATCTTGCCTCAGTTATTCATGCTCTACTGACATCCAGGCTGGACTACTGTAATGCGCTGGATGTGGGACTGCCTTTGAAGATGGTTTGGAAACTTCAGCTGGTACAGAATACAGTCGCCCAGATACTGGTGGGGGCTGGGCGGTCTGCTCATGTGACGCCAATACCGTGCCAGCTGCGATGGTTGCTAGTGCATTTCCGAGCCCAATTTAAAGTGCTGGTTTTAACCTTTAAAGCCTTAAATGGTTTAGGCCCAAGTTATTTGAAATACTATCTTCTCCCATACCAACCTGCCTGCATTCTGAGGTCATCAGCAGAGGCCCTTCTCATTGGTCCAGTGCCAAGAGCGGTTAGGCTGGTGAGTACAAGGGAGAGGGGCCTTCTCAGTGGTCATCCCACACTCTGGAATTGGCTTCCATCAGGGGTTCATCAGGCCCTCTCTTTGCACATCTTCAGGGAGGCTCTGAAGACCAACCTGTTTTCACTGACCTTTCCATAGTCTGTGGGCTGCAGGTTTTATTGGTGTTATCGGTTTTTTATAGGATTTTTACTGAATATTGATTGATTGATTGATATTCTATTTGTTTTGCATAGTTTTGAATGGTTGTTGTCTTGTATGCTGCCCCGAGAGAGGGTCTTACCCTTAAAGGCAGCCTAAACATCATTTTAAATAAAAGAAACCACCAATTTTGCAAGGCCTTTTCCATGAACAAAATGTGCTCCAGCAGCATTTGCAATTCCTTTAACAGCAACCACAGTGCAATTTCTTCTCTCCATGTAACGAATGGGTGGAGTGACAGGAGTGCTTGCTGCAGTCCTGTTCATGCTCATTCTTATTGGTTTTCGTTCTCTCATTCTCTCTCTCTCTCTCTCTCTCTCACACACACACACACTCACACACTCTCCCCCACCTGAGATGAAGAATACGCAAACCTCTAAACAAGTAAAAAACACCACCACATATTGGTTTGGATCCAAAGGGTCCAATGTGCAAATGCCTCTTGACAATTTCTTCGTACCGCTGCAGCAACATATCACACTGTTCCAGAGGATCCCCTGACCCTCAGGACTGGCCTTTGGAGGGGAACAGCGGGAAGGAAAGCCCTACTGTGCAAGCAGAGTTTCACTTGTACCATTTGGCTCCAACCCACTCATTTCAGAAAATACCAGGGAAACAGGAGGCAGCCTTGCTGCTCTTTGTCCCTTTTTCAAAAAATAAATGTTAAATAATGATTTATATTATTTAGTAGATCTATATCCCACCTTTCTTCCATCATGCAAAGTGGCATCATTGTATACCCTCTGACCAAAGCATTGCAGCACTTGGGAATGTGAGCAAACAGAACAGGGGCACAGGAGAGGAAATGGGGTGTGGAATGTCGCACCCCAAACACTTTACCTTTACATGATTTCCTTCTTTATCAGAGATGAGGGCTACATAGGTGATCCCAGAACATCTGCAATACTCCTGTAATTCTTCCTGAGACTAAAGCAATCACAAAGGACACAAAACAAAATATAAACGTGAGTTTTTACTTCATCTCATTTACATTTATTTTGTCATCTCAAAGGGGATTAGAAAGACACAGAGAAAGCCAATACAGTTAAGAGTGCTGTCTCTGAACTGGGGAGGAAAAGGAAACGTTCCTCCTGTGCAAGCACCGAGTCATTACCGACCCCTAGAGGGACACTGCTTACGCTGGCGTTTTCATGGCAGACTGTAGCGGGGTGGTTTGCCATTGCCTTCCCCAGTCATGACTACCTTTCCCCCAGCAAGCTGGGTGCTCATTTTACCGACCTCGGAAGGATGGAGGGCTGAGTCGACCTGAGCCAGCTACCCGAGACCCGGCTTCCGCTGGGATCGAACTCAGGTCGCGGGGAGAGTTGCGGTTGCAATACTGCCGCCTACCACTCTGCTCCACACGAGGCTCTGTGGAACTGGGGAGAGGGGGGTTTAAATCCTTGCTCACCAGAAAGCTTACTTGGGCCAGTCACTATTTTTCTGCCTGACCAACTCACAGGGTTGTTCTATGCCACTCTGAGTTCTCTGAAGAAAGGGGAAGATTTAAAAAAATGTAATGAATACATTTCATAACAGGCTAATGTGCCAAACTGATCTTTTCTCTGCTTGGTCAAATACACCAAGTATTCTAAAAGTACAAGGAGTCCTCACACTGAATTCAGTTGATATTGTTGTATCACATCTCATCGCTTTAATAACAAACACTTATGAGAGGCCACCATAACAGCATGTTTGCATTAAGGCCTTGCTCATACATTTCCATATATCAATGGCTGTGTCTGATTGGTTCAGATCACTGCGACTGAAAATGTAAGTAAAAAAAAAAAGCTTTTAAAATTGTGAGCAAGGCCGGCAGGCTCAAGCTGTGCATCTCGGCACTTTGCCAGCAGGGCTGGCCAGTGGTAGAGGAAGAGCTGCTCCCTCCACCCCCGGCTAAAACAATGACGACAACAGAGGGAGGGAGGCTTTGGTGGCTTGCACCAATAGGCAGGGTGGTTTGTTTGGTGGTGGAAAGAGGCGGGCAGCTTTGGCAGGCCCGGGGCTTTGGCTGGCTGGTGGAGGCTTTTTCACTGGCTACAAGCAGGCAGGAGCTTTGACTGGCTGTGGGGGTTTGGCTGGCAGGGTTTTTTTTATCTGGCTGTGGGCAGGCAGGCAGGGGGGGCTTTGACAGGGGCCCACGGACATGACTATGCCAAGGCAGGGGCCCGCTAGACTCTGGCAACTGCCCTGGTCCTTTACTTGCCTGGTGGTGATGGTGGTAGCTCTGGCCACCTCTAGCATGTCGCCATTTAAAACAATGAAGGCATGTCCACATTGTGATTACCCAAAACATTCTGGCACCTGAGGCAGAAAAGTTATGTTTTCTCCTTATGGTGTTAAATTGTCAATTTGCTGGTGGCTGACGGTTTGCTGTTCTTTAACGATACCTAAAATCTGCTTCCTGAGATGGGATGCCTCAAAGTGCCTAATGGTAGGCCTAGCTCTGACTATGGTTCTCATCTTGGGGCTCCTGGGAAGAGGAAGACATAAATTAGGCCCATGAGCAAGATACAAACACATGCAATACACGTTTACCTGTGACCAGTCATACATGATTTCAGCAGCAATTCCTGCAGCCCAGAGCTTCTGAACAACACTGATAGCTCTTGCCATTGACATCTGGCCAACACTAACAACTAACAGGTCACACGTGCTCAATGCAACCTGGGAAAAAAGAAAGGCGAGTGGGAGCAACAGGTTAGAATCTTTGAAGAACTGAAATTATTTAAGCTGAATAGAAATTAATCTTGCTCTGATAGGGTTAAGGCACTCTAGGCTGCTTAATATTGTTCATACTACTGGTTAATAATGATAAAGTATTTTAATTTATTTTAATAAATAAAAGTAATAATTATTAATGATAATGTATTTATTGGGCTGCACGAGAGATGTATTTAAGACAGTTATTACAGAGGTGGAGAAGACCACAAACAACAATTTGGAAGGGAGATTGACGTGTCTGAAGCAAAAGCATATACTTTTTTCCTCCTATTACGTGGGTTTCTATGCAGTTTAATACAGCCAGGTGATCAACAAAAAATACCATTCTTAAGACTATTTGATCTCTTTTTATATAATTTAGAATGTCTGGGCAAGATCTGCACTTCCTAATCTTTGTTGTTCTTTACAAAGACTACTTAAAAGAACTTAAAATATGTAAATCAGAAAGACAAACGTACAGGCTCTTCCAAATTCAAAACTGCTGAACTTATTTTGTCTATAGCTATGCTGACTCCAACTGCTGAAGGAGCCGAACCAACTGCTTGTGGGCCTCTGAACTGTGAAATCTGAAAAGACAAGAAGCAGAGATGCACTAGAAAAGGAACAACACTCATATCCTTCTATTACATTGAAAGGTATACATTTATAACACTCACCAGATGATCATATCTACCCCCTGCAGCAAGAATGTCAGTAACTATCCTTTGTCTGCGTTTAATGTATGCAATAAACTGGAATATAATTCCATGGTGCTGCTGTATCTTATAAACCAGCCCCAAATTTATGGAAACCTGTAAGATAAAATGCTTAATTTATTTTGTTGTCTTGCCACAGGTGATAATGATCAGCACAAAATAGTTCACATACAGAAATGATACAAATGTTCAAAGTAACAAGCACACACACAAAAACATGTACTAAACTAAAATTGTCTGTCTGTCTATCATCTACCTACCTATCCACCTACCTAATCATATTGCAAAGCTCTCTGGGCAGTTTACAAAAGATTAGTAATTAAAATTCCCCGAGGAAGGCAGCAATTATCCTAAAAGTATCTTAACACCTCCTAGCTGGCTTTTCACTAGCTGGGATGAGCAAAAGCCTGCTGATCAAATCCAAGTCTCCCATCTCTTTTGTGCAGTAAAAGCCTGTACGTTTGCATCCCTCAAGCCCCCAATACTACATCTTGCAAAATGTTACACGTTGTTCACTTAAGACGACTAGCACCAGCTCATGCTTTCTGTATGGCATTTGAAGATGAAGATCTTGTTCTACCGTTAATCACTGATCTGACCCATAAGACATACTGATTTAGTGATATAACCCATTTCATCTTACAAACCTGATATTTTATGCCAAGTTTCTTTAACAGACCCACTGTTTCCTCTAACTCTTTCATGCCGAGTTTCACCAGTGGGGTGACTCCTGTCTTTTGCTTTAACATTGTGTTTAACAACGGGGTTAGATCTTGCAACTCTCCTTTATGCTCAATAAATCTGTAGAGTCGAGCAAGCTGAAAAGTAAGTCAGAGATATATGGTATGTACATGAGGACCAGTAAAGCAACAGAAATACAAGTGTAGTGTTATATTGTACGCCTGTACAAGACCTTGCCTTCATTTGATCAAGTGCTTAGCATTAAATAAGAATTGTTTGCTCATGGTAACAGCTATGAATTCCAGCTGTGATCACCCACTAACACTGTCAGTGGCCCTGCCTCTTAATGGGGAGGATGAAGAATACAAGGAAAGGCCAAATAATTTTTCAAGAGAGTGCTTGCCTACTCTTGAAACCCTGAGATACTATCTATGAAAGAAATAAAAATTTGAACACATTGGGTTTGTTAACCACTCTGAGGACCCTTCAGGATTGAAGACTATGAGATAAATGTATCCATAAATAAAAAAAACAGAACAGCTAGGGTAGTTTCAAATTACTTACACTGTTTGATGACAGAGAAATATTGTAAAACTTGGCTTCCACTTCTCTTTTAGTTAGCTTTTCAGTCTGCAGAAAAATAAATGATCACTATAGATTGTTTGATATTCCCTTATTCCCAGTTTTAAGAACACTTCCTGAGAGAGGTAAAGTGTGGCATTAAAGTTTCCATTCCATCACCCATAACCGTTCAGTGTTTACATGCAGATCATGAGAGACGTTTGAGGTAAGTGTGGGGCTGAGTTTAACCAGTATGCCAACAATTCACAACTATACCTCCCTTGCCCTCTGAAACCTGGCAGTTCTGTTTCCACCCCTGGAGGAATGCAACGCACAGTTTGGCATTACATCTGAGCCGAACTTAATCCACCCCTCATCCCAGTTTAGAAAAGTATTTACACGTAACATGTCAGAATGCGGATGTGACCAAATGCTCATCCCGGTGAAAGCAACGCAGTGCGCACGGGCAGCATCCACACCTCTATGCCTGTTGCACTTATGCCTGGGGTTCCTGATCCAGCATATGATATGCATGCAGGTCTCTTTAGTTGGATCATGGCAAGTAGGGAGAATGACTGCACCATTTGTGTCTCTTGTTTGTCCATCTTGTAATCCAGCCATCCCTGATCTGGTGTCTTCCAGATGTTTTGGATGTCAACTCCCATCAACCACAGCCAGCATGGCCAATGGTCCGGAATGTCGGGGGTTGCAATCCAAAGCATCTGGAAGGCCCCAGGTTGAGAAGGGTGCTGTGAGCAATACAGTGTTATGTTTATTAAACCAATTAATGCCTTACCACAGCATCATACAGAATGGTGTAAACTTGATTGAGTTTATCTTCGGGTATCCCACAGTGCAGCAGGATAGCTTTCAGTAAAGCAGTGTGATTCAGAAAGATACTGTAGTTTCTTTCCTAATAAAGAGAGTTTAGGTTTTACTTCTATTACCTTTACTAGGATGACAACATTCAGGTTTCAACATTCAATGATTTTCTAACCTTTACCTCTCCTAATAACATTGCATCTGCCACAGCAGTGCTGAGATTCGCTTAAACTTGGGAGAGCCTAATTTGAAATTTCACTTATTCCGTTGTACAGCTTGAAAACAGTGGTCAAAATTCAAAGAATCATGAAACTCATTCAATCAGCCCAAAGGGGCTTTAGACTTGCTTTTCTGGAACAGACACCTTCTATCCCCATCCCACCATGGCAAACTGCTTTAAAACTCTGCCCCGTTTCAAAAACAAATGGAAATATGGCATGGGGGTGGTAGTCAGGTGTTCAAAGGAAAACAAGCCAAAAAAAAAGTCTTACGGAACTCCCTGATGGAAGCCTAAGCAGCTCTTGGCATCCTAGCCAGTTATTTGAATTGGCACTTGCGATATAATAGGCTTAGAATTACTATATGTTGAGAGTACAATCCTAACCATCCGATGTTGATGGCTGGAAGGGGTTAGGATGGTGCATTGGTGCCTCTCCACTGGTTGAGAGGAGCGCTGCCACTGGCCCCTGCTTTGCCCAGGTGGGTGGCAAGCTACCACTGGCTGTTCCTCTGCTGGTGGTGGCCAGTGAAAAGCCCTGATACGGGGCAATCTATGGGTGTTTTGTGGGTGGGGAGGAGCCAGCTTTGGGATCTGCTGGACCCAAAGCCGCTCTGTTCCCCTGGCACGGGCCCAGTGTGGGCTTGTCTGGAACTGGCGTAGCAAAACCCACAATAAACCGCCCCTCCTGCCCTGGTTACCATGGGCCTGTGGGGCTTGGAATGCAACAGTGGACCAGCTGCTCTGCTCCTCCACAGCCCCATTCTGGATTGCTCTGTGAGATCGTTTTAAAGCTTCATTAGATCAAAATGTAGGCCATGCTTGCTCTGTGCTGGATTGGGGCCACTGTGTTCCTGGCTGTTTTCACAGGTGCAGTTTTCTAGTTTTTTTAGCCAATATGGTTCCCTCGTTTCATAATACTGTGCATTTCTTCAGAATTTTTTTTAAATGTTTGAGGTATCTGAAGAGGAAGTAGCTCTTCCTCCTTTGGAAAGCCCAAACTCTTCTCCTTAAACTCGTGTTTACAATAGTTGAACAGCCCCCACCTCCCACCCTGATGTGAAGTTTGGCAAAAACTTGTTAAAATGGGCAGAGGGGCAAGAAAAACCAAACAGCATCAAATTTTGAATCCCGGGAGACTTTTGGATATTCCTATTGCCTTTTGTAAGCAAACTATCAAATGTGCAACATTTATTCCTACTTTGTCTGCTATTTTATAAAATGCCCTAACATGAAGGGGTGGGAGGAGGCAGAGACTGGTCCTTTTACACTCCCACCAAGTCTTACAAGTGTTAGAAAGAGCAAGGAAGAGGAACACTTACCTGCAGCACAGGAAATTCTTGAATTATTTCAGAGATTGTATAGATTGTTTCCGCAATGGGTAAAAAACTGTTGCCAGCAGGAGTGATGATATCGAATGCACATTCTAAGAGCTCTCTTGGGTGACAGCGATCCAATTTCCGAGGCCTGAAAACCCGCTCAATGCAATATCTGGAGGGAGGAAATGTGAACATTTAAACATATGAAGCTATGTGCTAGACATTGGCCCATCTACTCCAGTTCTGTCTACTCCAACTGGCAGTGGCTCTCTACAGCAATCTTCCTCAACCTGGTGCCCCTCCAGATGTGTGGTACAACTGGAATAATAATAATAGTAGTAGTAGTAGTAGTAGTAGTAATAATAATAATAATAATATCATCTTCATCGCCTTTCTCTTAAAAAAGACCCAAGGTGACTTACAACGAAATTATTAAAACATATGAAGTATAAAATAGCTAAAAACAATTTCCATTAAAACACCATAATAAAACAACTAAAACATCAGTACATAATAAAGAGGTTATTATATGCCTTCAAATGCCTGGGAGTAGAGGAAAGGCTTGACCCAGCGCTGAAAAGATGACAATGTTGGTACCAGGTGGGCCTCACCGGACAGAGTGTTCTAGTCGGGGGGGGGGGGGCACCACTGAAAAGGCCCTCTCCCCTGTTGCCATCCTCCGTCAGAGGAGGCACTCGAAGAAGGGCCTCAGATGTTCATCGAAGTGCATGGGTAGTTTGATACTGGGAAACTACTCTATCAGATATTGTGGTCCTGGGCCACATAAGGCTTTATAGGTCAAAGCCAGCACTCTGAACTGGGCTTGGAAATGTATTGGCAGCCAGAACAAGTGGGCCAGAATTGGTGTTATATGCTCAGACCTTCTGGTCCCTACTATGAATCTGGCCACCACCAGATGCCAAGGACTGAACCAGAGACGTAAAACATGCAAAGCGTGCCCTCTGCCACTGAGTTATGGCTCCTCCCTTAGAGGTCTGCTTCATTTTTTTAAGGTACCAAAAAAACTAAACATGCAGGTGTTTGCCCAATTCTTCCATGTCCAATTTTGAAGAAAGAATAAAATAATTCCCGGGCTATTCCCTTCCTTACCTTTTCAAGTTCGTTATGTTATTTCTAGCTACAAATCGTGCAAAAGGAATCTGAAGGAAAAAAAAGGTAAAAAGCAGGATATGAGTCGCAAAGTAATCAAATAAAACATATAGTTGAAAAGATTTTCATACATTATTATATTTCATAAAATGAGAAGAAAAATTCCACTATACAGTTAGACTCATCATCTTTCTAGTATTGAAGAAACGAGGCTCATTCTGTCATGTGCACCCCACTGCGTGGGGCAGATTTCGGGGAGGGTTGAAGGGCTGAAGGAAGACAGACCCCACTGGATCCTACCTATAGTTTCTATATCTTATCAAAAGTTCATTTTAATTCCTAATTGGCAATTGATAATCTATTGGTCATTGAGTTTTACTCCAAAATATCAAATACCCTTATTTTTCTAGGAAGCTTTGCTTCCAGACTTAAAAAGTTCATCTACATTAATAGCCTATCATTCTAATTTAAAGACACTAATTGCAGACCTTATGAAATTCTTCAATCACCATCATTTCATAGTTGAAGAAACTGGTTATATTAAGCAATATTTTCTGCACACAGTAAAACTTCTAAATGGTTACTAGTTTAATCTGATGACATTTTAGTGTTAGCATCTATGGGCAGAAATTCAGAACACAGATTAAACGAGGAAGAAAAAAGAAACTACAAGCCTGCCTGTATCATTTATCAAATTTAAAGATAGAAATTAAAATGCTTCAATATCCTCTCAAACTAACTGCACAATCATATTAAATAGGGTTTTTTCTATATCAATGAAACATAATGAAGTTGGTTTGCTTTGCTGAGAATGGCCTGTATGCCAAGTCTATCAGTTAATCTTCTGCCTTTTACAAGGGCTGGAAACTGTCTCCCTGATGTGTAAATTCCCCACATCTGAGGATATTTTAAGGGGTCTGTATGGTTGCAAACAAGTAATGCCCTATACGAATTCTGAGATGGTGTCACTGTGTGGAAGACTATCTCATGTGCTCACCTGAACATCTGAATCATCCCTTAGCCCACAAAGAAAGAAAAAAGGCTGGACAGAGGCTAAGAGCATTTCTACATCAGGCTAAAATCCTGCAACTCTACTGGGGTTTTCTGCTTCTGTTTTAAATGCAGGATCATGACAGGTTCCCTTTACATGTGCTTCCCTTCCCCCCCTTTATCTGCATTGTTCTATATGTTTCATTATACAGCCACTAGATGGTGCTGTGGTCTAGCGCCTCTTATTGCGAGATTTCTTCTTTTCACCAGTGTTCTGTAATTTGATAGCTAATGGGATAAATATCATTTAGTATGGGAGACACCCCGGAGGTTGACGAGGTCATGCAAAGGACCTGCAAACGTCTGTGAGTAACCAATCTAAATAGTAGGATAAAAGCCCCAGGTGGAGAAGCTCTAAGATCTTTGAAGACTACACTGGTACTCACCCTAAGATCATAAGGAAGCATCACCAGCATTCCGCTGTGATCCATCAAATATGAAACTTCATTGTATTCATACAGTTTTCTATTCCTAGGCAGTAGCAGAGGGGTATGCAACTTGATAGCTCCTGTTCAAAATGGTTGAAAGAGTATTAATTCCGCAGTACAAACGGGGAACCTTTTTTTAAAAAATAAGGCAGTTTCAGAAAACCAGGTTACTTTAAATAACCATCTTATTTTTCAAATAATAAAATTCTGAGTTCACGACTGGATTGTCACACTCCATATGGGACAGAGTGCTTGTCGCCTGTAACAGTTCCAGATGACAGAGAGGCTTTTTTTTAATTTGATATCAGTTTGGATTATTCCCTAAAATTGGATAATTTTCTAGAATTATTTAACCTTTTGGTGAACTTTTTAATTCTCTTTGTGTACAATTCACTGGGGAGTTTTCCTGTGCAACTTTTGAATGAATGTGAGCAGGCCACCTCTATTCATTTCAATACAGGAGATGATCCCAGTAACTTGTGGCTATTAAAACTACCTGAAATCTTGTAAAATAGCTTAGAATGGGTGGTATCCAATGTTAGTCCTACTTAGAGTAGATCAGCTGAAATGAATGAGATTTAAGTTAACTAACAGGGGACACAACTCAATGTGTGCCGTAACAGACGAGCAAGTCACGTTTGGTGGTGCACACTCCCCCGTCCCACCCCTACGCCCATGCAAGAAGAATGAAAACATCCCTAAGAAAGGACATTGTCTTCACCAGCCAGCTAGCAGCAAGCAACTGATCTTTGCTGGGTGATCATAAGGCTCCAAAATCTTAGTGTGCTGTGGGGGAATTGAAACACCTAGAGTAATCGCAAGAGATGATGTTTTTGGGGCTGCCTTTTGAACAGTTAAGGTTTTTTCTTCAACTATTCAATTGATTTTATTTATTCTGTATGACAGAAGGCAAAGTCTTTGAGCTGATCAGTGCCCCTGTAGTCTACCAACCCACCTTTAGTGAGGGAAAAGGTAGACATTAAGTGGGAGTGTGAATTAAAACAGATTAATAAACGAACTGTATGAACACACATACCATGCCTTTTAAAGATTCGGCTGATCGTCTCACATACGTGCTGTTGAATCTTGGCTGACCGAACCGAAAAGCTACCCTAAAAACCAACAGTTATTATGGAATATAAGCAATACATATTATATATACATACATACATATATATACACATATACACACACACGCGCGCGCATGTGCGCACACACACAGATACACTTTATATTCATCACAGAAAACATTTAGAACAAAGTTGCTTTGTATTAAGATACTCATACTATCACACCTTGAGCAAGCAATATGGAAATTACAGTCAGCAAATAAAGTTTAAAAAATAGTTAAAAGTTAAAGTAAAAAAGAAAATAGCAGTTCCCTTCTTTTCAGTGAGTATTTGCAATAAGTTCATGCAATGAGTTTGTACTCGTTGTTTTAATACCAATTATTTACAGCTTAGCTCATACAGTATTCTTGGTAATATGACATTTAGGCAACAGTTCTGTCCTAAATCACTCGTAAACCACAAAACAAAATAGATTTTAGGAGAATTGCATACAAAAATATTCCAAATATAACGAATTTTAATATCATATTTCATACAAAACTTAAAACAATAGATTAGCAGTCCTATAGTTTATCATACATACATAGTTTCATAACTAGTTTCCATAAAAGGCTATACAAATAAACAATGGCCCTACATTTTCTGGCACTGTGGCCAACTCCCACATAAGGCTTGGACGCTGTGCCAGAATTTTTTTTTTAAATACTGTTCCTAACAGTCCTGCCTAGTTTCTGTGGTATGGTAAATGGTTACTGTAGACAGAAGGAACATATCATCCTTGGTTGCGGGAGAAGATGGTTTTGTTCCCCCCTTTATTGCACCTAGATACCAACCGCATGATGAGAATTGTAGAATCTGCATAGTTAAAAATTTACTGGTTCCATGTTGGAAACTTAATACCATGAAATGTTAGTTGCAATAAGGGCTGTAATTAGTGTTCACATATTTTTCCCACTGATGAAGACCAGCAAGGTCGAAACACGTTTGGGATAGGGCCATTGTATATTTACACAGCCTTTTGTGGAACCCAGTTACGAAACTATGTATGTCTGACACACTATAGGACTGTTAATCTACTGTTTTAAATTTTGTACGAAGTATTATATTAACATTTGTTATATATTTGGAATATTTTTGTATCTACAACATGACATTTAGGTTCAAAAATATACCTCTGAATTATGCCTCAGCTCCAGCTATGAAAGGCGAGCACTAAATTAATAGAACCTACAATGGCTTGAAAACAAAAGCAGAACAGGTCTCATGATGTAAAGGGGAGTCACAGTACAGGTGTCGGAACACTCACCATTTTCTAAAAACACTGCTAAAAATAGTTCCTTCCCCTTCAATCCTGCTAAAAAATAGTGCTTTTCACAGTTCCAATTGTGTACTAAGGTACTAAATTGGGAACATGAAAAGGTTAACAGTGTTTTGTTGCTGATTTTAAAAGCAGGACTGGCACTGAACATTATTTCATACAGTGGCTTTAAACACCTGAAAATGGTTTCTCATACAAGGAAGATGAAGTCCATCTTCATCTTCCCACCCGCTCCTGCTGCATTAAACAACCCAGCGACGGTCTGGTCTGGGATGTTTAACATGACATCCGAACCCAAAATTGGAGGTTGTTGGGGAACAACAACCGAGGCTTGTAACCCAAGATCAAACCATGAGACATTGTCACTGTCTGGGTTGTTTATTTATTTATTATATTTTTATACCGCTCAATAGCCGAAGCTCTCTGGGCGGTTCACAAAAATTAAAAACATAAACTACAAGACAATAAAGTACAGATGATACAATACAATATTATAAACTATAATATAAAAATAATATCGAAACAGGAGCTAGCAGCCGTGCAAACATTTAAAATATAAAACCAGATATAAAGCAAACTGAAAAACTGAAATGTCTGGGAGAATAAAACGGTCTTCACCGGGTGCTGAAATGAGCACAATGTAGGCATCGGGTGAACCGCTCTAGGAAGCTCATTCCACAACCAAGGTACCACAGCAGAAAAGGCCCTCCTCTTAGTAGCCACCTACCTCCCCCAGCAACCTCCAGGTTATGGGTTCAGATGTCAAGATAAACAACCCAGGGACACAGCGTCCCTGGACTGTTTAATGCAGCAGGAGCGGGTGAGAGCCAGCACACTTACTGGCTCCTGCTTCATTATCAACCACAGGTTGTTTGTGACCTGTGAACCGGGTCGCACTCTCCTGCCCACTACGCCAATAAGATGACCTGCTTAACAGGAAACATCCATCCATGTGCCATTGTCACTGGTTTGAGGCATACTGGGCACATCTAATTAGGAGCAGGAAATATATTCATACACATTAGCCTCTAACGTCGGCATAGATGAATATGCAAGTCCTTGTGTACACTATCAAACAAAAACATTCAGAGTTGGATCACTGCAACATCCAAAGCCATTTACATAAACTAGACTGTAGCACAGCTCAGCCATCCATTGTTAGATGAGACAGATGCCTAATCGCAGGTATAACATAAGGATTCTAAAGTAAGAGGTCAGCTAAGGAGGTTTTTTGTTCACATTCATTTAAAACAAACCTTGAGGATATCACTGTCATAGGTATAATCTATTGCAGGAGAGATACGCTGTGAGAATATCTGCCCCATCATTGTCCGGTAAGCCTTCCCATCCACATTGGCTAAAGTATGATGAAGCACTTCATGAAGTTCGGACTCCTCCATCTGAGGAGGGGGAAGATGTTCACTTTTTAACAGCTCCATAGCAGTTGGTCGTTTTGAAGGGTCATGGTTCAACAGCCAGGTGATAACCAATTTCTAAAAAATAAGGCAGAATACATAGTCCTAATTTAAATCCATGAAAGCAAGGTTTTTCCCTTTGTTTTTCTCTTTTTAGCCATATGTCTTCCTGATAACACATTCAACACAAAGGGTTAATATCCAATGATGGCCTTATGCTAGCGGAAATGGCTCTGCTCATACAAACCAGGGCACTACATTTTTCCGATCTTCTCAACCCTCCATCTATTGTGTTTGTCTTTCCCATATTCGATACTGTTCCGGAGGGTCCCCTAACCCCGAGGATCAGCTTTTCAGGGGGCGTGAAGGGCTGCAATCCATAGGGTGAACTGACAAAAATTGGGTCTTCCACTTTGCGCGAGTGGAAGTGTTTTCCACTAGTGCAAGCCACTGTTGATACAACCCAAAGTTATTTACAGCTTTCAGTTTCCTGTCACTATCAATAAACCACAGCTGGCATAAGATCCAAAAGTACAGGATAAATTAATCTTTCAGAGCCACGCTAATGAACTCTGCAGGCTACAGAGCATTCAAATATCTCTTAAAAATATACTTCAGTGTCAGTAATTTATTACTTTCTCTTTCTGAATGTTCTTTTCCTTTGTTTCAAGTGTCGTATCATAATTGCTTGGGTATGTTATTAGTTTGAAACAAAGAGGGGAAAATAATGATTACATTTTAGCACAAAACACAGCAATTACTAAAAAAAGTACGAATACCTGCTTTGCATTTTTCACTTCATCAAAGTCTTTTGGAAATTCAATAGAAGGCTGAGAGATAAAATAGATTAGAATCAGTTATGGTCAAAGTTACAAAGGATATGCATACCAAAAGCCAGAATGCTTTTGGCATTCATAACAATAATTTAGAGATTGCCAATACTTTGGTCAAATCCTCAGCTATATTTCTACTCTTCTCCCAGTTTTCAAAACTGAGTTTTCATCATTGGCAAAGGGGTCACCCCCGCAATTGTGCCACTTTGCTGTGTAGATTCTGTGGCTTTTTTAACCATCACACAGCCAGTGTAGACCCCACATGTGACACAGTGCAGAGAAAGGCTGATTATGCTTTGAATTAGGCATATGCTAATGTCTACTCATGTACTAACATACTATGCCACTGCAAATACTTTCCCCACATACTTTCCTAAAAGTAGCAGCAGTGGGGCACAGAGAAAAGCTCCCCTATTCCAAACTGGGTAGGAGATAGGTCCTCTCTTGTCTCCATTAATATTTGTATCAGAATTATATTTTTTTTCAGAATATTTTACATAATAAACACCACAACAGAAAAAGAATATCTGTGCTCTAAAGAGTTTGCATTGGTGTCTTGGGATGCACATGAGTAAAAGCTTAGAAATCCCTGGAAAAGGTCACCAGGAAGATCTGATCTAGATTTATTATATGCAACAGTATTTGTTTTTAGTGCTTGAGCTAAAGCTTTACAGGATCCATAGAGAGATCTATCCACAAAATAAGCAACAGATTTTGCCTTTAGCAGGCTATTGAGAATGTTTTATAATGTTTGACAGACAGGTTATCATGAAGCTTTTATACATACAAGCCTTAACCGACTGAGAACAACAATCCTTTCCGATGCAGTAGTCAACGGATGATAGGACATCTCAAAGAATATTATACCCAAGCTGAAGAGGTCCACTTTCTAGAATAAAACATTGAAGGTAGAAGTAAGTGCAATTGCAAGGGACAGAAGTGTTTTAATGCTGCCTATTTCCTTAACTTTCCAAACTTGATAGGGCACTGAGCCCCTGGAGTCCAAAAGGCACTAAACCCCTGGAGTCCAAAAGGTCCACAGCTCTTTCTTAATCTGATTGCTTTACCTCACTGCAGATCCATTAAAAATAACTTTCATGAAGGTTGTTTTATGAATTCTCATGATTGCAAGCATAATCCTAGTGCATTTACAGAAGCATTTAATTGACATTTTGCAGCTGCTGGTGTGGCTGTATTGTTCTTTATACTGTCCATGCCTGATGTAGACAGGAGCGGGGGGGAGGGGATTGAAAGATCCTCATGTGCAAGAGGCAGGCATGTCCACAAGTGCAGGAAGGTGTGTGCCTCACCAATCTCCTCTCCCTGCACCAAATGCCATTCTAGAGGGTCCACCTCTGGAGGGCTTTGGGGGGTGGGCAGTGCAGCAGAGAAAATTAGCAACACAAAGTCACTCCATGCACAAGCAAAAGTGCCTTTCACGTGTGCATGGGGATTTGGATCCAAAAAGCTCCTTGTGCCTCCTTTCCCCTGTGCAAAAGTGTTCATGGGCGCAATTTCTCTGATAGGACATTGTGTTCTCCCTCCCCACAATTATGGAATGATCTCCTTGGCGCCAACACTGTTATCTTTTCGGTGCCAGGTTAAAACTGCCTTCTCCTCTCAGGTATTTGGCAGCATATACGGATTGTCTTTGGCTGATAGTTTAAAAATTGTTTTTAGATAAATGTCTGTGTGTGTAATGTCTGCTTATATGTTTTTATGGAAATGTTTTTGCACTTTGTATAATGGTTTTTAATGATTTTTAATCTTTGTGAACTGCCCAGAGAGCTTCGGTTATGGGGCAGTATAGAAATATAATAAATACAAAATGAAATCAAATTACTTTTACCTGATTGTATGTAGATTTAGTACTTCCTTGGACCTCTGGGCTAACATAAAGAGCGGTGCCAACCATTCCTGTTAAGTTTCCTGTTAAGGACAACATTTAGTTATCAATGATTTCACAGAAGCACCGTGAAAGTAAACAGACCGCCCCCCGCCCCCAATGCATTTTATAACATTTTCTTTAATTTGAGAAGTCTTTAAATTTGGTTAGTTTGTAATTAAGTATTTGCCCAGGTGGTGATATTGGCCAAAATGTTTAGCAAACCAAACCTTTTCTATCTCCCCCACAGCACCTTCCAAGCAGCTAAGATTCACTTTGTTCCTGTCTACAGTGGAAGCGGAGCTACAGCAATCTGTAATTACATGTTCCTTTAGGATTCACGCATCCAGTATTCAATATTATCTCTACTAAAACTCTTTATACACCAGTCTCTCCTCACACACTTGCCAGTATTTGACACAGATGTTGATTTCTCTTACTTTTATGAGGCAGTTCTGACTACCAATTACATCTCCTTATAAGAATCATTGCTAGAAGATGCCAACTACATCTTTATACAAAGAAACAGTAGGGTTTGCCTGTAAAGCTGAAATAAGAGAGGCCAACATTCTGCTCAAAATCTTAAGGAACTTCCTGTCCACCGCAGAGACAACTCAGGGGTGGACTTGGATTGCATTGGCAGAATAAGCTAGAAGATGTGGCAGCTTGGGAAGCCCTGTTGAAGGAGATGGTCAGAACAAGATGCTGTAGGACAGCCTTCCCCAGTTGGACTCCCAGAATTCCTGATCATTAGCTGTGCTGGCCGGGGCTGATGAGAGTTGAAGTCCAAAACACCTGGAGAGCACCAGGTTAAGGAATGTTGGAGGAAAACCCTGGATCAGAAGCAGATTAGTCTAATCAGGAAAAGCATGTGAGGTCCAAGTCCTTAGTGGCAGTCAGTGCATTCACTGGGGTTCAACATCCAGGAAGTTCTATCCAGAAAGAGCAATACTTTGGTATCAACAAGGAAGCAGCAAGCATGATCTTGGATCATGGGATCAGAACATGGAAGAGTTGAAGTCAACATCAGGGTAGGCATATGGAATGTTAGAAACTCTAGAACAGGGGTGGGTGGAAAGGAGATCTCCAGAAGTTTTGGACTTCAGCACCCAGCATTCCTGACCACTGGCCATTCTGGCAGGGGCTTCTGGGAGTTGAAGTCCCAAACATCTGGGGATTTCACCTTCTGCCCAAAGTGTAGCACAGCAAGGATGAGCACTGATAGCAGCCTTATTAGGGCCAAAGCACATGATACTTAGACGTGGCTAGCAGCTTTTTTCTTTCTTTCTCTTTTTTTACTCCAGTGTAAGCACAGGTTTCCCTTCTGGATCAGGACCCTGGTGTGGGAAGAAGGGAACTTTTAGCCTTCCCCTGCTCCACTGCAGTCCTGATCCAGATCAGGGCTATCATGCCTGCAATTTATATAGCCAAATAGTTATTCATTTGCTTTAATACAGCCTTTCCCAACCTGGTGCCCTCCAGATGTGTTGGACTACAACTCCTGGAGATGGCTGCTTTCATGGATCAATATTTGGCAATATAAATTGCAGTCATGGGGAGGGGGAGTTCTGTGCTTACTCTAGACTAGAGTAAAAATGAAAAAAGGCATAGCTGCTAGCTATGTCTTTAAGGTAACATATGCTTTTGGTTGTAGTATTCAGACTTAAAAGTATTAACTGAACACAGGAAGTGGTGAGTTCTAATCACATCAGAGCTCACCCAACCTGAGACTGCTTAAAAGTTGAACCTGGTCAGCTTTCAGTGGCCCAGTGCTGGTCCAATCCTAATCCTGCAATCTGAAGGACATCAGTTCACTGCAATCATGAATCTTGACAGCTGTTTTTCAAGGGACATATTTAGATCCAGGACAGAAAAATTGCTTTATACCTACCAGAAGGATCACTTTTAGCCAAAAGATCATCTGAAACTCCTTCTCCTTGTTTAGTGTCTATCTAAAAAAGAAACCGCAGTAAACCTGATTATACAAGTCTCAGATTTTTGATGGCTCGTAATTAAGAATGTTTTGTTCCAAAAGCCATCCATGCAACAGGATCTGTGCTTTATTCAAAACCCCACTCAGCCATGAAACTCACAGGGTTACCTTGAGCTAATCATTATCTCTCAGCCTAACCAGCCTACCTCACAGGGTTATTGTGAGGATAAGAAGCAGGTGTGGAGGAACCATGTACTCAGCCCTGGGCAATTTGAAGGAAGGGCAAGATAAAACTGTAATAAATACAACTGAACTCATAAAGCACAACTAGACTGTGCAATGCAACATGATAGTTAACAACTCTTCTATGGAAACTATGCTCTTTCATACTGTTCACAGAAACTAAAACAAAAATATCATCCCCATTATGGAACAATAGGATTTCCAAGATGCCTTAAAATATACATTTTAGGGTTCAAGCTTTTCTTAAAAATACTTACTGCATATGCTGGGTGATCTGTGGCCAAACCAAAGTCACCAATTTTTACATGATCTCCAGAATCTAAAAAAATGTTGACAGGTTTCAGATCTCGGTGAATCATTCCCTTTTAACAAAACAGAACAAAACAAAAGGTTGATAGGAGAGAATTAACTTGTGCATGGATCATACCTCAATATATGGTATGGGCCCACAATATACAGGAGACTGTCTCCTCTCATACGAGTCTACCCACTCCTTTAGATCTGGTTGGGAGGGTTCTGTCTCTGTCCCAATGTGGTGGAAACATGGGTGGGATGTAGGAGAGGGCCTTTTCTATGGCTGAGGACAACCTGTAGAACTTCCTGCCACCCGACTCTTCTCCTGACTTTTTGTTGGTTAATTAAGGCAGGCTTTTGGTCTACTGGCTTGAAGAGCTCTTAGTGGTGTACTGCCCTGTGTGAGGTGTTTTTATCTGTAGCACTAGTCTCTAATACTTTAGTGGTTGGTTGGTTTGATTTTTATAATTTCTTTGCCATTTCAATTTTTTGTAATATGTCTTGAGCACTGCTATTGTAATAGGAAAGAAGATTATAAACACATTATCTTAATAAGCAATGTATGACAAGGAGGGTAGCACTGGCTAAATGTAGAGTTGAAATAAACGTGAAGAGTTAGTCATGACTGATACAATCCTATACTTACCTGAGAGTAAACCCCACTGAGTTGTAAGTTACATCCTGGTGATTTCAGTGCAACTAAGTCAAGATGCAACCCAATGGCTTGTACGCATTTGTAAGAGTGTAACTGATGGAAAACTTTTTTCTAATTTCTCTCAACATTTGCAATTGCTCCTTCTTTAGCTGGCAATGGGAAGCACACACATTTAAAACGAGTCCTGTGCCACATCCTGAAAGCATTGCTTTAGGAGGATTTTTACCACCAAAAGGTCGCAGCATGCAATTTAATTAAGTATTCCAGTACTTTGCAAACTCTTACTTATGAGTCTACCGTAACTAATGAAGGACATATGCTGATTAAATAAGATATTGCTCCCAAACAATATAAGGTCTGGTAATGTGAACCAGTATAGTGAAGTGGATAGGATGTACTGGAAAGATGTGGGTAAAATATTTGGAAATCATATATGCAGCTGGGAAGTCCTTAGAGCAAGGGCAGGATGGAAGTGTATTAAATAAATAAATAAATCTTGAGAAAACCAAGGGAAAACGAGTCATTTTAATTAAATTGCTTGACATGAGTATCACTAACCTTTTCATGGATATAAGCTAACCCATCCAAAATTTCCCGGAAAAGCCTCCAAAGGCGACTTGTATCTTCATATAAGCCTTGGTCAATGGTATCTCGTAAGGTGCTTTTTTCACAATACTCCATCTTCAGATGCAAGACAAAGAAACACAGCTGAAAAAGAGGAAACTACATCCTCTTTCTCCACACAAGGCTAAAATCCTGCACCCTTACTAGGGCTTCTACTTCTGGATTCCTTGTGGGATTAAGATCACCTCCTTTACATGTGTCTTTTTCTGGGGATTTTCTTTCTGGGCAAGTTCTATAGGTTTCATTATACAGCCGTTAGATGGCACTGTGATATAGCAGGATTCCAGAAATTCAGCGGAAATTTATCACACTTCAAAGCAGGATAAGATCTCTTATCGGGTTTTCCCTGTTGAGAATAATGCTGCTATAATTGCCAGAAAGCATGGGAGGGGCCCTGGAGGTTGACAACGTCATGTAAAGCACCCACAAATTACTGTGAGTGACCAATCACAAGCGCACAATAAAGCCTTGTGTAGAAATGTCCCTAGTGGTTACGTTTAGTACTGAATACATAACTTATAGTAGTGCTGTGAACGTCAACATATACAACATTAAAGGCACAATCTTATGCATGTTTAGATAGAAAAAAGTCCTACAACTCCCAGCATTCCCCAGCCAGCATGCCTGGCTGGGGAACGCTGGGTTGTAAGATTTTTTTCTATCTAAACATACATTTATTATTAAATTTATTATTAAATTTATTAATCGCCCATCTGGCTGGTCACAATACATAGGATTGTGTCCTTACTGTTCTAGTTTGTAGACTACCCTTTTCATTAGAATGTGGGATTTTAATACTTGTTATTAACTGGCTACTTTATATGTATTCGGAATGTATTATTATGCCATGAGCTTTTGAGATGGAGTCAGATAGAAATCTAAACCAAAATAGTTGAGATTCATTCAAAAATCACCACCAAGTAAGAGTTGGATGCAGAGCATTTAAAAAAACACCTGAAGTCATCCCTACTCAAAATATAGAGAATACAGACACAATATAGTGGGCATGCTCTGACACCATACATTTTGTGCTTATAGAAATAATAAGACTTAGGATTTCACCAGTGACCTGACTTCTTACAAGCTCCTTTGAATGCTGAACATAATACTCTGTAATCTCATTTTTGACCAAGAAAAAAAAGTTCATATAATGTATGATAATGACTATGCAGCTCTCTCTAATCAAATGTCCAATAATTTCTAACCTGAATGTACAGATGGTGTACAGTCTGAATCATTGACATTCGATCTTCTTCACTAGGACTGTCTTTTTCCTTGCAGTCTTCGTCCTGTGTCATATGAACACAAAAGTCGGATGCAAGCAAACAGTTCTCCAGCTACAAACATCTAGCCAGATTCACAAAACGATCACATGACTTTAATTTAAACCACAGTAGTGTTATGTGTTGTTTACGTGCCAAATCAAACTAATTTCCCATCTGTATGCTCCGCTACATCACTGTAGAACAGCTGAGAATGCTTTGTTATGGCTTTTACCTGCGCACAGAACCATGTGATAACACATGCAAATGTGCATGCCTTTTTATAGTATCAGTTAACATGGAGAGGGGGAGAAAATAACTGCATCCCACATTTATTTATTTATTTACGATATTTATATACCGTTCCACATCAGAAGATTTCGGAGCAGTGAACAACATAAAAGAATAAAACAGCAGGTTAAAAGAGTTAAAACATTTTTAAACACATGTTAACAGTATGTGCAAATCTGCTCTCCGCATGCTGAATTTGAATGAAGGATTCTGTCATCGCTAGATCTGGACCCCTACTGGCCTGTCAAACATCTTACCTTCACAGTTGCAATGTATTACGAAGGGAACACCCTTATCTAATCCGGCAGTATTATCATCTAAATGCCAGAAAGAACTATAACGTAAAAACGTCGGAGCCATTATTAGGGGACGACAGCGAGAGTGGCTGGAGGTGTTGGCAGGCTGTTGGGGGAGGTGGTTTGGGCCACCTTCCCAGACCATTCAAAGCAGCCTGCCAGCAACATGACCCATCAATCAAGGATAAAATCCTCTTTCATTCTTTCTACAGCCTGCAATTTAACTGAATATGTAATCAATTTTTTATGGCAGGTGGCTGATGTTACTTTTGTATATCAGCCCTCAGAAGTACTCTATATTTCAGAAGTCAAAGGAACGCACAGCTGCTGCCCTCACAACAAAACAAGGATTGGACCCCAGTTCTAGTGCAAGTAGCAGTTACCAGCAATGCCTGTCGTGTGCAGCCCTGACCACACAAGGATGCCACAGGCAAGACTGCCGCAAAGTGGTTTTGAGGCAGCTCCATGCACAGCGGCTTGGGCATTCTGAAGAGTCAAAAAAGACTGGGTGAACTGACTGGCCAAATAACAGTCAAGTATTTTTATTTGAATAACAACAACGACAAAATACTTTAATCATCAACAGGTTCAGTATGCATGCTAATTAGAGCCAGTGCAGTGACTAGAGTGTTGGACTGGGAATATCCTGCTTCTAGTGCCCACTCTGCCATGAAGCTCACTGTGTAACTTTGGGCCAGTCACTGACTCTCAGTCTAATCTACCTCACAGGGTTGTTGTGAGGATAAATGGAGAGGAGGGGGATCACGTCTGCTGCCTTGGGCTCCTTCGAGGAAAGGCAGGATATAAATGTAACAAATTAAAAACATACACGACCAGTCAACTAACCAACATGCCAACCCTAGGACTACTGGAATGGCCATATTAACTGCCTCTCTCTAGCCCTGGCTTCTTCTGTGGCTTGCAGCTTTTAATGGTAAGCGGGGACAGAGACAGTTGCCAAACGCTGGATGCTGCATTGGCCCACTATAGCATAACAGCTGCAGCAGATGAACAATATCAAGACTACCAAACTATAGTTTTATAAGAGGAGAATTAAATGTACACTTTTATATTTACCGTGATAGGATTTTTACTGTTGTCTTCTTCATGATCGAAAATGATATCACTTTGAGAATCTGCTGCTGGCCTAAACCAACAAATAAAAATGGAAAAATCAAAGTCTTCGCAAACAGTGCTCTCTGAACTATGTTCCATGGTCACCTGAATTTTTGCAGAAGCTTATTAGATGTTCCACAAGGGGACGTTTGGTAATCGGATACTGGAATTGAAGCTTTCACTCTGTTGTTCTAACTGATATTTCACTGTTCTCTTTGTTTATTGATTTCAGTTATGTTAGCATGTCTTTTATTGTTATGGCTTTGTTTTAATTGCATTGCAATCCACCTTGGGATAGATACTACAAAGGGTGGTAAATAAATGCCAAAAAAAACACATGATTTTAAAATAAAATAAATAGTGGCAGACGAGATGCCCAAAAGACAGTTTATCTTCATTACAGAAGTTGCCCAGCATTAAATAGGAGGGTTAGAGTCCTGGAAAAATGAGTCATGAAATTACAATACTGAGGCATTCCTCATATTTTGAGATGTTTTGTTACTATCTAGCAGTAGATTTGTTTGTCTCAGGAAAATCACAGCCCACCATTACATAACAATATAATAGGGTACGCCTATGACTAACAACAGGAGCACAGCCAAGGTTGAAATAGAAAAGTAGTATGTGAGAAGGAAAGCACAGATATGTTACAATGCAATCCTAAGTATGTCTACTCAGAAGCTAGTCCCACGGCATTCAATAGTACATACTTCCAGGTAAGCATGTACAGAATTGCAGCCTTAATGTAAATTATCAAAATCACTGAGATGGCTCAAAATATGATAGTTTAAGAACCTCTGTGGCATATTCTGTAATTTTTATTCAAGAAGTTTGGATTACTTTATCTTTGCTCTGCCTTATCTGGAATAAGCAATATTTCTCTTCCCTCAAGAGTCATTAACAGAATAAATCTTCCTCCATTTTGATATTGAAAATGCTAATGCAAAGCATTTTCATGTATGCTAGCATACTTTTGGTCACTTCCTTGGTCTTACCAAACCTCAAATCCATACACATATTCTCTTATACTACCAATGAGCTAGCATTCCCTGCCCTAACAGGTGCTCAGCTTATGCTGAATAACATTCCAACATTAAGAGGAATCCCATTTAATCCCCACCCCTTCAAAGACAGTTAATACTGCCATTTCCATTACTCAGTGGCTGCAACATCAACCCTGAGGACTTGCACGCGTGGAAACATCCAGCACAGATCAAACATCACAGACAGAATTTTTGTGTCACCTCAAACACAACTGTTTACAATCCAGGATTCAGAATGCAGCTGCAAGCCATCATGTGATAAGTTACTGAGGGATTAGAAAGCATAAAGTGCATACCTATCTTCCCAATCTGGTGCCCTCCAGATGTGTTGGACTGCAAGACTTGCAGTCCAACATATCTGGAAGGCACCAGGTTGGGGAAGGCTGGTGTACATTTTATATGCATGCATGCATCAACCTTAAGAAAACTTCTGATGTGTTTCAAAGATTGGTAGATTTACGGTAATAGAACAAAAGACGATTTGAGTCAATACCTCAAACCTACACATTGGCTTGGACTCCTAGGAAGTGGGAGGAAGCAATCTTTGCAGATGCCTTCTTCCCCCTGCAGCTTCCTGTAAATCTGTTCAGGAGGGTTTGGGGATCCTCAACAAAAGTATGGGAAGTGGTGTGCGTGTATGTGTGTGTGGCTGGGGGCAGGAGGAGCTGCAGAGGGAATCAGCTGAAATCACCTCCTTCCCCTCCCCCTTTCATCAGCGGACGCCTCCGCTGGTTTGCAGTCCTTTCCACAAATAAAGGAGCCTCGACATTCATAGAAGGGCAACTCATATTGACAATAAGTGCTCCAAAGCCGCAACCCGTGACCCGGGGTGGGGTGGGGGCACCAAGAATGACTCACAAGAATGACTGTGAAAATACGCCTCCACCGTCATCATCATCGTCTTCATCATCACTGGATTCTTGATCAGCTGCACTGAACCTGGCACTTGACGATCTCTCGCATGAGGTACTCCATTCCACTGAACTGGTCAGAACAAGAGGAGGGGCGTTTGCTTCTATGTCATCCATGGACTCCTCTTCGCCCTTCCCATTCAGAGCCAGCTTCTCAGCCCCTTTCTTCCCTTCGGTGGTTTCTGATGCCAGAGTACTAAGCAAAGGCCTCTCATGTTTCTCTATCCACGCATTGTAATACCGCACAATGTTCTCATGGTTCAGACGCGACAGCAGCGTCACTTCCCCTTTAATTCTCCGAAACTGCTTGCTTGTGGGATTTATGTGGATGCGCTTTACTGCATAACAGCAGCCATCCAATTTGTTCTGGACCTGACCGTTGAAAATATTACAAACAGACGTTTAAATCCAATCCACACAAAACTGTTCCTTCTGGGCAATTTCCCATCCTCTCTCACCCAAGAAAGCTCTGCTGAGCAATGCCATATTATTTATCATATAAATCATATCATATATCATATATATTCCAAACTGCCACTCCTGATATCCGTTTAACAGCACTGCTACTGATGAGGGTGGAAGCTGAAACGTTTAGCTAAAAATATATATATATTTAATACTCTGTTGTTAGTCTTTTAGTCTTTCTGTCTTTCTTATATACACACACGCGTGCATGCACACAAGCTCACATAGACGTAGTGTACACTGCATTTATTGCTTTGCTTCTAGGTAGACTACTATACAGAATGATTGCTTGCTCTACTATTATGTTTTATTCACGCATGAAAATCACAGGAAGATGTCACAGAACAAAATTAGTCTCATACTGTGTACTGTATGCACCTTGACAACTGCTCCAAAGGCTCCTTTTCCAAGCAGTTGCAACTCTTCAAACTCATTGTAATAACGGGAAAATTGCCTCTGTGTTTCTGTGAAGAATACACTGCTAGCAAGCTGACTGCTGGGAATAACAGTTTCAAGATCATCTATTCCTGCCGAATCTGAAACAGAAAAATTGTAATTGAGAAGGAAAGCACAGATGAGCAATTTAATGTTAAATGATAACAATCACAAGGGTTGGCGTGATGCACAAAGTGGTAGATTAAGAGCTTCTGTTGAAAGGTAGACCAATTTTTTTTTATGTGTTATGTTTGGAGCTCTAAATCATTACCAAGTTATGTTGGCAGATGTCTCAAACCACTTCAGCAACATAAAAGAGTCAAGCCGGAGCCAGTTCATGAAAGGAAATGCTAAGGACTAAGTAGAGATCTATATTTCATACCCTCCAAAGTTGTTTGTACAAGTTGTTTAAATCTGAAACAGTTGTACTGAAGTCGCAGATCTAGCAGAAGTGTATCTAAGCTCCAACAATAGTACCTGGCTAAAACATTCCCATACTCAGGGCACAATATGGGCTGCCTTCCTTTATTCATCCAAAAGGACTGTGGCCTAGCAACTTTTTCAAGTTAACCAAACAGAAGCAGGAAGGAGGTTACCCCTAAAGTAAAAAAGGGATAACAAAAAGAGAAAACAATCAATTCAAGAAAATATGATGCTCCTGTCAGAGCCCTGGTCTCGCTATGGAGTGATAAGATGGCAAGGACTGTTGACATTACTGCTCCCAGCTATCCTCTCTGGCACTGTAGACTATAGCTGGCTCCCAGGTTTGCCAGACAGCTGCAGGGTGATGAAACAAGCAGGCCAATGAGTAGAATGTAGATGGTGCAAATCTCATACTGATTACAACCAGATGCAAGTAAGAGCACGTTACTGTGCCTGCTTTATGGCAGTGAGGACATCAAAGTGACTTTATAGGTAAAGGGGTTATTACATCTGGATCCTGGGAAGGTTATTTTGGAACTTACAAAGGCCTGGTGTGACAAATTTGCTGGGCACTTGGAGGATAAGTCGCTCAGATTCGCTCTGACCTGGATGCCATTATTGACATAGTTCCTGTGGAAGTGTTCAGAGCATTTCCTGGTCTGGTTTTATGGGATCAGTTTCAACTGATGGAGTTGAAGGATGTAGACAAGGTGCCAGAGGAGGTTCATCCAAATACTTGTTATCCTCAATCCTTGCTCATCTTGGATAGTTATGTTGAGCCAAAGGGGACTGACTGAGTGGGTTCAGGAGATAGGGATAGCTAGCCACAGTGTTCCACATTCTAGAAACCTCCAGGTTTGATTACTATAAAGCATTGTATGTGAGGATGCACTCAAACATGGTTTGGAAGTTCTACCTAGTACAGAATTCAGCTGCTAGAATTCTGGACCGTTTGCCTAGCTGGAGCCATGTTACATCAGTTCTGAACAAGGTACGTTGACTGTCTAGTCATTACCAAGCCCAATCAAAGTGCCCGTGCTTATCTTTAAAGCTCAAAATGTCTGAGAGTCCAAATATCTGCCTGTGAAATACGGTCAGAGGAATCCCATCTCCATATTTCATCTATAGCAGAAATACATTTATCCTATACAAAAGAGAGGGCCTTTTCTGTGGTGGCACCCTGATTTTGGAACACCCTCATGCAGGAGGTACTCCTGCCAGATTAAAGCCTTTTTATTTGTCCAGGCATTAAAACATTATTTTTACACACACACACATATATATATATACACACACACACGTGTCTGTGTGTGTGTGAGGGAGAGAGAGAGAGACAGAGAGAGATGGAGAGAGAGAGAGAGAGAGCGCATGTGTATTAGCTGGAAGAAATCGTTTTCATGCTTCTCAGCACTGCTGTACTGACGTTTAGGTTTTATGCTGTTTTTATCATATTGAATACATTATTTTTGTGCGTACCATCCTGAAATCCTCTTTTGGATGAAGGTGCAGTTATAAATGTATAGTATTGTTTTCTCCATGCAATGACTATTGGTTTTAGTGTCATACTTTGGCTGCCTTCAGTACCTGAGCATTTACCTGTTGTGAACCAATATTTTGGGGGAAAGTACTGAAGACAGTTCAGCAGCACCTTTAATACTAATAAAAATGATTTTATTGAAAGAACATGCACTCTTATAGGTTCCTATTTCTTTAGATGCTAAAGTAGAACAGTGGGCTATATTTGGGGGTTATTTGTGGCCATTCAATGAGTATATTTTGATTCTTATTTATGTATACAATATTTTTTGAAGTGAATTATCCCTAGGACTTCACTTTCTAACTTTGGGAGCAAGTTCTATGTTAGGAAATATTCCCTGCATAAAAATTATTTATTAATTTAGTAATAATTATCCTGTGATGTTTCAGGCACAAATATTTTATTACATAATTTTATTTTCTAGCAATTTCAATTATTTTAGAAATTATAATGTTGTACAATTGGAATTCTCCCAAACAAAATCAGCCCAAATCAGCCTTGGTCACCCTGATGGATGACCTTTATTGAGAGAGGGACAGGAACCCTGTTAATTTTATTCAATCTCTCATCAGCTTTTGATACCATCAACCATGGTATCCTCCTAGATCGACTCCGTGGGATGGGCATTGGAGGCACTGTGGTACAGTGGTTCTGTTCTTACCAGCGGAGCCGATTTCAGAGAGTAAAATTGGGTGACCATTCCTTGGCCCTTGGAAACCGAGTTATGGCGTTCCGCAGGGTACCATCTTATCCCCAGTGTTATTTAACATCTATATGAAGGTGCTGGGAGCGGTCATTAGGTATGCTGATGACACACAGCTCTATTTCCCTATGACATCTGAATCGGGAGAGCCTGTGCAAGTCCTGGATCAGTGCCTAAACTCAGTGATGGGCTGGATGAGGGCCAATAAACTGAAACTGAATCCTGGCAAGAGGGAAGCCCTGTGGGTGAGCGGTTCCTGAGTCTGGGAGATAGGCTCATTGCCGTTCTGGGTGGAGTTTCATGCCCCTTGAAATATCAAGTCTGTAGTCTGGGGTTACTCCTAGATCCATCGTTGTTGCTGGAGGCCCAAGTGGCTGTAGCGGCTCCAAGGGCCTTTTACCATCTTTGGCCGGTTCGCCAGCTACAGCCTCTCCTGGACAGGGATAACTTAGCCACAGTGGTACAAGCGCTAGTAACCTCCAAAGTGGATTACTGCAGTGTGCTCTATGTGGAGCGGCCCTTAAGGCTGCTCTGGAAGCTGGAGCTAGTGCAGAATGCAGCAGCTCGTACAAAGCCCTAAACAACTTGGGACCAGGATACCTGAGAAAGTGCCTTCTCCCTTACCAATCTGCCTCTCACTGCGTTCACCAGAGGGCATGCTCCTGGTGGTTCCACATGGACCTGTGGCCCGATTGGAGTCTACCCACAGAAAAGCTTCAGTGTGGCAGCCCCCTTTCTTTGGAACTCCCTGCCCTTGGAGGTCAGGCAGGCGCCAACACTGTGCTGCTTTTGGCGCCTCCTGAAAATAGTTATTTTCCAGGAAGTATTCCTTAACTAACCAGCCACGGTTTTAATTGGCATTCTGGTTTTAAAAGAACAATTTTACTAATGGTGTTTTAATTCTTTTTATCTTTTTACTTCTTATGTTCACCATTCTGGAATCTGTTTTAGATATGGAGAGGTATACAAATGCTGTAAATAAATAATAAATAAAAATGTTTAAATAAAAAAAAAAATCAGAGGTACCACAAACTAGAACTTGAAAGGACCTTGACCATTGGCTTATAATCCAGAGAGGCATGTTATAGCAATGTATGTGATCGCTTGATTAATACTTTAGTATAGTCTGAGCTATCTGAATGCCCTTTATTTTTACATTCATAATTATGTGTTTAATGTCCATTATTGACATGCTAGCATATTAAAAAACATTGAACTATTTACCTTCTGGGCTTTCTTCTATTACAGGCATTTTCATTTGTGGTGGGTTTAGAAAATTATGTTTTAACAGCTGCTGAGGGCTCCATCTTTCTTTATCTTCCAAGCAAACACACCTGAACATAATTCAGAATAATACAGGTTTAATATTGGCATAAATCAACAGAACTGGTATTTGTACCTACAAGACTGCCTACTTTACAGACTCACAACTAAAGTTGTGACACTACGTAGGCTAGTGAGACCCTTCCTGGATCAACTCTTGTTAGTACAGAGATAGGAAGAGGCAGCAGCATTCCAGAGAAAGGAAAATTAGATTACAAATACGATAACGTGTCAGTGTGTTCAGATAGTGACTGAATCACAACATTTTTAGCACCTACAAATTGCAGCGCTGTACCCAACAGTGAACATTTACCAGCAGAACAGACAAAGTTGGGGGAACAGATCCCACCTCCCCTTGCATGCCCCCAAAATCTACTGCGGTAGTCCAGGGGACCCTCTGGAGCAGATTGGGAAGACAGGGAGGAAGGAGAGGACAGGGAAGACCTGTTGCGGAAGTGGAAGCCTATTCTCATGACACTGGATGTAGCCCAAAATACACAGTAACCAATAGGACTTCACAGCAGAGGTGCAAAACCACTTCCAACCCGAGGGCCAACTTCTGTTTTGGAGACGCTCTCAAGGGCCACGTTCCAGTGGTGGGCAGGGCCAAAGACAAAAGGGGCGGGGCCAAAATACAAAAAAACCCCGGCATGTTTTAGCTTACAGCTCTTACTGCCAGCAATTAAGCATTAGGAGAGGCATTCCAACCTTTTAGGAAGAAGGGGAAATGCACAAAAGCTGGGAGACCACCAAGTGATCAGTGGTTGGGGAAAAGAGGCTGGGGCCATCTGAAGAACCCGCAAGAACCGGAATGGGATCCCAGGAAGGGTGGATTTGGCTCCCAGGCCTGAGGTTCTGCACTTCTGCCTTACAGCCCTGTCAAATTCCCAGGACTCAAAATTCCAACCCATAATCCTCTGTGATTCAACTTATTAAAATTTTGTTTAACCAAAGAACCTCACAGAAAATTAGTGTACACTGAAGTGAAATATTCAGAGTATATTTCTGTACAAATAATTTGGAAGCATGGAGGCTCAAGCAAAGACCCAGACAGGACAATAATAAGAAGATCCCTTTTATGTCTGTGATCCAAAGAAACTTCAAGTATACAGGCAGAAAATACTAGCGCTAGCAGAATATTCTTTGAAGTATTCATCAGAGTTCCCACTGCTAAGTAACAACTTGCCTCTTCTATTATCTTGAGTTAATATGGCGAAACCTTCAAACAAAGTGTTTCTGGATGCACAGCCTCAACCAGGGCACCTAAATAGTTCCCGTGGTTTGCTGTCTCTTGAGTCCATTCATGCTGAAACCACTACGAACAATACTGTTAGAATCCCCATCTTAATAAATTCTACGTTGTAAGCAGTTTTGGTAAAATTAATTATTTATAACTTGATGGGAGAGGAAGAACAATAATGAGAAATGTACATACTTTTTCAAAAAGTCTTGAAAATCAGCAGGTAAATCATTTGGAATTGTGACTGGATATTCCTTAGTTATTTGTCCCTGGCTGAGAGCAAGCAGCATCAAGCCCAAGCACCATACATCTCCTTTTTTCCCTGGTTTGTTTGGCAAGGCATCCTCACTAAATCGAACCCTGGTTTGCTCAAAGACATCCTCCTTACAGATATCCGCCAAGCGTTTGGAAATACTGTAGTCTGTCACCTTGATATTTCCTTCAGTATCCATCAGAATGCTGGAAACACCCAGGACCTTGTGTACCACTGAATTACTGTGTAGGTAGTCAAGGGCTGACAAAAGCTGGGTTGTGCAATGACGCAGCTGATCCATCGGAAATGGGAGCTCTTTGTCCAAGTACATAGAAAGGCTAGATCCACTAACGTATTCCACCAAAATGTCTACTACAATCGAGTCATTGTGCTCTTTACAGCTCATAGAGAGGTAACGGACTATGTTGGGATGGTTTAACTTCATCAGAGAGCTGAACTCAGCTTCTGCTCCCTGAATCTGTTCAAAAGAAACAAAAATATAAGTGAGAGTTGCCTAAATTAACAAACTGGTATCGCCTCTCGTTAGAGGGGCCTTCCATACCAGACACCGTACAGGTTCAAGTGACCCAATGCAAGAAGCTGAAAGCGGGTCAAAGGTCATATGTTGCTCACTTCTAAGTACTCATGTACTTATAAACATTTCTATCTTTGTGCAGAATGCTTCGTGAGGATCTGGATAGTGGAAGGGAAGGACAGGATTATGGAGATGGCCAAGAAGACACAGAACATGTATGTGACATGTACAAGTTCCACCCATTTAGTACTCAAAACTTACACCTCCCTCTCTTGGTTTTTTAAAGCCCTTGGGAGGCACTCTCAGCACAAGCTACTAGCTTTTTCCTTATTATTATTCCAAAGCTATCTATGCAGACTTCTAGGTTTATAGTTCAAATCTCAAGCAATTTAAGTGCCCGTTGTTCTAATACTGTCTTAGTATTCACTATTGCAAAGTGCCCATCCTTCACCATATGAATGTAAGGTGCCGTAAGGTTAATGTAAGACACACAAAAGTGCTGTTACCTGTTTTTTGCATTTTTCAACCTTCTCCTTTTCTTGACTTGTGAGAAATTTTCCCATTTTCTTTTGCCACTGAAGGACCCACTCATGCACGAAGACAAAGTTGCCAGTGCACATCTCCAAAGCGTTGTAGACTGATTTACCAAGTTGCTCATCCTTTTCTATACAGAGAAATATGGATAAGAGTATCGGCTTCTAATGAAGACAATTTTACAGATGCCAACACCATTATAAAAAGTTTCTCTCTTTCTTCTAAGTTCTGGCCAACATACCTTTTCGGCATTAGTTCAAATTGTTCAACACATACACATGCACACACAAAAGGGGGTGACTGTTCAACGTCTCTAAAAATTTCCAGCAATAATTCCACTGGTAAACTTAAGATGCTACGGTTTGGGCAAATGCTGTAAAAATGTCTAGTACTGAAGGGTGCTTAATGAGAGATCTAAATGTTCACAATCCAAAAGAGGGCCATACACAAATGGTAGAGAGTTGCCTACAATGCCAAAGCTTTCTGGCTAATACTGTAAATGTTTCCACTAAAAAACAGACAAGTTGGTATTCAGTTTAAAATGTGGCTTCAGCATCAGGAGCTGCTAAAAGAGCAGCACGTACCAACAAGGCATTCGCTACATGTGTGGCTCTCTCCTCTGCATACATGGGAGAATTTATCCCCGGACGTTGCCCACACGTGTGATAAACAATGGAGGCTTGCTTCCTCCAAATATGATAGTGGTCTGTATTGTCATAGCATTTGTGTGCAGCTTGGTTTTCTGCAGCTCAGTTTTGAGTCTTCCACTTCCTTGCCATTTGGGTTTCTTTTTAATTTAACCTTTAACAATGTGTAGTCTTAATGTCCTAACTGTTCTTGTTTCTACAGTTTTAAGGTTGTATTGTTTTAAATCGTTGTGCACCTCCTTGACGGCTTTTTAGCAGATAACGGCAGTATATACATGTTAATAATAAATAAATGAAATAAATACATCCCTGTCCTTGGATCCTCATCAGATATGCCATGTTTTACATGTACTCTAAGCCTCGGGATCCTGGAGAATGATCACCACAGCCCTGTTGCTCTAATTTGGTGCTAACAATAGTGGGAAGCACAGAGCAGAACCCACTGTCAGCCTACTTTGTAAGGGTGCTACAAATTAGGAAACAGCAGAATTGGAAATAATGTTATAAATTTAACTATGGCAAAAAAATAATAATCAAGAAATGAATGAACTGGATTCTTCAAACTGCCAAGTGAAATTTCAATCACAGAATGGCGTTTTCCAGCTTCCAGCTTCCCTAGTATTCAGATGTTATTTCACATATAGGATCATTTTTATTCCCTAGACCTTTGAATGAAATAAAGGTAGCTTTTATTGCCCCCACATTTCTGTGGGAAAAAATACAAACACACCAGAAGTTCTTATATACAGTAATTGTTCCACATACCTATGCACTTTCCTTTGTGTACCTTAAGCTGTCCAATACCACTGGTGTTGAAATACAGAATTTCACAAGTTCCCGGAGAATCATCAGTACTGCACGAAGAATGCTGACGCTCTCTCCTACAAAGCAAACATCAGCTGTACTTTGCTTTCAGTTGCTCATTTATACTCAATAAAAGCCCTTCAATACACTTGGAGAGATAACCTAAGCCAATCTTCCCTAACCTGGTGCTCTCTAGATGTGCTGAACTACAAGTCCCATCATCCTCAGTGAGCATGGCCAAGAGGCATATACTACACATGTGTGCAGTCTTAACAGCAAGTTCATATGTTTCCTATTCTATTTGGTTCAGTAGCAACTTAAATTACAATTTAAAAGAAACAGAACTGCAGCTGTTAGTGTAGAGAAGCAAAAACGAAAGCCACTACAACACTTTGCTTTTTGTGCAGGCAATAGCTAAATGGCCTGGAACCAGAATGCATGAGATAATCCCTCTAAATTTATATTCCACCAGGCAGGGTGTAAACCCCACTTGCGTGCCTCTTAATTAGGTCCTGAAACGCCTGACCTCCATCTTAAGTGGGAGAAACCTAATCAAAATTAGTGATTTTTGATCGTGTCGGCACCACTTAGCAGAATGTGAGAGGAAGGGTGTGGAGAGTGACAAAAGCACAGAGTGACATGAGTTAATAAACTGGACAAAGCTTTATTGGTTATAGCATGAACAGGAAATCTATTGGGGCATAGAGGATGGATCCAGCCAACGAGCAGCATGCCTGCTGGTCGATATCCTCAGCCCAGCCCGAGGTTGAAAACTCAAGCGTCTGAGCTCACAGTGGCACAAACCACTCCTGTGAGCCCCTCCTCCTCCTTGGGTGTAGCAAGCTAACCAGCCCCATGCTGGGCTTTGAAGTCACGTCTCTCAAAATCCCTTAAGAGGATTTCCACTGTGGGGAGCAGACAGCCCAATCTTGTTCCCCACAACAAAATGGATCCGGCTGAATGCCTTCCACACTACAAAGCTGTGACAGATGAATCACCTTTTATATCAGCTATAGCTGCATTAACATATATACAAATATAATCATGCTACTGGGGAAGGGAACAACCCTGCACAGCTGAGCCAATTGTGTGTGCAGGTAGAATTCTTTCCCAGCGCCATTAACCGGTGGCTAACATATGTCTCTAGCAAGATGCAAAGGACAAGCCCTTTTTGTTTTGGCGTGGTTGGATGAGGAAATCCAGTCTCAATGCATGGCTTGCATTGAGCCAGCTTATATTGACTTATATAGCTTATATATATATATATAAGCTATATATATAGCTTATATATATATATAGCCAACTTATATAGACTTGGGGCAGACCAGAGAGAGAAAGTCTTCCCTTTGGTCCACCACAGAAGTCCTGTCCCCCGGATGTCTTAATGGAACCGGAAATGATTTGGTCTTTCCTGCCTCATGCCAGCTGCAGAGAATGTTGCAGTGCTGCCACTCTGCTTGGACCCTCATCCCATACTTGGCATTCCCACACTCTGAGACTTGATGGTGAGTCAGGAGTCATCTTTTTTACTATGTCTCTTGCCTTTACGATGGCAGTTTAATATGCTGTGTAGACTCAATCTTTATTCCCCTACCTATACTTGTAAGAACTTTAGAACTTAACTAGTTATAAAGATGACAGTTTTATGCAAAAGTACAGAAGAGTGTGTCTGTGTACTAACCAGTCCACACATTTAAGAGCTGTGTACAAATTAGTCCGCACATCTCAGAGCTGGTAACTATGCATGTGTGCCTGTACAAGTATTCTTCCATCATGTGTACGTTGTGACATGGGGTATATGCACATGAAGTTTTACTAAAACCCAACCCATTCAAAGGAACAGTGATACATACTTTGAACGCCCTGTGGAATGTGCACGATATTTATTGTTCCCTCCATGTTCTGTAGCACCTCCATTTAAACTGGCAGTTATTTTGTTCCCTGCAGTATCTCTACTGGTACAGATGTCCTGATTTGTCAAAGTGGCACTTTCCAAACGCTCCTGGAAATACAGAAAGGGGTGCTGAAAATCTCTTTGGTGCACCTGCATCCCTGAAGTCAGGGGTGTTGAATCTCAGGCCTGGGGGCCAAATCTGACCCTCCAAGGTTCCCTAGGTTGCCACACCCCCTTCCCCATGTCACCAGGAGGTTCCCACTTCCTCCTCTGCCCCACAATTGTTTGGTGTTTCCCCAGCTTTGGTGTGGTTTTCTTCCCATTCTAAAAGGTTGAAATGCCTCTCTTAAGGGCTTAGGTGCTGGCAGTAAGAGCTTTAAACTGAAATATGGTGATATTTTTAGTATTTTTGCCCTGCCCCTTGCTTTCAGCCTGCCCCTTACCTTTGGCCCTGCTCACCAGTGGAATGCAACCCCCGAAAGCTTCTTCAAAACTGAATTTGGCCTTTGGGCTGAAAGAGGTTCAATGCCCCTGTTTTAATTAGCTGAATATGTTGTGTCCCTGGTTGGAGTTCCACTTCCAGGATTCAGAGAAGCAGTCAGCATCATCATTATTATTATTATTATTAGTAGTAGTATTAGCATTATTATTTCCCCTGCACTATTACTCATGATGTCAGGATGGAGACTGTGAAGAACCCTGGTCACTGCAAAGTTGCTACTTGAGATAGCAGGCAGGGGCACTTACGCACAAGTAATTTCTTGTACACGTGGAATGAAAACTAGCACTTTAAAACACACTATCATACCAGGGTAAGGTAAAACAAAGTAATTCTAAATAAAATGGGACCAGGTGAAGACTGCTGCAGACACATCCTTGAAGTGAAGAAAGATTTGGGGAAGCAGTACAGAGGATCACAAAGGTCACAGGGTTTGATCCAGACTTGCCTCTCTGCATATGGAAGGGCTCTTTCCATTTGCACAGGGAACCAGGATCCAGCTGAGGTTACCCACTGGAGGAAGGGGGGGCAGCCATTTCCTCCAATTCTCCCTTTCCACTGAGCCTCCAGTGCTACCTGTTCCATAGGGTCTCTCAACTTCCAGAGCAGCGTGTCAGAAAGACTTGGGGCCTTTAAGCAATGAATAAATCAGTACAGATTCTGTAAGAGCCACTAAACTAAATTTGGTAAATATAAATTGCAGGAATGCACCCTGGGATGCATAGGGACTGGGAGCAGCACTGGTCAGCTACCCCCAATCCCCTATTTCCTGCAGCATGGAGTGGGTGACAGAAAGGGTTGAGATACACATTCTGCTGTCAGTGAAGCCCAAGGAGCAGGATACAATTACCCACCCGCACATGAGCACTTCAGAGAGTTTCCTGTTGACGCAGGGCAGCAAACAGCATTCCATGGGAGAACTGAATGTGCATACCTCCCACCCAATCATAACCTTCTTTTTGGAGGATTTTGAACCAGTTGAATAAATTCTTCCGCAGAAATTTGGGGGGTGCGCGCAAATCTGAGCCATCTCTACAAAACTTTAAAGCAGGAATATGGAACCTATGGCCTGCAGGGGTTCCTCATCCAGGCTGGCAGTTTCTTTCCATGCCCTCATTCCCTCTTATCTCTGATCAGCAGCAATACATACTTTTCCCTGATGAGCAATGAAAAAGGCTGCCTCTCTCCGTGGAATCTGAGTGGGGGTTGGATTTTTCAGCTTTGGTTGTGGCCCTGCCCACCACTGGATGTGCATAGCCCTGAGAGCATCTCCAAAATGGAAACTGGCTCTTGGGCCAAAAAAGCTTCTTAATCCATGCCTTAAAGTCTGATCGGCCCCTTCCCAGAGAAATACATGCTTTATTTTTGCACCTGGAGGCTCCAAAAAGGGATGACATACATTCTGAAGTAATTTATAAAGGGTTCTAATGATTAAACAAGGTTGATACACATACTTCTGATCTGACCTGGCATCCAAAGAGAGAATTATTTTAAAATACCTGTTTTGCTATTTCTTTCCTTTTTCTTCCTTCTTTCTTTTCTTCTTCCCTTCTCTGAATCTCATCAAGAATTTCACGTTGCTGAAATAAATATTATTGCAATGAAATGATCTCTAATCTTACTTCAGTAAGCGTTTAAAGAAAAAATTCTTAACTTAAAAAAAAAGTTTCAACTATTGCAAATGCAGAAACTCTTAGACAATAAAACTATTGTTTTGCTAAAAAGAGGATAGAAGGAAAAACATTCTCAGAGAATGTTTTTCAGAGTTAGGAAAAAATAAGTTCCCAATGTTCATGCTAAAAACAAGCTACTACAAAATGATGCATGAAATAGTACTCGGTCAAGAACTTTTTTATGAAGTTCAACAGGTTAGCTAAAGAGTTTACCTTCCTTACATTAACAGGCAGGAATACAATGAATGAACATGTGAACTAGACTGACAGGCAGGCATCCACAAATCTGCTCACCAGAGGCGAGTGCACTCAGCCTTCCAGTGAGCAGCACATCCAACATCAAGCAGTTCTTTACTCCAGAGAGGTCTTATTTCCACAGCAGCTTTTGGGAAGGTAAGAAACACCAAGATTCCCTTCTGAGCAGCAGGAGAAACACTCCTTTATTACATTTTACATGCCTCATATAAATAAGAACCCTGCCTCTCAATCTCAAGACCTCTGTGTATGCCAAAGGACTCATAGGAATAGTATGGACTGGTGGCAATCACAAACAATGGCTGGGTACTAAGCTCAGCCAACATTTTAAAAATAAACAGGACCACTACCATCCATCTCCGCACACCAAGCCATTTTTTAAATCTTGATGGAAATTCAAATGCAGCTTGAGGTGTAAGTGGGCTACTTTTCAGGAAAGACAAGCTCAGTATATTTTTCATTTTTAAATTATTACATGTATATCCTGCCTTTTTTCCTCCAAGGAACCCAAGGCAGCTTACATGATCTGCCTCTCCATTTTATCCTCACAACAACCCCGTGAGGTAGGTTAGGCTGAGAGACGGTGACTGGCCCAAAGTCACCCAGTGAGCTTTATGGTTGAGTGGGGACTTGAACCCAGATCTCCCAAGTCCCAGTCCAGCCCTCTAACCACTACACCACACTGGCTCCTATATAAAAATAGAGAGAGTTGCTGGATGACAGGCTACATGTGCAATCCTCATCCCATTGATTTCAACTGAAAAACTGGTGTTAATAGCTCAAGATTGAGGACAGAGGCTGTTTGGGTGGTCAGATGTACTGTGGGCGGGGCGGAGGAAAGAAATATGAGATGCTCTCACCATCTCCTCTTCTTTCTTCTTACGGTCTTGTATCAGCCGCTGCTGTTCCTGGGCTAGCCTTTCTTGTTCCTTTTGTTGATTCTTTAGCATTTCTTCATGGAAAGATTTTGAAGGGGGTTTATTGTAGTCACTGAGAAATGACTGTATATAAGCTGCTAGCTCAAATATCATCACCTGGGTAGGAATGGCAAATGTAAAATCTGATTTACCAAAGCATTTACAAGTATCAATCCCAATTGCACCTCTCTGAGGGAGTGCCATTGATCTCAGTAGAACTCAACTGTTTTTAACTTTTTATTTTTAAGTTGACTAGCAAGACCAGCAACGGTGTCTGCCAAATGTAGGCAAAGGACCCAGTTTTTTGCATGCATTTAGTGCTGACAATCCCTGCTTTAGGACCCCCTTTTGCATGTCTTTTAGTGCTGACAATCCCAGCTGATTCTGCTGAGTGCATACCTTGACACTGAAACCAGCCATGCATAAAAACCATTCTGGAACTGCATTTATATGGGTCTAAATCATGCTGGTAAAAGAGAAGCTTCAAAATAATTTCTTAGCAATGCATTTCAGAATGGAACAACAGAAAAGCAGCACTTTTTTAACTTAAAAAAATAATAATCGGAAACCTCCACTTGACAACATTCATGTTAACCATTCAGAAATATATGTGGAACACTATTAATGCTATTCTGTTATAATGAAGACAACTGAAAATGATACAGTAAACACTAATACCAGTGAAAGGGAGAACTTTATCCATCAATTACATTAAATGTATTCCTTATAATTATGCAATCTGCCTTTTGAATAAAATTTGAACTCATGTTCATCTAAGTATAGTATTAATGCTTTGAATAGATAATCAACATTTACCAAGTATAAGGTCAATGTCACTGTTCCATTCTGTAGAAGATATTATCATCTGAATTGTAATTGTAGATATTAAGATCCCATTATCTGCTGCAAGGCCAAATTGCATTTGCCGATAGTGAAAACCACGTTGGCTTTTGACTGACTGCAAAAATTTGGATGGACCTGGCAGCCAGATGATTCAAGACAAAGTTTCTGCCTAGTTCAGAACCTAGTTAATAAACCTAGTTCTGGTTTATTAGGTACACTGCTGCTGAAAGGTAACATTCAGCTGGCACAATGCATATCTCCTCTTGCAATATAATAGGATTTTTTAGTTTAGCAAAATAGATACAACCCAGACGACGGTTAACATGGCAGGCAATATTCTAGAAGGTACCTGTAGGACCCCCTTCATGGATTACTGCCTTGTTGTGGCAAAGGGGCCTGCGTAACTCAGTGAAGTCATAAGCTATGCCATGCAGGGCCACCCAAGACGGACAGGTCGTGGTGGAGAGTTCTGACAAAATGTGGTCCACTGGAGAAGGAAATGGCAACCCACTCCAGTATTCTTGCCAAGAAAACCCCATGGAACGTATCACAAGGCTAAAAGAGATGACGCCAGAAGGTGAGCCCCTCAGGGCGGAAGGTGTCCAATATACTACTGGGGAAGAGCAGAGGGAATTTCCAAGTAGCGCCAGAAAGAGTGAAGTGGCTGTGCCAAAGCCGAAAGGACATTCAGCTGTGGATGTGTCTGGTGGTGAAAAGAAAGTCCGATGCTGCAAAGAACAATATTGTTTAGGAACCTGGAATGTCAGATCAATGAATCAAGGTAAGCTGGAGGTGGTCAAATGTGAGATAGCAAGATTGAACATCGACATCTTGGGAATCAGCGAACTAAAACGGACAAGCATGGGCGAATGTAATTCAGGTGGCAATTATATCTACTACTGTGGGCAAGAATCCCTCTGTCAGGGTGGAAACTGAGCCCATAGAGCCCCAGAGCAGTTCTGATTCTGAGGAGGAACAGCAATCCATGGGAGAGGAGCCAGCTCATCCCTCAGAGGCACAGCAGCTGGCAGAGATTCCTCCTGCTGGCATTCCTGAGATAGATAGTGATCCTAGCGGTGAGTATGTGCGGGAACGAGGCTTGCTAGATGGTCGACGCAAACACAGAGAGCGATGGAGGGTGCGGAAAGGAGGTGTAGCGCCTGTTTGGCATGCAAGCAACAGCCGCCTCCCAAGGACCCAAGGGAAAGAGGGAAGATCTCTCCCTAGCCCATAAGTTCTGGGTCTTCAAGTGACTCTCTTTCAAACGGGGATCAACTGCCTATTCGAAGCTTATGCCACTCTGCTGTTCCTTGCTTTAGTCCCTGGTGATTAGCATCTGAAAGAGTCATTAAGTTGTAAAAGGATTAAAGCTTTGAAAAGAATCCTTTCGTCTGTGTCTCGAGTTGGCTATTGGAGTCTACTGAAAGAGGCCGCCAGGGCACTCCTGACACCCTCAGAAGAAATGGAGTAGCACTCATAGTCAACAAAAGGGAGGGAAAAGCAGTACTGGGGTACAATCTCAAAAACAACAGAACGATATCAGTACGAATCCAAGGCAAACTATTCAACATCACAGTAATTCAAGTCTATGCCCCAACCACTGAGGCTGAAGAAGCTGAGGTTGATCGGTTCTATGAAGACCTACAACACCTTCTAGAACTAACACCAAAAAAAAGATGTCCTCTTCATCATAGGGGATTGGAATGCTAAAGTAGGAAGTCAAGAAATCACCAGTATAACAGGCAAGCATGGCCTTGGTGTACAAAATGAAGCAGGACAAAGGCTAATAGAGTTTTGCCAAGAGAACACACTGATCATAGCAAACACTCTTTTCCAACAGCACAAGAGGGGACTTTACACATGGACCTCACCAGATGGTCAATATCAAAATCAGATTGATTATGTACTTTGCAGCCAAAGATGGAGAAGCTCTATACAGTCAGTAAAAACAAGACCTGGAGCTGACTGTGGCTCAGATCATAAGCTGCTTCTTGCAAAATTTCGGCTTAAATTGAAGAACGTAGGGAAAACCACTAAACCATTCAGGTATGACCTAAATCATATCCCTTATGAGGAAAGCTAGGGCAAACCTAGACAGCATAGTAAGGAGCAGAGACATCACCTTGCCAACAAAGGTTCGTATAATCAAAGCTATGGTTTTCCCAGTAGCAACGTATGGCTGTGAGAGCTGGACTATAAGGAAGGCTGAGCACTGAAGAATTGATGCTTTCGAACTGTGGTGCTAGAGAAGACTCTTACAAGTCCCCTGGACTGCAAGGAGGTCAAATCAGTCCATCCTAAAGGAAATCAACCCTGACTGCTCATTGGAAGGACAGATACTGAAGCTGAAGTTCAAATATTTTGGCCACCTAATGCGAAGAGAAAACTCTCTGGAAAAGACGCTGATGCTGGGAAAGATTGAAGGCAAAAGGAGAAGGGGACGGCAGAGGATGAGATAGCTAGATAGCATCACCGATGCAATGAATATGAATTTGAGCACACTCCGGGCGAGAGCAGAGGACAGGAAGGCCTGGCGTGCTATGGTCCATGGGGTCACGAAGAGTCGGACACGACTTAATGACTGAACAACAACAACCTGTAGGACAGATATGGACCTATGTGTACTCACCTCTTGATTTCTAAATTGTCATGGTAAAACAAAAACAAAAAAAGTAGATAGAGATTAAGGTGTACGTTGAGAAGGTTTTACCTTTCAAGGCACCCCAAAAATAATTTTATATAAATAATAGAGTAAGGGCGCAATCCTATGGCCGATAGTCAGCGGCTAGACAGCCATAGGATAGGTTGATTCCCAGGAACCAACCTCCACCCCCTCCCGCGCTGCCTTGTAGGGAGCGTGGAACAGCCCCACACTCCACATTCGGAAGAGGAGAGCGGAGAGGTGAAAACAGGGCTTCCCTTGAGGCGTGCCGGGGCAGGGTGGGTGGAAGTGCCATTCTCACGCTTCCTACGTGTTGGCTGGCGTCCGCCCCCTGGTCTGCCTTCCTGCAGCTAGACAGCCAAAATCAGCTCTCTAGCCGTGAATGCAGGGCAGCTGACGTGCGGAGGGGATGATCCCCTCCGTGCTGTTCCTGTCCTGCACTGGATAGGTGGCTGCCTCCAAGTTTGGAGGCAGCCACCTATCCCAATAGGATTGCGCCCTAAGGTATCAATATTTGCTATAGAAAAAATGGCAGAAAGCGAAGAGGATCTAAAGAGCCTCTTGTTGAGGGTGAAAGAGGAGAGTGCAAAAGCTGGTTTGAAACTCAACATTAAAAAAACGAAGATCATGGCATCTGGCCCCAGCACTTCCTGGCATATGGAAGGGGAAGAAATGGAAGCAGTGACAGATTTTATTTTCTTGGGCTCCAAGATCACCGCAGACGGTGACTGTAGCCATGAAATTAAAAGATGCTTGCTCCTTGGGAGGAAAGCTATGGCACACCTAGACAGCATAGTAAGAAGCAGAGACATCACCTTGCTGACAAAGGTCCATCTAATCAAAGCTATGGTTTTCCCAGTAGCAACGTATGGCTGCGAGAGCTGGACTATAAGGAAGGCTGAGCGCCCAAGAATTGATGCTTTCGAACTGTGGTGCTGGAGGAGACTCTTACAAGTCCCTTGGACTGCAAGGAGGTCAAATAATCCTACAAGAAATCAACCCTGAGTGCTCATTGGAAGGACAGATACTGAAGCTGAAGCTCAAATATTTTGGCCACCTAATGCAAAGAGAAAACTCCCTGGAAAAGACCCTGATGCTGGGAAAGATTGAAGGCAAAAGGAGAAGGGGACAACAGAGGATGAGATAGCTAGATAGCATCACCGATGCAATGAATATGAATTTGAGCACACTCTGGGAGAGAGCAGAGGACAGGAAGGCCTGGCGTGCTATGGTCCATGGGGTCACGAAGAGATGGACACGACTTAACGACCGAACAACAACAACAACAACAAAGCCAGTATCAATTGTTTATATTATTATATTATATATTTATTATATTATTATAGCAATGAAGGACTTCCAGTAACAATATTTAAGCAGGGGCCGCGGTGGCTTAGTGGTTAAGACGCTGAACTGCAGACTGGAAGGTCGGCAGGTCAGCAGTTCAAGACCCGAGTGCTGCGTGACGGAGTGAGCTTCCGTCTTCAGTCCCAGCTCCTGCCAACCTAGCAGTTCGAAAGCAAGAAATTGCAAGTAGATAAATAGGTACCCCTTCGGCGGGAAAGGTAACAGCGTTCCGTGCACCTCGGTGTTCAGTCATGCCAGCCACATGACCACGGAAGCGTCTTCGGACAGCGCTGGCTCTTCGGCTTAGAAACGGGGATGAGCACCGCACCCTAGAGATCTTTCCCAGCATCAGGGTCTTTTCCAGGGAGTTTTCTCTTCACATTAGGTGGCCAAAATATTTGAGCTTCAGCTTCAGTATCTGTCCTTCCAATGAGCAGTCAGGGTTGATTTCCTTTAGGATTATTTGACCTCCTTGCAGTCCAAGGGACTTGTAAGAGTCTCCTCCAGCACCACAGTTTGAAAGCATCAATTCTTTGGCGCTCGGCCTTCCTTATAGTCCAGCTCTCGCAGCCATACGTTGCTACTGGGAAACGTATGGCTGCGAGAGCTGGACTATAAGGAAGGCCGAGCGCCGAAGAATTGATGCTTTCGAACTGTGGTGCTGGAGAAGACTCTTACGAGTCCCTTGGACTGCAAGGAGGTCAAATAATCCTAAAGGAAATCAACCCTGACTGCTCATTGGAAGGACAGATACTGAAGCTGAAGCTCAAATATTCTGGCCACCTAATGCGAAGAGAAAACTCCCTGGAAAAGACCCTGATGCTGGGAAAGATTGAAGGCAAAAGGAGAAGGGGACAGCAGAGGATGTGATGGCTAGACAGCATCACCGATGCAATGAATATGAATTTGAGCACACTCTGGGAGAGAGCGGAGGACAGGAAGGCCTGGCGTGCTATGGTCCATGGGGTCACGAAGAGTTGGACACGACTTAACGACCGAACAACAACAACAACAAAGCCAATATCAATTGTTTATTATATTATATTATATATTTATTATATTATTATAGCAATGAAGGACTTCCAGTAACAATATTTAGATACTGTTAATATCTGCATATCACAATATTTGTGATGATTTATATTACACATTTCTAGCCCAGTTTTCCACTTGTGTGATGAAGGAAGCTAGCAGAGGAATCAAAGAAAACCGCTAAACTGCCTTGTGATACTAAAATATAATCCAAGGATACTAAATTGCAAAGCATCTAATTAATAACATTATGAAAGTTAACAAAAAAAGCAAAGGTGTTGCACATAAGAACATTTCCAAAATCTATGCTGCTGTAATACTTTTATTATGACAACCAAAAGATCACCGCCTCCGAAAATGATCACAAAACAAAGCACACACACAAATTTTAAAGATACACAAAAAATACATTGGTTGGCCTATGAAAGTTATATAACTGTAAACTCCTATAGCAGCTTGTAGACTGCTACAGGCAGGTCTTCTTGGAAAAACCAGTATCACAGTATTGGGGCCACAACTGAGAAGGCTCTGCTTCACCACTTCTCAGCTCCCCAGCCAACCTTACAAACAGTGGGGATTCATACTCATGTCTACGCGCACACACAGAGCATGTCACATTACAAATGAAAAATCACTTGTATGTTGCGCCATACCAAGGGTTAAATTGATAAACTTACCTCTCCACAATGCCCTTTTGCCAATTCCTCTAGCCTGGATTTTAACAGGTTAATGTTTTCATTTGACAAGCCCTTTGCATTTTTAAGCTCAATTTCTGGAACGCTATAGGGAAGAAACAAATCACAAGAGAGGAGACTTGAGATTTACAAATGCTTACTTAAGTTATATAATAGCATTGTACACCTCACGGTACATCATCCATATAAAGAATCCTACTTTGAAAGTGTATATTTTTTATTTATTTTAAGGACTTCCAGGCCACCTTTTAGGGCAGGGGTGGGAAACATGCGGATCTCGCCACCCCCAAAATTTACCTAAATTCAGTTAAAAATATTTTTAAAAGGCATCCGTAGTGGATACTGATCACCCAAGGGGTCAAAATTAGCTTGTTTGCTAACAATTTTTACCCTTTGGGTGCTCTGTAGCTGCTACTGATGTCTTTTTTTCCTTCCGGGACCACTGTTTGTGTGTGCATGTGTGTGGCCCAGGGAATGAAAATGGCCCCCAGACCTCCCAAAGTTGTCCACCTCTGTTTTAGAGCAAAACTCTCTCAAGTCCGCTTATGTAAGAAGGATAAAACATAATTCCAATAAAATAAAATTAAAATATTTCAAAAGCTCCTACCCTCTCATATTACAGCTAACAAGAATTATCACAGCTTATTACAATTTTAATAAGTTCATCATAATTAACATATGCTTATTCATGGGAATAAACAGGTTTTCAGAGATCATTTAAAAGCCAGCACTGAAGGGTGAAACAGATGTCCCTTGGGAAGGAGTTCTGCGGATATGTGGTATTGCTGAAAGGATCCTGTCTCTAGTGCCCGCCAGTCTTATAGGACTTAAAGGTAGGGCATCTGAAGCCAATCTCAAGACTCAGGCAGATCATTTATGGCTGGGCATGTCCATATCATATACGTGTGGGCACCTGACCCCAGCAAGCATCCAGTTGGCTGAATCATGCACCAGTTGAAGTTTCTGAAACATCTTTAAAGGCAGCCGCAATAGACTGCATTGCAGTAGTCTGGTCTGGATGTTGCTAATGCATGAGAAACTGAGGCTAAGGCTGTGTTTCCATCAGCGATTTACTCCAACCTGGCTGCGGAGTGAGGTCTCTGTGTTTCCATGACGTTGTGGCCATTCAGCACCAGCCCCGCACTGCATCGTGGAAAAATTGCTTCTCCTGAGACTGGTTATAGTCTGATTTTTCCAGCTTACTTCTGCTCCATTACTGACATGTTTCCACAACCGCACTGGGTTTGGTGTCATAGTCCTGCCCAGGGGGCACATAGCCCAGCCTCTGTGTGTGTGTCACTCGTGGCATCAGTGACCCAACCCTTTCCCTCCCTGTTTTCTGGAAGTTTAATTGCCATTTTGGAGCAGGATGCCGAGGGACCAACTTTGAAAACATAATTGAGAATAAGCACTGCCTTCTCAAGATTAGTTTGCAGCTGGCATACCAGCCTAAGCTGGTAAAAAGCAATCTTAGGCACTGATACCACCTGCACTTCCACAGAGGGTGCTGAGTCCAGGAGAACCCGCAAGTTGTTCAGGGAATTTTTCTTCAGGGAAAATGCAATCATACCTAAGACTGTCTGCAACCCTCCATCCAGAGCGAATGATTTCCTTACCTACAGTACCTCTGACTTATCTGGATTAAGCTTCAGATTGTTCACCCTTATCCAAGGATCACTATTTTTCAACAGAAATTGCAGGCAACAGTTTTGGGGGTGGGTTGGGGGGCAGATCTGGATCAGGCCCAGAAACGGAAGGGAGGGGAAGGGTTAAAACACTCTGCGCTAGGGTCCTGATCAGGCCCCCTGCACCTACTCTAGAGTAAAAATGAAGAAAAAACAGACAGCTGCTAGCTACATCTTTCAAATAATTTCCACTTTGGCCCCAAGTCCCAGCTGAAAAGATGATATTGGAAGCTCTGTAAGCTTTGCACCATATTTATATTCTGTTTGTCACAAGGGACTGCTGTAATCTCAACATGTCCTCTGCTACCTTGACTTGGAGCCTGCAGTGCTCATCATTACTTCAGTTATCCCATGTTCTCAGAGACATTCTTTGAATAGATTTACACAGATAAAAACTACTTCTGTATCTAATTTCAGTATTTATAACAGGTAAGAACATATTCAGTTTAAGTGACAACAAAAACTAGGCAGGTGTGATATTTTTCTTATTTAGGAAAGTACAGTATATATTTGTTATTTACTCACATATCAGGGTAGGTTTGGGGACACTTGACCCACAAGTCAACTTTAGCATAGACTTCATGGTCACCAATTAAGCCCTGAGGTCGCAAAACTAGATTGATTTCTGGAGACTGTTGTACCTGAAGCATTAAACAACAACAACCAGGGAGTTAATAGGGGAAGCCTGGGATACCAACAAAGCCTTCATGGGTTTCCCATCTGCCCCCCAGCATACATAATAGATAACTAATCTCTTCTGTTGCTGTTCACACTGAGGGCAATGGCATTAAAACAGCCCTTTTTCCAAGAGAGGTGGATGGATGCATCTGACCTTTCGTCAATGCAAAATATGGCTCCTTCAAAAAAATAGCTGCCAAACAAGCATCTATGAACAATTAGAGAACATCCCAAGGTTCAGAGCAAGTCATTAAAGGTTTTCAGAAACATTACTTTATTTTTTTGTAATACTGCTTGATATAACAAAATCTCTACACAGTTTACATGCTAAAATATTTAAAATCATTATCAAAATAATTAATAAACAATTATAGACACAACAAAAATAAATAAAACAATTTAAAAACAATAGAAAAGACCACATTAAAGTGGTTTGCAGTAAAGGCCATGTCAAAAAGTGTCCTCCCTCTAAAGGAAATCTGTACTTGAATCCGCCAAACTGGGACTTGCTAGCAGTTTGATATCGGACATAGTTTCAGACACAAAATAGATATCCTCAGCTTCAATGAAAATCTAGCACAAGGCAGTAAACACAAACATACCCACAGTTGGACAGAGAAAAGGGATGACTTCGGAAGTTCTGAAGAAGTGATAACAGAGGGGGAAGAGTAAAATAGGTGCATGACCTCTTGATATGGGGACAGAATGTGAGAGGTGGCTTCCCTATAAGTGGATTTTCTTAGAAGGAAAATACCCCCACACTGGTAGATTGAACAGCTTTCCTGAGAACAGAGCTAGTAATGAGTAAGTCCCACAGGTTGCCATGTTGAGACAGATTTACCCTTGAGGGCACTTGACCTATGACTGTAGTGTGAGCCTGAGAAAGATGACTTCTTTGTGCAAGAGTGACAGATATTCACACAGAGTGGTTGTGTGTGTGTAAAACAAGATGCTATGCATGTTAGTATGAAAAATTACAAGCCATTATATGAAACTGTTACCATATATACAATTATTTATCACTAAAAAACAACAAAAAAGCATTCTAAATTGGCTCTTCCCTTTTTGGATCTCTGCAATTTCTCTCCATAGTCCTTCCTACCACACACCATGATCATCTGGAATTTCGGTGATTTTGCTCAACACGGTTTCCTTCTAGTATAGAGATTTGAATCTAGAGTGGTCAAATAAAAATGATATCTGTAATCCAGCCTTCCCCAACCTGGTGCCCTCCAGATGTTTTGCACCACACATCCCAGAATTCCTGACCATTGGTCATGCTGGTTGGAGTTGATGCGAGTCGAAATACAAAACATCTGGAGGGCATCAGGTTGGGGAAGGCTGCTGTAATCTCTTAGCTGGAATTAGGAATCAAGCTTGAACCTAAAAATGCTATGGACATGCTATCAAAGAGCAACAGCCCTTCATTGGCTTAAAGGACAGAAACAGAAAATTCATTTATAGAGACTTGAAGGTGATATGATTGAGCCATCATTGCCTATAGTACATATTCCTTTCTTTTGCCCCATTATTATCTCCAGTCTAACAAGTTTTTGAAGAAGTACTAAAACCTACAAAACCTGTTTGGTCAGAGATGACATGTGGACAGAACAAACAAAAATACACATGACAATCAACGGTGGCTTATCATACCACTTTTAACTCTGAAAAACTGTTCTCTCCAGCCATGGTAATGTAGAGAACAGGGCTTGGATTCAGAGGCTTTCAGATTATTAATGGGCAAGTTTACCCACCATATGAAGGCTGTTAAAGATCATGCAAAACCTAAAACATTTTCTGCAATGTGGTAGCCATTTTTGTGGTGTGTTGATCATACAACCCAGACCCAAGCTCCTCCAGATCATTATAAGATTTTGTTAAGCTACTAACAGAAAATAAGAGAGGAAAAGAGCTTGAAGGTTTTGCAATTCTGTACTCTGTGCCTCCAAACTATCCTATGGCCCCCCAAGACTCCGTCTAGGAGCCATAGGATTGCTCTCCCAGTGGGTTTAATTAATGTGATCTCATCAAATATAGGTTTTAAACATAGGTGGGGCTGACAACAAACAAAGCTCTTGAAGGGTGCTGTGGTACATCTGTAGCACTTGTGTAGTATCTTCAGCTTTCATGTGCCAAGTCTGATTAAAGAAAGAAAAGAAACAAACCGCCTTTCTTCCTAGTCTGTACCCAAAGCTCACTGTCTCAAACTGCAATTTCTTCTGCCACCTAAAATTGCCCACATTCTTTAGGTGACTCAAGAAAAAACCTTCAACTGAGATTTGAAATAAATTTATTTAAGCAATAAATCATTTGAAAGCCAGGCAGTTAATTTTTTTAAAAAGAACTGACTGATAGTTTTCTTTAAGTTTAGGTGTCAAATTATTCTTTCTTAAGCCATTTCTTTTCCAGGAAGGGGCAAGTTAAGTCTGGTTATAATATTCAAGAATGAGGTTATCACACAGAAGTATAGCAGTTGGCTCTTGGAGGCAGAAGGATTTTTCTTTATAGGATGCAACATAATTTCCTGACATATACATGCAGAAGTAGTTTACTAACTTGGAGTTACTGCTCTGTCTCCACTTGAACATATATCCTTTAGTTGTCAATTTCATTTGGCTAACTATTCAGGTATATGGACTGCTTATATTAATGCATATATTTAAGATATGAATGCTGAATTTCTGTTAATGTTATTATGAATTGATGCTGACTTTTTGTTAATTTTTTTGTTATAGTTTTCGATTAAAAATAAAAACATAAAAGAAAAAAAAAGAAAATGCAAAACCCAACAGCAATAAACAACAACAAAAACCTTGCAATTTGCATTCAAGGGAAATCATGAGCAGATTATGTTAAACAGCACAAGTAAAAGGAAACTGTATCAAGTGTCACACATGAATGTCTTGGGATAGCAGCATAGTCTTTTGGGGAAAGTAGCATGAATAATAACTCTGCTAATTACGCTTAATGTGACAGCATGCAAGATAAGTTACTGGTGTTAATTTTTAGCACACCCAAGATGCTTCACAGTTTAGCGGCAGCACTTGGGAGGAGCAATGGGAGAAGCAATGAAGGACAATTCCCTTTGATACTTATTATCTCACTTGCTCACTTTGGGAGAAAGCAAATTATGTCTAGTAATAACCAGACACCTGTGTATCTCAAACTAAACTCAGGAGGGAAAAGAAAAAGCAACAAGCTAGATAATGCACACTAGAAACATTTAATTTAAATTACTATTGTATAATCAATTCTGCAAGACAAGTGGCCTTAACAATAATTCTAGTGTGTGGTGGAGGGAGCAATCCTTTGGCCACTAGACAGCAGCTAGACAGCCATAGGATATCTGGTTTTCCAGGAACTGACATCCCCCCACTTCTGCGCTGCCTTGGAGGCAGCATGGAACAGCCCCATCCTCCACGCTCGCAAGAGGAGCTTGGAATGGCCGAAAAGGGCATTCCAGGGGGTGTTCTGGGGGCAGAAATGCCTGTACGACATATCCAATGTGTCGTACAGCAGCCTCCTCCCCCACTCAGCCCTCTCATGACTAGACAGCTGCAATTGGCTGTCTAGCCAAAAATCCAGGGCAGGAGAAACATGGAGGGAACAATCCCCTCCATGCTTCTCCTGCCCTGCTTCGGATAGGCGGTCGCCTCCAAGTTTGGAAGCAGCCGCCTATCTGAATAGGACTGAATATTACTCGAAGTCAACATGGATTTGTCAAAAACAAGTCCTGCCAGACAAATCTGATCTCATTTTTTGATCAGGTCACCTCCCTTGTGGACTGAGGGAATGCTATGGACATAATACACCTCGACTTCAGCAAAGGTTTCGACAAAGTGCCCCATGATATCCTGATGAGCAAACTAGCTCAAAGTGGGCTAGATGAAACAACGATCCGGTGGATCCACAGTTGGCTACAGAATCAGACTCAAAGAGTGCTTATCAATGGGACCTTCTCAGAGAGGTAACGAGTGGGGTACCGCAGGGCTCAGTCCTCGGCCCAGTGCTCTTCAACATTTGTATTAATGACTTGGAGGAGGAGGTGCAGGGAATGCTGATCAAATTTGCAGATGACACCAAATTGGGCGGGATAGCTAATACTTTCGAAGACAGAAACAAAATTCAAAGTGATCTGGATAGACTGGAGCGCTGGGCAGAAAACAACAGAATGACATTTAATAGGGATAAATGCCAAGTTCTGCACCTAGGAAAAAGAAACCAAAGGCACAGTTACAAGATGGGGGATACGTGGCTCAACCACACTACAAGCAAGAAGGATCTTGGAATTGTTCTCGATCACAAGCTGAATATGAGCCAACAATGGGATGTGGCTGCAAAAAAGGCCAATGCTCTTTTGGGCTGCATTCATAGAAGCATAGCTTCCAAATCCCGGGAAGTACTAGTTCCCCTCTACTCAGCACTGGTTAGGCCTCATCTGGAGTACTGTGTCCAGTTCTGGGCACCACACTTGAAGAAGGATGCAGACAAACTGCAGAGGGTTCAGAGGAGGGCAACAAAGATGATCAGGGGACTGGAAACAAAGCCCTATGAAGAGAGACTGAAAGAACTGGGCATGTTTAGCCTTGAGAAGAGAAGACTGAGGGGAGATATGATAGCACTCTTCAAGTACTTGAAAGGTTGTCACAGAGAAGAAGGCCAGGATCTCTTCTTGCTCATCCCAGAGTGCAGGACACGGAATAATGGGCTCAAGTTACAGGAAGCCAGATTCCAGCTGATCAGGAAAAACTTCCTGACTGTAAGAGCAATATGACAATGGAACCGATTACCTGGGGAGGTGGTGGGCTCTCCCACACTGGAGGCCTTCAAGACGAGGCTGGACAGCCATTTGTCAGGGACGCTCTGACTTGGATTCCTGCACTGAGCAGGGGGTTGGACTCGATGGCCTTGTAGGCCCCTTCCAACCCTACTATTCTATGATTCTACTATTCTATGATTCTATGACTATGCTCTAAGTTTCTCTAGGCTCAGCCATGTGCAATGCAAAATCTAGAAGTTAATTAACACCACAAAAGTTAATTGATACAATACAAAAGTTACAAACATGGTGCAGGTTTCCATACATTTAAAGTTTCAATTGCTATATTAATAGAAAAGTTTTGTGAAGATGACTCTTGTGTTTCTTGAGTTTGCTAGAGAGGCCTCATATTCCTAGTCTTCTATAGCATTTAAACTTTTACTATAGTAACAGTACCTACTAATGGTATAATTTCTGGAATAGGTAGGTTCCAAAATCTTTTGTGTAGGCCTAGACTCTAGGCTCAGAGTATCGCAAATTGTGATCTACCAAGCTGAAAGTAACCCTAAATTATAGTCAGCCAGGAATTCAATTAATTTCCTGTTTTTGCTATCTGCCTGGTAAAGCAAATAGGCTTTCTAGGTGTCTGACAGTCTGCCTAAACTGCAATAGATGCTTGGTGGAGTGCATGAAGCTTGGTAGATCATAAATTGTGCAAGTTTGTGATAATCTGACTTTTGAGAGGAATCTCCAAGTTTTTGCTGAGTTTGTCAGCCAGTTAAGATTTGTGGCTGCCAGAGCACAATTCACATTCCATCCCTCCTGCAAACTGGGTGAAGAGTGGGTTCTTGTCTCTGGTATCTCAGTTTGAGTTGGGGAATGGTTCATCTCTGCAGGTATCCTTGAGCTTTGGAGGCAGGTGGAAAGTATCTAGAACTATTGGTGCTTTCAAGAGTATCTCACCTCAATAAGGAGAACAACTCCCCCTTCCAAATGGTGTGCTTGCCACATCAAAAGATATGGTAATTATTGGCGACCTGGTGAATGCAGTTCCCTGGACCTCTGCCCTTAATGTTCCATCAACACTTCTTTGCCTCTCCCTGACAAAGTGTCCATGCACACAGCCGGGAGAGTAAGCAAGCCTTCAGCTTAACATGTTATAGCAATGAAGAAATGTGGGAAAGAAACATATATTCCTAGGGATCCACAAAAATTTATGCTACAGCAATGAAGATGAAAATCTGGGAAAGAAACATATTCCAAGGGATCCACAGAAATCTATGCTACAGCAGTGAAGAGGAAGAAAATGTGGGAAAGAAACATATTCCTAGGGATCAACAGAAATCTAGAGCAGAGGAATTATGTTCTAGAAATTCTTCAATTCTCTTCTAGGGAGCCAGTCCTGAAGTCAGAAATCATTTCCTCTCCCGTAGGTTTTCTATATATTCTTTATTGTTTACAATATTTATACGCCATAACTTCATCAAATGATCCCAAGGAGGTTTACAACAATAATAAAAGGAACAACAGTCACCAAACCCAAGCCACAAGACAACTATACAATATCAAAAAGTCCTGTTATATGGCACATAGAACTGAAGATTCAGTTAACTTGAAATAATTGCCACCTCCTACATAACTGTTAGGTTGAGTTTCATGTAAAAAGGACTGGCCCATACATGCCACTTGAAATTCTCCATGCTGTGAACTGTTTACATACAACAGTCTGTCTGCCACACGGATGTCTAGGCACTGCCATGAAGTTTGCTTCCGCCCAGCTGCAAGATATGCCCCATGGTTTGCAGCAGGCAGAGAATGCCACAGGACTGACACAGATCCGTGGGGTGAGCTGCTACTACAAACAAAACAAGTTTTGCCAAGTGCCTGCGTGCTTGACACGGGTGACTGCAACTCCAAGCAGCTTCCCGGGTTGTCTGCTTTGCACGCAGCAGCGGAAAACGGATTTTAAGTTTCCCACCGCAGGAAAACCATGCATCGAAAAGTTAAGCGCAGACACTCTTCCAATTAGCCTGAATAGGAATGCAAAAGGCCTAGGTGGTTAAAGCCATGCGAAGATGGTAAATGATCGCCAGTGGACAACCGTAGAAAATAATAGGTAAAAATAAAGACCTAGGCAGGCAGGCAAGACGTAAAGTTTAGTCTCAGAGGAGGAAACCCCAAGACCAAACTGGGAAAACCCCGCAGGGAGCTCCCTGAAACCCGTTATCGCCACGAGAGACCGGAGCGGAACAGCCTCTTTCGCGTTACCTTCCAGGGCTGGCCGAGGCGCAAGTCTCGGAAGTCCCGCCCGTAGATGGATTCCAGCACTTGCAGCTCGTTCTCCTGGCGCAGCTGGTAGCTCTCGGGCTGCTCCGGGGACGCCTCGGGAGCCTCGGCCCGCGGCTGGCAGACCCCGCTCACTCGGGCCATGTCAGCTCCGAGAAAGAAAAAGCCAGAGGACGGTAGGCGAGCGCCCCGGCGCCAGGCCCCTGCCCGCCTAGCCTGCCGTTCACCGTTGAACCGCGGTGGGCGGCACCGAGCAACTCTTCCGTCCTGCTTGCAGGCCCGCCAAATGCCGGTGCTGCCCCTGGCGACGGCGGGAGGAGAAGGAACCCGGCGAAGGCGCTGCTTTGCAAGGGCCTTTCGTTGTCTCACACGCCCCTCCCGTGCTTTTACTGCTAGGCAAAGCAGGCCCCGCGCGCTTTCTTTGCAACCTTTCTTCTGGTTCGTTTACACACCCACACGCATAACCATCTAAGGGCCCGATCCTATGCATGTTTAGAAAGAAAAAAGTCCTACAACTCCCACCATGCCCCAGCCAGCATGGCTGGCTGGGGCATGCTGGGAGTTTTTTCTGTCTAAATATAAACTAGAGGTGTGCATAAATTGTTGTTGTTGTTCAGTCGTTCAGTCGTGTCCGACTCTTCGTGACCCCATGGACCATAGCACGCCAGGCCTTCCTGTCCTGCGCTCTCTCCCGGAGCGTGCTCAAGTTCATATTCATTGCATCCGTGATGCTATCTAGCCATCTCATCCTCTGCCGTCCCCTTCTCCTTTTGCCTTCAGTCTTTCCCAGCATCAGGGTCTTTTCCAGAGAGTTTTCTCTTCGCATTAGGTGGCCAAAATATTGGAGCTTCAGCTTCATTATCTGTCCTTCCAATGAGCACTCAGGGTTGATTTCCTTTAGGATTGACTGATTTGACCTCCTTGCAGTCCAGGGGACTCGTAAGAGTCTTCTCCAGCACCACAGTTCGAAAGCATCAATTCTTCGGCGCTCAGCCTTCCTTATAGTCCAGCTCTCACAGCCATACATTACTACTGGGAAAACCATAGCTTTGATTAGACGGACCTTTGTCGGCAAGGTGATGTCTCTGCTTCTTACTATGCTGTCTAGGTTGGCCATAGCTTTCCTCCCAAGGAGCAAGCGTCTTTTAATTTCATGGCTACAGTCACCGTCTGCGGTGATCTTGGAGCCCAAGAAAGTAAAATCTGTCACTGCTTCCATTTCTTCCCCTTCTATATGCCAGGAAGTGATGGGGGCAGATGCCATGATCTTCGTTTTTTTAATGTTGAGTTTCAAACCAGCTTTTGCACTCTCCTCTTTCACCCTCAACAAGAGGCTCTTGAGATCCTCTTCGCTTTCTGCCATTAGGGTGGTATCGTCTGCATATCGGAGGTTGTTGATAATTCTCCCAGCAATCTTAATTCCGACCTCTGATTCATCCAACCCGGCATTTCTCATGATGTACTCTGCATATAAGTTAAATAAGCAGGGCGACAATATGCAGCCTTGTCGTACTCCTTTCCCAATTTTGAACCAATTGGTTGTTCCATGTGTGGTTCTTACTGTTGCTTCTTGACCCTCGTACAGGTTTCTCAGGAGACAGGTAAGGTGGTCTGGTACTCCCATCACTTTAAGAATTTGCCAGAGTTTGTTGTGATCCACACAATCAAAGGCTTTAGCGTAGTCAATGAAGCAGAAATAGACGTTTTTCTGGAATTCTCTTGCTTTCTCCATGATGCAGCGAATGTTGGCGATTTGATCTCGAGTTCCTCTGCCTCTTCTAAACCCAGCTTGTACTTCCGGTAGTTCTCGGTTCGCATACTGCTGAAGCCTAGCTTGTAGGATTTTGAGCATCACCTTGCTGGCATGTGAAATGAGCGCAATGGTGCGGTAGTTTGAACACTCTTTGGCGTTGCCCTTCTTTGGAATTGGAATGTAAACTGACCTTTTCCAGTCTTGTGGCCACTGTTGAGTGTTCCAGATTTGTTGGCATATTGAATGCAGCACTTTAACAGCATCATCTTTTAGGATTTTAAATAGCTCGGCTGGAATACTGTCATCTCCGCTAGCTTTGTTGTTACTAATGCTTCCTAAGGCCCACTTGACTTCAGTCTCTAGGATGTCCGGCTCAAGTTCAGTGACCGCACTATCATGGCTATCAGGGACATTCAGATCTTTCCTGTATAGTTCTTCTGTGTATTCTTGCCACCTCTTCTTAATCTCATCTGCTTCTGTTAGGTCCCTGCCTTCTTTGTCCTTTATCATGCCCGTCTTTGCACAAAACGTTCCCTTGAGATCTCCAATTTTCTTGAAGAGATCTCTAGTCTTTCCCATTCTGTTGTTTTCCTCGATTTCTTTGCATTGTTCATTTAAGAAGGCCTTCTTGTCTCTCCTTGCTATTCTCTGGAACTCTGCATTCAGTTGGGTATGTCTTCCCTTTTCTCCCTTGCTTTTCGCTTCCCTTCTTTCGTGAGCTACTTGTAAAGCCTCATCAGACAGCCACTTGGCTTTCTTGCATTTCTTTTTCTTTGGGATGGATTTCGTTGCTGCCTCCTGAACAATGTTACGGACCTCCGTCCATAGTTCCTCAGGCACTCTGTCTATTAGGTCTAATCCCTGAAATCTATTCCTCACCTCCACTGTATATTCATCAGGGATATGATTTAGGTCATACCTGAACGGTTTAGTGGTTTTCCCGACGTTCTTCAATTTAAGCCGAAATTTTGCAAGAAGCAGCTCATGATCTGAGCCACAGTCAGCTCCAGGTCTTGTTTTGACTGACTGTATGGAGCTTCTCCATCTTTGGCTGCAAAGGACATAATCAATCTGATTTCGATATTGACCATCTGGTGATGTCCATGTGTAGAGTCGCCTCTTGTGCTGTTGGAAAAGAGTGTTTGCTATGATCAGCATGTTCTCTTGGCAAAACTCTATTAGCTTTTGTCCTGCTTCATTTTGTACACCAAGGCCATGCCTGCCTGTTATCCCGGTGATTTCTTGACTTCCTACTTTAGCATTCCAATCCCCTATGATGAAGAGGACATCTTTTTTTGGTGTTATTTCTAGAAGGTGTTGTAGGTCTTCATAGAACCGATCAACCTCAGCTTCTTCGGCCTCCGTGGTTGGGGCATAGACTTGAATTACTGTGATGTTGAATGGTTTGCCTTGGATTCGTACTGAGATCATTCTATCATTTTTAAGATTGTACCCCAGTACTGCTTTTCCCACCCTTTTGTTGACTATGAGTGCTACTCCATTTCTTCTAAGGGATTCTTGCCCACAATAGTAGATATGATAGTCACCTGAATTAAATTCGCCCATGCCTGTCCATTTTAGTTCGCTGATTCCCAAGATGTCGATGTTCAATCTTGCCATCTCATGTTTGACCACCTCCAGCTTACCTTGATTCATTGATCTGACATTCCAGGTTCCTAAACAATATTGTTCTTTACAGCATCGGATTTTCTTTTCACCACCAGACACATCCACAGCTGAGTGTCCTTTCGGGTTTGGCCCAGCCGCTTCACTCTTTCTGGCGCTACTTGGAAATACCCTCTGCTCTTCCCCAGTAGCATATTGGACACCTTCCGACCTGAGGGGCTCATCTTCCGGCGTCATATCTTTTAGCCTTGTGATACGTTCCATGGGGTTTTCTTGGCAAGAATACTGGAGTGGGTTGCCATTTCCTTCTCCAGTGGACCACATTTTGTCAGAACTCTCTGCCATGACCTGTCCGTCTTGGGTGGCCCTGCACGGCATAGCTTATGACTTCACTGAGTTACGCAAGCCCCTTCGCCACAACAAGGCAGTGATCCATGAAGGGGGTGCATAAATAGCCTTTCAAAATTCTCCACCTTTTTTTGGCGAAGAAATTGGGAGAGCAATTTCACCGAATTTCTCCAGGGGGAGGAGAAATTCTCAACAGTTTCTCACAGGTAGGACTCACCATCGGCAGGGGGTGTAGCACATCTTTCTTTTTTCATAAGGGCTTTTGTTTTTGTGTGCTGCAACTGCATATGGCAACAGCATCAACGATGTTGGAAGGCTGGCCCACATTTTGCATCCAACACAATGCAGGTATGGGGTGTGGGGAGGAGGGCAGTGTTGTGTCCAGCTCCAGGGAAGAGATAGAGCTAGTGCTGTGTCAAAATCTATCTTCCAGTGCCCTGAATGTTTTCTTCTCCATTGTTCTGCCTCATTCTCAGGGTGTTATAATTTGTTTTTGTGATGTTTTTGACCCTACCTAATCACTGCAAGGCAACCGAGGGTGCTGTGTGTATGTTTTCTTTATATTACACTTCTCTTCATTGTTCTGCAGCCTCCCAGGCTGCCTGTACTTCTTGATCTGAAAAAGCCCTATAGGAGGAATTACCTCATGATGTCTTCCCCTGGCTTTAATTGGAGTGTGGGAAGCCAAGGAGGCTACAGGCTGCCATAGAGATGATTGTATGATGAAAGACTTGTGCACACACGCTCCTAGCCACCTTCTAAATAAGGTAGGTTCAAGCAACCTGAACCCAACCCATGAGAATGTCTCCAAATTTTCTTCACCAGTGAATTTCTTTTCGAAAGCAATTTCTTTTCTATCAAATTGAATGAGAATGATCAAAAAAATGTGGGAGGAGTTTTTGGTGTAGTTCTAGGCTAAATATTCATAGGGTTGCGCCCTAAACAGCTTTCTCCAACCTGCTGCCCTCCAGATATTTTTTGGACTACAACTCCCAGCATTCTTGATCATTGGCCATGCTGGCTGGAGCTGATGGGAGTTGAAGTCCAAAGCATCTAGCGGGCACCAGGTTGGGAAAAGCTGAGCTAAAATAAATCCTCACCTCAACTCTAGATAAATGGGCTGGTGAGCCAGGAACACCACCAGGGACTCCACCTAAGGCGGAGGGGCAACAGCCTCTAAAAGATTTGGGCCCATGGCAGGGCTTAAATTACAGGGGTAGTAGCTCCCTCACTTTTTGTGATAACCCTTTTAGATAGCTATCAATGGCTGCTAGTCATGATGACAGCTGTATATTGCCTCCAGTATCACAGGCAGTATGCCTCTCAATACCCGTTGCTAGGGTGTGTGAGAGGGAGGGTGCTGTTGCACTCAAGTCCTAGTTGTGGACTTCCTATTGGCATGTGGTTGGCCACTGTGGGACCAGAATGCTGAACTATATAGATCTTTGGAGACAATCTATATTTGCATTTTATCCCAGTACTGAAATGTCTGGCTCACACATGGGGCACATGATGCAGTCCCCAACTTGTTGCTATTTCTCCTCAATATTCTGTTTCCTCCCAAACTACTTTTATGGTGTTTTTTTCAGTGTTTGCTGTTTCCGGGTGCTTCCAGATGGGGCTTTTATGGCACCTTCCTCATTTGCAGAATTGTACAGGGGTTCCAAACAATGTCTTCCCTTGTAACCCTCCCATGTTTTCCCACCATTGTCTGCTTTTTTTTGGATGGGGCAATGCAGATAGGAACAGGCTTGACTATTAATGGTTGGAGCCACTAAGGGCAGGGAACAGGTTTCACTCCCACCCCAGTGATGTCTCCAAGTGCACCCTTTTACTTTCTCCCATATGTCAATAGCTGCCACCCCTGTGCTGTACCTGGGGGCATGATGAATTGAGAGCAAAATCCACCCAACATTTCTGACACTGAGGACCAAATTAGATGAGATGTTGGAGAGCTGTGATTGGATCTTCCATCTCTTTAGCAAATGGCAACTTGTGAGGGCCCCAATCCAGATCAGGACTAGAGAGTTAGGGGAGGGAAGCTTAATGTTTTCTACCAGCACTATTATCCTGATGAAAATAGACCCTTCCCCGCCCCTCAGCTCCTATTGGCCCTGTTAAGGAAAACTTATGTGCACATACAGATTTCCATTGTCTAGTTAGGACCTGAGTAGCTCAATGACTGCTGATATAGATACCATGGTGGGACCAACGTCCCCCTCCTGTTTCTGAATGCAGCTCTGGGGTTGTAGGGAAGGGGTCTATGTTTCTGAAGGTCACAATCCCAAAGCCTTGTGTTCAGGAGGGGAGGAAGGAAGAGTAATTGGAGACAATTTGTAACTGAACTGCTTGGGCCTAGCAGGGGAAACTGTTTTTCTTTCCCACCCTCCTGAAACCTTTCGCCATTATTCTATATAGTGCTGAAGGGCTCAGGATCAGGGCTTGCTGCCAGCTGTGAATCTGGATAATTTATTACTATATAGTTGATGGGGAAGGTATTATGTGGGACCGATAAGTGTTTAACCTCACAGTATGCGTCTGCCAACCTTAATACTCATCACCAGGATCCTGTAGGGCTAAAACAAGCCAATGTCCTGTCCTCTTTAAATTTTCTCTTCTAGCAATAGCTTCAACATGGTTCAGCTGCCCTCATCCTGCTAGCCATCCATGCGCTCTTCCTGAGTATTCATCTATCTCCCCCCACCCCACCCCACCCCACCCCAGGTTTATATTTCTCCCTCAATAGACACCCAAGCATTCTGTGGCCCCTGAGCATGTTAATTACTCATTAGGCTGTTTTGGGGAAAGGGATTATCCATCTTCAGGTTTTCCTAAAGAGTTGTTGTACTTCTGCAAACCTTGGGTTTCTCCCTGAGCATGCTCGTGCCTCCTTCTTTTTTCTCAGTAGCCCCATTTTGTCTACAATCCTGTTGGCACTCACCAGCTGAGCAGTGGACTGCAGCTGAGTTCAGTATTAGGAAGTGATGATATCTTTCTATTAAAAAAAAGTTATTTGCTAGTCTGTGGAACTTAGTCAGGAAATAAGCTAAGCACACCTTCCTGGGGACAGAGTTAGTGAGAGAGGGGTTGAGTTGGGGTATTACCACACCTTTTTCTGCCCATGGCAAGGGCTTCAATAGTAAATAGAAGGATGGAAAATGGGTGGGAAGAGAACACACTCACCTCTTCACCAACCCATTAATCACTCAGGCCTTTTCCATTGTTGTGTGTGTGGAGTAAGAGGGTTATGGTGCAACAGAAGATCCATAATTAGGATCTCTTACATTAAAAACAAATGAATAGCAGTTGCAGGGAAGCCTGAACGAAATCAGGACTGTAGCACTAGGAAAACACTTCTTCTCATACTGTTTTGCCAGTTAAAATCATCCCTTTAGGGTGCTATTTGCCCCATGGGGGAAGAGTTACAACCCATATGGAACCTCTTAGTTTTCCCACATTGGACATATTTCAGTTTTAGGGGGAAGGATTTTAAGTAGGAGAACTTCATGGGGTGGGGAAAGGTGGCAGAGTCCAGTGCCACAGCCCAGATCTGATCTCTCCTCTCTGGTAGCTGCTGCTATTATTATTATTATTATTATTATTATTATAGATCCTCATAGAGCTCCCCAGCATTTTGTCTGATTTGGCTCTTATATCAACTGCTCTAGTTACAGAGTAGGTGTGTGAGGTTGTGGTTAGTGGGGTTGGGAAATCCCAGTGTTTTAAATAAATAAATAGATCTCTCTCCCCCCTCCCTTTAGCTAGTTATTATATAAATTATGTTTTTGGCTCAGAAACGCACATTACCTATGACCAATTATGGAAGGAAAAGTATTCTTTTTAAGCATGTTACTGAGGACAGGTTATTGAGTAAAATGAAATGCTTTTTTATATGATGCTCCATCCTAAACCATAATATTTAGTGTTAATGAGGGTCCTCTCCAAATATGCATATGTATGTATACACATTCCAAGATACACACATCTAAGGGTCCTTTTAACTTTGGCTGTAGCATGTCTTGGCAGATTTGCCCCAATGAGACAATGCGTGCAAGGCTAAATCTAATCAAGGCAGTATCTCCCTGGAATGCTGTACACAGCGGTGAGAATCTCTGCCTGACCATCGTACTCATCATTAATTGTGCAACAACTTGGAGGTATGCAACTCTTTACTTGGAGTGTGCTCTTGCCTAATTCCTGATTAATGTGCCTAATCTGATCATGACACACTTAATCTAGTGTGGCTAATTAAATCATATTGCTAAATCTTGACCCAAGTATGTGACCAGATGCTCATAACCTCATGGTATGATTGCTTGCCTTGACCTCTTTACCCATTTTGGCTGGATAGGCCCCATTCAAGCTTGACTTTACACTGGGTGCCAGGCTGAACTTCTTAAAGTGACAGCACAATGCCACACAGAACTTACCGTATCAGAGTGTGTCCCAGCTTTTCTTGCCAAGCAGCCTACCAAGTGCCACAGTAGTGTTCATAGTCCCAAATGCTATTGAACTCTGCTGTAATTGTGAGTAACAGTTTTTTCTACTTGTTTCTTCATAACGGTACTCCAGAGAGGTAGCATGTGATTCTGTGCACCCATTCAAACATATAGGGTTATATTCAAAGGTAGCTTTGTGCTAGTGGAAAGCACTTCTGCTCACGCAAAGCAAGGCATCCCATTTTTGCCGATCCCCCAACCTCCATGCTGTATTCTATATTGTTCCACATAATTCTCCAACTCTCAAGAGCAGCTTTTCAGGGGGCAGAGGGACTGTAGTAGTTAGGGTAAATAGACAAAACACGGGTGCCCAGCCTAGCGCAAGCAGACATCCTTTCTGCTACTGCAAAACCAGCATCAGATACACCCATAAATTAAATTGTTATGTGCACCTTTGGGAATAAAAACACAGCGATTTTTAATCCTGACTATCAGTGCAGAGAACTTCATTATATGTCCCTGTGGCTATCCTGTCACCATTGCTTTCATGAGGATAAAATATCTAAATTATAGGATTCATGTTATAAGAGTCTGTAGCTGTTATTTCATCTTTATATTAGTATGTTCAAAGCTTCATAGTTCCTTTCCCTGTGGGCCAGCAGTGTATTTATTTATTTTGATATCTATGTATTAATTTGTATTAATTAAATGTGGACTGAATCTTACTACAAATATGTTGCTACAAATATCTAACCACAAAGTCTTTCCCTTTATTAAATTAACCTTTTAATGCAGCAGCAACTGCAATTATTTCAATCACTGAACTTGTAAGTGAAATGCCAAAAGCTAAGCATTATACATTGGCAGGTACTAGAATTTGTTTTCATTTAAAAATAATTTCACTAAAGAAAACTAAATTAGAGGAATGTAGCTTACATTTGGGTTAAAAGACCTTAGATGTTTGATTACTCCTAGTGTAATTACTTCCAGATTACACTATTGTTGCAATAAATACATCTAATTCCTGTACAAACGTCACATGGATGCATGATAGTTTCACATTTCACTAGATAAGAGATCTCCTGTTTTTTCCCTTGTTTGTATTAGAGATTTACTCCACTGTCTGGGGTTGATGTCAGGGCACATTGAGCTTTTCTACATGAAGCTGTTAATTGGCTGTATCTACTTTCGGTTTTGTTGCAGAACTGAGATACAAGCACTACAAGAGGAGCATTTCCATTCCAGCTTTTTGGCTACATAACCTCTAGGTTAAGTGGTATATCGGAATAACACAAATGCACAAGAGGAAATTGCACTTTCTTTTGCTTTCACAATGAAATGTCGCATTTTCTGGGCTTTTCTACACAAGGCATTTATCACACACTCATCATTCCCTGCTCATGGTTGTTTATAGATTCTTTAGATGACATTGCGACCCTCCAGTTTCGCTTGTGTCAAACCAGCACTTTTCTTGAGTTTTTTAGAGCAGGGAAAATGCAGCACTTAATTGTAAAAGCAAAAGAAAGTATGATTTCCTCTTGTGTATTTGTGCTATTCTGCTATACCACAGTGCCACCTAGAGGTTATGTAGCAGAAAAGCAGGAAAAGAAACTCTCCTCAAGCAATGGTTGGATTTCAATTCTGCGATGAAACCAAAAGTACATATAGTGGATTAACAGCCTTGTGTAGAAAAGCAATCCCTGCCCTAAAAAAACTCACCGAAAGTGCTGGTTAGACACAGAAGCGAAACTGGAGAGTCATGTCATCTAAAGAACCCATAAACAACTGTGAATATGGAATGATGAGCGCAAAATAAATGCCACATGTAGAAAAGCCTTTTGTAAAGGTCAGGGCACTACATTTGAATGGGTGGTGGTGGCTCTGCTCTAGACGTTCCTAGATGGAAGCGTTTTCTGGGCCCATTTCAATCGGGCTTCTGGCCCAGCTTTGGGACAGAAATGGCTTGGTCACCCTGGTGAACAGTCTTATGTCAGGAGAAGCAGAGAGAATGCATCCTGCTGATTCTTCTAGACCTCTTTGCAGTGTTTGCTACCAATCAACCATGGTATCCCTCTCAATTGCCTGTCTACGATGGTGACTGCAGGCACTGTTCTTCACTGATCCTGATAGGCCACCTTCTGCAAAACAGTATATTTCGTTAATGGGAGCTAATGACAGGATATCCACTGCTAATAGCTGGGGATCTTTCTAGGAGTTTTTGGAATGAGATGCCCATCAGAGCTTCGACTGCTCCGGTTGACATATATTGCTTCCAGATGAGGCTTTTATTGTGCCACCAGCCTGCCTCATTCACAGAATTATACAGGGGGAGGGGTATCTAGACAACGTTTTCCCCTTATAACCTTGCCATGTTTTCCTACCACTTCTTCTGTCTTTTCTCTTACTGCAAAAAATCCATTAAGCAAAAAAGGACAGAATAGCTGCACAAAGCCTTCTAATCAGTAGTGCTAGGAGCCCTCTGTCTGGAACCACCCAGAGAGAGAGAGAGAGAGAGGGAGGGAGGGAGAACAGTGGATTGCATTTTGAACTGGAAGAGAAACAAAGGAAGTAGAGAATTTTCTAGCTGGATTTAATTGGAAATTAAGGTGCAGCAGGAGAGTGGTGTTGCACGAAGTCCCTGGGGATCTGTTACCTGCTGTAGCACTTCAACTATGTTCTGCATGTATATTTGGAAACAAAACAAACATTCCAAGACATCTTGAGTATCTGTTGCTCTCATGCAAAGGAAAGCTGTAGGGGTTATCCCAAGGAGAAGAAGGGAATACATAACCATAAATTGTTGAGAGCCAATTAAGTTAAGAGCCGATGTTCCTAGTCATGGTTTGATCTCGGTGCCTATAGGTTGCTACCAGTCTTTTGCAAAAATAAGACCATGCAGGTTCACATCCATATTAGACAATGAATGATATATTTATCTGCTTTGCATATACACATTTTAAAAGAGGCTTTGTGTACACGTGTATGTCCTGTTTGTATGGGGAGGGGGATATTAGCCCTAAAAGTTGTCTAGTATTGCAAACTCTGAACTTTTTTTTTTTAAAGCCTAGTTGTTGTTGTTTTTTTATCCAACAATAAAATCCGATCATAATATATATGGGCCTCTCAATTAACATGCATAGCTATTTAAGGAACGTATGTAAACTTTCGTGAAGTCAAGTGGGCCTTAGGAAGCATTACTAACAACAAAACTAGTGGAGATGACAGTATTCCAGCTGAGCTATTTAAAATCCTAAAAGATGATGCTGTTAAAGTGCTGCACTCAATATGCCAACAAATTTGGAACACTCAACAGTGGCCACAAGACTGGAAAAGGTCAGTTAACATTCCAATTCCAAAGAAAGGCAATGCCAAAGAGTGTTCAGACTACTGCACAATTGCGCTCATTTCACATGCCAGCAAGGTTATGCTCAAAATCCTACAAGCTAGGCTTCAGCAGTATGTGAACCGAGAACTACCGGAAGTACAAGCTGGGTTTCGAAGAGGCAGAGGAACTAGAGATCAAATCTCCAACTTTCGCTGCATCATGGAGAAAGCAAGAGAATTCGAGAAAAATGTCTATTTCTGCTTCATTGACTACGCTAAAGCCTTTGATTGTGTGGATCACAACAAACTCTGGCAAATTCTGAAAGAGATGGGAGTACCAGACCACCTTACCTGTCTCCTGAGAAACCTGTACAGGAAGGGTCAAGAAGCAACAGTAAGAACCAGACATGGAACAACCGAGTGGTTCAAAATTGGGAAAGGAGTACGACAAGGCTGCATATTGTCGCCCTGCTTATTTAACTTATATGCAGAGTACATCATGAGAAATGCCGGGTTGGATGAATCACAGGTTGGAATTAAGATTTAAGGGAGAATTATCAACAACCTCCGATATGCAGATGATACCACCCTAATGGCAGAAAGCGAAGAGGATCTCAAGAGCCTCTTGTTGAGGGTGAAAGAGGAGAGTGCAAAAGCTGGTTTGAAACTCAACATTCAAAAAACGAAGATCATGGCATCTGCCCCCATCACTTCCTGGCATATGGAAGGGGAAGAAATGGAAGCAGTGATCGATTTTATTTTCTTGGGCTCCAAGATCACCGCAGACGGTGACTGTAGCCATGAAATTAAAAGACGCTTGCTCCTTGGGAGGAAAGCTATGGCACACCTAGACAGCATAGTAAGAAGCAGAGACATCACCTTGCTGACAAAGGTCCGTCTAATCAAAGCTATGGTTTTCCCAGTAGCAACATATGGCCGTGAGAGCTGGACTATAAGGAAGGCTGAGCGCCGAAGAATTGATGCTTTCGAACTGTGGTGCTGGAGAAGACTCTTACGAGTCCCCTGGACTGCAAGTACGTCAGATCAGTCCATCCTAAAGGAAATCAACCCTGAGTGCTCATTGGAAGGACAGATACTGAAGCTGAAGCTCCAATATTTTGGCCACCTAATGCAAAGAGAAAACTCCCTGGAAAAGACCCTGATGCTGGGAAAGACTGAAGGCAAAACGAGAAGGGGACGGCAGAGGACGAGATGGCTAGATAGCATCACTGATGCAATGAATATGGACTTGAGCACGCTCCGGGAGAGAGTGGAGGACAGGACGGCCTGGCGTGCTATGGTCCATGGGGTCACGAAGAGTCAGACACGACTGAACAATGTAAACTTTGTGGATTCTGAAAACCATTGTCCCTCACGCTGGTTTTACACAGACATTGAACGGACAGCTACAAAAGGCAAGATGGCTGCCATTAAAACATCAGAGCCCACCGCGGAGGGTCATGTGATTCGCACGCTGTCTGTCTGTCTGTCTGTATGTCTCTTTAAAAGGCAGTGAGCAGGCGGTACCGAGAGCAAACGAGACGGCTCTCAGCGCAGACACGCGCCCGAAGAGGTTCCAGTGCAATTCTGCAGTCCGTGGAGCGGCACGTATAACAGAGCTATTCAAGCGCACAGTGGAAGCGGTTGGTCAGGCACTCCGCCCTGCTATGTTATGAAGAGAATTGCCCTTAATTTGAAGCCGCGCTGCTAACAGGCACACGCGGGATTTTGTCGTTGGCTGGGAACTGAAACCGCTCCGTTCTTCGGATCTCCAGTAGACGCCGCCGTCTCTCGCGCAAGGATGTGACAGCTAAGCCAAGCCTCGACGTGGGAAGAAGGAGCTCCGATTCGAAAGGGCCGCCCTCTTTGGATGCGAGCGGGTTGCGATCGCTGGAGTGGAAGCAGTAGCCGGCGTGGAGGGTGTTTTGCCTCCGTTGATGCCCACGGATCGCTGATACGCGCAGCGGCACCGAGAGAAGCCAGAAATATGGGACGGCCGAGTGGGAAGGACAAGGAGCTCTCTCTCAGGCCTCGTGCTTTTGTGAACGAGATCCTTTCCAAGACGGAGAGATGAAAAGTCAGCTGCTCCTGCTGCTGCACTCCAGGATCCAGGGATGTTCATGGGAACCGTGGAGCTGGCTGTATTTACCCAGGCAGTTTCTGGCGGTGGGCTTTGTTTAGTCCAAAGCATTGGATCTGTACGGAGTGACTGTTAGGTAAAGAAGGAAGAAAGATCCTTCGCCATGGGGTACAATGCAAGCTGGGTACCAGTCAACGAAAATGAACGTGGGGGTGGGCCCTATCACGCTGTCGCCCCCTCTTTGAACGTATCCGGGGAACAAATCGTGGGGATCAACAGAAGCGCCCCTGGGTTGGGGACTTCAGAAGACGAGGAATACAGGGAAGAACAAACGTACCGACATTTTACTACTGTTGTGCAAGCTCTCATCTTTATAGGCTCTCTGCTAGGTAAGTAAACACAGTGGCAGGGTTCTCCTCTCCCCCCCCCCCTTTTTTTTTTTTTTGCTAAGGGCTTGTTTACAAGGTGAGGTCTACAGGGAAGGATACACAGAACAGTCATTACTTCTGGTTTTCGTTTAGTGAAGCTACAGGCATCACAATCCAGCTTTATGATGTCTCTCCGAGATGAAAACATGTGTTTATCAGGCTCCACTTAGCATTGGCTGGAAGAAAAGCTGATTTAGAATGTATTGTGTGTCAGTTTTTCTTGACTGTTGACACTGCCTTGTATGCACGTATGTTGTTTACAGAGGACCTTCCTTACGAACTTACAGTGAAGAAGAAATAAGTTTGTGTGCCCTTGTCTTTATAGAAAGGATAGGTGATTATAATATTTGGGGCAATAATATAAGTGTACACTTACATTTTTTAAAAAACAAAACTTTATACTGCACTTTTCACTGTACAAATGATAATGATTCTTGGTTTATCCTCAGTCTCGCCCCCTCTCCCCATGCCATCATGCAAAATGGTTTTTAATGTTTGCACGGATGTTTCTCTTGATGTAAAAAATAATTGTTAAAACAATATTAAGGCCAAAGTTTGGAGTCCTCTGCACAATTGGGCTGTTTAAATTCCATCAAAGGATATGGGATTTAAGCAGCCTAACTTTGTGTAGGACTGTAGCCTAAGGATTAGGATTGTATCCAATGTATCCAAGGTTAGTCCTACCTAGAGTTGACCCATTGAAATTAATGGGGCTTAAGTTAGGCTAACATTGGAAACAACCCATGGGAGCCAAATAGCTTGCATACTTTTTGATGCTTTCCGAGTGATAACAGTCTGCCCAAGAGGCCAACACAGTGATCTTCATAGGTGAACTGTGGTTTCAACAGGAGAACCTCTGTTTAAACTCTGTACACTACTTCGGCATCATTTCCACATACTGTAACTCCGCTCTAGAGAACTTTATGCACAGTGGCTGGCTGGCTGTATGAATACTGCTGTGCATGAGGATCTCCCCCATTGAATATCACGTGGCACTGATCACTCGTTCTGGGGAAAGGGGCAAGTGTGTGTCTGGAGTCAGCCGCCTGCAAATAGGTGATCAGAGCTGACAGTACTGATCATACATTCAGCAGTGTGTGTGCATGTTGTGCAGGAACGTCCCACACTTACTCCTAGGTGTTGGATGCAGTTTTTGAATACACAGCACCTTTTTGTATGTGTAAACTGCATACAGAAGTGCAAGTCACTTGGGAAATGCTGTTCGGTTATATGAAACCAGAGGCGGTTCTATATTTGGGGCAAATAGGGTGGTGACCCTCTGCCTCTCCCCCACCCACTTGTGAAAGAGAAATCTCACCATGAGTAGGTACATTTGCCCCAGTGCACAGCATGCAGTTGCCAGTTACCATGCATGATCTTCTGCTGCCCTCCTCTGACAATCTCAGTAGAATATTGAGTATCTGCCCTGCCCTCTACCCCTGCCCCACCAGCACTAATGAGCACCAGCCACCACTGCATGAAACTCTTGCTGGATACCCCCCCCCCCCCAGTGAAGGGAAATCTGAACTTTTAAAATCCTAAATCCAAGATCAGACAATACTTTTATTAGGACCCACCAGATATGCACAACATTGTGGCTAAGCTTTCAAGATACCTAGACCTCTTCATCAGGCAAGATTTTTTTTTTAAAGCAGGGTTGTTGTTTTTGAGGGGTGGGGTGGGGGAGCTAACTTGACAGCTAATCCTTTAAGGCTGCGCCATTTCCTCCGCTCCATCTTAAGACTCCGACCATGCACACTTCATTACTTCAACATAGTCAGCTTTTCCTCCCTCCTTCCATTCCCCCTACCTGCTCTTTGTAACATCTTGCCGGATACAGAGATCTCAAAAGCTTGCTTGCTTACAATTTTGTGCATGTTTGATTGGCCCTAATAAAAGTATTGCCCAGTGATGGATTTTGGAATTTTTCTTATGGACCAGGAAGCTTAGTTTGTTTTAAAATCCTATCTACAATGTAGATACATGAAACTGACAGCTGAAGAATTCCATAGCTTGTTAGGTGCTATTTGTTGTTAACCAATACCTTTATTTTCTTATTAAAAAATGCAAAGGGTTCATGCAAGCGTTCCAAACACTTTTATTGTCATACTGACTGAAGATCACTTAAAAGACAGTTATTTGGAGTTTTCAGAGAGTTTATAACTAAGAGAAATATTGTCGATTATAGTGATATTTTCTCAAGTTGTACTCATTGGTAGTGGATAAATTGGGTTTCTTAATGCATCAACTTTTAAAAGATGCTTATTTGAATACAAGGGGAGTTTAATATTGAGTTTAGCCAGAACTGCTGGTTATTGATGCCCTTCTCACAGTGACTATAGTTTTCTTAGGTTAATTCACTTTGGTAGCCAGCCAGGATTTGGAGTTGCTAGGGCACAGCATTAGAGATATGATCTTGCCTCTTCCCTGAGTTGTGTCTGATTTGCACTGAGTTTTGGAGGCAGTTGGAAGCAACAAAGAGTTTTCCTGCTTTCAAAGTGCCTTTAAAATTCAGACAGCTGCAGAGACAAAACTGCCCTTCTTCTGTGATGACTCACTAGATAAAAGATATGGTCACCACTGGTGACCTGGCAAGTGTATTTGTGAGCCCTGTAGTTCTTGTTTCTATTATATATGAATTTCTTTTTACCTGCTTGTGTTATTTTCTTGCTATGTATGTTAGTATAGTTCAAAAATATTTTTCTTGTATGGTTTTATCTCTGTGCATTCAAGATAGAAGCTCCACAGAGTGGTTCGTTTGGTTCATTGCAGATGTAACTCTGCCCAGTTGCCTCTTCCCCTCTTGCACAGGCATTCCCCTTTACTTTTCAGTTCTGGAGCTGAGTATGGTTAATGTTAGATAATGTTCACTGGCATTTTCACTAAACATATCTAGCACCAAAGTTTGCCATTGTGATTAGAAGGGGGTTTGCAAATGGTGGATTGGGCTAACCATGGTTAGAAAATGCTATGGCATAGGTAACACGTACCATAGTTAACACCCAAATGGAAAAAGAGGAAAATGGTTGAGAGAGAGGGGAGGAGGCCTGGGGAAAAGGGTGCCTAAGCTCGTGGGACACTCCTGAGTCCAGTTGTCTAATCATAGCTGCACAGGTCCATTGTGTTTCTCAGCAAAATGCTATGTACATACTAATGTTGGTATGTAAATAATCATAACAGTCAAAGGAAAAAAAAAGATTTTGACTACACCTGCACATACTCCTTGCAGTGCCACAGGTATTCTGTAGTACCGTGAAGCAGAAAATAGGGAGAAGACAGCCTCTTCTCTGCTGTTGGATAATAGCAGTGGCCTTTATTGTATGCTCTGTGTGTTTTAGAGCGTAAAACCCCTTCATCAGTAGTTTAAAAATATACAAAGGACAACGCTATAAAAGCCATCAAGCTGTTGGTAACTTCAGTGATATTAAAACGTTTTACAAAGATTAGAACCACAATCCTATGAGATCTTACTTTGTACTAACATACAGTTTGAAATATAAAACACTGGAAGATTGAAGTATAAAACAACTACAACCACCTAATCTTTAACAAACCCAAATTCCTTGACACAGACCCACTTAGAGTGCATCAATGACACAAACCCAGAAATTCAGTTTAGACCCACCTGGATAAACACATAACACTGTACTAATATGGACTACAAAACAGCAAGAGGTTCAGCGCTTTATAGAAAACTTTCTAGGGAGTGAATAGCATATTCCCGATAGCACCAACACTTACTTTTAATACAGATACAAATTCCTAAAAATACTGAGCAAACACTGAAAAACAACCACATATCCACTAGATTGGTATGAGAGACCCACACTTTTTTTATATTGTTCAAACCATATATATATATATATATAAAAAAGGCAACACAGAACATCATCTACCCCCATGCAGTGTTGACTAAAAACTTCTCAGATAAGACTGAAAATGCTAAAAGCAATATGTGTGAATTTCAGAGGACTGTAGCTTTCTCAGTCTCTACAAGGGAAAAAATAGAAGTGTTTTCTTTCTTTCCACATTTATGAAAGGTCTCTGCCCTAAATGCCTGGGTTCCTGACAGTGGTGTTTATAAAAGATAGCTAATGAAAATAGACTGCTAAAACCTGTTTCAGCTATAAAGTAGGTGCCAATAGTCACCCATAGCTGAGGTACTTAGTCCTGGAAACACTAAAAATTATACAGTGAGTTTTTCTACATGAGGCTGTTAATTCACTGAGCATACTTTTGGTTTTTGTCACAGAATCGAGATCCAAACACTACATAAGGAGTGTTTCCTTTTCTGCTTTTCTGCTACGTAACCTGTAGGTAGCCCTGTGGTATAGCAGAATAGCACAAACACACAAGAGGAAATTGCACTTTCTTTCATTCTCACAATTAAATGCTGCATTTTCCCTGTTCTAAAAACAAACCCCTTGCCGAAAGTGCTAGACACAGAAGTGAAACTGGAGGGTCACGATGTCATCTAAAGAACCCGTTAACAACCATGAATAGGAAATGACGAGCACATGACAAATGCCTCGTGTAGAAAACCTAACTAAGGGTGCAGTCCGATGCATGCTTATACAGGAAAAAAAACCCTACAACTCCCAGCATTCTCCAGCCAGCCATACTGGTAGTTGTAGGACTTTTTTCCTGTCTAAACATGCATGGGATTGCGCCCTAAAAAAAACCCCTTATTTCCAAAAAGGAAGAGTGTTTGCCAACTTGTGCAGCAGCAGGCCAACATATGAGAAAACCATCATTGAACCTCCTGGGTGCCTGACAAAAGTCTGCAGGGGAAGAGGAAAAACTGAAATAAAGCTCTCTTATTTCCCTTGTGCATAAAAAATGAAAAAGACAAATCTAAAACTATTCAAATGGAACAGGGCTGTGGTCCCCAAAGAAATGGCAATACACAAACTACAGAAGCCTTACAGTGGGTAAAGATGATGGAGCTGCTCATTGGAATGTGTTGATATAAGCTTCTATTTGTTAAATAACCAGAGAGCAAATCCTATTGTCTATACTGGTTTGACAGCACTATTTTGTGCCTAGTCTTAATAACCAATGTAAATAACTGCAGTCACATTCACAATGAAGTTCACAGTGTCCAAAATTAAATTGCAAGATATGCTCATAGTTTACTCAGCACTGGTATTGAAAATAGTGCCGATTTTTACCCTGAAAAGTAGACTATAAATCTATGAAAGCAAGCAAGCATATTGGTAAGAGCAAAGATACGGATACTGTTGTACAGTGATCCTTTCTTCAAGCACATATTTACTTTTGTGTCCCAAGGAGTTAAGGGCGGTATGCATGAGGTTATCTCATTTTATCTTTGAAAGAATCCTCTGACATTCATAAAGCTGACTTTACCCAACCAGTGCGGTTCATGACCAGGAGGGGACTTGAGACCACCTCTCCTCAATTAAAGTCCAATAGTTTGCCCCCTTTGCCACCCTGGCTGCCCTGATAGATTTTCTGTTAAGCAGCAAGGGCTGCTCAGTGCAGCAGTCAATTTCCATTGGTGGCTAGCATCCTGGTGAAGAAAAATCTGGATAATAGAAAACTTTTAAAAATATATTTTCTAGATTAGATGTCTTTCACAATGGAGGGGAGGGGCTGAAAGAGGAATTCTGTGATCTTCCCTGGATTTCTGTTGCCATGGAAACACTTTCTTCATGTGCTTCACAAGAGATGTCTTCTCCGGTGTTTCATTGAAAGGAACTTTTGAATTGCATTCACACATTATTAATAAAAGGATAACCATGAAAGAAACTTCTTTTGACAATCAAAATGTGCAGAATGCAATGACATGTATATAAGACTATGTTTCAGTGTCTATTGGTCTAATAATTGTGTGCTTGTGGATTATGCTCAGTAATAGTTAATACACTATGGGACAGTCATGGGATATAGAGACTCAGGAATATGAAGATATTGGCTGTGTCTTTTATATACTCTTCTTTCAAGAAAAATAGAAGGAAATAGCAGGTGTTAAGTGTACTGCTGTAGTATCTACATTGTTGAAAGTATAGAGCTGGAAGAAATACTTAATTACCAATGCAAGCAGTAGAAGGGAGACAAGATGGGCAAGATGTGTAATTACTTTCTGTCAGGGACCCTCCCCTGAAGGGCCAGAACTCCCTGAGACAGATGAAGCCATGGAGCCACCTCTGTCAGGAGACATGGGGGAGCCTAGGCCCCCAGGGGAGAGGACAGTGGGTCCATTCCCGCTGGAAGAGGGGAGTTTTGCTTCAGGGACAGAGGCTAAGCACTGACCCAGTCCCAGAGAGCATCATCACCTTAAAAGGCAGATCAGTAGGGCTCCTTTAAATAGAAGTACCTGACGCCAAAGAAGGACTCCTCAAGAGGAGGGAATGCCTTGGGAGCAAGGCTTGAAATATACTGCAGCTGAGCTGTGGGTGGGGCTCAGGAGGCTCTGGTAATATAAGCTTGCATTACCAGTCTAGAGTTTGCTGAAAACAATGCTGTTTCTTTATCTATGCTGTCTTGTACTCTGACTTGTGTTTGCACTTCTTTCTGACACTACCTTCTGGGCTCTGATTCTAATTGACTGATATCCTTTGTGATTGACCTTAGCTCTGCGTTTGACCTTTCTGGAAAACCCATGTTTGCCTGGTAAAACTGTGCTTGACTTTTTTTGGCTTGCTTTTCTCTCTCGCAATTAATGTAGTTTTTGCGTAACAAAGAGCTAAACCTAGTTGGAGCAGGACACTTTGGCTGGTATAACACAGTGGTCTTCACTATTTTTCCAGCAGGAGCCACTTTGGCTCCAGGCACTGCCACCTGGGAGGCCTTTCCCAGGCTAGTTAAGTGGTGACAGCTGTAGGTCTCTTTAGGCCCCTCTTTCCCATTGCTCTCCACGTTATCCAAACAAGGCCTTACCAGTCAAGTCACCAGGCAGACGAATTATGACAGGCTCACTTGGTCCTTGTATTAGGATGACATACGAGGCTGCATTATACTGAGTCAGAACATTGGTCCATCTAGCCCTGTACTGTTGACACTGACTGGCAGCGGCTCTCCAGGGTTTCAGGTAGGGTTTTTTCTAGCCCTGCCTGGAGATGCCAGGAATCAAACCTGGGGCCTTCTGCACGCAAAGCATGTCCTTTACCACTGAGCCACAGTCCCTTCTCTGAATGGATCTTTTTCTTGTCACTGACCGATACTCAGTGCTGCAAAATCTCCCAACACAGTTCGGCATTGTGGTCTCTGCCCCCTGGGCATTCAGTTCCCCCTCTAGTGCGCTGCAGCTATCCAGTCATGTTGCTCTTAGCCTGTTGGGCTTCTCTTCCACCACAGCTAATTGGCTGATTGCTTCTGCGTTCTCCTCTCCCCCACAACACATGCTTTACAGCTGACAAGCCCTAAAGCCTCCTCCAGTGGCCCAGATCACAGCAGCCAGTCCACTGCTAAAGCAAACAACAAGACAAATCTAAAGAGCCCCTGTTGAGAGTAGGCAGTTACTACAAAAAGATAGACTGAGTGAATAAATGAAAGAGAGAGGCAGAGAGCCACCCTTGAGGTGACTGAGAACTGCCAGTAGCCCTCAAGCCTTGCCATGAAGAACATTGGTATAACAGGAAGCAGTTATGTGATTTATCGAGAGCTAGTAGTGTAGCGGTTAAAAGCCTGAGCAATGACCTGAGAAGTCCCCTGTTTAAAGATCAACTCTAAATAACATAAGGGGGAAATAACCTAGGTCAGGCATGGGCTTGCAAGATCTCCTTAGTTTTTTTTTTTTTTTTACCAGTACCCTAAGATCCACCAACTGGCTCAAAAGACATACACTTAAGCTGTATTCAGGTGTTCAATTTTAAAATGATGTAGAGGGAGCCAGGGATGCACACTCCACACCCTCCTCCGTCACTCCTGACCTCCCCATGTTGACAGGGGAGGTCTGCAGTGGAACTGTAAGCACGTTCAAATAAATGCAATTACAAAGCTCCATGTGATCAGGGACCCACCTCCCTCTCCACAGTTTTAAAACTGAATGCCTGAACAGGGCTCCAGAGTTAAAGAATTATGAACCCATGAGTATTGGTACCAAAACTCAGTGGAGCTCACAGTACGTCCACACAAAAATCCATGCCTGGTTACTTCAAGCTTTCATTTCAGCAGTATAATTTGAGAGTGAGGGGGGCCGGTTTGTTGGGAGTGGGAAAGTCATATTCTTCCTGTTATTATTAAATGACTGGGAGTCAGAAATTTTGCTGCTCGACTGCAAATTAGTGGGAGATCTACTAGTAGATGCAGATCTACCTTCTAGCCACCCCTAACCTGGGTTGCTTCCACAGTAACATTTCTTCTAGAATTCACATTGCTTGTTCACTAGGTTGTTATGGAGAATCCAGATGTAACAGCTGTATTCTGCTGCTTTCCATGTTATGCTACTAACCTTTTAAAGATCTGATTTTTTCCTGAGTTTGAACGCAGTTATAGGAGCAATGGTGAGGGGTCATGGAAAGTATAATAATGTATTCCTGTTATAAGTCTTATGTTTATTCTCTGTATTTCTAGGGAGAGAGTGACAGCAAGAATGAGTGACAGCAAGAATGGTTGAATATGTGTGATGATTGGCTGAAAGGTCCTGGTAGCAGCTTGATTGCGAGAAGGTGTTTCCTGCTTGGGGTAAGAACGGCCTTAGAGAAGGGGTACCCTCAGTGGGAAAGGGCAGGAATGCCACATAGGCCAAAACATCTTGAGGGCCAGAAGTTGCCCACCCCTGGCCTACAGACTGGAAGGCCTCTATACTATAGGTAGGAAAGAAGTGGATAAATAAAGCAGTCTTGGAACTAAGCACCCAAAAGTAACTAGCCTGCACAAGGTTTTCTTAGCCTGCTGGGAATGGCAGAGGAGGGACAGAGAGTTGCATTTCTTTACTGGTGCAAGGAGAGGGATTCCCTCTAGCTGCCCACTTGGTTTCTGTGCTGGGCGCAGAGGAAGGATGGAGCTTCCCTCCTCTGCCAGCCTGCTGACTTGCCTACATAGAACTCCATGCACTTGCCTGCATGAGAATCCTGGTTGCCTATGGCTGGTGTTCTGACCTAGTAACCGGTGGTGGGGTAGGGGAATGGGAGCCAAGGAGCAATGTGTGGTGGTGGAGGGCAGAATTTCACATACTGATTTTAACTTCTTTCCATGGACTGAAAAAAGGGGGAAATAATATATCAAATTCATCTTCCAAATATTTGGCTACAGGCTTGGAGTAATTTGTATAATTTTTAAGATCTGCTGTCTTAAGCAATTGCTACCAACCTATTCCTGGCATTGTTTCCAGTGTAAGTGATTGCTGTTGAGGATGACAGAGACAGAGGTGCAGAATAAAAGTATGTATGCAGGTCAACTGTCATAATCTTTCAGCCAAGCAGAACCGGTGACTGCTTAAACTGCAGCTGTCATATTCACTTTAAGTGGTGGCAGCTGTAATACCTATGAGGCCATATAGTTCTTTCTTACCAGGTGTTATTTTTTGTGTGAAAAGTAGATGCTCTGATTTAGAAATTGAGCTTCTTTCAAGGAGAAGTTGCTCAGGAGAAGTTCAAGCTGCCCTCCAAAACATTTATTTGCAAGTTGTTTTTGAGCCAATAGGATTTGCTTCGAAGTAAAAATAAAATAAAATTGGAATGCCAGCTAATCACGTTTGAGTCCTGCATTGAGCAGGGGGTTGGACTCGATGGCCTTGTAGACCCCTTCCAACCCTACTATTCTATGATTCTATGAGTCTGTTGCTGTAATTTGACTGTTTATACAAATTGAGGATTTAGGATATTGCTTGGGGCACCCTTCTTCAACCTGATGTGTTGGACTCCAGATATATTGGACTACAACTCCCATCATTTCCAGCCAGCCTGTGGAAACGAATAAGTTGGAAAAGCTGCACAATGTCTCTTGATTAGTAGTACTAGAAGCCCTCAATCTGGAAGCACCCGATGTCCAGCAAACAGCAGCTCCACAGCCAGTGAGTGATGGAGCCTTCTTTTCATTCTACAGACAATCTGTTAAGGAGAAAATGATAGAATAGCTGCCTAATTCTTTTAATTGGTAGCGTGCTGGGAGCCCTCCATCTGGAAGCACCTCAGACCTTCAGCTGTGGGAATTACATAAGTAGAGGCAAGTCCAGAACATGCTAATAGGTCAGGACCCTGTGGAATACTCACACATAGGTTTTGACAGTGCAGACTTCTGCAGCAACATGTGAATTTTCGCTTGAACGTTCCAGAATCCTCAGAAAAAACCTTCATTTCCTTGTGCCAGCCCCTGAGGGCCAAAAAGGGCTATATTTCAGGCTTCTCAGGTCGCTACACTGCACAAGGTTGCATATATAGCTAAAAAGGAGATCAGGTGGAGAGATTTTTGCCTTTCAAGTAGAGCATGAACAAAGGGTTCTTTGTGTCAATGGTTTATTGCTGTGCAGGTAGTAGATCATCTTAATGGTCAATTACTGTATAGACCTTGATGTTCTATATCCTGCAACCATTATCTTTTGCTATGACCTATTGTCTAAACAAATGCATTCTATTTTTCAGAGTCAGTGTTCCCCAACCTAATGCCCTCCAGAGGTGTTGAACTACAAATCCCATCACCCCCTGCCAGCAAATGGATATTTTAGCAGAAAAAAAGACTTAGCCTGAAAAGTTAAAATCAACACTGTTTTAAATGGCCTCTTTCTGTTTCACAAACAGAGCAATACTGTACATGTTTACTCAGAAGTAAGTCCTATTGTGTCCACTGGAACTTACTCTCAGGAAAGTGTGCATTAGTTTGCAGGCTGAGTTAGGCAAGAATTTGGCTGATTCTCATTTAACACCAAACATAAGTTTAATCTCATTTTTTGTACTTTCAGTCAAGCTCCATGTGAAAGACATTTCTCTTGTGCCATTTTCAAGTACAGTGTAAGAGTCAAGAAGTGATATGGCAGCAAATGTGTGTCGCTTTTATGCTATATTGAGCAAGCAATTCTTGCTTTTCCACAGAATAATTTCTCCACTCTTAGGAGTGCATTCTGAGCTATTTTATGCCTATCTGAATTGTTCCTGAAAGACTGATTACTTGCTAAAACATCCTGGGCAGTGCAAGGAAAATTGAACAGTTATCAGGTAGTTTGTTGTTCAGTCGTTAAGTCATGTCCGACTATTTGTGACCCCATGGACCATAGCACACCAGGCCTTCCTGTCCTCCGCTCTCTCCCGGAGTGTGCTCAAGTTCATATTCATTGCATCGGTGATGCTATCTAGCCATCTCATCCTCTGCCGTCCCCTTCTCCTTTTGCCTTCAATCTTTCCCAGCATCAGGGTCTTTTCCAGGGAGTTTTCTCTTCGCATTAGGTGGCCAAAATATTCGAAATTCTGCTTCAGTATCTGTCTTTACAATGAGCAGTCAGGGTTGATTTCCTTTAGGATTGACTGATTTGACCTCCTTGCAGTCCATGGGACTCGTAACAGTCTTCTCCAGCACCACAGTTCGAAAGCATCAATTCTATGGCGCTCAGCCTTCCTTATAGTCAAGCTCTCACAGCCATACGTTACTCCTGGGAAAACCATAGCTTTGATTATACGAACCTTTGTCGGCAAGGTGATGTCTCTGCTCCTTACTATGCTGTCTAGGTTTGCCCTAGCTTTTCTCCCAAGGAGCAAGCGTCTTTTAATTTCATGGCTACAGTCACCGTCTGCGGTGATCTTGGAGCCCAAGAAAATAAAATCTGTCACTGCTTCCATTTCTTCCCCTTCTGTATGCCAGGAAGTGATGGGGGCAGATGCCATGATCTTAGTGTTTTTAATGTTGAGTTTCAAACCACTTTTGCACTCTCCACTTTCACCCTCAACGAGAGGCTCTTTAGATCCTCTTCACTTTCTGCCATTAGGGTGGTATCGTCTGCGTATCTGAGGTTGTTGATAATTCTCCCGGCAATCTTAATTCCAACCTGTGATTCATCCAACCCGGCGTTTCTCATGATGTACTCTGCGTATAAGTTAAATAAGCAGGGTGATGATATACAGCCTTGTCGTACTCCTTTCCCGATTTTGAACCAATCGGTTGTTCCATGTCCGGTTCTTACTGTTGCTTCTTGACCCTCGTACAGGTTTCTCAGGAGACAGGTAAGGTGGTCTGGTACTCCCATCTCTTTCAGAATTTGCCAGAGTTTGTTGTGATCCACACAATCAAAGGCTTTAGCGTAGTCAGTGAAGCAGAAATAGAGGTTTTTTTCTCGAATTCTCTTGCTTTCTCCATGATCCAGCGAATGTTGGAGATGTGATCTCTAGTTCCTCTGCCTCTTTGAAACCCCGCTTGTACTTCCGGTAGTTCTCAGTTCACATACTGCTGAAGCCAAGCTTGCAGGATTTTGAGCATAACCTTGCTGGCATGTGAAATGAGTGCAATTGTATGGTAGTTTGAACACTCTCTGGCATTGCCCTTCGTTGGAATTGAAATGTAAACTGACCTTTTCCAGTCTTGTGGCCACTGTTGAGTGTTCCAAATTTGTTGGCATATTGAGCGCAGCACTTTAACGGCATCATATTTTAGGATTTAAATAGCTCAGCTGGAAGACTGTCATCTCCACTAGCTTTGTTGTTAGTAATGCTTCCTAAGGCCCACTTGACTTCACTCTCGAGGATGTCTGGCTCAAGTTCAGTGACCACACTATCATGGCTATCAGAGACATTAAGATCTTTCCTGTATAGTTCTTCTGTGTATTCTTGCCACCTCTTCTTAATCTCACCTGCATCTGTTAGGTCCCTGCCTTCTTTGTCCTTTATCATGTCTGTCTTTGCACAAAACGTTCCCTTGAGATCTCCAATTTTCTTGAAAAGATCTCTAGTCTTTCCCATTCTGTTGTTTTCCTCGATTTCTTTGCATTGTTCATTTAAGAAGGCCTTCTTGTCTCTCCTTGCTATTCTCTGGAACTCTGCATTCGGTTGGATATATCTTCCCCTTTCTCCCTTGCTTTTCGCTTCCCTTCTTTCCTCAGCTACTTGTAAAGCCTCGTCAGACAGCCACTTGGCTTTCTTGCATTTCTTTTTCTTTGGGATGGATTGAGTTGCTGCCTCCTAAACAACGTTATGGACCTCCATCCATAGTTCCTCAGGCACTCTGTCTATCAGGTCTAATCCCTTAAATCTATTCCTCACCTCCACTGTATATTTATAAGGGATATGATTTAGGTCATACCTGAATGGTTTAGTGGTTTTCCTTACCTTCTTCAATTTAAGCTGAAATTTTGCAACAAGGAGCTCATGATCTGAGCCACGGTCAGCTCCAGGTCTTGTTTTTACTGACTGTATAGAGCTTCTCCATCTTTGGCTGCAAAGGACACAATCTGATTTCGATATTGACCATCTGGTGATGTCCATGTATAGAGTCGCCTCTTGTGCTGTTGGAAAAGAGTGTTTGCTATGATCAGCGTGTTGTCTTGGCAAAACTCTATTAGCCTTTGTCCTGCTTCATTTTGTACACCAAGGCCATGCTTGCCTGTTATCCTGGTTATTTCTTGACTTTCTACTTTAGCATTCCAATCCCCTATGATGAAAAGGACATCTTTTTTTGGTGTTAGTTCTAGAAGGTGCTTTAGGTCTTCATAGAACCGATCAGCTTCAGCTTCTTCGGCCTCAGTGGTTGGGGCATAGACTTGAATTACTGTGATGTTGAGTGGTTTGCCTTGGATTCGTACTGAGATCATTCTATTGTTTTTGAGATTTTACCCCAGTACTGCTTTCCCCACCCTTTTATTGACTTCGAGTGCTACTCCATTTCTTCTAAGGGATTCTTGCCCACAGTAGTAAATATAATGGTCATCTGAATTAAATTCGCCCATGCTTGTCCATTTTAGTTCGCTGATTCCCAAGATGTCGATGTTCAATCTTGCCATCTCATGTTTGACCACCTCCAGCTTACCTAGATTCATTGATCTGACATTCCAGGTTCCTAAACAATATTGTTCTTTACAGCATCGGACTTTCTTTTCACCACCAGACACATCCACAGCTGAGTGTCCTTTCGACTTTGGCCCAGCCACTTCACTCTTTCTGGTGCTACTTGGAAATTCCCTCTGCTCTTCCCCAGTAGTATATTGGACACCTTCCGCCCTGAGGGGCTCATCTTCCGGCGTCATCTCTTTTAGCCTTGTGTTACGTTCCATGGGGTTTTCTTGGCAAGAATACTGGAGTGGGTTGCCATTTCCTTCTCCAGTGGACCACATTTTGTCGGAACTCTCCGCCATGACATAGCTTATGGCTTCACTGAGTTATGCAAGCCCCTTCGCCACAACAAGGCAGTGATCCATGAAGGCAGTTTATTACCTGGCAAAGCATAGGGCTGGTTTGGGGTGGACAGAGAGGAAACTGTTCACTCACTTCTCTTATCCTTAATCATCTTAAGGTGCAATCCTATGCATGTTTAGAGAGAAAAAAAGTCCTACAAATTCCCAGCATTCCCCAGGCAGCACTGTGCTGGGTAGGGAATGCTGGGAGTTGTAGGACTTTTTTTTCTGTCTAAACATGCGTAGGATTGCATCTTTATCCTCTTATTCTTACTATCCCTGGCATCTCCTGGTAGGGCAAGAAAAACTCCTGCTTGAAACCCTGGAGAGCTGCTGCCAGTCTGTGTTGACAATACTGGGCTAGATGGACCCATGGTCTGACTCAGTATAAGGCAGCTTCCTTTGTTCCTAATTCACTCTCTCAGCTGGATTCTCCTGCAGGGTGGGGAATATTAGGATCAAACTAGACATGACACAGGAGACCCATGATTAAGGTTTCCCATTGTTCTTGTAAGTTAAAAGTAGTCATAGGCATAATGGTTATGTCAACTGCACTGGCTCCAGTCTGTTTCTGGGCCCAATTCAAAGTGCTGGTTTTGAACTTTACTGCCCGGTACTTGGGGGACTACTTGTCTCCATATGTACCTACCTATAAAGTCTTCACTGGAAAGTCTCCTGTGGGTGCTCCTGTCATCTAAGATGAGGCAGGCAGTTACTAGTGAGAGGGCTTTCTTGATAGTGGCACCCCAACTGTGGAATGCTCTCCCCAGAGAAGGTCACTTGGCTCCTACCTTAGTGTCCTTTCAGTGCCAGGCAAACACCTTTTAATTTTCCATACCTTTTAGATGCAGTTTTAACTCCGTTGACTGTTTCATGCTGCTTTTATTATTTTGTGGCTTTCAATATTTACATTTTAATAGTTATATTTATTTATTTATTTCATTTCTATACCGCCCAATAGCCGAAGCTCTCTGGGCGGTTCACAAAAACTAAAACCAAAGAACACACAATAAAACAATTTAAAATATATAGAACATTAAAACCACAATATAACAATACAACCACAATAAAACCTAGCAGCAGTACAGGAGTTTAAAATACAGATTTAAAACAGCAAAGATAAAAATTTAGAAAGCTAAAATGCCTGGGAAAATAAAAAGGTCCTCACCTGGCGCCGAAAGGAGTACAATGTAGGAGTACAAAAATATTCTTTTTGTATAATTGAAGGGTGGTTTAAAAATTAAACAAATTAAGAAATTACATGGGGCCCCCAAACCAGTCCCAGATTGCTGAGCTGGGTGGGGGTTAATTCCCCCCACACTGTTTTCCTGATCTGAATTACACACACACACACACACACACACACTTCTATTTGTCATGTGGGTGATAACATGCAGGCAGTTTTGTGGTACCTGTATATTTTCCCTTGCAAGCCAAAGAGCAAGTTGGTGGGGAGGGGATGAATTTAGAATGGGAAAAAGGTATGAGGAAAAGGGTAAGTCCTTCTTCCCCCAGCATCATTTCCTGGATCCATTTCTTGGCCCCTAACTATTTTAAATCTACTGCTTCACGAAGGATGGCATACTGACCTTCTGTTTTCCTTTAACCTTTAGGACATTTTGTTCTCTTTCAGTGCCTCCGGTGGGCAGCAAATTATGTTTAGTGAAGCCTACAAGTGTTATATAAGTTCTTTGCAGAGGCAGTGTATGGCAGGCAACAGTCACGAATACTGCATTTTAGTAGTAAATAGAAAATGTTAAATTATAGAACTCTATTCTGAGTGTGATTTCTGAAAACAGAGCATCTAGAGAGCAACATTTAGAACTGTAACAATTATGGATTGATCTCACTATGTGTCCCTTATGCTCTCCCAAATACATTTAATTTAATTTCTCTTAACTTCACAGAAATCGAACTTTGCTAGAGTCTGATGGTAGAGAACAACGTTCCATTTCCTCATTTATTCTCATAAGAAATCTGTCATATAGGGTACTATTATTACAATGTAGAAATTGAACTTTAAACATAAAGGTATCATTTTGCCTGAATTCTTAGATTCAGGAAGCTAAATTCTCCAGCCAGAGGTTCCACATTTGGCACATTTTCTAGTCACCTGATGAATAGCAGTTGTACACATGCAGCCCTGACTATGCTGGGATCCTTATTCATTTGTTGGAGCTAAGTCCCAGAGGTTGTATTGGTTGTCTGTTATTTGTAGGCTGAGTATTGCTCCTCTGATAAGTTCAGTGGGTTTAGAACCCATACCTCAGCACCGGAGCATGTTACAGTTGCTACAAGGGTGCTGCCATAATGGTAACTCTCTGGCAAGTAATTCTTTGTCTCATCTGTTACGTGGAGAGTGAACTCCCCTGCACTCAACTCCATGTTCCCAGGGACTGCTTGGGGGTGGGTCAGTGGGAGGAATATGGGGACTCGTGATTTAATAAGGGAGCAGTCACATACTTGCAAACATTATAGCAGGGGAAGGGACCACTTGCTGTGGGCAGGCCCCATGGTGGCCCTCATGTATATTGCTGCCCTCAGTGTAACAATCTGTTCCACTTGGACTATAGTAGCCTCAGTGACAATAGGTTAATCTAGGTTATCTGTTTTGCTTCGCTGCCCGTTCTCTAATATCTCCACTAATGAGCAGTGAAATAATCTGTTCAAGCTGATTTGACTTTGCAATGATTTCTGAACTCAATTTTCCCTGCGGTTTCCAGTTCTGAAACATGGTGGGTGTCCATGAGTAACACCCCCTCCTGCCAGTGTCACACAGCTGACCTTGTGATCCCATGAGCATCATAAGATTGATTCAGAAGGAGCCGTGATAAAGCTACCTAGCTGTTCCTCAGCAAGTCTTGCAGCCTTGGTGCTTTTTCTGTTATCAGCTCATAACCTGACATATGAAACAACCAATATCCAACACATATATATCTCAAAGATTTAGGTGCTAGAGCTTTTGCTTGATGTGGAAATTTAAAAACGACCACATTTTTTAAAGAAAAAGGCAGTGATCTGATATATTTTAAAAATAAATAAATTATATAACAGTTCTGTTATTGCCTGAAGTGTTAAATTCTGCATGAAGAGGAATCCAGAACTTCAGTCAGCTTTCCACATAATACAGTTTTCTATTGGATTTATGGGGTAATGTCCAACATTGTCTGAACAGAGATCCGTTCACACAACAGGACTCCCCTTCTCTCTCTTCTCCCTTGCATACCCCAAATCTGCTCTGGAGGACCCATCAACCATCTGGAGCAGATTTGGGGGGGTGCCTGGGAGGCTGCAGAGGGGGGAGGCGAATGTAGTCTGCCAACATTGTCTATTCCACTAGTGGACAATGAATTTCACCCATGGGCATTTGACCAACACAACTTCTATAAGAATAGCAATTTCTTTATGATGCATATCAGAAGTTCAACCATCTTGCAGTTTCACAGATGCAGGTGTGTTTTTTTTTTAAATCCTGTTACATGACTTATTTTCAGGTGTTTAATTTGTAGAGGGAAATATATAGGTAAATCTAGTATTTATAAGAAATAATGGAATGGAATGAATAAATCCAGTAAATTATTTCAGGAAGTTTTTATTTATTTACTACACTTATATCTCACCTGCCTTTAGTTGATGTTTATCTGGATGTTCATAGTTTCTGTTCATCAACCCATGGCTACTCATAGCTTCACTACCAGAGCAAACCCTAAGTGACAAGTAAACACACCTGCTCCAGTGGGCTCCAGGTCTGAAATCTCTGGGAATAGTTGCTCTTGCCGTGAGTGGTGCCCCAAATGCTATAATAGGTATGTAGCTTGCTGCTTTGTTCATGGATCTCTGGATCAGAACCACATCTGTCATGCAGCACTTGTCCGTTCATGTGGAGTGCAGTACAGTGCAAGTGATCCACTTGTAAAAACTATGCACAGTTCACTCCTCCCTGGATCGGGGCCATTACCACTGCCTGCATTAATCTCTGTGCTCTTGTTTGGATTAGATAAAATATTGGGAAGCAATGCAAACTTTGGGCAGGTGTGTAGGTGTGGGGAGGGGAATGATTTGATTCTGTTGTTGGCATTTGTTCTCCGACATGATGTTCTGTTTCCTAGCAACTTGAACTAGATAGAAGGTACCTCTTCATCTTTAATAAGATAACAAAATAAAGACGGAAAAGGAGAAAAATAAATAAAATTTACCCTGGAATAGATTTCAGCTTGGTATAGTCTGCGCCAACAGATTCTATTAATTGCATTACCTGCATGTTGCTTTTGTAATAGCGGTGTTTTTGATGTAAAGTAATCGGGAGCACTGCCAGTTCTGTAGGTGGATGAGATTTGTGTGTTGCTTTTCTCATCAGTTTTAATAAGCGAAGTGGAATGCGGGCACTGAAATGGTGTACATGTGCTGGAAAAGATTGAAACGGTTTTAATTGGCGGGACTCAGTTGTAATATTTCTCATTCGAGAGGAGAGATGTGCAAAAGGTAAGCCCAGTGTACTTCTTCATGAGGAGAGAACAGGTAGAAAGGCAAGAAGACTTGTGGATCTCATCACAGAGAAGGGGAAGAAATAATCTGAAAAGAAAATCTCTTTTTAAAAGAGTGTGTGTGTGTTGGGGGGGACATTTTGTTTACATAAAGGTCAGGGGAGCTGCTTGAACTTGAATCAGACTAATGGTCCATTTAATTCAATACTGCTAAATTTAAGTCAGGGGTGGGCAACTTGTGGCCCTCCAAATGATGTTGGATTGCAACTCCCATCAGCCCTAGCCAACATAGCCAGTTGTGAGGGATGACAGGTATTGCAGCCCAACTACATTTGGAGGGCCACAAGTTGCCCTCTCCTGGCAGAAGTGAATGAGCTCAGCGAGTTTTCTAAACATATAAGTGTGATGCATACATTTTAAGGAAAGCATGTGAAGTCAAACATAGTTGGGTATCAGAATCATGATTGTCTGCCTCACCTCACCTTATCCCTGCATAGTAGTGTTTATTGGTGCCTATGTATGTGAGTATGATACCACCGAGTACTGACTTTATAACCTTCCCTTAACATGTGCATAGCTCTTCATGTCCTGCTTGTAGGTTTCTGTGAGCAGCTAGCTGGCCACTGTATGAACAGAATGCTGGACTTGATGGACCCTTCGTCTGATCCAGCATGGCTCTTCTTATGTTCTTACGTACTCTACAGTCATTGCTCAGCCCTGCTGCCTGAGAACTTTTTAACTGGGGATGTTGAGGCCTGAATTTGGGCTCTGATGCATGCAATGCATAAACCTGATGTTTTGGGGTTTTTTTTAAAGGAGGGCTAAAAAATGAAAATGTTGGAAAAAAATGAGAACCCATCGATTGCTCATTTTTGACCAGTAGTGAAGGTTATGTCACTATCACTATTTTGCACCTGTTGGCAAAAGCATGATTAATATTTGTAGAATGGTGTTTTTGAGCAGGGAGTATCAAAAATAATATGCATTCCCAGTGCTTGTTTATGCTTCAACAGAGTTAATGTAAAGCAGGGGTGGGAAACTTGTGGCCCTCTAGATGCTTGGGCCTAAAACTCCCGTGATTTTTCACCATTGGCCATGCTGGCTAGGGCTGACTGGAGCTGTAGGTCAAAACATCTGGAGGGCCGCAAGTGGCCACTGATGTAAAGCATCATCATCCAAAATAAAGCAGAGGAAGTCTGCAAAGGATGGTTTGGGAATGAGTGTTGAGTAAGTAGTGGCTAAAATAATCTCATATCAAGGTGTGAACGGAAACCACATTTGCATACAGGAACAAGAATGGCTCCCAGTCGGCTTGCTCAGCCCTTAAATTGAAGGATGGGGAGTGTTGTTACCAGAGCATGAATATTCACACATCTAAGATTGACTGCTGTAATGAGGTGGACATGGATCTGCCTTTGAAACAGCTGCTAGGTTGTTGTTTGATGTTGGGAACTTATCTCACCAGTACTGAAAGAACTTTACTGGCTTCTGGTTCATTTCAAGCACAATTCAAAGTGCTGCTGCTTACCTTTGAAGCCCTACATGACTTCGGACCCAGGTACCTGAAGAAACACCTGTACCTATACCGATATTTCATATACTGAGGTCCTCTTCAGAGTCTATCATTAGGTCTCCTGCCATCTGTGGTGACCAGAGAGAGAGAGAGAGAGTGCCTTCTTAGTGGTGTGCACTATTTGTGGAATTCCCTCCCCAGAGGGGCCCATTTGGAGCCAACAGTGTTATTTTTTCACCTCTAGGTAAATATGTTTTTATTTTTCCAGGCTTTAAAATGTCTTAATGCATTTTAATATGTTTATGTTTTACTTGTATTTTATCTTGTTTTTGTAAACTGTCCTGAAAATTCTGCTGAAAAGTGGTGCATAAGTGTTTTAATCCTGGTGCTCTGGTAATGCAGATAAAACTGATCCAAAAATGAGCAGATAGGACATGGAATGGAGAAGAAACAATATGTACTAAGTCATGAATGTATTATCATGAGAGATCTTCTAGTATCTATAGGCAACAAATTATCAGCCTGTGGATCATTAACAAAAATACCTGCCGTTGTTGTTGTTGTTCAGTCGTGTCCGACTCTTCGTGACCCCATGGAGCATAGCACGCCAGGCCGTCCTGTCCTCCGCTCTCTCCCGGAGTGTGCTCAAGTTCATATTCATTGCATCGGTGATGCTATCTAGCCATCTCATCCTCTGCTGTCCCCTTCTCCTTTTGCCTTCAATCTTTCCCAGCATCAGGGTCTTTTCCAGGCTGTTTTCTCTTTGCATTAGGTGGCCAAAATATTTGAGCTTCAGCTTCAGTATCTGTCCTTCCAATGAGCAGTCAGGGTTGATTTCCTTTAGGATGGACTGATTGGACCTCCTTGCAGTCCAGGGGACTCGTAAGAGGTTTCTCCAGCACCACAGTTCAAAAGCATCAATTCTTTGGCGCTCAGCCTTCTGCGGTGATCTTGGAGCCCAAGAGAATAAAATCTGTCACTGCTTCCATTTCTTCCCCTTCTATATACCAGGAAGTGATGGGGCCAGATGCCATGATCTTAGTGTTTTTAATGTTGAGTTTCAAACCAGCTTTTGCACTCTCTGCTTTCACCTTCAATGAGAGGCTCTTTAGATCCTCTTTGCTTTCTGCCATTAGGGTGGTATTGTCTGCATATCTGAGGTTTTTGATAATTCTCCTGGCAGTCTTAATTCCGACCTGTGATTCAACCAACCCGGCGTTTCTCATGATGTACTCTGCATATAAGTTAAATAAGCAGGGTGACGATATACAGCCTTGTTGTACTCCTTTCCCAATTTTGAACCAATCGGTTGTTCCATGTCTGGTTCTTACTGTTGCTTCTCGACCCTCGTACAGGTTTCTCAGGAGACAGGTAAGGTGGTCTGGTACTCCCATCTCTTTCAGAATTTGCCACAGTTTGTTGTGATCCACACAATCAAAGGCTTTAGCGTAGTCAGTGAAGCAGAAATAGATTTTTTTCTGGAATTCTCTTGCTTTCTCCATGATCCAGCGAATGTTGGCGATTTGATATCTAGTTCCTCTGCCTCTTCGAAACCCCGCTTGTACTTCCGGTAGTTCTCAGGGTCAAGAAGCAACAGTAAGAACCGAACATGGAACAACCGATTGGTTCAAAATTGGGAAAGGAGTACGACAAGGCTGTATATTGTCACCCTGCTTATTTAACTTATATGCAGAGTACATCATGAGAAACGCCGGGGTGGATGAATCACAGGTCGAAATTAAGATTGCCGGGAGAATTATCAACAACCTCAGATACGCAGACGATACCACCCTAATGGCAGATAGCGAAGAGGATCTAAAGAGCCTCTTGTTGAAGGTGAAAGTGGAGAGTGCAAAAGCTGGTTTGAAACTCATCATTAAAAAAACAAACATCATGGCATCTGGCCCCATCACTTCCTGGCATATAGCAGGGGAAGAAATAGAAGCAGTGACAGATTTTACTTTCTTGGGCTCCAAGATCACCGCAGACGGTGACTGTAGCCATGAAATTAAAAGACGCTTGCTCCTTGGGAGGAAAGCTATGGCAAACCTAGGCAGCATAGTAAGGAGCAGAGAGATCACCTTGCCAACAAAGGTTTGTATAACCAGAGCTATGGTTTTCCCAGTAGTAACATATGGCTGTGACAGCTGGACTCTAAGGAAGGCTGAGCACCAAAGAATTTATGCTTTCAAACTGTGGTGCTTAGGCATGGCAGAGAATTCTGCCACAGATCTCGAAATCTGTGGCAGAACGGAGGCCCCCATCCTTCCACCCTGTGAAAGCCCCGCGAAACAGAGCCTACCTGGCTGCGGCTGTGGCTTCGGCTCCGGCGGTGGCAGCGGTGGCTCTGGCTGCTGCCGGGCTGCTGCGGTCGCAAATGGCGGACATCGTGGTGGCCGCCGTTTGCGTCCCTGCACTGGCCCCGTGATAGGCTATGTAAATATTTATGTAGCCTATCACAGGCTACCATGGGGACGCAAATGTCGTCCCTTACTCAGGACGCCATTTGCATCTGCACCAGCCTGGCAGCGGCTGGAGGCCCCGCTACGGGTTGGCCCGGCCAGCAGCTCCGCAGCCTGGCCACAGAGCAGAGCCAGCCAGGCAGGATTCCAGTGGGGGAGGAACGGATCGCCTCCCCCCCCCCGTTGAGGACTCCGGGGGGAGGAATTGATCACCTCCCCCCACCTGCGGAACCTGGCGGAGCCAGGTAAGCGGGGTTTCGTACACCCCTAGTGGTGCTGGAGAATCTTACGAGTCCCCTGGACTACAAGGAGGTCAAATCAGTCAATTCTAAAGGAAATCAACCCTGACTGCTCATTGGAAGGACAGATACTGAAGCTGACGCTCAAATATTTTGGCCACCTAATGCGAAAACTCCCTGGAAAAGACCCTGATGCTGGGAAAGATTGAAGGCAAAAGGAGAAGGGGACGGCACAGGATGAGATGGCTAGATAGCATCACCGATGCAATGAATATGAACTTGAGCACACTCCGGGAGAGAGCGGAGGACAGGACGGCCTGGCGTGCTATGGTCCATGGGGTCACGAAGAGTCGGACATGACTTAACGATTGCACAACAACAATTCAGTTCCTGCTCCAAAATCAATTTCCCTTCAATTAATTATCCCCATTTAATTCAGTCTCCACATCATTACTCCCCCTCACATTAAATTCAAGATAAATAGGGTGTGTGTACATTGTGATTCCCTTCAGGTGGTAGAGGAAAGGGGGATTCTTACTGTGAGACAAGGGGATCTGTGGATGGCGGATCTCTCCCTTTTTAAACTAAATTAAGCCAGCTAAAAGAATGAAGACACTTGAGCTGCTGCTGTACCATGTTAACTTAAACCTCAAATGTCCCTGGGTAGGGAAATGACATTGTTTCCATTTCCCTTCCATTTGTTTTCTGTACAATTGTTTTCTGTACATCTGGAAATGAAACAGAAATGTCATTTCCCATAAAATTTGTGTTCCACGGCAGCAGCTCAACTGTTGGCTTGCATTTGGTTGTCTTAATTAAGAAAGAAAACCAATTCAGCAGCCATGGAGTATATGGAAACTTAATGCCATCCAAGGCAAAACTGGACAGCCCAGTAGAAAAAAGGGCAGCTGGCTGCCCTAGCATGGATCTGTAGGATCCTATGCTCTCTTGTTCCCTTGACATGCCCAACACAAGGGCCAGAAACTATGGGAGCTGGAATCGTTGATTTCTGTTTCACTGGTATCAATGGGAGAGAAACAAAGAAAAAACTTCTACATGGAGCGTGGGCGGCAGGAGGTAGGTAGAACCGCCCCCACGCAACTTCTGCCCTGGCCTGTACAAGCTCGCAGGGCTTTAGGAAATGGCGGTTTCTCCACTAGAGGTTCTCCCCATCTCTGTTTTACAGCATGAAAAACAGCACTTGCTACAGAGAGGGGCGTGCATCATGTGCCACGATTGTCTGCAGCGGGGGTCGGGGCAGTAGAACTGGAGTAAATGCCCCATGTAGATGGGGCCCTGGTAGAATTGCTCTGCCCATGTGTGAAGTTCCTTGAAATGTAATGTTCAGTGAGTTTACTTTAAATTGCTGTTAAACCATGGGTCATAGTATTGTATACATCTTATCCTCAGTTTCACTCCAGAAACCGCTCTACCTCCTCATGAGCATCTGACCACTTTGGACTGGCATGCCTAGTTTATCTAAGCTCAGGCCAGCTGCCAATCAAAGTGAAAAACAAATGGGTAGTGTTGTTGCTGTTGTTACCATCACTGGACATCAGTTGGATATTCTTCCTTGTCTTGGGCCATTTGCCTTCTCAATAAGTGGCAAGTACTGAAATTGCTACTGGTCTAGATCTACACTAGTGCTTTTTATCAGTACTGAAGTGCACTGCTAACTGTTGGGTCACATTACACATTCTGTGTACCACTTTTTGAGTGTTATTTCCTCCTTTTTATTCTGTATTATCCAGAATACTGCAGCAGATGTCATTGTGTGTGCTACGAGGTATAAATGTGCAAGAGGGAAATAGCGCCACCATGATGAGATTGTATCGATATGACACGATGTTTAGATCTGTCCTTGGGCAGCACTATCATGCAGGTATCCTGTTAGGTTAGGTGTGAATTCCTTAGTCATGGACTGTTTTGAAGAGGTGGGGAATAAAATATAGTAACCGTACAACAAGCTGTGTGTTTTATACTGCCTCACAGTTTGGGGAGGGGTGTCAGGAGCGCCCTAGCTGCCTCTTGCAGTCCCCTCCAATCGCCAACTCAGGACTCAGACGACAAGGATTCTTTCCAAGGCTTTATTCCTTTATGACTCTTTCAGATACTAATCACTGGTGACTAAGCAAGGAACAGCACTGGGGAAAGATAGCAGAGTAGCCTAAACTCTAGGTAAGGCAGTTGGTCCCCATTTGAAGGGGAACCACGAGAGGACTCTGAATTTATGGGATATGGAGAGATCCTCCCTCTTTCCCTTGGGTCCTTGGGACGCGACCGTTGTTTGAGTGCCAAACGAGCTCAATGCCTCCTTTCGGCGCCCTCCACCTGTCGTCGCTCCCTGCGTCTGCGCCGAGCGTCCAGCAAGCCCCCCTCCAGCGCTCTCTCATTGCCAGGGTCACTATCTATCCCAGAAATGCTGGCAGGATGAATCTCTGCCAGCTGCTGTGCTTGTGAGAGATGAGCAAGCGCCTCTTCCACAGATTGCTGTTCCTCCTCAGAATCAGAACTGCTCTGGGGCTCTATGGGCTCAGTTTCCACCCTGACATCATCCCCGCTCCCATGAGGCCCCCCCTCATGCTCCTCCCCTGAGGCCCCAGGTTTGTGGAGGTACAGCTGGTAGAAGTGCCTCAGCAGCAACGGAGCATGCACATTTTTCGTGGGTTCCCAGGATTGCTCATCTGGCCCGTACCCCTTCCAGTCCACCAGAAATTGCAGGCAGCCGCAAGAAAGGCGGGAGTCCAGAATCTCCGCGACTTCAAACTCCTCCTCCCCCTCCACCAGCACTGGCGGTGGGGGGGAGCTGGCCAAGCGATGAGGGTCGCCAGAAACCAGGGGGGACAGCAAGGACTGATGAAAAACAGGATGGATCTTCATGGGGGGGGAGAGCCAGGGGAAAAGCAACAGGGTTAATCTGGGCCGTAATCTGGAAAGGCCCCGTGCGGTGAGGCGCAAGCTCCTTTGCAAGCGAGTGAGAGGGGAGGTATTGGGTGGACAACCAAACCCAGTCCCCCAGTTGCAGAGATGGACCCAGCTGGCGCCACCAGTCCACAGAGGCCTTATAGGCTGTCTTGGCTTGCTCGAGGGAGTTCTGTAAGAGGTGGTGTACTGCTCGCAACTCCTCTAAAAACTCATGGGCTGCCGGCACCAAAGAGGGAGCTAGGGTGGACGGGAAAGCCTTGGGGTGGTAACCAAAATTGGCAAAAAATGGAGTTTGGTGGGTGGAAGCATGGCAGGCATTGTTATAAGCAAATTCTGCAAGAGGCAGCAAGGAAAACCGGTCATCTTGCTGGTAATTGACATAACAGCGCAAATATTGCTCCAGAGTCGCATTGGTGCACTCGGTCTGACCGTCGGTCTGTGGATGGTGGGCGGAGGAAAGACGGAGCGTCACATGGAGAAGCCCAAGTAGCTCCCTTCAGAAATGGGCAGTGAATTGGGCCCCCCTATCCAAAATGAGACCCTTGGGCCATCTGTGGAGCCGGAAAACATGTGCCAAAAAAAGCTCCGTCTCCCTGGCTGTGGGCAACCCAGAGCAGGGAATGAAATGGGCCATCTTAGAAAACAAATCCACCACCACCAGAATGGTGGTCTTACCGTGTGAGCGAGGCAAGTCAGTGATGAAGTCAAGGGAGAGCAGTTTCCAATGTCCTAAGGGGGTAGGCAAGGGGTGAAGCAAGCCTGTGGGCTTGCCTGAGGGGGCCTTCGCCCGCTGGCAGGTTGGGCAGGAGGCAACACAGGTCTTGACGTCCCGACACACACAAGGCCACCAAAACTCCCACGTCACTCTGTGCAGGGTCTTGACGATGCCAAAATGCCCAGTGGTGGGGGAGTCGTGTCACTGATGGAGGACCTTCTCGCGGAGGCGTCTAGAAGGCACATAGACCCGGCCGGAATGGTAAAGCAGGCCACCTCGCAAAGAGAAGGGGGTAGAGTGGGGGGGGGGCAGAGGCTAGCCCCAATTCCTCCACCTTTGTGCGGACAAAAGCATCCTGAGCCTCTTCAGAGTGAATAAGCTGCTCCCAAGAGTGAGGCACTGCTGCCGCCAGACTCTGGGGGGGAAGAATCAGAGGGGGGGGATTTCCCTCACCTCCCTGGCTGGAGGCTTAGAAGAAAGAGCATCTGCTTGTAGGCTGTCGAGGCCTTCACATGGCAAATCTTAAGGTGGAACCAGGGGGAAAAAAGCGACCACCTAATCTGCTGCTGGTTTAAGGCACAGGCTGCCTGAAGATGTTCCAGGTTGTGATGGTCAGTTCTAACTTCGACTGGGTGCTGTGCCCCCTCCATAAGATGATGCCAGGTCTCCAAAGCGGACTTGATGGCCAACAGTTCCTTCTCCCAGATGGTATAATTCCTCTCAGACGTGTTCAGCTTCCTCGAGTGGTAGGCACAGGGTTGCAAACCGCAGCCCACCAGATCTGGCTGAAAAAGCACCGCCCCCACCCCCCCACCGCAAAGTCAGAGGCATCAGTTTGCACTACAAAAGGCTTCCTCGGGGCAGGATGTAACAGGATCGGCTCAGAACTGAAAAGCTTCTTAAGTTCCTCAAAAGCCTGTTGGGCAGATGCCGTCCAATGAAAAGGAGATTTCTTGCCCTTAAGGAGGTCCGTGAGAGGAGATGTCAGCTGAGCAAAGCTGGGCAGGAACTTTCTGTAAAAATTTGCAAACCCCAGAAAACGTTGCAAGTCCTTCTTGGTGGATGCCAAGTCCATGGCAGCCTCCAGAGGCAGTAGGAGCAGAGGAAAAAAAAGAGGAACGGGGACCAAGCTGTCAGGAGCGCCCTAGCTGCCTCCAATAGTCAACTCAGGACTCAGACCACGAGGATTCTTTCCAAGGCTTGGGCTCAGGTTCCACCCTGACAAGGGGATGACAGGTGTTCATATGCTATGACCAGTCTGCATTAAGGACTTAATAGATCATGGATATTATTTGGAACTATCTCCCATTAATGTTAATGAGGGCCCAACTAAAGATTTAGCTAATTATGTATGGTGGAGCAATTCATGATAGTTTGATTTACCTTCATGGAAGTGTGTGCAGCCCCAATTCAGATCATGACCATGGCACTCCAGGAGGGGGGTTTAAAACTCCCCCCATTTCCCCACAAAACCCCCCCTTAAAAGAAGAAAAAATGTCTCAGTTGGAGTTTAGTAAGTATGTTTAGTTTTGGTCACCTGTGTAGGGATGTTTAGCAGTACTGCACTATTTTGGATAATAGTTTGCCAACTACTGTTAATGCTACAATGCTGATAATCTTTTATAGATGCTCTTGTGGATGACGCTGAGGTATATACAAATTAAGCCCTTTCAGACTGTGTCTGATGGAAGATAAATTTATCGTGACTGAACATATCTGTTAATGCCACATAAATGGAACATTCTGTATGAATAAGTACAGTTTGTGGGAGAAACAGAAACTTGAAAATACATTTTTGCTTAGCAATAAATATGGTGAACGTTGAATGTTTATATAGAATTGAACATTAGCTTTAAAAAGCCAGTTGGCGTTGTGCACTGAAAATGGTTTTGCGCTAATGTTAATAGATAACTCAGATTGCTGCTTGTGAGTGAAAGAAAAGACAGAGAAATAATTGACAATGAGATATTATTTTAAAGAGGGGAGAAATTGTGCCATTTTAGTGAAAAGCTTGAGTGTGTCTCCGTAACAAACATGTTTAAAGTGATGCAGGCCTGCTTGCTATGTCCATTTTTTAAACTGTCACAGTGGCTTGTCACTGCACATGAGAATAATATACATTATTGGAATTTCATGCATAGTATTTTCCTATTGCCTTGATTTGGATTTTTAAAAGAAACTTCCAACCCTTCTTTTGTATTAATTCTAAAATGGTTGAATAAATACCCTGTTCTATCCATCATTAAAGATCTTTATAATAGATGAAATATTTCCATGTAAAATCAAACCCTCAGTTTTCTGTTTGCTTCTGTTACATCTCTCCTTAAAAACTAGGTAAGAGTGATTTTGTTAAGTAAATTAATTTCTTACTTTGGACAGAGCTGAGTGAATCTTGAATAGAAAAAAGTTATCTTCCCTAAGGCAGCTGCCAAAAACTGTGCAAGGTTTCACTTTAAAAAAAAATTGCATCAGATACCAAGTCACTTTGCTAAATATTTTGTCACATACCAAATAGAAATTTGTGGGATAAGACACATTGCACAATTGGTATCAAACTGAATGCAGTGATAGCATCTATTCCATCTGTCAGAAATATATTGTAATAAGGATTGTTAGGGATGTTTTGGAATTCATCATGTAAGACATATTTTACTGAAACTGGCTCGTGCTGCAATCCTGTGCACATTTACTGGGAGTAAGCACCATTAAATATAGTGGAACTTATTTCTGAGTAAACATGCATAGGATTACCAACCATCTTAGTTTGTAGAAGGAGGCTAGACTTGATAATGACAATTTCAGAAAAAAATCTAGTGGTGAATAAGAGTTATGCCAAAGTATTATTTGAAGAATTGACTGTCATTTTACATGTATCTGCATATATATTTATATATTAATTTTCATGGTTTGATTTTGTTTCTCTTCATCCAGGAAACTTTGTGGTATTGTGGTCAACGTGCAGGACATCCATTTTTAAGTCGGTAACCAACCGGTTTATTAAGAACTTGGCCTGCTCTGGAATCTGTGCCAGCCTAGTCTGTGTGCCTTTTGACATTGTCCTCAGTGCCAGTCCACACTGCTGCTGGTGGATCTACACCATGGTCTTCTGCAAGATCATCAAGTTCTTGCACAAAGTCTTCTGCTCAGTGACGATCCTTAGCTTTCCTGCCATTGCTCTGGATAGGTAAGACAGTGAAGTTACCCATAGATTGTCTCTCACCTCTCATCTTTTGTAATTGAGATAGGTTTTTGATACAGGTTTTAGACTGATTACTAATAGTGGCTTGTTAAGGTGGTTCAGCTGCCCTCTATCTTCAGTCCTAAACATCTGCTTACTTATTTTCACTCAAAGCAACGTTTTAGCTTAGCAACCATTCGGTGAGATATATTATGCTGAAAGAGACCAACTTGTCTGAGATTGAAATGGCATATAGTGGATTGTTTAAGTTTAGGCAACTTAACCTGACCAACAATTTGTTTCTGAGGCCAACAATTAAATTCTTGAGTGACCTAATTGCTATGTATTAAATTTCTTTGTGTGCTCCTGCCTGCCATAGCTAGCGAGGGAGCTGGTTCCACCTCTTGTCAAGAGGAATGTCAGATTCCGACTATCTGTCTTACTCTCTTGGAATCCCCCTCACCATTTTAAATGTTAATCTGGTTACTGGGCAAAAGTTCCCTTCTGTAGACATGGCATGCTTTACCTTTTCCTGATTGGGTTTTCAATAGCCTTTCCTGACACTGCCTTTTTGACAACTTAGGTATCCATTGGTCCCCTTCACTAGGGAAGCTGACACTGTTTGCTAATAGTGGAACTTCCTCTGTAAAAAGGCAGGGCTTGTGTATCCAAATAGGTCAGTTCTCTCCTTACCATAGCAAGCCTTCTTTGTGACACCTAGGGGAAGCACACAGTTTGCGTGGACTTGCCACAGCCCAGGTAACGTGGTTGATTCCTTTCTGAAACTCCTCAAAGGAGCTTGAAACACAGGAGCTTTTGAAATATCATGAAATTGTATTTTATTTCGAAATAAAGTTAACAAAATAAAGGCAAGAAAAAGAAGAATGTGTATAACTATCTCAACATCATGAGGCAGTGTGAAAAGACTCTCTGCTTTAGGTGATGACCCCAGTAGAGCAGAGGTCCTAGCCAAAGAGCAGGATGGGGTCATGACAGTCAGTCAGATGATACAAACCAGGATCAAGCAAGACAAAGCCAGGTAAAGCAGGTCCAAGTTCCATTAAAGCAAAGTGGTCCAATTTGGCAAGGTGAAGTGTGGCACAGCATTACATTCAGGAAGGGCAGCTCCGTATGGAGCTTGAACTGGAGGAAACTTTGAATGTTGCTACAGCAACATCTTACTTTAATAGGGCTGCTGCTCAGTCTAGGAGGTTAGCTCTGCATCCCCCCACCCCGCATGTGGGAAAAGCCTCTTTAGGTAAAGGTGCCCTGCCAGTTTAGCAGCCGCTGGCTCCTTCAGTACGGGGGGGATGGTGGTTCCCTCTGGAGCTTCCAGGCTGGACTCTCCAGAGACAGGGGGCAGCCTCAGGCCAGAGAGCTGGCCAAATTAGGGTGCTTCCCTCTCACCCTCTGACTCTTCCTTCAACGCCATAGTCTTGTCCCCCAAGGAGGGAGAATCACTCAGACCCTGAGGTAATGACAGACGTTTGCTTAAGGAATCATGCATTTTTCTACTTTTTATCTTTTTAACCAGAAATAGTTTCTCTCTTTTATATTTAAATGCCCTGTGAACGCATTGCCTTTAAAATAAACCTGTTTTCTTTTTTAACTGTAATCCTGTGCTTTGAGTTTTTTCAAAGTCTTAAGTGCAATCTTTGGCAGAAAAGGTGGGATATAAATTAAATTAATTAATTAATAATTCAACCACATGCTTACCCATGTTACTGTTTCTCTACACTTACCCTACAAATACCCAGATGATTTAAAGATTCCTTTTATATAGGAGTCAGTGGAGGCTGGTAGCTCCGATTTCGGTGGGGCTATGGATCCATTCTGGGTTTCAGTCAGAACCAGCCAGGACTCTAAAGGAGCTATCCAAGGTGCTTAACCCTATCCCCCAAATAGGTTCAACACTTTGGATAGCTCCTTTAGAGTTCTGGCTGGTTCTGACTGAAACCCAGAATGGATTCACAGCCCCACTGAAATCGGAGCCATCAGCCTCTATTGATAGGAGTTAACATGTTTCTGATGGCTTGATCATCAGTCAGAGTGGTGCCAGCTATTACAACCATTTCTGGAAATTTTGTACCTGATTAGGGAAATTGGCCTGGGTGGGGGGTTGGGGAGAAACCCTGCTTGCACCCTCCTTCCATAACAGACATTCTTTGAGATTCATGGCTGAGCAGGGCCTGCCCAAAATATTTTGCTGCCTGAGGTGAAGGACAAGATGGGGCTTCCCCACCCCTGATATTCCTCATACAGAAGCTGACTAAAGGCAGCTAAATCTTACTTCAACACTGGCAACAGAACAGCAAGCCTAAGGATAGCACACCTGAGAGTGACAGGATCACTGAAGGGATGCAGGTCAGGCTGAGTGGTATACACACATCTGTCCCCCAACGCTGCACTGCTGCTCCCTGCCTCCCAACATCAGAAGCCTGAGGCTTCTGTCTCACTGTACCTAATGGTAGGGCTGGCTCTGTGGCTAAGAAAAGTTGGGATAACCATTTTTAAGCCCCAAACTATCTGTTGTGGTATGCTTGCATTTTATTGATCTAAGTATGCAATTTTCGCTAGAATCATTTTGTTTCTCTGCAAATAGGTATATATACAAATTAAACCACAAATATGATTTGCTCTCCTTCTCCTTCTGTCCCTAGTATTACTTTAATACCAAAGTAAAGCCTTTGAAAGTATGAACTTTGCTGGCCACTGACAGGCTTATTATTTGTTTTTAGTCAGCATCCCACTGGCTGGTAAATTATAGTTTTATTCTAGCCCAGAAAGCCATTGAGGATCTAAGGAAAAAAGCAGGAAACTTTGTTTAAATGACAACTGTGTCTAGCCTGTGGAAGTGGCAGACTTTCATATTAATCAGATAAGATTAAAATTAAATAAATAGATATCAGATAGATTAATCACTCACTCCTACTGAGTGTATTTTTGTAGTACAAATAACAATGGTTACAGTAAAGGCCAAGGATGAAATCTAGCTCCAATTTAGTGAAGGGTCTGGGATGTTATTGCTATGGGGAGAGAAAAAAAGAAAATAATCAACAGAGATTTTGCTGACTGTGTTGATGGACTGCATACTTGACACTACAGTTCTCTATTTCGCCTTTTCAGTTCAAGACTTCGTTTAAATAAAAACGTAGGCAATTTCTTTCTGTATATTTAAGGATCTGGTGATACTTTTACATTAAGGGATCACTGCCAAATCCATGATTTAAATTACCTGGATTTAAATCAATCCACTTGGGGGAGGTAAAAATTCCCATCCTGCATTTATATATCTCTTACAGACCTTTTTCCTCCTCCTTTGTTTTTGTTTTGGTAGGTACTATTCAGTTTTATACCCACTAGAAAGGAAGATATCGGATGCCAAGTCTCGAGACCTGGTGATCTACATCTGGGCTCATGCAGTGGTGGCCAGCATTCCTGTATTTGCTGTGACCAACGTGTCAGATATTTATGCTATGTCCACTTGTACCGAGCCCCGGAGTTACTCCATTGGCCATTTAGCATATATCATCATCTACAACATTACCACTGTGATTTTGCCAGTGGCTGTGGTGTTTCTCTTTATGATCCTCATCCGCAGAGCACTGAGTGTCAGCCAGAAGAAAAAAGTCATCATAGCTGCCTTAAGAACCCCTCAAAATACAATTTCTATTCCTTATGCCTCCCAGAGAGAATCTGAACTTCATGCCATGCTGCTGTCCATGGTTATGATTTTTATTTTCTGCAGTATCCCCTATATGACTTTGGTGATCTACCACACTGTAAATGCTTCTGACACCTCTGAGTACTTGCTTCTCACTGCCATCTGGCTGCCCAAGGTATCACTGCTAGCTAACCCCCTGCTCTTCCTGACTGTTAACAAATCTGTACGGAAATGTTTAGTAGGGACAATGGCGCAGTTACACCGAAGGTATAGTCGGAGGAACGTTGTCAGCTCCGGAGGTGCTGTGAATGCCAACCTGGAGCCTCATGTCCGTTCTGGTAGCCAGCTTCTGGAAATGTTTCACATTGGGCAGCAGCAAATTTTCAAGCCCACTGAGGATGAAGAAGAGACTGAAACCAAATCCACTGGCTCCAGTGACTACCAGCAGAAGGAAATTCCTACAACCAGCTTAGATGTAGAACAGGCTTTAGTTCAGAGGTCTATGCCTCATGCAGTTGCAGACTCTACCGCGCAAGTGGCGCCAGCTATGCCAACAGAAGCAGAACTGGCCAATGAGAAGTATTCCATGCAGCTAGGCTTTGGGCCCTTTGAGCTGCCTCCACAGTGGCTATCAGAAAATCGAAACAGTAAGAGACGACTACTGCCGCCATTGGGAAATACTCCTGAGGAGTTAATCCAGATAAAGCAGCCCAAGTGTAAAGCAGAAAGAAAAATTAGCAGGAACAATAAAGTCAGCATCTTCCCCAAGGTGGACTCGTAGTAAAAGCAGGCACTCTGCGTGACAAGGCAGGACCATATACATGATCCTATGGATCTTTGTTGATGAAATTTATTAAAGGCTTATTTTTTGTGTCAGTTTATGTAAAAACAAAACGAATACGTAAGTGTTCCTTAGGAATGGGTTTCAATACAAATATCTAATCTTATCTGTTTCTCTAAATTCATTTTTCATTACATACAAAGCTAGAGTTGATTAACTTCCAAAGAGATATTTTTGGACCCTTTCTGCCCCAAAGATGGCTTCCTCCTCTTTATCCCATTGTGATCTTTAAAGCTGGACAAGTGCAGCCAGTCTGCACAATGTACACACATGCAGAGACATTATGGTAGCTGCTGTACAGTTATGGAATGCTGTAGAAAGGAATTCAATAAATATGCAGCTTCATAACCTTTTGCTCTTAAACAAAAAACGCGGAGCATCTTTTAGGAGCCCTGCATGACCTGTCAATTTGGGATGTCTTTTATTGGTCAGGTACAAACAAACACTGAGCATTTCAATGATATTTTATAATTTAGTAATATTTTTCTCCTTGCTTTTTGTCCCTTTAAGGGCACAATCCTATGGGGATAGGCAGCTGCCTTCAAACTTGGAGGCAACTGCCTCTCCAATGCAGGGCGGGCAGAGCACGTAGGGGATCTTCACCTCCACGCTCCAGCTGCTCTGCATTTGCAGCTACATGGCCAATTTCAGCTGTCTAGCCACAGTGCTTCGGGGCGGGGGGCTGGACGATACATTGGAAGCGCCGTACTGGCCCTTCCAAGGTCCCTGCCCCCAGGAACGCCCCCTTTCCTCCTGCTCCACGCTGCTCTTATGAGTGCAAAACCTGGGACAATCCACGCTGCCTACGAGGCAGCAGGGGAGGGGGCAGGGGAACCGAATAATCCTATGGCTGTCCAGCCACTGCCTAGCAGCTATAGGATTGCTAAAGTATTTTAAGCTGTAGTCCTGTGGTTGAGACAAGAATGGGCTAAAAATACATGCATATGATCTTGAGTACACTTCCTATGAAATATTTCCATCCAGGGACTGACATTTAGTGGGCAGAGTACTGAAGGTTTTTAGAAAAATGATCAGCGGACCAGCAACAACCTAATGGAGATAAAATACAGAAGACATCAGTAAACAGTTTTTTTTTTTTACAATACCACATGAAAAGGAGCATAGCAAATTTTGAGTGTTTTTCCCCAATGAAGCATGAATATACGACTTGCTATTGAAATGTAATAATCACTGTGTTAGAAAGATTCCCGTTATGCTTCATACAGAATATTTTGTGTGCCTTTCAGTGTAGCGTGGTCACTTCTTTGGTGAAATGGCACTTAAGAAGTGGTCTGAGTGTAACACACTTGCACATACTCCATGGATTACATATATAAAATACTTCTTCACTATGGCTTACAGACCTCAAACCATGCAGCAGGTTTGTTCTTTACTAAGAAATGAAAGAATTTCAGGTTTTAATTATTTGCACTCTCAGATTATGTTGTCTGTGATTCATAACAGTTTGATTTGCCTGGTCTGTCTTTAGCTTATCTTGGTTTGTCTGAAGGAAAAGGAAGAATTTTAAAATTTAAAATATTGCATAGAGAATTATTTTGGTGTTTCTATTATTTCTACTATACTGAATGAATAGATGCAAGTTGGATTTGACTTGTGATCTGATTTTCCTTTTTAAACTGGTATGCAAATTATGAAAAGAGAATATGGAAATACAGAAATATTCAAAATCCTTGAATAATTATTTACCTTGAATAATATTTTCTAAGACTTTAAAACAGAATAGGACAAAAGGCATATAAGGTGCTTTTTTCCTTTTAAAAACCAGCATACTTGTATGTTTGCAGAACATGAAGAAAGGACATGATGCTGTTTTCTCCTCAAAGGTGCATAGTTGGACAGTGTTGTGGCTTTGAACAAAGGTACTTAAATGCCATTGTGAGGATACAGGATAGTTGAATGTTTACAGTGGGGGTGGGGAACCTGTAACCCCCCAGATTTTGTTGGGACTCCCATCAATCCCAACCAGCATGGCCAATAGTCAGGAATTATGGGAGTTGTTGTCCAACATTTGGAGCCCCTCAGCTTCCTCCCCCTACCCCCAATCTAAAGCATATGAAAGTGTAGCATATTATAAATAGTATATGTCTAAGTAATACATGTAAATTATTCTTGATTATTTCATGAAATAATCAACCTTCATGGTATAGCATCCTTCACAAACCAAAGCCGGTTACAATAACAAGCATCTTAAGTATGTTCAGACACTTTGTTGTAGATCACCTTCTTCCTTCTTGTATATCATGAATGTGGCTTATTCATTATTTCACTAAGCCAATCTAGAAACTGCTTTGTCTCTTGCAGCTGTTGTTTGCAAGCAATCCCTTTCTTTTCCATAAAAGTAGCCACTGCAGTTCCTCAGAAAGTGCAACACGGATAGCGCTCTTTCAGCCCTCCGACTCCTGCTTTAGAGTAGATATTTTGGGCATGCTGAGCCGTCGGGTGGGACTTCTGCTTCTTAATTGAAGTACTTTTTCCTTTTAAAGTGTGTTTTTCATGAGAACAAGCAACTCTTTGCCATGTTTACAGTAAACAACCATTATCTGAACAGCATAAGGTTTAAAGCAAGAAAAAGGACCCAGCATAAACAGAGGTTCTGGGACCCAGGTGTTCTTCCTTAAGTATTTCTGAAGTTTCAGAGGGATCTGTAGATTCCAAGGGATCTAAGAGTTATTTCTACATGTTACCAAGAACAAATTTCGCAATGAAATGTGTAAATAGTTTATTACTTCAGTGTCAAGTCTCTTTCTTTTCTCATGTGGATTTGTAGATGCCACAAAAACCTAGAATCCCCAATTCAGTTGTTACTAAAACTGATTAGGGTTTGGGTTGTCTGCGGTCTTTGTTTCTACTGCAATCCAACCCCAATTATGTTGTAACCAGTGGGGGCTGGTGGCTCCGATTTTGGTGGGGCTGTGAAACCATTCCAGGTTATAGTCAGAACCAGCCAGAACTCTAAAGGAGCTATCCAAGGTGCTCAAACCTATCGCTAAAATAGGTTCAGCATGTTGGATAGATCCTTTAGATTTCTGGCTGGTTCTGACTGAAACCCAGAATGAATGCACAGGTCCACCAAAATTGGAGCCACCAGCCTCCACTGATTGTAACCTGTCTTCTAATTAAAAGCAACTTTCTGGAGCCGGAGTAGGCAATCTGGTGCCCTCCAGATGTTTTGGACTACAGCTCCCATAATCTGTGACCATTACATATGTTGATTGGGGCTTATGTGAGTTGTAGTCCAACCCATATACAGGGCACCATGTTTCCTATCCCCTGTTCTAGAGGAAAGTCATTTTCAGATTCATATCCTTGGTTCAGGAACACACTCTAAGGTTTGGTGATGCATCTCTGCCTTCAAATGTAACTTAGCCCAAGACTGCATAGTTATCACTGGGTGAAATTATCACTATTTGGTTGGTCCCTAGTAAACGAGCATCACATTCTCAGCCTAAAGGCTGCTAGTGTTACCAGGCCTCACCAATGTTCCTACACACACACCCTTATCCTCTCCCATCTAATAATCATCTCAATGTCTCTATCAGCCCTGTCTTTCTCAATGCCAGCACCTCAACTGCTCAGAATCACAGGCAGCCTAGGTAGACAGAGATGTCGCAGCCTCTGCGGCTGTGATTAGCTTAACAGTTTTGATTTTACAGTGGAGTTGTGCAGCCTCAAAGCTAGGCAGCTGACCAGTAAGGGGGCTTACAGGAGACCTTACACTTTAAAGTAATAAGGTAACTGAACAATTATTCATGCATCTGCAAAAATGGGCTTTAGGCCGTGAAAACCTAAGTCGTAATGTGTTAAAGTGCTGGAGGAGTTGTTTTTCCCCCACAACAAAACAGCCTGGGCCCAACATACCCAAGAGACACTTTGGTCTACCATGAGCTTTAACAGCAGCTGGGAATACTCTCTTGAGTACACCATCTATGCGCTACAAAGACTGCATGGGCATACAGAGAGGTGTTCCTGGTGGCTGCCCCTCAGCTTTGAAATTCTCATTCCTTGGAGACTCACCAAAGACTGAGGACGTCCATCTTCCTGAAGTACTACAAGTTGTTTTAATTCAAGTTAAGTTTTAGTGATCAAGGATAAGAACATGAGAAGAGCCATGCTGGATCAGACCAAGGGTCCATTTAGTCCAGCATTCTGTTCACACAGTGGCCAACCAGCTGTCCAAGCGAAACCCACAAGCAGGACATGAGTGCAACAGCACCCTTCCACCCATGTTCCCCAGCAACTGGTGTACATAGGCATACTTGCTCTGCTACTGGAGATCGCATATAGCTTTCAGGACTAGAGAGTACCTGCTTTGCAACATTATTGTAAAAGCTAGACATTTAAAAAAACGCATTAAAGGACAGGCCAACTGGATTTTATACATTCGTTTAAAGGAAGGTGGAACTGTTGAGAAGTGTTGATAAGATGGTGGAAGTGTTGATAAGGTAGCTGATAATGTCAAATCAGTTGACCTAACTTGATATGAATGTGCCATCATCAATGGAAAAAAACAGGTGGCTTTATTGAGACTGGGATGGATCCAGAAGTTAGTCATGCTTTAGTCCTGCTGAAAGCAAAAGGACAAGTTAGTCAAGGGAGCTAAAGCACGACTAACTTCCACTAGATCAGCCTTGACACTCTCCAGGTTCATTGGACTACAGTGCCCAGCATGCTGGGAATTGTAGTCCAACACACGTGGAAGGCACCAAGTTGGCAAAGGCTGTTCTAGACTGAATACGTTGGTTTTTCTCCATATTATAAAGTTGTCTGGTCTATTTTACAGAACAGTCAGGGTAAAACTCTCATGGTGCTCTTGGTAAAAACCTATGGACCAGCTTGTTCTGCTAGATATTCCAAGATTTTTAGGAAAGAATTAAATGATTACATGGTTTATTACTAATACTTAGAAACCACAACCACCACCACCCGGATAGGAAAGAATCACAGTCTCCTCCCCCTCTAATTTTTCAAAAAAAATCCATGGAAAAATGTGGGTTAAAAAAAAAAATCCCCCCCCCCTCGCCATTTTTCCCTGGGTTTTTTTTTTCCAAGCCCTTCACATCTCTAGCTGTAACCCTATGTACAGTTATATGGGAGTAAGACCCACGGAACACAAGGTGACATAATTCTGAGTAAAAATGCACAGGATAATGCTGAAAACCTATCTTTTGATTGAAGAAATGTCACACATATATGAGCATTCAGCCCTTTTCAGCCTGTTCAATATGTACCCATTGGCACTAATCTGGGTGCAATGCTGGTAGTGATGTTAATTGAGCACCAAGATAACAAGTTTGGGACTGCAAGTCCATTTTTTCCTAATGCTCCTTGCACAGCATACTTCTAAAGTCTGGGCTTCCTACCTGCCTGGATAAAACTATTGAGCACAGAGTGCCACTTACAGAATTTACTAGCAGAAATAAACATCAGTAGATCCAGAGACAACAATAAAAGCCTTGCCTAGACATTGATACACATAAAGGGAATATGAGCAGACCGACTGATTCTCTTCCGAGGTGAGAATTAAATGTCCCTGTCAACTGTATGGAACAGAAGAGACTTGATGCAGTTAAGAGAGCTCAGGTTGGAAAAAAATATAAATGCCTAATTGTTTTCAAAGAGAGGTAGGCCACAAGAACAGCAGAGTTGGGTTGCAGCTGGCTTTTAATATCATGAGGAAATGATCATTAATTATTTCCAATAGACTCTAATTGTATTCTGAAACAGCTCCAACGCGTTTTAGATTTTATAAAATCACTTTAGTTAAGAAAGAAACAGGATTGGTTATGAATAAAACAGTATCGTCGGCGAACATCAAAAGCGCAGACTCCGTGCTTGTGAGCTATGATGCAATCAGGCCTGTTCAGTTTAGCTTATGTTGAAGAGAGCATGACACCAGCAGTAGAAGAGAGAAAATGGCAAGCAATTCCAGAAAGCCTCTAGAAAGGTTTACATTTTATTTTTATTTGTCTCACTCTCCAGTACATTTTCTAGGATTCTGCCTGAGTGCCTTAAACTGGCCAATATCCAAAATTATATTTGCCCAAAGGCTCAAGATTAACTTTGCAAGCAGACACTTGCTCCTTTTTGAGAGACCCCAGAGACCAAGAATCCCAGCAGGTCTGTTCTGATTTAAGAGAGCTTCATTAAACCCAGTTTGTTAACGATTAGACTCAGTACTCTGGCTGGTAGCAATTTTTGCCTGACTCTGGGGAAACAAGCAGCAAATATAAATGTGCTCTTGAGTGCCAGGGCTTTCTCAGAGGTTTTCATGTCAAGTTAAGAAACTACTTTACAAGCAGCTGTAGTTATACAGACAGATTGAGATATGTTAATCCCCAGTGAGTGGTAGCTGGCTAATATGAATCTAAATGGAGTGCCTGTGGTACTGGGCATGAAATAAGCATTTCTGATCTTCTGAAATGCAACAAAAGCAATGGGAACAGTGACCTCAGTGCTATCAAATACAAATATATGCAAGTGCAAAGTTGATAGAAGATAAAGAGGGTAGGACCCTACTGCTGACAGTGAGCATCACCAGTTCCTGGTGCATGTGCAGCCAGCCCTGCTGGTGGTGTCAGTGCGGGGCCCCTATCACTGAAGGCAATGATGTAATGCTTCCGGGGGCAAGCCCCCAAATGACCGGAAATGCGCATTTCTGGAAAGAGCAGGTCGCACCTTCCATAAACGTGTGTTTCCAGTTGTTTGGGGGCTTGCCTCTGGAAGCACTACATCGCTGCCACAGGTGGTAGGGACCTTGCACACACCGGGAACCAGCGGTGTTCGTGCCAACAGTAGGTCCCCATTGGATCATACCCAGCTATTCTTATGGGATACCACGAATGAGTGCAGCTTAAATAAATTGGTAATGCTGTCTACTGTGATACAGCCTTCTTGTTCTCAGTAAGGGCCCCTCCAACCATCTGAACAGCACCCATGCTTCAATGAAAAGCTCTGCTTGTGAGAAACTGCCTCTCCTTCCTGCTTCTCTAGGGAGGAAAGGTGCTCTCTCTCTCTTGCAAGTTGAGCTATGGTTTAAAAAACAGTAGCAGCACCTCACTGCTGTTCTGCAAAAATCCAAGAGGTAGTGAGAGAAACCATAGCTCTTTCTTATCTGGGGAGGAAACAACGGGTAGTTTCTTTCCCTTCCTGTTCATTTTTTTGCGGGAGGCAATGTTTTAAATGAAAACTCAACTTGCAGGAGACTGAGCACTTTCCTTCCCTCCCCAGTGAACCAGGAAGGAGAGGTAGGCATTTGCTGAGAGTAAGGAGGCTCTTTCACAGTAGACAGCTTTGCCAATGTATTTAAGTGGTCTTCATACATAGTATCACATAAGAATTTCTGTTTCCTCTTTGAAGCATTTTTTTATCTTCACTTGTACTCATGGTTGTGATGATCACAATGTGGACTAGTTTGATTATTTCCAAAAGGATATCCTAGAGATTATGGTGGAACAATAGATGCAATACTGCCATAGCTGTTCCAGCAATATGGAATTATTTTCTTCTGTAATCATAGGTCTGCAAAGAGCTTCTGTTCCTCAGTCTCATTCAGGGCCTGCAGGTGTTTGCAGGTGTACAGAGAACATGTAAAATCACTGTAGTGTAGCACTGGAACATTGTCCAAAGAACAAGAAGCATTCCACCAGTGTGATTACTGTGTCTCATATCTCAAGGTCTATATGTTCCTAGGATGAAAGAAAGAAAAGAAGAAAGGTTTAGCTTCACAGGATCAAAATCAGGATTATCAGCTACTGGGTTAAATCCAATATCACACGAGTGGACTCTGCTCATGCAATACAACTTACTCTTGCTCTCCTCCCACCTGCAGCCCCCTGCATTCCCCCCAAAGCTCTCGAGGGTCCACTAACTCTCCAGAACAGATTTGGAGCGTACAGGGATGGAGGCTGCAGGGGGGATGAGAAATCCATTCCACCAGCACTGAATCCAACCCTTTCAATTTCAAAATACTCTCAAATTACAGTCATATAGTCCACCAACTTTGACCATCTATGGTTGTTCCCATTGACTCCCTCACTCTGCATTTGTGTGCTTAAGTCAATCCACTAGTTGTGCAATATCTGCCATCCCCAGTGGTCTGGCTGCACTGCATTATCCATGATGTTTTTAGAAGATGTGAGTTTCTACTTTTGTCCGGCTGATTTTGGAAGTCATTCACACCCTCCTGCATCTGACAGGTCTCTCCAGTAATCAGGCTAGGAAAAACAAAACAAAAACTTTATCTGCCTGATAGCCACAAAGCCAATGGTAACTGGAGTCACAGGTTGAGGTGTTGCAGTGTGCTCTCTCCCCTTTATCCCCCGATGAGCTGCTCAACATTGATTATGTTGAGCTGATTATGTCTCAATTTTTTGTGTCTAGCTTCTTTTGAAGAAGCCACTCTTGCATTATATTCATCATGATGGGTTGGTATTGTCCAGCTGACCCAGGCCTGACACAGTGATTTCTAATGTTATGGGAAGGCATGATAACGTCAACGTCTGAAACCACACAAGCATGGAATTATCAACTGGTAGCCCACAATCCCCCTCTGGTCCCCATTTTCTTCAGCTCCCATTCAGGGGGGTGCTGGCCAGCCGAGAGTTAAGTGCTGCCTTTTAGCCAGTAAGTGCTACTCTCACTGGAACTTCCCCACCAGCACCTCCCTGGCCTCTGGTCTCAGAGGCTTCACTCCCAGGGCCTCCCACTCCCTGGGGAGCAATGAGAAGTAGCCCAGGTTCCTACCCCTACCCATGGCACAGCGGGAAGAAGCTGCAGAGGTCTCTGGAACATCCTCCCATTTCGCACAGGTGGGTGAGAGAGCTTTGGCGATTGGGTGGTATAGAAATGTAATGGATGAATGAATTAATGAAATAAGAGGCTCCATGCTGCAAAATACTCAAAGGTGACGGTTGTGACCAAACAGGCGGGATGCTCCCTAGATCAGAAGCAGAGCCTCACACAGTGCTCTGCAGCTCACAAGGAACAGCCTCGGAACACAGGCAGCTGCCTTATACCTGAGTCAGACCACTGACCCACATAGCCCTGTATTGTCAACACAGACTGGCAGCAGCTCCCCACGGTTTCCAGCAGGAGCTTTTCCAGCCCTACCTGGAGATGCCCAGGATCAAACCTGCAAAGCTTGTTCTCTACCACTGGGCTAAGGCTTCTCCCTTGAGAGCTTCTCACTCAGCAAGCATCACATGCAAAATTAGAAGCCCTCCAAGAGAGTTCCCTGTGGCATCCTCTCATTGTATTGGTGGCAGGGCACCGGCAGGGGAAGTCCAAGGGGTACAGCAGAAGGAAGGTGCTGGGAAAAAAGCCCAAGAGCAGGTGCTGGCTAGGCAAAAGGCAATGCCCCTCTTTAGCTTTTCTCTCAGCTGGCCGACTCACAGCACTGAGAGTCTGCCTAAGAGTCTTCAGCTATATCTCTGAAGCCTCTGCACCAACCCGCTCATTTCGTGCTCGGAGGGTTCTTCAGCCTGAGCGGACAGACTTTCCCAACCAGTGCTCACCAGGGGGAGGGGGGCAGCGATGTCAAAGCTGGGAAGGGGCCTGCTACTGAGCAGCCTGGCTGAGGACCACCTGCCCCTCTCTCACCCCTCCAGGATGAAGCCACTGGCCATGAGTTCAGGTTTAGATACCCTTCACCTACACTGGCCACGCACTACTATATAACATCCCATTCCCAGTGGCAAATCCCTCCTACCCAAACTAACTATATTGTTTAGTAGAACTCCCTGTGCAAGTTTGGGTCTATCATGTAGTCCTTTTTCCCCCAGTCAGGAGCTATCAGTGAAGAGAAGAAGCAGGGACAAGGAACCTTACTATTTGATGGCCCATGACTCATAATCTAATTCTACTTAGGATGCAATCCTATGCATGTTTAGACAGAAAAAAGTCCTACAACTGCCAGCATTCCCCAGCCAGCCATGCTGGGAGTTGTAGGGCTCTTTCCGTCTAAACATGCATAGGATTGCACCCTAAATTATTAGGCCGGGGGTGGGTGGGTGGGGGAAGAGTCTGAATAGGGATACAATCTACATTTCTCAGTCTATAAAATATTAGTGCATTCTAAATAAGAAGCAAGCCCTGACCATGTTAGCTAAAACTGTTGCAATCTGTTGATAAAACAGCTGATATTTGCTCAACAGCCACATTCTCCAAGCAGGTGCCCTCCAAACATCTTGGACTATAACTCCTATCATCTTCGCCAGCATAGTCAATGGCCATACTGGTTTTGGGTGATGGAAGTTGTAGTTTAACACATCTGGAGGGTACCAGGTTGGGGAAAGTTGACATATGGTTTCAGAAAAAAAGAGTAATATACTGAAAGTCAGGTGATGCCACCTAGTGGATGAAAGGACACAGAGTCTGATATGCCTGACGTTCATATGCATGTTTTAACATGGGATGCCTTTCCTTTAAAATTCTTTATAAAACTACATCTACTCAGCCAAATGCAACAGCGGCATGGAATGAGAACGTGGCTGATTTCTACTCTGGATCTTTCTTCTTTTAGTCCTGGATTCCTTTCCTCCCAAAGCCTCTTGATTGGTCTTGGTTAAAGTCCTCTTGACTCCATCTCCAAATACTGTAGACAACACTGAAAGACAAAGTTCCAGTTTTATTCTCAACAGTAATGGTATACACGTGCAAGGAAATCTGGCCTGTAGAGTGCAATCCTATACCTGCCTACTCACAAGTAAGTCCTATTGAGTTCGTCTGGGACTTAGTGCTGGATGTATAGCAGGCTTTCCCAACCTGGTGCCCTCCAGATGTTTTATACTATAACTCCCAGCATTCCTGATAATTGGCCATGATGGCAGGGTGGCAGGGTGGATGGGAGTGGAAGTCCAGAACATCTGAAGGGCACTAGGTTGGGGAAGACTGGTGCATAGGCTTGCAGCCCACCTTCAGTCGTGTGTGCTTGTTTTTTTGTTTTTTTTTTATGATAGGCAATTGTACTAACTTGGTTAAATCTTTGCCATCAATCCTGTACTCCAAGGTACATTGCTTTCAGTGGTATATTGCTTTCATTTTCCTTAGTCAGCCACATTTAAAAAGAAATTAATCACAGCACTGTAAGCACTGTCTTTAGAAAGAGGCCTAAGACTCCCAGATCCAGGTGCTGCATTTTGATTTTAACTTTGGCTCTTTACTGCAGAACAGAATTATGCAGCACTGTGATCCTAACAATTCGCTTTAGATACTCTTTGAAACAAAGAAATGTCCTGCTTCATGGGGAATCAGTAACCACAAAAAACGTTGGTCAAATTACATAAACAACTGTTCTAACACATGTAAATTGATACAGGAAAAGTTATTTAAATCCAAATAAACGTGTCTGTAGAAAAATCCCAAATATAACTGATCTTGGCAAAGCAAGCATTTTAAGTCAAAGAAACAAAATAAACAAAAAGAAAAGTTAAGAATGTAAGAAGAGCCCTGCTGAATCAGACCAAAGCTGGATCTAGTCCAGCATTCTGTTCACAGTGGCCAACCAGCTGCCTGTGGGATGCCTGTAAGCAGGACATGAGGGCAATAGCAGCTTCCCACTTGTGTTCCCCAAGGTCATGCATAACGAGTCTAATTCCACCAAAGTTAAGTACTTTTAAAATAACAGGAAGCAGAAAGTAGGAAAAAACAGACAGTTCCCACAGTGGATGTAAGAAGTGGGATCCCTATATTGGAACTGGTGCTATTTAATGCATTCATAAATGATCTGGAGTGAGCAGTGATGTAACCAAGTTAGCTCATGACACCGAATTATTCAGGATAGTACAAAGAGCAAATGACCCCCCCCCCCCGCAGCACAATGAAGAGTATATCTGATGTGCATTTAGTTGCACTGATCAGACCTCCAGATGTGAGATACTTCTGCAGCAAATGAAATATCAACAGCTCTCCTGCACATTCTGGAAGGAGCCCAGCCCAGCTGTCTTACAACGTATATGCGCTACCACATCTATTCGTGCGCTGCGTGGTTTCAATCAAATTTCCTTCTAGGTAAGTGTGCATGGACTTGCTGCCTTAAAGTGATCCAGCAATTTTCTGCTCGCGGCCTATAGAATCTGGTGCCCTTCAGATGTGTTAAACTACAACTCCCAGCATTCCCCAGCCAGAAATGCTGGCTGGGGTTTGCTGGGAGGTGTAGTCCAACACATTCGGACGGCGCCAGGCTGGGAAGGCTGCCTTCGGCAGGCATTCGGTTAGCGCTCTTTTAGAACTTCTGCAAGGGGCTTTGGCCTTCCCCCGTGCACCACCGGGACCTTGGAACTATTTGCGCAGCCCCAACATGGTTCCCACGAAGCCAGGGCTTTAATTTCCGCCCTTAGGGTCCACCCTATTTCCGGGTTCTGCCGCGTCGAACGGGGTTGCCTGAGCAACCAAGAAGCGGAGCGTCTCATGGCTGGTTGTTTACAGAGGTTTTCCCCCGCGCTGCCTTTTGCGGCGCTCCGCTGGTATCCTGCTTGGGGTGAGGTAATGTAGGGCTTTGTTTACAAATGATGCCTCCCCCCCACCCTGCTCTGCAGGAAATAAAAGTTAACATTTCCAGTCAGCTCTAAAAAAGAGGTGTCATAGTTATGTGGCCCAACGCTGTATATGTTTACTCAGAAGTAAGTCCCGTTAAGTTAAATGGGGCTTGCTCCCAACTAAGTATGCATAGGTTGCTACCCTTGGGTCGTATGTTCGTAGCTCTTCAAAGTATGTCCCTCTTGCTTTTTCTGAGTGACTTCGTTTAATTTGGGTTCTCTTCTGGTTTCTTCATCAAGCTTTAGGGTTCTAATCCTCACTTTATATGATTATTTAATCAAGTTGGTTGCAGGTGGGTGAAGGAAGTAATGTTCTGTATAAATTGGATGTCAGCAATGTTGAGTCCTTGGCATAAATTGAACTACCAATTCTCTATATATTAATTCTCTCTGTCTCTGTCTCACACTCATTGTTGTTGTTGTTCAGTCGTTCAGTCGTGTCCGACTCTTCGTGACCCCATGGACCATAGCACGCCAGGCCTTCCTGTCCTGCGCTCTCTCCCGGAGTGTGCTCAAGTTCATATTCATTGCATCCGTGATGCTATCTAGCCATCTCATCCTCTGCCGTCCCCTTCTCCTTTTGCCTTCAGTCTTTCCCAGCATCAGGGTCTTTTCCAGGGAGTTTTCTCTTCGCATTAGGTGGCCAAAATATTGGACCTTCAGCTTCATTATCTGTCCTTCCAATGAGCGGTCAGGGTTGATTTCCTTTAGGATGGACTGATTTGACCTCCTTGCAGTCCAGGGGACTCGTAAGAGTCTTCTCCAGCACCACAGTTCGAAAGCATCAATTCTTCGGCGCTCAGCCTTCCTTATAGTCCAGCTCTCACAGCCATACATTACTACTGGGAAAACCATAGCTTTGATTAGACGGACCTTTGTCGGCAAGGTGATGTCTCTGCTTCTTACTATGCTGTCTAGGTTTGCCATAGCTTTCCTCCCAAGGAGCAAGCGTCTTTTAATTTCATGGCTACAGTCACCGTCTGCGGTGATCTTGGAGCCCAAGAAAGTAAAATCTGTCACTGCTTCCATTTCTTCCCCTTCTATATGCCAGGAAGTGATGGGGCCAGATGCCATGATCTTCGTTTTTTTAATGTTGAGTTTCAAACCAGCTTTTGCACTCTCCTCTTTCACCCTCAACAAGAGGCTCTTGAGATCCTCTTCGCTTTCTGCCATTAGGGTGGTATCGTCTGCATATCGGAGGTTGTTGATAATTCTCCCAGCAATCTTAATTCCAACCTCTGATTCATCCAACCCGGCATTTCTCATGATGTACTCTGCATATAAGTTAAATAAGCAGGGTGACAATATGCAGCCTTGTCGTACTCCTTTCCCAATTTTGAACCAATCGGTTGTTCCATGTCTGGTTCTTACTGTTGCTTCTTGACCCTCGTACAGGTTTCTCAGGAGACAGGTAAGGTGGTCTGGTACTCCCATCACTTTCAGAATTTGCCACAGTTTGTTGTGATTCACACAATCAAAGGCTTTAGCGTAGTCAATGAAGCAGAAATAGACGTTTTTCGGGGATTCTCTTGCTTTCTCCATGATGCAGCGAATGTTGGCGATTTGATCTCTAGTTCCTCTGCCTCTTCTAAACCCAGCTTGCACTTCTGGTAGTTCTCGGTTCACATACTGCTGAAGCCTAGCTTGTAGGATTTTGAGCATCACCTTGCTGGCATGTGAAATGAGCGCAATTGTGCGGTAGTTTGAACACTCTTTGGCGTTGCCCTTCTTTGGAATTGGAATGTAAACTGACCTTTTCCAGTCTTGTGGCCACTGTTGAGTGTTCCAGATTTGTTGGCATATTGAATGCAGCACTTTAACAGCATCATCTTTTAGGATTTTAAATAGCTCGGCTGGAATACTGTCATCTCCGCTAGCTTTGTTGTTACTAATGCTTCCTAAGGCCCACTTGACTTCACTCTCTAGGATGTCCGGCTCAAGTTCAGTGACCGCACTATCATGGCTATCAGGGACATTCAGATCTTTCCTGTATAGTTCTTCTGTGTATTCTTGCCACCTCTTCTTAATCTCATCTGCTTCTGTTAGGTCCCTGCCTTCTTTGTCCTTTATCATGCCCGTCTTTGCACAAAACGTTCCCTTGAGATCTCCAATTTTCTTGAAGAGATCTCTAGTCTTTCCCATTCTGTTGTTTTCCTTGATTTCTTTGCATTGTTCATTTAAGAAGGCCTTCTTGTCTCTCCTTGCTATTCTCTGGAACTCTGCATTCAGTTGGCTATATCTTCCCCTTTCTCCCTTGCTTTTCGCTTCCCTTCTTTCGTGATCTACTTGTAAAGCCTCATCAGACAGCCACTTGGCTTTCTTGCATTTCTTTTTCTTTGGGATGGATTGAGTTGCTGCCTCCTGAACAATGTTACGGACCTCCGTCCATAGTTCCTCAGGCACTCTGTCTATCAGGTCTAATCCCTGAAATCTATTCCTCACCTCCACTGTATATTCATCAGGGATATGATTTAGGTCATACCTGAACGGTTTAGTGGCTTTCCCTACGTTCTTCAATTTAAGCTGAAATTTTGCAAGAAGCAGCTCATGATCTGAGCCACAGTCAGCTCCAGGTCTTGTTTTTACTGACTGTATGGAGCTTCTCCATCTTTGGCTGCAAAGGACATAATCAATCTGATTTCGATATTGACCATCTGGTGACGTCCATGTGTAGAGTCGCCTCTTGTGCTGTTGGAAAAGAGTGTTTGCTATGATCAGCATGTTCTCTTGGCAAAACTCTATTAGCTTTTGTCCTGCTTCATTTTGTACACCAAGGCCATGCCTGCCTGTTATCCCGGTGATTTCTTGACTTCCTACTTTAGCATTCCAATCCCCTATGATGAAGAGGACATCTTTTTTTGGTGTTAGTTCTAGAAGGTGTTGTAGGTCTTCATAGAACCAATCAACCTCAGCTTCTTTGGCATCAGTGGTTGGGGCATAGACTTGAATTACTGTGATGTTGAATGGTTTGCCTTGGATTCGTACTGAGATCATTCTATCGTTTTTAAGATTGTACCCCAATACTGCTTTTCCCACCCTTTTGTTGACTATGAGTGCTACTCCATTTCTTCTAAGGGATTCTTGCCCACAATAGTAGATATGATGGTCACCTGAATTAAATTCGCCCATGCCTGTCCATTTTAGTTCGCTGATTCCCAAGATGTCGATGTTCAGTCTTGCCATCTCATGTTTGACCACCTCCAGCTTACCTTGATTCATTGATCTGACATTCCAGGTTCCTAAACAATATTGTTCTTTACAGCATCGGATTTTCTTTTCACCACCAGACACATCCACATCTGAGTGTCCTTTCGGGTTTGGCCCAGCCTCTTCACTCTTTCTGGCGCTACTTGGAGATACCCTCTGCTCTTCCCCAGTAGCATATTGGACACCTTCCGACCTGAGGGGCTCATCTTCCGGCGTCATCTCTTTTAGCCTTGTGATACTTTCCATGGGGTTTTCTTGGCAAGAATACTGGAGTGGGTTGCCATTTCCTTCTCCAGTGGACCACATTTTGTCAGAACTCTCTGCCATGACCTGTCCGTCTTGGGTGGCCCTGCACGGCATAGCTTATGGCTTCACTGAGTTACGCAAGCCCCTTCGCCACAACAAGGCAGTGATCCATGAAGGGGCTCACACTCATACACTTGATAAAATCATGTGAATGGTCTATTCATTTCACTTAAAGAAAAATTCTACATCTCAAGATTTGGTGTGTGTGTGTATCTTTCATAATACTGGTCACTTTTAAAGGATGGAGCGGCTGCCAACATGACATTAGGGAGACTGAGTGTTGGCTGTGACAATCCTTGTTTATTTGTAAACATAAAATATGAGTAGCTGTTTATTTATTTAAAGCACTTATATCCCTGGCTTATCTCTGAGGAGTTCTAGGTGTGTTATAACAAAGTCAATAACTTAACAATTTTTGACTTCCAATTTACATCATAACATAAAACATAAAACACAAACACAGCAGCAGGCTACAGAATGGTGTAGCTAAAAGTTAGGAAGACCTTTCCCTTTGCATGGCTTCTTGAGTGCGTAAGTGCGACTGCAAATGGGCTGGAGGGAAAGGGTGGCTGGGGCTGAGTGGCATTTTATTAACCTACTGACCTCTGTGGTCTTTCCCCTTGCCACATGATGCAGATTTGCATGACTGCTGGGGAGATAGAATTACCCCTATGGCCCTTCAGATAACCCATCACCTTCTCCCTGGTGCTGCCCCACCAATAAAAGTATTATTATTATTATTATTATTATTATTATTATTATTATTAATAATAATATCAAAAATGTATGCCACTTTTTGGCTCAAAGGATCCCCAAAGCAGTTAAGAGCATATTAAAATACTAAAATAAATAGCACCTGGTCTAGTGCTCCTGTAGCACATAAAGTTTGTGCAAAGAGCTGGTGTGGCAGACAGAACTGGTGAGCTGAGAATGAGCATTGAGTAGACTTGAGGAGAGCTGTGCTCATGGTGAAGTGGGGATGTAATTGCTTTTCTATGAGCACAACTCACAGCACAATCTACCTGTACAGCCACAAAGCTGCTGAAACTGGGTTGAGAAGTGGAATGTAGTTAAGAACTGAGTTACAAGTTGCACTTCTAGTAAAATCATAGCACACGTACATCATCAGGAACACAGATTTGAACCAAGTTTGTTCAGTTTGCATTCTCACTGTGCTAATTTTCCATAGGAATAGGCTGTTAACTAACATCCCATCACTTCTGTACGGTCATGTTAACTATCTGCATCTAATATACACTATGAGGAAAATGTGGAAGACAAGGATACGTTGATGACAATTATAGTATTTGTTTAATATATGCCATATAATTGTACTCTCTATCTGCTTATTTAAGGCTGCAATGGATATTACAAGGGGAAGCCTGGATGAAATTTCAAGGCCAGCATCTAGCTCAAGAATTAATCATGCAAGCCAAGTTTTAAGTGCATCCTTAGAGATTTTAACACCAGAGCCCAACCTGCCCAAGGTATCTATTATGTCCACAATATACCTTGGCCTACTTTCTATGGTGCTTTGAAGCTTCTGTGTAGGGGTCAACAAATGTTGGCTCAGCTTACTAGCCAGCCAGTTCACACTCTTCCCATGAGTCTTTTGACATGCGCAGAGGAGAAAGGTAGGGTCATCTCTCATTTGTGCAAGGTAAGGAAAATAAAAGAAATTGTGGGAGAAGGGACTCCTGATGATTCTTAACCTGCTTGACAGCTGCAGTGGGAATGAGACCTCCAGAGTAGGCCCCCTCCAAATTTGGTAGCCTTCCTGCTGCTTTTCCTTCCCTGCTAGGTGTATGTGTGCATGTGTGTGAAAGAAGGAGAATATGAGCGAGAGAAAGAGAGAGAGCCAGTGTGGTGTAGTGGTGAGAGTGCTGGACTGGGAGTCGGGAGATCCGGGTTCTAGTCCCCACTCGGCCATGGAAGCTCACCGGGTGACTTTGGGCCAGTCACAGTCTCTCAGCCCAACCCACCTCACAGGGTTGCTGTTGTGAGGATAAAATGGAGGAAGAAGATTATGTACGCTGCTTTGGGTTCCTTAAGGAGGAAAAAGGTGGGATATAAATGTAATAAATAAATAAAATAATAATAAAGAGAGAGAAAATGGAAGAGAGGATGACTCGATGATGGATGAATGAAGGGGAGAGAAAAGGAGTGTCCCCACTTTTGACTTTAACCCTGGCCAGTTTTGGATTTGGCCCCAATCACCACCCATATGAAGCCACTGACCACTTTCCTCTTAGGAAATGTAGCCCTTGATCCCAAAAGGTTGCCCACCCCTACAATATAAGATGTCCAATGTATGCTCATGTCTTCCTTATGGGGCCTTATCTAGTAGAGTAGCTTTCATAACTTCCTGTTTCCAGGATGTAATCTTAGACATAATTTTTTCATTTACATTGTATGAGTAAATCACATTTTAGTGAGCAGTGAAGTTTGCCTCCCCTTGCTTTTCACAGTCTGAGGCTGCCCTTTCTCCACCCTCTTTTTTTTCTCTATGTGTAAAATAGTTTGGTGAATAAGGCCTCAAATATTTTTCTAGACCACTTGCCCACAGATTCGTACTATCATTTGTGACATAAAAGGAAAAAACCAACCCCTGTAAAGCTTTCCTTTACTTGGTCGCCTGAAGGTAATTCTTATCCCAGGCAACTAGGTGAATGGTTATTTACAAGCCTGTTATAAAATACATCATATCCTAAGTACTCGCAAAGCGTTGTTAAATCCTTGGATTTTATCCTACAACATTATAATGTAGATTATATTAATGGCTCCAGATGATAATAATCCAGCAATTTTGAAGAAAACAACTGAAATGCTTGTTAAACTCCCTATCTGCACAATCATTTCCAGGTTGATTTTTACAATAATCACACAGAAGACAACTCAAAAGAAAACTATGATGAAAATGGAGAGGAATATGGAACCAAAAAAATGCGAACCTCAGAAGAAATACCTGAAGGAAAAACTAACAGTAGTCTCCAGCTTGTGATACAGAGTACAAATCAGGTGAAAGGTATGAAATTAATATACGTGCAGTGCAATCCTATGCATGTTTATTCAGAAGTAAGTACCGTTGTGTTCAGTGAGGCTTGCTCCCTAGTAAGTGTCTTTAGGATCGCAGCCTTAATCTTCTAGGGTAGAAAACTCAATATTATATTTCAGTTTATGTAAAACTTCTCTGAGATTTTTACAGTCAGATTAGAAGTTACATGAATGTAGAGAAAAGAGCAAGATTCACTGGAAAAATTAATATATTGGAGATCAGAATTTTGCACCTCAGGGTTGCTTCTACTATGACTGTGTCAGTGTACAAGTAATAAATCACAAAGGGGCAATTTGTTATTTGCATGATGAAGTGACACTCAGAATTACCCCCTCCCATTGTTGTTGCTTACCTCTTTAAAGCCCTCACAATATTTCTGTACTTAAGAGCAAATATACACAATCAAATTTGCTGCTAGTTAAGTGATAAGCTTTTTACTTGGTAAGTTTCCACTCGAGTTTAATGGATACTGCGCTCATGTGATTATAAGTACTGATTCACGCAATTTTTTCCTAAATTTAATGAAACAGGTGGATCAGAAAGAGGTAGATCTGTGGGTTTGGCTATGAAATGAATCTATCTATCTATCTATCTATCTATCTATTTATTGCATTTATACCCTGCCTTTTTTCCTCTTGCAAGGAACCCAAGGTGGCTTACGTTATCCTCCTCCTCTCCATTTTATCCTCACAACAACAACTCTGTGAGGTAGGTTGGGCTGAGAGTCTGTGACTGGCCCAAAGTCACCCAGTGAGCTTCCATGGCCAAGTGGGGACTAGAACCCGGATTTCCCGGATCCCAGTCCAACACTCCCACCACTATACCACCCTGGCTCTCATGTACTACACTGGCTCTCTTTTTAAGGTGAGGTTCTGTCTTGAGAGCCAGAGTCATTAAGCAGTTGTCAAAAGTTTAATCAGAGAGAGAGGGTGTGTTCAAGACAGGCGTACTTTCAGGCATACTTGAAGCCTTGTTCCCAACCAGAGCGAAGGCAGTGCATAGGGAAGGTGTGGGATGAAATGTTGCAGTTGTCACATTGTTTAGACCAGGGGTGGGTAGGAGGTAGATCTACAGATGTTTTGGACTTGAACTCCCAGAAGCCCTTTCCAGCATGGTCAATGGCCAGGAATGCTGGGAGTGGAGTCCAAAACATCTCAAGATCTACTTTCTGTCCACTCCTGGTTTAGACCAGAGAGTAATAAAAAGAGCCTCAAATATAGTAGAAAGGCGAATGATATAAGAAGGAAAATAAACAGCAAGGGAGAAATAGGAGGTTGAGGGAAGTAATGACTACTAGATGGAGCCCCCATACTTTTAATGAAACATAGATCTCACAATATGCTCCTGGATCCCAGTAAATTCCTGGGACTAAAGCCCCATCTTATAATAATTTTTTCTCACTGTTGAAATAGAATCTCCACATCTCCAGAATTGCCCCTTGCATCTCCTTTACAGCACAATCCCATGCATGTTTAAACAGAAGTAAGTTCCACTTGGTTCAGCGGGGCTGATACCCAGATAAATATGTAGAAGAGTGCAGCCTTCTATCCATCTGTCCATCACAAGTTGGGCTAGGAGGCACGTGGGTGGATGTGCACTGATGAACTGCATGTTTGTATATGGTAGAATTAGTGTGAGTTGAATGGAAAATGTGCATAATCACCAGATATCATAGAGAATGTGCACAAATGAACTACATAAATGGAGGATTTTGCGCTATGTGAATGTGCATAGTCTCCTTATGGCAGTGCCCATAAACCTCCAGAACTGGAGGCTTACAAGCATCCTATGCAGAGTGAGAGGAGCGACAGAGGTGAGCTTTGCCTCCCTGGTCCTCCCGCTCAGCATTTTCGCTGGAAAGGCTTTTTCTCCCACAAATACTAGTCTTCTGTGTGGAATGGGTCTTTTGTATGGAGGGGCATTCAACCATTTAAGCTTCCAACTGCAGTCTGGAAAGGTGCAAAATACAGCTCAGATGCATGTTCACTGATTCAGTGAAAATTAGGCCAGAGTCCACCACGGATACTAGTGGCTGCTACATCCCCCAGGTTTGCTTATAGCCTGCCTTTCCTCCAAGAAGCTCAAGGTGACATAGACCCCGCCCCCCGCCAGCCATATCTTATTCTTGTGCAACCTTGTGATGTTAAGATGAGAAATGGTGACTGGCCTAAGGCTGCTTAGTGGGTATTTGAACCCAAACCTGTTTTCCACAGTCCTAGTTTGGTGCTCGTAACTATTACCCCACATTAGTTGATCCAAAATTATTCTGTTTCTTTTTGCTTATCCATTTTTAACCCATACTGTGTTACAAAGTAAAAACGCAATACAATGGAGCAGGACATTCATTGAAATTAAATGTAAATATACAGTTAAAACATTATACAAAAAAGTTACCCCATATCTGCTCAACCCAGCATTTAACGAACTGCTTTTTCACCCGTCTAGCTGGGGCTCTGCTGAGTGGAAGGGAAGGAGGCCAGGAAGGCTTGGGGATATGTCATATCCCAGCTTCCCCAGGCCCCTTCTTGCCCACCAACGCACCCCCTTTACCCCCTCTCCGAGGTCACTGGCACAGTTCTTTCTATGCTGGCTGCGAGAGGAAGGGGTGGGGAGTGCAGATTCCTGGATCCACTGTTGGGAGTGCTGGCTCTGACCTCAGATCCAGGAATCCAAATTATTCTATGGCACTCCAAACTCTGTCTAGGGGCCATAGGACTGCTCCCTAAGTGATGTTGAAGGATGTGAGGATTTCATATGCTGCATGTCATCAGTCGTAGTTGTCAAATAAAGAATATGCATAGTTATGGACAATGTTTGAAATACCCTGTTTAAAGTAGTGCATATTTTCCAGCATAATTTGGAGACTGTGCATGTTGACTGGGCTATATGCAAAATTCCCTATTTCTGCTGTTCAAAAATGTGGCTGTTAGAATATTGAACTGGAGCTTGTCAGACTGAGCATACAAATCCAATATTGTTTCTTCTACATTGGTTACCAGTTTGTTTCCAGTACTGATTCACAGTGCTGTTTTTTTCCTTACCTTTAAAGCTGTAATGTTCTGAGTCCAGGATTCCTTAAGGTTCACCTCCTCCCATAACATATTAAGCCAGCATCAGAGGCTGTACTTAGTGCCCCTTCTTGCTATCTCAGGTTTGACATGTGGGTATGTGAGACAGGTCCTACTTGGTCATGGTGCCTCAGCTGTGGAATGCACTCACTAGTGAAGCCACCTGGCTTTGTCAGTGTTTTATGGCTCTTATAGCTTTACTGTTGGGCTTTTGGTAATAATGCAAACTCGTTATCTGTGGAGCTGTGTCACTGATGTACTTCTGCTGCTGTGGATTTATTTGTGGTTGTGTTAATTAGTGTTTGTTTTTGATTCTTATATAATGTATTTTTATATTCTGTTTTGATGATGGTTCTATGTGTGATGGAAAGGCGGGCTAAAATATTTTAATAATTTGTGCGCCAATCTCCACAGTGTCCAATGGAATTATGAATGCTCTCCTTCACTGGAGGTTTCTTGCCTGTTTTCTGATGGCACTCCAGACCTTTAATTGCTGCATGACAGGCAGAAATGAAATGGGTGAAGTTTTTCCTCATCAGAGCATCTCCATGCCAGAAAAAGCTTCATCTGTTGAATTTCTGCTTGTCTGACACAAGAATTCTGCCAGAAAAGAGTAGCAACTCTCGTGGGAGCTGCATAAAAAATTTGTATAATACAGGTAGGTAGTAAGCAATTGGTGCATGTATTTTTAATATTACATAGATGTTTGATAGAACTTTAAATAGAAAGAGCTTCCCCTTCCCCTCATAGGTGCATGCACTAACAAATTGCCCTTTCCAGACAGCACCTTGCCTTGTGGTAATATCACTTTCACAGTTGGTTCAAATCTTAAAGGTGCTGTTCATTCCATGCACAGCTTCTGTTTTTCAGAATATTCTTCAAGCTCAGCAGATTCTGAAGATGATTGTGTTGAAAGTAAACTGTCTAGTTGCAGCAATGCTCCTCGGAATAAACTAGCTAAATTACAGAAAGGTATTCATGTATTAAGGCATGTTGTTAAACATTTCTCTTCAGCTGGAAAAGTTCCCAGGGTAGCTTACTGATCAATAAAAAACAAGACAGCTCTTGCTGTCAGACAAACCAGTTTTAAAGGGAAAAGAGGATGGGATGGGAAGAGGGAAACAAGGAAACTCAGGCACCAGTTCTTCATGTTATAAAGTTCTTATAACAACCAGTTTGGATAGAAGTGGGCTGCTCACAGTTCAAAAACAGGCATCAGTGGGCCTCCAAAAAATACCTGACAATGTGATCTTCCTGGAAGTGGCTGGACTGCAGCCAGAAATTATTGGCCTTTTAGGGTGAGTGCCTGAGCCTGCTGGGGCCTTGCCGGAATTCACCCAGCATCTGATTACTCCTGCCGTAGCAGGTAGGGCACCCCCCTCCCCACACATACCCATAGATGGTCCTGCTCCTCTTCTTCACAGGGCAGTTAGTTTCGAAAGTCTCTCTGAGGGGTAAGGAGGGGCCCAGCCAATCCAGTGAGAGCAGCAGTGAGTGAAGATGGCAAAGACGCTGTTTACCTTGCTCTCTGCTTCTTCTAGTGAGTTTGGTATTCTCCCCCCCTCTCCAATATTGGGCTGGGAGGAGATGTGCTGTTTCTATAGCATTGTTTATCCAGTGCCACCAATAAGTAAGTGGTGGACAAATATAATCTTTGGCTATTGGGACAGTATAGAAATGTAAAAAATAAATAAACGAACAAACCTGGGCTGACTTTATTTCCATTTGTCGCAAATACCCTATCATAACAATTTGTTTCTCATAGAACGAAGGTAAGATCAGTGTTGCCAATTTTAGTGGCCTCTCCTATGCTTTTAGCAAAAGTCTGACACATAGGAATGTAGAAGGTGACGCTTGCTGGGATGGAGCTATACAGTGATGGGAAAGCTGTTAAATTTCTCCATGTTAAACTGCTGTGAGAGGCACAGGAACAAGTCTAGTAGAGCTAGCAGCCCTAGATACTGTAAATCTTCAATCCAAAGCACACTTATTTGTAAATTGGGACCAAATGACTTCAGAGATCTGTGATTAAAATCTCAGTGGCTTTTGTTTTACTCCTTAGCAGCTGGTTGGCTGTTTTAAAATGGTGAAGTGGTACTTCAGAAGAGGGCATTGACAGTGCAGCCCTATGCATGCCTACTTAGGAGTAAGTTCCTTTGAGTTCAATGGACTTACCGTATTTTCCGGCGTATAAGATGACTTTTTAACCCAGGAAAATCTTCTCAAAAGTCGGGGGTCGTCTTATACGCCGGGTGTCGTCTTATAGGGCGGGTGCTGAAACTTCCGAGCCGGACTGGAGAATCTGCGGTCGCCGCATATGGTGGGGGGAGCTCAAAAACGGCTGCGGCCGCATCCCCGCCGTATGCGGCAACCGTATGAAAGCAGCAAGGGCGGCGCTGTACAAGTATGGTAGAAGAAAATCCACTCACCAGGATTCGTGGAAAGAAGTGACTTAATGCGGTCCCGATGACGAGGTGAGGGGGCGCCTCACCGGGAAGGTGTAAGTGAAGGGCGGAGCAAGCTGCAGGTGTCCAGGACGACCGGGGTATGGAAAAAAGAGGCGTGTTTGCACTACCGCTCTGATAGTCTTGGAGACAGGGAGGGCTGGGCAGGCAGGGAGAGCTGACCAATCCAAGCAGGCTTTTTATACAACAACCAGCCAATCGCCAGTAAGGTACATCGCTTGCCGTGATATTTTAACTGGAAAAGTTGGGGGTCGTCTTATATGCCCAGTTGTCTTATATGCCGGAAAATACGGTACTTCTAGGTAAGTTGTGTACAGGATTGCTGCCTGATTCTTTCTTCCATATTCATAGAGCTGCTATTAGCTTCATAGGGGAAAAAGGGATAAAACAACTATGTTTCTCCCCCACCCTCTGCAGAGCTAAGTTTGGGCCTAGTTTTTGCTACATCACCCTTTCAGAAGTTAGGTCTGACAGGTTAATTTTAAGAAATATGTATATTGGCACAGCTTAAACATAGACATCCTCAGGGGCTGTTCCAGTTGGTCTTTCCACTCCCTACCCCACAGGTCCTGTGGGAACGATTTCAGGAGACAGAGGAAGGCAGCTGAGGATAACACACTAGGCACCAGTTTTTTTTTTCAGCTCGATTGTCCCCTCCCCTCAACAAGGCCATCTGCTACCACTTGCCCTGTGGGAAGGATCCTGATGGGCTTTTATTTGTTAATATTGTTTGTTATTACTTTATTATGTTGATATTACTTGTAAGCTGCCTTGGAAAGATTTGTATCCTGAAAAGTAGGATATAAATAATTGAAATAAATATTGAGACAAAATTAGTACAGTTGAGGGATTGTGACTGGATTCACTTTTTTTTTTTTGAATATTCTCACATTGTGACTTGGCCACATCTTTTCATATGTGGAAGCACTTAAGTGAAATAGCTCATTGTGTCTGATCTGTTATAAATAGGCTTGTAGCCCAATTAAAGTAATGTTTTATTGACTAATTGTATGAGTTTTCGTGTAGTCAATGTTTAATTTTGCAAATGGGGAAAACAATGAAGCAAGAAGCATATTTTCTTTGGATAACGTACACATGTCATAACAAGGATCATCTTACATGAGGCATTCCTCCTGTGGAAATGGAGAAAATGCCTTTTTTAAAGTGGTGATTCTCATCTGCAGTTTTCAAAACGCTTGTATTTTTTTAAATTAAATCTTCCATCTGATCAAGGGGAGCCCTAGTTCTAAACTGTCTATTGGCCAACAGTTTCTCATTGGATGTCTGAGGAAACGAGACTTTAGCAACTTTTAAGTAGTCAGTTTGAAAGGGTATTAACGATTTTTTTTTTACTGAACTTGTTCATATTTAAGTGACAATCAATTCTACAAACATGGAAGATACTAAGGAAGCAGATGTAGATCCTCTCATTCTGAAAGCTATACAGAAGATGAAAAGGTTGGACAAAATATTGGCGGACAAACAATCTCAAGAAAGAGCAATTAAAAAACAAGGCAGAGAAATGAGAATGAAACTCTGGGAAGAATTTCAGGTTAGAGACACGAGATTTGATTCCAAAATACTATTATGAGCAAACATTTATGTAAATTAACATGATTTAGAACTGTGAATTTAACTCAATTTTAAATTTCCTGTTGGCTTACAACAATCATATACTGACCTTATTTGGGAAATACATAGTGCCAGGAAAATCCCAAACCCAAATAATTTTTGCACTATGGATCTCTGTAGATATTGGATTTCTGGCATGAAACATGCATTTGTGCTAAATTTGTGTAAACAATTATGTTTTATAGTTCTTGTGACAAGCACCTAGACAGTATTTATGAATGCACATACTGCTCAGTATTCAATGATACCTGGAGCACGATATTGTTAACGTTCATACGCATCAAAGATTAAAAATGTGTTTGTGTTAACAGCAGGCTTGAAGCTCTGGTAGACAAGTCAAAGAAATGTTACTGTGTTATTAGCCCAATTTTATTTAAAAATAGTTGTCACACAAAGATATACTTTTATCATGTGACCAAAATGCTATGTAAGTCAAGTGGGAATAAAGGCCAAGTATGAAAACCTGTTATTACAATGTGGGAGCCCTTCACTAACTTGTGTACAGCTCTGTGCTCTTCCCTAAGTCTTCCGGGCTGTTCCTTTTTTTTGGTTATATACACTAAATTGTGGGTGTGGGTGTTTGTATCCTTTGTCTTTATATAGTCCGTGACATCTCGAAGTTCTTCAGTAATTACTGAAGAGGTAGAAAACACGAGCAGATTTCTGGCTTTGACGTCACCATTACCAGAAACACCTGGTAAGTATCAAAAACAGAATGGTAAACGTTTCTTTTCAGTGCGAAGAGAGAAATCCTAAATGGGGTGGGGTGCGGAGAGTAAAATGGCTTATTGTCGGCCATTTCCATAGCCCTGCTGGCTCACACTGGCTAGGGCAGGAGGTAGGTGTGTGTGTGTGTGGCTTTACTGGGCTTTCTAGCCTGGTGGATCTCTTGTTTTTTTAAAATCTTCCACTGAAAACAATGGCAGGGGAGGGGGCAATTAGCAGTGCCAGATCCAGGCTGAAATAGCTGAGGTGGCTGATTGTGGGGCCTCTTGGGGGAGTGGAGGGACTCTGGATCCAGTAGTTCCAAAGCCACCCCCATCCCTGGAATGCCCCATTTTGGGGCCTACCACCTTTGGGAATACCGCCAGTGGTAGATTTATGGTCACAGAATTCTCCATGGGAGTAACTAGAACCTCCGTGATGGACATACCCCATACTGGTAGAGCTCCGCTCTGCTGACAGAGGGGCTTGTCTGCCTCATCTAGGGGTTAAGATTGCTCTGCCAAATATCACTATTGGTGACAATAACAAAATGGGGTATGCAACCTAATCCTATGTCTGCTTAATCAGAAGTAATTGTTCAATGGGGCTTACCCCCAGGTTAGTGTGCATGGGATTGCAGGCTAAGCTTCATATAGCTTTACACAGTGAAAACTGTAATAAGGTTTGCATTGGTACACTCACTAAGCTATGATGGTTAGAAAAGAGTCAAGTCTGAATTGTTACTGCCTATTATAAGGTGAGGATCACACTGGAGTAGATCCTTTGTGGCCATAGAGAAATGAAAAAAGTGCCTTGTTATCAAAAATGCCCAAAACATTTTGAACTTAAGGATTTGCAAAGGTGACTAATAAAGTACATCTTATTTATTTCAGTATTTTTATTGCTACCATTCAGAGCAAAAGCCCTTTTAAGACAGCTCACAATTGGCGTGATAGAACAATTAAAAATATAAAGTCACATACAATTCTAAACTTATAACATCCTAGCCCACCAGTCCAAATTAAACAATTTAACATGATTTTAAAAAGTGAAACTTTGTCTTTATTCAATAACCACTTTTAGGGAGTCTTAACAAGCGGATGGCTACCAAATATTCACCTTCACCCAGGAACTTTGCCATCACTCCTCAGTGCCCCCCCTCAAGTTTTCCATTAGTGACTCACTAACACACAAAAGACTTCTATGGTACATCTTGGCCTAGCACTTTAGAATTCTGGGTCTGAATCTCTATTTTAATTTGTTTAAATGGATAGGCTATCAAGAAGTACCTGATGCAAATAAACATTATGATCTCCGTGACTTCAAAGGATCCTATGCATGATTACTTTGAAGTATGTCTAATGGTTTTTATTTCTGAGGAAATGTGCATAGCATTCCAGCCTTAAAAGATGACATTCTATAACTGAACAGTTACCACCCACCCACCCCAAAATAAGGCTACAGTCCTATACCAACTTAAATTGAACTTAATGCGATTCAGTTTTGAGTGAGTAGTTGTAAGGATTGTGCTGTAAAATATCTATTTTTCATTGCATGGTAGATTTGTGCTGAATTAGGTATTTTTTTTAACAGAACTGAATTCAGTTGCTGAATATAGTGATTTTAAAGGTGAGAAATAGTGATTTTAGAGGTGAGAACAGCATTCTTTTTCATAACAAATGGTTTTTAGGCAATTGTTTTTAAGCACAATAAATGTGAAGGAAGTACATCTGTTATGGGGATGTTATTTTTCCCTGACAATTTCATCCATCGTTTTTGCAAATGCTATATTAATTGCGTAGTAATTAATTGTGATTGTGCAAGTTTCATGGGCACCAATTGAACAGTGTCTCTAATGTCTCTAGTGATGAGCAACATGACAACACCTTATCCTTGTGCCATTTTGTGATATTTATTTGTGGACAGGATATCATGCTACTGTTGTTGGCCTACCAAGTATGTAGCACCAAGGGGAAAATCTTGGATTATTTCATTGTTTCGCTAAACTCTATGCTCTATATCTGGATGCCTCTCTGTCAAAGGTGCATAACCTTTTCTGTCCTGCGAGCTGCAGATGCAGCTAAGTTGGGGGCTGTGCGTGCATGCACTTACACTCTCACACTTATATCCCAGGGATAAGATTGCTCTTTCCTCTGTGGTAGCAGAAGCATGAAAAGAGCAATCTGTATTAGGATTGCTGGGGGAGCAGGGTGGAGAGAAGGCTGATGATGCATCGGCGGCGGCGGCGGGATTTGGTGGTGGCAATAAGTCCATTGAACTCTGGGCACCCATGGGAGCTGCATTTAAAGCCTTGGGTGGGCTCATGCTGCTCCCAGACCACAGATTGTTATTTCTTGCTCTATGTGAAGTATGTAACAGTAAGGTGATAAAGCATTTAGATATGCAGGAGTGAGAGGCAAAAAATTAATCATTATTTATAAAGCACCTCATAATTGTTTAGGCAGTTTATATACAGTGGCGAGAAAAGGTTTGTGAACCCCTTAGGATTGTCACGTATTTTCCAACCTATTTTCCAACAAACATGATGCTTTTTAGTTATATGCAACTGATTCAACATTCAATATCCATTTATGAAAAGGTCTGTGAACTTTTAGATTCAACACCTGGTGGGACCCCCTTGAGCAGCAATGACTAAGCGTTTCCTGTAACTGTTGGTCAGTCTGTCACATCAGTTTTGAGGAATTTTGGCCCACTCTTCCTTACAGAACTGCTTCACCTCCATGACATTAGACGGCTTCCTTGCATGAACAGCTCACTTCAGGTCCTGCCACAACATTTCGATGGGGTTTAGGTCTGGACTTTGACTAGGCCATTCTAAAATACCCATCTTTTTCTTCCATAGCCATTCTTTTGTAGATCTGCTTGTATGTTTAGGGTCATTGCCTTGTTGCATGACCCACTATCAGTTCAGCTTCAGCTTCAGCTCATGGATGGATGGCCTGACATTCTCCTCTAGAATCTTCTGATATACTGCAGAATTCATGTTTGTATCAAAGTTGGCAAGCTGTCCAAGTCCTGAGGCAGCAAAACCAGCCCAAACCATCACATTCCCACCACCATGCTCAACGGTTGGGATGAGGTTCTTCCATTAGAAAAAAAAGTTTGTTTTTTGCCAAACATAACTTTTCTCGTTGAGGCCAAAAAGTCCTACTCATCTGTCCAGAGAACATTGTTTCAGAAGTCTTGGGGATCATCTGTGTGATGTTTCGTGAACTTCAGATGGGCAGCAGTGTTCTTTTTAGAGAGCAGTGGTTTCCTCCTGGCTACCCTCCCATGAATACCATTCTTGTTCAGTCTTTTTCTGATCATTGAGTAATGAACACTCATGTTAGCGAAGGGGAGAGTAGCCTGCAGATCCTTGGATGTTACTCTGGGGATCTTTTTGACTTCCTGAATGATGTGCCGGTTTATTTTTGGAGAGATATTTGTAGGATGACCGCTCCTGAGTAGAGTGACTGTGGCTTTGAACTTTTCCATTTGTAGACTGTCTGTCTGACACTGGATTGGTGGAGCCCCAACTCCTTAGAAATAGTTTTGTAATCCTTTCTAGACAGATGAGCAGCGATAGCTGCTTTTCTGAGGTCCTCAGAGATGTCTTTTGATTGTGGCATGGCATGTTTCCACACAACCACATGGTGAAGACCAAACTCACAAAGTTTCTGATCCTTTTATAGGGTGGGGCCTCCCAAACTCACCCCTGCAGATCTACCTAATTACTTAAACACCTAATTCTAATTATTCCCTTTAACTGAGCTGATGCAACCAGGAGTTGACTGACTTTGCACATACCCTGATTCTAAAGTACTCATTGTTTGCCTAATTTATACATCATTTTATTTCACAAGCCATGGAACTGGTTCATATAAACCCTATTGGATATTTAGAAAAGGACTGGTTTTGATTCACGAAGGCTATCATGGTAAAACTATGGAATTTCCGTAATCATCATTAGGGTTCACAAACGTTTTCTCACCACTGTAGATTAAAACAAATGATAGGCCCTGCTTGATGGGCCCTGCAATAAAAAAAAATCAATAGATGGCATGTTTGTACTTCCATTAAAATTAATTTTTTCAGTTACATTTAAGACGGGGTTTGTGGTACTTTAAATTGATGCAAAGCTAGTAAGTTACCATTAGATGTCAGTATTTGCTAATGGAACATGCTTGGAATCTTCATTTTTTAAAAAATAAGGAGAGGTGGTTTGTTCAGGTGTTTACTAAAACTGTAGAACTCCACCCCCACTTTCTTTTACTTTACAAAGGTATATTTTGCTATTCAGATCATGTGTCTCCTCCGTATGGGCCAGGAGAATTAGTTTAAGTAGTTTAAGGATTCTCCTTGCCTGAGGCTTTTGTACTGCATACCTGCAGTCAGGTCCATTTTATCTGATTTTAGGAGAAGCGCTTGGTTTACTTGAAAATAAAGGTAGGAATGTAATTAATTCGTTCCTTAATAGGTTGGTGTTTAATCTGTCAGTGTGCTTATGGGTGATCTTCTGAAATTAATTTTCGTATCACATGGTGTGTGATTAACTGTCAACTACACATTCATGAGCAAAGAAACTGAACATATTCTATTATGTTTCTGAAAAGTCCTGTGCATCTGCCATACCTGAATTAAAATAGGAGATTAGTAAGTGGCATGATATCTATTATTCATGTATTCATTTACTATCTTGGTGTAGGCTGCCCAAGAACACATGTTCCCTGGGCGGCTGACAGGAAATACAAGAATAAAATACAATATTAAAATACAAGAACAAAAAAAAGTAGCAGCATAAATTTTGTTTAGCTCACAGAGAAAGAGATAAAACCAGTCTATCAGCATAATAAATTACACATCAGACATCAAGAGCCCAGATTTGAAGATCACAAGTTATTTGAAAGGCCTGAGTGAATAAAAAAAAGTCTTCACTTGACACTGAAAAGACCATAAAGAAGGTGCCAGATGAGCTTCTCTGGGAAGGCCAGGGTGTAAGAATGCCATCTCCCTAGTAGCCACCCACCTTGCTTCACTTAGCGGGGGGAATCAGAGCAGGGCCTCTGAAGAGAATCTTTCTTTAAGTTTATTTTTTTAATTTTTAATAAACTACACATGTAATAAGAGTGATACAATATTATGTACAAAACAATAAGAGGCATAACTTCTCTGAGTTTATAGAATAAGATATGTGCATTTTCATACTCACATATATATACGTTATATGTTTCATACACAAAATCCAAAAACATAGTTACCAAAAAAGTATGTGTTATGTATGTATATATTCATATATTTTATAAATAATTATATCAAGTTATTGAAAAACAGAGTTTAACATGTGAATATATTGCTTCTGCAAATTTTTCTGGGAATGTGTCCCTTTCTCTTTTTTCTGCTGTTCTAATATAATGTGTTTAATTTTACCATAATGGCAAAATCCCATACTTTGTTCAACCATTCATCCATTGAAGGTATTATTTGCTCTCTGCACTTTTTTTGCATACAAAAGTCTTGCTGCAGCCAACATATAAGATCTTAATTTCTTATGTTGTTGACTAACAAATCCATCCATAAAATTAAGATGAAGTATGGCTGGCTGGTGAATGCTGGAAGTTGTAAGACTTTTTTTCTGTCTAAATATGCATAAGATTGCGCTCTTAGGGTTTTAAAGGTTAAGATCAGCGTTTTTAATTGGGCCCAGAAAAAGACTGGGATCCAGTGCAGTTGACAAAGAGATGGTGTGTTATGATTGAAATGCCCAGCCCCAGCTAATAATAATCTTGCATCCCTATTTTGGACCATTTGCAGTTTCCTGAACTTTTTCGAAGATAGCCCCACATACGATGCATTGTTATAGTTCAAATGGGAGGTTACCAGAGCATGGGTAACTGTGGCTGAGCTATGTCCATTCAGGTATGATCACAGCTGATGTTTAAGCCAAAGCTGATAGAAGGCACTTCAAGCCAAAGAGGCCAACAACTGAGCTTATAGTGGCAATGCTGGATCAATACACCCCCCCCCCCGATTGCAGACCTGTTCCTTTAGAGCAGAGGTGTACAACCCTTTTGACCCTGAGGGCCACATCTCGGTATGTTGGGTGGCTGGGGGCACTTGTACACAAATGTAATTCTTACCAATTTGGACATGTTCCCACCAAGCATACAGAGCATAGCTCAATTCTATGCATGTCTGCTTAGAAATAAGCCCACGTGCAACAGCTTTCAGACTTGCAAAGCATAGCTCAGTTCTAAAATTTAGACAGATTTGAAATACCCAGGAGGGTATTTAAAGTTTAAATGTCTTTGAATTGTTCTTATCTTCAGTCCCTTGTCTGAGATAAGAATGGGGTTTCCCTGCTTACCATTGAAGAAAGCCTCCGTTGTTTGGTTTTTCTGAGATCTTCCTTTCTACGGTCTTTTCCTGGGGAAAGTGGGTGGGGGCTGCACAACCCGCAGCCGAAGGCCACAGGTTATGCATCCCTGATTTAGGGAGAATACAACCTGCTCCAGAATGGGTTGAACACCACTCACATGAGCGGACAAAGCACTTGCCAATTGCACCTCTGTCTTGACTAGACTGTAGCCCTCCTGAATGTGGAATACTCTCCCCACTGAGGTCTGCCTGCGCCAACATTGTCATCTTTTTGGCACCAAGTTAAGACTTTCCTCTACACTCAGGCATTTGATGGCGTATGATGTGGCTATTAATGTCAGTTGTGTTACTTGGTCCAAGTATTTTATTGTAACTGTTTCAGCTGTTTTAAATTGTTTTTAAATGTTGTATGTTAAAGATGTTGTATTATTTTTTAATTATGTTGTATTTTGGGTTTTAATTTTTGTGAACTGCCTAGCGAGCTTTGTCTCTTGGGCATTATTGGAATGGAATTAATGGAGTCTCAGTTTATTAATTAACCTTCCTCCAGGACTCAGACACTGATTCAGGACTTCCATAGCCTCACCTGCAGTATATCCACTCCAACAAGCTTGTATTATTCATACCATTGTCTGTCTTGTTATTTTTGTTCTGTGTGTTCTGTAGTAACCAGCGAAGGGCTATTACTTCAGCACGTTTACGTGATAGTTTCTAGCTGATGCTTGACTGAAGCATGAAAGGCTTATGAGTAGTAGTTAGTTTCAAATACTGGAAAGGTATATTTCTTTACAGAACTATCTTAACAGCCTTTGAGGGTGAACAATGTATTGAAGGAAAAGAATGTTCAAATCTGCAGAGAACAAATGTAATACCATTTTAAAACCTAACCTCTGGGCGCAGCTTGAAGCAGTTGGCTTCCTCTTGACAATGAGGAGTGTGGAAGGAGCCATTAATGATCTCACCAAGGTTTTCTGGGCTTACCATTTTAGGCAGTGCCAGAGGAAGCACCTTTCCACCAAAGCTAACAGGGAATTGGGTATTCTGTTGGCAGAAAGAAAGGATGGCAAGTGTCAATGCAAGTGCCTCATTTATCCCCACACCAAATTATCAGCGCTCTGGAACACAATTCTTATCACAGTGCTGGTCATTTGTGTGAAATTGGTTTCCGTTCTTACAGAAATGAGACCAATACGCTTTTCACAGGTGAAGATGAATACATGATGAAAACATGACTGTTATTCTTGGCTATTTCAAAAAGCAAAAACATAGCAATTATTTAATACTGTATTTCATTAACAGACCCTTCTGATGTTGAAGAAGATGAAATGATTGGTAGTGTATTTCACACACAGATACACCCGGAGAATTATACTAGAAGACAAACCAAGCAAGGTAGAATTTATATCAATATGCTTTTGTTTCCTAGATCCAGTTTTAAAAGTACCATTATAAAAAGTATTTCCTCTGTCAGAAATTCATGTACTTTTTATCATATCAATGGCTATCAATGACTACTAGTCCTGAGCTATATGCTACCTCCGGTATTAGAGGCAGTATGCCTATGTACACCAGTTGCTTGGGAACATGGCTTCACACTCATGTCCTGCTTGTGGGTTTCTTGCGGTTGGCCACTGTGTGAACAGAATGCTGGGCTAGATGGACTCTTGGTCTGATCCAGCATGGCTCTTCTTGTTCTTACGTGAATGTCTCTTCTGCTACAGCTATACAGACTGGGATCCACACATATACCAATATCCCAGTCTGTTTCCAAACAAGTAATTCAAGAGTTTTTCAGCTATACTCATATGCTACCTATCTTGAGTCAATCATGGGTGCCTATAGATTTGTGAAACCTACCGGACATGATCCCCTTCATGGATCACTGCCTTGTTGTGGCAAAGGGGCTTGCGTAATTCAGTGAAACCATAAGCTATGCCGTGCAGGGCCACCCAAGACGGACAGGTCATGGTGGACTGTTCTGACAAAATGTGGTCCACTGGAGAAGGAAATGGCAACCCACTCCAGTATTCTTGCCAAGAAAACCCCATGGAACGTATCACAAGGCTAAAAGAGATGACACCGGAAGATGAGCCCCTCAGGGCGGAAGGTGTCCAATATACTACTGGGGAAGAGCAGAGGGAATTTCCAAGTAGCGCCAGAAAGAGCGAAGCGGCTGGGCCAAAGCCGAAAGGACACTCAGCTGTGGATGTGTCTGGTGGTGAAAAGAAATTCCGATGCTGCAAAGAACAATATTGTTTAGGAATCTGGAATGTAAGATCAATGAATCAAGGTAAGCTGGAGGTGGTCAAACATGAGATGGCAAGACTGAACATCGACATCTTGGGAATCAGCGAACTAAAATGGACAAGCATGGGCGAATTTAATTCAGGTGACCATTATATCTACTACTGTGGGCAAGAATCCCTTAGAAGAAATGGAGTAGCACTCGAAGTCAACAAAAGGGTGGGAAAAGCAGTACTGGGGTACAATCTCAAAAATGACAGAATGATCTCAGTACGAATCCAAGGCAAACCATTCAGCGTCACAGTAATTCAAGTCTATGCCGCAACCACTGATGCCAAAGAAGCTGAGGTTGATCGGTTCTATGAAGACCTACAACACCTTCTAGAACTAACACCAAAAAGAGACGTCCTCTTTATCATAGGGGATTGGAATGCCAAAATAGGAAGTCAAGAAATCACCGGGATAACAGGCAAGCATGGCCTTGGTGTACAAAATGAAGCAGGACAAAGGCTAATAGAGTTTTGCCAAGAGAACACGCTCATCGTAGCAAACACTCTTTTCCAACAGTACAAGAGGCGACTCTACACATGGTCATCACCAGATGGTCAATATCGAAATCAGATTGATTATGTCCTTTGCAGCCAAAGATGGAGAAGCTCTATACAGTCAGTAAAAACAAGACCTGGAGCTGACTGTGGCTCAGATCATGAGCTACTTATTGCAAAATTTCGGCTTAAATTGAAGAATGTAGGGAAAACCACTAAACCAGTCAGGTATGACCTCAATCATATCCCTGATGAATATACAGTGGAGGTGAGGAATAGATTTCAGGGATTAGACCTGATAGACAGAGTGCCTGAGGAACTATGGATGGAGGTCCGTAACATTGTTCAGGAGGCAGCAACTCAATCCTTCCCAAATAAAAAGAAATGCAAGAAAGCCAAGTGGCTGTCTGATAAGGCTTTACAAGTGGCTGAGGAAAGAAGGGAAGCGAAAAGCAAGGGAGAAAGGGGAAGATATATCGAACTGAATGCAGACTTCCAGAGAATAGCAAGGAGAGACAAGAAGGCCTTCTTAAATGAACAATGCAAAGAAATCGAAGAAAACAATAGAACAGGAAAGCCTAGAGATCTCTTCAAGAAAATTGGAGATCTCAAGGGAACGTTTTGTGCAAAGACGGGCATGATAAAGGACAAAGAAGGCAGGGACCTAACAGAAGCAGATGAGATTAAGAAGAGGTGGCAAGAATACACAGAAGAACTATACAGGAAAGATCTGAATGCCCCTGAATGCCATGATAGTGCGGTCACTGAACTTGAGCCGGACATCCTAGAGAGTGAAGTCAAGTGGGCCTTAGGAAGCAATAGTAACAACAAAGCTAGCGGAGATGACAGTATTCCAGCTGAGCTATTTAAGATCCTAAAAGATGATGCTGTTAAAGTGCTGCACTCAACACTGGACAGTGGCCACAAGACTGGAAAAGGTCAGTTTACATTCCAATTCCAAAGAAGGGCAATGCCAAAGAGTGTTCAAACTACCGTACAATTGTGCTCATTTCACATGCCAGCAAGGTGATGCTCAAAATCCTACAAGCTAGGCTTCAGCAGCATGTGAACCGAGAACTACCGGAAGTACTAGCTGGGTTTCGAAGAGGCAAAGGAACTAGAGATCAAATTGCCAACTTTCACTGGATCATGGAGAAAGCAAGAGAATTCCAGAAAAACGTCTATTTCTGCTTCATTGACTATGCTAAAGCCTTTGATTGTGTGGATCACAACAAACTGTGGCAAATTCTGAAAGAGATGGGGGTACCAGACCACCTTACCTGTCTCCTGAGAAACCTGTACGAGGCTCAAGAAGCAACAGTAAGAACCAGAGATGGAACAACTGATTGGTTCAAAATTGGGAAAGGAGTACGACAAGGCTGCATATTGTCGCCCTGCTTATTTAACTTATATGCAGAGTACATCATGAGAAATGCTGGGTTGGATGAATCACAGGTCGGAATTAAGATTGCCGGGAGAATTATCAACAACCTCAGATACGCAGACAATACCACCCTAATGGCAGAAAGCGAAGAAAATCTAAAGAGCCTCTTGTTGAGGGTGAAAGAGGAGAGTGCAAAAGCTGGTTTGAAACTCAACATTAAAAAAATTAAGATCATGGCATGTGGCCCCATCACTTCCTGGCATATAGAAGGGGAAGAAATGGAAGCAGTGACAGATTTTATTTTCTTGGACTCCAAGATCACCGCAGACGGTGACTGTAGCCATGAAAGTAAAAGACGCTTGCTCCTTGGGAGGAAAGCTATGGCAAACCTAGACAACACAGTAAGAAGCAGAGACATCATCTTGCCGACAAAGGTTCATATAAGCAAAGCTATGGTTTTCCCAGTAGCATACAGTAGCAACGTATGGCTGTGAGAGCTGGACTATAAGGAAGGCTGAGTGCCGAAGAATTGATGCTTTCGAACTGTGGTGCTGGAGAAGACTGTTATGAGTCCCCTGGACTGCAAGGAGGTCAAATCAGTCAATCCTAAAGGAAATCAACCCTGAGTGCTCATTGGAAGGATAGATACTGAAGCTGAAGCTCAAATATTTTGGCCACCTAATGTGAAGAGAAAACTCCCTGGAAAAGACCCTGATGCTGGGAAAGATTGAAGGCAAAAGGAGAAGGGGACAACAGAGGATGAGATGGCTAGATAGCATCACCGATAGAATGAATATGAACTTGAGTACAGTCTGGGAGAGAGCGGAGGACAGGACGGTCTGGCGTGCTATGGTCCGTGGGGTCACAAAGAGTCGGACACGACTGAACAACAACAACAACCGGACATGATAACTTTGCTGTTTGTTTACGTTTCTGGTCAGTGACGAGTGTCCCTCTGGTCAGAGACAGAGGGACACTTTAGAAGACTGTTGGGATCATATATTGCAAGGCCAAACAGGCCTTCCTGCTGCCATTTCCTTCTTCACCTCTCATTTTCTCCTATGGAGCCATGCGAAGGGAAGGAGAAACCATATACATGTTTCTTGGTTAGCAGAATTGCATACAGTTTTGCAGCTTCCAGATAGCTGGCAAGTAATAAAAGTGTGCAGTTTGGGGGTGGGGAAACAGTGGCTTGGATCTGAAGATGAGTTAACAAAGGCTGCATTCCTATACACAGTTACCTGAGAGTAAGCCCCAATTGTACTCAGTAGGGCTTAATTCTGAGTAGACAAACATAGGATTGCGTTCTTAAGGAAGTTCATGGAAGTAAAGTTTCCTGTCCCCTCCTCCCACCTGCACCCCCTCAAAGGCCTCTCTGGAGAGTCGGGGGCCATGTAGGATGGGACACAGGGAGATGGAGGAGAGGCCTGGAAACTCTTCTCCTATGAACATATGTTATTTTATCCAAGACAATAAGTACTGATAATGAAGCATCTTCTTCCTGAAGATAATTTCTCAGTTCAGACATAATGAAAAGCCATGGTTTCCTGTTACGAGAATGAGTCTGCATGAGCCTTGGGCTCACATGCTCCCCTCTTTTCTCTCCTTTGCATGCATGAGGAGATGAAAAGCTTTGCTTTTGCTTTTGAAGAAAGCACAGATTTCCATTACATATGAACTCAGAACAAATCACAGTTCTCTAACTGTGGTTAGTTAACAAATCAGGATATCAAATGTCAGTTAGTTTGGGTCACGGGACTAATTGGCAAAGCAGCCTACTCAGGTGTGTAGTTATGTTTAAGTGATAAAAATCCTAGTTCATAACCTTCTGAGGAAATTACCACAACATATTTGTAATGTCATTAGTTTTCAGAATGATGAGAATGGTATTGTTGCGACACAAGCTGAGTGCTTTGGCATAAAGACAGTATATTAAGTAGTAAATAGAAGTTCATAACACATTTAGAAGCATGGTGCAATTTGCAAGTTTGAACAACAGTGTCTATAGAAGTGTTATCTCTTAGTGATTGCAGAACACTTTATTTCTGGGGAAAATATACTTAATATACAAAGGTAGCCATTGTACAAACAGTAATGTGTGTAGCCCTATTTATATTGAAGGAAAGGGCTATTCAAATCATTGTGAGTTTCTTCAGACATCGGGTTGGATTCCATCAACTAGAAGCAGGGCTGGCAACTTTCACTGACCCCCCCCCCCAATGTTTTCTGGAGGGTTGGGAACTGCAGGAGGAAGGAGGAATCTGTGAAAAATCACTGCCCTGCCCCTTCTTCCTGCGGGGAGCCTCCTCTAGATTCCAGTTCCCTTCATCAGTGGAAGGAAGTCTTTGACCCAGTTCACACATAACAGCTGCAATTGACCCATTATTTGCTGGGGTTGCATGCTGCTGCCCTTTTGAATATGCAGCCTCCAATTGGAGGTTGCCCTGTGATGTGCCAACCCGGACACTATGGGCAAATCATGGGTTAAACAACCAAAAAGTTTACCTAACATGTAATTTAGGTTAACTTTGGGTTGTTTAACCCAGGATTAACACATAGTGCCTGGGTTCACACATTAAGGAACAACCTCCGATCAGGCCAGTTGGGGGTTGGACATTCAAAATGGTGATGGCACATCAAGCAGAGCAGAGGAATCTGAGTAGAGCAGAGGAAGCTGAGTAGAGCAGAGGAAGCTGCTCCAGCTGGTCTAGGGGCAATACAAGCAAGCAAGCTCCCAGAGAGCGAGCGATGAGGGAGCGAGTGAACAAGGAGAGCAAACAAGAGTCTGCCAGGGGAGTTCAGCTGGGGAGGTCAAGGGGGAGGCCCCTAACATTTTTTAAAATTTCTTTGTCTTGTAACACACACTTCCATACCAGTGAATAGAGGGCAAAGCGCAGGCTATTCTACTACAATCAGAAAGCTAGAAGCAGAAAGGAAATAGAGATTATGGAAGGAATAGACTCTCCAGTGACAGTGACTTGAAAGGTGCATGGAATGTTTGTTTTCTTGCCTGAGATCAACATAGCCTACACGCGCAACAAGTGCAAGTTGATCACGCTGCTGGAAGAAAAAGTAAGAGGACTGGAGCGGCGAGTGTCGACCCTCCATGGAATAAGAGAAGATGAAGAGTTCTTGGACAGAACGGTGGAATTACAGCAGCAAAGTGAAGAACAGAAGCTAGAAGAGGAACAGCAAGCTGAGGCAGAAGAGGAAAATGCTGAGGTGAGGAAAAATGAAGTAGAGGATACTCTTTGGAAAAGGGTGACAGGAGAAGAAGAACTAGAAGTCACTCTACACCGGAAGCATTGGAACTATGGAACCATTACCAGGTGCTTGAGGATGAGACTTGAGGACAGCCTGCAGGGGAAGAATTACAGGGGAACCTGCATAAGAATGAGGAAGAGGCTGAAGTTCAGTCAAGCAGAGGCTGGGAAGAATGTATTTGGCCACACCATGAAGAACTTCATCAGGAGGGCTTTAAACTGAATCCTACAGGGGAGGGAGATGTAAAGTTGGGGGTAACAATGGATGAAGGCTCACACATCACAACAGAGAGAACAGCTCTAATAGAGCCCAATAATAGTCTTCAGAAACATGTAGGAAGAAAGCCAGACTATGAAACACATGGTCTTCAATGTCTATATACTAATGCCCAGAGTATGGGAACCAAACAGAACAAACTTGAACTCTTAATACAGGAGGGAAATTATGACTTGATAGGTGTAACTGAAACTTGGTGGGATGACTCCCGTGACTGGAATACAGCAATTGAAGGATATAACTTGTTCAGAAAGAACAGGAGGAAAAGAAAGGGAGGTGGAGTTGCACTATATGTTACAAATACATATCTCTGCACAGAAATACAGGAGGATGAGCTTGGTAGCCCCATTGAGAGCATCTGGGTTAAAATAAATGGAGCAAAGAATAAAAGGAACATGGTGGTCGAAGTCTACTACTAGCCATCCAATCAAGGAGAAGATGAGGATGAAACTTTTGAAAAGTAAATTTCTAATGTTTCAAGGAAGCAAGATGTAGTAGTAGTGGGGGACTTAGAGATGACCTGAAAACAAAAAAGGACCCATATAGGAAGTGGAAGGAAGGCCAAGCTACAAACAAAGAGTACAGGCAGGTAGCCCAGAATTGCAGGGATGGCATCAAGAAGGCTAAAGCGGAGAATGAGCTGAGGTTAGCGAGGGATGCTAAAAGCAACAAATAGGCTTTCTTCAGATACATGCATAGTAAAAGACAGAAGAAAGAAGTGGTGGTTCAGCTATTAAATTAAAGGGGAAGGCAGCTGGGACATCTGACAGAGGCAGGTGGGCCAACTTACCACCTTATTGGCCCTGCCTGGGACTGTGTGCTGCCATTAAGAGCCACCCCCCTGGCTGGAGCTGAAGAGGGAAAGAAAAAACTCCCCTGGGCTAATTTCGGCTGATTCGAGCCGGCTGGACCCGAGCTCCCTGGCAAGACTCTTATCTGCCCAGCTGTGGTGTGGGGTGGCAGCGCCGCCAAAGGCAGGGTCGCCCCTTTGTGGGGAGACGCAAGGGCAAGGGCCACCCCCCAACACTGGATTGACTGGTTCTTGCAGCTTCTATGTGTGGGTGTTGGTTGTTGTTGTGTTGTTCTGTATCTGTTTTGCTAGGATCCTGTTATGTGCCTGGGTGAGAGGATATATGGCCAAGTTGAGGCACTTGAGGGGCCCCCAATTAGTGTGGTTACGGGTCAAGGGAGATATGGCGTTGGGAGGAGGGCTACCCAGGTTAGGGGAACACGGCCCAGACAGTTAACAGCTGTGCTGTGTTCCGGCCCGCTCCCCAACCGTGGGCCTGGTGGTTGCCCTATCAGCCTGCCCTCGGGTCTACGGATGCTGCTTTTAAATGCCAGATCGGTTCAAAGTAAGACCTCCCTCATCCATGACTTAATAGTGCATGAGGAGGCTGATCTGGCATGTATAACCTAGTCCTGGGTGGGTGAGCAGGGAGGAGTTAGTCTCTCCCAGCTATCCCCACTGGGGTACTTGGTTCGACATCAGGGAAGACCTGAGGGCGGGGGGGGCGGTTGCTGTGGTCTATAGGAACTCCATCTCCCTCTGCAGGCTCCCTGTCCATGTGACTACTGGTCTGGAGTGTTTGCACCTTGTGTTGGGCCAGCGGGACAGACTGGGGACTCTGTTGGTGTACCGGCCACCCCGCTGCTCAACAGGCTCCCTAGCTATGCTGACGGAGATGGTCACTGGTGCGCTGTTGCGATCCCCCAGACTGTTGGTTCTGTGGTATATCAACATTCGTGCTGAGGGCACCTTTTCTAGGGCGGCTCAGGATTTCATGGCCTCCATGACGACCATGGGACTGTCCCGACATGTCATCGGCCCGACACATGTAGCGCGGCATACTCTAGACTTGTTTTTCGCAACTGGACATGGAGATGGTGGCCTGATGGTGGAGGACTTTGCATCAGTCCCCTTGTCATGGTCAGATCATTACCTGCTGAGGTTTAGACTTACAGCAGCTTTTCCCTCCATAGGAGTGGGTGACCTATTAAGATGGTCCGCCCCCGGAGGCTAATGGATCTGGATGGTTTCTAGAGGACTCTGGAGAGGTTTCTGGCTGATATGGCCGGCTCTCCTGTCAAAACCCTGGTTGATCTGTGGAATGTAGAAATGACCCGGGCGGTTGACATGATTGCTCCTGAACGCCCTCTCCTGAGTAGAGCTTGAACTGCTCCGTGATATACCCCAGAGCTGAGAGCGATGAAACAAAATAGGAGACAGCTTGAGTACAGATGGAGAAGAACTCCTAGTGAATGCTATCGAATGCTGGTATGTGCTTATGGTAAAGTATATTCAGGGGCAGTGGGGGCAGCAAAAAAAAAAAAAATTGCCTCTATTGAATCTTCTGTTTGCCGCTCAGCAGAGCTTTTCAGAGTCGTCCGGGGGCTATTACATGCCGGCCCTAAGGACACTGTAGATCCCTCTGAGGCCCGCTGTAATGCATTTGCTAGGCACTTCCAGGATAAGATCTCTTGCATCTGCCGGGACTTAGACTCCAGTGTTACAACAGGTGAATGTGTTGACGTATCCAGAGTGCAACTTTGTCCTGTTCTCCTGGATGAGTTTCAGTTGGTACGGCTCGAGGATGTTGACAAGGTGCTTGGACAGGTGCATGCAACCACCTCCGTCCTGGATCCTTGCCCCCTTGGCTGATAAAAACTGAAAGGGAAGGAACAGCTGGCTGGGCCAGGGAGGTGATTAATGCCTCTTTGCGAGAGGGGGTGATCCCGAGCCGCCTCAAAAGAGGCAGTAGAGAGACCACTCCTAAAGAAATCCTCCCTGGACCCAGAAAGTCTTAGTATTTTTAGGCCAGTGGCAAATGTTCTTTTCCTGGGCAAGGTTCTTGAGTGGGTGGTTGCCAACCAGCTGCAGACACTCTTGGATGAGACCAATTATCTAGATCCATTTCAGTCGGGGTGCAGGCCAGGTTTCGGCACGGAGACAGCATAGTCGCCTTGTATGATGACCTATGTTGGGAGAGAGACAGGGAGAGTGTGACCTTGCTGTTTCTCCTTGATCTCTCAGTGGCTTTCGATACCATCAGCCATGGTATCCTTCTGGGACGATTGTCTGAGCTGGGAGTGGGAGGCACTGCATTGCAGTGGTTTCGCTCGTACTTGGATGGTCAGCTCCAGCAAGTTGTGCTTGGGGAATATTGCTTGGTGCCGTGGATTCTCTGGTATGGAGTGCCACAGGGGTCAGTTCTGTCCCCCATGCTATTTAACATCTACATGAAACTGTTGAATGCGGTCATCCAGAGTTTTGGGGTGCATTGTAATTGGAATGCTGATGACACGCAGCTCTGTTTCTCCTTTTCATCTTCTTCAGGTGAGGCTGTGGATCTGCTAAATCGATGCCTGGCTGCAACAATGGACTGGATGAGGGCTAATAAACTGAAACTCTATCCAGCCAAGAGTGAGATGCTGTTGGTGGGTGGTTCTTCTGACCGGATGGAGGGTGCTCAACCTGTTCTGGATGGAGTTGCACGGGAGCAGGTTGATAGCTTGGGGTTCTCCTTGAGCCATCTTTGTTGCTTGAGGCTCAGGTGGCCTCAGTGGCATGGAGTACCTTCTTCCAACTTTGGTTGGTGGCCCAGCTACGCCCCTATCTGGACAGGGATAACCTGGCTTCAGATGTCTATGCTCTGGTAATCTCCAAGTTAGATTACTGCAGTGCACTCTATGTGGGGCTGCCTTTGAACACGGTTCGGAAACTGTAGCTTATGCAAAATGCAGTGGCCAGATTGCTAATGGGGATCAGAAGGTCTGAACATATAAGACCGACTCTGGTCCACTTGCACTGGCTGTCTGTATGTTTCCGAGCCCAATTCAAGGTGCTGGTTTTAACCAATAAAGCCATACATGGGTTGGGACCACAATACCTGACGGAGCACCTCTCCTGACATGAACCTACCCATATACTACGCTCAACATCTAAGGCCCTCCTCTGGCTGCCTACACAGAGGGAAGCTCGGAAGACGTAGACAAGGCGGAGGGCCTTTTTGGTGGTGGCCCCCAAATTATGGAATGATCTCCCCGACGAGCCTGCCTGGCGCCAACATTGTTATCTTTTCAGTGCCAGGTTAAGACCTTTCTCCTCTCCCAGGCATTCGACAGTATATGATAAGTGTTTAATTGATCCTGGAATGTCTTATGACTATGGTTGTTTGTTTTTGAGATGGTGTGTTTGAAGTTGTTTTAGATATGTTTCTTTTGTGTATATTGTTGTTCATGTGTTTTTTTATGTAAATGGTTTTTAATCTCTGTATATTGTATTTTCAATGTTTTTAATCTTTGTAAACTGCCCAGAGAGCTCCAGTTATTGGACGGTATAGAAAGTAATAAATAATAATAATTAAATAAGGATGGCAAAATGATAACAGATGACAAAGAAAAGTCAGAAGTGCTCAATTCCTACTTTGGCTCAGTCTTCTCCCAAAAGAGGGTCTACGACCCCTCTGGCAAAGGCGAAGTACAGGCTGAAGGGGCAGGATTGCAGCTTGAGATCAATAGGCATATGGTCAAGGAACCCCTAATTACTTTGGATGAGTTCAAATCTCTGGGGCCAGATGAACTGCATCCTGGAGTAATAAAGGAACTGCCAGAAGAACTCTCAGAATCACTGTCTATTATATTTGAGAAATCATGGAGGATGGGGTGAAGTGCCAGATGACTGGAGGAGGGCGAATGTTGTCCCTCTCTTCAAAAAGGAAGAACCTGGGAACTACAGACCAGTCAGTCTGACATCAGTCCCTGGAAAAATTCTGGAGCAGATTATAAAGCAATCCATCTGTAAGCACCTTGAACACAATGCAGTGATTACTCGAAGCCAACATGGATTTGTCAAGAATAAATCCTGCCAGATTAATCTCATTTTTTGATCAGGTAACCTCCCTTGTGGACTGTGGGAATGCTATGGACATACTATATCTTGACTTCAGCAAAGCTTTCGACAAAGTGCCCCATGATATCCTGATGAGCAAACTAGCTCAAAGTGGGCTAGATGAAACAATGATCAGGTGGATCCACAATTGGTTACAGAACCAGACTCAAAGAGTGCTTATCAATGGGATCTTCTCAAACTGGGGAGAGGTAACGAGCGGGGTACCGCAGAGCTCAGTCTTGGACCCAGTGCTCTTCAACATTTGTATTAATGACTTGGGTGAGGAGGTGCAGGAAATACTGATCAAATTTGCAGAGGACACAAAACTGGGTGGGGTAGCTAATACCCTGGAAGACAGAAACAAAATTCAAAGTGATCTTGATAGACTGGAGTGCAGGGCAGAAAACAACAGAATGACATTTAATAGGGATAAATGCCAAGTTCTGCACCTAGGAAAAAGAAACCAAATGCACAGTTACAAGATGGGGGATACGTGGCTCAACAATACTACAAGCGAGAAGGATCTTGGAATTGTTGTCGATCACCAGCTGAATATGAGCCAACAATGTGATGTGGCTGCAAAAAAGGAAAATGCTATTTTGGGCTGCATCAATAGAAGTATAGCGTCTAAATCCCATGAAGTACTAGTTCCCCTCTACTCAGCACTGGTTAGGCCTCATCTGGAGTACTGTGTCCAGTTCTGGGCACCACACTTGAAGAAGGATGCAGACAAACTGGAGAGGGTTCAGAGGAGGGCAATGAAGATGATCAGGGGACTGGAAACTAAGCTGTATGAGGAGAGACTGAAAGAACTGGGCATGTTTAGCCTTGAGAATAGAAGACTGAGGGGAGATATGATAGCGCTTTTCAGGTACTTGAAAGGTTGCCACAGAGAGGAAGGCCAGGATCTCTTCTCGATCATCCCAGAGTGCAGGACACGGAACAATGGGCTCAAGTTACAGGAAGCCAGATTCCAGCTGAACATCAGGAAAAACTTCCTGACTGTTAGAGCAATTTGACAATGGAACCAATTACCTAGGGAAGTGGTGGACTCTCCCACACTGGAGGCGTTCAAGACGAGGCTTGACAGCCATCTGTCAGGGATGCTTTGACTTACATTCCTGCACTGAGCAGGGGGTTGGACTTGATGGTCTTATAGGCCCCTTCCAACCCTACTATTCTATGATTCTGTGACATACTGCAGCAAATCGTGGGTTAATTAACCCACAATTTGCTGCTGTTAAATGTGAATAGGGCCTTCCTTTCACAGAGGGGCAACTCTGTATCCAACCTATGGCTATGATTGGATAGTCCTGCCCATTATCTTTTACTGTTCATAAGTTGTGTGCAGGACTATAACCAGTGAATTTGCACTGCTGTCCATGTAATTTTGTTAGGCTTATTATTTAAAAGGTTGTTGAAATAATACAACATTAATAATATTGAATTTCTCTGTATTATAAATAGTGAAATGGTAAATTGGAGGTAATACTTTTATTCTGTGGATAAATTAAAACTGCTCTTCATTTACACAATTCTACTTTTTGGTGCTTTTCTTATTTGCAGGTTGTTTAAGTGAAGATAGAACAAGAAGCTCAATAACGAAAACAGAAAACATGCATAAAAAAAGCGAAACTAGCTGTAAAAAACCTCCTGATTTTGTTAAAAAGAACATAGAGGTATGTGCTAATGGATTGTATTGCAAAACACAGGATTGGAACTCATTGTCAAGTCTCATCATGTTAATCTTTTATAAATTAGTAATGGGTAATTAACTTTGCTATAAAGCTTATCCTGTATAGCTTGTCAAGAGTAGGAATAGAGTAATTTCAGGTTTCTGATCACTTTCAGATTATCCTGTTTTGTTTAAAAAAAAAATTCGAATTTACTGAACTGGCATTTAGAATCACATCTACATAATAGAATATTGTCTCTTAATCCCATGTTTTTATTATTTTGTAATATCAGGCTGCTCTGATGCTATGCCTGTGACTTCTGAGAGGAAGCAAAAAGAACGCTCATGAAATTCTTTGTACCTAAAAGCCATGGATGCTGTGGAAGATAACCCTGCCACAAAATTCATATGGAATTAGTGCAAATTCTGGCACATCAGGATTGTACGGGACTATAGATCCCATGATTTAATTAGCATCATAAGAACTAAAGAAGATCTCTGCTGGATCAGACCATAGTCCTATTATTATTTATTACATTTTTCAATCACTCAGTAACCAAAGTTCTCTGGGTGGTGTACACTGATTCTCTTTCCATAGTGGCTAATCAGATGCCTCCAGGAAGCCCATAAGTAGGCTGTGAGGGCAAAAGCCCTCTCCCACTGTTGTTTCCCAGCAATTGGTATTCAGAGGCATATGGTCTCTGACCCTGAAGCTTTTATATGGCTATCGTGACTAGTAGCCTTTGATAGCCTTATCCTCCATGAATTTGTCTAATCTGCTTTTAAAGCCATCTGAGTTGGTGGCCATCATCACTTCTTGTGGCAGCGAATGAGTTTAGCTATGTACTGTGTGAAGAAGTTATTTTGTCTGTCCTCAGTCTCCCACCATTCAGTTTTCTTGGACGAACTCAGGTTCTAGTATTATGAGAGGGAGAATAACTTCTCTGTCCACTTTCTCCACACCATATGCTATGTCATCATGGATCTGTGGTGCTGCTAAGAGTTTAATTCCACAAAACAGTAGCAGACCTATACCTGAACCTCCTTCCTGCCCACATCTCTTCCCCTCAAAATCTGCTATCTGAGGTAGTTTTTCTTCAGTTGCACTCCAATATCAGAAATGATCCCAGACCAAAAGCAGTAATATCAGAAATGAATCCAGACCAAAATTGCACACTGAAGTTTCAGTTCTTCCACCCACATGCCCTGTGATCTTACATCCCCTGCTCCCATCTAAAGTTTGCATTCTGTCACTATCATATATGCTTTGGCCTTCGCCTATTGATTCATGCTGTGGATGGCACAGGTTGCTTGAGAATTGGCCCTAACCATTACCTGTACAAGGTACTTTATTTTTCAAGCACATGTAGTTCTTTGCCGCTGGATAAAATTAAGAATGAAAGAAGAGCCATGCTGGTTCAGACCAAGGGTCCATCTAGTCCAGCATTCTGTTCACACAGTGACCAACCAGCTGTCGACCAGGAACCCACAAGCAGGGCCTGAGTGCAACAGCACCCTCCCACCCATGTCCCCCAGCAATTGGTGGACGTAGGCTCACTGCCTCTGGTACTGGAGGTAGCACATAGCCATCAGGACTAGTAGCCATCGATAGTCTTCGCCTCCATGAATTTGCCCAACCCACTTTTAAAGCCATCCAAATTGCTGGCTATCACTACATCCTGTGGTAGCAAGTTCCATGGTTTAACTATGCACTGTGTGAAGAAGTACTTCCTTTTATGTGTCCTGAATCTCTGACCAGTCAGCATCATAGGATGACCCCGGGTTCTAGTATTTTGAGAGAGGGAGAAAAATGTCTCCCTATCTGCATTCTCCACACCATGCATAATTTTGTAGACCTCTGTCATGTCTCCCCTTACCCTTCTTGTTTCCAACCTAAACAATCCCAGCTGTTGTAACCTTCTCTCATAGGGGAGATGCTCCAGTCCCTTGATCATTTTAGTTGCCCTGTTCTGCACATTTTCTAGCTCTACAATATTTTTTTAAGTGTGGTGAACAGAACTGTACACGGTATTCCAAGTATGGCCGCACCATAGATTTGTATAGGGACAGTATGATATTGGCAGTTTTATCCTCAATTCCTTTTCTAATTATGCCTAACATGGAGTTTGCCTTTTTTACAGCAGTTGCACACTGGGTCTTCATTGAGCTGTCCACCACAACCCCAAGATCTCTTTCCTGGTCGATCACCACCAGCTCAGATCCCATCAGGCTATACTTGAAGTTGGGATTTTTTGCCACATCGGGCATCACTTTACACTTGCTTACACTGAACCACATTTGCCATTTAGATGCCCATTCTCCCAGTTTGGAGAGATCCTTTTGGAGCTCTTCACAATCCCTATTTGTTTTAACCACCCTAAATAATCTGGTGTCATCCTCAAACTTGGCCACTTCACTGCTCACTCCTAATTCCAGATCATTTATGAACAGGCTGGAAAGCATTGGTCTTAATACAGATCTCTGTTTGTTGTTGTTTATTCGGTCAGTCGCTTCTGAATCTCTGTGGGACCCCACTATTTACTTCCCTCCATTGGGATAATTTACCATTTATTCCTACTCTCTGCTTTCTGTTCTTTAACTAGGTACTGATCCATAAGAGGACCTGTCCTCTTATTCCATGACTGCTAATTCTCTGCAGCCAGTTTGTCCTTTGTGGTAGATGTGTTAATTCAAAAAAACCTATGCATTAAAAACTTGGAGATTCCTAAATTATTTCCTGTAAACCACCAAATTTGTCATTGGGTATAACAGCTTTTTTTTGTTTGCAATCTGCCTGACTTTAATTCTTTTTTAGTTATTTTTATTGATTTTCTTAAGAGTAACAAAAACCTTGTAAACATATGGGGGAATAATATAGTATAATGGAAGCAAAAAGCTCATCATTCCATTATTCCAGCTTCCAAATTGCTTTCTTTATTCAGCTGGCCAAGGATTCAACAAACCAAGTGGTTATGCTGGAGGAAGAGAAGACAAGGCTGTCAGAATTGCTGAATGATACTGAAGATGAGAGCAGTGAGCTTCAAGTCATTGAAGTATGAGGATGTTAATCTAGTTTGATTCAAAATGTTATTTCTCAGAGTTTAAATCTGTGTGTGTGCTTTCCAACCCAGAGGAGATTCAGTGCAGTGCTATCTTCCTCTAGCCTCCAGTGGTGGGATAACAATTTATACTGATACATGAAGTGGAAATCTGGATCTGTGTGGGTGCTTGTGTGTAATTCTTGCCTGTGTGCACACTGCCATTTTTTTTTTTTTTTTAGTATTGGGTGGTTCATGTCAGAATTAAAAAGTATATTTTGGCTAAAACAATTAACTACTCTTTGTAGCTATTTTTCTTCATCAATTGTACACAGGTAACATCTTGGGGTTTGTTACCTTGCTGCGATTTTGTATTGGCAATTGAATATTTTACAGTTTTGTACAGACCTTTGGTTTTAAACAAATAGATTACTGACATCTCAGTACTACCTGTAAATACTACAACACAAGTCTGTCATGGACCTCTGAAGTCACACTTCTGTGAGTCTACAGTACAGGTTGGAAAAAAATGACCTACAAAGAATTCTAGCTATTGCCAAGTAATTAGCATCTTACAGAGCAATCCTGTGCATTTTTACTCCAGAATGAGTCCTACTGAGTTTATTGGGCTTTGCACCTAGGTAATTATGGATAAGATTAGTGTTTGAGGAGTGGCTAAAAGAGCAAACTTAAATACGCACAAGAAACCCATACGTTGTTTGTTATATATTTAGGTATTCAAAAGGCTTAGCACATGTTTGCCTCATTAAGGAATTTAAAATCACTGTGAACTGTCCCTAAAAGTGGCTTGATTTCTCTGTCCTACCCCCCTTCTTGATTCTTTTGGATTTTGGGGGGTGATATTTTAAAGACCTTGTACATAGTAGGGCCTCTTTAATTGCAGCTTTAGGGCACAGTGCTATGCATGTTTAGACAGAAAAAAGTCCTATGATTCCCAGCATTCCCCAGCCAGCCCTACAGGGCTGGCTGGGGAAAGCAGGGAATTGTAGGACTTTTCTTTTTTGTCTAAACGTACATAGGATCGCACCCTTAGACAACTTTATAAATAAAAATGCTGCAGAATTACAATTAAAAATTCTTATGAAACCAAAGTCCATCTTATAAATTTATTATGATGATACTAGTCCAGCAGTGTGTGTATTAATCATTATTAATAAGGTCTTTCCCATTCACTCTGTGTGTGAATCTTCTGTCTTGAAATGTACAGGGGACTACCTGAGGGCCAAGATCAAGCAGTACACATTCTGCTTTGTAACGTTAAGCTGCCTGGTTCCCCATCATGGTGGCATTTGATTGCCATACCACTACTGGTGCTCTAGATGTCTACTTTAAAATGATCAATAACTGCATTGTCACCAGATTCTCAGGCTTTTTTCATTTCACATAAATATCAAGGCAGGTGTTGCCTTCCTGAAGGCACCCCACAGTATTTTCACATTGATGTAACTGTGATTTATGTACCAAAACCATTATTTTCCATGTAATTTGAAAATATGGTAATTGAGACTTTTTGTTAACATTTAAACAATTTTAAAAGCTTTTTACAGGAACATGCTGACCTTCCAATTTTCCAAAACTATAATTTGTCTAAAGTTCTCCACGAGTCTAGTATTTACAGTGCTGCTGGAAAACCATGTTCTGATTTAATCAGTTGGATATACATTAGCAGCAAAAATATGTGACTAATTTCATTTCCTGAAAAAGATTAAAATTGGTGGGGATACATCAAAAATTAAAAAAGAATATGTAAATACTGAACGTATTTATTAACGTAAGATGTTACCTTAATATTATAACATAGTTTTGTTCAGAAGTCCGTGTAGTGAAGTTGGGATTTCAGTCACTCACACCAGAAAATAATTTTCTGAAGTTCCCCCTTTTCGGTGAGTTTTAATCAATCTTGTTTTGCTGAGTGGAAGGTTTTAATATGTGCATAGTCTAGGATAAGATTCTGTATTTATTTGCCTGAAGGATAATCTTTATCTCTCATATAAACATAGTGTTTTGGGCTTTCTATCATTTGGGAATATACATTAATTCATTATTTCTTTTTATAGGAAGAAACAACTGAATGGTTAGCACCAGGTGAAGGATATACTCCTGAACCAATGGAATATCACCACCTCACAGAAATCAGTGCTAAACTCGAAGTAGTAATCTCTGATGGAGATTTGTCTGCAGTTCAGAGCTCCTGTTCAAAAGTACCCAAACAGATTTATCAGGTACAGTACAACTTGGGGTATGTTTTAGAGTACTCATAGTATATCTCCTAAAAGCAGATAAAGTATTTTTTTACAGGATTGGGATTTAACCCATTTTCCCCTGCTCTTCCCTTCTGCCCTGCCAGCAGGAAACCGGCAGGGCTTAGGACATGTGAGAGCGCTCCACCCTCAGAGTGCTCCGAATAAGCACTAGGGTTGCCCTGTAATAGATTCAATTAGGTGATTACTCCTGTTTTACAAGGAAGATAATTCCCTGTGAGGAGAGAGAGAGCCCCTATAAAGAAATGTGGTTAAGTAGTGCAAAATCTGGGATCTTCACCTTGTACTCTTAAAAGACTCAGGGTGGACTTAATAGTTACTACTTTTTACTTAGATTTCTTTCTCCCCTCTAGGCATTCAGAGGTGTCCAGATTCCATTAACAGAATAACCCCATCTCCTTGCTTTCCTTGAATTCTTCCCCCTGCCCCTCATTCCATCTGCTTATTTTTTCTGGGGCAGTCCAAGTAAATTGGACCTATTGCACTCCCAACTGAGAGTTTTGTTCAGATCTGATTCCTTTCCCAACTCCTATAGGCTCTAAACCAGTTCCTTCCCACTCACCAGCCTGCAACCCCCTCTTCTGCCACTTACCTATATGCCTTTATACCATGCTGCTATGGCTCTGGTGGGAGGCAGCTGTCTTCCTCCATTCTCCAGTACCTGACACTGCTATGGCAGTGAGCCAGGAGCATTGAGAAATTTAGTTTTCTTGGTCCTTTACATTTTCCAGGCATCTGGGTGCCTGAGTCATTGCTACATCAATGCCAGGAGAGGGGTGGGGAGCGGAGGTCTCCATTCTATTGCTGATACAGCAAGGTCCACAAGAGGGTGGAGGTATTCCATTGGGTGGGAGGGAGGAGATTAAAATCTGAGCCAGAGAAGAATGTGGGAGATGTAATGAGCCAGTGTAGTGTAGTGGTGAGAGTGACGGACTGGGAGCCGGGAGATCCGGGTTCTAGTCCCCACTTGGCCATGGAAGCTCACTGGGTGACTTTGGGCCAGTCACAGACTCTCAGCCCAACCTACCTCACAGGGTTGTTGTTGTGAGGATACAACGGTGAGGAGGAGGATAATGTAAGCCGCCTTGAGTTCCTTGCGAGAGGGAGAAAGGCGGGGTATAAATGCAATAAATAAATAAATAAATAAAAATAAAATGCTTGTCTTGTAGTTGCTGAGGTTTGTATTCCGTGCCAAGGAATTATGAAGCTTTGTGATGTTTCTACTCGGTTCCTTATATCAGCCCCAATGTGAGCACAACAGAACATTTATGTGTAGGTGGGGAAAAAAGAGTTAAATCTAGAGCAGATTAGTGCAATAAGCAAGTTTATTAATTAGAAAATCAGAACCATGTGGCACTGAAACATAAAAGAAAATAAGCTATTTCAGAAATCTGATCAAAACATTAACTTTTTTCATCCCAGGATAATAGGAAGTGACTAGGCACATACGTGCATTCTTACAGGATTCTAAGAGTTAAAAGTCCATTTTTAAGCTGATTCCAAGACAAAGGAGGCACAGATTAGTCTGAGCACCTGTGATCCAAGAATGAACAAACTAGAAACAGGAATATTACCCCATGGCTGCGTGCTTTCAATCTGAATATTCCAACTGAGTTAGTTTGAAATCTGGGTTCTAAAGTTTTGCCCTTTAACAGGAAAAGCTTCATGATTGGGAAAAGAATGCCCTCTCCCCCTAAGGCCTAGGAACTAAATCTTTACAAGAAGCCAGAGTTGAATTTGGAAATAGGGGAAGGTTATGTTAATAAGGCGTCTCCAGCCCCTATGCTAATGAAGGCTGCTGGTCTAATTGCAAGCCCTGAATCAGCCTGGCGAGGGGTTACTGCATACACCAGAGCTGGGTAACTTCTGCTATGTCACATGGTCAAACTGCATGTTACATTAATTGCATGCAAGCAGTTAACATGTTTATTTAAAAAAAAATATTAAATACCCACTGCAGATGGGTGGGGTGAGCAGGAGCAGGACAAAGGTTCATGGGGGAGGTGCAGGATGTTAAAGTTATCCAGTTATTTAGTAACAGTTAGCTCTATTGCTGGCTGACCCCTAGAATGGGGCATGGGTCTTTTTTTTTACTTTTTTGTTTAAATGGAATAATAGCTAATATGTCTCATTCATCACAAGGACATTTGTCATATCTGTTGTTTATATACATCTCTTCATTTCAAGGTGTTAATTCCATTCTTTCAAGGAAATTGATTTTGGTTTGACAATTAAAAATGTTACATATACAAATACATATAACATATAAAAGTGGAATATAAATACAGTAATTATGTTTTTATTGTGCTGGTTTTGTTTTCTTTGAGATGCCTTGAACGTTGTAATGGAAAGGTGAGATATACATATTCTTAACAAATAAGTATTGAAGATATAATCGTTCACATGCATAATACTGAGCGAGTGAGCTCAACCCAGACTCTTTCTGCCCCTCAATGCATGTACACCTCTTCAGTATGGCAGTACACCAGAACGCTGGAGCTCTGTGCACACCTCTCATGCCCACATCCAACCTTCCCTCTCTGCACAATGCAAGGTATTTTTGCTCTCCATGTAATGTTTTTATAAGATTATGATGGTGCTCTTTTTGTAATATAAGACAAACTATTTGGTGAAAACTATAAAGGTCAATTGGTTCTTAATAATACCGCTAAGGCAGTATAAAAGTGAACAAAAGGTTAATACGCACTTCTAGGGTGCTTGACTTTCACACACTGTCATCATTTGGCAGAAAAACAGCAGAACAATAATCAAAGGAAGTTTCCTCATATTATTCTAGTGGAATATGCCTGAAAGCAAGAGCCTAATTCTACTATGCTCCCAGGGAGCCTGTAGACCTCAAAGCTGTCACTGGTCCAGAACTGATTATTATCCTTCCTGGGCATTGAGCCAGTTCCGTTTTATGGGAAAATGCCTTCTTTTTGGGATAAGAGAGGAGACATTAGTTTAGAAGGCTAATTAAAAGAAAGCAGTTCAGAGTAGGCTTGGAATGTCAGAATAAGATGCGGAGGTCTTTGCAGGAATATGTGTTTTGGATTGTCAGAACCGCAATTTATCATAGCTCATGGGTAGAGTAATACATTCTAGCATTATGTACAACCAAGATGTATTTAAAACATTGCATAGTGAAATACACTGTGTATCATTAGTTACATGTATTATTTATTTATTTATTTAGCACATTTCTATGCCACCTTTCTCCCAAGGTGGTTTACAGTTTTTAAATACTGAAACAAGCAAATATTCCCCCCTCCAAACAAATATTCTCAGGATGATTGAAAGTCTCTTCAGGAGCACATGGCACACGCAGCCCTGGGCTTCTCCTCTTCTGCTTTCCCTCAGGGCACGCAGGCCTTAAGTAGCCCCAGGGAAGGGCAAGTGGCTGCCCTCTCAGGCTGTTGATGGTCCCTTTAGGAGCTGTTGGCAAGAGACATGGTTGTTGTTGTTGTTCAGTCGTTCAGTCGTGTCCGACTCTTTGTGACCCCATGGACCATAGCACGCCAGGCCTTCCTGTCCTGCGCTCTCTCCCGGAGCGTGCTCAAGTTCATATTCATTGCATCCGTGATGCTATCTAGCCATCTCATCCTCTGCCGTCCCCTTCTCCTTTTGCCTTCAGTCTTTCCCAGCATCAGGGTCTTTTCCAGGGAGTTTTCTCTTCGCATTAGGTGGCCAAAATATTGGAGCTTCAGCTTCATTATCTGTCCTTCCAATGAGCAGTCAGGGTTGATTTCCTTTAGGATGGACTGATTTGACCTCCTTGCAGTCCAGGGGACTCGTTAGAGTCTTCTCCAGCACCACAGTTCGAAAGCATCAATTCTTGGGCGCTCAGCCTTCCTTATAGTCCAGCTCTCACAGCCATACATTACTACTGGGAAAACCATAGCTTTGATTAGACGGACCTTTGTCGGCAAGGTGATGTCTCTGCTTCTTACTATGCTGTCTAGGTGTGCCATAGCTTTCCTCCCAAGGAGCAAGCGTCTTTTACTTTCATGGCTACAGTCACCGTCTGCGGTGATCTTGGAGCCCAAGAAAGTAAAATCTGTCACTGCTTCCATTTCTTCCCCTCACATTTCTGGTGGAAGAGCTAGGCTGCTTAGTATTAAACATTAACTGGCATGTCTTCTTACTGTTTCTAACACAAATAACTCCCTGTGGAGTGTGTGTGCCTAATACTTTTGCTGTTTACAAGAAGTGAATGGAAATGAGTTAACTCTGTGAGGAGAGAAAAATGTGTGTACCTGCCAAATGAGGATAACACCATGCATCTGAAGTGGACTGTAGTCCAGGGGTCCTCAACACGGCACCCACAAGGCGAGGCAGAAGCAATTGCCAAGCTATTTTCAGCAGGGTGGGTGTTGTGGTTCACTCCCTATCCAAACCAATGGAGATCGCTCCATCGGCTTGTATAGGGAGTGAACTTCCCCTGCTGAAAATCAGCTGGGGGGGGTGAGGTCCAGCCCCCATCAAGGAGCCTTGGGCAGCAGTGTCCTTGATGGGGGTGGGCCTCATCTAACTTGATTTGTTGTAATAGTATTTTGTTATATTTTGTACTAAGTACTTTAATCTTTTTATGCCGCTTTGTGGGCATTTAGCCCCAAAGCAGCATAAAATAAACTGTCTGTGATGGATCTCCGGCACTCATTGGCATGGATCATCCCCTTCCTCATAGGGAAAGTACCCAGTTGAGTCAGCAATGAGTGCTACCATCATGGGCCATCAACTACTCACCAGCCAGCCTGAGCTGGGAAAGACACACCAGCTGTGGATGGTTGAGGAGGGAGCGGTGGCAGACAAAAGGAGGCCAAACACTGAAAATGGAGTGAAGGAGGAAAGGCTGACAGGGCTATGGAGTGGGAAAGGTAGCTCGCAAGACCAGGTAAGCCAGACTAGTGCTAGAGAAGAGTGGGGAAGTCAGGGTGGGTCAGGTCCCAAAGAGGAGAGCCTGCAAGTAGGGTGGGAAAGATCCAGAGACCTCACCTGAATCCAGGGTTGACCGCAAAATCTGTCACAGATTCCCCTCATCCAGCCACTGCCCAGATATTATGAAGATCCAGACTTGGCTTTTCTCACTGAAGTGCCTCTCCAGCCCTTAGGCCTACCACCCACACCAGTTACTTGCCCTGAATAAGGGATTGTAATTCTGAGGTAGACTTATCTGCAACCAAGTAGAGGACATGGAGACCCAGAGCTAGCACTATTTGGACACCCAATTATTCCCAAGAGAAGCAAGAGGTGGAGGCCCTGGGAAAGGAGACAAGCCAAGAAATCAGCCAGTGGAAGTTGGTTCTCTCTGAGAGGCTTCCTCAAGAAGTAAGGTTGGAGCTGTCTTCTCTGAGAAGGGTATGACTTCTTGAAAACCTGTCTTTGAGCAGTGAAGTAACTGTCAGAGACTTAACAAAGCTTAAAGTAATTATATTTACATGTCTACCCCTTGATGAAATTAATGAAAGAGGGTGAATTCTCTGTGTGCCTCCAACACTAATACCTTGCACAGTGTCTTAATGTTGCAGTATGACATCGACAGGGATCAACCGAGAGTCTTTAGAACTCCACATAATGGGGAGGAGAGCAGGAAGAAGGTGGAAGGGAGGCTGAAGGGAAAAGTGGGTATTTGCTCATGTAGTAGTTTATGTCATTTGCATAGCCCTATTGTGAAGTTTCTAGCACTGATCACACAAAACTATTGTTACTGGACAACTTGTGAAACTTTGCTTCCTGCCAAACATTTATCAAGCCACAGAGAGAAATACTGTCTTATGAATAAGGGCCAGTTCATACATTCCAAAGTAACGGAACATAGAGCTGCTGTGGATATTGTTCCTGATATTGTTTCAACCGGAAAGCTACTAAGAAATATAAAAAATATATATTAAAGAAATGGAGAAAGAATTAGTACAAGTTACTCATACTCCTTTCTCCACTTCTGTGTAACTTCTAAACCAGACCCAAGGTGTCCTACTTTGAGGGTAAAAAAACCCCTGATCTTCTTTGAACAACCAGGGTTGCTTTCAGATATTCTTCTTAGTTTTCTCATATATTGGCATTTATTATTTTTATTTACAGTAAAACACTTAATGGCTTTGAGAAATTCAAAGCAAGTTCAGACAGCCAGAATTCTCTTTGGACAAATATCTTCATATACCATAGCACTGCAAAAATCTATTCCTTTCTCTCCATCCCCTTGACTAAAACTCTGGTAGTCTCTTACCTTGAGTAGCTAACATTCTCTCTGTCCTTCTTTTCTCATGTTTTGGTCTTCTCACTTCTGCCCAGCACTCTGTGCCCCTTATAATTTACCTCTCTTGTTATCTCAGTCATGTGATTTACCATCTCAGAACTGTAGTCTTCCTTTGCATCTAGTACAAACTACTTGTATTTCCCTTCAAAGCTCTCTGTATCCTTGTCCCACTCTTTCTGCCCGTATTTCCCAGATGTCTCCTGCTCCCTTGAACCATCTTGCCCAATTTCCTTTACTGTCTGTTTATGTCTGGAACTCCCTCCTCAAACAGCTATGTGATGCCACCTCTCTCTCTTTCACCTGAGAGAAATTCCCTTGAAATTCTTCCTCAAAACCCACCATTACTGTAAGTCTGTTCCCCATCTCCAACTGAATTAAAACTTAAGTATGTGTTTGCTTACACTCCTCGTTTGTTACCCGTGCCCCTCTGTTTCCACACTTCCTTTGCATTGCCTTCTTCATTGTCAAAATTCAGACTGTAAGCTCCTTGGCAGAGACCTGTCTCTTTCGGTTACTTTATCAAGCATAATTTTTTGTGATGATACTAAAAATAATAATTAACTAAATTATGTTTTGTTTACTAATGTATGTTATAATAGTGTGGAACAAGTGGGACCTGCATCAAAATGTTGCAGTGTATCGTCACCCCTTAACAGGAGTTCTTCTGTTTAGGGTGCCAACCAGCCAGCCATGCCTTTCTTAAGCCAGGATACCATAAGCCAGGAGTAGATAACATGGTATTCTCCAGATATTTTAGACTACAAGTCCAATAGTCCTTGACCATTTGGCCATGCTGTCTTTGGATGATGGGTTTTCTAGTCCAAAACATGTGGAGGGCACCATTTTGGCAGTTTCTACTATAAGCTGTTAGGGGCTGAAACAGACTAATTCACTCATTTTTCTTTTCAAGCTGACACTCAACATTCCATGCACCTGATGATCACTGAGAATGCAATGTTGTCACTGGGCTTTTTTCTGTGGGGTGGTTAGCACCCTCTTGGTTGATGAGTGGGTGTGTGTGTTAAACTTTTTTTTTTTTTGTACTTCTGCAAAACCCAGGGTCTCCCCGAACATGCCGATACCTCCCTCTAGCTATCCGTCAGGCAACAGCAATGCATTGGTAGCTGTCTCAGACCTGAGTTGCAAAATCTATAAGACTCATAATAGAGCCATGTTGCTCCAAGTGACTTCCATCAAATCTAGGTCATCATATTGGCTGTCTCCCCACAAAGGTGAATAATCTGAAATAGTTGTCATTTTTAAATCATCTGTTTTCATTTCCACTTAGCCAAAATGAACTTATTTATTCTCATGTTGTGTGCTCCAAATATCCAGTATTGTCTGCCAAGGGCTGTGTTTAATGATAATTTCAAAGCAATTCCCAAAATAATACTTCATCATGTGTAAAAATGTAATTATCAGCAGCTTAGAGATTTGGTTTCTACCACTTGTTACTACATTTGAAGAATATAGGAATTCTAGATTTGTGTGTCTTTAATCCTTAACAATTGGCTTTGCATTATTATATAGGGGGAGCTCAGTTTGGCTGTTACAGGAAAGTTGGATCCAGAATTCTTTTCCATGATTTATATTATTTTTGACTTGGGAAAAGTCTCTAATCAAAACCTTTCTTTCTGAAGCCTTTTTATGCCAGTTTTAATTAAATCATTATAGCTATGCCTGTGACTTCATTTGGTTTATTTATTTTATTTTGTTTGTATTCCTTAAATATTAGTTTTGTTGAACAGAGCATATTTTTAAAGGAAAAAAATGGGAAAGGGTATGATGCACAATAAGATCATGAGCTTAGGAGTCTTGTTTGTATGCTAAAGCAGTGTCCTATCCTGAACTGTTGGCAATGCAGGTGCATGATACCCAGGAGGGCCAGCATTGCTGTGGGTGGAGGGATCATCTGTGATGCAGAATCCCCTTTTATGAAAGTAGTTACTCATGAATTGCCCCCATGGAAAGTACGCTAGTGTCAGGAGGTGAAGGTAGGGGTCCAGGAAGGAGGTTAATGTAGCTAATTCCTTTTAATAATTCTCCATAACTCTGATGCATTAAGCACATGTACAAGCTTTTTTTCTGACAGATTACTGTTTCCCAAGCAGGAGTAGCAGCAGGGGTGGCAATGTCTGTGCACTGTCCTTCCAGGATTACTACTACTATTAGTACAACATCAACAGTCAATCAAGGATGTCCTTGCAACACTTAGGCAGGGACTCAGGTTTTGGTCTAGCTTAAGGCCTGCTTGCCATGAGCATTGCAAGTGGAGGATTGCATTGACAATGTGAGGCAGGGGTCCCCAACCATTTTGGGTCAGTGGGCACATTTGGAATGTTGAGAGTGTCTTGGGCACTCTCACAAAATGCCTACCAAAATGGCTGCTATGTTGGGTATGGTTGGTCACAAAACATTCATTTTCTGGAAGGCAAACTAGTCAGACTAAAATAAATGTGATTTCCTCAAGAACTTAGTACAAGGTGTGGGGTCTGAGCTCGAAAACACTCTATTGAGCTCACAGTTTTCTGCTCCAACAAAACCACTCTTTTGAACCCAATAAATATAGTGCTGGAGAACAGCAGCTAGCTTTGTAGTGTGGCAGTTTTTCAGTTCTTAAAAAAGTTAATTAAATAAATCTTAAGAAATAAAATACAAATTAGCTGGTGCCAGGAGCTGGTGGGTGCCAAGAGAGATGTCTGTGGGCACATTGGTGTTGGAGACCCCACATTTAAGATGTAGCTGTGTTACTATACACTCCTGTATTAACTTCTTCTACTCAACAAAGTTCACACACCATGTAGGCAGTAAAAGAGAGATAGAAATTCTCATGACCTGCCCTTACAGGACGTCCCTGTAGTTCATGGCAATTTTATTTACTTTCTGGTGTCTCTGCATGTTAGTATTTGGGTGTAGGCTGTTAGTTTCCAAACATTATCTATACAATAGTCTTCCTATTCATCACTGGACTAACTTAACAGCAGATGTGTTAACCACATACTCTAGAGCATTCAGTTATTTACAGTTAACAGAAAATTTTGAAGTCAATTTCTAAAAGGTCTTTCTAGATTAGTCCACCTTGCCTCAGTGATTAACATGAAACCATCATATGTCATCCCAAATTATTTCAGTAATGGGTATTCTAACTTTATGTTTTGATACACATAGAACCATAATTTTAATTATTCCAATATTTCTGTGCTGTCTTTCAGGGCAAGCCCTCCCAAGGTGGCTCACATAAAACAGTAAAGAAATAAAATAATTCATTAAAATATGTATCAAACTATTAAACAACATCAAAACTAAATGCACCAGCAGCTTAAAACAATATAAAGCCTAGCACAGCACTTTAATGGGAAGCACCTTGAAATATCAAAATGTTAAGGTTCACTTAAAAGTTACTAAAGATGAACCATATGTGTACCTCCCTAGGGAGGACATACCACAGTTTTGGGGCCACAATCGAAAGGGCCCTGTCTCTAGTGCCCACCAATCTAATAGATCTAATATTTAGCAGTGTAAAAGAATGCATGTGTTTTCACAGTACAATGGGCATACATTGTTTGGGGGTTTGTCTTAAAATGTGACCAAAGAACTGATGATTTGCTTTTCAAGACGCATATATAATGTGAAACTTGTCCTTCAGTTTACAGAGAATGGTTGCATCAGGAAATGTTCCTGATTGTGTTGTGGTTTTATCTACTTAAGGTTTTTTCCACTTTTCTTTTCAGTAACAGCATTAAAATATCCTGCATGTGTAATTAAATAATGTCTTCAAATGTCATCATGCTGGATTTGACCTGATGCAGTTGAACGAAACTTTCTGGAATGACATTTTGCTTTCAGAGGCTTATATTACTAGCAGTATCACAAGACTTCCATTACAGTAGTAGAAATCAACAAATTGATTAAAAGGAATGGTTTAAAACAGAAAAAGGGGCCACACAGAGCTAATGCTATCTCTGTACAGCCAGACTTCTGTTTGTAAGCCGGAGCATTTTCATATGATAAAAAGGGTACAGCAGGGGAGGGGGAATTGGCCCCTCCTTATTCCACTGATGGAAACTGTACGTCAGTGGGATCCTTATTGGATTCGCTCAGTAAAGGTGAAAATGTTCAACCACCAAAAGAAAATTCTGGACTGTGAACAATAAAGGGTAATAAACGTGCATATGTGTGTATTCTAGAATATGTGTATTCTAGAATCAACTTGAATTTTTTTAACCTTCATGGCTGCAGGGAAAACCTTGAAGATCTGTAGGCTTTACACTGTCTTGTTCCTTTGTCCTCCCCCTTCGCAATCAACACACTCCGGGATACCAGGCTTCAGGCTCACTACTTTATTAGTTAACGATCAGGTTCCTTACAAATGCAAATTCTAGGGAACTCTCAGGCTACAAAGGAAACAGCTACTCCACACAATTACAAATATCAATAGAGGAGCTGAAGTGGAAGTTAGAGAAGTTGCCAGAAGTTTGAACAAGAACTTCTCCCTCTTATATAGGCTATCATGCATAGCCAGCCTGGTAGAGCATCTGAGCTCCGCCTCTAACTTTTCCTGCTTCGCTCTGTGACGGACCCTACCATCCTTCAAGTCACGCCCCTCATTCTCCTCCTCCCCCAAAACCTAGGTTCTCATGGAGGAGGAAAGGGGCCCCCTTCAGGCTGAACCTTCTGTGCACCGAGGCCTTGGGAAGAAGTCCTTGCTATATCTGAGCTCACTAGGGAGGGAGTTTCCCCCTGTTCTGGCTGTTCCCATTCTGAATCTGAGTTGCTAGATATCTCCACACACTCAGATTCATTCCTGACGTACACATGCTACTATTCCATCGGCTATAATTCTCATATCTTATGAAAGCAGTGGAATTGGGAGGAGTGGGTCTACTCTCTGTTGTGTCCATACCTACAGCTCTGTTCCTTTTATGTACAGCTACAATGTTTAGTCAATCAGTCAAATCGATCAATTGATTAAAAACCTTTTAATCAACTAAAAAAATGAATTGTTTTTAATACAAATACTTGTGCAAACTGCAGATGATCTGCCACATTAAAAGAGATTCTCTTTTGTGTGAGATAGCAGTGGCAAGGCCACTTCTAAGATAATGCCTCTTCTAAGATGTTGCAGGTTGCTACATATGCATGAATCATCTTAAAATAAAGAAAATGTACATTTTTTCTTTAGAATGATTTTACTCATATGCAAGTTTATATAGATTTAATTATCAATTAATTGATTAAAACCCATGCAATTTATCGACCATGTTTTCTTTAGTCAGGTGATGACCCAACATTTATGCCCATAATGTGTCTGTCCTCTGCTCTATCTTCTTTTCCATCACAATAGTATATGCCTAAAAATCCCCAGTGTTGCAAACAGACTTATGATGCAATTCCTAGGCACACTTATAAGGGATAAAGCTTTACTGATTCTAATAGGATTTACTTCTGACTGGGCATATGTCATGCTGTGAACCTGTTTAGAGACAGTTTTTTCATTGGTGTACTTATGAGGTCAAAGTTGCAGAATTTGGCTTGGATCCAAAGGGTGAACAGAAAGGCACTTCTGCTTGTTGAATGAGGTCTGTCATTTCTGCTGACTCGCCCTCCATCTTTAGTCTCCATGCCATATCCCACACCATTCCCGAGGGTCCTCCAGTCAGCTTTCTGGGAATGTAGTGACTGTGCATGTGGAGTTCTATTCTGTGAACAAAACACAGCTCACAGTTCTTAGGATCCAGGCCTTCAAATGTATTTATTTTTAGCACATGACATACACAGATCCGGTTAATTTGATAAGCAACCTTTTGTTTTGACAAAAGAGTGGGTGATTCCCTAGATGCTTGTGGAAAGCATTGATCTCGCTGGCATATCTGTAGACAGAAGCTTTAGTTATGCTGCAAAAAAAACCTTACCAGCACCTTCTATTCTGTTGCTTATTAAACTTAGTTACTTTTAATTACAGTGGATGCTTTGGCTTTACGCTCACAGTATTTGGAGGAAAAAGTATGCTTTATGTCATAAATATGTGGCTTTAATTAAAATTTGGATGGTTTAATTTTGGCAAATTTTGAAAAGCCATCCCCATTTCTTATTATGTGTAGCCAGACGTAACCTTTGATCATTCATTTTTGTCAAATATTAACTCAGTTGCTTTAGGCTCAGGATGTAAATGATGTCATAGCAGCAAGTGAGAAGGGTGGAAAGTAAGCTGGACTTCGCTAAACTTTCATTCCAGTGATGAATAATACCATTCTTTGTCCCTTGTTCCCTTTTCTAATCCTGATAATCAAACATAAAAATAAGTTAATTTTCTCATGCTTTATATTTAAATTTAAAATAGTGGATGTTTGCATGCAGCATGTGGTACAGATGCTGTTAAATGCCAAGAAGGTTATATAGAAGTTCAAACCCCATTGTTAAAAGTAAACCTTTGCCTAGTGTATTGAATACTAGTCTACAAAATTGATTAGCAGTCTGTTAAAATCTGTTATTTTTTTCATGAGTCATTTTCTTACAATTCTTCCAGATGCCTGTGGCAAGTCTACAGACAGCTTTACTTGTCACAAAATTTTTACTTGGAGGACAATTCCACATAAGAATTTAAGCTGTTACACAGAGATCATAACATGCAATAATATTACTATATGTACACATACCATGGGAAGCCATATTTATGGAATAATTCCCTCATTGAAGTGCTTTCCATCAAGGAAATTCATTACTTCTGAAACAGTTTTAACAGAGACGATAAAATGACAAGTGGCCCATCACTATGTGTGGATGGGGTGACGACCCTCCTGCCTTTCTGGCCAGGCCTCAGCGAAACAGACAGACACACGTACACCCAGCAAATTATTTGTTTTTTGACCCCAGCTGCTCTTTGCCACTCACCTTAGCCGGTTGTTGCTGGATTGGGCCTGAGGATTGTGCATGAGTAGGTGGGTATGCATACACAAAACATTCCCTTTTACTTACATTCAGGAGAGGGAGTAGGCATGAGATCTGTGAGGACCACCCTGCCTGCCTCTTATATATGGACATGATAGGGTCTTCTGCGCTGGAGTTCCAGTGTTTACTTGGAGAACAGGGGATCCATGTAAGACACACATGGCCAGTGGCTGTTGCTTGGAAAAAAATCAACTCTGCCTATGCAGAGGATCATAATTGCCCTTTCCTCTTTTTTTTCCACTTCCTCCTCGATGAGCGATCAGACCAGAGCATGTCAGTGTGTGCAATGTAGATAATCATACTTTTCCTAACATTTTGTCCACTACTGATTAGCGCCAAAGCAGAAAGAGAAAGTGTAAGGAGTCTGCGTGTGTGTGTGAGAGCTTTGCTTCATTATGATGTTGAAGTTACTTCCCTTATTTATTCCTGTGCAATGGGGGTTGTGGCTGGAGCAGAAGAATATGTGTCCAAAGAAGTGCCTTTCTGCTTTTCAGGCGTGATCTCAAAGTTAATTTCTACACAAGTTGTGCCCTCTAATCTGGGAATGCAGACCACCAGCCATATATGATTACCTACTATGAGTCAAATAAACTGTCTGTTTCTGCCTGGTTTTGGTGTCTGTTGGACTGCAAAAATAGGGATTGGAGGAGCACCTGGCAGGTCAAAATTTATTTCATTGTTCTGTTTGATGGGTGAGAAGTTTACAGATCTGAGTGTAAGTATTGTGTAATAGGAATGGGAGTGTTTCTCATGTTCTGTAATATTACATCTGCTATAATTCTATTGTACTCATACTATAACTCCACGGCTGGCCAGAGTTCTAAAGGAATTTTCTCAGAGGTCAGATTTGTCTTATAATTAGGAAAAAAATCCTACATAGCACAACTACTTTGTCTGAACCAAGCTGGATATGTTTTACTAAGCATATTATTTAGCCCAATAGTCACAACTGGTATTTTCTTTTCATGGTATCCTATAATCTGTCCAATGCAAACTAATCCGTATGGAACATTTGGTACCCGGGGGGAGGGGGGCTACTTCAGTGGAAAGGGATTGGTCAAGATGGTTTCCCATTCTTTTTCCACGATTCAACAATTCCATTATTATTTGCTTTTGTTAGGATTCTTTGGCTTATGCAAATAGAAAGCTGGAAACAATTCCAGGTGAAAAGGTCTTAAGAGACACTAAAGAAGAACGTGATCAGCAAAACAGGCTTAAAGAAATTGACCAGCAGCTGAAAAATCTGAAGGGAACTGTAAGTCTTCTAAAGCTTGCTTTAAATCAGCGATAGTATATACCAAAAATAAGAAATGCCTGCATGTATTAATTAGAATTGAAAAGGTTTGGGATTTTTTGCTTTTGTTTTTTGATCTTAGTAATACTCTGTGTTACAGTAGAAAAAAATACCGTGATGCTTCTAAATTAGGATAGCTGTATGAGGATAAAGTACTTTCCAACTGCTTATGTACATTTGTAGGGTTCCACATAACTTACATTATGTTAATACAGAATGAATACAAGTTAGATTATATCACTTCATGAAATCTATGAAATCTTGTTAAAGCACAAGTTTGTGCAATGAGTGCCATTACTTATGTAGCTAAAATAGTATTACCCACAGGAGGTACCAGCAGAATCCTGAGGATGCTAATAATATATTTAAAAGTCAATAAGGGCCAATAGGAGTGGCGGTAGGGGACAAAAAAGGGCTAAAAAGCCCTCCAAAAATTGAAAGACTGTGTATATGTGTGCTCAACCATTTTCTGCCTTGCCAGTTGGACCAGGGGGCAGTGGGAAGGACTGTGCTCAACCATTCTTTTCCCTGACAGTTGGAAGGGGAGAGAAGGGGCAGTCATCTCTTTTTACCTAAGAATGCCTTGGGATTGATGCTACATTATCATGTTGCATCATTCCCATGAACATTCTGGTACAGGAAAAGTGGCAGAGAGGCTTACCATAGCTATGGGCAATGGTGAGGCTTTAAAGTGAAAAAAAAAGAAGAGAAACAACCCTTGGCCACCTCATCTAATTTAGGGGAAATCAGTCTCCTCTGAGTGTGTTTGTGATAGTCTCCACTGAAAGCAACCAAAACCCCCTCCCCCACTTTCATGGGGGATGAATGGTCCTATGAAATTTTCCCTCAGCTTTAAATAACACCCGCCATAACAATTGTACAAGCCATATCTCTCCCCTATAATGTCCCTCAGCCCACCTATAGCTCACCTGCCTGACCAAGATTTGAAAGAGGTGGGGCAAAGAAGGGGGGCAGCAGCAGCAACAGTAGGCTGAGGCAGGACGTTTGGGTTGGTTTAGGCCTTCCCTTGGACTTGAGACTAGCTGAAGCGTTCAGAAGGGGAATGTGGAAAGCCATAGCTTGGTTATTCAGGGAGGCAAGAAAGTGGAGACAAATGAAGAGGGGTGCTGTGAGGAAGGAGGCTGGGTTTTCCCCCCCGTATTGAGCTCCAAATCTAGATTTTCATTTTGTCTGCCATTGGAAGCAATGAGGGGCAAAAACAAGGGCAGTGACCTGATCTTTGGCAATGATCTTCGGCAATGATCTTCATTCCTAAAGATGTGCATATCTTTGACAATGTGGTCATGCTCCCCAACATTCCACTGGGAATGCTTGTTCATTTGCCATCTGCTGTTGGCCTTTTAAAAGTAGGAGAGGAGAAAACGTAGTGGCTACTCCCTTAGGGAAAATGTTTTGCGAAGTGCTTATAGCCTTTGATCTAGATATTAGGCAGACTTTCCTTCTCCCCTCCCTAGATTGTTTTTAACAATGGTGTAACAGTACATCTGCGTTACATACTTCAATTACACATTTCTTGAAGCGCTAAGACAGCAAAGAAAACAAACCAATGAATATTTTCCTACATATAATCAATTAACAGCTGTTGTTTGCCATCTCTGGTTTCCTTTGTTCTCCAGGCTTCTTTTAGTTTTCTTCAAATAATTTCAGACAAATTACCTTTAATATTCATAGTAAACTCTTTGAGCCAGGCATGCCCCTTTTCCACCACTACCACACCCACTTGCCTTATGCCCAACCTTGCCATTCTCTGGAGCCTGCCCTGCATGGCAAACACAGGTTTTGAACAGCTGTCAACCAGCCATTTTTCCTTGAATGGGTTGCCAGAATGTGATCTGTGCTTTCCCCATGTCTCTTGGCTTCTTCCTGACCTTGGGTGACCTTCCAGGAAGCATCCTGCCTTTCCAGAGTGCTTTGTCTTTTCTGGAGCTTTTTGTTACTCTCCTGAGCTGAATTGGGACTCTTTGTTAATCTCCTGAGCTCCAGTGCAGCTTCGCTTGTCTCACTTGGTTACAGTTAAAATTTCTTCCACTTGGTCATGACTAAACCTCAGTAAATATTCAATGTGCAAAGAATCAACAAAAGACTAATTTAACAGGGGCAGGAGCTACTTTGTTGCTCCTGAGTAGAAATGATTTTTATACTTTGTCATTAATTTTGGATGCATAGGCTGAATTGTGGGTTACTTCTATATGGGGAGGGGGGAATATGCTGTGCTTTTCTGAGTGGGAAATGTGAGTTTTATTTTTGGCTTGATTTCTTTGGATGGTATCTGAAACTTACCTCTGGGTAGACATGTATTATATTCTGCAGTGCTTTTTCACAGCAGACACTATCTTGATTCTACTTAAAATTGGCAAGCATCCCATTTCCCCCCCCCTTTGTCTTTAAGCCCACCCATCACTGGAATGCACCCCCCCCTCCCCGAGAGTTTCCCTAGATTTGAATTTGGCCCTTGGGCTGAAACAGGTTCTCCACTCTTGGCCTAGAAAAATTCCTGTGAAGGCTTACACCTGGGAAATGTGTCAGAACTGAAAATACATGTGGATTTTACACAAAATCTCTATGATCCTATGCAAAGAATCACTTAGGAAGGGTGAATTTGGGAATGAAGCACATTGAAGTAAACATTATGGGAACTTCTTTCAAATGCTTCTTGTTAATAGTTCCACATTCACGCATCTGATCAAACAGGCTGCAAGCTATGAAATCATGTTTTAATAAAAGTCTCATAACACGCGGCTTAGCTTTGCAAGAACAAAGACTAATGTGGCTCTTCACCAATATTTTATGCATAAGTCACTGTTTTTGTAAATAGAGTGACATAGATAAAATAGTGTGTGTCAGTCTCATAGCTTAAGTTGAACAAGTCAGACAAGCTGCTAAACAAAATAAGTGCAGGCTATGTCATCTCTTTCTGTCACTGACCTTTGCCCCCTTTCCCCCCCTTAGTCACTGACCCTTGCTATTTATGGGAATACAAGCCTGGGCAGGGATCCACCATTTGGTGGCTTAGTCTGCAATAAGCAGTGACTGGACTTTGGAATGCAGTGGGCTGTTGATTCATTAAAATATAATGAATGTTAACAGGTCAGTTCTGAGGTCTGATCAGTACGAAACAGTTTCTTGGACTATGCTGTGGTGTAAAACCCCTCCTGCATATCAGACATTTTTCCTGACTTCAGAGGACACCCACAAAACCTTTTAGAGATAAAAACTATTCTTTACTTGTTGTTGTTGTTGTTGTTGTTCAGTCGTTCAGTCGTGTCCGACTCTTCGTGACCCCATGGACCATAGCACGCCAGGCCTTCCTGTCCTGCGCTCTCTCCCGGAGCGTGCTCAAGTTCATATTCATTGCATCCGTGATGCTATCTAGCCATCTCATCCTCTGCCGTCCCCTTCTCCTTTTGCCTTCAGTCTTTCCCAGCATCAGGGTCTTTTCCAGGGAGTTTTCTCTTCGCATTAGGTGGCCAAAATATTGGAGCTTCAGCTTCATTATCTGTCGTTCCAATGAGCAGTCAGGGTTGATTTCCTTTAGGATGGACTGATTTGACCTCCTTGCAGTCCAGGGGACTCGTAAGAGTCTTCTCCAGCACCACAGTTCGAAAGCATCAATTCTTCGGCGCTCAGCCTTCCTTATAGTCCAGCTCTCACAGCCATACATTACTACTGGGAAAACCATAGCTTTGATTAGACGGACCTTTGTCGGCAAGGTGATGTCTCTGCTTCTTACTATGCTGTCTAGGTTGGCCATAGCTTTCCTCCCAAGGAGCAAGCGTCTTTTAATTTCATGGCTACAGTCACTGTCTGCGGTGATCTTGGAGCCCAAGAAAGTAAAATCTGTCACTGCTTCCATTTCTTCCCCTTCTATATGCCAAGAAGTGATAGGGCCAGATGACATGATCTTAGTTTTTTTAATGTTGAGTTTCAAACCAGCTTTTGCACTTTCCTCTTTCACCCTCAACAAGAGGCTCTTGAGATCCTCTTCGCTTTCTGCCATTAGGGTGGTATCGTCTGCATATCGGAGGTTGTTGATAATTCTCCCGGCAATCTTAATTCCGACCTCTGATTCATCCAACCCGGCATTTCTCATGATGTACTCTGCATATAAGTTAAATAAGCAGGGTGACAATATGCAGCCTTGTCGTACTCCTTTCCCAATTTTGAACCAATCGGTTGTTCCATCTCTGGTTCTTACTGTTGCTTCTTGACCCTCGTACAGGTTTCTCAGGAGACAGGTAAGGTGGTCTGGTACTCCCATCACTTTAAGAATTTGCCACAGTTTGTTGTGATCCACACAATCAAAGGCTTTAGCGTAGTCAATGAAGCAGAAATAGACGTTTTTCTGGAATTCTCTTGCTTTCTCCATGATGCAGCGAATGTTGGCGATTTGATCTCGAGTTCCTCTGCCTCTTCTAAACCCAGCTTGTACTTCCGGTAGTTCTCGGTTCGCATACTGCTGAAGCCTAGCTTGTAGGATTTTGAGCATCACCTTGCTGGCATGTGAAATGAGCGCAATGGTGCGGTAGTTTGAACACTCTTTGGCGTTGCCCTTCTTTGGAATTGGAATGTAAACTGACCTTTTCCAGTCTTGTGGCCACTGTTGAGTGTTCCAGATTTGTTGGCATATTGAATGCAGCACTTTAACAGCATCATCTTTTAGGATTTTAAATAGCTCGGCTGGAATACTGTCATCTCCGCTAGCTTTGTTGTTACTAATGCTTCCTAAGGCCCACTTGACTTCACTCTCTAGGATGTCTGGCTCAAGTTCAGTGACCGCACTATCATGGCATTCAGGGGCATTCAGATCTTTCCTGTATAGTTCTTCTGTGTATTCTTGCCACCTCTTCTTAATCTCATCTGCTTCTGTTAGGTCCCTTCCTTCTTTGTCCTTTATCATGCCCGTCTTTGCACAAAACGTTCCCTTGAGATCTCCAATTTTCTTGAAGAGATCTCTAGTCTTTCCCATTCTGTTGTTTTCCTCGATTTCTTTGCATTGTTCATTTAAGAAGGTCTTCTTGTCTCTCCTTGCTATTCTCTGGAACTCTGCATTCAGTTGGGTATATCTTCCCCTTTCTCCCTTGCTTTTTGCTTCCCTTCTTTCGTGAGCTACTTGTAAAGCCTCATCAGACAGCCACTTGGCTTTCTTGCATTTCTTTTTCTTTGGGACGGATTTCGTTGCTCCCTCCTGAACAATGTTACGGACCTCCGTCCATAGTTCCTCAGGCACTCTGTCTATCAGGTCTAATCCCTGAAATCTATTCCTCACCTCCACTGTATATTCATCAGGGATATGATTTAGGTCATACCTGAACGGTTTAGTGGTTTTCCCTACGTTCTTCAATTTAAGCCGAAATTTTGCAAGAAGCAGCTCATGATCTGAGCCACAGTCAGCTCCAGGTCTTGTTTTTACTGACTGTATGGAGCTTCTCCATCTTTGGCTGCAAAGGACATAATCAATCTGATTTCGATATTGACCATCTCGTGACGTCCATGTGTAGAGTCGCCTCTTGTGCTGTTGGAAAAGAGTGTTTGCTATGATCAGCATGTTCTCTTGGCAAAACTCTATTAGCTTTTGTCCTGCTTCATTTTGTACACCAAGGCCATGCCTGCCTGTTATCCTGTTGATTTCTTGACTTCCTACTTTAGCATTCCAATCCCCTATGATGAAGAGGACATCTTTTTTTGGTGTTAGTTCTAGAAGGTGTTGTAGGTCTTCATAGAACCGATCAACCTCAGCTTCTTCGGCCTCAGTGGTTGGGGCATAGACTTGAATTACTGTGATGTTGAATGGTTTGCCTTGGATTCGTACTGAGATCATTCTATCATTTTTAAGATTGTACCCCAGTACTGCTTTTCCCACCCTTTTGTTGACTATGAGTGCTACTTCATTTCTTCTAAGGGATTCTTGCCCACAATAGTAGATATGATGGTCACCTGAATTAAATTCGCCCATGCCTGTCCATTTTAGTTCGCTGATTCCCAAGATGCCAATGTTCAATCTTGCCATCTCATGTTTGACCACCTCCAGCTTACCTTGATTCATTGATCTGACATTCCAGGTTCCTAAACAATATTGTTCTTTACAGCATCGGATTTTCTTTTCACCGCCAGACACATCCACAGCTGAGTGTCCTTTCGGGTTTGGCCCAGCCGCTTCACTCTTTCTGGCGCTACTTGGAAATACCCTCTGCTCTTCCCCAGTAGCATATTGGACACCTTCCGACCTGAGGGGCTCATCTTCCGGCGTCATCTCTTTTAGCCTTGTGATACGTTCCATGGGGTTTTCTTGGCAAGAATACTGGAGTGGGTTGCCATTTCCTTCTCCAGTGGACCACATTTTGTCAGAACCCTCTGCCATGACCTGTCCGTCTTGGGTGGCCCTGCACGGCATAGCTTATGGCTTCACTGAGTTACGCAAGCCCCTTCGCCACTGGTAAATGAGTAAGCCACCTGTACCATTGCATAACTGATAGCCAGGTTGACATTTCTTTGTATTGTGAGAAGTGTTGCTCAAGCTTCTGAAAAAGATGAGTAAGGCGTTGAGACAGATTGCAGTGCAGGTGAGGAATTGCAGTATCCATCTGGTGGAAAATCATTCACTACCTGTGTGATTCAAGTGTATACCCACCAACATTGCACTGATGAAAATAGAGACAGGCTTGTAATATCACTGTTCTCATACTATCACTGTCTGATGTTATGCACGCATGCATGCATGCACACACACAAAAAAACATATTAGCCCCATACGCATTTCTGAAGGCTTTATTCAATCCACTATATGCTGTATTCATTTACTCTGCAATAGACTTCCATGCTGTTTTTTACTTGTTAAAGTTGCCTGTTCTTTGTATTAAAAATGTGTTAGAAAAGCATAATTGTTCTATAATATGCTCCAATACTACTAAGTAGTTCTCAGTATTCTATAAAACTGGAAACTACTTAACAGAATTAAAACACATTTTATGTACCTATTAGCTCGGTTTTCTTTTTGTTCTATTGCTTCATATTGTGTGTGTGTGTGTGTGTGTGTGTGTGTCCCATGCTTTTTTCAAACTGATCCTCCCTTGTGTGTGAAGTAGCACTACATTGGGGGTGCAGAACCTCTTTCAGCCAGAGGGCTGAATTCCATTTTAGAGAAGCTCTCGGAGCTTACATTACAGTAATGGGCAGAGCCAAAGGCAAAGCGGGGTGGGGGGGGGGGGGATATAAAAAAGACCAGCATATTGTAGCTTAAAGCTCTTACTGCTAGTAATTAAGACTTAGGAGAGGCATTTTAGCCTTTTAGAATGGAGAAAATACTGCACAAAAGCCAGGAAGTTACCAACCGATCAGTGGCAAGGGAAAGTGGGTGGGGCATTCTGGGGAACCCTGGAGGGGTGGATTTGGCCTCTGGGCCTGAGGTTCTGCAGCCTTGCACCACATGATTAATGTTCACGTACGTGCATTTACATGGGGAACATGTAAGAGACAAGGTGCATCCACTATCCACTCAGATACAGAACTTCTAGAGACGGTGGAGAGGGAGGTTTAACTCTGAAGAATGACAGCCCAAGCAATTCACACTAACAGAATCCTTCTGACAAGGCAAAAATGGGAACAAAATAGGGATAGAGATACACCATGGTCAGATGCCAGTAAACAGTGACTCTCCCTAGTTGGAACATGTGGAAATGCAGGATATGGTGGCAGTTTCCATTAACTAGATAGAAAGGGTGAGTTGGTGGATCAGTGAGATTTTGTATCTCTGAAGGCAAAGTTTGAACAGCATTTGTTTACCTTATAAATCCTCCAACCACTTGCTTCCATAGAGCTCCACTGACATACAGTACAGTCCTATTCATGTTTACTCAGAATTAAGTCTCACAGTAGAGCAATCCTGTGGGGGGTGGGGTGGAGGAAAAAGTCACCATTTCCTACACCCTGCTGGGCTCACGCTGGTTAGGGCAGAAGGGCTTTTTATCTTTTTTAAAAAAGCTTTTTTCACAGTGGTTTGTCTCTCCCCACCCCCCTCACATTGGTTTCAATCAGCACAGCATCCTTGGTTCCAATGGGAGGGAAAATCCTACCCCCTGTTCTGGAGAGGGTGGGTGTCTGGGGAATGAGAGGGCCTCAAGGGGACTTGGATTTAGCAGACATAAAGCTTCCCCTGACCCATCCTTGACACACCCCTAAAACACCTTACCACTGGCAGAACAGCCACAGCAGCGGAGCTTTCCTCCACCAGTTAGGGGAACAGACCTCCCTCTCCACAGGAGCTTTCTGCTGCTGTCCATAGAAGAAGAGGTCTGCAGTATCTTATGGCCCCTGGGCTGCTCTCCCAAGGACTACAGGATCACACTGTTAATGGACTAAGCTTGAATAGGCTATTTGGAGACTGTAAAATTACTTGTTTGCAATACATATTCAAAGCTTGTTATCTTCATTTTGATCGATCAGTTTGTTTATTTGTATATAGTCTTTCCACAAGAAAATTGCACTGAAGATGGCTTACATTGTAAGCCTTATAACAAACAAAATAACAGTAGAACAGCGATATATAACATGTACATCATGAATTTAAAAATTACTAGCAATAAAAGCAAAATAAAACAGGATATCAAAACATTTCAATACAATATTGAGTGTTTCATAAATACCCTATTCATTCATTCATTCATTTATTCATTCTTTCATTTAATTTCTATACTGCCCAATAGCTGAAGCTCTCTTCAAATAGCTATCCATTTAATGAATACAGTATAACTTGTCAAATCATCACAGCATCCTTAATTAAACATATTAACAAATTCTTTACATTCCCATTACCCTGGGTACAACAAAATCAATTTTAGTCAAGTTTTTTATGTACCCCTTTTTTTCAGTTATTGCACTCAAAGTACGTTCACTCAGATAAAAGAACAATATTCCATAAAGTCAAGTTCAGCTTGTGAATTAAGTTTGTAATAAGCAGCTTAAAATCAGTCTACCATCTCAAAGCACTACCCAAAAACAAAAGTGCTTAATGCTTTAATAATCTTACCCTGAGCATACAAGAGCAGCCAGACCCAGAACCCTCTAAACGAGGTTTGTCCTCTCATTCTTTGAATCAAGCAAGATGCTGAGGAGGAGCCAACCTCAGCCCGCACACAGGCAGAAATAAGAAAAGGGTCTCATGTGAATTATTCCCCAAGAGCTCTCAGGCCAAACCTGCCCTCTCACCACATGCTCAGCAAGAAAAGAGAAAGGATTGGCCCTTGTCCTCACTCCTCCTCAAGGGATGATTCCCTTTGCAGTTTCCCCCTGAGGAGGTGACGCACCAGCTGCAGTCCTGAGGGAACGCTTGTGCCCCTGGAAGTGGCTGCCAGAGCAGCCCACTCCATGATCCCCTACAGTCAGGAAAAGGTCTGCAAGAAAATTCTGTGCGAGGACACCAGAAGCTAGTCTTGCTGCCGCTACCAAGGCCAGAGGAGGACGCTCTGCCCTCCTCTTCAGACTCCAAGGGCTTCACATTCAAACACTGACAGAGCTGAAGACTCCACAGCCCTGTTGGAGCCGGAGCATGTGGAATAGGGTGTGCCCTCTTTAAGCGCCAGCAGTTTTGTTGTGGGGAGGCTGAGCCAGAAAAGGGGCTATTTAAATTCTCCGTTGACTCCAGACCTCTGCTGGAGTAACATCCCAGTTTGCTGTTCTTGGGTGTCAGTAGCCACCCTGAACTTTGCCCATCCTCACTCAGAGCTTTTCCTCTTCTTTACTCTTGCTCTGTTTTCCTGGTACTCCCCATGACTCTGCCGGGAGCAGGACACCCACTGTCACAGTCCTTCAGGGCTACGGCTTCTAAACTCAGGCTTATAATAGGTTTGCATTTCTGCTGCTCTCACCCTATGTTAGATTAAGGTGTTGCAGAGGGGGGCAGGGATGGACTCTAAATAACAACTGCCTCTCCTAAGGCCCAGGCTGCTGCCAATACCCACACTGCTGTTGTTAAAAGGACAGTGAAATGACAAAATAGTTTTGGAAATGGCAAAATGTGGGCGATTTCCCCTGTGTTGGAGATATGGGGCACACATCCCTTTAAACAACAACAGCAACAACAAAAATTAATGCTGGTATTTTAGTTTATAGACAAAGGAAGGCTATTTGTACTGAACAGTGTCCTTCCTCCAATTGAATGGGGGAATTCCAATGGCAGAGGAATTCTCCCTTCCCCTGCAGAACTCCACTTGCCCTCCAAATATGCTCCAGAATGGGGGTTGGGGGACCCTCCGGAGAAGATTTGGGCTGTTGGGGATTTCATGGGGAGGAGGGGAAGAGAAGCTCTTGTTTTATATGATTGATTGATTGATTGATTGATTGCATTTATATCCTGCCTTTTTCCTCTTGCAAGGAACCCAAGGCAGCTTACATTCTCCTCCTCTTCCTCTCCCTCTCCATTTTATCCTCACAACAACAACCCTGTGAGGTAGGTTGGGCTGAGAGTCTGTGACTGGCCCAAACCCAGTGAGCTTCCATGGCTGAGTGGGGACTAGAACCCGGATCTCCCAGCTCCCAGTCCAACACTCTAGCCAATATGCTGTGATTCTGCCAGAGCAAGTGCATTTGGGGTTCTTCAGAATTTATTTCTTTATTTGACTCGTACCCTGCCTTTCTACCAAAAATGGCACTCGAGGCAGCTTACAATAATTAAAAAACAGTAATAAAACAAATACATTAGACACAATTAAGAACAAAACAATAACAGAATAAAAACAACCTCCAACCCAACAGGCCCACTTACACACCAAAGGCCTGCTTAAATAAAGTGGCCTGCCTGTTTCTAAATTAATGTTTCTGAATTAATATTTCTGTCCTTAGACTTCTTATTTTTAATTATTTTGTAATATAGCAGATGATTTAGTAAAAATAGTGCATTTAAAAAACTGATTGGTGAGTTCTATTTAACTTTGAACATATAGACCCACAATTCCATTCATCTATCCATGAGTGCATTAACTGTATTTTAAGTAAATTGGATTAGTAAGGATTTATTGTCTGACTTTCTTCCCTTGAAAAAATAGTTCTTAGTGAAAAAAATATCCCAAGATTCTGCCTGAAATGCATATTTAAATGCATTTAAGACCCTAATTGAAAGTGAACATACTTTCTAGAACCTGTCCCACTTCTGGTTTTCAGTTTGATTTTCATTCATTTGCTCTTCTCTGGAAGGTATAGCAACCTTTTTTTCACATTCTTTCATCTTTTAGTGCCTTGGAAACAGTGGAACTGAGCTTTGTCTAGCAAGCTGCATTGTCATTAAAGCTTAGCATATAATTGACTTCCCAGGGCTTATTGCTTAGCATTGTTGAAAATAAACATACAACGGATAAGAAATTGAGAGATTTTTAAAATATTGAAAATTCTCTGGGAATTGCTATAAAGAAATACATTTCTCACCGAATGATACTTTCATTAGATTGTTCTTATTTCTAATAAAGACTTTTAACCCAAAATGGCTGAACTGATCTTGGTTTGCAGGGTTCGGTCTATATGGGCTGTGTTTGTGAAACAGGTTCACCAACTGCAGTGAGTCCTAAACTAAAAATACCCCTAACACTGCAGTCTTATGCACATTTACTCAGAATTAAGTCCTGCTGTGTTCAGTGGGTATAGGATTGCAGCCTAAGGGTAGTATCTAACGGGGCTTCTCTGCCTCCGCTGGTTCTGTGGCACACATGGGAACCACAGCTTCTATGATGGGGCTTTGGTGCTTCTAAAAATAAGCCACTTTCCAGATCAGGACAAGTCAGTGGAGCGATCCTCTGCGAGCACTGCTGACCTGCCTTGTTCCAGTAAGCAAGAATTTCCGCTTGTTTTTGGATTATTTTTGGAAGTGCCAAATCCCCTTTGCACAAGTGATGGGTCCTGTGATCACACGAGTACAATTGGATACTACCCCGTATTACCTCTCTGCTTTGTACATGCCCAAGACAAAATTTACAAATAAAGCTTATCAATAAGATTGCCAGCCCTTGAAAAAATGTATGTAGCCCAGAAGCAGATGCTGAACGGAGCTTACCAGCTCCAGATGAAGGTCCAAGGGCAGAGCACAGTGCAAAAGCTATTGCTTATTCTTACTTGTCCCCTGCAATTGAACAGTGCCATTCACACATATTGGAACCCACACATCATACACAATCCTGGCTACCCCAGGCAGCAGCAGCCTGTGGTAGGGGTCATGGGGCCACAGCCTTTTTTGTATATTTAGTCTCTAACTTCATTTCTTGGTATTTCTAAGGCCTAACCCCTTCTTACAACTATTCACTTAAGTTTAAAGATACATTTATTAAATTACTTATGTGACACAGCCAAGGCACAGGAGTTTCTTATGTTGCAGATGCAAATGCCAGAACTGGGAGGGTGTGTTGTGTGAGTCACTGCATGTGTTTTTAGTAAGGAAGCTGTGATAAACAATTGCTTATGTAAGTCTTCCTCATGTTTCCTTTCATGTGGAACCCAGAACCATGTGCGAATAAAACTGGTGGCACATTCTTCCTGGAAACAATTATTAGGATGAAAACCAAACATTTCACACATACTTTTTTGCTACAAACAATATGCAACAGAAAAACAAATGTTAATTCCTGGGCAATTATTTTGTTCAAATGTCTGAAGCTACTTACAGCTGTGTTCTATATATTTATGAACTTGAATAATTTAGTTTGAAAATTCTTAACAATTAACAAGTTCACAATGAATTAAAATTTAAATGCCTGAGTGAGTAGGCATGTTTTTGCCTGGTAAAGAAAAGATTGCAACATAGGAGTGAGACGAGCCTCTTTAGGGAGGGTATTCCATATTTGAGGGGAGAAAGCCCTTTCCCTTGTTACATAACATGCCTCCAATAAAGGAGGCACTTAGAGGAAGGACTCAGCAGAAGATCGTAAAACATGGGCAGGTTGAAATGCAAAGAGGTGCTCCTTCAGGTATTTGGGTCCTAAGCTGGTTAGGGCTTTAAAGGTAAGTACCAGCACCTTAAAATGGGCCTGGAAGCAAATAGGCAGCCAATGAAATAATTTCAAAGTAAAGCAAAAATGGCAGCCATATTCTGCACCAATTGAAGCTTCCAAGTCATCTTCAATGGAAGTATAATAACGCACTGCTGTAATCCAACTTAGAGGTTACCAGAGCTTGGATCGCTGTGGCCAGGCTGTCTCAATCCAGAAATGGCAGCATCTGGTGAACTAGCTGCAGCTGGCAAAAGGTACTTGGTGCCACCAAGGACACCAAGGCCTTTGGTGTCAAAGCTGGATTTAGGAGTACCTCCACACTGTGCAAGACCACACCCAGGATGGGAGAAATACCCATTTCTCAGACCCAAGAACCATCTATCCACTATGCCTCCATCTTGTCAGGATTCAGTTTCAGTTTATTGGCTCTCATCCAGCTCGTTACTGCATCCAGGCACTAGTTCAGCACCTTCACAGGCTCACTTGACTCAAATGTCATGGCAAAATAGCTGGGTATCATCGCCATACTGGTGACATCTCACTCCAGATCCTCTGGTGGTCTCACCCAACAGTTTATTATAGATATTAATGAGCTTGTGGGGAAGATAGAACCCTGTGGGATCCTATAAGAAAAGTGCCACAGGAATGAACAGAAATCCCTGCAGTGCTATTTTTTGGAACCAACCCACAGGTAGGAATGGAACTGCCATATCACCATGCTTCTCAGCTTCAACCCATGGAGTTGGTCCAGAAGGATACCCTGGTCAATGGTGTCAAAAGCCTCTGCAAGATCAAGGAGAATTAAAGAGTCACATTCCTGTTCCTCTCCGGAAAAGCGTTATCCAACAGGGCAGCCATGTGCCAAAATCAGGCCCCAAACCAGACTGAAATAGGTCTAGATAGGATGTTTGTATTTTCTATACTAATGTGGCTCTCCTTTCTGACAGTAACATTTTCCATTAGGTTAATAATGACAACCACTTACATAGTTGCAGAAGTTGTAGAGTACATGCATTGCATGTAGAATCTCCTATGTTTAGGGATGGGCAAAACAGCCTTCTGCTCACCTTGTAGTAAATCAGCCCTCTTGAGCAGCCCAGTCAGACACTGAAACCCCTTGACGGTGCCTAATTCCACTACATGCACATGCATACACGTGTGTGCACACACACACACACACACACACACACTGCTACCCTGTCCCTTTTTACTATTCTAGACTGACCTTGTCAAGATGATGATGAATACAAATTGTATAATTTTGTAACTTGAGCAAAAGGTACCGTTTGTATTTTCAAATAAAATGAAATTAAGGGCTTTTGGCCATTTCTACTTAATTTGTCTATCCAGATGTTTTCACACAGTGCCCTCACTTTGAAAGTCTCTGTGTTCCAATGTGCTCATAACATTTCTTTGTAAATGAGCTTCCCTGTTCACTTCAGTGGAGGGGAACCCCTTGCACACAAAGAAGCTCTTCTCCTTTTAAATGAATGAGGGAGCCCTTGCTGGTAAGACATACTCCATGTGTACTGATCTCAGTACTCGGCCCCTATAAGAATAAGAAGACTGGCGCAAATAGGTGCTTTAAAAGATACTCTCAAAATGCATAAATATCTTTACACAGGTACTGTCAGGATTCCCTTAGCCCCCGCTTTACTTCAACACCCAAGCATACACAGATGAGAGGCTTCAGTCTACAGCTTTTTAATACATTACTTCTCAGGGTCATACAGATGCAAATTCTCAGAGACTCTCTGTCTACAAAGGAATGCCTTCAGGGGATTCAAATGGAATTTACAAGAGTTGCCCGTTTGAAGGGGGAGGCGGTCTGGCTAGCTTAACTTAAGGGGGGGAGGTCCCTCTCTTCTCGTGAGGCCTCTAAGCGCGACTTCACGCAAGGACAATTGGGTAGACCGTCTAAGCTCCACCTCTGCCTTCTCTCTCTTTGCTCTGCGCCTGCATCTGGCATCTGTCAGGTCATCCTCCCCGAACCCCACCTCCTCCTGTTCGCTGCCTCTCACAGGGGTGGGGTGAGGAGGGACCCTCATGCTCAGCCATCTGGACTTTTGTAACCTGAGAAGCAGGCCTACTCATATTTGGACTAGTCTGGGAAAACACCTCCCCCATGTCTGACGGTTCTTCTTCAGAATCTGAACTGCTGTCCCACTCCCTGCGTTCCGAAACACCCCTGACAGGTACATAGAGGATAAAGTCACTGAGCAAGTTCTTTTCATTAACTTGTAAAATATTCACCATGTCCCATTCATCAAAGAGATCGAATGCAAATACAAATCAGTTTCTAGTATTTTTCTACTGCTTTTGTGATGTGTATACTCCAGTATACTGGAGGTCAGATGGACCTACCAGACCATAAAATCCAGCCAGCAAGAGAGCTGGAACTTAGGAGAGCTCAAGGATTTATTAAGTGATGTGAAACTCTGTTGTTTTGGGCATGTATTACATAATTGCTGTCTATGCAAGGCTGTTAAAATACCCTGGTAGTAATAACGCGGGCACTGTTTTATAGCGCAAGAGGAGATAAAAGAAGTTTCTTAGTCAGCACTTCAACAATATCACAGCACATGTCAGTTTTATTCTTGTGGAGCCTTCAGTTTTGGCAGATGTGCTCCATTCTGGGCGCAGTGTTGTAATTACCATATAAATTAAGCAGTTAAATAAGCTTGGTACAGCCTTTTCCCTTCTCCCAGATCCAGATTGCCAATACTGCACTGTGAAACAGGCATAATTCAGGCTAATTATGTTTAGAAGGCCACAATTTGAAATGCTGGCTCTTTCTTCCTATTCAAACTGGTCAAAAGTAAATTGAAGCTGTTTAGTTGCAGTGCAAACAGAAGGATCATTATTTCTGCACAACACACTCGCCATAATAGCATTCCAAGAAGGAGTTTAATCCTTCCAGATTTAATTCATAGCAGCTAATTATATTTCTGCATACATTCATACGCATTAAACTATATGTTTTTTTACTTCAGTGAATTGTAACTAGTTCTGTAATTGGATAGGGGAGGGAGAGGTTGCACTTTTTTTCTCCTTTTTAACAAGCATTATCCTTATATTTGATGGGATTGAGCTTTTTGTTGTAGTCAAAGACACAGCTGATGATGGTCATGCTTATTTTGCAAAATTTTATTAGAGTATTCTGAGCAAAACCAGAATCATATTACATTCATTTTGGAATTTACTCTACTTTTTCAGAGGATTAGGCTAGGCTGTGCATTCCTGTGTAAAAATAAATAAATGGTATTGTTTTTAAAACCACAATGTGGAAATTTACAGTACAAAGATTCAGTTGCATGTTCCCCTTTAGTATCTTATTTCAATATGGCTCCTTTCACTATAGGCTCTCCATGCATTTTACAAAAGTAGTTGCTTTTAATGCTGTGTTGGTTTTATTGTCAGTTTTTATTGTTGCTTCTATTGCTATTTTATTGTTTATGTTTTTAATGCTTTTAATATTTCAACTGTTTTTATGTATTTCATTGCTGTGAGCTGCCCTGGGAGGGCTTCTGCCCTGAAAGGTAGCCAAGAAATTTTTTAAATAAATAAATTTTGGAGGTTAAAGTGCATCTGTAAAATAAGGCTGCAGACACAAGAGTCATAACTAGCAGTTTCTGCACTCTGGGCAAACCTCAATGTTAACAAGGAATTTTCTTCCAGATTGTTTTTTATTTGTGACAAGCATATTCCTGTTTTATCTGTGCCATCATTTTCATAGCATATGTTCAAAATAAAATTATAGGATTCCTTTAGGATCCATGGGTTGGATCCAAAATCTGCCTTCGGTTGATGGAAGGGCTCCACTCACAGAAAGTGTTTCTGCCTGATTTGAGGGGATCCAGCACACCTCCGCTCACCCCATTCAGTTGGGGCCCCCTGCCCCCATGTGTAGCATTTTCAGAGGGCTGGAGGGGTTGCTGTGGGGAGAAAGGGGTGGTGAAGCCTTCTTCCATCAGACCAGTTGCATGTGCCTAAATCTGCATCCAGCCCCTAGTCCATTTATTTGAGGTCAGACCACTTCTGATCGCCATTCAGTTTTGTGGGTAAAGGTTTGATCCCCTGATCACTACCTTTTTGGTATAGTAGACTCAAGAACAGAACTGGAGACAGACCTCCTGTTGTTCTGAATGAGTATGAACTCCTAATTAGTGTTAAGAGTGCGTGAGATGGAGGATGGTTAAACATTTCCAGTGATGTTTGATATATAAGGTAACAACAAAAATCTTAATTATAGTGTGCATTATATTATCTAACCAGAAACTTGGCTATTTAGCCAGGTACAGAATGATTAAGTTAAACTGGGGCTGTGCTTTCATGGTTGACCTCTCATAGAGGGGGGGAAATAATAGGAACATGAATCTGGGGGGGGGATGTCAATTGTAAACTCAACATTGGCTGCAGAAATCACAGTGGAAATGTATCATAGCTGGGATGGGCATAAATTGTCACCTTTTTGTGTAAGAAACTCACTGAACTTTGCTTAATCTTTCATTCTTGTAAGTGTAGTGAAGGTATTTTTTTTTTTTAATCAAAGTAATGGATTATCCCCAGGGCCATGCTAGATGTGAAAAATCTGCCCTAGTCATGTAGAAGGCAGTGGGTGAAGTCCCATTTTAACAGCCAAAAGGGGTTTATGGGCAAGGGGTGCTAAACCTCCCCCCCCCCCCCCGTCTGTTCTCCCAGGCACTTTTCTTTCAGCTGAGTTGTTACTAGAGCTGAGCTTGACTTGGAGAAAATGCTTTGGGAGAAGGGAGGTAAATGGTGAGTGGGAATAGGGTTCTGCATTGTCCATCCACACATTCCCCACCCATTTCTACTTGATTGTAGCAGATCTGGATGTAAACACACAGATCTACTGGTGTCATGTCTAATTTGTCTTTGGTCTTTTGAAAATGCAATTTGTACAATTTGGGGCTGCCAGGTTATTAGCTTTGAGAATGTCATTGGTAGTGTGTCATGAAGGTAAAATATACTATTTTCATACAGTGGGCATAATGCAAAGTAGTTTGTGTACAAAGGATTCTCTTTTTCTCCTATAAAAGAAACTGGCCACCTGTGATTTTTTGCACCTGTAGGCTTGTGATCAAAAGCTATAATTTGCACAAGTTGAACCAGGATAGCTGGGAAATGTTTTGCAGTTTCCAAATCTTTATAGCAGTACCTGGATACAGCTTGTCTTTCCCTAAAGAAAAATTCATAGTAGCTAACAGGGAATTTATCATATTTGCAGATACTAAATATTATTACATCGGTAAAACACTGGGCCACGTTTGTACATCACACTAAACTGTAGTTGAGCGTGGCATTAATAAGCCACCATGAGCCTCTGGTTTGTGCAGTTCCCTTCACTTCTCCTTGTCTGGTGCAGCCAGGGGGAACAATTTGGAAGCTTCTGCTTTTGCTTAAACGTGGTTTATCTTTTCATCAACACGGGCAAACTATGGTTTCTTTGAAATTAACCAACTTGAAAGCGTGCTTTTAAATAGGTTTTGCATGCATTTACTTTATTTTAAGACAAAACATCTGTGCTCATGTTTACTGGGAAAATTGCCACTTTTTCAGCTGTGTTTAGTATTTCAGTGTTTGCCACAAAATTGTACTGAAATACTTAGGATGGATCTATAGGCTAAGGCCGCAGCCCTATCACACTTAGTTGGTAGCAAGTTCCATTAAACTCAGTAGGGCTTCTTAGTTGATCTGTATAAAATTGCACTCTTAGTTGCACTTAGTTCCCATTTAAATCAATGGGACTGATGTCATAGCTAAATTGTTCTACTGATGGGATCGAACTTCAACTAAATTAGTCTAGATCCGTGTGTGTGTGTGTGCGCGCGCATGCACATGGGACCAACAAAACAGAAAAATTAATTTTGAAACAAAACGTTTCAACTTCTGCCTTCTTCTGCTGCTCTGTTATGAATAATTAACTGCAACCTTCTGAGATCCAGAACAAACTTGTCTGAAGTGCTGTTTGATGCTTTAAAAATCACACACACACATGTATGTGTGTGCATGTGTGTGTGTGTATACATACATATATAAAATATACACACTGAGTTCAGTAGAGAAGGTTATATGCACACATCCCGTTACATTTGCACAGTTGTGTACCCCTATCCCACCTTCAAACACTGGAGTCCATAAATACTTTTAGGGTAATGGTGTCTGTTCTATTCAAGTTTCATAACTTTTGAACACTACTAGCAACAAGAAAAACCTGTAATGTAAAACTAAATCTGCAGTTTTGTTTTTGATTTTTAATTTTCCCTAATTGGATTACTTTCACTAATCTTATAATTTCCAGAACAGAATGTGCATAAAGTATTCTCTAACCTCACTCACTTCAGTATGTCCCTTCCAAATTATGTTTTGTTTAGTAATAGCTTCCTGAAGCTATGTTTTGCTACTTGACTAACCAGTGTGGCTAGAGTGTTGGACTGGGAGCCGAGAGGTCCAGGTTCTAGTCCCCACTTGGCCATGGAACCTCACTGGGTGACTTTGGACCAGTCACAGACTCTCAGCCCAACCTACCTCACAGGGTTGTTGTTCTGAGGATAAAATGGAGAGGAGGAGGATAATGTATGCCACTTTTATTATGTAATACATAATAAACAAACAAATATAAACAAACAAATAAATATAGAACATGGTTTTGATTTTTAACCTATGAATGCCTTTACCATCATATGGTAAATTGTTGTTTTAAGGAAACATTGGGCAGGATTCAACAGTGGTCTTACATGCGCGGCCGGCTCTGCTGATCCCAGTCCACTCATGGCCAGTTCTGCCATTTCTGGTCCACCAGCAGCCCCTACTGCTTCCAGGGGCAAGTCCTGAAATGAGCAGGTCATGGAATAAATGGTAAATTCTCCCAATGGAGGGATGTAAACACTGCGATCCTACAGGAGCCTATATTGGGGCCAGTGTTTTACAAGTTATTTATAAGTTTTCTGGAATTCGGAGTGAGCAGTGAAGTGGCCAAGTTTGCTGATGACACCAAATTATTTAGGCAAAACGGGATTGTGGGGAGCTCCGGAAGGATCTCTCCAAACTGGGAGAATGAGCATCAAAATGGCAAATGCAGTTCAATGTAAGCAAGGTAAAGTGATGCACGTTGGGGCAAAAAATCCCACCTTCAAGCATAAGCTGATGAGGTAGAGGTGATGGAGCAAGAAAGAGATCTTGGGGTTGTGCTGGGCAGCTCGATGATAATGTTGACCCAATGTGTGGATGCTCTGAAAAAGGCAAATCCCATATTAGGCATAATTAGGAAAGGAATTGAAAATAAAACTGCCAATATCATACTGCCCCCATACAAATCTATGGTGCAACCACACTTAGAATATTGTGTACAGTTCTGGTCACCCCCCGAAAAGGATATTGTAGAGTTGAAAAAAGTGCAGAAAAGGACAACTAAAATGATGAAGGGGCTGAAGCAACTCCTCTATGAGGAAAGGTTTTAACATCTGGGATTGTTTTGCAAGGAAAAAGGCGAGTAAGGGGAGACATGATAGTGGTGTACAAAACTATGCATGGTGTGGAGAATGTGGATAAAGAGACATTTTTCTCCCTCTCTCATCGTACTAGAAACTGGGGTTATCCCAGAAAGCTGATTGGTGGAAAATTCAGGACAGTTAAAAGGAAGTACTTCTTCACATGGTACATAGTTAAACTATGGAATTCACTTCCACAAGATGTGGTGATGGCCACCAATTTGGATGTCTTTAAAAGGGGATTGGACAAATTCCTGGAGGATAAGGCTATCAATGGCTACTAGTCCTGATGGTTATGTGCTACCTCCAGTATCAGAGGCAGTACACCAGTTGGTGGGGAATATGGGTGGGAGGGTGCTGTTGCACTTACGTCCTGCTTGTGGGTTTCCCGTGAGCAGCTGGTTGGCCACTATGTGAACAGTATGCTGGACTAGATGTACCTTGGTCTGATTGACCAGGAGCATAGTTGTTCTTATGTTCTTACATAAGCCTTTTGAACAATTGAAATACGTTACAATAATGCTAAGTATTATTATAAGTGTAATTAATATGTTTTCCTTCCTATGTGATATTTATATGTGTTTTAAGAATGGGTTATTACAGCTATGCTTTTAAAAATCAGAAGCAGCCCTAAGATAACCCTTCACTGAAAACAAAGAAGAAAAACAATGTCCTCCCCCATTCCATTTCTGTATCTAGGTGGAATTAATAGTTTTAAAAAGTTAATTATTGCAACTATGTGAGTCAGCTAGAAAATACCTGCAAGAGCTACTGCAGTTTAAATTAAATTCAATCAATCATTAACACGAACCTTACAAATGAATGCCCCTTGCATTGACTTAATTTAGTGTACAAAGGCAGAAGATTGTCATATAAGCATTTCAAGTGAAACCCTGTACACTTATGATAACACTTGATGAATTATTCTTGCCTCCAAAAACAATAATTATGCAATCTTTACCAGTACTTATGCATATTTCAGTTTAAAATCGGTATGGTGAATGCAGTCTAGAAATCATTAAACCTGCTTGTTCAGCATTTGTATATTAAACTAAATGTGACTGAATACTTTGCTTTATCAGAATGTTTCATACTTCAAAAAATAAAACAAGTCAAAATTGTACCATTTTGACCTCCAAGTTAGCTTCGGATGTGATGATGATCCAGGGCTAGGATTGGCGAAAGAGACAACAATGAACAGGAACTAAATGCGTGCTTTCTATGTTTGTATCAGAACTTTCACATCTGCCTTCTGTGAAGAGATGAGTGTTTCCTGATAAGGGGGCAGCTTGCCACAGTAAAGAGATTAAATGAAAAACTAAAGTTTCATTTGCCTGATGCCGCACATGAAAATATGATCTAGTATTTGTCCTGTAATTCAAAACAAATGCTCACCAGATGAAAATTATCGGGAAAAATAATTCTCGGATGGTTTTACCATATTAAAAGTACCAGAAAATCTGGGCCTTAGGTTGCTTTATTCGAAAATCCTAGCTGTGAATTCCACAGTACTGCTGTGACTTGCTGGTTTCAAGTCTTCACACCTTAAACTATATTCAAGAGTAATCAAATAAAAGGGTAGAAAATATGCACATAGGCACTTGGCACAAACTCTTTTTCCCTTAGCAGGTCACAGTGCTGAATTGCCAAACCATATTTAATTTGCTACAATGAAAGAGACAAATCAAAGCCAGAATTCTTAAATATCTACTTCAGAGTAGTTTACTTATTTATTTTATTTACAGGATTTATATACCGTTCCATATCTAGTAAGATTCCCAAGTGATGAACAATAAAAAGAAAGAAAAAAGAATCAAAATGCAAAATTAATATATTTAAATCAAATTATATAAATAGAATCATGGTTGGTCAGGCAGGGAAGGCATGTTTAAATAAAAATGTATTCAGCAGGCTCCAAAACCAAAACAGCATTGGTGCCTACCTGACATCAACTGGGAGTTGCACAGAGAAGGAGCCAGTGCACTGGGGCTTGGGGAGGGCAGGGGCAGAACCGGCGGAGGGTGCTCAGCCTTCCGCAGACCAGATTAGGCCTGTGGGCCAGAGGGTGGCCTCTCCTGTGCTAGAGGGTGGTCTACTAACCAAGGCATTTTTCTTTTCTGTACCTCACATGCCTGCACATTCTGTTCTGTACTGAATGTGCATCTTGTTGAGAACAAAAATCTATAAAAAATAAAGTTCATGTTTTTGAACATTGAATGAGTGTTTGAATGAAACAGCTGTTCCTTATTTTAGCAAGAGCATAGTGCATAAATCCACTGTGTGCACACCACTGTTCTGATTAAAGCCCCCCTTAGATTCATGTTGGAATGAGCCGTGTGCAAGTTGTGTGTCTGTGTGAATGAGGACACATAGCAGGAAGGTGATTTTAAACTAAAAGGAGATAGGTTTTAGGTTAAGCAGTCAGAATACCTTAAATATAAAAGCAGTTGCTAAGTTGAGGTTATGGAATCTCCTCCTTTGGATGCTTTCAAGAGAAGGTTGAACAGACATCTGTCAAAGATGCTTTGGGTGTAGGGATATCCTATCTCTGCATATAATTGTGCTGGAGTTTCCCTTAAATTGCTTTTGTGTCAAATCCCATACTACTCCATAGTACTTTGGAGTTTGTCAGGACTGGCTTAAGACATTTTGCTGCCTATGCTGGAGCAGCAAATGCCTCCCTCCCCCAGCCAAGCTGCATAGTACCCAAGGTTGGTCAAGTTATTTTGGCACAGAGGCAGCTAAATTCCACTCTTCCTCTCTGGCAGTAAAACTCCAATAATAATAAATTAAATAACTAACAATTTGCTGCCCTTTCATGACATTCAAAATCAGCTGCCTGAGGCAGCCATTTCATTCTACCTAATGGTAGTGTAGGACTGGTCCTTCTGTGTATTGGCAGGTCTGACTGTGAGTCACCCCTTTAGATCAAAACCTATATCCCTGAACAATCCTAATTCACCTTGAACAAATCTATGAGGCATATTTCATTACCGTGAAATATTTTGACATTTTCTCCCATACTAAACAAGGTTTACAGCATAATTAACAACACTATTTAACAGAATATTTATTCAAATCCTTATGCTACCCACCTCCTTGTTCAGCAAAAGGAATGCTAAAACCTTTCAAAGCACAACCATTTTAAAAGAGATTATGTAGAAAAGAAGTGTAAACCCTGAATATATATAAGTTATCTATCTGGCAGTCTGACTGTAATTCATGTTCTTCCAACGTTGCTACTGCTGAATCACTTACATTCTGTTATCATTGAACAGAGGCAAAAAATTCTAAGGTACATTGCAGACTGACAGGTACAAGATAACTTCTTAAAATATAGCATGGTTTAAGTTTGCAAAACAACCCATTAAAGAGATGCAGAAAACATCTTAGAGTTCTTCATGAGGCCTCCGTTATTTTGGAATGCACCTGTGGAGATTATAGTGTCTCCTTAAGAGGGCTTTGGATGCCATTTTTTGTGGCTCCCCACTGAGATTACAACAGGAGACAGCTATTTAAATAAAGAAAACTAATTTACAGTTTCTCAGAAAATAATCTTATTATGCTTTGTTCTCAGCAGAGAAAAGGCACTGTGAGATGATTCACACATTATGTCTTTTTGGGTGTACACCTAAAAATGCGATGTGTGAAGAAGGCAAACAATACCATAGGGTGATTGTATGTCCTCTTTTACAGAGGGCTGTTCTCTGTTTTGAAGGTGTCCTCTGTTTGAAGGACTGTCCAGTTCAAGTCCTGTTTAAAAATAAAGAACAGTCAGAAGGAAGAGCTGGGTCTTGAAGTTGCCCATCAACAGTACCTGGACAGCAGACTGAGCAAGGCACACAGGTCACCTGGTCACAGTGTTCCACACTATGGTGAGATGTACTGTATTTCTATTTAAATTATAATATTTCTAAATTTGTAGCTACACATATAAATCAACATATTAAACTTTATGCAAATTGGTGTCCTCCTTTGTTCTGTTTGTGGGTGGTGCATTTCCTCTTTTTGGGGAGTTCATAAGTGGCCACCCTAACCTGGGAATATGTGAATTATACAGGTTCACTCTTCTGAGAGGAAGGATTGGCTACAATTCCCTTTTGAGTGGAAGCTTGGTAGAAGAAACTCCCTAAAATGTAAATTATGTTTTCAAATACATTTGCATTAGAAGAGTTTACAAGAGGTTGTTAGGTGAACAGGTAGCGTGAACATTCTTCAGTTACCTTTAGCAATGGAGGAATTAATGTTATTGTGAAACTATAGTCTGCAGAGGGTTTTAATGGCATTGGGGACGTTTGCTACTTACAGTGTTCGGAATCATTGTTGTAATTCACTTGGAATTTATCCCATTTCTTTTAAAACTCCCAGAGAGGTAAATTCTATAGCCTATTTAGACACCTTGTGACATTCTTTACCTTTTGGTTAGCAAGTATTATCTCATAGGTGCTTGGATGAAATCCAGTCATCTCCCTAATGGTCCAAATTAACAGATGCATTCTCTCTTATCTGTGGCAGCATATTTGATATTGAAAATTGCTGTTATGTCTCCTTTAAGTTAAAAGATCACAAAGTTAAAACTCAGATTTCTGTAATTTAATGTGTGTCTGATTCAAACATGGTGGAAGAAAAATGATTTTGTGGTCCCACCCTACAATCCTTCAGGGTCTGGGAATCCCTGCTTAAGACTGTAAACTCTATCCTGAGATGATAGATGAGCAAGTGACAGTTTGACCATGCTTTCAGATCCAGATCTCTTAAAAAAATCCCCAGCACAAACCTCCGGTCAGACTCAGTTTGACTGGAGTTTGATTTGCAGAAACTGGTAGTGATGCTTTTCATTGCATATAGATAAACATTACCTGCTAAAGGCCACAGACCAAGCTGCTTCTGGAGGCAAAGATATAAGGGCCAACTGAAAAATGTTATGATGTACACTTTAATGATGAATACTAATGATGTAGTAAGACTGATCAGCACTGTAACAGATGGAGGTTGATGCATCACAGCAAGTCATATATGGCTCTTGTGTATGTTCAATCATACACTGGCACTAGGACACAAATGCCTCTGTGGACCATACTTGATAATGTGATTATGCAGGGTATGGTCTGACATGAAGGCACAGAATATCCAACAAACATGCTTAAGCTAAAGCAAATCTGGGTCTGGTCATTGCCTGGATGGGAGACCAGCTGGGACAATCTATATATGCTGCCTTTAGTTCTGTGGAAGAAAGGTAGGATATCAATGTGATGTAGCAGTAAGATCAACAACTCTCTGAAACAAAAAGGGTATAATTGATTTCCTTTTTGCATTAAACACACTAATAGTGCGATCATATTTTCTTTGATTCTGTATCTACTCTGAAGTAAGGCCGACTGCATTCAGTGTGCCTTACTCCTAGATCAATGCATGTAGGATTGCACCCTAAGCTATGACAAAAGATGAAACTTCAGAAAATCTCAACAAAAGGGACTGGTTTCAGTATTAAACAGAAATTGATAAATATATTTTATGTTTTCAAAAGTGCCATTAAGCTCTCCCCCCGTCCCATACCAATCTAACAAACTATAAGCCATGAAATAAAAAATAAACATTTAGAAGTTATTTTAAAATATTTAATTGTTTGTCTTACATAAAGGGGATGCAGGTAGAGTAACTCTTCACTCCTTTCTCACTTTTTAAAGAGCCAAGTAGTTCATTCTCACCTTTCACATTTTTTGTTGTTGTTTTTTTCTCTCTTTGGACATTTAGAATGGCATACTGTGCTTTATCAGGCTGATTAAAAACAGACAAAGTCCAGCAAACTTAAAGTATTCCCATACGTCTTGATAAATGTGAAGTAAAAGCATGACTCTCAGAGGCATTTGCACATGGGCAGCGTACTTCATCACATCGTATTTTTACAAATGACATCATGTGAGCTCCCGATAAATACAATCTGTGACTTTTGCCACATTTAGGTAAGGTCAGGCTGGGGGGGCAGATCAGAAAATTAAATGTGTGGAAACTAAGTCTAGACATAAATATCTCTATCTGTGACCTAATTCTATTCAAGTATATGATTTATGTGTGATTTTCAGATGCCTTAAAAAATAAAATGGGGTCCCTACTGGGCTTTTTCCCCCACTGAAAACTAAGCAGACTCTCTACTTTCTTCCTGCTACACATTAAATCAGGCAATGCATAGAGGTCAAGTCTCTCTGCTAGCAAAGGGCAAAATCCCTGTAGTCACATTACCTTTTAAAGCAAATGTGTGGTATCTAAAGCAAACGTGTAATATCTGTTCTTGGTAATCCTGTCTAATGGCACTGGATAGTATATCATTCAAAGGCAATAGAGACTTGGGGTCAAAGCCAACAGTTTCTGCTGGTTAAGCAATGACTGCATGCAAGTATCTGGCAATGGGTGTGTATCTTGCCTGTCCACTAGTTGATGTAAATGCAAGTTGATTTTGCTACTGTGCTACTATTTTATTGCCTTGTTGTATACAGCCCCCTTGCCAACTATATATTGTAATCTACCAGATACTCTATTTTATTTTTTAAAAAATAGTTTTATAGCAGTCAGTTTGTGAGTCAGTTTGCTGGGTGCTCTGTTGCAAGGTAGTGATGGAGGTATGAGGGCTGCTGAATCTCAGCACCTCGCAGGTGTGGGTTGCCGAGTGTCTAGCAGTGTCTAGTATGGACCACTTATATCAGGATTTTTAGGTGCTGTCCAGCCCAGTTTATACAGTCAACAGAATCAGGTGGTAAAGCTTTTTCTGGATTATATCATTTTAAACTGCAGGTGTGGCATCGAATATTTCAGTGTACTGTTCTCTTTGAAAACAACTTCTTGTTCACAGAAAACTAACATGTTATGGAGGGTTCAGCTTAGCTTTCTCCTTGACATCTTATATTTCTGTGCACGGAATTCATTTTGTTGGGAAGCATTCAAAATCTACACCCCCTCCCTCTCAAAAACATGTCATGTACAGGTTGAAGTGGTACATTTCAGGAAAAGCTTTACTACTTTATTCTGTTGGGTGTGTAAAACTATTCCTCATTCTTGCTCTCCATCTTTAGAATTGTCTTCCTCCCAATATTTGCCAACCCCTAAGCATCTTCTAGAGACATTTTTTTGTGTAGACAACCATTTGGTGAACATAAATGGGTGTATGAAGCTGCCCTGTAGAAGTCCCATGCAGCTGACTAAAATCTGATCACAGTCAATGCTAGAAGGATGGGTCTGGAGTGCAGCAGCATACCCTGCCTCCAACCTTTCCATGTTGATTGTATCCGTATCTCCGCATGTACATGGGATACACATTCAAAAAGTTCAGGATGTGGGTGGAGGCTCAGTAGAACTCAGGGCAGGACCAGCAGGTGCAATCCTGTTCCCTACCCACTCCTTCTCTAGCAGAATTTAGTCCTCTGCACAGGACTGCTGAGTCAGAGCATTGTAGCATTAACTCAGTACTGTGTCCTCTGACGGGCATCACCTCTCCTGAGGTCTCAGTCAGGGATCTTTCTTAGCCATGCTGCTACTTGAGATCCTTCTAACTGGGGATTGAACCTGGGAAGTTCTGAATGCAAAGCATGTGGTCTAACATGCTTATCTCTATCTAAAGGATAGGTAAGATTGATTCTACCACTCTCAGTTTGAAATGTCTGGCTTTAAAATATTTTCTGTTATTCAGTAATTTCACCACAGGCTTGGAGCAGCTTGAGATAATCTGCTGCTCCTCCTTGGGAGGTGTCACCATGGGGATGTGGCAGAGGTGGTCAAAGGCCTCACTCTTTTGCTGTAGGGCAAGTTGACAGTCCTCAACCAAGCCTTGGATGAGGTAGTACTGGGCCTCAGACAGCACTTCCTCCAGCTCCAACTGGATTTAGGCAGGGAAACGGAGCCATCTCGCAAGTAGTTCAGGATGGTTCCAAAATGGCATCTACTCCAGTCAATCAAGATCCAACCTTCACTATCCGTGAGCACCTCCATCCTGCAACTGAACATAGCCTTGAGCATGGCGTCTTGCTTGGTAAGGGTTTGCACTGTGGTATAACGCAGGGACCCTCCCATGTTCAGCTTGACATACTTGCTGCTGGGGTTTAGGGGTTTGAGATCAAAGGTCCCACTGGCTACTGCTCCCCCGCCATCCCGTCGCTGCTGGGTTAGGACCAGCGATCACAGTTCTCCAGGGGTGGGACTTGATCTGCTGTTGCCTCAGCTGACATAGCCACCTCCTCAAAGGGAATAGGGTGGGTTCAGCCCAGGCCCCTCCCCTTTAGTCCTGCCTGGATTCAAGAGCCCAGTGACCAGCTAAGATGTCTAAACCGAAGAGGAAGAAGGAGCATATGTACCTCAGTCCCCTAAAATGTTTTCAAAATGTTTTATAATATAGCATTTGATTTTTAGAGGGCTGTTACTCATGTTCGATCTCCGTGAATAGGATTGGTTATAAGCCTAAAAAAGTAAAATAAATAGCTAGTTTGGTGCGTTTGTTGAGTTTGTTTAAGCAAACCATCGCAACAGGGTTAGGCTGTGTTCCAGAGAAAAGAAGTGTATGCATGGGAGAGAACTATACATGCAGCCAGAGCTTTCTTTGCTGTTTTTGCTGTACACAGCTATGACAATGGTATCCTCCTGTTTGTTTTTGACTGGATATTTACGCCCTCAGGGAAAGGCTGTGCATATGCTGTCTACAACAGGCTGCCACATAGCACTGTAAAGCATGTGGATCTGCACAATATGTTGATTTTTACTGGATTGGGCAGTAATTTCTAAAGAAACAACAGAGCTGTGTGAAATACATAAATTTGACTAATTCAAACAAAAGTCCATCAAACAGTAATACAACTATATAGAATAACAATAGTTTAACTGTGAAACATTTCAAATACAATACACAAACATTTGCATAAATCCAGACTGTATTTCCAAAATAAACTAAAAAAAAATTCTGCTACAGAAAGAAGCAACCAAAATAATCATGGGGCTAGAGCACCTTAACTATAGGAGAAGGCTAAAACATTTGGGGGTTTTAGCTGAGAAAAAACATAATAGAAGTTTTTAAACTTATGAATGACATAGATTGTATGGACAGAGAAAGCAAATTCTCTCATGTTCATAATACTAGAACTCAAGGCCACCCAATGAAACTGATAGGTAGTACATTCAGAACAAACAAAAAGTACTTCTCCACATAATAAACTTAAAGAGCAATCCTATGCTCCTAGACAACATCTGGGGGACATAGGATATTTCAGTTTCTTGGATTTGAGCTCAGAGACAAGGGTCTGAGCTCGGAGCCAGGAAACTGTGCTCCAACTCCCCTCCCCACACCATCACAGCCAGCAGAGAGACCTGCGCTGGCTGCTGTTACGAGCTTGCAAACTCGAGTTTGTAGGAGGGGAAAGGGAGTGTTCCTGAGGGCAGGAAGGGGAGGAGACTGCGGACATGGGAAGACAAGGTATCCCCAGCTGTCCCCAGACTCCTTTCCTCCCCCTCCCTGAAGCATCTGCTAGAAGGGCAACATCGGTCGTCTACCTAAAATGTAGAGCAGGAGGAGCAAGGCGCCTCCCATTCTGCACAGAATATTCATAAGCCTCCACATTCAGACGCTTACAAGTAGCCAGGGTGCATCCCATAGGCCTGTGCCCTTAGGATATTTACTGTTATTAGATGTGATGGCTACAACTTAGATAGCTTTAAAAAAATTGTGGAGGGCACTACTTTTTTACTTATTTTATTTATAAGAGAAAAAAGTACCCTGCCTTTCTGATGCCTACTCATAATTCAAGGCAGCTTGCATCAATTGAAACTGCAATCTCACAATAAAACTGAAGCATCAATAAAAATTAAAATGTAGTAGAGGCCAACATGACAGATAAAAGCAATCTTCAAATTAAAACATTATCTACCTTGGCAGTGCAAAGGCCTAATGGAATCAGCCTTCATTAGCTGGTGGAAAACAGCAAGAACTGTAGCAGAAATCCGAGTCACGGCACCATTTATGTAGCAGAAATCAGTGTTAGAAGCCCCGGGTGAAGATCTGGCAGAGCTAACGGTGTTTCCACCCGCTTATGCCCCGCTTCCACCCCGGGCCCATGTTACTGTAAGACCGCCTCGTCGAAATCCTGAGCCCTTGCCATCCTCCCCTTCCGGAGGCACTGCCCCGCGCCTCGACTTGGAATTGACGCCATCAGTTTCAAGCCCCACGGGCATTAATTCACCGATTTCAGCTACGGTCCTCAACTCTCAGATATTGCCTGCTGAGGCTTCCATCTCTACAGGATCGGGAGATTCCCCTCTTACACCTCAGTCAGCATTAATAAAAGAGGCTGCAGAATTGAGGAGTTGGATAGAAGAGGTAGTAAAATCAGCAGCAGCCCTTACAGAGATGTGCTCACTAAAAGAAGAGGGGTTGAGCCCGTCTACGGCTCAGCAGTCAGGGAGTGAAGCCCAGCCTCTGCTTCCTCTGAGGCAGATAACTCAGATGGTGCACAACCCAGATCCCGAGGCGGCAGAGCATTATATCCCCATCCAAGCCTACACTTATGAACCCTTTACAACTTCAGACTTGTTAAATTGGAAGACCCATTATGCTTCATATACCACAAAGCCTAATGAGCTAGTGGAACTATGCTCCAGCATTATGGCCTCGCATATGCCTAATTGGCAAGATTGCCAACAGTTGCTTTTGACGTTATTCACCACTGAGGAAAGGCGACGAATCCATCAACAAATGGAACAAATCGCCTTAGAAAGAGCCCCAGAAAATTATGTAAATCCCCAAGGATGGATGAGAGAGAGAGTGCCCTTAGAAAATCCCCATTGGGATCCCAACCTACCGGCAGGGTTAGAACGCATCACTCAGTACCAAACCTTGCTGTTACAAGCTATGAGAGCAGGAATGAAAAAGTCTATTAACATGACAAAAGTCTCTGAAGTGTTGCAAGGAGCAACCGAAGCACCTGGAGAATATTTAGAACGTCTCCTGGATGCATATCGCCAGTACACCCCTCTCGACCCAGAAGCCCAAGAAAATATGAAAGTGATTAATATGGCCTTTGTAACTCAGAGTTATAAAGATATTCGAAGAAAGCTACAAAAGTTAAATGGTTTTGCTGGGAAGAATTTGACGGAATTATTAGAAGTCGCTCAGAAGGTGTATGTAAACAGGGACCAAGAAGAAAATAAAGAGAAGGAGAAGAGAATGGTGAAGAAAGCGGAACTGCTTGCTGCAGCACTAGTAGGTCCACAAGATGGAGGACCGGGCAGAGAGCAAAGAGGACGCGGACGAGGAAAGGGGAGAGCAGGAAGAAGAGAATTTTTGAGAAGGAATCAGTGCGCCCAATGTGGACAAGATGGGCATTGGTGGTGTGAGTGTCCAAATGGAACCAATCCGATGTACCAGGCGGAAAATCGAGGGGGCTACCACGGACAAGGGAGGGGACAGCCATGCTGGCAATTGAGTAACTGGCAAACGCAAAGAGAATCAACTGGGAATTACGAAGTGAATCCCTTTACGGGAATGGCCGCAACCAAAAGTCTCGAATAGGACAGACCGGGCCCCTTTAATCTTGGCCCCGGGGAGCCCATGGTCACTGCCACTGTGGGGGGCCAAAATATTGATTTTATGATTGACACTGGAGCAGCGTCATCAGTGGTGACCTACCCCGTTGCTCCCCTCACCCATCAAAAAGTGTGGGTGATTGGGGCAACTGGTGCAGTGGAAGAAAAGCATCTGCTGCAGCAACGGACTTGTCGGCTTGGAAGCCACATAGTAGAATATCAGTTTTTATATTTACCTGAATGCCCTATGCCATTGTTGGGACGTGATTTGTTGTCAAAGCTGAGGGCCCAAATATCCTTTGAAGAAGATGGAACAACGGCTGTCGCCTTCCGCAGGCCCCAGGAAGGCAAGCTCCTGTCACTCACATATCCACAGGAAGAAGAGTGGAGGCTACATTGGACCATGCCAGTACTGGATGAAGAGCCATGGCAGGCTTTCCTATGCCTGGAGTGTGGGCTGAAGATAATCCGCCAGGAATGGCAAGATGTGTGCCCCCTGTTGTAGTTGAATTAAAACCAGGAGCAATACCAGTGCACGTACGTCAGTATCCACTGCCGCGCCGAGCGGTGCTAGGAATTCAGAAGCACCTAAACCGTCTGTTACAATATGGTATCCTTCGAGAATGTCAGTCTCCATGGAATACCCCCCTTCTGCCAATCAAGAAACCCGGCAGCACAGAAGATTACCGTCCAGTGCAAGATCTCAGACTGGTCAACCAAGCAACTGTGACGATACATCCGGTGGTCCCGAACCCCTATGTCTTGTTGGGATTGATTCCATCTGAAGCTACTCATTTTACTACCTTGGACTTAAAAGATGCCTTTTTCTGTATCCGACTGGCACCTAAGAGACAAGCTATTTTCGCCTTTCAATGGGAAGATCACATGACTGGGAGAAAGACCCAACTGACCTGGGGCCATCTTCCCCAAGGTTTCAAAAACTCCCCCACAATATTCGGGACAGCCCTAAGTCAAGACCTCCAAAATTTTCATTCCGAACCTGGGAAAAGAGTTCTGTTGCAGTACGTTGATGATTTGCTCTTAGCAGCAGCATCAAGACTCGAATGCTGGCAAAGCACCCAAGAACTGTTGCAACTCCTGTGGGAACGAGGATATAAAGTATCTCGGAAAAAGGCACAACTTTGTAAAACCCAGGTACGATATCTAGGGTTCATAGTATCTCAACATCAGCGAGAATTGGGTCCTGAACGGAAAGAGACTGTGTGTGCCCTGCCAGAGCCAACTACTAGGAAGCAGGTGCGGGAGTTCCTTGGGGCTGCGGGGTTTTGTAGAATCTGGATTCCCAACTTTGCTGTAATGAGTAAGCCTCTGTATGAAGCTACCAAAGGTTCAGAGGCAGCTCCGTTTCAGTGGGGAGAGCCACAAAAACAGGCTTTCATAGATATTAAGAAAGCATTACTCCAAGCGCCCGCTCTAGGACTTCCTGATGTGGCAAAGCCTTTCCTGTTGTATGTCCATGAGCGAGACAATGTAGCTGTAGGGGTGCTGACACAGCAACTTGGATCATGGCAGAGACCTGTTGCATATTTATCCAAGCAGTTACATGTAGTTGCCAGAGGCTGGCCAGCTTGCCTGAGAGCCATTGCCGCAACCGCCCTCCTGGTTAAAGAGGCAGATAAGTTGTCAATGGGACAAGAATTAACCGTCCGGGTTCCACATGCAGTACTCACGCTAATGGAGTATAAAGGAAATTATTGGTTCACCAACGAGCGCATGACCAAGTACCAAGCTATGCTCTGTGAAAATCCGCGTATCAAGTTAGAAGTGTCATCCAGCTTAAATCCGGCCACGCTGCTGCCAATAGAACCAGGAGGTCAGCCTGAGCACGATTGCATCAAAACTATGGATGAAGTTTATTCCAGTCGTCCAGACTTGCGTGATAGCCCCTGGCCTCACCCAGACGTCACCTACTTTACGGATGGAAGCAGTTTTGTCCGAGATGGGAAAAGATACGCCGGCTATGCAGTAGTAACTAAAGACAAGGTTATCGAGGCCAATCCTCTGTCTGTGGGAACTTCAGCCCAAAAGGCGGAATTAATTGCCCTAATTCGAGCCCTGATGTTGGCTGCTGGACTCACGGTCAATATTTATACGGACTCTAAGTATGCCTTCACCACCCTCCATGCCCATGGAGCATTGTACCGTGAGAAAGGATTAATAAACTCCACCGGACAAGGTATCAAAAATATAACAGAAATATCAGCTCTATTGGATGTCGTATGGCACCCCAAACGTGTGGCAGTAATACATTGCCGAGGGCATCAAAAGGGAACAAGTGAGGTGGCAGAAGGCAATCGATGGGCAGATCACATAGCCAAGCAAGTTGCCCTCAGAGACGAGCACGATAGAGGAAAAATTGAGATGACAATCTCGGAAGCCCCGTTGTTCCAAGTTAACTTGACAGATGTGCGTCCAACCTACACTCCGGAAGAAGATCAAATGGCTGTTGAGACCCTGCAAGCTAAGAAAATAGCCCAGAAGTGGTGGGAACTGCCAGATGGACGAATCTATGTGCCACAACGGCTAGCTTGGAATATTGTCCAGACTGCACATAAAGCTACCCATCTGGGAAAAAGTGCCCTGGCAGCACTACTACAAAAGCAGGTCTACATCAATGAACTACACAGTTATGCCAATTTAGCATCTATGCGATGCGTAGAATGCTCCAGAAATAACCCCAGACAAGGGAAGAGACCCCCTCCTGGCATTCAGCAACCTGGCACTCTTCCTTTTGAGGCCCTAGTTGTTGACTTTACTGAAATGCCTAGGGTAGGCCATTATCGTTATCTATTAGTTTTTGTGTGCTCTTATACAAGATGGGTAGAGGCCTATCCCACCCGAACTGAGAAAGCACGTGAAGTTATAAAAGCCTTAATGAAAGACATAATTCCGAGACACGGATTACCCCTATTTATTGGATCCGATAACGGCCCTGCATTTGTTGACAAGGTGTTGCAAGGAGTTAACCATTTATTAGGCATTCAGTGGAAGCTCCATTGTGCGTACCGTCCGCAAAGTTCTGGACAAGTGGAAAGGATGAATCGGACCCTCAAGACCCACTTAGCCAAGCTGTGTCAGGAAACTCAGCGAAAATGGATAGAGATGCTGCCCTTAGCTCTGTTCAGAATTTGATGCACTCCACACAAAACTACTGGTCTGTCTCCCTTTGAATTAATGTATGGCAGGCCTCCCCAAATTTTAGTAGGATTAAAAGGAGACCTGCAAGAATTGGCCAATGTTAGTTTAACCCAAGAGGTTCAGGCACTAGGCAAAGTTCTTCAAGCCCAGCGTCGGTATATTTTGGAAAATAGACCCCCAATTCCTATTACTGAAATCCATCCTTTCCAGCCGGGAGACGAAGTGTGGGTCAAAGATTGGAAAAATGACCCTTTAACTCCCAGATGGAAAGGACCAAATACTGTTATACTTTCCACCCCTACAGCTGTAAAAGTAGCTGGAGTTAAACCTTGGATACATTGGAAGCGAGTCAAGAGAGCAAGAGGGGGGGAGTGGATTGCAAACAGAAATCCTGACAATCCTTTAAAAGTTGTATTGAAAAAGAAAAAGCAGTAAAAGAAGACTCAGGCTAGACCTTACTGGGGACATACCAGGAAATTGTTCCCCCTGCGTACGGTCAGACCTGCAGCTGGAGAATTGAAGAGCGGGACTAGACCCTACTGCAGCTTGCCGGGTAAATGGCTGCCCTACGTACGGTCAGATCCCAAAGAAGATTAAACATGTATGTTGCGATGTTAGTAGTGTTAAGTTGCACCTCCTCAACATTGTGCGCTAAAGGGGGGCCTGCTTTGGGAGAGGGAAGTATGCCCTTAAGGTTTGCCGAGTCACATGGGGCCAAATGTTCCGCAACCTTGGTGCTGCCCAAGGCTCCCTCTCTAGTCACCAACAGCCACACCTCCACCATAGATGGCACACAGAGAGGGCGTCTCTCTACCAGATCTCAGGCAGATCTGTTGGAAAAAGGAAGCTGTACTTGAGTGCTTAATCCAGCAAATTATTTATGACTGTGTCTCTCTGAAACCAATGGAACAAGTTAGTCATTACTAGTGGTGCAGCTCAGTAATTTTAGATCCCTGGTTTATGGAGGCTTCCTTTGGATGACCATGTGTATTATTCTGTTGTGAAGCATGCAACTAACATTTCTCTTCTCACCCCCACCTCTATTCCATGCTGATACGTTAGCGTGAAAAACCCACAAAACTGTATGCTAACCCTCATTTAAAAAACAAACTCAAATCACAGCACTGTCAAGACTACAAGGAATAAAACGGAGTTTACTGTTGCTGCCTTGAAGCTAATCGGGAATTTTGTTGTGAAAAAGGATAATATATTTTTAAAGTAAAATTAATAGTGAGCGTCTGTAACCATGTACATGCCTGGCTGCTGCTGCTGCTTATATATATATATATATATATATATATATTTTAAAAGGAAAAAAGGAATGGTGAGCAGCAGTGTCCCCAGTGGCCTATGGCATGCCTATATTGGCTCAGGTGCTGATGCCAGGTCTGTTTGCTGCTGCTTCCATCAGCTGCTGCTCTCTGGATGGTCTTTTGGGGGCCTCCTATACTGTAGAGCCCAGGACTTTGGCTCCATCCTTAGCTGTCATGACCATCTTAAGTCCCACTGGTTTCCATGTACGGATATAACTAACATGGAATTGGGGACTCCCTATATAAGCTTCAAATATTTGTTACTTTAATCATATAATTAAGGGTGCAATCCTATGGAGATAGGCAGCCGCCTCCGAACTCGGAAGTGACCGCCTATTCAATTCAGGGCAGGAGAGGCATGGAGGGGATCATTCCCTCTGTGCTTCTCCTGACCTGCATTTGCGGCTAGACGTGGGAAGGCAGAATGGGGGAGGAGCTCCTTCCCTGCCCTGTTTTGGCTGCTCCGTGCTCCTCCTGCGAGCGTGGAGCACGGGTCATTCTGCGCTGCCTGTGAGGCAGCGCTGAAGGGGGGCAAGGTCGGTTCTCCAGGAACCGACCTTGGGGCACAGGCTCTGAGGTCGGTTCCCGGAAAATCCCATATCCTATGGCCGTCTAGCCACTGACTAGCGACCATAGGATTGCTCCCTAAATTGTGTATTTAGTTATATTAGTTAATCCCTTAAAGATTAGTTGATTGTTATTATTTCTGAAATGATGAAAAATAATATTTTATCCCAGAAATATTTTATGATCTTCATGAAGAGCGCAGGTTCTGGTAATGATTTGGGTATATGAATTTCAAATGCATCAACTTTCAATACTGCCTGTCTCTAAGAAACAGATTCTTGGGATTTGCTGGATTTAGTTTTCTGTTTCTAAGGTTTATATGAGTGGTTCTATTTGTTGGCCTAAGTGTGATATCATTTCACATAGACATGTCTAATAGCTATGTAAAAGAGACGCTTATTTGTGTAAGAATGTTAATATAGTAAAGCTGTAAAGGCATGTTATTAAAGCTTGAAGAAGAAATATAAACACAAATCAGTGCTGCTATTTTAAACTCTACAAAACCTATAAATTAACAAAGAAGGCCCATGAGCTACATAAATAGGAGTGAGGAATATAAGGTTCTCTGCAAACTTCATTGTGTTGGAAAAATACAGTTCTTCCCATAAGTATTCCTTGTATTTTTCAGCTTTGATCAGGCATTATGACTTTTTACTCAGTTGCTGCTATTTTATTATTACTATTACTATGCATTGGGATTGCACAACTTAATTTCTATTAAGCTGAACACAGGTTACTAGTCATGTACAATCTACATGAGATTAAATAAACGATCTCTTTTTGCTGCGTGTCTGGAACAGTAAAAACCAGAGGGGTGATAAGCCCCTGTCAAGCCACAACACATGGTGTGTAATCTGAATTTGCTTCAGTGGATCACAAGTTGTGTAGGCCCTAGGGTGGCCACTTCTGCATCTCCAAAAATGAGAGAATGCATCCAAAAAAGAGACAGGTTTTCATAAAATTTACATGTGTTAATTTATATGTATATGTATATGTATGCAAATTTAGAAGTAATGACATCATTTAAGTAGAAATACAATACGTTTCACCATCATGGGGAAGACTGTGACCAGGTGACCTTTTTGCCTGCCTGCCAATCCAACCTGTTCTTCCAAGGGTGCTTCCAGATGGAGGGCTCCTAGTGCTAACAATCAAAAGGCATTGTGCAGTTGTTCCATCTTTTCCTCCTTAACAGATTTTTTTTTTTGTAAGAAAAAAGTCAGAAGAAGTGGTAGAAAAACATGGGGAGGGCTACAAATGGGAGATGACATCCTCTGGCCACCCCCCTTCCCCCATAAAAGTCCATGAATGAAGCAAGGGATTTGCATGAAAAAAAACCTTAACTGGAAGCACCCCAGTGCTTACTGTTGCTGGGTAACTTGAAGGCCCCCGCTCTGTTCTTGTGATTCTTTATAACAATGTAAGAAGAGCAATGCTGGATCAGACCAAGGGTCTGTCTAGTCCAGCATTATATTCACACAGTGGCCAATCAGCTGTCGAGAGGGAAACCACACGCAGGACACGAGTGCAAAAGCACCCTCCCGCCCATGTTCCCAGCAACTGGTGTACATAGGCATACTGTCTCTGAGACAGGAGGCAGCGTATAGCCATCAGGAATAGTAGCCATTGATAGCCTTCTCCTCCAACTATGCTCTGCGTGAAGAAGTACTTCCTTGTATCTGTCTTGAATCTCCATCCAATCAGCTTCATGAGATGACCCCAGGTTCTAGTATTTTGAGAGAGGGAGAAAAATGACTCCCTCTCCACATTCTCCAGACCATGCATAATTTTCATCCTTGAAGACTTTGAGGCTTTTGAGGTCCACTGTGTTTTCTTTTGTAACAAAGTGTGCGGGGAAGGGGGGACCTATCCTGAGCCCTTAGGATGATGGTGGGCTACAAATCCAAATAAGTATATGTATCATACTATTGGCCTATTCATCTTGAATAGTTTGAGAATCCTGAAGTCTTTTCTTAACCAACTTTAATAAAAAGTCCCATTAAATTCATCATTTCTCTTGGCAGAATGAATTATGACAATTAAATGACTTTCATCCACCCCTGAACTACTATAATAATGTTTGAGAAATGTTACCAATAATTTTCCATAAGAGCCCTCTGTCATGAAACAAAGCAGCCTTCTGTTGAATCCTTGGAAGACATATCTCAAATATTTGACACTTACATTGCCTGCCGATTCAGTAAGCATTATAATAAAAATTCCTCTTGACTTTGAGGGAAGTGCAGTTCCTTACTGAACCAAACTATGTAAAAAATTAATTCAGATCAGAAATCCAGCTGTGTATTTTAAAGGATTCTTATTACTCTAAGTATAGGGAAATAAATTACTGCATGTAATGGTGAAATTGCCAAGCCCTTAGGAAAACAAATTGTTTTCAATTTAAGCCATTGAAATATCTGTATGATCTCCCAAGCTCTTGCTTCACTTAATTTTTTTCAGATCTCAGCAGTGGCATTTGAAACTCATAGTTAGTGGGCATATGTGCAGAACAATCCTATTTATTTAATGTATACCCCACATTTCCATGTAAAATGCCCAATGTGGCTAACATCAATAAAATACATAATACAAAAACAAAACCCACATTCTAATACATAATAAGCAACAGCCCTGTAATAAATATCGATATCTATATAAAACAATCAGATAGTAGCAGGCAAAAAGTCAGACAATGGCAGCCACTTTAAAACATATTCAAATTAAAACACAGAGCAGCAGAGCAAGACAAGACAAATTGGGAGGGTGCTATTGTGCTTATGTGGGCTTCCCATAGTCATCTGGTAGACCACTGTGAGAACACAACGCTGGAGTAGATAGGTGATCCAGCAGGGCTTTTCTTATGCTCTTATCTTAATAAGCCAAATGCCTGTTTAAATACAAAGTTTCCACCTGCAGGTGGAAGAACATCAATGAAGGGCTAGACAGACTTTCTTGGTAGGGAGTGCCAGAGTCTATGTGCAGCCACTGAGAAGGCCGTCTCATGTTCCTGGCAAATGCACATCAGATGTTGCAGGACAGAGAAGGGTCTCTCCGGAAGATTTCAGGAGCTGGCAGGCTCATATAGGAGATGTTGATCCTTCAGATAGCCTGATCCCAAACTGTTTAGGGTTTTATGGTCACATAACCAGCACTTTGAATTGTCCCCAGAAATGACCAGCTGTTGTAACATAAGAATGACATGCTCCGCATGACTGGCTGTATCAACAGCTTGGCTGTAGCATGCTGAACTAGCTCAAGTTTCTCAATAGTCTTCAAAGGCAGCCCCACATAGAGTATGTTGTAATAATCCAAAGAAAATGCCATCCAGTCTCATTCCAGCAACCAGAGGTCCAGTAGAACCATCAGAGATGTACGTCTCCTGTCTAGTCCCCCGACATAAATTACCCATGAGGGCAATCAAAGCTTTTTCTTTCCCATAACCAGTTCTAGATTTTAATGGACCTAGGTGATGCAGATAATATGGAAAAAAAGGCATTTTTACTCAGAAGTAAGTCCTATTGAAGGAGCTTGCTACTTAGTATATTCCCTTCTGCGTGAGCCCCTGCCAAAGGAAGTGAGGCGGGTGGCTACTAGGAGGAGGGCTTTTTCTGCTGTGGCACCCCGGCTCTGGAATGAGCTCCCTAGTGAGGTTCGCCTGGCGCCTACATTGTATTCCTTTCGGCGCCAGGTGAAGACCTTTTTATTTTCCCAGGCATTTTAGCATTTTAGCTTTCTAAATTTTTATCTTTGCTGTTTTAAATCTGTATTTTAAACTCTTGCACTGCTGCTAGGTTTTATTGTGGTTGTATTGTTATATTGTGGTTTTAATGTTCTATATATTTTAAATTGTTTTATTGTGTGTTGTTTGGTTTTAATTTTTGTGAACCGCCCAGGGAGCTTCGGCTATTGGGCGGTATAGAAAAGAAAATAAATAAATAAATAAATAAATAAATAAATAGTATATGTGCTTAAGGTGATGTCAGTTGTATAATCTTAAGGCTTTCTTTAGGGTAGGGATGTCAGAGAATTCCACCACAGATCTCGGAGAGGCCAAATGCCAGTGCATTCGGCCCCCCGAAATCCGTGGCAGAACGAAGCCCCCCCCACGAAAGGTGCACGAAATGGAGCACTTATCGGCTGCCGGCTGCGCTGACTTGCAAATGGCGGCCGCATCTGCAGCCGCCATTCGCTTTCTCATTATAGCCGTGATAGGCTACTTAAATAATTATGTAGCCTATCACAGCTAATGCAAGGACGTCAATTGCGTCCCTGCGGAAGCCGTGGTAGGCTACGCAAGTATTTACGTAGCCTATCACGGCCTAACTAAGGGAACACAAATGGCGGCGGCTACAGCAGCCGCCATTTGCGTCCCCCCTTTTTTTTTGCCGTTTTAGCCTATGTAAATATTTACACAGGCTATTACTGCAAAAAAAAAGAAAAAGGAACGCAAATGGCTGCCACTACGCCATTTGCGTTCCCTTTTTTTGTTGTTGCCATAATAGTCTACGTAAATATTTACGTAGGCTAAAATGGCAAAAAAAGGGGGGGGGAATGCAAATGGCTGCCGCCGTAGCCACTGCCATTTGCGTTTGCTGTTTTTGTTTTTGTTGTGATAGGCTACGTAAATACTTATGTAGCCTATCACAGCAAAATCCAGGGACGCAAATGGCAGCAGCTACGGCAGCCGCCATTTGTGTCCCTGCAGGCTGCCCAGCGGCCGTATGTCCGGCTGCGGGCGGCCCTGGCCGGCGGCTCTGCGGAATCTCTGTGGAGCCGGCCGGAGAGAATTTCGGGGGGAGGGACGGAGCGCCTCCCCCCCACCGTGAATGTCACCCTTCAAAAAGGTAAGTGACTTTCGTACATCCCTACTTTAGATTGCAGTCCTGTACATACTTCCTGGAAGTAAGTCACATTAAACCTTTATAACCTACTGCACATTTAATTCCCAATGCCTAGTCCTATGCTGGATTGTGGTCTGTGTGCTTCAAAACAGATGCACTAGTGATAATCATATGATAATCTACACAAGGCTTTCATGCATTTTCCTTCAAAGAAGTGCTTTCCATGCTGGTAAATAATTACATTTGAAATGGCCTTCGTTGTGAACCATAAACTATTTAAAATGACATACTTGCCATCAACAGAAATATACCAAGAGCAACCAAATAACATGGTTTGCAGATAACAGCCACTTTAAGAATTAATGGAATTTGTTCCTCCATATGGCTGCTGTTCTGGTACATGAAGAACTGAATATCAGTAATAAAAATAAGTCCCAAGGAATTATAGGAAGACTAAAGTAACATCACTGGCATGAAAGAACAGGGAGTCTTTACATAAAAATCTGGCTTGACAGATGAAAACCTGTAGAACATAGCAAAGTATCACTATTCAAGTTTTAAGTGCCACAGAATTGCAAAAAAAATATGTGAATATCTTCTAGTAAAACAAAAAATATTCACCTGTAAAAAGGGGGCCCTCATACTGCAGCAAAGCCAGTAGGGTGTGGGGAGATTGCTCTAGTTCAAGAGGGATGCAGCATATACTGCTCTGCAGCCGGCGAGACTTTGCACTGTACTTGCCCAGGGCCTCCCATGGCTTAAGGGAGAGGTGAGAATGCAACTACAGTCATATAATTGGAAGGGATCTTGGAGGTCATCTAGTCCGGTCTCTGCTCAATGTAGGATGCAGCAACAGCATCCCTGAATTATGGCTATCTAGCCTCTGCTTAAAAACCTCCATGGAAGGAAATCCCACTACCTAGCCTGATATTTAGTAACTTAGCCAGACAACCGGCAGGACTTTTTATGTGGGCCAGGAAGAAACTTCTTCTGCTAGCCCTCATTGGCTGTTGACCTGGCACGTTCTTTGCTTGTTTTTACCTTCCTTGGGGTGTTTCTTTTCATGAATGTGGTTTTGGCTTAATTGATATAATTTGGCTGTCTCTATTTCCCTTTCATTACAACTTTGGTGATATAGTGTGAATGTGGAAAATGACACAATATTGTGAAAGGAGGAAGGTGCCCAGGAGGTCTATCTTTGCTGAGACAGGGGACAGCAGGGCACTCACAAGGCTGGAGCAGCTCTTGGAGCCGTGCTGCTGCCTTGGCGTGGGGGGCGTGGGTTGTGAAGGTAGGATACCCCCAGCAAATCTATAGGTGTCAAATATGGGTGTCGACTTAACACCTGCCTCTTCCACTCATCTGGTGTCGCTCAGGCTTGAACTTGGTGGTGCCAGAGAGACAATGTGGCTGGCTATCCATGCCAGTCACCCTGAGCATCTCATACGGAGGGGTTAGATCTACCCTTGCCACACTGGTCTTATCTGTTCTTTCAGTAAAGTTGTGGCTTGTTTAAATCAGGGGTAGGCAGAAGATAGATCTGGATCTACTGGCAGATCTCTGGGTGATTTGCAGTAGATTGTCAAGGCATTCTGACTCCCAATTGTTTGACAATAGCAACAACAACAAAAGCAACAACAAGAAGCTGCACCCCCGTGCCTGATTATACTGCTGAAATGAAGAAAGCTTGGGATAACCAGGAGTAGATTTTTCTGTGGAAGGATTGTGAACTCAGATCAGCAGCTGCAGTACCCAAAACAAATTCTTGGGCTCAATATTCTTTAATTCTAAGTGTGCTCCTTTTGCAACTGGCTCTACTTGGTGGATCTCAGGATTCAAAGTAGATGTTACAAGCCTGAAGTCTGTCCACTATTGGCTTAAATTCTGTTTATTCATGTGTGCCTCTTCCTTCCATGGCAACAAGTATCAAAGCAATGTGTCTCAGGGCAGAACTGCACATTTCAAAGCAAACATGGGATTGATTGCCAGTGCTAAGGGGAAGGTCCTTGTGGGGGCACTTTTAGGGAAGAGTTGGTAGAAGGCAGAGGGATGCTTAACTCTTCATCCATCAGTTCTGACAGAGTTCCTCCTCATTTTTAACCTTTTAAAACCCTTCCCCGTGGCCATTTTTCACCTTATTTTCCCCTCCAACCATCTCTGACTGACAATAAGCCTAACTAGTGAGGACGAAACAGCCGTGAGAGCATCTGAAGGGGAGGATCAATAGTTTGGGGAAGGGTTAAGCATCCTCCCCTTCAGTCCACTGATTCTCTCCTACAAATGCCCACCATTGTGTGTGCATTCCTTCAGCTAATACTGGTTAGTGAAGACACATTTGTGGTAATGTGTATGTGACGAAATTGTATTTTATTTTATTGTTTAGTTGCATATTGGAATGTATATTTACATACTCGATGTACTTTGACATGTCATTTCTCCTACAGGCAATGGTAAGTTGGGCGGGGGGAGTTAGAATGTTCAGTTTTTGAATGGGATCTCCTGATTGGCTGTTCTGTTTTTCATTTGGGAGAGAGAGGAGAAATAGCACCCTCTTTCTTTGCCTTGGGTGGGAGTTAGGGACTGGCTTTCAGAGGGGTAGGATTAGGGCAATTGGGCTCTAGCCTGGGGGGTGGTTAGATTCCCCTGAGTGGTGGAGGGAGGTATATTTCTTTAAAATTAAAGTATTAATGTTAGAAGGGATTGAGTAGATAAGGAAATAATACAAACTTAAAACCTCTGTGTAACAATAACGAACTTGAATGGCATTGAAACCTCACAAACCTTGTAAATTACGTAAGTCTTATTTTGTTTGGTTCTTTCAAACCATGCATTTCTCGGCCTCATTCTTTACCACCAAAGGTTTAAATGAAATTACAGAAGAAATAAGCCTTATACTATAAATGCACCCACCCACAATTGAAGGTTTTCTCCTCACTAAGAGGAGGGTGGTGGCAGTGTTAAAATAAAATTAGATAAAAGGTTAAAATTGATGTATACCTTCCCTGCACACTTGCTCTAAGAAATTACCTCACAGGGGAGGAAAAAATTGTACCTGATGGTGTATAAATATTAAAGGGGAGTGCTGAGGATACAATAATCTCATGAAGGGAAGGGTGTTATGTCACAGTGTACTTCTGCCCTCATCAGGTACTTTTTATATGAGGAGTTCGTACCATTATTTATATCAGGTATGGATAATCTGTAGGTGCCCAGATGTTGGACTATCGCTCCCTTTGGCCATGCTAGCTGGGGCTAATGGGAGTTGGAGTCCAACAACATCTGGAGAGCCACAGATTTCCCACCTCTGAGTTATATTCCTGTTTTTAACTATAAGAAGTTAACAAAAAAAGTCTGATTCCCTCCTGAAAAAAATATTTTTATAAGTAACTGGCAACCTGAACCAGTGGCCTGGTGCTTGACTGCTGAGACACACTCTCTCACTGCCCCAAATTGGAATAAGAGGCACACTTCACTCTTACAACCCCAAATATTTCCTTTTAGATCGTGTAGGAGAAGATAAGCCCAGAGTAGTGACTTACACATAGATGCCACAGGCACCGAGTACCATTGATTCATTCAGTCATTTCAGATGTAATGACACCATGTTACTTACTCCCAGAAGAGGTTGACTGGGGAGAGGTGCTTTGAGAACCGTGATTCATATAGAGATGCAACGGCAGCCTCCTCTCTGGGTGAGTGCTTTGTAGTTCACAAGATACGTTAATTTTTAAATTAAGTTTATTTCTCCCAGCACACTAACAGTTCTCTCTTAGTGCCCTAGTGTACCCCAGCACTTTGGAACACATTAGAGTTCAGCTGGAGTACCTGTTTTAAGCTAGCACAAGTTGAAATAAATAAAAGGGACCCCAGGTTACTGGAGCTGCAGCTTGAGATTACTGCTTCAGGGGGAGGCGCTATTCCATCCAGGGCACCACCTGCTTTCTCCCTCCCCCAGAGACTTTGAAAGCAAGGCTAGAGATGTGGCTTGGGAGGCTCTGCTTCAGGGGAGGCACTGTTCCAACCAAGGCATTTTTTCTAGGGATGGTGGAGAATTCTGCCACGGATTTCAGTGAGGCTGAATGCACTGGCATTCGGCCCCCCCAAATCCGTGGCGGAATGGCCTGCCCCCCCGCGGATTCCCTCCGGGACGAAGCTTACCTGGGGCGGATGTTCCGGATGGTGGCAGCTCCAGCGGCGGCTGGTCTTTCAACCGGCTGCCGCGGCCGCCATTTGTATCCTGGTCTTTGCCGTGATAGGCTACATAAGTATTTACGTAGCCTATCATGGCAAGCCAAGCAAAAAAACCCAAAAACAAACTGTGTACGCAAATGGCGGTGGCTACGGCAGCCGCCATTTGTGTTCCCTATTTTTCACTGTTTTAGCCTACGTAAATATTTACGTAGGCTATTACGGCGAAAACAAAAGGAACACAAATAGTGCCCACTACGCTATTTGCGTTCCCCTTTTTTTTCTCCATAATAGCCTACGTAAATATTTACGTGGGTTAAAACGGCGAAAAATAGGGAACGCAAATGGCGGCCACTGTAGCCGCCGCCATTTGCGTACACTGTTTTTTTTGGGGGGGGGGTTGCCGTGATAGGCTATGTAAATACTTACATAGCCTATCACGGCAGCCTGGCTGGACGCAAATGGCAGCTGCTACGGTGGCCGCCATTTGCATCCGCAGCAGCCCGTCCGCGGCCGGAACTCCAGCTGCAGATGGCCCTGGCCGACTGCTCTGTGGAGCCGCCGCGGAGCGGAGCCAGCCAGGCAGGATTCCGGGGGGGGGGACCGGATCGCCTCCCCCCCCCGTCGAGGATTACGGGGGGAGGGATGGAGCGCCTCCCCCCCCCGTGAAAAATTCTGCAAAAAGGTAAGTGAGTTTCGTACATCCCTAATTTTTTCCTCATCTGCTCTGCCCATCCCCCTGCCTGGGAAACCTGATAAGGATCCCTGGATTATTCCAGCTCCATTCTGGCAGTTGTGCTGATGGGTTTTTGCTCATGGATATGTAGGAGGTGTGTTCAGGCTGCAGCGTTTTTAGATGTTTTAGTTTTAAACAGCTGTTGTGATATTTCTGCTTTAAACTCGTATTTAGTGTATTGTTTGAATACTGTATTTGTATATTTTTGTGAGCCGCTTTGGGGTCCTTTTGGCTGAAAGGCGGCATAGAAATAAAGTATAACATAACATATGTTGCAGAAATCAGAGTCAGAGAGACCACGGAGTGAAGGAAAAAGAGATTCTTCTTTATTTAACGCGCGGGCTTAAGGCTGGAATCATTTCCAAAGAGCCAGAAGCCCCGATTTACATTAGCACATTGTTTTTATAGATATTGTGACACATAGGAAATGGCTCCTCCTCTCCCTCCCATGTGGGGTTGCAGTCCTCAACATTTCTTCTCTTAGCACCATTGTTTATAATACAAGAACTGGGTTATAGGGTAGCCATGATAAGGAGAGAACAGAAGAGAACAGCAGAGAACAAGATATACAATTGTATGACCTTTGTCAAGATAAGGAATTCCTGTGTCTCGTCAGCTTACAACAATATATTCAAGGGAGAAAGAGCTCAGCAAGAACATGAAGCATGAGACTGCATGAGGCTACTTAGTCTGACCCCCGATATGGCTGCTACATTCCCCCCTTAAATGCATAATTTCATTACAATTATAGCATTTCATTACACAAATAGACATTCTGGTTTGCGAAGCATAACACAGGACTCTTATAGCAACTCTCTTACTTAATAGCTTGTTGAGCTATTAGAGCGTAGAGGGCAGCAGTTTTACTAGCCGAGACATAAAACAGATTGGTTAAACAGCGCATAAGACAAGGAATGCAAAGGCATAACAGTATCTTTATGAACAACACTGGTAGAATTAGGATGAACAGTGCTTTAAGCTAGCTAAGATCTGGAAGCCAAAGGGTTAACCAATTTCGCCAATTGTTTTGTCCCATTGTTATGTCAGCCACTATATTATGCATGCAGATTATTGATTTTAACATCTACAGCATTACTATTATTAGTCAAATTAAATGATGGAGGAGAAAAAGATAAAAAACCTGTTTGCAGGTATATCTCTTGGCAAACAAAAATGCTTTAGTGATGTTAGCTAGGTGAAGCCAGTAATTATCAGCGAATTGCTGGGACAGACTTCCCCTTTTTAGGGGCAGGCCCCCCTTTTTTGCACCTTATTAAGGAAACACAATGCAACACTACTAACACTACAACACACATGTTTGATCTTCTTTGGGATCTGACGGTACGCTGGGCAGCTATTCACCTGGCAAGCTGCTGTAGGGTCTAGTCCCCTTCTTCAATTCTCCAGTTGCAGGTCTGACCGTACGCAGGGGGACAGTCTCCCGGTGTGTCCACAGTAAGGTCTAGCCTGAGTCTTCTTACTGCTTTTTCAGAATACTTTTTAGTGGATTTTCAGGATTTCTGTTTACAGTCTACTCCCCTCCTCTCGCTTTCTTGATTCGTGTCTAATGTATTCAGGGTTTAACTCCAGCTACTTTTATAGCTGTGGGGGTGGAAAGTATGACAGTTTTCAGTCCTCTCCATCTGGGTGTTAAAGGGTTATTTTTCCTCTTTTTAACTCATACTTCATTTCCTGGTTGGAAAGGATAAACTTCTGTGATGGGAATTGGGGCTTATTTTCTAAGACAAGGCAACGCTGGGCTTGAAGAACTTTGCTCACTGTTTGGACTTCTTGTTTAAGGCTAACGTTTGCTTGCTCTTGATGACACTTTAGTGTCAATTATGAAGTCATTGTCACGGCTCCTCACAGTCAATGTCACGGCCCCTTTCAAGCTGTCTTCTTTTTCACCCGTTCTGGCCCCTTTGGTTTTCTCTTTTGTATTTGATTTATTTTATTTGGGCATTCATGCCATTAATGTCTATCTTGTCCACACTGGGCACACTGGTTCTTTTTTAAGAATCTTTTGCCTCTGCCGGGTCTTCTTCTTTTCTTCTTTCGTCCACGTCTTCTTGGGCCTCTGGGTCGAGGGGGGTGTACTGGCGATAGGCATCTAAAAGACGCTCCAAGTACGCTCTGGGGCCTCGGTGGCACCTTGAAGCACTTTAGACACTTTGGTCATATTAATTGACTTCTTTATACCTGCTTTCATGGCTTTTAACAGCAGGGTTTGATACTGGGTGAGGCGCTCTAGCCCCACTTGTGTTTTGGGATTCCAGCGGGGTGGGTTTACTTACAAGGAGACTTTATTGGGTAACTTACAGCACACAGGCGTACTTAATGATTGGATCAGACAGCTTCTCTGAACCACGAGCTATGGGCTAAATGGGTTTTATACTATACATGTTACCCAGGAGGCAGCACAACACTAGCAAGCATTTTCAGCATAGGCTAGAAGTGTTTGGCACAGCTTCCTGTAAACAACTTCGCTTCCCAAAGTGCTTGATAACACTTTTATTCATTAGTATGGGAAGACAAATTTTTTCTCTTTCTTTTGCTTTCTTTTTCTTTGCTGATCTGCCTGTATTGCAGATCATGTTTCAAACTTTTTATATAAAACTTTCTGCTCCATGCACCAGCCTTGTCTCTTTATTTGTCTTTTTCAAGTTAAACTCACTTAAACCTTTCTGCCTTACACTAGTCCCAGTGACACACATTTGGGATAGGCTCTTCTTCTCTTTCTAGTTACAATTTTCTCCATCTTAAAGAACTATTACATTATTGTGGCTACTTTATCTCAGGTAATAAGCTCCAGGCACAATCAGCTGCTTTTAATTTACCCTGGGGGCAACTATGGCCATGCTTCTTTTCTACAAATGTTTTTTCTCTTTGCCTCTTGCCTTCTCTTTCTCGACTTGCCTTTTGTCTTTTCTTCTTGTCATCCATTGGGAACCACACTCAGTATTATTTGGAGTTGCAACTAACACTAATCTGCAAATATCACATATATTTTATGATATTTAAGAAATCATAAAATATACACAACAAACTTTTTTTCTGCAATTTAACACAATGAATGGAAAGCACTTCTAGCACGCTAAGGCATGATGGAGCAGATCCAGCAATTATACTGCTCTTCTGGCATGCTCAGGGCCCATTAAAATCAAGGGACGGTCATACCCACACACGCAAAGAGTTCTAGGTCACCATTTTTGCATCGGCAACTCTATGCTGCATGAGTTCTAGCAGAAGGAAATCTAAAAGTCATAGATAAAACGCAGCCTGCCGTACACTGAGCTGACTACAAACACAGCCACACGGTCCACAGCGATGAGAGTTCAAGTTTATCAAAAGCTTCACAGCACTGTCCATGGCAAGTCTTTGACAATTTAAAAGTTTAGTCCATGTGCAGAGTGTCTCTAAAAAGCCCAGATGATGATGGAGGCAAACAGAGAAGGCTCTGGGCAATGAAGATGGATGTTTCCAGCAAAGGCTCCCCACTTTTGCATCAGTTTAAAAAGGGGAAGTGTGGCCCTACACCCCTTCTGACAGACAAGGGCCTTTAACTTTTTAGCAAGGTCTCTGTCTAAACAGAGCGGCACAGCTCAGCTCTCTAGCCGTGACGCTTTAACCTGGGCAACTCCTCTGTAAATTTTATTTTACTTCTGTCAGGTTCTCACAGACATTTTAAAAACTTACTCTTTTTTTTTTCTCTTCTAACCTGGTACACGAAAGCATTGAAACACTGAGTGCCGAAACTCAGGACGCTGGGGGGTGATGGGCATCGCCTTATACTTGCATTTTTCAGGCAGCCATTAATCTTCGGGGAGGTGGTGGGGTGATTTGCAGGACTTCAAAGGCAAGCTTCTCAGTTTGTTTGTATTTGTAAATCCCAAGCTTAAAACAGGACATGATGAGGTGCAGGGCAGCTAAATCTTTGCTTTGGCACGGGCAACAAATAACTCAGGTCAGCTTTCTTCGCTGGGGTCTCAAACAGGAAAACAGTCTTAATTTAAAGTTGTAACATCACTGACAGCGTCAGCCAGCCAGCTACACAGATCTCATTGTTTTTTAAGACAGTTGCTCCAATATCTTCTTCTCAATCAGATTGGGTCTCCCAGCTTACACAGTTTATTGCAGCTTTCAGGAGCATGGTAGTAGCGTGATTTTGGCTTGGCCAGGAACATGCTGTCTGGTTTCTCGGTCTCTTCAGCGCACACACTCAGGCAGTGTAACACTGGACACTTAAATCAGTGAGATTTCTTCATTGCAGGGAATCCCACGGCAAAAGCTTAATGGTTACGCTCTTCAGAAATCATATAGCCGATGGTCAGTAGCTACAGGCTCTATGCAATTTTATCACAGTTCAAAGCTAAACACGGCTACCTTGACAGAGATCTTCATCATGGTTTTCCGCTTCATTCTGCTTTGGGCCAGTCTTATGGCACACTTTTCACTCGAAGAGGGGTCTAGCCTGTGCTCTGGGGGCTGATTCTTCACCTGTATTCTCCATTTTGCACCTTCATCTTCTGGGTCTTCATTTTCAGTTTCCATTTCTTAGGGATTTCATCTCAATTAGGCGAGGTGATGATGTTGCACAACTCAGAACGTTGTGGGCAATTTTCCTGCCCCCCCCCTCTCGGCGCGCTAGGCTAACAGCTACTTCTTCGGCCTTACACTCTTACGCTCCCACGCTTTGTTAAAAGCCAGACTGTCCTGCAACATTTCTTTAATTAACAGCCTCAGATCTTTTTCTTTTTTTCTCTCAGCTCAACCTTGAGCTTTTTGCTATTTTCTCTCTCTATTCTGAATCTTTTTTAAAAAACCTTTTTCCTTTTTTTTTGGACGTACATCTTAAGGGGGTGCAAGTCTTGAGCGGTTGATGATGACTGATGAGCAGTAGACGAGCTCGCCTCCTTTTTTGTGTGTGAGAACACATCTTTTTAAGGGTCACCGCCGATTTTATTAAATCTTCTGCCCCACACTTCAATTCTTCAGTTTCTTTTATTAATGCTGATTGAGGTGTAAGAGGGGAACCTCCCGATCCTGTAGAGATGGAAGTCTCGGCAGACAATATCTGGGAGTTGAGGACCGTAGCTGAAATTGGCGAATTACTGCCGGTGGGGCTTGAAACTGATGGCGACAGTTCTAAGTCAAAGCGAGGGGCAATGCCTCTGTAGGGGGGATGGCAGGGGCTCAGGAGCCACAGGATCTGGATCTCGACGGGGCGGTCTTACAGTAACATGGGCCCGTGGTGGAAGCAGGGCATAAGCAGGTGGAAACGCCGTTAGCTCTGCCAGATCTTTACACGAGGCTTCTAACACTGGTTGTAATTTCTTTTTGGCCAATTTTTCTTTTCTGAGCACCAAAACTTTTGCCTGGGATTCTAGGCATTTCTTTAGCCATGGAGGAGAAGCGTGGACTATGGAATCCCATGAGTTTATGTAGGGAAATTGGTCGGGGTGCCCAGGTCTCCCAACCACAATGGCATATACACGGCTGATTTTGCTGGGCTCTAAAGAGCCTTTAGTAGGCCATCTTACACCAAAAGATGGCCACTCTATTTCACACAAAGTCTGCAACCATTGAGGATTCATGGGGGGGTCCCCATAATCTCTACTAAAACCTTTCTTAAAATTTGCTAGCATACATCCCAAGGAGGTGCAAGGTTTGCTTCCCCCACCACCCATAGCCCCCCTCCTAAATTGAAGACAGACACAATTAGGGAATGGGGATTGGTCAGTGAGTAAGGGGTCTCACTGGCCGACACAAGAGGATTTTACACACCATGCACTTTGCTACTGGCCTGGGCACCCGGACGGTCAACGGTATGCGTCAGAAACCGCAGTAGCCACTCACACAATCATCAGTCTCTCCACTGCATCCATATGTCCCTGCCACCCACTTTTCCCACTTTTTACCAGAGCGGAAAGCGGCTTCCCCAGCTTCCTCAGCTTCCTACTGAGTACTGGCGTGCTGGGTACTGGCACCCACTCGGGGGTGTGATCAGGCCCCCCTTCTACTCGCAAGGAGTAGGTTCTTTTTGTATACATATACCACCAACACTGACCTTCTTCATAAGGCGGGGCCCTCTTTTTTTCTGCCCAGTGCCTTTCTCCCTAAAGGCAAGGCCCTCTTTTTCACATATACTTGCCTTTCTCCTGAAGGCTTCCAATGTGGGTTTCAACTCAGTTGCAGCTGCGATACAGGCAGGGCTCAAGTTCCTTCCTCCGCTTCCCAAGGTTCTCTTGCTGCTCGCTGCCGTTTGGACGATCCTGGTGCAGGCCCTCTCCCATTCACTCGACAAAAAGGTCGGTGGCGCCAAGAAAGGGAGGCATGCGCCGAGCTCGTCTTCCCGGTGCGGCGATCAAGAGCAGGCAAATGCCACCTGTCTGGCTCAGAGCCTGCCACATCCGAGTCACGGCACCATTTATGTTGCAGAAATCAGAGTCAGAGAGACCACAGAGTGAAGGAAAAAGAGATTCTTCTTTATTTAACGCGCGGGCTTAAGGCTGGAATCATTTCCAAAGAGCCAGAACCCCCGGTTTACATTAGCACATTGTTTTTATAGATATTGTGACACATAGGAAACGGCTCCTCCTCTCCCTCCCATGTGGGGTTGCAGTCCTCAACATTTCTTCTCTTAGCACCATTGTTTATAATACAAGAACTGGGTTATAGAGTAGCCATGATAAGGAGAGAACAGAAGAGAACAGCAGAGAACAAGATATACAATTGTATGACCTTTGACAAGATAAGGAATTCCTGTGTCTCGTCAGCTTACAACAATATATTCAAGGGAGAAAGAGCTCAGCAAGAACATGAAGCATGAGACTGCATGAGGCTACTTAGTCTGACCCCCGATATGGCTGCTACAGGAACGCAAATAGTGCCCACTACGCTATTTGTGTTCCCCTTTTTTCTCCATAATAGCCTACGTAAATATTTATGTGGGTTAAAACGGCAAAAAATAGGGAACGCAAATGGCGGCCACTGTAGCCGCCGCCATTTGCGTACACTGTTTTTTTTGGGGGGGGTTGCTGTGATAGGCTATGTAAATACTTACATAGCCTATCACGGCAGCCTGGCTGGACGCAAATGGCAGCTGCTACGGTGGCTGCCATTTGCATCCGCAGCAGCCTGTCCACGGCCGGAACTCCAGCTGCAGATGGCCCTGGCCGGCTTCTCCGCGGAGCCGCCACGGACCGGAGCCAGCCGGGCAGGATTCCGGGGGAGAGGACCGGATCGCCTCCCCCCCCCGTCGAGGATTCCGGGGGGAGGGATGGAGCGCCTCCCCCCCCCGTGAAAAATTCTGCAAAAAGGTAAGCGAGTTTCGTACATCCCTAATTTTTTCCTCATCTGCTCTGCCCATCCCCCTGCCTGGGAAACCTGATAAGGATCCCTGGATTATTCCAGCTCCGTTCTGGCAGTTGTGCTGATGGGTTTTTGCTCATGGATATGTAGGAGGTGTGTTCAGGCTGCAGCGTTTTTAGATGTTTTAGTTTTAAACAGCTGTTGTGATATTTCTGCTTTAAACTTGTATTTAGTGTATTGTTTGGATATTGTATTTGTATATTTTTGTGAGCCGCTTTGGGGTCCTTTTGGCTGAAAGGCGGCATAGAAATAAAGTATAACATAACATAACAGGTCCTTTTGAAATACTGCAGAACTTGAGTGACTGATTTGTGAACTGGGATACCCAGCTTCAAAACTGGCAGAATTACCCAAGGGGAAGCCCTGCAATCTTTGAATTTTGTAGAAACAAAGGTAATGAGCAGGAAAGCAGGAGGAACTAGAAGGCCTAATATTTTCCCCACACCATGTGCGTGCACGCACACACACAGTACTGATTAAACTCAACTGAAAAGTAATGGAAATAGAATGGAACAAAATTGGACAGTTTTATTTTTATTTTCACGTATTGCATTTGTTATTTCTACATCTGAATTTTTAGTCAGAAAAACATACCACAAACACTGCAGCCTACATTAATTGATTTCATAATAGTTGAAAACTTGTGGTTTATAGTAAACAAAGAGGAAAAATAATCTGAGACGGGCAAGTTTTTATGTGCCAGCCATTAAAATCATCTAGTCCTTAAGTGTGCAAGAAGGCTGTTTCATAGCCAGCAACTGAAGGAATTATTTTGTGGAAAGCTGTGATGTGGTCACAGTTCCCAAAATGCTTTGTAGGTGGGGGTGTAGTTTGACAGAACTAAAGAGCTTGGTTTATGAGAGGTCAAGGGCAGAGTTAGCATTGAATGTGAATTCCTTCACAAGCTCTGTGAGAATGTTTCCTCCAGGGCTTGAGGGAAGGTACTGGTAAGCTACTGTGCGGAATGTCAAATTGCAGCTGTGCTCATCAAGGTGTGTATATTTTTTAGGAATTCCAGCTGAAAGAAAGAGAATAGAAAACTAATACTATTTATTTTACCAAAATAACATTTACAGCACCATCCTATGCATGTCTGCTCAGAAGTAAGTCCCATTGCATGCAGTGGAGCTTACTTCTTTGTAGGGATGCAGGGGATTGTAGCCTAAACCTTTAACTTGAGAGCTTTATTATATCACCACAGCTTTGCAGTTTCAATCTTGTTCAAACAAGTTCTTTGAAAAGAAGGTTCCTGAACAACTGTGCAAACTTGAATTTTGCCCAAAATGTTAGATTGTGCTTTTCTAGGACTCATACTAGATAGTTCCGATTACTTTTTACATTACTCTTTGACAGAGGCCCTGTTCACCATAGCCAATGATGAGGGATGATGGGAGTTGAAGTCCAGCAACAACTGGAGGGCCACACATTCTCCACCCCTGATTTAGGTGCTGTGTTTTAAAGTGCTGTTTTAAATTGGGCTCATATTGCCACTCTGTTTTTGTCATGGTTAATTTTTATGTATGATTTCTGTTTTTAAGTAATGTGTAATTCTAATGATTGCTATTTTTAAGTTATGTGAGAGGCTTTTGCCTGATAGAACAAGATAAACATATTTTTAAATAAACAAATAGTGATGGTGGCAAATGGATATTTGAAAACACACATATCTTACAAGAGTTGGGCTGTGGTTACCTGTTGAGTGTACTCTCTGGCAAAACTGTTTTTTTGCCATGAAGCATGTGAAATGGCTTCAACTTCTGGCTCTAAGTAAATATTAATAAAATAATCATACTAATAATCTGCTTTAAGCAGTTTAGCATAAAATCTATTCAGGAATATACTGTGCATTTGCCATATTAAACACTTGCATGAGAGGTAAGAATATGTAAAATGCAACAATTTGATTCTTAGAAGTTGAATCTTGGCATTCCTCCACAGAGCAAGTGAGAAATGTTAAGCTAATTGAGTTCATTTTGTTCTTTTAAAAAATTGTACTTTTGTTCCTTTTAACAGTTACATAACTGGTAGAAAATCAACAGGCCAAAGTAAAAGTGTCTCCATCTATTGCATCATCATGTCCTACTTGTGGGTTTCCCATAGGCAGCTGGTTGACCACTGTGTGAACAGAATGCTAGACTAAATGGACTCTTGGTCTCATGCAATATGGCTCTTACTCTGTTCCCCCCAGAGTCTATTGAAATCCTATTTTAGCTTCTCCTTTCTCCAGAAAGGTTCCATTGCCTTCTATATACTCTAACAGTGCATAGTTTTGCAAACAGAAATATTACATATTTCATCTGAACTGATTTAAGATACATATGAAATAATCGACCTTTATGTATAACCTATATGAAATAAATGATATGCTATATTGTATAGGTGTGATTTTGGGGATGACTATAGATCTAAAAAGGAGATCTGCAACTAGCACAACATTTCAAGTTGCAGCCTTTTTAGTAAAAATGTTCTCTGTTTAACATGGGATATGGGGAAGAATTGCACCCACACAATTATATAGCAAATATCCATGTGGGAAATTTAGCATACCCTTCATTCATTCCCTTGTGAATTCTATTTACTCATCCATTTTACTAGGGACCTACTTAGTGCTAAACCTTTAACATCACAATCTTATGCAAGTCTACTCAGAAGTAAGTCAGGCATGCATAGGATTGTGCTCCAACTGAATAATGCTGCTGTTCAAGCCTCCCTGACAGTCTTATCTCTAGATCGCAAGTGCCTGGATGCTCACTGTGGTTTCACAGTGGCAAAGAGAAGGCACACTTCTTTTTATTGTTCCTACACGTTTCTCAGTTGCTCTGAAAAGCAGGCAGGACAATATAACCTCCTCACAAAAAGCTGTAAGAAAACTAAAATATTCAGTTGTATTCCTTAAACCATAGTACTAGCCTGGACATTACTTCGTTACATTTAATACATACAGATAAACATATGCCATGCTACAATGACTGCATTTCTATGTGTCATTGGCGGAACAGAGCTCTTCCAAAGAAGACTGCTTTCATGGTTTGTCGGATTGGCACTTCATGTAAGTCGAAACTGTGGCCAGAACATTGGGGATTATGCTTAGTGAAAGGTCCTTTAATCAGCTGCATGGTGAAATGACTGAGAGACAGGCAAATGGGGTCAGGGAGAAATACATTGGGATCCAGGGCCATGAACATGTCCAATCTGAACCCTCATAACAGGGTCAGGGCAGGTAAAAATTTATTTGGCTCAGTGGGAAAGAAACACTAGGGAAAAGCCAGCCTCCCTTTTATCATTTGTCCTGAAGTTTTAAGGTAAGGAACGGTTATTTATTTATTACATTTATATCCTGCCTTTCCTCTAAGGAGCCCAAGACAGTGCACATGATCCCCCTTCTCTCCATTTTATCCTCAAAACAACCATGTGAGGTAGGTTAGGCTGAGAGTCAGTGACTGGTCCAGAGTCACCCAGCAAGCTTCATGGCAGAGCAGGGACTAGAACCCTGGTCTCCCCAGCCCTAGTCCAACACTTTAAACCACTACACTACATGTAGTGGTTTAGATGCTCTGGATGCTATCCAGGGTGCTTGCAAAGTCAGGGGTGGGCAACTTGCAGCCCTCCAGAAGTTTTAATCTACAACTCCTATCAGCCCTAGCAAGCATAGCCAACGGTGAGGGATGACAGGAGTTGTAGGCCAAAACATCTGGAGGGCCACAGGTTGCTAGGTAATGAAGCACTTAGGCTGAAACCTGCACTCCCAGTATTAATCATTGTCTTCTGTTGCTTTGTTTATGGGTCCTACTTGCACAGCCTCCTCAAATATCATGGCTTCCTCTGATGCAGGTTTGACTTTCTATCTTGTACTAGCACCAAGGTATGGTAGTAGCCCTCTCAAATAATATTGTCAGGTCATGCTGTAATCAGGATTGCCCTGGAATCTCACTGAAATCAATGGGAATTACTTCTGATCATGCTTAGGATTGTGCTGTAAATCCCCAGATGAACTGTAAGGTTTATTAGACATAGGGTTTTCTGCCCATCCCTCACTTTGGACTGTGCACCTTCCCCACTTCCTATACTAAGAAGGACTCCATGTGTGCCACATAGTAGGAGAGGGACTGAGGATTGAAAGGACAGAGAAAAGAACAGCAAGCGAGTCTGTGGCTTCTGTGTCTCCTGCTTCAAGAAATACCATCAGCCTCTGGTTGCAACCTAGCAAACCTACTCTATACCCATGAGTCAGGAGAATGTACTTTGCGCAAGCTCAGATGCACTCTGGTCTTTTTACTTTACAAATTCAAAGGCTAAGTCTTAGCACTGAAAATAAGTTCTTGGTTGACTGTATCTCAGAGTAAGGTCTTGTTGCAAATCCATACAAATGCTCAGATTTGTACCCTGTAATGACTTCTGCTCTTTAGGTAGATGGTGTGGAAATTGTGAGCCAATATTCCAAGTTAAATACAAGATGGCACTAAATTGTTCACACTGGGGATTGCACACATTATGCATCTGTGCATCTGAGGAGACTAGGAATAGCTGACACTTTGAATTTAATTACATAGCTGTTGATGGAGTTGCTGACAGTGATTATTTGTACATCTGGCATAAATTTAAGAAAGATAAATACGATGATACCAGTGTTCAGTCTATCTTTCTTTGTCTCCAACATATACTGGAATATTTGAGCAATCCCTTTTTCTACATAAGTATTTCTAAGGATGCAATCCTATGCACACTTGCCTGGGAGGAAGTGCTATTAAAACAGTGGGAGGTACTTCTAAGTAAACATGAATAAGATTGTGCTGTAGCTCTACATCTTTTATGTAGCATTTTTTCGTGTGTGTTTAGTTCATTTTAATGTGCTTTGAACAGAGGAAGCTGCCCTTATAGTAGTTGAGACCATTGGCCCATCTAGCCCAGTGTTCCCTTCATTGACTGGTAGCAGCTCTCCAGGGTTTTAGGAATTCTTTAGAACATACTAAGGGATAAACTACACGCTATGTTAAATGCAGAGTGTGTAGGTGATCTTTTAAAAAAAACATTACTGTAAGCACATAGAACCCTGATCTGCATGGGTAGGTGGGTTAAACCTTCCCACACAGCAGCTTCTCTTCCTACATTTACCCCCTCCCTTGCAGGGACTAAAGAAAGAAAAAACCCTCCATTGATACCAATGGAGTTTTGTTTTCTTTCTTTAGCCCCTGTGTGGGGGTGGAGGTTAATTTAGGGGAGAAAGAGACTAGGTGGGAAGGTTTAACCACTGACCCACATGTGGTGGTCCCAATGTAGATCAGGGGCCCAAATGATTACACTGAAGTTTTTTTTAAAGTTAGGATCAGCCTACACGCCACACATTTAATATAGTGTGTAGTTTGGCCCTAAGGTGACAAGGGGGATGAGAAGACCTTACTTCTGTATGGTTTGCTTGAACAAATAATTGTAGGAATCAGGATATTCCTATACTTTAAAGAGGAGCATATACTGCTTTTCTTCCTCAATTCCTCCGAGTGTGACCAATATAGGGATGTTAAACTTAAGTAACTGTGTGAGCACAGTGGAAGTATAGTTGCATTATTCAAAATTCCTTCTTAATTAAACAAGGCATCAATTAACACACACTTTTTATAGCATTACAAAAGGAATGACTTTTATTCCTAGATTTTCCTAACATCTTTCAGTAGTTTGTGCCAGAATATAAACATTGAGATAGCGGGCACTGACGGCACTTCATATCTAACTCTGCGGAAAATAAAAGCAAACATGTGCAAACTAGATAATGTATTGGCTTTTTGTAACAGCCAAAACCACATCTAAGCATTCTTGGCTTACTGTGTTGGTTTCACTGGAAGTTGGAGTCATAGCTAAGCGATATGTGGTGAAAGAAGATTCCTTTTTTACTCCTATAAAATCTGTTGACATATAATGTGAAGTAATTAAAGATAGGAGGTGTGTGTGTGTGTGCATGTATGTATGTATCTAACTAAGTGAGCTGAATCAATGTCAATTAGCAGGCATACCCAAAGATTTTTCTGCACTGTAAGGCTCAAACTGTAAATACAGTAGCAGATCTGTTCCTTGAAACTGGGGTCTGCTCAGTCATAGGGGAGTTGAAAGTCTGATTTTAAGAGCAAAAGTGACATGCAAATGGGGGAGCTAATGTGGTTCACCTCCCCACAGTGTAGTCTCCCAACATCACTTTTCCCTCAGCTGGGCTTTGATGCCAGAAGTTAACATGGCTGCCTGTTTGTTTCTTATATGAGTCACCATTTCAGTATAATACATATAAGGCTTATTTGCTGGACCCTGAATCTGTAAATTGTCCCAGTTCACTCTCTCTCTCTCTCTCTCTCTCTCTCTCTCTCTCTCTCTCTCTCACACACACACACACACACACACTGCAGTGCTGCTGCTGCTATGGTTTTTAGAGGGTGGAATATGAAATATTTCTGTTCTACTTACTACCAAAATAAAAGCAGAATTGCAGATGCAGTTGACAGGTCTGGTGAAGAGAAAAAAAAAAACCCTTCTCTGTTACTAGTTGCCATGCAGTCTTCTTCCATTGCTGTGAGAAAACTATTAGTATTAATTATATCGGAATTTCTGAAGAATGAGCTATTCTGAATGGGACTAATGGTAAATCATCTCTGCAGTCATCATGCTGGATCGTTATGGCTTGCCCCACCCAGAGCATTTTAGCTGTAGAGGAACCACATAGGAAGCTACTTTATATCAGGTCAGACTATTTGGCCATCTAGCCCAGAGGTATCTCCTTTGACAGCTAGTGGTTCTCCAGGGTCTCAGACAAAAGTCTTTCCTGTCACTCCATGATCCTTTTAACTGAAGGTACTGGGGATTGAACTGGAGACCTTCATGTAAAGCAGGGGTGCAGAACCTCAGGCCCAGGGGTCAGATTTGGCCCGCCTATGGTCCCAATCCAGCCCTCTGGTGTTTCCCAGAAGACCATGCCCCCTTCTCCTGACCCCACCCTATTTCCCCTAACCACTGATTGTTTGGTGGTTTCCGGACTTTTGTGCAGCTTTCCCCCCATTCTAAAAGGTTGAAAGACTGCTGTTTCAGGAGGTTATTGGATGCTGGCAATAGATACCTTTCAGCAGGGCAGGAGTGGGTTACTGCAGCAGAGATTAAAAACCACATTTGCAACATGACATTGCATGTTTAATACATCCCAGCAAGCTTAAGGATATGAAGAACTGACATAAAGAATGATGTACACCATTCAAGTGGATTATTGCTTCGCTGAGCCAAAGTTGTGAAACATAAAAGCAGTATGCTGGAAATAATCCTCCCATTCATTTTTTTTTCTTCTATAAAGAATACCTTTATGTCTCATTTACTGGATATTATCAGTTAATATGATTTAGACAATCAGCACCAATGGTGAATGCATCTTGGTGGCACAGCATTTGAAGACTGGCTTTTTAACTGTATCTGTGCCCAGAACGTTTCTAACTCTGCCATATTAATGTTCTAGGCCATTAAAAAGTAATACTGTTTAACTTCTGCTGAGAGCCTGTCTCTGTTACAGAACAGACACTGAAAGCAACCATAAACGTTTGAGCTTGAAAGCCTGGAGTCACAACAGGATTTGTGCACAAAGTAATTACAAATACACATTCCTACGACATGCAGCAGGATTTATCCCATAGACTCATGCCACTGAGGAATTCAGCTAAGCTTCATAGACATTCAGGTAGAAAAACGGCATCTGGGGTCAGGCAAATACCATGCTAGTAGCCAGCCTACATAAAGAGAACCCTGCAGAAAATATTATTACCAAGCATCCAGACTGCACAGCTATTTCCCCCTTTTCAAATGTGATCTTTCAGGCTATATGTAGTTGTATAATGGTTATAGTGTCAGACTAGGACTGGGAAGAACCAGGCTCAAATCCCCACTCAGCCATGAAGCTCACTAGGTGATCTTCAGCCAGTCACTGTATTGCCACCTAACCTATCTCACAAGGCTGTGATGAGGATTAAATGTGTGGGAGAGAATCATGCACATCATCTTGAACTCCTTGGAGAAAAGGGTAGGATATAAATGTAAGAAAATAAATAAGATATTGGTGAAAGGATTGGAGTACTTAATGACAACATACTGGTTCACGAAATATTAGTATCTTTCTGCTGAAGACCCCTAAACTATTATTGTTAGTTCTGCCACTCAAGTTTTATTAGTATTTATGAGGAATTAGATTAAATTAATTTGAATTTACCCCATTTCGCACCACTTGGAACCCAGCGTAGACCCAAACGCAATCTGCGGCCCGAGTCTGTACATTTCCAAGCTTGTGATGGAATTTGTGGAAGAAAAAAAATGCAGCTGAAAAATGCATCCATTTAAGAAATATGCGCAAACATGCTTTAATCAATGGGAGAAAAAAATGTGCACAATTGATGCATACATTTGGAATAATGTACATGAAAATATGCATGAATGTTCATGCAAAAAGAAACTAAGCTCTCAATCTGATAATGAGCTTTGAGGTGGAATTCGGGGAGCCTTGGCAAGCTCAGCTTTTGCTGCTCACATCCCTAGTTATCATTTATCTAGCAGTGTGCAAGGCATGATAAAGACCACAGCAACAACACAGTCCCTGTGCTCTCCAGTGGGCTTACAGGTTTCAGTAAATGGACAAGACAGGAATGATAAAAGAAACTAAGGAATAGCTATGAGTAATGGTAGCTTTGCCACTTTTATCCCCTGATGGGGGCTCTGTGCTTTCAGCAGCTGCATACCAAGCAGAAATTCAACAAGTACAGCTTTGCCATGGGAATGCAGTGATGATAAAAGCTTCACCTGCTGAATTCCTGTCTAGCCTATAGATGCTATAGGCTGTGACAAATGATTATTCTGGAGTAATAAGAGTGATTCTCACAAACCGTTACTATGTCACTAGTGCTAGCACCTTCCTCCCCAAATTCCACCAGTCCGTTTACCCACCATCCTGTTCAGCTTACTGTGAGGAAAAGTAGAATCCTGCTGGTCATAGAAGATAGGTTGAGTGGGAGTGCAATAGAACCAGTAAATCCAAGTCCTATTGATTTCAGTAGCAGGGCTAAACATGTGCTTACATCTCCCATTGAAACCAAAAGTGTTAGGCTTTGGCTGGATTGTGCCGTTTCTTTGGGCCACTGTAAGAATCAGTCACAGCAGTAAAACCCAATTAGAATGACATATTTTAGTGCTGACAAGAGGGAAATCAAGGAAGAGGATGGGAGGTTCAGGTCTTGCTCACTGCCCCATTTCATTTAAAAGTATAGGTACCCTCCCTAAGAAAGTACCTTACAAACCCTAAATGCTTAATATCTGAATATCTACAATATGCTTCTACTAGCAAGTGTTTAAAATGAAAAATAGATGTCTTCACAAATGTAACCCAGTCTTCTAATTATTTATCCAAATGTCAGCCTCTGTGCTGATTGCCTCAGCTGATTTATATCTTGACAAGGACTGTTTGTATAAGGACGCCAACAAGAAATATGAGAAGAAAGGAAGCCCCTTAGGGAGGGTTTGAAGAGTTCTTTTACAGCTAGATCTACTGAATAGACAATTGTGTCTGGACACAGGGAAAAAACTCTAGGTATGAGAATTACATAGAATCAACCAAACCCTAAGCACATTTTCTTGGAGTAAGAACCAATTCACACAACCAGACTGTTCCTTTTACATTTACCTTAAGGGGCCTAACTTTTGTTTCTTTGGCCATTACACTTTTGTCAGACTAGGTTTTTGCAGAAGTTAACAGGTGATGTTTTCCCATCACCTGTTAACTTTTGCAAAAACCTAGGCTGACAAAGGTGTAATGGCCAAAGAAACAAAAGTTAGGCCCCTTCAGGTAAATGTAAAAGGAACTAATAATCTAAACCTACTCTAATTAGAGTTACTATCCTTTTTCAAGATAAAAGCTCTGTGCCTTTAACAACTGAATGCCAGGAAGAAATTCGCCCAGGTAAAGTCTTTGCTGTTGTTGTATATCGATGCAAGGGAAACTTGATCAGTTACATTTTTGCCTATCAAAAAGCTTTGAAAGAAGGAAGGGCATTCCTCCAAAAAAGTGGCAACCCTAGTTGTGCAGTAATTTATCTTACTGTTTTAGAAATAAACATTATGGAATCCACATTTATATTATTCCAGTAAATAAAACATGATTATTTTGATTTCACATTTTTTTTCTGACCACAGGACCTTTCTTTAAGAGCAATTTAATTTCCATGCTCCATGCCCTTGTCAGGAGGGAGAGTATTTTTATTAGTCATGAATTACTTTCTCAAAAATAAACTAAGGTGTATTCACTACTTGCTGAGAGCATGATCTGGCCAAAGTTAAGCACTTCTAAGCTCTGCTTTCAATATGATGGTTAAACATGTACTTAAATGCCTCCCACTGAAACCAACGATATTTAAAATGCTGAACTTTTGGCTGGATTGTGCCCTTTCTTCAGCTTATTGAAAGAATCAGTTACATCTATAACACGTAGGCAGCTGTTTTTTAGCACAGGCAAGAGGGAATATCCAATTGGCATATGAAGCATCTATCTTCTCCATAGTGTAGACGGAAAAGCTTTAGAGATAAGGCAGGCGGGCATAAAAAAAAAGGCCTTTTCTGAGTGCTGCCTAAATTGTGGGATGTCCTACCTGGGGAGATCTGCTAGGCTCCATTTCTCCTGATGTTTGGGCCGCCATTTTAGAACCAGCTATTCGTCCAACCTCTGAGTGTTTATGGTTGATGACCTTTTAATTTATTGATTGATGCTGCTTTTGAGTATTGGTTTTATTCATGTTTTTAACTGAGATTTCATTGAAGTTTTTAAAAGGCTTATGTTTTGAGATAGTTACTTTTAACCAGGTTGTTGGCTGCTTTGAATATAAAAAATAGAAAAGCAGGTATAAATACATCTAAATAAATAAAGGCACCAGCAAAATATTTATTACAGCTTTAATCTTCTCTTCAGTGGGCCATCTTGAAGACTGACAGAAGCTAGTCCAATTGTTTAGCTTCCAGCAGCTCTTCTGCCTGGTGAAATAATATTTTTGCCCTAGACCAGTATCATGGCCACTTCCATACACAGCCTCTCTGCATGGAGCCTCCTTAACAATGTTTGCCAGTCATTAATTTAGCATCTTTGCTGGGTCACACAAGATGTAATCTTTCAGAACAGCATGCAGAAACTTTAATATGAAGCAGCTACATACTAGGAGTGGGCAGTCATAACCATTTTGGTGACCCTTTTTAAAAGCTGCAGTAATTGGAAATAGCTGCAGTGGTCCCCATGTAAGTGGCAACACCACCCTAAAGCTCCTTCATGTGCTTGTGTACACAAGTATATCACTGTATGAATTGCAGTTTACATTTGCACTGCTATTGCTTTGTCTTTGTACAGCCCATAAAATGCCATTTAATGGACTCTTGTCAGTGCTACAGGAAGGAGGGGGGGATGACTCTGCTTACATGGTGGCTAAGGAGTGGTTGTTGTTTTTTAGTATCCATACACAATGGGGACCAGTTGTGTCCTCACAATATAAGATATTTGTGTCCCATCTTGTGAGCAGTTGGCTCCCAGGAGTTCTTTAGATCAGACTGGGAGCATGTTTGCACATGTATTTTTAATAAATACACAGGTGACATATGTATTTCCAGTTATAGTTCATATTAAAATTTTGTTGGTCTATTGTCAACGTTTTCCTTTGTTTCGGAGTCTGGGTTATTCCTTTGGCATCAGAAATCAATGCTTCCATTATTTCTCTATGTTGTTCAAGCTGTTTTATGATGGCATTATTTACAGTTACATTTGACAAGGAGACCTTTTTCCTTGTTTTTCCAGCCTGATGTACTGCCTTGTCTCTCAGAAGAGCAGCTTAATGCCCTTCTGGAAGAATGTCTGCAATCCCCAAGAAGACTAAACAGCCTTGCCCTGGCAAAATCTCAGGGATCTTGTCTTGAGAGAACGAGCCTCTGTTGTGACACATTTGAAAACACCATTCCAAACTCCAGGAACAAACTATTAGATGATGTCCAAAGTGTGAGAATGCTGACTAACCAAGAAATGGTTGGAGATAAAGATATATGCTCAAAGGAAATGATGGAAATCTCTGACTGTAATTTCAGCGAGGTGTTAGTTGAATCTCATCTGTCAGAGAAAAAAGAAAATGATAACCAAGAAGACCAAGAGGAGGCAGCATGTACTAATAGTTCTGAAGACTACTTCATGTCAATAGCCCTCAGTACAGACAGGCCAAAAAAACCTTCCTTTCTTGATGAACCTTTATATTGTATCAGCATGAACAATGAGCTATCCGCAGATGTCGACATTCCTAGCATACCACTGAAAACCAAAGGAGGTGAGGTTCTTAATAAACCTTTGGAATAAGCTTTTGATTATGATTTTAAAAACCCAAGCAGGTTCTCAACAAAGGTATGTGCTAATGTGTTATGATTACAGTGGTGGAGCAAAAAAAAAAAAAAAGCCCTTTCATAAGGCACAAAACGATGCCAGAAATAACACAAAATTTCAAAATGTTTTCTGACATTCTTGAACTGGCATAAATAGCTGTGAGATTAGTTCTCTTAGAAAACGTACTAAAATAATGATTGATTATGTCAGCTGGCAATAAAGTTGGATACAAACACATGCATTATCTCTTTAATAATAGGCAAACATATTCCTTTTGTTCTTTGTGTCAATAAAGTGCAGAAATGGTTCCAGAAAAGGTCAACAGATTGCATTTCTTTAACATAAAAAAACTCTAAATTAAAAGTAAATAAAAGAAAGTGATAGTATTATCTAATAGTGATGATACACAGGTGACAGATCATATTAAAACTTCATTGTCTGGCAGCTTTTCTTCATATAAATAATATGTTGTTGGTGATGATGATTGATGATACTGTATTCTGAGCCTACTTCTATAATGCCCAGGAGTCCTCAGAAGTCCATTCATGTATATGTGTTGTCTGTTATCCCCTCTAGGTGTGCCAAAGCCTTTGGAGCACTCAGCAGGGCTTCTGACTTTTCTCTTTGAACAGCATCTTCTCATGCTGCAACATGCTTTTGGAACATAAGATTCAATAAGAAGTGTATGGGATGCCTGTTAGCGTGGGGAAGGGGGGAGTGTCAGGAGCCCATATAAGTGTGAAGCTTAATATATGGGCCTCTGAATTGTGGCTGTTGCTTTTTTTCCTTTGTAGAAGACAATAAGTTAGTGGATAAATTCAGGGTTTTGTTTAAACAAATGGGAGTCTAGGTGCAATTTTGAAGTGGATGATAGTAAACAAATTGAAGCTTTCCTGAAGATCTCAGATCTAGCCTCAGTCATGCTCTAGCCTAGTCACTTCCAGGTAAGATTATTGTAATGTACTTTTCATAGGGCTTCCCTTGAAAACAGTCTGGCAACTGCAATTTGTTCAGAATGCTATGCATGACAGGCCATATTATGTCAATTTTGTACCAGCTTCACTGGCTTCCAATTTGTTTCTGGGTTCAATTCAAGGAGCTGGTGTTGGCCTTTAAAGTCCTAAGTAGCCTGCGCTCAGTGTATTTCAGGAATCTCCTCCTTCTGTATGAACCTGCTCAAGATTTTCATATGGTTTCTGATGCCCTTCTCATTGTAACTGCCAACAAAGGTGTCACTGGTGGAATGAGAGAAATGGTAGGTTGTGGGATCTGAATTATGATAGTTTCCAAAGAGAGGTTAATCTGGTCTCTTCTTCACCCACTTTTAAGCACAGACTTAAAATTATTTTATTCTGGTGGACATTTTTCGTTAGGGCCTTCCAGATGATAGGTTTTATTGCTGCTAGTTGTTGGTATGTTATGGTTGCTGTTTTATTGGTATTGATCATTGTTGTTATTTTAAGATCATATTTTGTTGTTTCTTTATAACTTTATGGGCTGCCAGGCACAGAAATTTGGGATTTAAATATATTAAAAATAAATGCAAGGCACGTAATCCACATAATATTCAGACCACAAACACAGAGTTAGGTTCAAATTAGATGTTCCAGTAAATGTATGGTTGCTGCCAAAAATACATGTCTAATTCTTCTTCCTTGCTGCCTCCATATTGTCTCGTAAAGCCTTCCCTAATCTGATGCTGTCCAGACATTTTGGCTTTCAACTCCCATCAGCCCAAACCAGCAGGGTGAATGGTGAGAAATGCTGGGAGTTGTAGTCCAAAACATCTGGAGGGCACTAGGGACAGAATCCAATGGGGCGCTTATGCCCCCACCTGTTCTCTTTGTTGTTGTTGTTCAGTCGTTCAGTCATGTCCGACTCTTCGTGACCCCATGGACCATAGCACGCCAGGCCTTCCTGTCCTGCGCTCTCTCCTGGAGCGTGCTCAAGTTCATATTCATTGCATCCGTGATGCTATCTAGCCATCTCATCCTCACCAGTTCTCTTACTCCCCACCAATTCCATTGTGCAAGCAGCCCCCACCACTTGCGCAATTGTGATTTAGCACTTCTGGGGCAATCCAAAACAACCGGAAATGTTTGTTTCTGGAAATAGTCAGGTCGGCGGAGTTTGTTTAAGGGAGGTCTGCTGACCTGCCCCCTTCCAGAAATGGGTGTCTCCGCTCAGTTCAGGGCTTCCTCTGGGAAACACTAAATCTCCCTTGCATAAGCAGTGGGTCCTGCTTGCGCAGTGGAATTGGTGGGACCCCCCTCTTGCAGAAGGCAATCTGCAGGAATGTATGTGCCCCATTGAATTCTGTTCTAGGTTGGGGAAGTCTGGTGTAGTAGAACTCATCTCATGTGATGCCACAGTGATCTGTATTTTGCCCTTTGTCATTAGCAGCTGATGATGTGGGAAATGCAATGACAGAAAGCTAAATTACACTAGATATGTTGGTTGGAAGGAGAGGGAAGAACTGGCTTCACAAGTGCTGGTTTCAGCTGCAGCTGTACATTTATTATAATGTTAGTTGGCCTTTAGGTACACCTGTTCCCCAGAGATTTAAGTACACCTAATTGTGTACTGGATTGTGGCTTCTATGTTTGTCTATATTTTAGCTACCTTTTATATCAGTGATTTCTAAATGTTTTTAGTAATTATCCCATTAGCAAAATGTTGCTATTATAAATATTGTTTACTACACTTTTAATAAGCAGATGATGATGATGATGATGATGATGACGACGACAGCACCATCACTGTACATTGCGCCATGTAGAATTTCATATGCAAAAATAGGCAGGTCTTTGTACCCAAGGAGTGTACAATCCAAAACAGACAACAGGGAAGCTAGCGGAAGGGAAAGGAGACACAAGAGTAAGGAAGGATGAATATGGACAAATGCAGTTACACATGCTTAAAACATAGATGCAATTATGAATGAAGATTAAAGGGTACTAAGCTATCTTGATCACTATTTTCACGTTTCAGATGGGAAGGTGAACCTGAAAATATTCACTTGTTACAGTTAAAGCAATCCACATATGAATCTACTCCGGGGGGGGGGTGTCGTGTCATTACAACTGGTTATGGGGAGGGGGGGCAGAAGAAAGTTGGAATCCAGAAATTGGGCAATGTATGAGGAATGATGTATGGAAACCCATTCCTATATAGAAGACTTGTTCTAGTAATCATGAGCGCAGCTGTAAACAGACAAATCTTGGTTTTGGTCACCCATAAGAAGCAGTTGACTTTCGCAAGGACACCCAGCAAAAAATATGGCTGAGCAAGGATTTCCTGGGTCAAAGTTCAACATTCTGTCCAATGAAACATTTACCTGGAAGACAACAATATTGTTTAGTTAAATGTGTCACATTTTCATAGTTTGCAGAATCTTTGTGTCCATCTACTGGTCATCATGATTAATGGTTTGGGAATTATTATTCTTAGCAAACTGTAAAGGACTGTGGCAGAGAGCCAGACACATAGGCTGGGAAGTAGATGGATTTCACTTCAGGATTATGTCATTAAGTCTCATTGATTTCAGTGGGAGAGATTTAGCTCTTGCATTAAAATTAATGGGACTTAAAAGTAGGGCTGTGCACAGATCCCCCACTTCACTTTGGATGCTGCTTCGAACCTTCCAAAGCAGCCCCACTTTGCTTTGGACTGATTTGGACCCCATCTACTTTGACTCGGTTCTGAAGCACAATTCGGACATCCAAATCACTCATTTTTGGTGTTTTCTCATTGGCTTGTATGGGAAAAAAAAACAGCCATATTTTTTCACTTTTTGAGATTCATACATGAAATTTGGGGGACTCTCGGCCCCTCTGGAGGGGTGTCCACCTGCAGAATTTCAGGCAATTAGGCCCAGTAGTTTTTGTGCTAGGTGCAGGTGAAATTTGATTTTTTTCAAGGAAATCTCTCAAAGCAAAGAGCTGTAACTTTTCACTGCTTGCACAGAAGTGCATGAAAGTTGGGGAATGCACAGGCCCCTTGGAGGGCATCCCACCTGCCAAATCTCAGACAGTTTGGCCCACTAGTTTTTGTGCAAGGCACAGGTAAAATGTTCTGTTCTCAGAAACTCAAACCAAAGTTCATGAAGAGATAATCAAGTTAGGGAGCAATCCTATGGCTCTAGACAGCTGTAGGATATCTGGTTTTCCAGGAACTGACCTCAGAGCCCGCGCTTTGAGGTCAGATCCCAGAGAACTGTCCTCCCCCCACTTCCGTGCTGCCTTAGAGGCAGAGTGGAACAGCCCCGTGCTCCGCACTCGCAAGAGGAGCATGGTGTGGCTGAAAAGAGGCATTCCTGGAGGGCGTTCCGGGGCGGGGAGGAAATGTCTGTACGACACACCCAATGTGTCGTACAGCAGCCTCCTCCCCTGCTTTGCCTCCCTGTGGCTAGACAGCCGCAATCGGCTGTCCAGCCAAAAATGCAGGGCAGGAGAAGTGCAGGGGCACAATCACCTCTGTGCTTTTCCTGCCCTGCATTGGATAGGTGCTTGCCTCTGAGTTCAGAGGCAGCCGCCTGTCTGAATAGGATTGCTTCCTTAGGTGTTGAAGCAGTGAGGAGGTCACTATCCCTAAACTCTACTGTAGGTTTCTTTGAAGTACAAATAGTACTACTTTCCTATTCACAGTCAATAACCTCAGAGTCTCTTTGGCTGAATTGCCTGGGAATACACTGGCTGGTAGGCAGGAAGCAAACAAACAAACAAAAGACAGCAACCCTGCCAGGTGGGCACATTGACTTGAACGAAGAGCAGCTACAGTTGTCTGTTGGACTGACAGAGGCAGGAAGCAACACAGCAACCCTGCCAGGAGGGCACAGCAGCACCTTGCCCACCTCTTCCCCTGCCAAGACCCTGAAGATGCCTCATATTGGGCTTGCTTGCTTTGCAACACACAGTGTAGTATTATATTATTTAAATAATAGCTGTTAATGTGTGTAGTCCTTTGCCCACTGTTTTTGGAAATGTGGACTGTGTGTACTCCGTTGACACACACTGTTTGCTTGTCCATGTAGCACAAGTGTGCACGCATGCGCGCTCACACACACACACACACACACACGAGCAAAAGAAAAGCAAACATTAAAATAAAAGCAAAGGGGGGGGGGCTAACTATAATCTTAACAGAAGAGAAAGAGGTTTTTAATATTTTTTTTAGGGAAAAGTGTTCAAAAATGGGAAGGGAAGGAATACAGAAATTGAGAAGGGGAGGTGGAAGGGAGCCAAGAACAAGGAAAGTTATATATATATATATATATATATATATATATATATATATATATATTTGTTGTTCAATCGTTAAGTTGTGTCCGACTCTTTGTGACCCCATGGACCATAGCACACCAGGCCTTCCTGTCCTCCGCTCTCTCCTGGAGTGTGCTCAAGTTCATATTCATTGCATCAGTGATACTATCTAGCCATCTCATCCTCTGCCGTCCCCTTCTCCTTTTGCCTTCAATCTTTCCCAGCATCAGGGTCTTTTCCAGAGAGTTTTCTCTTCGCATTAGTTGGCCAAAATATTTGAGCTTCAGCTTCAGTATCTGTCCTTCCAATGAAAAAAAATCTAGACAGAGTCAAAGTAAGGGCAACCTAATGGTTGAGAGAGAATTTTAAAGGTGTTTGTATGTGGGGGCGGGAGGAGAGATAAGCAACTACAGTGAAATTTTCTGGATTTTTAAATGAACAAACAACAAGAATGATCAGTAACCCTATTGCAGAAGGGTAGGGTGGGGAGACACTAATATAGCTGTCATAGCATGTGCTTTCTTCTCAGCTTCGTTCTGTCAAAGGAGATTGTGAAGGGTTAAGGCTTCCTCTACTGTGCCTGGCAAAGGTTGGCGCAGGTGCTCCCGGTGGCCACAGCAGAGGCAGGATAGGACTGGAGCTGAGAGAGAAATTCCATGGAGCTTCCATTTCAGCTACCAGCCCATCCTGCTGCCGCCGCCGCCGCCACCACCTCCACCACCACCATCATTACACACAATGGCAGCTTGTCAGGGCAGTGGGATACTGCCCAATTATCAGGTGGCTCGTGCACCCCATTGGATCGTCTTGTGCACCCCCCCCCCCCGGTGCATGCACCCCACATTGGAGACCACTACTCTAGCTTCTAGTCCTCCCCTCTCCAGTAACACCACCCCTCTCACAATGAGCAACAGGAGGCTGACTCACAGCAAAGCTCACTCCATCTTCCTCTTTCTCCACCTCCTTTGCCTTTCTCCCCTCCCTCCTCATCTTCTGCCCCTCCTGGTAGCTGGATCTCTCTCAAATTTATACATTTGGCACCTCCATATCCTCTCCCCTTCTTCCCTTCCTCCTCCTTCCCTTCTATGTGATCATTCAGAAGTTGATACATTTTGGAGGCAGACTGTCTGGTCGGCTCAGAAGGCATAAGAAGAGCTCCAAATATACAAGGTGGACCGAGGCGCCTCGTAGGTGACCCGCTTCGGTTCAGGGTGCCTTGGCGCTGTTCTGATCTGCTTCGTAGCAAGATGAGGCACCTTCGAATCAGTGCGCTTCCCTTGTTGTTTGGGCTGTGGACTGAAGCGGTGCACAGCCCTACTTACAAGTGCTTAACTTTGGCTGGATTTTGCCCATTGGGTTTTGTTGAAAATTATGGCAGTGATAAATGAAATTGTTAAGGTTAAGATTTGCTTGATGCAATAAAGAACCTACTGGGGTTTAGCAGTCATCAGCTGCTAAAATATTAATAGCACTGTACTAGAACTTATGACCTGATTCTGACAATGGTACAACAATGGGATTCTGGTAAGATAGATAAATTGACATTATTGGTATGAACTGATGAAGAAATTGCCCCTGTAGTTAATAATTAGAATATGTGAGAAAGTGTCTCAGACTTCTGTAAAGAGAATTTTGTTCTTGGAATAAGAAATTGTTTAGATCATGTGATTCTTTTGGACCTGGGGGTCTACTGAAATGTGGTCTTGCAAACTGGATTGAAGTATTTCTTTGGCATTCAGGTATTCAGTGGATTGGATCCAAACTTTGCCTTCTGCAAACAGAAGGCTCTTGATCTAGTCCGCAGAAGGCTTTTGATTTAGTGAAGGGATCCTGCTGGTGGAAGTAGTGTGTGACTTTTGCCTGTTCTGTCATCCCCTTGTGGCTGCTTGCACCATCAAAAATCTACTTTGGAGAGTCCCCAAACCCTGTGTAGTGGATTTTCAGAGGGCACAAGGGGTTGCAATGGGAAGGGGGGGGTCAGCAAAAGTCAACTTCTACCTTTTCCACTGGCAGGAGCAAAGTCTGGTTCCAAGCCAATATCTTTATCTTTATTTTATACAGTCAGAGCCAGAAATATTTGGAACAAGGATAACTGTTTTGGCAGTTGGCCTCTGTACACCACCACACTGAAGTTGAAAGGAAACACACCCAGATGGGAGCGAAGTCAGGACTTTCAGCTGAAATTCAAGGGGTTTGACAAAAGTCAAACCATTAACCATTCAGGAAGTACAGCCAGTGGCATACTCCCCCGCAATCATTGGTGGTTCATAAGTAATGGAACAAACCAACATCATTTCAAACTTAAGGATCGCCTTTAATACCTGGATGAAAATCCTTTGCAGTCAATGACTGCCTGAAGTCTGGAACCCATGGACATGACCAAATGCTGAGTTTCCTCCGATATGCTTTGCCAGGCCTTTACTGCAGCTGCCTTCAACTGCTGCTTGTTTGTGGGTCTTTCTGCCTTCAGTCTTGTCTTCAGTATGTGAAAAGCATACTCTATTGGGTTGAGATCAGGTGACTGATTTGGCCATTGAAGAACATCCCACTTTTTTGCCTTCAGAAACTCTTGGGTAGCTTTTGCTGTATGTTTTGAGTCATTATCCATCTGCAATATCAAGCAGCGTCCTGTCAGTTTGGCAGCATTCGGCTGAATCTGAGCAGAAAGTATAGCCCTCTGCACTTCAGAATTCATCCTGCTGCTTTTATCAGCAGTCAGGTCATCAGTAACCACCAGTGACCCGGTTCCATTGGCAACCATACATGCCCATGCCATAACACTGTCTCCACCATGTTTGACAGATGATGTGGTATGCTTTGGATCATGAGCTGTTCCTTTCCTTCTCCATACTTTTCTCTTCCCATCATTCTGGTACAGGTTAATCTTGGTTTCATCAGTCCAAAGAATCTTATTCCAGAACTGGGCAGGCTTTTTTAGGTGTTTGCTGGCAAAAGCTAACCTAGCCTGTCTATTCGTGAGCGTTACCAGTGGTTTGCACCTTGTTGTGAAGTCTCTGTATTTACATTCATAAAGCCATCTCTTGACTGTAGATGTTGACAATGACATGCCTACCTCCTCAAGAGCGTTGTTGGCCTGGCTAGTTGTTGTGAAAGGGTTCCTCTTCACCATGAGCAGAATTCTGTGGTCATCCACTTTAGTTGTCTTCCGTGGTCTTCCAGGCCTTTTGCTGTTGCTGAGCTTGCCAGTTAATTCCTTCTTTTTCAGGATGTTCCAAACTGTTGTACTGGCCACTCCCACTGTTTTTGCTATCTCTCTGATGGGATTATGTTGTTTCCTCAGCCTAATGATGGCCACCTTCACTCGCATGGACACCTCTTTGGACCTCATGTTGGGAGTTCCAGCGAACAGCTACCAAATGCAAATGTAACACTCAGAACCACCTCCAGCCCTTTTCTCTGCTTGATTGGTCATGGGGTACCCAGGAAACAGGCCACACTTGGCCATGCAGCTGCTTGTCAGCCATTCGTTCCATTACTTATGAGCCACCAACAATGGGTGTGTGTGTATGCCACTGGCTGTCCCTCCTGAATGGTTAGTGCCCCACATTTGTCAAACCCCTTGAATTACAGATGAAAGTCCTGACTTGGCTCCCATCTGGGTGTGTTTCCTTTCAACTTCAATGTGGTGGTGTACAGAGGTCAACTGCCAAAACAGTTATCCTTGTTCCAATATTTCTGGCCCTGACTGTATATCTCTAATAGAACAAAGCATACCCATTTTGGGGAGCAAGAAGAAATTTTTCCCTTGGTCATATAGGCTATTTTCTCTGGGGGGTTTTGCTTTTCTATTACTTGTTCAGTTGGTGAGACCTTGGTCATGCAAAGGAGTGAAACCAACCATAAACCAATAGCAATTTGGTAATTTTGAATATAGCTCATCAAAATGTATATTGGGCTGTCATTTTGTATTGTTACAGTCCACGTGAATCTTGCCACAGTATAATGAGGTCTCTTAATTTTACAGATTTCATGACAACAGTGCCTGTTAAATATCTTTGGATCTGTTTTAATGTAGCATTTGACACTCATGAGATCACTTTTTAAAGTAAACCTAAAAGCACGTTTTTGAAAAATCATGTTGAAATTGGTTGTACTGCAACTTTTCTTGGAATCATAGAGTGAGTAGGATTCTAGATTCATACTAAATCTTGCTCACAAATTTGTCCCTAGAGAAACACGAACTACAAGCAATTCCAACCTAACGTTTGCCTGTGGGTGCCAAATATTGTTGAAACAGGCTTTTTAAATGGTAAAAAAGTGGAAAAGATACCTTATGCGAATAGACAAGTTAGGTAGTTATTTCCTTGGGACTTGGTGATACTGACCAATAAAGGTTAAGAATGGAGGAGATCACACTAGTAGTAGTATCTGAGGAATTTGTGGTAGTATGGCAGGGCCACCACCTTTGAGTAGATGCCATAAGCTTACCAGTGGGAAATAGTGACAGAGGAGGAAGAGGGGTGGCATAACATGACGCAAATGCCCTAGACCAGGGATGGGGAACCACTGGAGCATTCCTATACAGTTCCCAGCATCTCCTCTGACTCCCCCAACCCCTCTTCCTTGGCTCCACCTAGTGTATTTTGTCTTTTTCTTCCTTTTGCATCCACACAGGGGTCTCCAATGCAGCTTCTCACATTTCCTCTATTTCAGGAAGTGCAGCAGGCTTGGGAAGCTGCGTTGGAGAGCCTTTGCCCCTTCCACTTCTTCCACCCACTGCTCTGGCTGAGTAGTCCTTGTACAGGGCTTTTTCCACCCTCCAACAATTCCTCCTTCAGCTTCATTAAAGCTGCTTTCTCCAATTCCCAAGCCAGAGAAGGGGGAAAATGCATTCAGGGAGTTTTCTTACAGGGGGAAACACTTCTTAAAAGGACAACACTTTGGACTTTTTCTGAAAAGGGCAAGACCACTCCTAGAAAAGAGTAATGATTTGGGGGAAGGGGAAAATGATTTGGGGTGATCTCTGTGCAGGTGTCAATTTGGGGGGAAGAAGCCTTGGGGTTTAGGACGATTAATGATTTCGGGGTAGGGACATATGAGAAAGAGAGTGAAAATGAGAAAGAGAATGAATGGATGGATAACAGGTGTGTGAGAAAGACGGGGCACAGTGGGAGTAGTCCCACTTACTTTGGGTTCTGGCCCTGCTCACTTTTGGTATGCTGCCCCTAACATGCTTTCCTGAAGGCAATGCAGCCCTTGGGATGAAAAAGTTCCTGATCACAGCAATAAAACCCAACTGCTTTTTCATTTATACTATAGGGCCTTTCAATAATCTAGGAATGGTTTTATTTCTGTGCAGATGAAATGAAAGATGAAAATGTGAATGAAGAGTAATCTGCTGCCAACTTAACGAATATTGGTAAAGTCTATTTTATTGGTTCTTGATTTACAAAATTAACATTATTTCAGAAATCATCATCATATATGAGCTATAAAAGCTTATTCAGTAAAAAAAAAATTTGTCTCACAGTGAATTCTTTTTGTCTTACTTTTTTGTTGCAGTTGGACTTCTAAATAAAACATGGTCTGTTGAATTAATTTCTGAGAATAACTTGCATGCATGCTAGTGTTTACAGATCTAGAAGATGTAGTTTTATGCTCCTCTACCTGCTTTCTAATTATAAAATCTCAAAGAGCCTTCAGACATAAACTGCATGCAGTTGTATACTCCTGTCACATCACTATTCATGCAATATAGCAGCAGATTTATATGTGTGAGAATAGCGTCCACATTCCTTACATTGAGATATATTTAATAATGAACAGAAGATGTATTTTCAAAATTTATCAGAACAGGAGGTATGCAGACCATGGGATTCTAAAAGCGATAGCTGTTTTCTGTTTGAAACTTGATTTCCTACTACTTAAAGAGATCAGGACATGTTCATTCCTCTGTGTTGCTAAGTGCAGATGATTTTTACAAAAATCTAGTGTAGGGGGAGATGGGGCCCTCGATAAATGCAGCTTAACACTCCTGCATGTACATTTATTAATTTTATGTGAACTAATTCGTATATCATATTTGTAGGATTTTTAAAATTAGACTGAAATCCTGTGGCAATATCTATGTAAATTTGTTTTATTATTGTATTCACAGCTTATTATTATTTCTGGACACCTACAGTGACTAGACACTAGAATCCAATAAAACAAAGACATAAACTTTGGCTGCAGGTTTATAACCTAGCACCACAATCCAACTCTAGTCATGCATAAACATGGTGTTACTGTGCAGCTAGTTGTGCAAAAATGTGGCTGGCAATTCTCATTAAAATGCCCATTGTAGCACACATTCTATTTGTTGTAAAATAGTCTGTATCTTGCTCAGGTGCTCATTCGATTTATGCTTGCAGTAGTGATACATATGCAAAAGCCTGCTAGTAAGTGACAAGACCCACCAAGAAAAGGGAGTGTAGGGAAAAGATAAATCAAGCTACCTTTTTTAGTGTTCAGTGGGAAGGAAGATAAGAAGTTATTTAGCATTTATTAAACATTTCTAATCATCTGTACTACACTGTACCACAATAATTTAAAATTATAGGCCTACGCCTGTAGATTTACAATCTAAAAACTATGGACAAAGGTAGAAAGGAAAGGGATTAGGAAGGACGCAAAAAGGGACTGAGTGGGGTGGGGTGGGGGAAGTGTTGTCAAATATCAAGAAGGTTATAATAGATCATGGCTTATATCTAAAGATGATAGTGTGAGAAGAACACTAAAGTACAAAAGCTATTTGAACTGAATTATCAGTCTTATTAATCTATGTCTCTACCAGCAGCTGTGTGGGCACTATCATGAGATGAACTATCTGGTGACAGGATGCCCCTTTTGGAAGAGGAGCAATGCTATGTGGGACTACCCAGTACCAATATAATGGAAATATATACCATGGTGTCACTCATCTGCTGTCAACTTAACAAACGTTGGTAACTGTTGTGGAGATCACATAGGCTGGCTGCATCTGGTATGCAGCCAAACCCACTGTTAGGGGCATTTCCTTCTAAACCATGAGTACTGATGTGGACTTCCCAACTTGAGTCTGTAGCTTTTGATCCCACCGATTATATTAGTAAGGCTTCTAAGGTTTAATTTTAAGCACATATTTAAGTAGATGTTAAGGGTCTCAGTCACTCTGCTTGACAAAGCAGGTCAGCATAAGGAACGCCATCAGTGAGGAGAGGCCAGGTGAAGGAGCACATAAAACAGGCATTGGACTGAAGTGTAAGTATAAAGGAACAGGTTTAAACCTGCTGGAACATGATGTCCTAAGAGCAGGGAGAAGTTTGGGCAGATCAGCAGAAGGGCACATGGCAGTTAGACCACATAAAGGAGACACAAACTGTCTTGTTTTAATCACAGAAACAGACTTGGCAGAGCAGCAACCAGCCAAGTAGTGGAATGTCCTGCAGAAGCTGCTACATTGAACTGGTGTCTGTTTAAATAGCAACTACTGTAGGTTCAAAGTGACCAAATAGTGTTAGGTTAGATGATGGAATGGGTAGATCCTGCTCAGACTACAGTGCAAGTTACACTTCAATTGCATTAGTACAATCTTTTTCCACACGGGCTTCAGTAACCATGTGCCTCTCAGTCCCAGTCTGGTCAAAATGGAGACAGGCTCTAGATGTTTGCTGGTTACTTCTACAGCAGTCGATGAGCATAGCACTTGTGTTGTTCCTGGTAAAGCAGTGGCAGGCATCTTTGTAGCCATCCCATCCTGCCTAACTTCCTCTTTTCCTAGTGGTCTGTTAGATTGATTGATTGATTGACTGATTTGTACCCCACCTTTCTACCCAGAAAATGGCACTCAAGGCAGCTTACAATCATAGGAACGATATATTTTTAAAAATTAAAACAGAATATATTGCAAATATAATAACAGAATAGCAGTTTTATAGTAGGGTTATATGCAACACAGCCCATCCTTGCATTATAACTATTTTGAGCATATGCAAAATTTCTAAGCAAGGAGAAATAAAGATGTTACATAAATCACAAGTCACTGCATCCCAACATTCAATTTTACCTAGCTAGCCCAGACAAAGTTATTTTGTCTATCTATATGCAATTAGTATAGTATAGTATAGTATAGAGCATATACTGTATGTAAGACATTACTCATAAACACCAGATGTTCTATCCCTAACCACAAGAGTCTGCCACAAGGCAATATCTTCCCACTGATGCAGCTCACCACCTCAGGTTCCTATTTTCTCAATATTAGGGACAGAAGCAAGCTACCGAAGTAAGCCTCTTAGCAATTCAAACATGTATCATGATGTACTCTTTTGTCAGGAGCGCCCTAGCTGCCTCTTACAGTCCCCTCCAATAGCCAACTCAGGACACAGACGACGAGGATTCTTTCTAAGGCTTTATTCCTTTATTACTTAATGACTCTTACAGATACTAAACACTAGCAACTAAGCAAGGAACTGCACTGGGGTAGATAGCAGAGTAGCCTAAGCTCCAGGTAAGGCAGTTGGTCCCCGTTTGAAGGAGAAGCGCGGGAAGACTCTGAACTTATGGGCTACGGAGAGATCCTTCCTCTTACCCTTGGGTCCTCGGGACGCGACTGTTGTTTTAGCACCAAACGAGCAGAGCGCCTCCTTTCGGTGCCCTCCATCTGTTGCCGCTCCCTGCATCTGCGTCGAGCGTCCAGCAAGCCCCCCTCCAGCGCTCTCTCGCTGCCAGGGTCACTATCTATCCCAGGAATGCTGGCAGGAGGAATCTCTGCCAGCTGCTGCACTTGTGAGAGATGAGCGAGCTCCTCTCCCACGGATTGCTGTTCTTCCTCAGAATCAGAACTGCTCTGGGGCTCTATGGGCTCAATTTCCACCCTGACATCTTTAACCACTTTTACCCTTCCTCTGTCCTTTCCTGTTAGCTGCAAAATTCATTAGGCCACCTTTATGCCATCCTTAGCCTTACGAGTCCCCCACTGCTAAGCCATATTCCTTAATGGGATGACGTAATTACATTTACCGAGGGCTTGCTATTCAACATCTAGGTCGTCAGGGAGACAACATGTCGAGACTTAAAAACAACACTAGCAACCATTTCTGTCTTCTGGAGCTTTCTTTGATCCAGTAGAACAGGGCAAAAATAAGGACAAGTACAAAAATTTAAGAACCAAGTACTACCACAATGGAATGTGTCATGTGGTGCAAGATACCTGACCATTTGGAGCTGAAGCCTCAGAAGATCTACCACCAACGTGTCTGCAAATCTGTCCCTAGGTAGTCCAATATGTTTCAGTATTTCCAACTCTGACACAGCCAACCAAAATTAATAATTCAACAGGAAAAGAAATAGAAAGTAAACAAGATTAAGCCTATTGCCCAACATCTTACTTCTTTGCTTAGCTTGTGCAATCTTCTCTAAAGCTAGCATATAACTTACCTATGCATGATCGTATTAACATCCTCTTTTTTTCTCAGTATCCTTATAAATAGGAGGCATCAACCAAAAACAGAGCGCTTAACAATGACACTCAACTGGGGCATTCTTATGCATATCATCATAAGGGGGCCCAGGGCTCAGTGTTGTTCTTCTGTAGGCCCTGTTCTCCCACAGTGTGATCTTCTGCAAAAAGTGTTAGTGTATAATGAGGTGTTACTTCCACACTCCCATCCTATATTCAGGAAGGAGGGGCCTGTCTTCCATGGGTGATTTGCTGCAGATTGGGGCCATTTGGAGGTCCTTTATGGCACATGACATCGTGGCCAGTCTGAAGCTACCCCAGAGTTCACCTGTGGGGAAGCCGCATTTTTGCAGAGTACTTTTACTCCATTTTTTTCTTTAATTCAGCTCCTCTGTGGTTCAGCTGCTGTGAGCCCATCCCTCCTCTTTAAATTTGGTATGATTGGGCAGTCATAGGAGTGTGTCTTTCACCTGGCTGTGACCTTGGTAGCCTAGGTAACTAGAGTAACTAGCCTGCCTTTCCAACTCATCAAAGCACCAGAGCACTCTTACATGCCTTCAGAATCACACTGTACTTCCTTCTCGCCAGTGGGAATAACTAGCCTCCATTTCCCAGCCCACCCCCCTTGAGAGCCTTCTCTGATGCTTGTGTAACTTTGCTTCTCTGCTGTTTTGAATTCTTCTCTGCTTTGCATGAAGGGAAAGGGCTGCCCGGAGTTGCCTCCCTCAGCTAGCACTGCCATCACCTCTGCCTCTGCCGGTCCCCTCCTCTCCTCCCTCTCCTGCATTCTTTCATTTTCACGGTATCACCGCATGATACAGCAAAATACTGGGGCTTCAAGCTCCTGCTCCTGGCCTCTTCCTCTTGCTAGATAGATAGTACTTGAAACAACATGGCTCCAGTTTTCTCAATGGGAAAAAGACGCTACAGATTCTCAATGGGGGGAAAGCAGACAACAGAGGCTGCAGACTGAGAATGGTTGAAGTGGCTAGATTTCTGTATTCACTCCTTGGAAGTGCTCAACTGGGGTTTTATGACTGGGCAATACAGGCTGCCGACAGTTAATGGGTGAAGCAGCTAGATCCCTGTATTTATTCCCTGGAAAATGAAAAAGGGGGTGGGAGCTCTAATTCCCTGACTGTTGGCTGGAATGGTGTGAAATTGCACTGGTGGTGTGCTCTCATGGGGAGCCTTCAGATGCTGTCAGGGATAATAATGTGGTAGCTGGGGGGAGCTTGGACAGGGTCGAGAAACAAGCCTGTCTCAATGGTTGAGCAGCACTTGCCCACTTGATGACGTTCAGTTCTACTCCCCCTATCCAACCCGGAAGTATGTTGCTTTCAAGCGCTGTGTGACCTGTGAAAAGCGGATTTTTAAGGTATGGTACACTTGGCTTTTCTTGCTTTGTGTGTCCCTGATGGACCAAAGCCGATTCCATGAAAATCCAGATAATACTCCAACGTGCTTCTCATTCTGTTGTCATGAAGTTCCCGCCGAGGTTGCCATGATCTCAAACTTTACTATTTAATTCAAAATCTCTTGCGAAAGCACCCCCACAATCTTGTGGGTCCATTTTCATGATTTCCTACCACACCCTGTAGATCATGTGGCAATTTTCAAAAGAAGGTATCTACGACAGAGGGAAAGAGGGCAGAATGTATCCTCTGACACCTATATATCAGGGGTCAGCAAAGCAGAACCCACGGTTGCACTGGTAGGTCCCCTGCTAAAAAATGGCTTGGAGTGGGGAGGACTTTTGCGGCAACAGGATCATTGGGGGTGGATGGGTGTCCTCTCCACCTCAAGCAATTTTTCAAAATTGGATCATTTTCCCCAACACTGTTCATGTCAATAGACTTCAGTAGAGCTGGGGACAGATGTCCCATGCAAAAAAAAACATGGGGGAAGGGGAGAAAAAAGAGAATCCAGAAGTTGTGGGGGGAAGGCGGGAAAAAAACTGAGAATTCAGAGAGAGAGTACCAAGAAAAGTTAGAATCCAGAAAGGAGGGGTGCTCCCAACTAGGGCTGTGCACCGCTTCAGCCTGAGGCCTGAACGCCATGTCGAACCGGGCCGCTTCGGGCCACTTTGTGCCCTGAGGCGAAGAGGGGGCACGAAGCGGCCCAAAGCGGGTCGGGGGCTCACGGAAGTGTTGGGTGCGCTTCGGAGCTTCAGCCCCCAGCCCAGCCCCCCTGGCGCCTCCAGGTCCTTACCTGAGCCACTTTCTCCGCTGCTGCTGCCACCTCGCCACCACCACACTGCTGCCTCCTCCACCTTTGCTGCTGCTGCACCGCCACCTCCTCTGCTTCTGCCACCATCTTTGCTGCTGTCCACCGCCACCATCTCCTGAGGCCTGGACACGCGGCAACTGGTCTTCCAGGGATATGCCATTTTAAAAATGGCGACTCCCTGCAAGAAGAGTTGCTGCGCGTCCAGGCCTCAGGAGCTGGCTGCAGGCGGTGGTGGGCAGTGGTGGCATGTCGTTCCTGCTTTCGTCGCTGCTGCGGCCAAAAATGGCAACTCCCTGGAAGAAAGTCAGTCGCCGTGCATCCAGGCCTCAGGAGATGGCAGCGGCGGCGAAGAAGATGGCAAAGGCGACGGAGCAGGCGACGGCAGCGGCAGAGGCGGTGGCAGCACAGGTAAGGAGCTGGATGGTTGCGCGGGGGTGTCAGGGGGGGGACCCGAAGCAGGGTTCGCCATCCAAAACCCGCTGTGGGTTTGGGGCCGAGGCGGGTCAGGGCCCCCCCAAATCTGCCCAAGCCAGATTGAGCCTGCCTCGGAAGCCACAAAGCAGCTTCCGAGTCGGATTGGGGGGTCCCTACACAGCCGTACTCCCAACATTTTAAACCCCCCCACCCACCCACATGGCAATTTCTGGTGGTGCCTAGGAAGATGTGCCCACAGATCCAAAAAGGTTGCCTACCCCGCTATAGATCCATTGCAGTTGCACACACTGCCTATCTCCCGGTATCATCAGTACCACAAGAGGTCCCTGCAGTGTGCTCAGCCCACACCTTACAATTGTAATTTCTAATAAATAAACTTACGGGTCTGACCATGCTTGTGTTTAGGGATCCTCCTTTGCAATTTTGTCTGGAAAATAATGAGCTACCTTGATCCATAGTGGGGACTGGCTTTGTCCGCTTGTACATCCAATTATGTTCCTTCCCATTAAATTCTTGCCTAGTTCTGACTTTCCATCCCTAGGTGTTCTAGTCAGTCTTTAAGGGGTCCTCCCTCCCTCTCTGTCTACTTTACCCCATCTTAGTGGTGCTATTCAAATACAAGTCCCTCAGTTCTTTCCATTTGAAATATAGATGTTTATAACTACCTCCCCCCTGCCACTTCCTAGGTACATCAATTTACACACATAAGACATCACTAAAGTGGGGAATGAAGCCTACATAAGTAGAGCCCTGCTGGATCAGAACAAAGAACAAATCTAATCTCAGCATTCTGTTCCCACCATGGCCAACCAGGTGTATGGGAAGCTCACAGGCAGGACATGAGTGGAATAGCACTCTCCCACCTGTCTACCCCTAAGCCAGGGATGGAGAATGTGTGGCCCTCCAGATGCTGTTGGACTGCAACTCCCATCAGCCCTCACCATTGGCTATGCTAGGTAGGGCCGAGGGAGTTGCAGTTCAACAACGTCTGGAGGCCCACACGTTCCCCACTCCTGCCGTAAGCCATAATAATTCAATTTGTCAAATCCTTGCATCCTGTCTTGATTTTCTCTAATGTAGCCCAAATTGCTTCTTTCCTCCAGGTACTACTGTACCTGCCAGTAGTACCTGCTGCCCTTCCCAGCTGTATAAAATCTCCTGTCCAAAAATAACATTCTGTAGTAGGATGGGCTACTTCGAGGGTTCTGGGAGTTATTTTCACCCCTGGACCTCCCTCCGCCCCCATGGACTGCTCACCATGAGGCACTGTACACTCTGCGGGGCACCCGGGGAGAGGATTGTTGGTTTGCCATTGAAATTCAGTTGTTCTCGACCTAAATTTGACCCTTTGGATGTTCTATAGCTGCTTCAGAACTCCATTCAAAAAAAGAAAACACAATTTATTTGTCTCTGCCTCCATATTTGATGGGGATGGCAGGTATCGCACCAGAGGCAATGGCTGCATGGGGCTCATGGACCATGTATTGCCCACCTCTGTTCTAGAGTACCACCAACAGGAATTTGAACAGAGTTCAGTAAGATTTCAGCAAATTTCACAGTCTTAACTGTATAAATTTATTTTCCCTTGGTTTAACCATGCTACATATTCTTTCACAGTTAACACATTTTAGCCAAGCTTGTTGTTTTTTTTTAATGTTAAAAGTTCTGTTTTAGGATGCTGTATTCCAAAAAACCAATTGATAATGATTTCCCCCTACAAATGCATTCTTTATGCTGAGAAACCTACAGACAGCACAGTGTTACATGCGCTCACTCAGAAGCAAGCTCCATTCTGTCCATTGAGCCAAATTCCCAACAAGTGTGGCCAGGACTGCACTTTCTCTCCCACTATCCTTGCAAGGGGGCAAGGAGGGTAGCCCTCCCCACTTTCCCTGAGTTACCGTTTCTGTCACATGCTCTTTACGCAATTCAAAAGCACACATTTCCCCTCTTACAGCAGCCATTCTAAAGAGAATTGCAAAACCAACTTTCTCACATTTTCTTGAGTTTCAGTTATCCTGCACCTTTGTTTCAGACAGCTTTTTTATTCAACCAACATATCCCATGGAAGGGTGATCGAGTCCTCATTGCCCCTTTTGCCTGATGAATTTGCACATTCTTAATAATGACCAAAAGGGAAGGGATTCATATCTCTGAGGAATGTCTCTCTGAAAAATGACTCACAAGTAAAATCCCCATCTTACTGAACTTTATTCCGAGCCCTTGCTTCTTTCTGCTCCTGCACTTCCATTAGGCATTCGGTTATCAACTGTGTATTTCATGTTCTGAGCTCTTGGCTGCTCTAGCTGTGCCTTCAGACACTTGACCTCTTGCTCTGATGTTTCAACTCTCTCTGGTTCGTGTTGCTGACCCTCTGCTCTGCTTCTGCTTTGTTCTTATGGGGGCATGGCATCTTTATAAAGTCTCCACTGGGTAACACTTACCTAATTCTCTCAGCTTTTGTAGTTTAGTCAGTTTCAGGCATTCTGCAGAAGATCACCTCTAGCAGTTCTTCCATGACACCATTCCTCTCTGGTTCTTGAAAGTACTCTGTTTTCCATATACAAGGTCCCCAGAACCCCACATAAGACTCCAGTTCTGATTTTGACTGTCTTCCTAGCTAGTCTTTAAGAATCTCAGCGCAGAAGCTGCCAGAGATGCCGTGGCACAATAGGTCATGATCTCACACCATCCTGGCCACTACTTTCCATACCATCTTGCTATAGCTCATCTGACAATGTCTGTATTCCACTGACCCTGTTATGGGTGCAAACATGTAGGCCAAAAAGCCACCAAAGAGCATTAGGTCAAACAGTGGAACTATTAACATGATCAGCCTCGGATGGCCTTCTCTCTGTCCCATCAGCCAGGACAGCTAGGCTGGTGAGGACGAGGGAGAAGGCCTTCTTTGTGGTGGCCCCCACTCTGTGGAACTCCCTCCCTAGGGAACTGCGCCATGCCCCCTCTTTAATGAGCTTCCGCCGTGCATTAAAAACATGGTTCTTCAGGCAGGCATTTGGGGTGGGTTAGGGTAATTTTAGAAATGTGATGTTTTTAATGTTGAATTTTATTGTTTTGAACTGTTTTTATTGTTGTGCATCGCCCAGAGTGGCTGGGTGACCAGCCAGATGGGCAATTAATAAATCAAATAAATAAATAAATTAGACTCTGATCAGTCTACAGTGGACGATACAACTTAATTCTGTTAGTACTATCTCTTACCATACACCTCACAGTTCCAGTCCCAGGCTGGTCGACACAGAGGCAAGGCTTAGACGTTTGCCAGTCACTTCCAGGGCAGCGGCTTTATGGGTGCAACACTTGCATTATCCTGGAAATGCAGTACTTGGCACTTCCATAGCTGTCCATTCCTGCCAACTACCGGTTTTCCTAATAGTCTTTTGTACTCTTTTAAGCTATAATAGGATTACATGTAGATGCCATAACGTCTCTTGATGCCACAAGAGTCATCAAGAGGCAGAGTCTGATTCAGAGATGGGAGGATCTGATTTGGGGCCTAGTCTAGGTGTGGAATGTCAGGGTGCTGGGAATTTGTCTCTGCCTAGTTTCCCCAAGGAGTGCAGTCAGGGGGAGGCAGCTACTCCTTTGCAACTGCAGTGAAAACTAGCCTTGGAAGGAGTGCCCAAGTCACTGCAACTTGAGGAGCATTCCTTGAAAAGTAGTCAAGAGGCAGATGCATCCAAAGAAGGAGCATGCCCGAGATTGTCTCCGAGACAACGTTGGCGATTGAAAAGGCAAGGGGAAAAATACTCAGTGAGGCGGAGTTCCCAACTCCAGGTTAAGTATCTCTGAAGGGATAGATTGACAAGTCACAAACTCTAGTTGCCCCACCCCTGTATATAAGCTGGTACCGAGGCAAAAGAGCTTTGTGGGTACAATGTCAATGATACTGGACTTTCCTTTGCTTGGATGACTCATGTTAAATGCAACTATTGCATGTCTTGAATCCCATGCCTTGGGACCCTGTCTTGGATTATACCACTGGATTCTAAGACCCTGCCTTTAGTTCCTGTTTGGATTATTGGAGCTTTTTAGAACTTGGGCTCACAAAGGACTTGTGTCCGTGAACTCTTGTGTGGTGCCTATGTTTGTATCCTACTGAAATAAAGGAATTCACTGCTTATTTAACATGTGTTTGGTTGCTGATGTTGAGAGGGAGCCAAGCCTGGCAGTAGCTCCTTCATTATACTTTTTTTTCTTTTTAGTATGTGCAAAATTGCAAAGCAATCAGAAACAAGTATGTAGCTTAAATCACAAGTCATTTTATCCCAACTTTAGTTTGCCCTAACATCTCACCTAGTTAGCCAAGGCAACTCTACCATGATAACACTTTTTTATGTGTAAGACATTACTCATAAACTCCAGATGTTCTGTCCTTAACCACAAGAGTCTGCCATAAGGGATCATCTTCCTGTTGACCTGCTCAGGTTCCTGTTTTCTCAAAATTAGGCTGCTGAAGGAAGCTGCTTAGCAAATTAAGAGTGTTCCATTATGTATCCTTCCCCTCGTCTGCCCATACCTGTTAGCTGGAAAATGCATTAGGCCATCTTCATGCCACCCTTAGTCCTACACCCTGAGTTAGGCACACTTGGGAATTACTCCAACGTTCTGTGCTAATGGAGATCAGCTAGTCTATGCTTTCCTCTTTTCTTACTGTGAGGTCTCCAACATGGAGCCCATGGGCATCACTGCACCAACAGATGACTTTCTTGGCACCTGGCAGGCTCCTGGCCCCTCCCGACTTTTTGCTTTTAGGAAAGTTTTTTTTATCATCACGATAGTCATCATTTTAAACCAGCTAGCTGTCATATTGCAAAGTGAAGCGTCAGCCTCCAGCACCATCTTTATTTCCAAGAATGGTAACAGTGAGAACTGTGGAATAGCTTTTAGAATTTTCCTTTGTGAATTTTTGCTACAATAGGACTCTGGCTGTAGCTCCTGCCCATACACTGTGTGCCTGAACTCTATAGTCCTCATAACCACAATTGAATATCCTTTTGTACCAGAACTGTGTTCCAGAACTATATGCAATATTCCAAGTGTGGATGCACCATAGATTTGTATAAGGGCAGCGTGATGTTGGCAGTTTTATTCTCAATTCCTTTCCTAATGTTCTCCAACATAGAATTTCCCTTTTTCACAGCAGCTGCACACTGGGTCAACATTTTCATCTAGCTGTCTACCACAACCCCAAGATCTCTTTCTTGGGGGGTGTCTCCACCAGCAATTTACTCCAAACTGGCTGTGTGTTGGGGTTGTTAGGGATATATGATGTTATGGCCATCCAGCAGCCACTGCGGAGCTTATCAGGATAAAACCAGATCTCTTGAGACTGCTTAAAGTCCGATTCTTTTCCTTAAGTCGGGTTCTCTGTGGTATAGTTGTTGTGTCCTCCAACCCCCACATTTACCTCTGGTATGCTAGCCCTGCCCAGGGGTGTGCCTTTCACCATGACCCTGGTCAAGGGGCGTTTCCTGTTCCCTGTATTTCCCAGCACAAACCAGTTAGTGTCTACTCAGAAGTAATTCCCTTCATTCTCAATGCGGCTTGTCCCCTGAATGCACATACCAGAATTTACAGAGATCCCTCTCAATGGAAATAGCACATTTTAAACCGCTAATTCCCTAAGGCTGTAAAGCGCCTTACTGAAGCTGCGATTCTCCAGTGTTTGGTTTATTTATTTAAAACATTTCTATCCTGCCCTATATCATTAAGATCTCAGGATGGCATACAGATAAAATCAATGTAAACAGTATAAAACAATAGATAATTTAAACACCTAAAAACATATTAAACTACAAGCTAAAACCAGTTAAAATCTAAAACAATAAAACAGTTAAAACAATGTGCTAGGGTATGCATTTAGCCCTCAAAGGTTTTGGTAAAAAGCCACGTTTTTACTTGACGTCGAAATGAGACCAATGTCTGTGCCAATCGGGCCTCCAAGGGGAGGGCATTCCACAATGAGGGTGTCACAGCAGAGAAGGCTGTCTCCCACATCCCACCACAGTGTATGTTTCGTATTGGTGGGATGCAGAGGAGGGCCCCTCCAACAGATCTCAGTTCTTGGGCAGGCATATATAGGGAGAGGTGCTCCCTCAAATATCAAGGTCCCAGGCCACTTAGGGCTTTAAATGTTATGACCAAAACCTTGAATTCTGACCAGAAGCGTATTGGCAGCCAGTGCAATTCCTTTAAAACCAGTGCTATATGGTTTTTATGAGGTGTTCAGGTCTAGCTGCTGCATTTTGCACTAGCTACAACTTCCGAGTCGTCTTCAAGGGCAGCCCCACATAAAGTGCATTGCAATAGTCTAATCAGGAAGTTACCAGCACATGTACTACTGTGGCTAGGTTATCCCTGTCCAGGAAAGGCCGTAGCTGGAGGATCAGCCAAAGCTGGCCCCAGGTACTCTCACCTGGGGCTGCAGTGACAGGGATGGATCTAGGAGTACTCCCAAGCTATGCACCTGCTCCTTCAGGTGGGAGTGCAACCCCATCCAGGACAGGTCGTTTACCCAATTCCCGGACTCAGGTACCACCAATCCACAGAGCTTCCATCTTGTCAGGATTTTGCTTCAGTTTATTAGCCTGCATCCAGCCCATTATATCCTCCAGGCACTGGTCCAGCACCTTCACCGGCTCAGCCAACTCCGATGACACCCTACCCCAAAACTCCTAATGACCTCACCCAACAGCTTCATGTACAGAAATATTGGAATAAGGATAACTGTTTTGGCAGTTGGCCTCTGTACACCACCACACTGAAGTTGAAAGGAAACATACCCAGATGGGAACCAAGTCAGGACTTTCAGCTGTAATTCAAGGGTTTTGACAAAAGTGGGGCACTAACCATTCAGGAAGGACAGTCAGTGGCATACACCCCCCCCTCCATCCTTGGTGGCTCATAAGTAATGGAACGAATGGTTGACAAGCAGCTGCATGGCCAAGTGTGGCCTGTTTCCTGGGTACCCCATGACCAATCAAGCTGATAAAAGGCCTGGAGGTGGTTCTGAGTGTTACATTTGCATTTGGTAGCTGTTCACTGGAACTCCCAACATGAGGTCCAAAGAGGTGTCCATGCGAGTGAAGGAGGCCATCATTAGGCTGAGGAAACAACATAAACCCATCAGAGAGATAGCAAAAACAGTGGGAGTGGCCAGTACAACAGTTTGGAACATCCTGAAAAAGAAGGAATTAACTGGCAAGCTCAGCAACAGCAAAAGGCCTGGAAGACCACAGAAGACGACTGAAGTGCATGACTGCAGAATTCTGCTCATGGTGAAGAGGAACCCTTTCACAACATCTAGCCAGGTCAAAAATGCTCTTGAGGAGGTAGGCATGTCATTGTCAACATCTACAGTCAAGAGACGACTTTATGAATGTAAATACAGAGACTTCACAACAAGGTGCAAACCACTGGTAACGCTCACGAACAGACAGGCTAGGTTAGCTTTTGCCAGCAAACACCTAAAAAAGCCTGCCCAGTTCTGGAATAAGATTCTTTGGACTGATGAAACCAAGATTAACTTGTACCAGAATGATGGGAAGAGAAAAGTATGGAGAAGGAAAGGAACAGCTCATGATCCAAAGCATACCACATCATCTGTCAAACATGGTGGAGGCAGTGTTATGGCATGGGCATGTATGGCTGCCGATGGAACCGGGTCACTGGTGGTTATTGATGACCTGACTGCCTATAAAAGCAGCAGAATGAATTCTGAAGTGTAGAGGGCTATACTTTCTGCTCAGATTCAGCCGAATGCTGCCAAACTGATAGGACGCCGCTTGATATTGCAGATGAATAATGACTCAAAACATACAGGAAAAGCTACCCAAGAGTTTCTGAAGGCAAAAAAGTGGGATGTTCTTCAATGGCCAAGTCAGCCACCTGATCTCAACCCAATAGAGTATGCTTTTCACTTACTGAAGACAAGACTGAAGGCAGAAAGACCCACAAACCAGCAGCTGAAGGCAGCTGCAGTAAAGGCCTGGCAAAGCATATCGGAGGAAACTCAGCATTTGGTCATGTCCATGGGTTCCAGACTTCAGGCAGTCATTGACTGCAAAGGATTTTCATCCAGGTATTAAAGGCAATCCTTAAGTTTGAAATTATGTTGGTTTGTTCCATTACTTATGAGCCACCAATGATGGGTGTGTGTGTATGCCACTGGCTGTCCTTCCTGAATGGTTAGTGCCCCACGTTTGTCAAACCCCTTGAATTACAGCTGGAAGTCCTGACTTCGCTCCCATCTGGGTGAGTTTCCTTTCAACTTCAGTGTGGTGGTGTACAGAGGCCAACTGCCAAAACAGTTATCCTTGTTCCAATATTTCTGGCCCTGACTGTAGATTTTGAACAGCATGAGGGATAGAATAGAACCCTTTGGCACCCCACAGCTTAAAAGACATGGGGTAGAACAGGAATCCCCCAGTACCACTCTCTGGAATCGGCCCTGCAGGTAGGAGCAGAACCACTGTAGCACAGTGCCCCCAACTCCCATCCCACAGAGCCAATCCAGTAAGACACCATGATCAATGGTGTCAAAAGCCGCTGAGAGATCCAGGAAGATCAACAGGGTAGCACGCCCCCTGTCTTTCACCCGGAGTAGGTCATCAGTCAGAGCAACCAAGGCCGTTTCAGTGCTGTACCCTGGCCTGAAACCAGACTGAAATGGGTCCAGGCAATCAGTTTCCTCCAAGAATGTCTGAAGCTCCCCAGCCACCACATACTCAAGCACCTTGCCCCAAAAGGGGATATTGGTGATGCGGCAATAGTGCTCACACATCTCTGGGTCCAGGGAGGGCCTCTTCAGGAGAGGGTGCACTACAGCCTCTTTCAAGGCAGCAGGAACCACCCCCTGACAGAGCGAAGCATTTACCACTCCCTGGACCCACCCAGCCAATCCACCTCTGCTAGATCGGATAAGCCAATATGGGCAAGGGTCAAGCTTTCATGTGGTGGGTTGGACTGATTATGTCCTTTGGAGGTAACTAATTCACACCTTCATTACAGAGATCCTGCACACCATTGGGTTAAAATGGGAGCTGGTTTCTCCATCCTCCTGTGTATCCTGTCCCTTCCCAGCGCAAACAAATTAGTGTCTACTCAGAAGTCACTAGTGGCAAGAGTGTTGGACTAAGAGCCGGGAGATCCGGGTTCTAGTCCCCACTCGGACATGGAAGCTCACTGGGTGACTTTGGGCCAGTCACAGACTCTCAGCCCGACCCACCTCACAGGGTTGTTGTTGTGAGGATAAAATGGAAAGGAGGAGGATAATGTAAGCCGCCTTGGGTTCCTTGCAAGAGGAAAAAAGGCAGGGTATAAATGCAATAAATAAATAAATAAATAAATTGTGCTCAATGAAGTTGTTCCCGAAATGCACTCCCAGAGTTACTGAGATTCCCGTGAATCGAAATAATGCATATAGAAGCCTTAATAAAGCTGTGAAGTTACAAAGTGTCGATTGATCACAGCAGAGCAGGGAGCATACTGTGTCCTTATGATGGTGGTTTTAAGAAAGTAAGTACTGGGAGTGGGGGGAAGGACAGTGATTTTTGACACAGGAGTAAGATTTTATTGAAGGAGAAAGAGGGGGGAGCCTGGAGGGGAGGAAGCCTCTGATTGGTTGAGCAGCCCTGCCAGTCAGATGATGTTTACTCCAACCCCCCCCCAGATGTATGTTATGTGAAGCGACTTAGAATGGAACGATGCACTTGCTCGTAGAGCCCTGCCTGGACTGAAACCTGCTCCTTGAAAAATGTGGGCAAGCCACTCCTTCCTTCTCCTTCCATTGTTGTGGAGACACAGTCTTGGTCAGTCACTACCAACTTAGACCCCATCAGAATATGTGAAAATAGGACTGTGCATCACTTTACACTTGTGCATTTGCCATTTTAATGCTCATTCCCCCAGTTTGGAGAGAACCTTTTGGAGCTCCTCACAATCCCTTTTTGTTCTAGCCACCCTAGACAATATGGTGTCATCAGCAAACTTGGCCACCTCACTGCTCACACCTAATTCCAGATGATTTATGAACAAATTGAAAAGCAATAGTCCCAGTGCAGATCCCTGTGGGATGCCACTGTTTACATCCCCCCACTGGGAGAATATACAATTTATTCCTACTCTCTGCTTTCTGTTCTTTAACAAGTTACTGACCCATAATGGGACCTCTCCTCTTATTCCACAACTGTTCGTGCAGGAGTCTTTGGTGGGGGACTTTGTCAAAGGCCTTTTGGAAGTCCAGGTAAACAATGTCTACTGGCTCACCCCTGTCCACATGTTTATTTACACTCTCAAGGAACTCTAAGAGGTTTCCTTTGTGAAGTCATGCTGATTAATTTTCAGCATGGCTTGTGCTTCTATATGCCCATTAATTTTATCTTTAATAATGCTTTTTACAAAGCTTGGACTGAGCCTATTTGCAAACCACCTCACTTGTTCCTTTGCTATGGGAGTAGATGATGGGGATTGCTGGTGTCGTCTCAAAGGTTTGCCTCTTGGGTGGTGTGCGCTATCAAGTTGGCCTATGAGTCAGCAGGCCTTTCTGGATCCTGTTCAGGCTCATACCACTCAAGCAATGGCTACATTGGTGGTGTTTAGCAGAGGTGTTCCCCTTTCAGAACTGTGCCATGCGGTGACATCGACTTTCATCCGTCACTACAGGCTGGACGTCCAGGCTAGAGCTGATTGCTCCTTTGGACCATCTTATTGGCCATTCTACAATAGGACACCGACTCCAAGTCAGCTTTCGACTCGCCCATATGTGTGATGCACAAAAACCATGAAGAAGAAAGACAGGTTGCTTACCTGTAACCGTCCAGGATATGTCCTGCAACATGTGTCAGACCAGTGATGTACTGAGACAGCCCCATGGTTGCCATGGTTGCCATGACGTCCCAAGCAGGCCCTGTTAGGATAGCCTCAGCATGGATGTTGAAGTCCCCCAGAACTACAGTCCTAGAGTTCTCCAGCACCACCTCCGAGACCATCTCAGCCAGCTCAGGCAGGGAGACTGCTGGGCAGCGGGGTGTGTGGTATACCAGTACCATACCTGTTCCGTGTCTTTGGCCCAACACAAGGTACAGACCCTCAAAACTGGTGCTAGGATGGCTGGGTTTCCTCGTGAGGGAGATGGAATCCTTATGGATGATGGCAACTCCTCCCCCCCGACCCTCCTATCTAGGTTGGTGCTGCCCTGAGTACCCAGGAGGACAAAGCTGAGACAGATCCACCCCACTCAGCTCATCCACCCAGGTCTCAGTAATACGCTCCAGGTCAGCCCCTTCATCCACAATCAAGTCATGGATAGTAATTGTTTTATTATGGACTGACCTGGCATTCAAAAGCAGCACCAATAGATCAGAGGGTGGGCTGATAGGGCAACCTAGATTTTGAGGTATGGTTGAAGGACCAAAAGATGGACAGATTTCAAATATCTGTCCTGCCTTTCCCTTACCTGACATGTCCAACCCCCAACACCATACCTCCCTCTGCCTGAGCTTACTCCAATAGGGGGCATTCTGTTCCTCCCCTCTCCCTTGGTATTCACTTGAGCACATGTACAACTTTAAAATAATATAAAACTAATAACAAAGGCCAGTACAGCCAGACAAACAAACCAGGCCAGTAAAAGGCTGTAGCAACAACCTAAAATTAAAATTGGCCTACTCCCCCTCCCCTCTCAAGCACTCCACATTTATACACTCACATAAGGCTGTCATCCAGGCTGTGGTTAGCCTGTCACCCTCACCAATGTGCACCATGACCTCTCCACTCCAGTACTGTCTGTCAGGTTATCTAGATGATGTGTGATATGCACAATCTTTGCACAAGGCAGGCAAATTCACCATGTGGTCTACACACCTATCACTGTAGGATTCGGCTGCCTCCCTTTTTCATGTCAAACATTTTTATTCAAGTAACAAAAAACAAAGGATTAGAGGATTTCTGGTTGATTTTTGGTAGATAATGTTGAGCTTTTCTGTAAGGGTTAGGGTTGAGTACATCTAAATATTGAGAAATGTGAAGGATGTACTTTTAACAAAGGAGAACTGTGTGGTTAATTTCTAATAAGGCCACCTAAGCCCTGCCTAATAAACTCTTGAGTTTTGCAAGCCTGTGTTTGCATATGCATGTCAGGGGATCAACATACAGGTTAATGCTTATGCATGGTCTCTGTTATTTGTTCATACACCGAAGTTTCAGACTTCCTTTTGGCAGGCTCAAGCTGGAAATTTTGTTCCTAATATTTATAAATTGAATTGATTATTTGCACATAGTGTAAGTCACTGTACTGAAAACATGTAGGAATGTGGTCTTAGCTTCCAATTTTTCAACCATTTAGGAATGAAATAACCCAAAGTTTTGGGCAACTTGCATACACGTCTTTTCTGGATAAAAGGATTGCTTTAAGCAGATTTCACTGAGCTCTGCAGATTTATTCAAACTTATTCTTAAAGGCTTTCTTTAAACTGAAACTGTAAATCTGTGTTCTAATTCATGTTGCGTACCTTACTCCCCCCACATTTTTTTAAAAGTATGCCTTATTATTATGGTGCCCAGTAGTATTCCACCTACCCACCCACCTGCCTGCTCTTGTGTGTATGTAAATTCATGCTAAGGTAACATTCTCATTTTTGAACACATTTTGTATTTCTCTTATTCATGGAATTTGTATAATGTTAAGACAGTCTTTAAGACATAAGCATTAGTGGATGCATTACTATCTGTAATCTCGCAGTTTAATTTGGGTGAGACATTTATGAAGGGAAACTTCATATTTCAAAAACTAAATCCATATCAAGAGATAGGCTGAGAAAAATTATGTCTAACTTTTAAGAAGTTTTGCCAAGAATTACTGTTTAGTATGAGTCGAGGAAGTGGGGTGGTTTTTTTTTTTTTAGTACAAAATGCTTCTTACAATGAGCTCTTGTTCAGACCTCTATGCTACACCAGCTCACAAGACACTATGTATCATTATTAATTTTTCTATAGAAGTTCTGCACCACAATCTAGCAAGGGAGCTATGTATGCAAAAGCAGCTTCCACCCATCCTTGATGGAATGGTAAACTGGGTACAGGTTAGATGCAGATATCCATCAAGGTGCATTTCCAAATTGTGATGCCCATCTGGACAATTCTCACTAACTGGTGTGGATGAACATTTCCATCCACAAGTCTGTGCTGGCTGTATCTGCATAATTGAGTGTTGTTGGAATGGGATGGGGCTTCTCCACTCTGTCATTAAGATACTGGAGTTTCATTTGCTTAATATTTTTTCCTCAGAAGCAGCAGAAGAAAGAGTACAAGTCTGTTCAATTAACAGCATCCTTTTCTTTCAAAGTAGATAAAACCTAAGGCTATGTTAATTGCACAAAAATTCAGCCCCTTGTTAAATAATATGCAAACAACTCTAAGTGGGAGGTGGACCTGGGTTTATTGCATCCATGCTGCTCCCTGTAGGCACAATTTTATTACCCAGGGATGACAATTGAAGCACTGTTGAAGCAATAACCTAATCCTCCCCTGTCAGAAGCCTGGCATAAAAGGCAGGGGGGTGGGGGGAGATTGAAAAGTATGTATTAGGCTTTCTCAAACACTGCTAGCAGTGGAAAACTGGGGATGGAGTGCCAGATTTTGCTATGCTTTCCATAGCAACCTCTAGCCATGATATTAGTGAGTCAAGAGGAAAAAACTAGCATAGCCTGCAAAAAGTGCAACACAAGACAATTGTAATGTATGGTTGGGAAAGAGGAATAAGAAAATAGCATACATGGCAGTCATCTGCCATGATTACAATAAACGGACATATAAACATAACTTTCTGGAAACCTTGTGCATCTCCTATTTTTTATGCCTATATAAAGCTATTTGTTTCCAGAAGAAAATGCGTTCTGTGCGTCTGCACAGATCAATAGGTGTCTGTATTCTTATATTGGCTTACACAGCAGTGTGGTATTAGAGAGTTTTGGACCTGGCCCAAATCAACCTGGGTTCAAATCCCCACTTAAGCAATCAAACCCACTGGATGACCTTGGACCAGTTACCATCTCTCCATCTAAATTACTTACAGGGTTGTTGTAAAATTAAATGTATACCATCCTGATCTCATTGAAGGAACAATGAGATACTAATATGGTAGATAAATCTTAGGAGGTGACCTAAAGCACATAATGTGTAAAGTGATCCTGTGTGACCTATTAGAAAAATGTGTTCTAAGTGATGTTTTTTTAAAAAAACAAAATAACCTTAGGAAAGTATTCCCCCCATTCCTGGCTTCCAAAGTCCTGTATCTTTCCTGCTTATAAAAGAGCAAAGAAAAATATTGAAGCTACTCTATAAGACATATAGAAGACTTCTCTCTTTTATATGTTAAGCTCATATTTCTCACCACCGAGATAAGGCCATATACAGTGCCTTGCATGGTTGTGTTACATCCTGGAATTAAAATGGATTTAATTAGCATTTTTATCATTTGATTTACACAACATAGTTAACACTTTGAAGGTGCAAAATATTTTTATTGTGGCACAAAAGTTAATTAAGCAAAAACAAAGTGGCAAAGTGGTTGCAGAAGTATTCACCCCCTGAGTCAATACTTGGTAGAAGCACCTTTGGCAGCAGTTACAGCTGTGAGACTTTGGGGGTAAGTCTCTACCAGCTTTGTGCATCTGGATCCTGCAGTTTTTGTGCATTCTTCTTGATGAAATTGCTCAAGCTCTGTCAGGTTGGATGGGGACCGCTGGTGAACAGCAATTTTCAGGTCTTGCCACAGATTCTCAATCGGATCGAGGTCTGGGATTTGACTGGGCCATTATAATACATTCAGGTTCTTGTTTTTAAACCACTCCAGTGTAACTTTGGCTGTGTGTTTAGGGTCACTGTCCTGCTGGAAGGTGAACCTCCGCCCCAGCCCCCTTGCAGACTGAAACAGGGTTTCCTCTAGAATTGTCCTATATTTGGCTCCATCCATCTTGCCTTCAATCCTGACCAGTTTCCTAGTCCCTGCCGATGAAAGGCATCCCCACGACATGATGCTGCCACCACCATGCTTCACCGTGGGGATGGTGTTCTCAGGGCAACGAGCACTGTTGGCTTTGGACCACACATAGCATTTTGCAGCAGGGCCAAAAAGTTCAGTGTTGGTCTCATCAGACCAGAGAACCTTTTCCCACATGTTTTCTGTGTCTCCCTCATGCATTTTGGCAAAAAAATCCAAATGGGATTTAATATGGGGTTGGTTTTTCCCCCCCAGCTTTCTTCTTGCTACTCTTCCATAAAACCCAGCTTTGTGGAGCATCTGGGTGATAGTTGTCCCATGGACAGTTTCTCCCATCTCAGCTGTGGATCTCTCTAGTTCCTTCGGAGTTACCATTGGCTTCTTGGTTGCTTCTCTGACTAATGCCCTCCTTACCCGGTCACTGAGTTTGGGTGGATGGCCTTCTCTAGGCAGAGTTGCAGTTGTGCTATACTCTTTCTATTTTGTAATAATGGATTTAACGGTTCTCCAGGGGATGTTCATAGTTTGGGTTGTTTTTTTATAACCCAACCCTGATTGGTGCTTCTCCAGAACTTTATCCTGGACTTGTTTTGATAGCTCCTTGGTCTTCATGATGCTGTTTGTTTAGATATGCTCTCCAACAAACTCTGGGGCCTTCCAGAAACAAGTGTATTTAATCTGAGATCATGTGACACTTGAATTGCACACAGGTGGACTCCATTCAACTAATGATGTGACTTCTGAAGGTAGTTGGTTGCACCAGAGCTTATGTAGGGGTGTCAAAGCAGAGGGGGTGAATACTTATGTAATCAAGACTTTTCAGTTTTTTATTTGTACATCTTTGTAAAATATGTAGATCTTTTCCCCACTTTGACATTATGGACTGTGTTGTGTAGATCACAACACAAAATAGTGTTTTGTGACAAGAAAATAATGACAAGAAATCCTCATTAAATCCATTTTAATTTCAGGTTGTAATGCAACAAAATGTGGAAAAGTCAAAGGGGGTGAATACTTATGCAAGGCACTGTAAAAATGAACAGTGGTGGTTTGTAGAAAGGTAGCACGGGTTTACTGAATAATTTTCAAAGAGCAAACATTTTACATCAGTACTCCAGCACCTGATAAGGAACAATTTGACATAAGACCTATCTGAATTCTGAGCAGGAAATGAACAGTCCAGTCCACCATTGTCACTGAAAACTCTGAGTGATGTATATTGTATAGAGTCTTATTTTTCTGTACTGGCAAATGTTCAAATGTGATACTGAATGTTAGTGATAGGCTGCTGTTCATTTGCATAGCTGGCTGACTTACAAAGATAAACACAACAATGGCCATATACAAAGGGGGAAATGATAACTAACAACTAGATCTGTTCCAAAAACCGAATGCATGGCATGTTTAAGCCCGTTGAAATCAGTGGCCTTAGGCATGCCTAATTCAGGGTTGGACTGTGATCTGGGTGTTTAAATAAATCAGATGAAATAAAGGAGATGAACATTATTTTACTGCAGCAGAAGGCAACTGTAGATCATGTTTAGTATACAAGAGCAAAAAGGATGATGCTGTTATTCGGGATGGGAAAAAGAGGGATACTTGAGCTCAACAAGATTCTCTCAACTCCACTTTGGAGCTCGGTTTGCCTCACTCATACTTTTATTTGCAATCTGTTTTTCTTTTCATTCAAATGGTAAAAGTGTGCATTTTGAATGGGAAAGGTGCACATTTTTATATGCATTTTTCAAAAGTTCACACTTATGGGTATGAAAGTGCATATTCTTTGAAAAATACGCATTTTAAAGTGCATTTTTAACAAAATACGCATTTTGATGCAATTGCAAGTTCAGGAATGTGTGAGTTTTTTTCTGAAAAATGTTTGTAACCACTTGGGGTTACAAATGGGGCAAGTTCTGATGATTTGCGAACTGAAACAAAATTCTCACACAGTGCTAGCTGTTATCAGCCCAAGTATTTTTCATCTGGTTACTCATCCCTATGCATCATCAGACTTGCATATTTTCCCTTGTACTGAGATGGCCACCTTCAGACACTGTAGGCCAAACATGCTCAGCACCACCCTTAAAACATCCTCAGTTTAAGAGTTACCTTTGAACACATTGCTCGTACTTCCTAGGTTGAGTAACCAGGAGAATACTGATGTATTGCTGTCCATGCCAAATTCAAAATCTCTAACCTCACATTCTTCCTAGCTACTAGTCAGAGCTTCAAGGATTTCCATGGCTTCCTTTCCTTACCTGGTGTCAGGATCCCATTCCCTTGTGAATGGGATCCTTGCCTGTACCAACCTGCCACTTTATTGGGAGTGTCGAAAACAAAAGTCCAAATTCGAGGGATCTACATCTAATAATTTGCTTGAGAAATGTTTCTCTAAACTCTTCCTGCTCTTGGCAGCCCACAAACATGTAGCATGAAGTGCAGCTGTTGCACGTTGCCATCAGCCCCTGCTTGGACCACTACACCACAAGCTCAGGCTGTCTGAGAATCTCATTCCCTTTCATCCATGTCATTGTCATCATCATCTCTAAACCAATTTTTGAGTCAAATCTCTCTCATCCAATTCTTTTACATACCCTCTAGTTGGTTGGCCTCCGTAAAGAAATTGGAACAGGACACAGATGTAAAGCTTGTCCTACTCTACTGATCTTATAATAGGCAAGCAAGCAAGCACACACGCAGTGGTCAATGCAGATGATGGTGTTAATCTTTCTTAAAAAGAGCATTTGTGGGATTTAAATGCTCTTGAAACACAGTTTCATTTCAACAGCCCCTTTTTGTTTTAAACTTGCATTCTATTTCTCACTTGTTTATGTGTTTGGAAAAGTGTTCCCTTTCTGAAAAGGATAGATCACTTAAAACTGTAAGCTACAGTTATCCATTTCACTGTGGCATTGGAGGGCATCCAGGTGAAGCTGGCCAAATGCCTCACTGAAGTTAAATGAGTCTGCATAAAACAGTTTACAGCTCACAACTGATTCCATTGTATGTCAGACAGTTGTTCTCCAATAATGTATTAGGCACATAAGAGTGTGCTTTATCTTGCTTATTATTTACTAGGGGCAGGCACTGGGAATTTATCATATCATATCACTATCTTGATTCCTCATTCAGAAAGGAATGCTGTGACGGCTAGGAACAGTTCATGGAAGCTCACACCATGATAGAGCTGCATCACTCAGGGAGTACTAGATGTTACTTTAGAGTAGGGGTCCCCGCCTTTTATGGGTTGGTGGGCACATTTAGAATTTTGAGAGAGTGTCATGGGCAGTCTCAAAAAATGGTGCCATGGGGGGAGGCATTTGCCCATTCACAAACTGGCTCCTGTGGTGGGTGTGCCCAGACACAAAACAGCCAAGTCCCTGAAGGCTAACTGGTGAGATTAAAAGAAATGTAACTTGCCCAACAACCTAAGCACAAGGCAGTGGTGATTTCGAAGCTCCAAAACACCAGACCACTATATTGAACCCACAGTTTTCTGCTCCCGCACAGATTTCACAGAAGGCAAACTTATGAAGCTCCAAGGCAAATAACTTGGCCAGGAAACTGCATACGAGGCAGAGGTAGAATCTGATTCCCAAATGCCAAATCACATATGTGCCCCTACAAAGCACAACAAAATACCCAAAGCACAAAAGTTAAACTGAGGATGCTCCAAGAATCACACGTATGCACAGGCAAAAGAACACCCCCACAAACTGAACTCAACCCCCCCCAGTTTTTTTTTAATTAAAACAAAATAAAAATCGGGGCGGGGGGCAAGGGAGCCTGATGGGCACTGAGAGGTGTCTATGGATACATTGGTGCTCACAGACTCCACATTGGAGATCCCAATTGTAGAGAGAAGCACTCCCAATTGGAACGGTATGGTGTGTTTGGCACTCTCTCCATGGCTTATAGACTGGCTCTAAGTAGCAACCTGTCCACCTCTGTGTCAGCTGAAGCTTCAGAACCATCATAACCCCATTGTAAAGAGCAATACAGAAGTCTAGTCTGTAAGTTACAATGACATGAATGATGGTATCTGGGTCTGAATCTGAGAGAAAAGTCCACAGCCTTCCTACTCGTTAGAGTTGGTAGAAAGTACCCCTGGCTACCTCAGCAGTGTGGGTATCCAGGCTCAGCAATTAATCCAGTAGCACTTCAGAGTTGCATGCTTGAGTAACTAGAAGACATGGATCAGTGATAAGAGTTCCAGTTCTCCTCCTCCTCCTCTTCAAAAAGCCTGCTGATGCTTAGGAACTCTACAGAAAGTATGTTACACATTTTAAAACCTTTTTAACCCTTCACACGTTATTGTTTTTAGAAGCAAGCAAACTGATCAGGTGACTTTCTAATGACTAATGTCTTACAAACAGTTTGGGAATAGCTCCTTGGACAGATTGGATTTGCTTCTGCAGCTCTCTTGATGGATTTTAAAGTGCTGATGAGTGGACGTTTCTAGAGGTCACAGAATCCAATCTATTAAGGCAAAGGTCTTCAGCTGGTGAATCATGAGCCAACTTGCTTCAGGCAATGCTACTGCTGCTATCTATTCATTTTTGGAAATGTATTGGCCTTTCAACTTCAGGCTGCATTGTGAGCAGAGGTGGTGGTGGTGAAGGGCAGAACAGTGAATTTAGACCTTGGATCTAGAGTTGGAGCTATGGAGCATGAATGCAATTCCTATGCACGTTGTCATTATGTAATTTGCAGCAGTGATGAAGCCTAAGCAGCCTTGGGATTGTGGGGGATTGAGAGGAGGGTTAAGTATTTGTTTCCCTGACACCATCTTGACAAAAAATGCCTTTCTGAAGCTGCTATTTTCATTTCAAGGGAAGCCCCCATTGATGCCAAAGGGAAATTCCCTTGAAATGCAGGTATTTAAAATAAAATGGTTGTCATGTCACTCAGGGTACATTAAATATGATGCAGGAGATCCAGCATCAGGAACTAAAAAATAGTAATAGCAGCCATGCGGGGCCCTTGATCAGACTGGGAAAACATACCTGCATGTTTTCCTGATGGGGCAAATAGCAGGGGAAAAGGTACCAGGGGGATTATTTATTTGATTTGTACCCCAACTTTCTACCAAAAATGTTGGCATTCAAGGCAGCTCCACGGGGGGGGGGGGGGGGGATAGCCAAAAAATAGTCCTGATCATGGATCCTCCCACATCATATCTTGCTTGGCCCTAAGGCTGCAATCCTTTGAATTCAATAGGATTCGCACCTCAATTAATATGCAAGGAGAATAAGTGTAACTGTGGCCTTTAAGGCTTTAATGCCATCAGTTGAGACTGGGGAGAGGAATCATCAAGAAGTCTACTGCACAGATTCCACAACCTATTCCTAATATTCAGAACAAACTGAGTTCTGGCATAAATTAAACCCTGATCATACCTTACCCTGCCAGTTAAACAGTGCTGAATGTGTAAATGCCACACATTTCCCCCTTCCTTAAAGTGTTAGGCATCTTCTTTTAGAGTACAATTTATTGTTTTCTAATCACGGTTGCTTTTGTTTTTAATCTTTCACTTTAAATCAGTGTCTCTGTAATTTGTTTGAAATCCTCAAATCGAGTCTAACTTCTGTCATTTCCACTATCAGTACAAATAAAATGTTGAAAATGGGATGCTGTTGGAGGTTGGGAGGTTACAGGTGATCAGGATAGGGTCAACGCCACTAGATTAATGAAGCTATACAGAGAGTAGGAATTGGTATAGTTCTCACTGTGGAGTTATTTAGATATTTTAAGTTCTTACTGACACTTTCACCAGTGGTTTGAACATGTACAATAGATTAGAGGTAAGAGACATTTACACAGCAGTCTTCCAAAGAAAATGGCAAATAGAACTAGCATTGAGCAACTGCTGCCACCCATTTTTATATAATCTCTAGGAGAAAAGAAAACATGAAAGCATACGCGAATGTTGTAAATATAGATTTCTGTATTTTTATTGTTTCTGGTATGTAGGAAACATTATTGTACAATTTACACAGCTTTTAAGTTGTAAAATGGTTAAAATGTGTACAAAATATGCTCAGTTTTAGAAAAAAGTATATACTAATAGCAACAACACGGGATGGGAAGCAAACAATTCAATTCAGTGTGCAAATATTTTATAAAAATAGACACACTAGAGCTCTACAGGTAGCATTTCCTGATAAATTATTTAAATAGCATATCTACACAAATAGGAGATTAACTATTCCAACAGTAATGAAAAAAATAATTTATAGAAATAAAAGAAACGGTATACAAGATGACAGGGGAAAACAATCTATCACACTTTCATAAATTGTTCTCAGCATTCTTCAATGCTGTTTTCTAACTGGGAGCATGTGTTTCTGAAAGAACAATTTTGACTATGTACAACTTGCAATCTTTTTTTTTCTTCCTAAATACTACAGTAGCTTTAAATTTTGTTAGATATTTAAACTCTGCTTGATCCAAAGGGGTTTTTTCTCCTTTTCTCAGTCAAACAACAGTGAGGTAATATTTGTACATAAAAGTTTCACCTTTGACATTCTTTTTTTTCTTAGTAAGAAGAAGCTTGTAGATAAAGTTATGCCGCTCCTTATACCGTGAGCAGTCTTTCCATAATATTCCTGAAATCCCACCTGCGAGGCACTTCTACTTCTGCAACTACACCCTGGCGGCTGAGGTGTGCGATCAATAGAAGACAAACACTTCTTATGCCATTTCTTCTGCCACCTCCTCAGGGCAGGGATTTTCTTCTTTGTCATTGACCAATAGGAATGTACCATATAGCAGTATTACAAACATAATAAAGGCAACAATCCACTGTGAACGTCTCTTGTGCAAATCCTGTTAAAATGAATAAGACTGTAGACTGACAGTGGATTGTGACCAGTGTTAATAGAAACCTATCTCGTGTCCTCTCTTGACAGATAGGAGAGACCAGGACAGTCAACATTTAAGCATTTTTGTAGTTTGGCAATGCAAAGTAGCCTACTAGGGTACTTTGCCAGCTGTCTTGTTCAGAAGAAGAAAGAAAAAAACACTGAGAACAAAACATAAATCCTATCCCCACCCTACTGCTTTTTTCTGTGCTCCACATTGGTTATGGGAAATGTTCTCTCTGAAGCTAAAATATCTTCATACGCTACTATCTAGATTCACTATAGAACAATAAATAACCTGTATTTACAATCTTACAGTCATGGAGACATGTAGCAAAATGATTATGTGGATAGTCTTGACGCATTGTTTGTTTCACTCTATAGTCCTTCGTTATTCATAACGGACAGGATAGGTAAAAAATAAATATTTTACATTTTTTATCTACAGTCTCTTCTACAAAAATCAATGTTTTAAAAACTGAGAAACAAAAACTCCATTGCATTTCGTAGAAAAGGATTTTGTATTTATTTGTGTTTGTCACTTTTTGTGCCTTTGTAACCATAACAAAAGAAATAAACATAGTTCTTTGAAGCCAATACAAGTGCTAAACTGAGATGAAGATGCTCCTTGGCACCTTAATGTTGTTGCCACATCTGCACTAACTACCTCTGGAATCAAATCTGTGGATGTATGTTATCATGCAATGGCACATGTAAACTTGCTCTTCCCATCTGTTCCTCTGGATCTCCTTACCAAGCTGATGCAATCCAGTGTGCCAATATAGTTGTTCTGGTTGCCCCAGAATGGAATTCTTGAAATGTATTTAATGCTGTATGGGACTAGCCAACTAGCATACCTAGTTTTGTTATGTAATCAAGCAAAGTAGTTCCCTATTAACTGAAACAGAGTAAGGCTGTCATCCTATGCACACATATGTGGAATAAGGCCTACTGAATTCATTGGGACTCGCATCTGAGCAAACATGCATAAGATCACGATGTTAGGCAGGTATGTAACAGTCCCTCCAATTTATTTGGATATAGACCCAAGGGAGCGTAGTCCCTTTTCAGAAAGTGATGCTGTTTAAGTTCTGCTAGTCTTTCTCCCATCCCTCTTCTATAAGCTGAAGTGTATAGTTTTTTAAGTAGTCCACAACACATCATAAAAATGTTCTTTTACAAAAGTGCTACTTCAATAGACCTCCAGTTAAAGAGAAGCAATGACAATGCCCAGGTGTGCGAATGCCTGTCTTACAGAAGTGACTATTCACTCCTGAGGCAAGGAATGTTCTTATTCATGAAAGACATTTGTTTTCTTCTGTGCTAACAGAGGTCAGAAAGGAAGTGTACTTTGCCGTTTTCTTTCTCTCAAAAGCATTCTCTTGAGGCAGGTCATGTATTTTGAGTCTCTATTTTATGAAGCCAGAAGAAAGGAAAGAGCAAAAAAAAAAAAAAAATGGTCCCAGGGTTTGCAGAAATTAAACATTTCAGAAGGTGCAATACCAGCATTTTGAAGCAATTTCTGTATGAATTGCTTTGTGATCATGGATCTGCAAGAAAAAAGGGAAAATAGCAAGGTGTCACTATTATATTGATAAATTAGTAATTAAGCAGCTACAATTAGAGGCCAGCTTCTAAATCAGGTATTTGTGTGTCTATTTTATGTCTTGACTATTAATTGCATATTTCTCTTTCAAAATGTGGGACAATGCCTAGGAAATTGTAGGTGTTTTTTTCTAAGCTCTCCCACACTGGTATCTGTAGTTCAGATAAAGTGATTTAATTTGTGTTTATCAGTGTAGAGGATGATGAAAATAGATTCAAATTCACTAAGGGAGCAATCCTATGGCCACTAGTCAGCGGCTAGACGGCCATAGGATATGTTGGTTTCCGGGAACCAACCTTTCCCCCATTCCTACGCTGCCTCGCAGGCAGCTTGAAATGGCCCTGCGCTCTGAAGAGGAGTGCGGAGCAGCGAAAACAGGGCGTTCCGGGGGCCATTCCAGGGTGGGGAAGGCAGAAATGCTGGTACGACACATTCTGTGTGTCATCCGGCAGCTGCTTCCCCTCTGCCTTCCCGTGGCTAGATAGCCGAAATCAGTTGTCTAGCCGCAAATGCAGGGTGGCTGAAGCACAGAGGGGATGATCCCTTCTGTGCTTCTCCTGCCCTGCATTGGATAGGCAGTCACCTCCAAGTTTGGAGGCAGCCGCCTATCCCCATAGGATTGCGCCCTAACTCCATTTGAAATTGCAAACCATGTCCAACATCACACAAGTGGACTTCCAGACACATAATAGGACTTTGCCTTTCCCTGCAGTCCCCCAAAATGTGTTCCTTCACCCTCCAGAGCTGATTATTGGGCGGGGGGGGGGGGAGCTGCAGGAGGGGAGGGGGAATCTGATCCGCTAACCAATCCTGTTCCATTGGCAGATGGACACAGGTGGCTACAACTCAGTATCTTTACATCGTTCTTGAAATTAAATACTAAACACCACCATTTCCAAAGTGATGGTATTTACTGTTAACTGTTATTTTCTGTGCAGTTCCACACAGATAAAAGATGTAGCCCAAGGACTCAATTTCTTTTTAAAACCTTTTGAATCCATAAAGCTAAAGTGATGATATATTTAATGTTTTGATGTATTATTTTCAATAAGAGAAAGTCATAGAAATTACTTCAGTGAATTTCAGAAAAACAAACTAAGGAAGTGTGGATTCTTACCTCTACACTCATATTTAAGATCTGAGAAGAACACCATTTCTTGAGAGAAGACAAATAATCCTAACCGACCACCAGCATAGGTTTTGTCATAGATTGGTCCAGAATCAGCCATGATCTTCTTTCCTTCAAACATTACAACTCTGCAAGGAAGAGCAGCACTAATTAATCTTAAGCATGCTATAGTATGTGTATTCTGCAACTACGAAACTAACCACTGCCCAAAGGCTATTTGTCCTTCTCAAATTGTTTTAGTAACACACTCTGTGATGCTTACCTGATATAGCCAGTCTTTGGTCTGTGACTGAGACGCCATCTGTAGGCAGTGAAATCTTTCCAGCCTATGTGACGAGGGTCATGCCACAGAGTCCGCACCTGAAATGTAAATATATGACTGAATTGTGTACTGAGATTATGCTTTTACAAGACCTGAGATCAACTGTATTCATGGAATGCCGACATGACAAAAGGGGGCAAACAGTAAGCCCAGAGGACTTGGGTTATTGGGTGGCTTAAAAGTATAACAAACAAACATGCTCAGTGGCCGTGGGCTTTCTACTCCTCATGCTTCTCCATGTCATCTGCTTTGACTGAATGCCCAGAGGGGAAATATGCAGGCCTCCCACTATGTGCTGTGCATTTTCTCCTCTGGCCAAGACTGATTTTGTGCAAGACAGAAAGGCACAGGGAATAGGAACTATGTCAACAGGTCTTCCTGTTCCACCTAATCACATCTGAAATAGCTTTAAGTGAATTTATTTATAAAGGAATGCTGTTAATTGAGTAATTCAAAGAAAATTCCCATGATAGCAATGGCACTCTGAGAGCCAATTCATATAATACTTCTGTTGTTGTTGTCGTCGTAGTTAACACTTCCAGTTGTACTTAGGTATGGTCTATGTAATCAGTTTATTAGCGACCACAGAAGTAAACACCAATGTCTGTAATCACTATGGCCAGGAAAATTGCTTCTGACTGTATGTACTTGTGAAGTTACTCCTTGCATTGAAAATGCACAAAGCCCATTACATAGGAACACCTGTTATTCACTGGAGTGACCACAAGGCTCTTGCTAGGGACTCATGTGTTTTCACATTTCACGTTTGTTTATAGTCATTATTCAAATCAGATTTGTATTTCCTCAAGACAGATCCTTTCTATATTACACTGATGTTCCAAGGATCTTGGAAAGGCAGGATACATTTCTTAACATAAATGATCTCTTACCTGTCCAGTAGTATTTCCAGTGTGCCACAGTGCATTACGAAGGTGTATTCCAGGACCCGTGGTGGAGTTCACTACTTTGATAGAAAGACCTGAATATCCCTGAGCTTTGGTTGGCTCTGGATCCCAATAAGACTGGGTGACTTGCTTCCACATAACTACATAAAAACGGCTACTGGACTGATATCCAAACACAAAGCCAGCATAGTCATCATCCCTTTCTGTATTAATGAAGAATGTCCCACTGAAATCAACAGCATTAAATTCATCAAAACCTGGATAAAGAAAAGAAAATGTGACTGTTAGCATTCTTGTAATGATCTTAAATTGTTTTCAGAATTACATGTCCCCTCATGCATTACAGATTCATTTTTTATCAGTCTAAGTGTGGACCTTTTAATTAACAGCTTTGTACCTCATTCTACTACAAGACTTATGGACTCTATTGTCCTTTGACCACTGGTTTTCAAATGACTCTTTGGTGGAAGGAGGGATTTGCTTTGATATCATAATACAGGCAAGCTTTGCCCCCCACCCCCCCCGCTGCTATTGCCTTAGCTCAGAAGTGGGTAACAAGTTTGGGATGGGTGCCAGATGATCCTCCTCCACAGGTCTGTACAGGCTGAATTACGTTAGTGGACATGGGCACATCCCCCTAGCATCATAGAATCCTAGAATAGTAGGGTTGGAAGGGGTCTATAAGACCATTGAGTCCAACCCCCTGCTCAATGCAGGAATCTAAATCAAAGCATCCCTGATAGATGGCCATCCAACTTCATCTTGAATGCCTCCAGTGTGGGAGAGCCCACCACCTCCCTAGGTCATTGATTGGATTGCTCTAACAGTCAGGAAGTTTTTCCTAATGTTCAGCTAGAATCTGGCTTCCTGTAACTTGAGCCCATTGTTCCGTGTCCTGCACTCTGTGATGATCGAGAAGAGATCCTGGCCTTCCTCTCTGTGGCAATCTTTCAAGTACTTGAAGAGCGCTATCATATTTCCCCTCAGTCTTCTCAAGGCTAAACATGCCCAGTTCTTTCAGTCTCTCCTCACAGGGCTTAGTTTCCAGTCCCCTGATCATCTTCGTTGCCCTCCTCTGAACCCTCTCCAGTTTGTCTGCACCCTTCTTCAAGTGTGGTGCCCAGAACTGGACACAGTACTCCAGATGAGGCCTAACCAATGCTGAGTAGAGGGGAACTAGTATTTCACGGAATTTGGAAGATATGCTTTGATGCAGCCCAAAATAGCATTTGCCTTTTTTGCAGCCACATCACATTGTTGGCTCATATTCAGCTGGTGATCGACAACAATTCCAAGATCCTTCTCGCTTGTAGTATTGTTGAGCCACGTATCCCCCATCTTGTAACTGTGCATTTGGTTTCTTTTTCCTAGGTGCAGAACTTGGCATTTATCCCTATTAAATGTCATTCTGTTGTTTTCTGCCCAGCGGTCCAGCATATCAAGACCACTCTTCCAGGGTATTAGTGAGCCTGCCCAATCATTCTCTCCATGGCCAAACCACATAGTGAAGCGAAGTCCCTGACTGAGGTGAGGGCTGGAGGAGGGCTCCTCCAGCAAGAGCCTTGACTCTGGCAACTTTGCCTGCTCTGCACTTTCCTGCAAGGTGGTGGTGGTGAGGGGAATCCCTGTAAGCCTTCAGGGGTGGGGCTTTGGGAGAGCCCATCCATGCCTTAGCTGCTCTGATGTCAGAGGCAAGCTGGCCTAGGATGGGAGGGTGACTTTAGAATTTGAATTCAAAAGTAAGTGAGCTCATTGTTTAATGTTATTAGAGGCATGGGCTTTCAACTTAACTTGGATGGTGGTGGAGCAGAAGCCATTTAGTGAATAGTTACTGACCACAGAAAGACGACTGTTCCTATTTACATAAATGTAGTGGACACAGAAAGATCCAAAATTGTCTGCTTACCAACTGCTAGTCCAGGATCACAGTTAACAGTCTGAACCAGCTCTTTGCCTTGGTGACGAACAACCCAGTTGGGATCAATTTGAGATGTTCCCTTAGGATCCAGGGGAACCATCTGAAATCTACGGAAGTCGGTCTCACTGATGTCAACATTCTCAGGGCAGATGTCATTAATGTCTAAAATCTTATCATTGTCAAAGTCATCTTTACATGCATCTCCACGCCCATCACCTGGCAAAAAAGAGAGGGGAATGGTGGAGGGATCAGAGAAGAAATAAAAAAAGTGAGCATCTGAACAGGAAATGCACCACATTTCAGATTTGCACTAACATGTTATCTTGAATTATCGTAATTCACCCTCCTAAAAATTTAGTTGAGTTACTGAAGCCACTTTAGTTGACATCAATAACATCTATATCAGTTACATTAAAAATTGCAATCCAAGGTGCAAATCTAGTAATTTCTTTAGAATATAATTTTTCTCTACCCACAGCCTCGTATTCTCTTTTTAGATACTGCCACAGGTCCAAACCTCTAAAGTCTCACCAGTCTGTACATGAAGCCCCGTCTGCGTAAGTATCCCCATCATTTCAATGAAAGGGGCAGGCCCATTATCTTGTAACTGCCCCCTTTGCTAAAGCAACTGGGGAAGTCTTTGCACGCATGGAAGGTCGGTGTACACATTGGATGTCTCATATGCAAAAAAGATCAGTAGATCTAATTAAAGGTAATATTTGCCAGATGAATCAATATTTCTTTATTGCATAGCAAAAAACATTGCCTTCCAGTGTGTTGTTTCCACATTGAGGAATGATGAAATTGCAAAACAGGCAGCATACATATTCTTACTAGTAAGGATTTTTTTGGTAAAGGATGATGAAACACCACACTATGCATCTAGTTTAAAGTTAGCCAAAGTTGTCTAGTACAGTTAGAAAATTTGGTGGTGGATTATTTATCTTACCATCAGAATCAAGTTGGTCTGGATTGGGAACCAGTCTACAATTATCTTTGTCATCAGGGATACCATCATTATCATCATCGTGGTCACAAGCATCGCCTTTCCCATCTTTGTCATGGTCAGCTTGATTAGCGTTGGGCACATAGGGACAGTTATCAAGATTATTTTGATGGCCATCTTCATCAATGTCCTGGTTGCTATCACATTTGTCACCAATGCGGTCAGAGTCAGAATCCACCTGGAAGGAAAATGTAGGAACATGTTAAAGCAAGCATCAAAAGAACCCTGACCAGTACAAAGGTGGCAGTAAGAACCATGTTGAAAGATTGCTGCTATTAATTTAGGCTCAGACATGGTCCAATCCAGCGGCTTCTTGGTGAAGTTCCAGTGGTCAGATGGAATCTCTCATTTCAGTAGAGGGAACAGCTGTGTCTAGACAGTCCTTTGAATGCATGGAGCTTTCTTCTCCATTGAGGTGAATGGAGAGGCCAACATGTACAGGAGCTCTCTTTGCACGCTGATGTACCCACAAGGTCTGAGACTGGTGAGACTTAACTTTAGCTCTTTGTACAGGATTCACTCTTAAATTGTGAAAGGAATTGTGCACTCATGCCCGTATTTTTAAAAATATCACTTGTCCCAACTTGTTTTGGCATATCTTGAGACATCTTATTATTCATGCCCCATAAATGTATTTATCAGAGCATTGGGGCCTGAGAGAATAATGTGGTTTCAGCCTTTTGCTTGGTATGCATTTCCACTTAAGAGGTTGTTGTGTTTTTTGCCAGAATGTGTTCTGTTTGGGTTTTTATGCAGTCTACATATACTTTTATATCATGATCACTTTCTGACATTATGATGTAGACTATGACTTTACTCAGACTGCCCTAAGTTATCTGGCCTTGTGTCACTGCAAGTTGGGCTGATAGTTCAAGACCTATTCATTAAGAGAGGTGGTTACACAAAATTTATTCAACAGGTGTAGAGCAACATGTGTTGCAATGTAACATGAGTCTTCTCACACAGTTTCTCTATACCACAGGAAAATTTACAGTTTATTAGCATTGTATACTTTGGAAAGAGCCCTTTCATTAAAAGAGCCTAAAAGAAGCATAGGGGGATGCTTATTAGCATAGCATTATTATTATTTTAAATAATAAAATAGTTTTATATTGTAAGCATCCTCTTAACCAATGGTGCCCACAGGGTAACATGCAGGACAAATTTAGATTCCACCAATTTACTGCAATTTTGCTGGGACCATTCAAGCATTCAAGTTATGCCCCTGAAGCTATTAATCCTACTGCCTTGTACGTGACAGGACTGTACAAGCTTCACCTACTGCTGTCTTAAAACTAGAAATTAAATGGGTGGGGTTGAATTTTCCCCTTCTTTCTCAGCCATTAAACAGACAAAGATTGAGAGAGAGAGAGAGAGAGAGCGCAAGAGAGAGCGAGATTGAGAGATAGAGAGAGAGAGAGAGAGAATGAATAGATCTATCTATCTATGCTGGAATATGCCTTGAGCTTTTCTAACAGAAAGGAAAACGTATTTGTGATGTGAGTGTTCTGTACAGCGTTAGCCTTTGTACTTAACAAAGTATCTTGTGTGTGCATTTATCTGAAACTAAATTCACTGCACTCTGCATTCTTAGTTTCAGGTCATTTTGTGTCATGGATATCTTTCTTGCAATCACACCCTACATTGTTTAGCATATGTTTTGCTCTAATGCTAAATATCTGAAATATGAGTGTTAAAATTGCAATGTGGGTGGGTTCCTTTATCTTAAACAACCTGCATTTAATAAAAATTTGACCTTTGTGCAGATACCAGAGATCTCTCTTCCCAATTATTGCTGGCTGATTCTCTATATGAATCCCAGTCAATAACTGTTGTGTTCTGTCCTGACTGAGCTGCCAACTGATGTATATTGCAATGGTAAGTGTGACAAATAGTGGATATCAAAGGGTAAATAAAGACTTGAATGTCCATGTGCATTATTTATAGCCCAAGTTACTAAGCTGACCTGATCTGGATTGTGTTCCATAGGGCAGTTGTCACACTGATCTCCAACACCATCCAAGTCTGTGTCCTTCTGATCTACATTGTACACATATTGGCAATTGTCTCTTTCATTAAGAATGCCTAAAAATGGAGAGTAAATAGTTTAGATATTTTAGTGACCAGTAATGTAACATACATGTCTAAATGATACTTTCTACAGTCACGCTATTAGAGTATAATTAAAAGGAACCTCTAAAGGAAGTCAAGGTAAAAGCCCATCTGTCCAGCATGATTTAAAGCAGGGATGGGGGACATATGGCCCACCAGAAGTTGAACTGCAACTCCCATCATTCCTCACCATTAACTATGCGAGCTAGTGATGATGGGAGTTGCAGTGCGGCCACATCTGGAAGGCCACACATTCCCCACCACTGATTTATAGCAACACTGTTAGAACAGACACTATAGCTAACAATTCTGTGGCCATACAATTTTTCATTAATCGCTTATATCCCCACAATCCAAGCAGGATCAAGTGCTCAAGTATAACAAATATGCATGTGCACTACATACATGAGTAAGTAGAAGTAGCCCTACCATGAGGGAAGTTAAGGCAGTGGCTAACTTAGCTGGCAGATTTGGGGCATCAGGGAGATGTGGGGCATAATACATGGGGAAGTTCTGCAGCAGCTCCAATGAAATGAAGAGTAGTCCTTATATTTATTTAATCTAGTAGATTAAGAGACCAGTCCTATGCCCCCTAGACAGTGTCTGGGGGAGATAGGACTTTTCAGTTTCCCAGCTCTGAGCTCGTAGACAGCACTACGAGCCTGTACCAAGGAAATAGTGCTCCCTGCCCCCTCCCCCCCCACTGGGGCAGAGAACTGTGGCAGCTGCTGCCTGTGCCTGTCTGTGCTTGTAACATGTAGCACAAACAGCACAAAAAAGGGGGCGTTCCCAGGGGCAGGGAGGGGAGGAGACCACGGAAGCTGTTTTAGACAGCTTCCTATGTGGTCTCCAGCCTCGTTACCGCCCCCTCCCTGAAGCCACGCTTAGAACCGCAAATTGAGTGTCTAAGGAAAACTGTTGGGCAGCCAGAGCACAGAAGGAATCATCTCCTCTGTGCTTCATCTGCCTTGCATTGGATAGGCGATTGCTTCCGACTTCAGAGGAAGTTGGAGGCAGCCATCTATCACAATAGAATTGCGCCCCAAATATCTATAATTTGTTTTACTGTTAACTTGAGTCCATATGTCAAAGCAGTCTGACAGTGCAGTTCACATTCATTTCACTAGGACTTGTACAGAACAATGTCCTGAATAACCTACAGATCTCAGGACACAACATAATCAGATGAACAGAATTTCACGTCAGCAGTTGGTTTTTGCCACTCTGTAGATGACTAAGACAGGTGTGTAATAATAGGGCAGGTACAAGAAGAAAAACCACAACTGTACCATCTCCATCAATATCCACAGCACAGGCATCTCCTTCTCCATTGTTATCAGTGTCTATCTGATCAGGGTTGTGATTGTAAGGGCAATTATCACAGCGATCACCAACATCATCCCTATCATAGTCATATTGTTGTGGATTGTAAATGAATGGACAGTTGTCCTGTAGAAGATAGATTTAAAAGCCATGTTAAAAACATGCACCCAGCTTTGACACATGCATTTTTAGGTTCATCTATAATTTACTAAATGGATTTATTAGAATAAGGATAAGAACAGCTGCAAAGTCATGTTAGGAGGACACATTTCCTCCTTGTCCATATGAAAGAGAGGAACGACACCACCACAATTATGGTACATGAGCAGCATCCATCTTTTACTGCAAAAGCTGACACTTTACAAACAGACAAACCTAGTTTTGATTCTCAGCTTTAGATACCCAGTTTAAATGACTATGAAAACCTTGACGCTGTTTTCATTTTATACCATGCATTCGTTCTCCCATCTTTTGCACGGTTAGATGGGCAGAGCATCGATGGGGAGGGAGAGGAAAGCACTGGTGGAGCAATCACCACATCCTGTACCCTACCATTTTGTTGTAGGCAGGGCAGGAGGTGGGGGCAGCTTTTTCTTTTTTCCCTCCCATTGACTGCAATAGGAGGGAATTCACTACGCCAACCCAAGGGCTCACTAAATGTGGCTGCAATTCCTACAGTGCTTTCAAGTTTGAGCTCCGCAGATAGCTCTTAGCTCTCAAGTGACAATGAGCACGGTTTGAACTACAGAAAGAGCATGAACATTTCCGTTAGACTTACCCTGTCATCTGCAATATTGTCATTATCATCATCACTGTCACAGGCATCACCAATTCCATCCTTATCATAGTCTTCCTGCCCAGAATTGGGAAGGTTGGGGCAATTATCCTGCAGAAAAGGAAATGCACAATTATTTGCTATCTAGGTTTAAATGTCACACTGTCCACCAAAGAGGTGCTCAAATTACAAAGGCAGAACCTGACATGCATTTAGCTTTTTATTTGTGATGCTTTCAATCCATAGCACCATTCAAATTTACTCAAAATTACTAAGAACCATGTGTACTTTCCTATGCATTTTAATGCATTTCTCCTTATATATGCATTTTGTATACAATTTCCCCTAATATATACAATTTTGCAAGCAATCTACCCAGTATATGCCTTTACCCAATATAAGCTCTTCTCCCCAATGTAGTTGTTTTTGGATGCATTCCCCTAATGTATGCGTTTTGTACACATTTTTTTTGATTAGAGAATTGCATCATGTAATTCAGGTAAGTGAGAAAAATGAAGGATAATTACACTCCCTTTCACATATTAGTTTTGGAAGTGTGAATTAGGTTGGTTCATATTAAAATGCAAACAAAATGAATTTCTTCCTATCCCTAGTTCTAAAGTGGAGAATAACATATGAGAAATATGCTTACTTTAGTGCAGTGGTATGTAGCATTAGCAACACAGAGAAGGTTCACATTTGGCCACCCATCTAAGTCTGTGTCTTCTCCACAGATAATGCCATTACCAGCATAGCCTGGTTTACATTCGCAGCGATACATGGGGTCACTGAAGTGGCCAAGGTAAATGCACCTGGCATACTTATTGCAGTCATGAGTTCCATCAGCACACGGGTTACGTGGTTTGCAGACCTAAGGGATCACACAGATACAAAGTCATTGTGAATACGCTTGCAAAAATGTGTCTACTCCATTCTTCTTTTGAGACATTAATGCAAAAGCAATGCATGGAAGTTGTTGTCCTGGGTCTTCTTTAAAAAACAAACAGAATGCCACTCCATGGAGCCAATTATGATTTTGCTCAAATATTTTATCTTCAAGAGAACTAGGCATATGGATTTCTATACAATATGTTACTGACTTAGACTTGGATCCTAAATTGATCCTCTGCTCACATAAGGGGGAGGGCTATTTCCATCAACTCCACCCTTCCTCTTCATCATATTCCACACTATTCCCAAGAGTCCGCCAACCCCCAGGAGCAGATTTACTGGGGTGGGAAAGGGTGCAGAGAGAAGAGAAAAAGCTCAATTCCATAATGTAACTGTTGTTTAATTCACAGAAGAAAAGGTAGAATCCAAGCCTTAATGTATAACAGGGTGGGCAACTTGTAAGCCAAAACATATAGAGGGCCACAACTCCCATCACCCCTTACCATTGGCTATGCTGGCTAGGGCTGATGGGCGTTGTAGGCCAAAACATTTGGAGGGCTAAGATCTGAAGAGTAGTCTTATACTTACCATGACACATGCACTATGCTGTTGCTTGTAAGACTTAAACATCCATTCTAAATTCATTTAATTGAAGCACATGGTATATAAACAATAAATAATAAAATAATACTAATAAGGTCAGTCGACACTACCAAGTTCATCCAGGTGACCATGTATGTGGGTACACAACTTCATGGAGGAAGGCTACTATGAACTAGGCCAGGAATGGGTAGAAGACAGATCTCCAGATGTTTGGGACTTCAACTCCCAGAAGCCCTTGCCAGTATGGCCAATGGTCAGGAATGCTGGGACAAAACACCTGGAGATCTACTTTCTGCCTGGTCTATGCTGTATAGGCTGGGAGCCATTTCAACCATTGTGGCTGCTGGGAAAGTGCAGCTGTGCTCATAGGAATTGTTGCTTGTGTGTAGAGGATGAGCCTTCATCCATATAAATGAGCAAAATCACACCGATGAATGTATCTTTTCTGGTATTAACTAAGCACACACTTTTCAGAGAACTTTGATTTCTAGAATCATGTACAGAATGGGTTCTTTTCCTCCTGGTCATGCCAGCATGTCATAGATCCAAAAAGGGATGGAGGTTTTATAAACAGGGATGGGAGCAATTTCATATTTTGGCAGTACCTGTTTGTTTGCTATTGCGTTCTCCACACCTCGACCATAGGGCTGTGTTCCAGTAAAACGTGGCGGGCAAGGCTGGCAGTGGTACCCAGGCTCCGTATTCTCACACCTGTGCACTCCACCAAGGACAAAACAGGCATCTGGGACCTCCTGACACTGAAGTATGACAGATTGAGATAGAAAAAAAGATTAGTTTTAAGTTTACTTGTATATGTTTTAAACCTTTTAACCCTGAATTTACTGTAATGAAGAATTCAAGTCCTCTTACCTCATCAATATCTTTGCATTTCACCCCATTTCCATGATAGCCAGCAGGGCAGGCACCACATTTCCAGGAACCATCAGGAAAACTAGTACATGTAGTTCCCGAAAAGCAAGGGTTAGACAGGCACCCATCTGGGAGAAGACAGAAGTGGAATTCCAGAATGTTATTGGCCTCATGCAGGACAACAATGGCAAGCAGGTTAGATTAATTTAACAAATAATCTCGAGAGTTCTGTGTTAAAGAATTCCCTCTTTGATGTTAAATGTTACTTTTTCCTACTCTGATAGTTCTTGGCCATTTTCTAAGATAAATTATACTAGCAGGAAATAAGATCAACATTGAATAGCACGCAGCCAAGATGTGACTGTATCTTTTCTTCTTTGAGACAATTTAGATGGTTACACCCTTAGTTTTCCCACAGTGTTCTGAAGATGGCACAGCAGAGCAGCCAATGTTTTACATGATAGTTACTCACCAATTGGGCAATCCTGCTTGTTGCAGATCTGGGTGTCAGAAGCATCACCAATACAATCCTTCCCTCCATATTTAGGCTCAGGATTGTTGCAAAGACGCCCACGCTTCTGAACGCCTCCTCCACATGTGACAGCACAAGTGTCCCATGGTGACCATGGTCCCCAGTTCCCATTTACTAATTTTTATTTAAGAAAAATAAACATTCATTAGAAACAAGCATCCAGAAAACAAAGCAGAAGTTGCACAGGCAATTTCATATACATTCACAAGACAGATGCAGCTACAGATATTGAAAACTTAAATTTACGCTATTTGGGGCATTTTATATTGTTTTCTTTTTCAGTGATTGCCATAGTCAGCTGATACAACAGAAAATGTAATATTAGAAAAGCTTAACCTTCATAATTGCTCAAAACACAGTTTTTAACACTAAACTTACTTGGGCAAGGACTTTTCTGGCATGGTATGTTTTCTCTTGCATCTCCTTCACAGTCTTTGCCATCCATCTGAGGAAGTGGAGAGTTGCACAGACGGATTCTAGTGATCGCTCCAGTTCCACAACTAACGGAGCAGGAAGACCAGGGGGACCAGTGGCTCCAGGCACCATCCTGTTTGACTTTAAACATACATACCTGTTACCAACTACAACAGGTAATTGCTCCCTTAAGCAATTAGCAGCATACTTATGACACGAGGAACAATATAGATCTGCTAATACTAGATTAAGAAACTAACATTACAATAATATAGAGAGATATACAATAATATATAGAGAAATGCCACATACGTGGTACTGAGAATCATATTTGTTTGGTGCATGGAATCACAGGTAATAACGTATACATTGCTATTTTCATTTATTTTAGTAATCAACCATCTTATCAGCTCCTGTTACAAGAAATTACTGTTTACAATTGTGTTACGTTGTAGGCAGCTAAATTGTGCTAGGTGGCATGAAGCATTAATAAGAGTTTGTCAACATACTTATGCAAGCTCAAGGTAAGAATTTTCTGCATAAAGAACTAAAATGCTTACATCTCTTATCACATTCTTGCATATTGCAGATTCGTGTTTGTACAGAGGAACCTTCACAGCGATGGTTGATTCTGTCACAAGAGCGGCCTCTCTGCTGAATGCCATTGCCACAGGTTGCAGAGCAGGTAGTCCATTCAGACCAAGGAGACCAAATGTCTTCTGCAGAATCACTGACTGTAAAGAGAGGCATTCTCCTATTTGACTCCTATACGAGAAGATTCCTACTACATATTCTGTGCTGCAACATTTTTTAACCAAATAGCTTAAAATACAATATTTTCTGTTCTTTATTTCTTGTTTGAAATTATGTAAAATTCTCAGTATTGTTGCAATAATCCCTTTCTCCAGGTAATCTTGTTTCATATTACTGAAACAGCTGGGTGAATTCCTAGCTTTAGCCTGGAAATAACTAGTTAGGTGCTATATGCCTTCCTTTAACAAAACAAACCACTTAGATTTCAAAGGTCCCACTAGTGCAATAATTGTTTCAATGTGTGAGAGAGAGACAGCCAGGACAGAAAATTAACATATTTAGGGATAGTCTTCACTGTCCTGCTTTATGTAATGTAACAGAATAGGGTAACAAGCAACCTTTTCCCCCATTCTCTGCCTCCATTTGTTTTGACCTTTGATGACTACCTAGATCACACAAGAATGCTTGTAAGAAATGTTCTCAACTCAATTAAAGGTCATGGGGGGCTCATGTTCAATCATAATTTGCAGACCTACAGAACTCTCATCCATACACCTTTCTGCAAGTAGCTATACATTTAGCCTGCTCCTGAAATCTTCTGGGGCATATTGGTGTTTTGTTCAGATTTCCTCAAATCCAGAAATGACTGTCATGTTTTTAAAGGTGCAAACTAGCTTAAAGGGAGCAGGAAGGGTATATACACTGGGAAACTCTTAGGTGATATGTTGGCAGGGCTGCCTATTTGGTTGTAGGCTGGCTCAACAGATTCCTTAGCAGGATAGCTAATCCAGCCCTGAATACCTCACAACGTAAAGCTATTCTTTACAACACAAGCACCAACTGGTGCTTATTTCTAAAAAAATGAGTTCTGACCTCATTTCACTTCTGGAATTCTTAAATAATTAAGGAGGTTTCACTAGTAAGCTACATTTTGGATTGGACAGGGGAAGAGAAAGGTTAAATAAAAAGTGCTGTTCTAAACTATCCTTGAATAAGTGCAATTATCTCCCATACCCAAGTTTTTATGTTCTGGGGTGGGGTGGGGGGGCAGGGGGAATTACTATCACAATCACATTTTTAAATAACAGAAAATTTCACATGCAAATAAAAGTTTCAAATTTAGATTATACGTATCATCAACAAACAACATACATTTAGTATGGCACTGGAACACCCAGGGAAATTAGAGTTTTATAGAGTTCAGTGTTCTTTAGAATTTTGTATTATAAATAATTTTGCCTTATATAGTATGTTTATTTGAATACGTAACCCTAAAAATAAACTTCTTCACCACTATTGGAATTTCTTCACCTATTTTATTGTATATTTTTACCTTTGTTTACTTTAAGCGAACTTGAGGCAAATGTGTGGTTTACATCTATAGCCTAACTAATAAATTTACTGCAGGTGTGCGATAGGGTACATGAAAGTATTCCTTTCATGTTTCTAATGCAAATTCTTTGTAGCTTATCTTGGGTATAATTCATATTTAGAAGATGCCAACACCCTCATTTTAGAAGCTCAGAGTTCACGCGCACACACTTTCCAAGGCTAATGACAATGGAATGCTATACCCACATGATGGCATTTGAGTACATTTTAGAATACAATTTCTAGTTATCCAGTGGAACTGATTACTGTCAAAAATGTTAAGAACCTTAAGCTACTTACGCCAGCATCGTGGGCAGCATTCTCCATCAGGAACAGTGGCATTGGAACAAGGCATGAGAGGGCAAGACACTTTATGGCAGATAACAACAGAATTCTAAACAGGGAAAGATGATACTATTAAGCACATACAAGAATTTGACATTTCACCTCAGAATGGCTAAATACTACAGCCTATCAGGGATGTCTCTTAGAAGATATTCAAGGCCAATCTAGACATTACACTCAATTGTGCAAAACATTATTCCAATTTTTTAAAAAAAACATGTAATAGCAGTCTTCGGAGCCTGCGATCAGGAGCAGAAAAGTAGGGAGCATCTTGTCTTCTACAGGAAGAGGCGAAGGTAGCTGGGGATGGGGGTGACTTTGAATGGCAAATAGTGAATGTGGTGATGACTTAGCACCCCTCTGCAGTTTCAGTTCTGATTTCAATCTTCCAATCCTGTTTTTCATTTAACACCTCCCCTCCCCCACTAAGAGCTCAATGTTATGCATGTTTACTGGGAGGTAAGTCCCATCTCAGTGGGACTTACTCTTAAGTGAGTGTGCAGAAGATTGCTGCCTGGAATACAAGTAATGTCTAGTTTGGCCCTTACTAATGTCTACTGAGGCTTGTTGAAGTCAAAATGAACACAAGAAAAGAAATTGTTTTAGTCATTCATAGTCCTGATTTCTTGACTTATTCCTTTGTTAATATTAATCAATGGCTACTGCTAAATGTGTGAGTCCAGTCTTGATGAATAGCCTTCCAGATCTAGTCTCAGAAGGCTAGCAAACATCCTCAAGCCAGCTTTTTCTAGTTGATTGTCCAAGTAATCAATTGAAATTCAGACTAAGATAAAATGGATTTAGAGTTGGCTCAAAATCCACAATCCACATTATAGCTGGATGTGGCTTTGATCTTATGCCAAAGAGCTTCCCAACATAAGAATGAATGGTAACTAAAACAGTTTACACTTTTGCCAGTTCTCTTCCTTAAAGGACAAAAGATAATGTGTTTTTGTAGTTTTAGAGACTAACATAACCAAGGAGCATAATAGATGGCAGCGATATATAGAAAGCCACAGTACCAGCAGCCAAATGCAAGTGAAAAAGAAAGTAATTCCTACAGTTATTTTAGAGCTTAGCATTCTAAATTTTCAAAACGAAGGATTTGAATAGGTAAAACAGCAATTTTTGGAGATTTTAAGAAGGGTAGTCATGTTAATCTGTTGCAGCAAAGACAGCAGAGTCCTGTGGCACCTTAAAGCCTAGCACACATATTGCAGCGTTCCTCAGAATATACTTAATTGGCTTATATATTATATTTTAGGGATGCCAGAATGCCCATGTCTAGTTGCAGTATTATACCACAGGAGCACTTCATTCTTTAAAGGTAAAGGTGTCCCCAACCAGTCGTGTCCGACTCTAGGGTGTGGTGCTCATCCCCGTTTCTAAGCCGAAGAGCCAGCGCTGTCCGAAGACACTTCCATGGTCATGTGGCCGGCATGACTGAACACCGAGGTGCACGGAACGCTGTTACCTTTCCCGCCGAGGCGGTACCTATTTATCTACTTGCAATTTCTTGCTTTCGAACTGCTAGGTTGGCAGAAGCTGGGACTGAAGACGGGAGCTCACTCCGTCACGCGGCACTCGGGTCTCGAACTGCTGACCTGCCGACCTTCCAGTCTGCAGTTCAGCGTCTTAACCACTAAGCTGATCTTATTCTAAAGTGCTTTAGGAACTTCTTATCAAAGCTGTCTTTAAGACAGTCTTAAAAGCTTTCATGTAAGGAGAAGGAGATACTGTACAGTTATTTCTGTGCATAGCCTACATTTCTGCATAATGGATCACTTAGATGCATGATGGTGATGGCAAATCAAATTTTCACACATTCTTACGTTAACAGTAAGGAATCCTTACCTGGCAAGTACAAGTAGTGCAGGTGTCAGTGGTCCACTCAGCTGTGTTTTGGTACACAACTTTATTATGGAGGCATGCTCCAGGACTTAACTCTAATTCACCACCAACCAATTCCATGAGGCCATTCTTAAAGAGAAAGAGAGAAAAGAGATTATAATTGAGGGCTTTAAATAAAGGTAAATAAAGGGCTTTAAGTCCATTTGAACTTGGCAGTTAAAGAGCAAAGAATTCGCTTTGACATTTTACTTGTAAGTAAGTCCAGTTAATGTAAATGGACTATGCCTCCAAGCAAGCACACTTAGGCTGCAACCCTAAACACATCTGAATACCATGGGACTTACTTCAAGTAAACATGCATAAGATTGTGCTGAATGGATCACAGGCACAGTTCACTCACACACACACACACTAGCCATTTATTTTCTCAGTTCAATTACTCCCATACATGGGCATCATATGTAGAGGCCTCAGAGTTAACTAGGCTTTACACAGATGCAGCTTCCAGCAAGCATTTCTGTGATGATAGCGGCTGGAAAAATGGTCACTACAACTATGGAGGAGTCTGCTGCAGCCTGTATCTGTCTACATATAGCTCAGTTCACACTGACGTTTTAGCCCACAAATGCCTATGCTGGTCAATTTGTGGCATACAAACTGCCTTGGGGCAGTGGAAGAAGGATCAACTTCCTATTTAGCCACCACAGTTGAGTAAGAACTCTGCCATCTCATATATATATGGAGAGGTTTGCATGCAGAAAAGCAGCAGCTGGCTTATATTTGTCAATGATCCCTTAGAGACCAATTGTCATTCTGCTTCATTATTGTGCATTTAATTGCCACTTACCACTTTGTGGACTGAATCTTGAAGTGTTGTAACCAGAGCACGCAGACTTTGTAGTTCAACAAACACATTACGTAGTTCATCACAGGACAATCCACAGATTGCCTGAATGTCCTTTGTTTTATGCCCAATGTAGTTAGTGCGGATGGCTGGACGGGAGCCATTCATGGGACTGTCCAATTTAATAATTGTCCTTGTGGCTAAAGCAACAAAAAAACACATGCATCTTATAAAGATATATACACGCTTTCAAACAAGTTGAAAAACCGCGCAGGGCCAGCTAAAATGTACATAGCATTCTGTAAGGCAGCAACTTCGTAGTGTACAATGATTTGCATTTCATTGTGTCAAAAATTTGTCTTGGCTGGTTCTTCTCACATACGTAGGAATAATATGTTTAATACAGTCTTCCCCAATCTGGCACCCTCCAGATATGTTGGACTACAATTCCCACCATCTCCAGATGGCATGACCATTGACAGTGCAGATGGAGACATACTGCAGACTTACAGCTTTCACAGCCTTTGTTCCTCAGGATGGCTTCCGGTGTTGTTCCAAACACAAACCGTACATTCTGCAACATTCCCTGTAAACAGAAGAATTGCAACTATTATCAACTTCTGATGAAAAAATGGAAGGAAAGAAAGTTGCATTGCACAGAATGTGGCACATTTCTAAAACATGTAATACATATCTTCGTATTAAGTTCAGCAATCCTTGAATAATTTAAGATTTACACCAAGTGCTGAAATTATTCACCTTCACTTCTTTCTGAATGTGAATAGGACACATTTGCAAGCTAATGAGTATTCTGGCCAATATAGGTTATACATTTGCATCACAAACCCAGGCAAAGCAAGAACTTTTTAAAACGTTCAGAAAGAAGAGAAGGTGAATAGGGTCACAGATTATTGAAACCTCATGTCTGAAAAAATCTTAGATATTCTTGCAACTGATAACAGGCAAAAAGTCAAAATGGCCCTGCCATGAATGATAGTTCCTTTTTAATGACAACTAGGGAAAAGTCAAAGGCAGAAAAGCATAATTCTCTTTGACATCTGTTGCCCAATGTGACTGCTTCACTTTGCTACATAGTAAGATGAGCTCAGGTAACTTCCTCTAAATAAACCCACAAAACTGCTACCACAAGGCATCTCACCTGGAAATTGTCATTGACTCCTCCTTTGGCAATGCGGAGCCTGGCACTGCTGGCTAGGTCCCTGGTGAAGATGTTTTGAATAGGGATGTCCAGCTCAGCATTCACCATCTTCTCACACCCCACATATAGTTGAGCTTGATCCTCCTGGACAAAGAGGGCGATGTTGTTCCATTGTGCATTGGGTAACTCAACATCCTCCACTGACACTAGAGTCTGATTGCCCTCTTTGGGAAAGATGCTCAAGTCCAAGGTTTTGGCCTTGCTGTTCAACACCAACTTAAAGACGTAGCCAGAGTTGTCCTTGTGCTCCACAGCCAGTAGGGTGCCAGGGCTCCTTTTTACTGGGCGAAGGTTAGCTAACAGGATGAAGCCCTTCTCAGCTTGGATGGCATAGAGAATGTCTTGGAATTTGTGGTCAGGAACAGCAGGGATGCGGTTGGCATCATCAATGCGGTAGGCAGGGCTGGAAATCTCAGGTCCCTTTACCGGATGCACCCCTGCTGCCCTGCGTGCTCCCTTGAGACCAAAGCCAATTAACTCAAAGAGATCGAAAACACTGTTATCATCACCAGACTCTGTCAAGAGAACAAGGGAGAAAGACAGATCAGATTGGTTATTGTAGGTTGGGAGGTGTGCCAAAAGAATACACTGAGGCCAGTGTCCTTGAGAAAAATGTGCCACTAGGAGACAAATAATTCTGGGCTGCCCCTCAAAAGCTGTTCCATACCGAAGCTCATAACAAGTCCCCGACTGGGTTCTGCAACAGGGCAGTATTAGCGGGGAGGCTGCAGCAGCATCTGGCTGGTATTCCCATCACTCAGTTCCTCATCCAAGAACATCTCCCAGTTTCACCTCTCTGGTTGAACCTATGTGTTCAAAGGCAGAGAGCTTTTTTTGGTGCATAGCCAGGCTCACTTGGAAAGTCAGGAATGCCAGGTCCAGGAATTCTCCTCACCTTCCCTGCCCCCTCAAGGGGCTCTGGCTGAGGCAAACTGGCAGAAAATGCATTAAAACAAATGGGAGACTGCTGAGAGAAGACAAGAAATGTCATGAGCAAGAACTGGCTGCAACAGCCTGTGCGGTGAGGGAGAACCAAAGGAATGAGCTCTGGGCAACAGGGAGAGATGGAGAGCCAGTTATGAACGCTCTGAGGTAAAAGGGAGACAGCCAAACTGGTGCGGCTAACAGAAGATATAAGGCAGCTATTATTAGTTGTGTTCCATATTCCACTCTATTTATTTTAGCTGTCTTAATTTATCTGTTTTCCTCTAATAACTGATTTTACCTGTGGAAAAGTCTATGGATTAAATAAATGTAGAATACAGGACAGCTTTGGAGGAGAGGCATGTCCTCAGGAAACCACTATGCTTGGCCAGGGAGAACCTGGTCTCAGTGCCAGGGCTCAGACCGGACTTTGATCCAGTGTGGTCAACATTGCCCTAATCCATCCTTCCCCACCTGATGCCCTCCAGATGCGTTGGACTACAACTCCCAGAATCCCCTAGCTGGGGGGCTCTGGGAGTTGTAGTCCAATACATCTGGAGGGCACCAGGCCAACTGGGGGTGGCTGCTTTAGCCACAGTCAGCCTCTCCACATATGGGATTTGGGGCAAGACTGCCAGTGAGTCAGAGGGGCAGGCACCTCTCTGCGTTTATTACCTTCTGTATACTGACGCTCTCTCCCTGCCCCCCTTGTGCGTCTGGTCCGGAGCGTCTCTGGCGCAGCGCCCGGAGCCGGCTGCCCACAGCCCGCTTAGAGAACCTGCCGCCCCCAGCCCTGGCTTTTCCGCCACCCCCACATCCCGCCGCCACATTTCAGGCGCCAAACCGCACGCCGGTCGCCGCACAGAGGGAGCCCGCCAAGCCGGGACGCCCTGCGAGAAGGACCGGCGGCAGGAGAGGGCCCCGAGGGCCCCGGCGCGAAAGGCGCGCCGCGGACACGGCCCCCAAAGCGGCGCCCCCTGGCGCCCGACGCCGCAAGGGCGGGCAGGCAGGGGAGCGAGCGCGCTCCTTTCAGCGCGGCGCTTCAGCCCACGCGGAAAAGGCGGACAGCCCGGGCGGGGCTTCTTGGGAATTCCGTCCCTCAGAGCTCAAGCGCGCGCCGTGAATAGTCGCGCCAGTCTCGAACAACACAGGAGAAGCGGAGTCGGGTCCACCCGCGGTCCACCTAGCTCAGCCCTGAGAGGCCGCGGCTCTCCAGGGTCGCAGGCGGGAGTTCCCCCAGCCCTACTTGGACGCGCGCTCCCCTTGGAAAGTGGCGTTCCCCAGGCTCCCCTGGCGCGGCGGTCTTGTTTCTGTTCCTCGAAAACCAACGCCGAGCCCGGACGGGAAACACCGCCTCCTCCTCGCCCGACCAACAGCACTGACAAGACGTCTCCCCGCGAAGTCCAGGCGGAGTGCCTCCCCCCCCCCCGCGCCTCCTCAAATCTATTTACCTGGAATCCGGTTTGTCGCACAGACCCCAAGCATCAGGAGGAGAAAGAGGCCGCCTGATAACTCCATGGCAGAGAGAGATCTCGCCTCGAAGGAGCAACCTTGAAACGAGAAATGGAAATCGCAGACTGGTCACTCGGAAGTCCCGGACGGCAGCAGCGCTGGCTAGCTGGCGACAGAAAGCGGGCGTGAAGAAGGATCGTGGGAAGATGGAAGGGGGCGGAGGAAGACCCAGAAGAAAGACGGGAGAGGAATTAGAACGACAGAACAAGACAGAGAGAGAAAAAGAAGGCAAGGAATAGTGAGAGAAGAGAAAGAAAAAGACAGACAGACAGAAAGTTGCCTGCTTTGGAGAAGAGCACTGCGGTGGGTTTATAATCGCCTTGATTTTCCTTTGCCCGCTCGCAATATTACTGCAACGTTGTAGGAGGAGGGAAGCTGCTTCTTCAGCACTTACCTTTATAGAAGGAGGTGATGGATCCCAAGAAATAACCAGCTACGAGAGCAAATATGTCCTGCAGCAATCCAATGAAGAGCGGTCAATATCCTTGTGAAGCGCCCCGATATTAGCCTTAGCCGGGTTTAGTCGCTTCGGCTGTGTAGACCCCAGAGCTCCGAGAAATGCTCCTCCGTTGTCTCTCTGCAGTCCTGGACCAGTCCGAGAGAGCGAAGGATCCTTGGTGGCGGTGGGCTGGAACGGGTGAACAGTAGCCCGCGGCTCCCGCAGGTTTCCCTTGCTTGTCACCCCTGGATGCTTGCACTGGAGTGGCTGCAGGAGCTTCCCTTGCCTTTAAGGGGTCACTCGCATTCCTGAAAAACTCCGCGAGCCAATCAGCAGCCGCTGAGCAGGAAGCGGGTTGGTGTTTATCCAGTTACCTCACAACAAGACAGAAACACACACACACACGCGCACACACACACACACCCCCACACACCCTCCCCCAATTGCAAAGTGCGGGGGGGGGAGAGCTACGCGTGGGGAGGGGTGATCTGTTCAGATCATTGGTACTGTTTTGCAACTAGCATCAAAGAGATGCTGTTTGCACTACTGCTACTACAAGCGTTCGGTTTCCCACCGCAGCCACCACTTCACAAAGATATCAAGTACAGGGCATGGGTAGAGACCTGCAAAGAGCTGCTGATCCCCACTGTGGGCTGTTGTGAATCTCTGCTAGCTGCAGGCCTTTGTGAATTCCTGTGTGTGTGTGTGCGTGTGTCTACATGCGTGGGCCCGGTTCCAAGAAACACAGGGCAACACACCTTTAGGGGAAGAGGTCACATCTTCCTGTCTCCTCAGCCCTGTCCTCTCCACTAGTACCAAGCCAAAAGAGAGGTGAACAAATGGACAGAGGTGGGAGACTGCTTATCCTGGTTCTCCCCCCCCCCACGCCCCCCCACGCAGCATAGAGGAGAGGTCTGGGACTCCCCAGGGCTGTCCAGAAAGAGAAAACACCAGCTGCCTCCTCTGCACTTGCTCTCCATCTCTTTCTGGGGAGTGCAATGGGCAGGGTCATTGTTAGGCAATGAAAAGATTTGGGCCCAGATGCATAGGTCAGAAATCTGCATAAAATTTGTATATGGTAATTTTTATATATGCAAATTTAGAAATAATTGCACACAAGGCAAAGCCAGCCAATTAACTTCTTATCCAAACCACCTCAAATAAAATAAACTCTTCAAATGATTTGCATCTTGTCCTAGATCATTCCAAATCAGTAGTTATTATTCAATTAGGATTAGTTTGCAATCACCCCCTTCTTTCCCTCTCTCTTGGGGGAAAATTGCGCCCAGTTGCCCTGCAACGAAGTGTTAAATAAAAGCTTCCATTGGCATCAGTTTAATTGCTTGGGGGGGGGGGGTGTTCCAGCATGTGGAGAGGGAGGGTTAGCTTTTCTCTGCCCATCTGCAATCCCCCTTGAAAACTGCCCCCTGCATGACAGCTAAGGTAAGAAAAACATCTTCCATTGCCCTCATCTCAGGGCTCTGGGGAATACTTCTGGGGCAGGAGGAATAGATTCAGGGCCAGAGCCCCACGGGCCTGGGCCCTAGCAATGCCCATGGCAGCAGGGAAGATTTGGCCCATGCTGGGTCCAATTCCACGCCCCCCCCCCCCGGAGGCACAGAGAAAGCGGGGTCATGTGTGCAATTGGAGAGTCATCCTGGTAGCAGCCGCCTCATCCCTTCACTTGCTCACCTGCGCTCTCCCTCTGGAAGGCTCAGCAGTGGGACGGAGCCCATGGATGGAGGGCGAGGTGCTGCTGCCCCCATAGGGCGCAGCCATGGCTTCTGCACGTTTGCTGACTCTGGGCACCCCCGCCGGCCCAGTCGTCCCTGCCCCACTGCTCACAGGGAGAGGAGCAAGAAGCTGGAGCCTCCCAAACGGAGCGAGCAGGCAACCAGCGGCTTCCCCATCCTCCCCGCCGCCCCTCCCAGCGATGGAGGGCAAGCCAGGAAGAGAAGGGAGCCACTGCTCCGCTCCCTCGCCTGCACGCTCCCTCTGGAGAGGGACCCGAGCCTTGGCTGCTGCCCAGTGAGCCAGTCCTCTGACCCGCGCTGGCCCGAGGAGGGAGAGGTGACAGAGAGGCGGCGGCAACGGCTACCCTCCTTTTCCTGGCAACCCGCTCTCCCGCTGGCTCTGGCTGGCACACCTGGGAATGGATTGGAGCCACCGTGGTTGTAACGGCAGCGGCTGCTGTGCTCCACCCCTGCAGCTGTGTGTGTGTGTGAGACAGACACAGAGAGAGAGAGAATTGTAGGCCGTGGCGGGAGAGAAGTCTTTGTAAATACGTGTAGCTAAGGAAAGACATGCTTCTTCCCCTAAAATACTTGCAAACACAACGGCACCGCTGCTGGCCTGGGGCTACCGTCGAGATTCCTCGCCTGCTCTTTTCTCCGCCAGCGATGTGCGAAATGCCGCGCACGAGCGGCCTGCACGGCGGGCGTCTTTCACCGGTCGTGGCCGCTCCTCGGGCGCTTGGGGGCGCCCTGCGAGCTGCTATTGCGAGGGCGAAGCCGAAGCGAGGAGGAGGCGAGGGCCTCGCTTCCAAGTTCGGCATTCCTCGCCTGGAGGCGGGAGGCTGCCCTTTTCCTTTTATAGAAACCCGTGAAGTTGAACGTCAAGCACCGCCGCCCCCCGCGCCGCTTTTTCGCAGTGAGCTGGCTCCTGTTTGGCCATTAGCTCGAAGAATACCACCCAGCGGGGAGAGCCGCCTGCCGCCTCGCGGCTAAGTAACTGGGAACGACCGAGGCTTGGCGCTGCTCTCCCTCTCGCCCTCGCTGTCAGATCGTCTAGGCGGAGAGCGCGCTCAGCGGAGTGCGGGGCGTTGCAAAGTCGTCCCCTGCTCTTGCAGCTCTGCTCGGCTCAGACTGGCCGAGCCAACCTGCGCCTTGCTGCCAGCGCGGCTCCGGCTGCCTGGAATCCCATTCATGCCCTCCGCCTCTGACGTGGAACGAACCAGAGGCGGCCCGGCGTGGGGGGGTTCAGACGTCTGAGCGAAGCATCCCTCCGCCGCTCCCTGCCTCGCTGTTGTGGCTGCTGGTGCTAAGCAGGCCAGGTCCTCCTTCTCCTTCTCCACCTCCACCTCCACACGAGGGCGAAATGGAGAATCCTGCTTCCACTCTCGACCCCACCGCAGCTCTCCGTCCTGGGGCTGAAAAAAGCACCCATCCGTCTGAACATAGTAGCAGGGCGCGCTAGCCTTTTCGACCAGACTCCCTGGGAGCCTGTCGTGAAGGCTGAAAGCACAACTTGTTAATTAGAATGATTAATTGATTAATGGCACGCCATCGAATCAAGCTGCTCACATGTGGAGTTTTAATCAGGGAGCCCTCTCCCGTGAAAAGGGTTCAGAGCCAGATGACAAACTGTTTTGTGTAAATAATCTGTGAAAGTCTCTCCCCTTCTGGGCACATTCAAAAGCTTTCCCAAAGGGATAAGCCATTTGTCTCTGTAAGTCAACAGAAACAAGACCAGTTAGCTCTGGTACAGGTCCTCTCTGTGTTCCTGTCCTTGTTAGCATTGATTAGTTAATTGTGTGATTAACAAGCACAACAGAGCAAATATTGAATAGTCCGTGGCCCTAATGGCAATGTAAACAAATATCAGATTGGGAGGTTTTCAGCCTTGGTGAATACAAATTAGGGTGACATTTTTGGATGGGGGGGACAGCCACCCCAAAATAGGAAATTGTTTTTATTTGAATGGATTTTCACTAACATTCACATTTGGGACTGAATACAAATGAGCTACAAGTTTTAATATTTGCCCCTCAAAATTTCAAGAACATTCCAAAGGATAAAAGTAATGTTTTACAAACCTTCTCAGGACCTAACTAGATGTGTGGCTGCTGTGTTGACCTGTGTCTCACACATGTATCTCCCTAGTACTGCTGCCTAGTGATGTGATGTGTTGAGTCCAGCATTTGTATTTGCACCTTTGCAAGTGGCAGCTATGAACTGGAGTGGGATTGGGAAACACTGAATATGAGGATGGTGTTAACATGGGATGCCTACATGGTGGGACAAATTTTCCTTGTACAAGGAAATAAAGATGACATGATAGCATAAAAGGAACTCACTTTCAGAAAAGACAGAGGTGCTGTTAGTGGGTGAACCTGTTCTGGGGGGATCTGTCTAAACCAGGGGTCCCCAACATGGTGTCTGTGGGCACAATGGTGCCCCGTGGGGACCTCCAACAGCACCCACAAAGTTCTCAACTCTCTGTCCCCTTCAAAAAAAAAATTCAAATGAAAATCTTGGAAAATGTTAAGGTAGTCTTCTTTCTCTCCCTTTCTAGCTGCTAGCCTTGCTCTTTCTCTCCCCTTTGCCTTGCAATTTCCCCTCCCTCCCAGCCTCTAGCTTCACTATTTCTCTCCCTGCCCCACACCACATCTTTTACCTCACTTCTGAACAGCCAGGCCCCCACAGCAGCCATTACGTGAGTAGCCACATGCTCCATGGGAGCCATTTTGTGGTGGTGCTCACAGCAGTTTCTCAAATTCCCAAATGTGCCCACGGGTCCACAAAGGTTGGGGACCCCTGCTCTAGAGGACCATGCTCACACTTTGGGGGTGCTTTTCTATCCAGCATTGTCACTAGAGGCCCAAGCGGCTCTGATGGCTTGAAGTGCCTTTTATCAGCTTGGACTGATATATGAACTGCGGCCCTATCTGGATGGAGCCTCGCTATATTATCCATTCTCTGCTAACCTCCTGTTTGGATAACCGCAAAGCATGATATGTGGGGCTGCCTTTGAAAACAGCCCAGAAACTTTAGTTGATCCCAAACAGGGCAGCAACATTGTTAATTGGGAATGGATATTTAAGATTATATTATACCAGAGCTTGGTCATCTGTAGTGGTTTCAAGGCCTAATTTAAAATGCTGGTATTAACTAGGGATGTCAGAGAATTCTGCCACGGATCTCGGTGAAGCCGAATGCCAGTGCATTCGGCCCACTGAACTCCGTGGAGGAACAGCCTGCCCCCCCGCCCCCCCGCGGATCCTCCCCGGGACAAGACTTACCTGGGGCGGATCTTCCGGGCGGCGGTGGCAGCGGCTGGTCTTCCGACCAGCTGCCACCGCCGCCATTTGCAGTCTTGTAAAAAAAAACAACCCCCCCCCCAACGTGATAGGCTACGTAAAGATTTACGTAGCCTATCATGGCTGGGTTTAAAAAAACCCAACAACAACGACGTGATAGGCTACGTAAAGATTTATGCAGCCTATCATGGCTGGGTTTAAAAAACAAAACAAAAACCTGCATATGCAAATAGCAGCAGCTATGGCCGCCGCCATTTGCGTTCCTTATTTTTGGCCGTCTTAATCTACGTAAATATTTATGTAGACTATGACGGCGAAAATAAAGGGGAACGCAAATAGTGTAGCGGGCGCTATTTGCATCCCTTTTTGATTCACCATTTTAGCCTACGTAAATATTTACGTAGGCTAAAATGGTGAATCAAAAAGGGACGCAAATAGCGCCCGCTACGCTATTTGCGTTCCCCTTTATTTTCGCCGTCATAGTCTACATAAATATTTACGTAGATTAAGACGGCCAAAAATAAGGAATGCAAATGGCGGCGGCCGTAGCTGCCGCCATTTGCGTATGCGGTTTTTTTTTGTTTTTTGTTTCCCAGAGCCTTCCACGGCCGGAAATCCGGCTGCAGACAGATCTGGCCTGGCTGGGCCTGGCTGGCTGCTCTGCAGACCTGCTGCGGAGCACAGCCGGCTGTGGAGGATTCTGGGGGGGAGGAACGGAACGCCTCCCCCCCCCATCAACATAATTCGTGGAAAGGTAAGTGACTTTCGTACATTCCTAGTATTAACCTTTAAAGCTCTAAATGGTTTGGGGCCAGTTTACTTGAAGGATCGCCTCCTCCCACATCGTTTGGATGCCCATCTCTGGATGCCTCCCCATGCTTTCTCAGTGGGAGCATCCCCATTATGGAATGGCCACTCCAGAGAAGCTCACCTGGTATTGGCATTGTGTTATTTTCGGTATTAGGTGAAAACCTTTTTATTTTTCCCCAGGCTTGCAGTCTTAAAACCTTTTAGTGATTTATAGAGTGCTTATATATTTTTGGAGTTTTAAGTTCTGTGAAACTTTTGGTACTGCTGTAAGTTCTGTTGTATGGTTGCTTTGCTGTGCTGATTTTAAACTTTATTAGATGTTATGATTTTATGGTTGTTGTTGTTGTTGTTCAGTCGTTCAGTCGTGTCCGACTCTTCGTGACCCCATGGACCATAGCATGCCAGGCCTTCCTGTCCTGCGCTCTCTCCCGGAGCGTGCTCAAGTTCATATTCATTGCATCCGTGATGCTATCTAGCCATCTCATCCTCTGCCGTCCCCTTCTCCTTTTGCCTTCAGTCTTTCCCAGCATCAGGGTCTTTTCCAGGGAGTTTTCTCTTCGCATTAGGTGGCCAAAATATTGGAGCTTCAGCTTCATTATCTGTCCTTCCAATGAGCACTCAGGGCTGATTTCCTTTAGGATGGACTGATTTGACCTCCTTGCAGTCCAGGGGACTCGTAAGAGTCTTCTCCAGCACCACAGTTCGAAAGCATCAATTCTTCGGCGCTCAGCCTTCCTTATAGTCCAGCTCTCACAGCCATACATTACTACTGGGAAAACCATAGCTTTGATTAGACGGACCTTTGTCGGCAAGGTGATGTCTCTGCTTCTTACTATGCTGTCTAGGTTGGCCATAGCTTTCCTCCCAAGGAGCAAGCGTCTTTTAATTTCATGGCTACAGTCACCGTCTGCGGTGATCTTGGAGCCCAAGAAAGTAAAATCTGTCACTGCTTCCATTTCTTCCCCTTCTATATGCCAGGAAGTGATAGGGCCAGATGACATGATCTTAGTTTTTTTAATGTTGAGTTTCAAACCAGCTTTTGCACTCTCCTCTTTCACCCTCAACAAGAGGCTCTTGAGATCCTCTTCGCTTTCTGCCATTAGGGTGGTATCGTCTGCATATCGGAGGTTGTTGATAATTCTCCCGGCAATCTTAATTCCGACCTCTGATTCATCCAACCCGGCATTTCTCATGATGTACTCTGCATATAAGTTAAATAAGCAGGGTGACAATATGCAGCCTTATCGTACTCCTTTCCCAATTTTGAACCAATCGGTTGTTCCATGTCTGGTTCTTACTGTTGCTTCTTGACCCTCGTACAGGTTTCTCAGGAGACAGGTAAGGTGGTCTGGTACTCCCATCACTTTCAGAATTTGCCACAGTTTGTTGTGATCCACACAATCAAAGGCTTTAGCGTAGTCAATGAAGCAGAAATAGACATTTTTCTGGAATTCTCTTGCTTTCTCCATGATGCAGCGAATGTTGGCGATTTGATCTCTAGTTCCTCTGCCTCTTCGAAACCCAGCTTGTACTTCCGGTAGTTCTCAGTTCGCATACTGCTGAAGCCTAGCTTGTAGGATTTTGAGCGTCACCTTGCTGGCATGTGAAATGAGCGCAATGGTGCGGTAGTTTGAACACTCTTTGGCGTTGCCCTTCTTTGGAATTGGAATGTAAACTGACCTTTTCCAGTCTTGTGGCCACTGTTGAGTGTTCCAGATTTGTTGGCATATTGAATGCAGCACTTTAACAGCATCATCTTTTAGGATTTTAAATAGCTCGGCTGGAATACTGTCATCTCCGCTAGCTTTGTTGTTACTAATGCTTCCTAAGGCCCACTTGACTTCACTCTCTAGGATGTCCGGCTCAAGTTCAGTGACCGCATTATCATGGCTATCAGGGACATTCAGATCTTTCCTGTATAGTTCTTCTGTGTATTCTTGCCACCTCTTCTTAATCTCATCTGCTTCTGTTAGGTCCCTGCCTTCTTTGTCCTTTATCATGCCCGTCTTTGCACAAAACGTTCCCTTGAGATCTCCAATTTTCTTGAACAGATCTCTAGTCTTTCCCATTCTGTTGTTTTCCTCGATTTCTTTGCATTGTTCATTTAAGAAGGCCTTCTTGTCTCTCCTTGCTATTCTCTGGAACTCTGCATTCAGTTGGGTATATCTTCCCCTTTCTCCTTTGCTTTTCGCTTCCCTTCTTTTGTGAGCTACTTGTAAAGCCTCATCAGACAGCCACTTGGCTTTCTTGCATTTCTTTTTCTTTGGGACGGATTTCGTTGCTGCCTCCTGAACAATGTTACGGACCTCCGTCCATAGTTCCTCAGGCACTCTGTCTATCAGGTCTAATCCCTGAAATCTATTCCTCACCTCCACTGTATATTCATCAGGGATATGATTTAGGTCATACCTGAAAGGTTTAGTGGCTTTCCCTACGTTCTTCAATTTAAGCCGAAATTTTGCAAGAAGCAGCTCATGATCTGAGCCACAGTCAGCTCCAGGTCTTGTTTTTACTGACTGTATGGAGCTTCTCCATCTTTGGCTGCAAAGGACATAATCAATCTGATTTCGATATTGACCATCTGGTGATGTCCATGTGTAGAGTCGCCTCTTGTGCTGTTGGAAAAGAGTGTTTGCTATGATCAGCATGTTCTCTTGGCAAAACTCTATTAGCTTTTGCCCTGCTTCATTTTGTACACCAAGGCCATGCCTGCCTGTTATCCCGGTGATTTCTTGACTTCCTACTTTAGCATTCCAATCCCCTATGATGAAGAGGACATCTTTTTTTGGTGTTAGTTCTAGAAGGTGTTGTAGGTCTTCATAGAACCGATCAACCTCAGCTTCTTCGGCCTCAGTGGTTGGGGCATAGACTTGAATTACTGTGATGTTGAATGGTTTGCCTTGGATTCGTACTGAGATCATTCTATCATTTTTAAGATTGTACCCCAGTACTGCTTTTCCCACCCTTTTGTTGACTATGAGTGCTACTCCATTTCTTCTAAGGGATTCTTGCCCACAATAGTAGATATGATGGTCACCTGAATTAAATTCACCCATGCCTGTCCATTTGAGTTCGCTGATTCCCAAGATGTCAATGTTCAATCTTGCCATCTCATGTTTGACCACCTCCAGCTTACCTTGATTCATTGATCTGACATTCCAGGTTCCTAAACAATATTGTTCTTTACAGCATCGGATTTTCTTTTCACCGCCAGACACATCCACAGCTGAGTGTCCTTTCGGGTTTGGCCCAGCCGCTTCACTCTTTCTGGCGCTACTTGGAAATACCCTCTGCTCTTCCCCAGTAGCATATTGGACACCTTCCGACCTGAGGGGCTCATCTTCCGGCGTCATATCTTCTAGCCTTGTGATACGTTCCATGGGGTTTTCTTGGCAAGAATACTGGAGTGGGTTGCCATTTCCTTCTCCAGTGGACCACATTTTGTCAGAACTCTCTGCCATGACCTGTCCATCTTGGGTGGCCCTGCACGGCATAGCTTATGGCTTCACTGAGTTACGCAAGCCCCTTCGCCACAACAAGGAAGTGATCCATGAAGGGGGATTTTATGGTATTTTGTATTTAATTGTGGTTTTTTTCTAATTATTGTAAGTTGACCAGAGAACTTTTGTTATTGGGCAGCATAGAAAGATCATGGAGGGAGCAATCCTATGCCCCCTAGACAGCATCTGGGGGATATAGGATATTTTGGATTCCTGGATCCGAAGCCAGAGACAGCACTCCAACCGTGGACCCAGGAGTCCAAGCTCCTCACTCCCTCGCAGCTGGCATGGAGAAAACTGCCCTGGCTACCTGTATGAGTTTGTAAAATGGGAGTTTGTGGACGGGAGAAAGGGAGTGTGCCAGTGGGAGGGAAGGGGAGGAGATTGGGGATGCAGGGATCTGAGCTATCCCATTCTGCCTTGGATTCTCATAAGCCTCAGAGTTCAGAGACTTAGGACTACCCAGGGTGGATCGAATAGGATTGCTCCCTAAATGAATGAACAAACAAACAATGTAGTTCTGTACTCATGCAAGAGGAATATAAAATATAGATAATATACATGAAATCACTAGTAAATTAGTATATCTAATAAATAATTGTAATATGTAGAGAACTTATGTTACTGGTGTGTAAACAAGAAAGTATCCAATAAAAAGCAATCCAATAACAAGAAATTTAAGGTAAGAAAAAAAGCACTACACAATGACTACTGCAGATCATATATTTCAATATCTCATGCTGTAATCTTATACACACACTTACCTGGGTGTAAGTCCCACTGAATTTAGTGAAGCTTACTTCTGAGTAGACATGCAAAAGATTGCCCTGTAAATTATAAAATACATCTGCTACTTCTCTTGGGGAAATTGCTTATTTTTTGTCACAGAACATATGCTTTTCATAGGAATAACTGAAGCAGTGTAGCAGTTTTGAAGAGGACGCCATTATGAACATGGCATTTCGCTTGGTGCCCCCCACAGCAAAGGGCTGGATGTGCCCAATCTCAGCTGATCTCGGGAGCAGGGTCAGGCCTGGTTAGTACTTAGATGGGAGACCGCCTGAGAAGCAGGCTTCCTGCACTGAGCAGGGGGTTGGACTCGATGGTCTTGTAGGCCCCTTCCAACACTATGTTTCTATGATAAATGCTGCGTTTCAGACACAAGCAAGGCTATGCTTGCAAATCACAACTCATTTACTCCAGTGTGGTCCAATGAAGATAACAGGCCAAACAATCCTCTGACAGTGTCCAAATTCTTGGGTGCTTTGGATCCTAGTTACATAGTGTAAGTAGAATGCACTAAGTTCCTATATGTTTTTACACAGAAAAAAAAATCAATTTTAACAAATGGGAATGCCCCTTTAGTTAAGGTGAGCCACGCACAAACTTCTATTGCTTATAAAAATGGCACCTGTTGAACTAATGACTTGAAGTTTGGCACAATCTAACCAATGGGGTGCACAGTTATGACAAATGTCAAAGGTACAGCAAGTTAAAAAATGCTGAAATTGGCACATTTTCCCTTTTTACTCTAATTTGTGGGATGGCATGTCATATATTTATTTCAAATTGTGGTGAAAGCTACTGACGTACTATATTCAGGCTTGTCTAGGAAGTGGGCCTTTCGTTGGTTTGCTTAAATTCTGAGCAGCAGTTCTGTTGTGCATGCTCAGTTCCCCTCTGAAGCTAGAATGCTGCCAGTACTGCAGTGTTTTCAAAGGGTTTCTAAGTCGCAGAGGAAATCTACTGTATTCTATGTGCAATGCCTATTGCTTTAGTTATGGAATGCGACCTGTCAAGGTCAGGCTACACCTTACTAAACACATTTGGATCCTAGCATGGGGATGCAGAGGGCACTTTAACCCTTTCCTCCCCCTCCTGTGGTACCAACCTGAGCCATGCTTCTCATGCCTCCATGTTACATTACCCAAAAGGCATCTAGTTGTAATGTAAATTATAGGTTACATGTCTTATATAGGTTAAAGCCCCCTTACTCCTCTCCACTCTAAGGGTCCTGATTCATATTAGGTCTCATGAACCTGTGTTTGAGGAAAAAAGGGGGGGAAAGCTATATCTTTATAGTAACATGTACTTTCATCCTCAGGAAATTTGTGAGGGTGGGGGAGGATGAAATGCAGAGGTGTGGTAGCAGAAGGATCAGGGCCTCATACCATCTTTCTGAAAGCAGCAATGCAGTGCAAGGGCCCCAATATTTTCCAGCAGTGGAACCATGCTTAGATGTGTTCATACATCCAAGTCACCAGAATCGGTGCACGCTGAAATGGTTAATTTTCAAAAAAAATTCTTCAAGAATTTGATTCACTTCTTTGGTTCAAAATCAAACTGCTAATTTCTGTAACAGAAACAGAAGAACTGGAATCTCATGAATGAAAAGAATATCAGCAATGCAATGTGTATACATTGATGGGAAGGTTTTGTCTGGAACATTCAGTGGTAATTCATCTGGATTCTATGTCAGACAGTCTGACTGATTCATTTATCAGGTATTAATTCTCTAGAGATTATCTTAGGAAATGCTTTGGGAAATTCTTCACTTGAGGACTGAGATAGCAGCAAAATTTTATAAACTAATCACAAGCCAGTCCAAATGACTGCCCATCCTTTTAACTGACAGGTGTGATCATACACCTAGGAGAAGGTTATTTTTATTTTATAATGATCCCAAGGGGGCGAAACGCCTCACTCAAATCCCTTGAGATAAAATGAGAATGAAAGGCGGAATTCTCTCCTTTAAAAAGTTTGTATATATTTATCCTGCGTTTGGCTAGAGAGGCATGAAGCCTTTCCTGGAAAGAAGATAAAGTTATGCTATTTCCAGACTACATTAAAGAGGTGGTGAATAAAAGAAGGCAATTTATCAAAGCAAAGAACTTAGCAAAACAAATGAATTTTCAATACTACTTAAAATATGCTGCTACTCTCTGTATTGTGTGTGAAGGTCAGATGAAGAAGTTTCAAAATCATGAAATGGCGGAGGCTTGGCTGAACGTAAAAAAGCGTGAGAACTTTATTACAACCCCATGAATTGGAATCTTTAAACAAGCTTTGTTATTTGTTTCTATTTAGTCTATTTGATCCAGGCTAACTCAGAAGATAAATGATTATATATATATTTGCTTACTTTCTTTCATTTCTTACTTTTTTTTGTTTTTTCTAGATTTTATTTTAAAATAGGTAATATATCTAGTATAAAATATATTACTGAATATTGAAGGTTTATAATAAGTTTTATATATATATATATATATATATATATATATAATTATTACTAATAATACTAGGCCTTTGGGAATGAATTCTAGACCTCTTTTTTGATATACGATTGATGATATGATATAGAAATGTAAGGTTGTATACTAAATTGTAAGATGGTTAAGGTTATAGATATAGTCTTTAAAATAGAATGACATTGGAGACTGGGGGGTGTTGGAGCTTAAATTCAATTCGTGAGGGGGGAGGGAGAGGGAAGGGGGAGGGAGAGGGAGGGGGTGCGAGGGGGAAGGAATTCTCTTCTTTTTTTCTTCACTTCCTTTCCTCCTTCCTTTTCCTTTTATTTTTTTCTCTTTCTTTTTTCTTCTCTTTTTGTTATTGTGGTGTCCTCATCAGAATATTGTATTGCTGGGAAACTGAAGCATTGATGAGGTTGTTGGTAATTTTGGTACTGTTTATTTCATTCATATAAAATAAATAAAATATATATTTTTTAAAAGTTTGTATGTATTTGAGGGTTGGAATATCTCACATGATTTTGCTTAAATGTTCAGCTGCAATGGGTGGTAGTGATAATGTTGATGAATGGGGAAAAGGGAAGGGGTTAGACAATGAATATATAGGTATGTGTCTAGATTTTCACAGGCAAACAATCTAAAAGAAGATGACAAGACTCTACAAATGAGAATGTTGTGTCAAGAACACAAAAGGTAACATAAGTGGGATTTTAGCCAGGTATGAGTCAGGTTGAAATTACTTTTTAGATCCTGAGATAACTTCTGAAGTATTTCTATTTCAACCAAATAACCCCAAGTAACTTAATTTACTGTGGTAAATTAAAACATTGATACAGAACAGTTATGGTATAGATTGTTGTAGTTGAATAAAACGTAATATTTAGATTGAAAAATAAAAGTACTACTAACACTGTGACCCTTCTCCCCCAGAATTAAATCACCAGTTGTATATGATATAATGTCCACAAACCCCAGAAAAAGAAGGGACAAATCTTCTTCCTATAGTCTAAGAACAAAACAAGAAGCAAAGGAGTTGCTTCTAAATTAATAAATTTAGCAAATAAAAGTTTAAGCCTCATTTATTTTTCTTTGGTACAAATTACATAAAAGCCAGAGTTCATAAATGAGCTGTGCTCAGCCAAAGGGTTGTTCATAATTTTAAGCATTTTTGCTCTTGAGGAATCCATCTATCACTCCATCTTTCTACTGAGTGGTTCATTAGAAAGATGATCACACACACACACACACATCCCGCACAGATCCTCTTCTTAGCGCACTGTGCTCATCACCAAAGAAGTCTGTCAGATAATGCAAGAAACTGCATCAACTAAGGGGTCTTCCTCAGACCTATGAGATGAGGAACAATGATGTGCAAGGAGCATATTGTCTGATCCTACAGTGATGAAAAGCAGAGCTCTTCAGGATGAAAACATGATTGGTTGTAGGCAGTTTCACTTATCTTGTGTTTATGTCAGGAGCAAGTCAACACAGTAGCAAAGGCACAATCTAAAGAAATGCAGCAGCTGTGGACAGGTTTATGGAGAAGACAAACATTTATTTCACTTTGAGGGAGGAAACAGAACCACAGAGACTGGGGTTATGTGTGTTTGGGATTTCATGGCTGATGATTGGCTCTAGAAACCATGCAAGCAAACAAAAATATCTTGATTTTGAGCCTGCGCTACCCAACTGGACATGTGTGGGAAGGACCAAGTCACTGAATGCTGCAATAATACTTATTGTTCCTTGCTGTCTTTATACCATTACGGAATGGAGTTTCCAGCCTCAAAATTGTGCCAAGTGTTCTGAATTCCACAGGAAAATAACTATGATCTATTTAATACATTCAGAATTGTCATCTTTCATCAAAATAATGTTTCAAACCTGAAATTTTACTCAGCTCAGCTTCTGGCTTTCCCCTACATAATCTTTTGGAATCGGCTCAAAACTCCTTTATCCTCCTATTGTCTTTCCTCATAACGTATTCTGTACCCTGACATTTCAAAAGAGAATTCTTTTGGCAGTGTTTGGTAGAAGATAATTCTCTCTAGCACAGTAGGTAGCTTTCACAGCTTTAGAACTGCTAAAGTACACTACAGACAAATATCAATTAAAGAGAATTTGAGTGAAAGAGATAAAATATATGTGTCTTTGTATCATCCAGATAATAGCTATCTATCAATCATCTATCATCTCAGATATATTTTCATTAGGGCTATGCACTGCTTCGGCACAAAGCCCTAGCTCCGAGTCCAAGCAGGCCACTTTGGGCCGCCTCCAAGGTGAGGTGGAGGGGACACGAAGTGGCCCAAAGCGAATTGGGTCACTTTGAAGCCCTTCAGTGCACTTCGGCATAGTCCGGAAGCCCAGCTGCCAGCCACTGCCCAGCCCCCAGCTCCTTACCCTGGGTCCTATGGACGTGCGCCGGCAGCTGTCTTGTTGATCTGGAGGGCGGTGGAGCCACTTTTAAAATGGTGTCTCCCTTTATTTCCGGAAATACAGGGACTCGCCATTTCAAAAGTGGCTCCCCCCATCCCCCAGAACAATGAGACAGCTGCTGGCGCACGTCCAGAGGGCCTAGGAGCTGGCGGCATCAGTGGCTCCCCGGGTGGCACTAGCGGCCAAAACAGCGGTGGCTACCTTGGTGCTGGCAGCAGCTCTCCTGGCAGTGGCGGTGCCCCCCCCCCCATGGAACAAGCTTAAGGGCCCAGGTAAGGGGCTGGGGGCTGGGCGGCATGTGTGTGTGTGTGCGTCTGAAGCGGGATTCAGATTCTGCATCCCATTTCGGCTTCATAGGCCAAAGCGATTCTGCCCCGCCCAATCAGCCTGAGCCAAATCAGGCCCGCCTCGAAGCCCTGAGGCGGCATCTGGGTCGGATCAGGGGGTCCGTGCACAGCCCTAGTTTTCATTTACAAAATGTCACTGAGAGCCTTATTTAGTCATTGCTCCTCCTCTTCCTTCTGGATCATGACATGTGGCTAGATCTTCATCCTTCTCCCAAGTAGACCCTTCCTCCTGAATAGATTCCTTAAAACACAGCCTTCCGGTGGCCAAATGGGCACGCCTGTGGTGTCTCTGGACTTCCCACTTTGTCCGCTGCCGCTTCCTCTCTTAAAGGTGAGGGGTGGGGGTGGGAAGCAGGAGAATCGGGAATCAAAACAGGGCTTGGGAGGGGCTCAGAGAGGTTACTGAGGAGCCCAGGTGAGGCACGCCTGAGATAGGGCTCTTCAGGCTGCCTTTGAGCTACTGCAGGGCCTCCTGGTCTTCAGTTTGGAGCGGAGTTCTCTGCAGAGTCCCAAGCCTCTTCTTCCAAAGAGTTTTTCCTGGGTCTGGGATGGACAGGATCCTGACATCAGGTGTGCCAGACAGGCAGAGCAGTGTGAGACCTCCAGAAATATGCAGATGCCTCTTTGATTATCTAGTGACTCATCTAATCAAGTCACTCAAGGTACACCCTGAGTTTGCAATCCAGAACCCTGGCGAGGGAAAAACTGTATACCCAAAATGTTGCCACAGCCAGTAAACATGTTGGCTGTCACGAACATAGTAAGGCTCTGGAATTCTCCATATAGAACTCCTGTTGCACTGAAAGTAGAGGGCTAGCTCAGCCTAGGTCCTCCGATCAATTTTGCATAGCACCTATGGCAAGACAGCTTAGGAACCTGGGAGAGCAACCCTACGGCTCCTAGACAGAGGCAGGGCCCCCCGCACAGGATAGTTTGGATTCCTGGACCCAAGGTTGGAGACACGACGCTGAGTGTGGACCCAGGAGCCTGAGCTCCCTGCCCCGCCCCCTCACAGCCAGTGTGGAGAGAGCAGCGCTGGCTGCCTCTCCGCGACCTGGGAGGGAAGGTAAAGGGGGTGTTCTTGTGGGCAGGGAGGGGAGGAGACTGGGGAGGCTGCTGCATGAGGAATCCCCCAGTCTCCCCAGCCTCCTTCCCTCCCCCTCCCTGATGCCTCAGCTAGAAAGGCAAAAATGCCCGTATAGTGAAAATGCAGAATAGGAGGCTCAGCAGAGGTGGGGATTGCCTCTGCCCCACCTCCTGCTCTGTACTGGATTCTCGTAAGCCTCCAGGTTCAGAGGCTTACAAATATCAAGGGCGGATCCAATAGGATTACGCCTGAAATGTTCTTTTCCATTTTGCACAGCACTTACAGAACAGACCTCTTGATTTAAGAACCCCTCCTCTCTCTCAGGGATCCAAACCTCTAAATGTTAACTACTTCTAGAACTGAGTTTCAGCCTAGGTCAGTTCAGCTCTGGTCTTTGTTGTTTTTACCTCCCATACAAACTTGCTCAGCAGCTTTAGAGAGACTACTATTCTCTTTGCTTCACCCCACCCTCTGCCACCCCACTGTATCTGCAATACAGGGATAATAATATTGACCCACATTACATGGTGTTTGTAATCATTAATGCTGCTGAGATGAAAATGTACACCTCCACTTCTGTGGCTCTCTTGGCAGGCCGTGAAAGTGGATTCTTTGTTTGTTGGTTTTGGGCAGTGGAGAGGGTTGGAGAATTTCTCAAAATGTGGAGAGCTGAGGGGCTTAACATAACAATCAGCAGCAGTGGGATTTCCCCTCTTGTTCTTCTTTTTTAAAAGAAGTTTATCTCTGCCAGTGGTGGAGCTCCAAGGAATGTCTTTATAAACTGTAACTAACACTATCCCTGGGAATGACACTATGCTGTGATGCAGCATTGTTCCCAGGGGGACTGAGTCACAGGTTGGAGCGCCACTGCTGCATGAGGTAGCACAAAGGCTCTGCACAAAAGAAGAAGAAAAGGGGGGGGCACTGCTGTGATTTGTTAGGGTAAACCCACCCCCCATGAAAAAAATCCAAAATTTCTACCTGTCCCATGAAAAAAAGAAATGTATTTTTCTCTTCTATCCCCCCACACCCTTCTTTCAAAGCAAAAAGTGGAGCCAAACATTTTGGCTTGGCTCTTGTAATAATTACAGACAACAATCTAACTGAAGTGCTTTGAATATTCTAAATCACTAGAAAAGCTAAATATTATAGCATACTGAAGTGGTTTAACATATGCCGCACTATAATATGAAAGCCATTCAGACTTCTGTAGTGATCTGTTATCAGATTGTCAAATGGGGTTCTAATACAAATTTTGAAACAAAGCAGCTACAATTTTCCACAACACTTTTTAATGAGCACATTACTACATAAATGCTAATGTAAATATTCTTAATATTTGCATTTCTGTGTTCTAATAGCACAATAGGATTTACAATGCCCCATAGGGGTATGTTTTCAGGCTGAACTTTAGACCAAAACATTATTCTGCTTTGTTTGTAAATGCTAATTAGGGATGCATGATTTCTCTCAAAATTTTGGTTTCTCTCATTTCTCCAATCTTGAATTTAGTTTATCAAAAATGTTGAGATTTTTTTTAAAAAAAACCCATGTGTATGAAAATTCATACACATTTTTGTGTGCATTTCTCTGCATGCATGTTTGTAAGCACTTAATACACATTTTTGCAAGTAACTGTTATTTTAGCATTTTTGAATTTATTTTGAATGTTATATGCATTTTTGTGTGCACATTCCTCTAATATACACATTTTTGTATTCGCTTTTTCATTAGAAAACTGTATTGCAAAATTTAGAGAGGTGTGAATTTCAAAGGATAATTGAGTTTTGATTTGCGTCTTGGTTTGAAAGTGAGAAATTAGATTTGCATCAAAATGTGAACTGAACATTTTCAGTTCTCCCCTACCCCTAATCCCAATAAACACATCTTCCCTCCCTCTGTCTCTCTCTTTCGTGCTAACTTAGCTTAGCTCTCTTGGGCAATTTCCTCTGCTAATAACATTGTGTAATAAACCGCAGGCAAAGTTGGGAGATCATTTTTCAAAGTAGGTGGGAGAATAGCTTTGAAATGGAGTATAGGCAGTCAATTACAAATATTTGACAGGTTTGTGTAACACAGGCATCATGTAAGTGTTGCAGGCAATGTAGGATAGACTCAGAAAAAATAGTGATAGCTCTACTATACTTTCCCTTTTCTTGGGCATCATAACATTTTAGATTAACACATACCATGAATAAAAAACTAAAATGCAAATTATGCAATCTGCTTTTCAGTCACCTGGAATCTGAGCCACTATGGGTTTGCCCTTAAACATTTGCATTGCTGTTGAAACTTGTAGTGATGGTATCTAAAGATGGATAATGGAAGAAATGTTGCAAAGTACGTCATGCCTTCTCACTTCAGGCAGGTCATTCTAACCTGTGCACTTGGGTTATGTAAACAAGTAGTTGCTTTTACTAGATAGGGTAGAATCTTTCTCATTCCCCCCCTCCCCTTAAAAAAAAGCCAGTGTTCTTCTCAATCAGATTCTAAAGTCTGTTATTTCCAATTGTCTCTCGGAGATTCAGACTTGCCCAAACCTAAGCACTGTGTTAAAATCTCCAGTCCCCCCCCAAACACTTAAATGTGTGAGTTTCACTGATGTCAGTGTGTGTGCATGTAGTGTAAAAGTGAGAGTTCAGGGCACTAATGGCTAGCTATTAGCTATTCAATAGTAGCTTGGCCAAGGCAGTCCATGGGCATCATTCTGGCCATGAGGAAATTTTATCCAGCCCTTCAGAGTCCTAGTAAATTGTAGGCAAATGTTTACATACCCTAGTCAATAACATCAAGCCTGGTGAGGGGCCAGACTGGAATTCCTGTAATGATTTATTTATTGATTTGATTTGTACCCTGCCTTTCTACCAAAACATGGCACTCAAGGCAGCTTACAGGCACAATTACAATTGATTAAGGCAATAAAACCATACATTAAAATACAATAAAAACATAAGTTAAAAACTTTAAGTAAAGTTAAACTTATGTTAAAAACATAAAGTAAAAACTTTAATTACAGGTAAAAAATAAAATAAAAGCATTACCCAGCACAACAGACCTACTTACAGGCCAAAGGCCTTCTTGAATAAAGTGGTCTTTCACCTGCTGTCGGATGGATATCAAAGAGGAAGCAAATCTAGCCTCCTGCTGGAGCGGGTTCCACATCCTGGGAGTGGCCACTGAAAAGGCCCTCTGTCAGGTCACCATCAAACACACCTCTAAAGATGGTGATCACAAAAGAAGGGCCTTTCCAGAAGATCTTAAGAACCAGGCAGGCTCATATGGGAGAAGGCAGTCTTTCAGGTAGCCTGGTCCCAAACCATATGGGGCTTTATAGGTCATAACCAACACTTTGAATTCTGTCCAGAAACAGACCAGTAGCCAGTGAAGCTGCTGTAACAAGAGAGTCCCATACTCTCTCTGGCCACAGTATTCTGGACTAGGGATGGACAGACTCATCTGCACCCACCGAGCGTGGGTGCTCACCTAGCTGCTGCTGCTGCCCACCCCTGCTAGCTGGGCCACGTGAGCCCTGGAGTGGTCCAGGAATGCCCTGCAGCTGCCCATTCCTTGCTGCGAGCTGCCGTTTTTACACACGATGGGGGCTCCATAATTTTTGTATATTTAATGGTGCACTATGACAGCTGTACAGGGCTGTCTCTGCAACATTAGGGGCATAAAAATGGCAGCCTACAATGAGGAGTGCAGGGTGCTCCTAGACAGCGCTGCGCTCGAAGAGCGTGCACGTGAGCACCCTCTGGCTCAGCGAGTGGGGTCTGGGGGTCAGGGTGCGGGGGGGTCAGCTGGACTTCCGGACCCAGTCAGGTGCTCACAACATCCCTATTCTGGACCAGCTGAAGTTTCGGAACAGTTTTCAAAGGCAGCCCCAAATACAGCATATTACAGTACTCTATAATAAAGAGTACTGTAACCAAACCCCAAAATTCCAGTCAATTTCTCCCAGCGGTTTCATGTGTATGTTAAACAACACGGGGGATAAGATGGAACCCTGAGGGACACCACAGGCCAATGGCCACGGCATCGAACAGGAATCCCCCAACAACACCTTCTGAGATCTCCCCTCCAAGAAGGACTGGAGCCACCGTATAGCAGTGCCTCCCAGGCCCACCTCAGACAGATGCCTCAGAAGGATTCCATGGCCAATGGTATTGAAAGTCGCCAAAAGATCCAGCTACACTAACAGGTACAGAAGCAACGGTGGCCACAAATCTCTAATGCTTATTATCCATCCACTGATTCAGTCCACCCTCTGAGTCTCCATTATGTTCTGTCATCCCCCCCTTTTTTTGCTTCCTGGCTTATAAAACAGTGCCCCACCCATCACCACCCCCATGCACATTTTAAATCATTTATTTGGTTTGTTTACATTCTGATTGTCAGCGATATGAATTACTGCTTTCAGCAATGCCATACCCTTACGTTATATCACCCAATTAATAGGCATAACATGGAGGACATAGGACACAATGAACCATTTCTTCCTTTGATTGAATCATAGTGAAGGAGCAATGGAAATGGAAGGCTGGCCCAAGAATCTACTTGTGCACACAGAGATCCCTTTGTGCAATTCCTGAATGTGAAAGAGAAGCATATTTTAATTGCTGGCTTATAGTGGATTTTAGAGAAGGTGTCCGTGTATGGCCACCTGATTTTTAAACTCAAAAGGCAATGGCGCCCATGTCTGAAAATGTCTGAAATACAGATACTCTGAATGTTGGTTGTTCACTGTAAGCTGTCAAAATTCTCCTTCTTTCCTGACAACCTGTTTCTCCAAGAACCACGGTGGTTTAAGTCCCATTGAAACAAATGTGTTTCTGATGCTAGGTTGAAGGGCACAGTTTGTTTCTGTTAAAGGTAACTGCAACTAGACAGAAGGGGAATTGTGCGTCTGCTCCGATGTTGCCATTTAAGCAGAAAAAGGGACAATGATGCAAGCCCTTTCATGAACTCACATTCCCTTCAAATGAATTGTTCGCAGAAAATGTCATAGACTGATGCAGATTATTTTCTCTCTCTTCAGATTGCAGTGCCAACGATCTTGTGGTGAGCTCTTTGGAAAGAAATTAAAAGCACATTCATCTAGGCATCCACCAAAGTCTTCTATAAATCTGTATGGTTGTTTTATTCAGCTCATACTTCGATATTTAGCATTGGGCAATGGACCCATTATGGCAACACTGGAGACCTAATTAGAACTCTTTCACCTATGAAAACAAATCCTGGATTTCCCAAACAGATTGTTGGCACAAACTGTTCAGTCCTAGGGGTTCGGTGATGGGCCCTAGACTAGCCTCCACTTAGATCTACTCATATGACACAAAGCAAATAAGGTGAAATCTTTTTTTGTTTTTAAGGTTGTCAAGGCATGGCATGAATTTCAGTCACATTGTGATGCTCCCAGTCCTGGTCCCTCCCCCTCAATTAATCTGTCTTCCGCACTCCATTCTTTTTACCATCTTCTACTCTGAACCGGCAACAATTCTCTCCTCCTCTGTTCTTGAAGCCTGTTCTACTAACCTAATCCGATGTGTCTCTTTCATTTTTAAAGTGTACATTCTATTTTTTCTTTCTTATCTTAACAACAGAGTAACTCTGTTACTCCCAAATCAGGAATAAACAACCTTTTTGGCTCTGAGGGTCACATGTGATGCTGGGGTGGGGACTGCATGCACAGATGTGCACACATACCTACACATGCAAGCATGTGCACATACACACATCCCAGTGCTCCCAATACAGATTGTTCTTTTCTCACTGCCATCAGCAGCAGGAAAAGAGCAATTTGTGTGAAGACTGCCATGGGAGGGAGAGAAGGACCTCTCTCCCGCTCCCCCTCCCCCAGTAATCCTTATACAGATTCTTCTTTCCAGCATGGGGCAGCGAATTTGGTGGTGGCGTCAGTGTGTGTGCGTGCGCGTGTGCGCGCATGCGTGTCAGGACTAGGGATTTTGTAAAATCCGTTCGGTCTGTGTTTCACAGATTGTCAGGTGCCTTTCATTCTGTCATCTGCTAATTGACGAAATCAGTCCTGCTGCCCCAATTTCTTGAATTTGTGCGAATTCACACTTGCACAAATATGTAAATCCCCCTCAAAATGCACAAATCCCCTCCCCACCCCATGCACATTTTCATGCTTTAGCCTATGGGGGAAATGCACATTTTCAGCTGGTGGTTATTTTTTATTTTACAATTTTTCAACCACTAAATTTGCATAAAATTCCAAGAAAGTAAAAAAAAAAAAACGTGGTCTGCAAGTTGGTGGAACCCATGCGACTTGGGAAAAGCCAGTCTGCTGTGGAATCCACGGGTCAGATTAATAGAAATCTGAACTCATTTGATTCCATTGCAGAGTTCTCTGGCATCCATAGGTCAGGACATCATTGGGGATCACAGTTAAGGCCTTGGGGAGCTGCATGTCATCCCTGAGCCACAGGTTGAGCTCCCCTGCTCTAATTCCTTGTTTTCTGCTTCCGGCCATACCCATAGCTTTTCATAGATTTTCTCCACCCATTAGTTCACCAAATGTGGGGAATGAATTGATCTCTGCTCATGAAGTATGTTTACCTGGGTTTTGTTATCCTGAAATATGTATTGCACTTTCTATTCTTGTATTTCTCTGCATGCTCTCAGGAGTCTTCACTGTGGGGAGATGTGTGCTCTCCTCAGCTCAGAAGCTCATACATTCCCCTGTTGGGGGGGGGGTTGTGGCCCTCCTTGGGTTGTTATGCAGATGCTCAAGAAGTGGAAACACAAGTTTACTTACACTGCCATACCGCCCTGCTTGTTGAATGTCTGAAGCCACTCATATTTAAAAGTCTAACGTGTGAAATAATATGTATATACACATTTTCAGTCTGAGTGTAACCAAGTCCAATTACCTACAACCTTCTCAGTTCATTTGGTCTGAGAACATCTGAAAACATTTTTTTCAGCAAGCTAATGCTTCAGCAACCCAGCTCATCTCTAACATCTCTCAGCATTTTAGAAGTTAGTTATATCCAATGTGTAAGTGCTATGAGATGTTTCTGGTAATGATCTGTTCTTCAAGATGCCCAAAACGTTGCTTCTTTTTCCTGAAGTTGCTAAAATAAGCCACTCAAGCATGCATTTTGTTAAAACACATCCAAATTTTAATAGTCTACAATGTAATTGGACTTTCAATGAAAAGCTGTGAAGCAATAACATTTTCAGGATCATTTAAGCCCAAAACTATGTGAGCAATGAACAAAACAAAAGCAGAACAAAGCCAATAAAATAAAAAAAAATTAAATAGAACTATTGTGTAAAAGTGACTTAAAAACAAAAGAATAATAAATACCAGTGTTACCAAATTTACTGAAACTCCCGCCCTATTAACCATTATACTTAAGAGGCCTCCAGCCTCTCAAAGGGATCATTGTACATCCGTGGCCTGTAGTAATGTACTATAAGAAGATATGATATGGGATAGTTCTGCTATGTAATAATTGCGTTGCATAACTGTGCTTGTGTGATACTGAAGCATTCTTCTGTATTTAGCATCCCACTCTTAAAGGAAGCTTTTCCCAACCTAGTGGCTCCAAATTCATTGGACTACAACTTCCATCATCCTCAGACAGCATGGACTATGACCATGCTGGCTGGGGCAATAGGACTTGCAATCCATTGAGCACCAGGTTGCGGAAGGCTGCTTTAAGATCTGGCAATGAGAAAGTTTTGCGTTCTTACTGAGAGTTAGGCTGCTGGCTACTTCTGATGAAGCCTTTTCAGTGTTAGCACAGAAACTCTGGAATCAGCTTCCTATTACTGGGTAGGATCCAATGGATCCCTTGCCCTGGCGGCCTAGGCTCATTGGCGGTGGCAGCACGTGGGTGGCCCCTCCCTGGCAGCCGCAATATAGCACTTCCGGGGGACGGGACAGGGAAGTGCTGAAATGAGAAGAAATGCTCATTTCTCCAAGGGGCGCAATTTGCCCCTTCCAAAAACTTCAATTTCCCAATGTTTGGGGGCTTGACCCCAGAAGCGCAGCATCGCAGGACTGTGGGAACTGGTGGTGCTGGCTGACACCATTGGATCCTACCCAGATTCAGGTGTTTTCCCATTTTAAACAGTCAGTTACAACCGTTTTGTTTTATCATTATTGTTTTAATGTAGGCTCTTAGGCAGGGGAGGCTGCTTTTGGTGGGGTTAGGATTCCATTCTGGGTTTTAGTTACAACCAGCTAGAAATCTAAAGGAGCTATCCATGGTGCTGGACCCATGTTGGGGATGGGGTTCAGCAGCTTGGATAGCTCCTTTAGGCTTCTGACTGGTTGTAACTAAAACCCAGAATGGAATCTCTGCCCCACCAAAATTAGAGCCACCAGCCTCCCCAGCTCTTAGGCATTTTATGTGTAACTTTGTAATTATATTGTAGTTTTATGATTTTATCTGTATTGCTAATTTTTTTTTGCATGTTTCTTTCAGAACCTCTTTGACTGAAAAACAGCTATGCATTACTTGAGTAAATAATAAACTGAGTTTCTGTTTCTGAGAGGAAAAGTGATGCTATTGATTCTAGACTTCCGGAACCCTCCAGATGTGTTAGGCTAGAACCTCCATCATCCTCAGCCAGCATGGTCAAATGGACACACTGTCAGGAAATAATGGGTGTTGTAGTCAAACACATCCGGAAGACTGCTCTAGAAAGAAGGCTAATAGTGCATCTGTTATAATATGGAGTTCAAAGAGCAAGCAATCAGTTTCTTTTCTTCTTAACCTAAATCTTCTGCAAAATGACAAAAGTGTTTGCTCCTCCTGGAGATGATCTTTCCCAGCCTACCCTGTGTTCTATAAGTTTTATCCTTAAGATTCTTCCGGGGTTCCAACTTTCATCCCAGCCTTACAATATAGTAAGGCCTTGTAGGCCCCTTCCAATTCCAACCCTACTATTCTATGATAGTTCTTCAAAAGCTCCTTCCTTAATCTGAGTGTTACATCAAGGGCTCCCTGGATAAACTGTCTAACTGCCCTCTGATATATTCTTCTCCCTCCCTCTCTATTTTTACTATCACAGTCCTAGAAAATATCTCTGTTTTCTGAATTTCCTGGTTGTACCTACTGGCACACCGAAGGCCTGGTTCAAGTAAACAAGTGGCATTTTTGTTCTTTATGAGCCATATACTTGATTATGTGTCTGCAGGGAGAAATGTTAGTGTGAGAAGGCTGCTTACTCTTTGATGGCTAAGGATCAATGCAGCAACATTTAACATACACCTGTCAGGTATATTACCAGAAACCTGACAGGTATACATTTCTGATGTATACCTCAGGATGGATGAATCTGTCACTTTCCCTTTCTCCCTCATTCAAACCTTTAAATCTCAAGTTCTTGTCCCATTTATGAAGACATTTCTGAATTTTGCTACATTTTTATAAAAAATCAACTGAACAAAATTCTCCCCCATCTGCACTGCCAAATTCAATAGGCAGACCTATTCCCTCCACGCAGAGGAGCATGTTGTACCTGCTTGCCAAGTGACTGTTAAAGATGAGAAGCCTGTCAGAGAAAAGGGGTGGCAGCCATAATTCAGCTCCAGAAACACACCTGAATATAACACACAGGGATTCAAACAGAGATGTTGAATTGTTAAGCATTCAAAGAACTGGGCCTGGATGGGTGAATCTATCAGTTTTGCTTTCTCCCACATTTGCTTAAAAAAAACAAGAACAACACTCAAGTTTTTTCCACCTTGTTTATGAAGAAATGTGCAAATTTTGGTAAGTTTATATCAAAACCCAAACTGAACATTTTTTTTCACCTACCCCTAGGTACATCTGCTTGTTTTTGTTCCCCTAGGACAGGGTTGAGGAACTGTGACCCTCCAGATGTTGTTGGAGTCCAGGTCCCCTTAGCCCCAGCCAGCATGGCCAATGGCCTGGGATAGTGTGAGTCATAGCCCAACAACATCTGGACTTCCCCACCTCTGCCCCAGGAGGATAAAAAAGTCCCCCTCTTATCACAACAATAGCACATTAAACGATCAAGAGTCGGCGGAGATACTGTTTCTTCATTCTCACTAACATTTGGCATGTCTTGATTTTCTTCCCTTTACAAGTGTGTCTAAGCTCAGGGCAACCAACGGATCAAAGGGCTGTCAGCTTGTCTCTGAAATGCAGGAGAAACCAGAGCTGCTAGCTAAGCTGCTTCTGAGTGCTTTCTCCAACACTATGGATCAGTGCAGGCTGGTGGCTGCCCCACTAACATCGGAGCCACCAGCCTCCACTGCTATAGACCACTCTCTGGGACATTTACATGGCTAAGGGAGGCAGGGCACCCCAGATATTTTGGCACCCCAGATGGTTGCTCAGTTTGTCTTTAGGGTTGGGCTAGACCTGGGACAGCTGCAGCTATTTCTATCATAGCTGTCCTGGTTAAAGCCACTGTGACTGCAGCAGAAATGGCTGCAGCAGTCTGTATGAGCAATCAGTTCACACTAAACTTTCTCCATATAGATTTTATGTGTTTGGGGTCAGTCTAAATAACCTCCAGGGGAACCTTACAATTCATCCCTTGGAGTACAAGGAGATCAAGGATTTTCCCCACAACTCTGACTCTTGAACTGATAACTTTTGTCCTACAAGGCCTGAAGGGGTAGGAGGAAATGAATCTGTAGGAAAGGGGAATCTAAGACAAAAGGAGAGACTGGCTTTTGTCCCGGGGAAGGAGATCCCTGGCCAGCAGCGAGGAAGAAGGGCTTACTTGGAGTTGTGATGTTGTAGGCCTTCATCCCTAGGACAGTGTAAACAAACCTTTTATAAAAGAAACACCCTGAGTCTCCAGTGCCCTCCTGCTAGGAAACTGAAGCCTGAGTAAGTGCTGAAGCCGCTGCAAGTTCACCCCTCTGAGGACTGGGGTGCCGGAGTGTAACAATATGTACAACTGCCTGGAGAAAATAAGCACTTTTTTTTTGGCATGAAGTGGTCACCACAAATTGCCAGATATTGCCTTATGTTACAGGCAGGCCCAGGGATAACTCTATTGTTCTCATTTGGCTAGAATTGGGCTGACTGGAAAGCCATAAGGATAATTATTCCCCATGGCTGAGCGACTCCAGTGGTGTTACTGAATGCTATTACGGTCCATGTTTCACGGAGAAGGCTGAATTCCATTTCAGAGAAACTCTCGGGGCCTACATTCCAGAGGTGGGTGGGACTGAAGGCAAAAGGGGTGGGGCAAAGAACAAAAATACCCACATATTTTAGCTTAAAACTCTTCCTGTCAGTCATTACCATGCCCTGGGAGAGGTATTTCAACCTTTCAGAACTGGGAAAAGTGCACAAAACCTACCTAACTGTTAAGACAGTTATAAAATAAATTGGGATGGTGGTTTAGAAAAAGGGCCAGGGATAAACAGAAAGGAATACCTCAAATCCATACCAATCACAGAATTAGTCTTGATTGATCAGTATGAGATAACAAACATTAGGTGAGGGTTAGCAGTTATTTTCAGCTGGGGACACATCAAGTGGTAAAGCTGAATAATTGCTTAGTACAGATTGCAGCAGGTTATGCCTGGAACGTCAGGTACTGAAGCAAACAAGGACTTCAGTAACAGCTGAAGAAGAAAGCTGAAGCCGATCCAGGACAGATCCAAACCCCACCCCAAATCCAGTGTAGTATATGGTGTCCACAGTTTAAAGAGTGAAGGGTGAATTTGATGTGAAAAATAATACTTATTTTATTTCAAGGACATTATGAAATCACTATAAAATTCAAACCATGTAATAAACATGTCAATTATGATTACAGTTGTGTTGGACTGGTGATTTATACTTATTAAGGGTGCAACCCTATGTATGTTTAGACAGAGAAAATGTCTAAACATGCTGGGGCACGCTGGGAGTTGTAGGCCTTTTCTCTGTCTAAACGTGCATAGGATTGCACCGTTAACCACACAATCTGCCCTATACATCACTGATAGGACAGATTTCATCAGGTTTCTACATGAAGCTCTGCATTTTGAGCTGTGCTTTACATGAGCACACTTGTGTACCCCATGGATGCTAGTTTAAATATTGTACTTCCACTTGATAACATCAAGGATATCAACAGGAGTGGATATTTTTTATCAGATATAAGAGAAACAAATTTGTTGGGTTGGATCCAGATTGTCCTATTATAGCAGATTGTCCTATTATAGCATTCAGGCAAACTAAGGGGCAATCCAAAGGCAAGTCAATAAAGAGGCAACGGTCAAGCACAGAGATATCAGGCCTGCAAGAAAGAAGCTCCAGGCGTGAGTAGTCAGTAAGGAGGCAATGGCCAAAGGCACAGTTTTACCAGGCAAAATGGAGAGTTCCAAGAGAGAGGTCTGAAAAGCAGACAAGGTCCAAACACAGATAAACAATCAAATACAAAATGCAGTCCAAGAGGCAGAGTCAAGCAGGAATCCAGAGGCCAGTAGCACAAAGGTTCGATCACAGAGCAAAACACCACAGCTGCTCAAAAGATGTTGTTCTAGCAAAGGCTAGACTGAAACTGAAGGCTTATACCACCTGAGCTCCCAGAGCAGCACCCAGGGCTCAACTGCAGTTCATCTCAGGCCAGCTGGCAAAAGTCCTACTCATGAGGAGGCCCTTGCTCAAGAGGAGAAGTTTACTCTTGAGGAGTCTTTCTCCTGCAACTGGGCACTTCTTTGCCTATATCTTCAGGCACTGGCGTTCTCTTGGGCTGGGTGGTTGCTCAGTCTCCTCATCTGACACCATGCCTGAGGCACGTTCTTCAGGGCTCCTGTCCATGGGTTCCTCAGGCTCCACCACTGCTGAAGGGCCTAGTGTAGCTTCTATTCAGATGTTGGAAGACGCTGGGTTATCACTAGCATCAAGGGGTTCCCTGTGGTCCTCAGGCTCTGCAGCCTCAGGCTCTTCACCTGAAGAGTCATTCTGGCCTTTTAGGCATGACATGGATTTAAGCTGGTTAGGCATGACACAGAGCATCTCTACATCAGCCTAAATTCCCGCATTTAAAACTGGGCCTTTTGCTTCCATTTTAAACTCAGGAACACAACGGACTCCCTTTACACATGCTTCCTCCCCCTCTTCCCTCCCTTATCTGAGTTTTCCATATGTTTCCTTATACAGGAAGGAACAGTGCCACTAGATGGCACTGTAGTCCAGCTCTTCTTATTGCAAGTTTTCCTCTTTTCACCAGGGAACTCAAGTGGAACTTAAGCGCTGTAGTTTGATAGGTCAATATATCTGATCTTTAAAAAAACAACAACGGCATAAAGGTCATTTAATGCAGGAGATGCCCTGGAGGTTGATAGCATCATCTAAAGGACCCACAAACTTCTGTAAGCGGGCAATCTCAACAGCAAGATAAAAGTTCCCTGTGAAGAAGCCCACCGATTTAAGCTGGGGGAAGTGATCTTCCCTGCCCCTCCTTCCCATAGCAGTCCCTCCAGCCCCCTGAAAAGTATAACAGAGAGTCAGAAGGCCCTGGTGAGCTGTGGCATGACAGGGCGGAGGAATCTCCAAAACTCAGGCGAGTGACCGTCTGTGCATGGAGCCCTTTCCTCTCGAGAATAATAATAATTGATCCTGGGTCCAATAATTTTCAGTTCCTAGTTTTAGTCTTTCAGGTCTGGTGCAGCCTCCCCCAACCTGGTGCCTCCAGATGTGTTGATCTACATCTCCCAGAACCCCCAACACGTCCCAAGGACACCAAGCTGGGCTGAACTTCAAATTGTGTGTGTGTGTATGCATATGTGGACAGGGGGTGTCGTGTGTTTAGCTGACGAATATGTCATGAAACTACTTCAGGGTGCTCATCTTGGATAGCCCCTTTAGAGATCTGACTGGTTCTGACTGTAACCCGGAGCGGATTCACCAGCCCCACTGACATTGGAGCAACCAGCCTCCACTGCTCTTGCGCTGTGTTCTTCCTGTGTCTGCTGGTGGAAGGTTCTGCAGTTTGGTTTCCCTGTGTGCTTGCATCCTCCTGTATGAAGACTGGCACAATGTGCTCAAGGAGTTGCTTTCATTTCTGTTTTACAGTTTAACGGATAATCTGAATCAAGCTTCTGCTGTGCCTATTCACTGAATGTGCGTCTTGTGATGTGGAAAACATCTTCAGAATGTCACCATTACTGTGGCTTCAGTTAACTCTGCATCAGTTGACATGGTCTTCTGGATTTTTTGTAGTGCTCATGATCATTAACTGGATCTTTCCCATAATTCTTATATTTTTGTTGTTGTTTATTCGGTCAGTCGCTTCCGACTCTTCGTGACTTCATGGACCAGCCCACGCCAGAGCTTCCTGTCGTCCGTCGCCACCCCCAACTCCCCCAAGGTCGAGTCTGTCACCTCCAAAATATCATCCATCCATGTTGCCCTTGGTCGGCCCCTCTTCCTTTTGCCTTCCACTAGGGTGATATTTTGGGCATAAATTTGTTGCATCAAACCTAACAGTGTTTCTCTTTTTCATCTAAGAAAAATATCACTCACTGTTGGTGGTCCAGGCAACTATTTTAGTAATGCAGGGACTAAACTTGCCTAGTTCAGTTTTTTGTGTGTAACAGTGCAGTCCTATACATGTCTCTTCAGAAGTTAATTCCATTGAGTTCAGCAGGACTAAATCCTAGTTAAATGGATGTAGGATTGCAGCTTCAAAATCTTTAAGTAGAACAGCGGGATATAGAATTTTTCTACACAAAGCTATTAATCGGCTGTTAATCAGCTGTATCTACTTTCGGTTTCATGACAGAATTGAAATCTGAGCATTACATAAGGAGTTTTTCCTTTCCTTAGGATTCCAAGCCAATCCTAAGGAAGAGATTCCAAGCAATATTATTTGCTCAATAGATATTTGCTTTAGATCTGATGATATCACTGCTTCAAGGAATGGTCATAAACCAGGCATTATTATTATTGTTTTTTCAATGCTCAAAGCTCTTAATTTGCTCTGGCGTGGATAAAATTCCTTTTCACATTCTGCTCCTCTAATTTCAGCTCTCTATTTTTGCTTCTGCAAGATACACTTTATTTCAACATTTCCCCCCATGAAATTTTCAACTATGATATAGTTTCAGATCTGCTTGATTAGAATCCTCCCCAAATTCCATTGTGTTTTGATCTAGCATTTGAAAATAACTGTTTGTTATTAAAATGGTCGCTTAGAGCTGAGATGAAATCACAGCATAAAAAATTAATTTACTATTTCCAGAACGTTCATTGGTCAAAGTGCTGAATAGGATAGTATTTATGCTGGTAGTCAAATATCAATGGCAAATATCAGGGTTGTATTTTAAAACCCAAATTTCAGTGCAAGTGGATGTGGGATTTTTGAGGTCTGACTTTTGAAACTATATTTTAGCTACCATTCTACCAGCCGGGTTTGAAAACATATAGATGGATAAAAGATTCAGTTCATCACCATCACCTCTGTTTATTTGCAAGTCTGCTAACTGCTTATTCTGGAATAGATTCACGGTAGGTTACTACATAAGTAACTCGTTTGAGGATCAAAGCTTAGGAATGTTAAAATAGGCAGTGTGTGGACTGAGTTGCAAGAAGTAGATGTTGCTAAAAGTAAAAAAAGAAATGCCCATATCAATTCCCACTGAATCGTTTCAAAACTTTTCACCGTGTATATAAGTGCGTATTATGTGCCGATACCAGCTTCTTACTGTTTTGCAGTGATTTGGTATGAACTCAGCAGGGTGCTTGTTTACTCATGCTTGACTTGTTTTTTGTGGTTCCCCCTGTCCCCGCCCCATATTTATTTCAGAGCAAGTCGAGAGCCTGGAGTGAGAGAATCCATGCTGGGAGCTTTTGTACATCTGGCAAGCTGCAAAATAATGGATCGCAGCCAATGTATTTGTAAAAGACCAAGGAAAGAAAAGTTACAAAGACTATAGCGTTACACTGTAGACTTTTCAGTTCTTTTCTGAGCAACTGTTAAAGAATATGGAATTTTAAAGCCCTGGATTTTCGCATTAATCCCTTTAGGGAGGTGGGGAAAACTTTACTGAAGAGAATAACAAAAAATTCTGTGTTTCTTTATCCTTTTGTGACTTCGTATGTAACTAGCTTCATTCATGTTGTGGCCATTTGGTGCTAGAAATGACCATTTCTGCCACTGGCTTAGTTTTTTTTTTCTTAATCCTCAGAAACTAATCTGCTATATCTTATTTCAATAAATATATTGACTATTTTTGTTCCTGGCAAGGATTTTGTGTGTGGGGGGGGTTGGACGTGGTTGGTGCAAAGACAAAAAAAAACTAGGTAATTTTACTAGAGTTGGGTAGGGATGTACGAAAGGCACTTACCTTTCACGGATTATGTTGGTGGGGGGGGGAGGCGCTCCGTTCCTCCCCCCCTCCGGAATCCTGGCCAGCCGGCTGTGCTCCACAGGGATTCTGTGGAGCCGCCGGCTGGCTCCGCCAGCAGCCAGACATCCGGCCGCTGGCTAGCAGGGATGCAAATGGCGGCGGCTGTAGCCGCCGCCGTTTGCATCCCTGCAGTCAGCCGTGATAGGCTACGTAAATGTTTATGTAGCCTATCATGGCTGACTTTAAAAAACAAACAACGTGCGTACGCAAATGGCGGCAGCCACGGCCGCCACCATTTGCGTTCCTTATTTTGGCATGTCTTAGTCTACGTCAAGGTTTAAGTAGACTAAGACAGCAAAAATAGGGGGAACGCAAATAGTGTAGCGGACACTACACTATTTGCATTCCCCTTATTTTCGCCGTCTTAGTCTACGTAAATCTTGATGAAGACTAAGATGCGCCAAAATAAGGAATGCAAATGGCGGCGGCCATGGCCGCCGCCATTTGCGTACGCACGTTGTTGTTGTTGTTTTTAAGTCAGCCGTGATAGGCTACATAAACATTTATGTAGCGTATCACGTTTTTTAAAAAAAACTTACCCGTGATAGGCTACGTAAATCTTTACGTAGCCTATCACGTTTTTTTTTTAACTGGAATGGTGGCGGCGGCAGCCGGTCGGAAGACCGGCCGCCGCAGCCGCTGCCGCTGAACCACTGCCGCCGAACTGCCGCCGGAGCCACCGCCGCCAGGAAAATCTGCTCCAGGTAAGTCTCGTCCCGGGGGGGGCAGGGGGGCAGACCGTTCCACCACCGATTTTGGGGGGCCGAATGCGCTGGCATTTGGCCTCCCCGAGATCTGTGGCAGAATTCTCTGACATCCCTAGAGTTGGGGATTAAAGATTTAGGAGGAGAAAGTTATTCAGCTGGGAAGGTAACTGAAGAAAGGTTGCTCAGCTGTATTGATAACCAGATGACAAATTGCCTAATTGGTTTATGGACCCACTGACATCTGTAGGAAACAGCAGACCCCAAAATGGTGCCATGTGGTGATGGAAAGAGACAACAGCTGTGGAACTCTATGGCCTGGTTTGCATGACATTACAGCCCACCATGGCTTGGTCTACCTGCGGGGGCTGTCGTTTTGTGCCATTTTTTGCATAGCATCCAGCTTGTCGTGTCATGTGAACCCAGGTGGCAGAGGTTTGAGGATTAGACAGAAGCCATGGGTTATTTGAGGGTTGTCTAACAATCCCTGTTGCATGGGTTCACATAACATGAGAAGCCACGGCAAGCTGGGCACCAATGCCTCCCCTGAAAAATGGTGTCTGCAGGTGCACAATGCAACAGCCCCCATGGGTAAATTAAGCCACTGTGGGCTGTCATGATGTGCAAACAGGCCCTATATAAGACCCAATGTTATAGTGTGTATAACCAAATGTGGTTGTTGGCCCTGTAAGTGTGCACTTACCAATGTAGGGAACCTTTTAATGTTGAACACTAAGTGCTAATGAAAATGCCCACACGTCCGGTGAAAAAGGAATCAAGCCTACAGTCAGAAACCTTGAAAGTAACGTTCTTATTTATTACAAGAATTTAAAAGTATACATCCAAAGGCTGTTAAATGAAGTGGCAATTTGCCAATATTAAATGACAATGGGCATTTACAGGGTCAAAAGTTAGAAGACAAATGTGTACGTAGAATTGACCAGTGTTGGGGGGCAGGTGTTGTCTGATAACAGGGAAGAGGGACACAACCAGAGAGGAAGATATAGACATGATCCAGTACAGGGAAAAGAGTATTCCTTGCAAATGTACAGCAACAGCTGAGAGATTTTGCAAATGTGCTACAACAACCACCTGGCAGAGATTTTGGGCTGCAGGCCTCAGATTTCAGAGTGGCTAAATGTTTTTTTTAAAGCCTGGGTGAATGCTTTCATTTCTGAGCATGAAGGAAACCAGAGCAGCTACTAGAAAATCACCTTGGATGTGGTCTATGCTGCCAGCCAGAGTGGACAATACTGAGCAACGTGGCCTCATGGCCTAATCTGGTATAAGGCAGCTTCAGGCGTTCAAATGGTTGGAGTGTCCACAGATGCAGATTTCTTTTAGAGTTAACAAGTAGAAGAGACCACAGGTCTTCAGATCCCACTGAAGGCTGTGGTAGCCATTTGGGTTATTCAGATGGTTGAAAGCAGGGTCATTTTCAGCCTGTTGATGGCTGCAGGAATACTGGTAGTCAGGGTCTGCTCCATTAGCCCCTCATGTGTCTTACCCCCTACTGAGCTAGGAGCTGCAGTGGTGCCATCTTGCACACAGCACATCGGCGATCAGCCTGCAGCTGCCCCTTCTGGAATGTTGCCATGGAGGCCCAGTGAATAAGGCCAGTGGGTCTGCACACCAGAGTCCCGGCTTCAAGACCCTTGGTGGGTGGCAGCAAACATCAGTGCAATTCTGTACAATCAAAATCTGTGCGAGTTTTAGCACTGATGTCAAAGACTAAGCACATCTCCTCACTCTTATTGAAACATCTGAAAGAAAAGATTCCATATGCACTTTTTTTGAACTTTGCTGGCATTTCTAATGGACCTGAAGAGAAATAAAATTCTGGCAGGCATATTCTCAGCATGTAGAATTCTCTTAAAGCTGCACAGCTTTTAAGTCAAGGGTTCTCAGGAATTAAGGAGTAAGACTAAAACACTCGGAGGGAGCAATCCTATGGCTGCTAGTCAGCGGCTAGACAGCCATAGGGTATGTCGGTTTCCAGGAACCAACCTCGGAGCAGGGTGTGTCGAAACCGGGCCTTCCAGGGGCAGGGAAGGCAGAAATCCTGGTACGACACATCCTATGTGTCATCCAGCAGCCGCTTCCCCCGCTCCGCCTTCCCATGGCTAGACAGCCAAAATCGGCTGTCTAGCCACAAATACAGGGCAGCTGAAGTGGGGAGGGGACAACTCTGTGAGTTTGGAGGCAGCTGCCTATCCCCATAGGATTGCACCCTAAAAGAAGCTGAATGCCCCAATATACACCCTTCCTTCATTTTTTGAAAAAAAATATTGATTGATTGATTGCTTGCATTTATATCCTGCCTTTTTTCCTCTTGCAAGGAACCCAAGGTGGCTTACATTCTTACAAAAATGGGTATCATTTTTTGTAAGATATTATGATGTCAAAGTTGGTGGGGGGGCTCTGGGGGGGAAGGCAAACTAACAGCAGCAGATGTTTTTGAAGTCTCCTCCTACATGTCGTCTTTCAGAAACCATTTCCAAAAGCTATGATAAAATTGTTTTGAACTTAGTGCACAGTTACCGCAATTGGCAAGATAAATGCTATTGGAGAATGTCTTTGTTTTGAATTAAGTAAGACAAGTATGTTTTGGTTTCTCCCAACAGAGAAAAATCTAAGAAAAGAAAAGGCGTATGCATTATCTTTTAATCATTCTTTCATCGGTGAAGAGTTACCATCATATAATGTTATTGGCAGCTGATCCAACCCTTTGCTACTGTAAAAGAGCTGGTAGACCTGAAATGCAAAGTTTCTTGTCCCTCTGACATAAACCTGCTGGTCAAGTTAACAATAGTTTTTTTTAATGCCAACAAATGATGCTACTTTACCTATTGCCTTGAAAAAGGTAGTTTAAAATACCGCCTGTTGCAATACAACTGGAAACTCAGAAACTGTACAATTAATTAGAAGAAGATATCACTGCTGCTACCTTTTACTTACCAAGATAGAAGAAAAGTATGATTCTCCTCCCTCTGGTACCTGTATAGTCTTGTCAATTTATCTTTTCACCTCACCAAATTAGCATTGCATTATACATACAGGCCCCCAGTTCTCAAGTCACAGCAGCGAACTCAGGTTTTTTTTAAAAAAACCTAGGTCACCGTGAACAAGCCAGTGAGTTAGTTCACATGGCTTGATCTCTTCTGCTTGTCTCTTCCTGCTAGTGGGAGTGCCTAAACCCAGTGATGCTCCATTAGGGATGTTGTGAATGTTAGTTTCCAGCTTCGCATTCGACGATCGTCTTGCAGTTCAGTCTCCCTAGCTGGAGTTCGCGAAATCCCTCTCGCCCGACCCTGCTCGGCTGCAGTCCAGCAATCCCTTGAAGTCTTGGGCACTATGGTGATCCTGTTCGCATGCTTTCCCTGGCTCTCACTGAGCAGCTGCTCAGCGAACGGCTCTGGTGGCCATCCTTTCTTTTTTTGCGCATTTGCCCCCCCATGTGCTCATCTGGACATATGTGCATTTTCTGTGTGGTAAAAAAAAAAAGCACAGTTGCCAGGGTCCTTCTGATTTTGTGCATTTACTTGATTCCATATATGCGCATTTTCTGGGCAAAAAAAATTAATAGCGCAGCTGACAGGTCCCTTCTGTTTTTGCGCATTCAGTGAATTGAGAAATGCCACAGCCACAGAGAGATCCAGCATCCAGGTGTTGTGGGGGGTGGGGAGACGTCGAGGAGGGGAATAGAAAAAGAGGAGAGCAAGCAAGCCCCTTCCTACCTGAATGATGGTCATTTCATTCAGATTGAAATTAGGGATGTCAGGGAATTCCGCCATGGATCTCGGTGAGGCCAAATGCCATTGCATTCGGCCCCCCAGAATCCGTGGTGGAACGAAGCCCCCCCACCCCACGAAATGGGCCCAGAACGGAGCACCTACCTGCTGCCATCCGCGCTGACTTGTGAATGGCGGCCGCGTCTGCGGCTGCCATTCGCTTCATCCATATAGCTGTGATAGGCTATGTAAATACTTACGTAGCTAAGTATTACTACATACGGCTAGTGCAGGGATGCCATTTGCGTCCCTGCGGAAGCTGTGATAGGCTACATAAGTATTTACGTAGCCTATCATAGCTTAACTAAGGGAATGCAAATGGCGGCAGCTACAGTTGCTGCCATTTGCGTTCCCTTTTTTTTGCGGTTTAGCCTATGTAAATATTTACATAGCGGCCACTACGCCATTTAATGGTGGCCACTACGCCATTTGCATTCCCTTTTTTGTTTTGTTTTGCCGTAATAGGCTACGTAAATATTTACATAGGCTAAAACGGCAAAAAAAAGGGAACGGAAATGGTGGCTGCTGTAGCCGCCGCCATTTGCGTCCGCTGTTTTGTTTTGTTTTTTGCCGTGATAGGCTATGTAAATATTTACGTAGCCTATCACAGCAAAATACAAGAACACAAATGGCGACGGCTACAGCAGCCGCCATTTGCGTCCCTGCAGGCTGCCCAGCGGCTGGATGTCCGGCTGCGGGCGGCCCTGGCTGGTGGCTCCGTGGAATCTCTGTGGAGCGGAGCCGGCCGGAGAGAATTTCGGCGGGAGGGACAGAGCACCTCCCCCCCACCGCAAATGTCACCCTTCGAAAAGGTAAGTGACTTTTGTATATCCCTAATTGAAATGGGCCATTGTCCTCAATTTCTGCGTAACAATTACAAAGTACTATTCCTTAATACTTGCAAGTTGATAGCCACTGAGCAAGAAGATGTGTGCTATTATGGGGCAAATCTCTCCTAGAACTTCGAATTTTACTCCAACATTGGAGAGAATATGTTCACAAGCAGAAAACACAGAAAGAAAAAGATAGTTCCCTCATTCATAAATCAATATATGCACGCATAACTTTGGGCAGTGCTTTTCAATAGGGAAATAAATTATTGTTTTACTGTGCGATTTTTGGTTGTAATTTTTGTGAATGGCAGCCCAGAGATCTTCGGCTATTGGGCAGAATAGAAATTAAATATATACATACATACATAAATAAAAGGGCAGTGTGGTCTTGGTCTCTTGGTTGTGGTGGCATTTTGTGTGTTTGTGTTTCAGCTTGGCCCGGGTAACCACTGGGCTGTGAGAGAACCAAAAGGACAGCCCAAGAAATATGCCCATAATGGTGACACCACTGTCACACTAGCGGGAATTATATACTATATATATCTGGAGAAATGGGAAGTTCCCTTTCCAGCTGCAGCAGGCATGGTGCTAGGCTAGGCTTTGCAGCAGGAGCCAGTGTCTCCTTCCCAGGCATGCAGACTGGAAATGCACACAAACCTCATTTTCCGTATTTCTGCTTCTTGCATTTCTGTGTGTCTGTCTCACTGTGGAAGCCATCAGAACACCCCCCCCCCAAAACAAGGGTCCCGATGTCTCACAGGAAACAGCTGGAAGACCTTCATAAGTAGGAAGATTTGTTGGCATAGCTGGAGTTTCTTATGGCCCATTGAATGTGCAGTGCATTTTTTAAAAGCTCTCCTTTTTTCTCATTTCTCGTTACAATTTAACTGGAGCTGTACATATCAGAGTACCGTTGTGTGAGGAATTTAACCAACAACACATCCCAATATTGATAAAAGAAGACAGAAATGTGCCTTTTCTGCACAACAAGAATTACTCCAACCCTCCTACCTACATGTTCTGAAAAGTATTCTCATCAATAACAAATAGTCAGATTGCTGCTGGAATGGGTATTTGGCTACCATGGCATCTCACAAACATACAATTCATTCCTGAAAGAAGGAAGAGTACAGGGGACCTATGGCATTTTCTCTCTCAACATGCTCTGACAGGCAGCGCTTCCAACTAGCTGTATTTCTACAAGGGGCAATTCCTCCATGTTTGCATGAAGAATGCACAATGGAGAGTGTGCATGTGTGTGTGGGGGGAACATGCTACTTGAACACCAGTTTCCTTTGTATGGCTGGCTCTGTGATTAGGGATGTACAAAAGTCACTTACCTTTTTGCGGAATTGATTCACAGTGGGGGGGGAGGTGCTCCGTCCCTCCCCCCGGAATCCTCGGAATCCTCCGTCCTCCCCCGCAGAATCCTGCCCAGCCGGCTCCCCTCCACGGCGGCTCCACGGAGCAGCTGGCCAGGGCCATCCACAGCTGGACTTCCGGCCATGGACGGGCTACTGCGGACGCAAATGGCGGCTGCCGTAGCGGCCGCCATTTGCATCCAGCCAGGCTGCCGTGATAGGCTACGTAAGTATTTACTTAGCCTATCATGGCTGGGCAAAAAAACCAACAACAGCGTACGCAAATGGCTGTGGCTACGGCGGCTGCCATTTGCGTTCCCTATTTTTCGCCGTTTTAGCCTATGTAAATATTTACGTAGGCTAAAACGGCAAAAAAAAAAAAAAAGGAACGCAAATAGCGCCCACTAGGCTATTTGCGTTCCCCTTTTTTTCCGCCGTAATAGCCTACGTAAATATTTATGTAGGCTAAAATGGCAAAAAATAGAGAAAGCAAATGGCGGCTGCTGTAGCTGCCGCCATTTGCGTACGCTGTTTTTTTTTTTTTTTTGCCCAGCCGTGATAGGCTACGTAACTACTTACGTAGCCTATCACAGCAAAGACCAGGATGCAAATGGTGGCCGTGGCAGCCGGTCGAAACACCAGCTGCCACCATGCTGCTGGAGCCACCGCTGGAACCTCCGCTGGAGCCGCCGCCATCCGGAACATCCGCCCCAGGTAAGCCTCGTCCCGGGGGGAATCCGTGGGGGGGGGGGCCTGAATGCCAGTGCATTTGGCCTCACTGAAATCCGTGGCGGAATTCTCTGCCATCCCTATCTGTGATGACAGCCCAGTGTAGACAGGAAAGACTGCAGGTGTGAGAGCCCAGGACAAACCAAGGATCATAGTTAAACTAATACCATCTCCAACCTGGCTCTTATTGCACTGGGATGACTGCAGTGACTTACACCATACACCAGACCCAAGAAACCTGTGTCAGAAGGTGTACAGTTTAACATTCTCAAGCAGAGGTATTACTTGCTAGGTACAGAGAAGGAAAGGCACCTCTTCCATTCAGACACAGAAGCATGCACCAAAATCAGTCCCTCTTCCCCCTGACCTTTCGACAGCCAGGCATGTGAATGAATATCTGACTGACCATAGTCAATAGACATTCAGTTATATCCCCAGGCAGTCAGCTAAGGAGAATGAACGAGGTACTCAGTCACCTGCCCTGGCCTGTCCTTTATAATGGAAATGCATTCTTAAAACAAGGGAGAGGTGATTTTGCTTGTTGCCCTCAGTTAGCAGATACAGTATTGTTGATTTCTGAGCGAGTGGGTCTTCCCATGTTCTACCTAATGAACCTCCTCCTCTCCATTTTATCCTCACAGCAACAACCCTGTGAGGTTGGTTGGGCTGAGAGTCTGTGACTGGCCCTAAGTCACCCAGTGAGAGTCATTCCAAAAATTCCCATGTCTGCTAATGTACTGAACTGAACTGCCCCCTGCCCACCCAGCATATAATTGTGCATATTCTCAGATAACAAAAGACTGAAGTGCCCCGTGCCCTGGAGGCTCCTTGTCAAATGTCAATGCATTAGCAAAACAAAGGAGAGGAGAGGTGGCAGAATCAATGAGTGAGTCATAGAGATGACTCATCATGCTAATGGCTTACAGAATGAAAAATGGTCAGATTCATTCACTATACGGAAAGATCATTGTTCAATTGGGAAACACGGGGACCTGCCTCACATCATCCGTCCGATCAGGAAAAAAAATTAGCACATCGCAGCAACAACTCAACACTCCTCATGTCCCCTCCTCCCCAAAATCACTGCAATGGCAAATGGATGATTGAGCAATACTGTATGCAGATGTTGCTCAGATGTAGCTGATAGTACGCATTTCAGAGATTTAAAAGTGCGCAAATTCGAGGCTTTGTGTGTGAACATCCCCTTTCTTGCACATATTAATCACCGAGTAAAAAAAAAATCGGCAAAGGCGCGATTGTTTTGTGGGGCGATCGACAGTAATCGTTGCTCGCTTGATTGCTTCAACGAACAGGAGGAGAGGCAAGCATTTGGGGAGTTCTCACATCCCTACGCTCCATCCCTGGTTTAACGTGACATCCAAACCTGGAACTCTGGCTTGTCTTGTGCCCGACAAGCCAGAATTGGAATCCAGGGCTTATTCTTGGGTTCCAACTTTTGCTTGTTGGGGAGAGACAGCCCAGAGTTCCAGGTTCGGATGTCATGCTAAACAACCCAGGGACAGAGCATCCTGGGGTTGTTCAATCCTCCCATTGGCAGGGGGAGCTGAGCAGGAGTGATCAAGCAGCGTGAAGGGGCATACTGGTTTGTTCATGGTAATATGTGAGCTGGCACATTGGCATGTGGACTGGCACACTGTAAAAACCATGAGCAGCCATCCTGGGACAGGGGTGCTGAAAACTTTCCCCCAAACACCTTAGTCTCAGTTTATCTGCCCCGTCCCTACTATTTCCCATCCCTGAGTTTCACTGTCAGTGCCTGACCTTTCCCTCATCCCCATCTTTTCCTCTTAATGTAGATGATATTTTAGCAGTAGTAGCAGTAGCAATACGACAGTCGTAGAAGCAGAACCACAGCCACCATCACCATCTTAATGGTGCACTTGGGTCTTTTGTGCCTATTATGAATTCTGAAATGCATATGGAATAGTTTGTATCCCCCACTCCCCAGTAATTGGCCAACTAGCCTGGATTTCCAAGCTTGACATTTTGTGTATATGCATTTCAAAGCCACATGTTGGCTCTGTTATTAGTATCCTCTGATGGTTTTTGCTGAACTCTGGGTAGGAGAACTACTTAATTAATAGCTGAGTTTTCGTCTCATAATTTTTAGTGGTAGTGTTTAGGAGCTGTATCTGATTTTGAATCTGAGTCTTACCATTGTGCTGCTTTAAAGTGCCACCTTTGACACTGAAGAGAGGATGGCTCTCTAACAGAAACCTCATATTATTTGGGGAGTGTTTACCAAAAGACAGGAAAATCTTTCAGGGCAGATGAAAACTCCAGGAATTTCATTACCAGTGTGGAAGGAGAGTCTCACCCTAGCTTCATTTTTCTCCATCTCAAGTCTGTTGAGACACTGCAAGAGGCTGTTCCTCGGTGGCAGAGCACGTGGCTTGCCAGGTTGAACCCTAGTTTAAAAAGGACCAAGTAGCAGGTACTGGGAAGATCTCTGCCTGAGACCCTGAAAAGCCACTGCCAGTCTCAGTAGACTACACTGCAGTAGGTGGACCAGTGAGCTGACCTGCTTCCTATGTCATGTAGCTCCAGTTTTATACCAGTTGCTGAGGAACAAGAGCGGAAGAGAACTATTGCATTTATGCCCTGCTTTTGAGTTTCCCATCGGCATCTGCTTGGCCTCTGTGGGAAACAGGATGCTAGACTACATAGACCTTTGGTCTGATTCAGCAGGGCTCTCCTTTTGTCCTTACTTTGAGTGTCTCTACACCAGCCTAAAATCCTGCATTTCAATCAGGGCTTTCTGCTTCTGTTTTAAATGCAGGATCATGACAGACTGCCTTTACGTGCACTTCCTTCTCCCCCCTTTTCCCTTCCTTTCCCCCCTTACCTGAGTCTTCCATATGTTTCATTGCACAGCCACTAGATGACACTGTGGTCTAGCTCCTCTTCCAGCGGCTTTTCCTGTTCCACAGAGGGAACTCAAGCGGAACTCAAGTGCGGTATGATAGCTCACTATCTCTGATCTTTAAAAAAATGGAATAAAGGTCATTTAGTGCAGGAGATGCCCTGGAGGTTGACAACGTCATCTAAATGACCTGCAGACTTCCATGAGTAACCAATCACAATAGCAGGATAAAAGCTCCATGTGAAGAAGCCCATTCTTAAAAACAATATCGCTCATAGCTATTAATCAAAAAGCCTAGAATATTGTTATCGTATCATCTGAAAATACAAGTTTTCATCCAGCAATGTCTTTGGATATCTCACACATGGAACCTCTTAATAAACACATGCAGTGCTTAAATGTACTTGGTAGTTCTTACATCACAATATTTGCAATAATACTCCCCTCTCAAAAGTAGATCTAATACCATCAAAAATGGGGCCATAGTCATTTCTCACTATTCCAAGAATTGTCCTGCATGCTCTACTTACCACTTAGCCCATTGGGAGGTGATGTAACTTTGAGCTGCTTTGATTTATTGCAAATATATTCGTATAATCTACAAGGACAACTGTGTGTAGCTGATTATGTTGGCGATGATACATTCCTTTTCTCTTCCAGGTTTGCAGACATCCTGACAAGCAAAACAACAAAGCAACATAATCCAGTACTGGAAAGATGGAGGTGAGAGAAAGTCAATGACCCTCGGGACTCAACAAGTTGTTTGCTCAATTGTTACTGATCAAATCAGGAAAGACAAACAGAAGGTCAGAAGTACAAAGACGATGAGAGAGAAAAGTGGGGGAGATGCTGTTGAAACAGAAAGGGGAATGAACTGAATATTAAAGAAGAACTGAGGCGACAGTTTTTGAAGGATACTGGCTCAGGCCGTGGTTCTTTTCCTGTCATTTATGCACTCTGCTGCTTTGTGTTTAATCCGTATCTTTAGTCTAAATATTGGATTAGGTTGGGTTGGATTTAGGGTTTTTACTCTGCCAGTGCTCCTGAGGGTAGAAAGATGGTGTGTGTGTCTGTGTGTGTGTAGCAATTTCTGCTGGTTCCTCCTCCCTCTGCAGGCCCCAGCACCACTTCCTCCACTGTTCTGGAGGGTCCCTCACACCTCTGGAGCAGACTTTTGGGGGACATGGGGACTTCAGGGGGATGGGGGAAATGGTGACGATCACCTCCCCACCCCCATTCAGTCAGTGGAAAAGCTCTGCTGGGTCAAAAACTTCCACTGATGGAAGAAGCCCTTCTGCCCACAGGAAGCTTTTGTTGGATCCAACCCATCTTTTTAACCGGCTGCCATTTTTTGAACTTTTTCTGCTCTCGTCTGTTTTTCATATGGTTTTATTATGCTATTGCTTATTACGTTATTTGCAGTGGTTATTTTCTAGTGTAAATTCTACTGTTATTAGCCACCATGGGTATTTTTTAATGGAAAGGTAGGGTATAAATTACAGATTTCTGTATTTGTATGTGTAGGTCACTTTGAGACTGTTTTTTGGTGGGGTGGAAACACATAAATTTAACTAAGAATACCAAAGGCACATCTCCCAAATGTCTTGGAACAAATTCAGCTATTCCTGTGGTAGCAATGCTTGCATGCATCAGAGATGAGCCCCATCTAGAACAGTAGATCCTAATCCACGAACTTCTTAGTAGGTTTCATGTCTGGAAGCCAGGTCAGCCTATATGGTTCTCCCCCACCCCATTTTATTCTTACAACACTCCTGTGAGGTAGGCAAGCCTGAGAGATAATGAATGACTGGCCCAAGATCACCCAATAAACTTCATGGCTGAGCAAGGATTGGAACCTGCATCTCCCCTGGCCCTAGTCTGAAATGATAACCACTACGCCATACTGGCTTTCAATGTACAGAACCTTCTGAAATGTGCATGTAACTGTGAGAACAAGGAAGGAGACTGTTACAGATGCTAAAGCAAGGAGCACGAATGTTTATTTATGAAACAGTCACAAAACATTGTTTGGAAACAGTGCAGACTAAAGTGACATGTCCACGATCATTTTTTCCATGTCAAGTTGCCTCCTTTCTTGAGCCCCATCCTCATATCCCAAGATTTTTGATTGTCCAAACCAACTTTGTCCTCAGGATATATCATGTAGTCTTTTTATTTATGAACCTCATTATAATAGCTTCACAGTACAATCCTATGTATGTAAGCCCTATTAGGTTTAATGGGATTTACTTCCAGGAAAGTGAGGATAGGAGTAAAAATGTTTTTGCTTTTGAAACAGATATCCAACTATAGTTTTTGTTTTCACACATTAATTTTGTAACATTCTTGCAAACAATGTTGACTAGACGATTGATGAAGCAATGCTGAATTTTCATTCAGGTGGAGGGCGGCCTGTTTTCCAGTCAGTACACTGGAGCGAAGCAGAGAGAGAGAGAAAACATGACATCATAACCCCCTCTGTGACACCACCATCAGAGAAGAATGAATACCATTTGTCACTTAGCAACACCAGCAATGGATAATCCATCAAAGTTCTAGAACAAAGCTATGAAGGCAAAGCATGCTGAAAGGTTTTCCTTTGTCGGTGGCCTGGGAGGATGTCAGCTGTTGCATCTTCTGCACCCAGAGTATTCAACCCTTTTGTTAGCCTGGTTTCTAAATCACCTCTGCATAAAATATTGAAAAAAAGTCTCCTATCAGCACAAGGATATCGAGTCATACTAGATCATGATCCTTTTCTTTTATATGCTTCTAAAATGTGGGTTGGATCCAGAGTTAGTCATCCTTAGAGTGGACCTGTTGAAATTGATGGGGCAAGTTAGTCATGACTAACATTAAGTCCCATTGATTTCAGTCAGTCTACTCTGAGCGTGACAAAGTCTGGGTCCAACCAGTCACTTATAATCTTATCTGTAAAGCATGTCCAAATTAACACACACACACACAGAGCTAACAGAGCAGGCCTGGATCTTAGCTTTTTGTTGCTTTTGAAAATTCCTACTACAGACAGCAATATCTCATGTCACCCTGGACATATAGAGTAGTTTTCTGCTGCCTGTTACCAGTCAGTAATAAGCCTGATGATACCCCGTGTTACTCCAGGGACAACAGAGACTGAGAACATTAGAACCAATCTCTAGGCCTATAATAGTTACACATATGCACACTTACCAAATACAAAAGACAGAGATAAAGCACACCATGATAATAAACTCCCTAGCATCTCACCTCATTTCATACATACAGTAATGAGTCATCAAGGACACAGCACCTGCATGGGTTCACTGAGCATGGCAAGGGGAGAGGGGCTGCACGGACTAGCCATGCCCCCTGAATGTTAACATGGGTGCCAGCCATGCCCTGGTCATTGTGCTTTTGCTGTCAGCGTGGAGGTTCCCTACATGCATTACAGCTGCATGTGCATGTTGGGTCCAGGGGCCTGGGACTCTTGGAAATAAGAATCTGAATTTGTACAAAGCTTCGAAGAGGGAGTTTATTTTATTGTTCCTTCCTTGCATAAAGCGACAGGCAGACTGGCCCTTGCTTTCCCAGTCTAGTATCAAACCTGGGGTGGATGATCTGGGATTACCCTGAGGCATTCAGAAATCCTGGCCTGGCTCAAGGAATGGATCTACCATAAACATTTCAGTGCATGGGGGCTCCTCCTTACAAGTGGGAAACCTGCCTAATCGAGGTGTCTGCTCATGTGGAGGATCCCCTACACACATGCATTCAAACACATGTAGGACCCCTTCACGCTGATGCTGAATGTGCAGCTGTATGTAGGGGGGTGGAGTACCTGTGGGGCACACCACCTTGGTGGTGGGGCCAGGAGGCACAGTCCCACTACCCCTCCACCCCAGGGTGGCCATTTACACATCACCAAAACAGAGGACAAAAGAGGACATTTTCATAGTTTGCATATGCTGATTTAAATATATGGAGGCAAATTTAGAAACAAAGGCTATAATTTAAATAGAAATGCAATACATCGATCCCACCATAGTGGGGAAGACTGTGGCCAGGTGCCCTGTGTGGGGTCCTCCGCAGCATGCTTTCCAGGGGCTAACTGCTGATGGGCAGCTTCAAGGTCCCTGCTGCTCTCCTGTCATATGGTTCTTTATCTTTAAACTGGACTTGGACTGGTTGTTGTTGTTGTTCAGTCGTTCAGTCGTGTCCGACTCTTCGTGACCCCATGGACAGCCCTTCAAATAGAGTACTGTCCTCTGTCAAGTAGGGCGCCTGGCCACTCTACTCCACAAATATATGCAACATGTGGAGGGGGCACAAGTGAGCCCCCACTCAAGTGATGAGGAATCAAATCATGCACGTGCGTCTGCAAAGAGGCCCTAAGATACAGGTTGAGTAGCGCTGAAGCACAGATGCCTCTTCTTTCTTTCAAGTGAATTGCCTCTTAAAAGCAACTCACATCCTCAATTCCCTTTGAGCTGTCTTCAGTGGTGTAGATTTATGCTTAGGGCTACAAAACTATCCCACTGGAATAAAAGGTAACAGCAAATGAGCTCTTGTGAAGCAAAGATCCAGTCCAGAGCTTTCTGCCAATACTTCAGCTGTAAACAAATAAAAAAAGGAGGGGAGAGGGAGGAAATACATCCCACAGCGAACATACAGCTAGGAAGTATTAGAAGAATGGATATTTCACAGATACTTCTTCACAGATTTTTATAATATGCCACATGGGCTTTCAAATCTGGATTAGTTGGAGAAGTTTCATTTTGGAGTGAGAGGCATGCTGTGATCACCTGGCTTTAATGGTTACTCTGTTAGTTGCCAGAGAAGCGAAATACTCATCTAACATCAATAATGTTGCAGTGTAAGCCTCTGATCCAGTGTCAGCCTGATTCCTTTAAATCTATTGCAGAGCAATCTGGACAGCACCTCGTAAAATTACACCCAAGAGGTTTGTTTCTTCTTACAGGTACATGAAGCAGCTCATGCTTCACACATCCCCTTATGGACTTCTTTGTCTCTATGGACTTCCCACCACAGAGAGGCAAATGTGTAAAGTTGGACCACCTGCTGAAGATCACCCATCAATTGGAATTTTCACCCCAAGCCCTTATTCATTAGAACTGGAATAAATGCCCTCCCCTGCCTCATTTTTCCATGTTGGCCACCATTTTTGTCCTCCTCAAATGCCTCTTGAAATGGGGCATTCTGAGAAATCTAAACTAGTGGCCACCAGACCAATGCAGTGTTGAAGAGCTCTGGTAAATTCTATTGCCCCCTAATTTAGAAACAACCAAAAAAGAAAGAAAGAAAGAAAGAAAGAAAGAAAAGAATGAAAGGGGGAGGTGTTTCCACACTGTCTTTTGTCACCCCTCTCTCATTTGAAGTTCTGCTCAGCTCTATTATTCATCATACGTATGGCATATAGCTGGCTGATTATGAGATTAGACAGACCTCAGCAATTAGCAGGACTTTCTTTGTGGCTGCCCCAGGGCTGTGGAATGACCTTCCACAGGAGGTGTCTCAGAGCGCACACAACTAATCGCCTTTTGGGAGAGACCAACGTTTTAGGAAAGTTTTTGGGAGTATACAGGGTGTTGATAGGTGATTGATGGTTTTTTCTTTTCTTTTTGGCTCTATTTTATGACTTTTCAATATGAGGGGTCCATTTTATTGGTTTAAATATTGTTAGCCACCTCCAGCACTGGAGAGGCAGAATAGAAATATTTTAAGCAAGCCAGCCAGCAAGCAAAGAAAATAATGTTGTAATGATTCTGTAGAATTTCTCTTTCTCCCTACTTAATAGGAGGAAAAATCCTCTCTGAAATCCTGCCCTATGTTAACTAGCTCATATACATCACATTCTGCAGCTAGGCTGACTGTGCCACACTTGAAATACAGCTGCATTCAGGTTTTTTTGTTCCCATAGTTATGCAGTTGTATAGTTGTATAGTCAGCCATAGGCAGTGAGTTTTTCAGGGAAAAGACAGACAAACTTTACCCACAGGCATATTGAAACAAAAATCCGATTATTCTACACCTAAATGATGTTTCCATTCTTCCTTTTTTCCTGTTAGTATCCCCTAAGTTGCATACTGTAGCAAACAGTCTGAGAAAACCTCAAGGCTGTGATTTACATCCTGGACTTCAGTTGCACCCTCAGCTATGGCTACTGATAATAAATGGTGGCCATCAAGAATTAGGAAGCCAAGTCTTTTGGCACACAAATAAATTTAGCGAATAATGCCTCTCTAATTACTTACATGGAAAAGGGAAAGAGTCTGCAGGCAGGGAAACCAATGAATAAAAAGGACCCCATACTTTCCTTCCCTGCCCCAGAACCTGCTGCTCAGGGGCTTGAATAGGGGGCACGTACACCTTTCCATCAAGAATGGCAGGCCCTTCCCCCTTTTCTATTCAGGTCATTGAATATCTCTCTGTTGACTTGTGTAGAAGAAGAGGTCTGCCATTGTGAAAACCAGTGACTGAGTGCCCAGTACTCTTGCCTACATGGTGAGGAAACGTGGCTAGTGGCTTCCCAGTGGTTTTCCTGCTCTTTCTCCAGTTTCTCCTGGCTACTTTTTGCAGTAGGATAAGGCTCCTACTGCCTTATCCTTTTCTACAACTTTGTTCCATCTCTTTTTTTTGCCCTGTCACCACTTTTGCCTCCATGCGTTTATCAGTGGCTGAGTCAAGAGTCCCTGGCAGTTGCACCTGAGATACCACACTCCTTAGTATGCAGATGCCGAAAGAAAAAACCAGGAGTCTTGTGACACCTTATAGACCAACAAATATATTTAGGCAAAAGCTTTCAAGGTCTATAGCTGACTCCATCAGATGCAGAAAGCTAGTAATCATTACTTATTATCTAATCAAAACATAGCATGGTCTCAAAAAGGATATTGTAGAGCTGGAAATCATGCAGAACAATTATGAATGGGCCAGAGCAACTCCCCTATGAGGAAAGGATACAAGATTTGGGGCTTTTTAGCTTAGAAAAAAGGGGGGACATGATAGAGGTATATAAAATTATGCATGGTGAGGAGAAAGTGGATAATACTTTCTCATAATACTAGAACATCCAGTGACGCTGAATGTCAGGAGATACAGGACAGATAAAGCATATGGGTGATGTGGCAGGGCTGGCCCTGAACTCATCCTTCCCAGTCAGGTGCATCTGAAAAGAAGTTAGAAACTGGTATTCTTCAGCTAATCAGCGATAAATAACTTGTGGCCCTCAAGATATTTTGGCCTATAACTTCCATGAGACTTAGCTAGCATAGCCAATGGTGAAGGATCATGGGAGTTGTAGGCCAAAAAAAGTTGCATACCATTGCCCTAAATCATAATAAGGAGCTAGGAAAACACATGCCTGCTCCAGATTTTCTCTTCAAACTGTAAACATTACATGGAGAAACATTGTGAAACATTTTATTATGTCAGATCTACAACAGGAAACCAGTATGCAAAAGCAGTACGCAAAAGTACTAGGATTTGGCTTATGTGGAAGATATAGTGGTATTTATTGTCATCTGGCTTTCCAATTTATTTATTTATTTCTCTATTATTGCTTATCTCGGGTAGCCATGTGAGACAAGCAGTTGGGTTAAATTCCATCCTGCTGTGTCACTGTGGCTCATTTCTTTATCTTAAAAAAAAAAAAAAGAGAGAGTTGTTATAAATAACCTCTGACTTCTGACATTTCTACAGGCTCTTACTGTTCTTGATAACGGGCCTTTCCGTCCCTTCTCAACTTGCTAAACACAGGTTAGGAATCCTCTGATGCTAAGAATCTCTTGACAGCCAATATCACACATCTGTAAAAGGAGCTTGGGGGCATCTACCTATCTGCTGTTTCGATGCATATGTTTAATAGGACCTCCCATGCCTGTGTAAGTTTTGTTCCACTTCTGAGCGCAGAAGTATAGGTGAGATTTTTTTTCCTTGGAGCTGGACAAAATAAATGTAGCATAAAGTTTTGATGTCTAAAGTGCAAGGAAGGAAAGATGAGGGCTTTCCCATACGACCTGTTTAAGGCATCTTCATGATGTCCCGAGTTGCTACAGCAGAACTATAGCTCCAAACCGTATTTTTTAAAAGGGAGGTGTTGTGTTGGCATGGATGCAAGGGCCAGAACCAGGTAGAGAGCCACTGTACACAAACGGTGTGCTGTGAGGAGCTGTTTGCAGTTCAAGTGGCAAATATGGTATTGTTTCCATGTATGAATTAGGCTTCATACATAGCAGCAGCCTGGATTCCAGGAACCCTGGAAAATATTGTTTCCAGGGCCCCTTACCTCCCTAATAAGGACTCAGTGATGCATTCAGGAATGCGACTGGGCTGAATTTCACAATAGCCTGGAAGTGTTTTTTGGGAAAAATAGTTTTACCTCAGCCACAGTACTCTCCCATGACTCATACATACCCAGAATCTTAATAATTAAAGCAAAGCTAATATGTGTTAATATGTTAAATGATCCTAAGTATGCACGCATGCTTATGAATATAAGAAGTGCCTTGCTAGGTGGATCAGTTCAAGCCTTACCTAGCTCAGTACCAGATTTTGCAAGAATTCCAACATCCAGACAACACTTGGTCACCTACCAGAAATTGGCCAGTGGTTCACTGCTTTCTACTCACCCCTGGCCTAGGCGAGCAGGCAGGTATGCATATTGAAAGAATGAAAGGAAAAGCCTCCAGTAATGAAGGAGTGATGAGCTCTGGCCAGGAAGAGGGACAATGAGAGACTTCTTTACTTCTACTTCTTTCTTGAGGAAGATTTTGTATAGACTCCACCCCCTCCAACATAAAGCACAAATCATAGCCCTATTCAGTGTACACTTGCACACGTGAAGGCTCAAAATGTGTACTGCGATGGGCTATGCACACTGTCCTGCCCCCTACATCTCTGGGCACTTTGGCTCCACCCTCTCAGTTCAGACTTTGCATAAGGAAGGGTCTGTGGTCACACAGAGAGTTCAAGCAAATGCGAGTAGAACTTCTGTTTAGACTGTGCTGGTTCAACATGGCAAGATCTGAACTGAGCACACATGGAAATGTCGGGTGGTGGCCAGTGTGGACAGCCCCGTCCCAGTACATACATTGAGCCCTCACACATTCCTGCAAGCACCTGAATAGGGCTCATGACAAACCAGTTCCACCCCCAGCTGTGGCAAGCAGAAATTTGCAAATTCTGGCTGGTGAAACGTCCCTGGTGGGGAGGGAGGGGTGCAGAGGAGAAGTGGTGCACAACCTTCCGCAGCTCTCACGGTTTCTTGCACTGGAGCGCAGTGGAGGCTGGTGGCACCGATGTCAGTGGGGCGGTGAATCTACTCCAGGTTTCAGTCCGAATCAGTCCGAACTCTAAAGGAGCTATGCAAGGTGCAAGTTGGCTCTCCGCTCAGTTGTTAGTGACACTGGCATATGTAATGAATCAAGGTCAGGAGAATATGCAAATGAAAATGCTTCTTAAGCCGATTGGTTAACTTTTTGTTCTTCGGGACAATGTAAATAGAAAAAACTTCCTCAGCTGGTAAGCTAAAAAAGGAGAGTCTTCTTTGCACAGAGAGAGATTCTGACATATGGGGCTGTTTGAAGCAACAATGATAAGCTGTCCTTTGAAGGGAAGGAGGACTGGTGAGCCATTTTTCATTTCTCATGGTATTTGCTCTTCTTAGACACATGACCATAAAATAATCTGGAATTATGCTAATGTGAGCCCCCAAGTGAATGAAATAATCTGGTTTATTTATTTAACAATATTTATGAATTGCCTAGGCATTTCTTTTAATGGAATATACAAAAATACAGCATAAGACCATAATAATTAAATACTGTATATTACTGTATATGGAAGATCATATTAGCTTCCTGAGAATACTTTTTGGAAAAAGTATGTTTCAGTAGACTCCAAAAATCGAGAAGGATTAGCACCTGTCTAATTTATAGTGGCAGGGAGTTCCTCAGTGTGGATACTATTATACTAAAGGCCCTATTCCAAGCCATCATGGACTGAACTTATGAAATCTTGGGCACCACCTGATCCAGGTCCACCAACCTGGTTACCAATTTGGCTGCAGCATTCTGTACTAACTGCAGCTTCTGGGCCAACTTCAAGGGCAGCCCCACGTCACGTGCATTGCAGGAATCCAATTCTGAGGTTACCAGTGCATGGACCACAGTAGTCAATTATTCCTGTCCAGGAATTGCCATAACTGTCTTATCTGCTGGAACTGGTAAAAGACTGTCCTAGCCATTGAAGATATCTGTGCCTCCAGTGATAGCAATGGATCAGTGAGCACCCCAGATTACGCACATGTTAATTCAGAGGGAGTGTAATCCAATCCAGAGCAGGAAACTGACCCAGTTCCTTGACACAGGAACCACTCATCCACAGAGCCTCTATCTTTCCAGGATTCAGACTCAGTTAATTAATTAATTAATTAATTAAATTAATTTATTAATCGCCCATCTGGCTGGTCACCCAGCCACTTATTGGCCTTCATCCAACCCACCACTGCATACAGACACTGTTTAATGTTTTATCCATTGTTTTACGGTTGTAGCATAAAAAATATAGGGTATAATCCTTCCCTATGTGGTGACATGACCTCATATCAGTTTATCTCCAGGGGGAAAGATGGGTAAATGGGACCTGGTGAAAATAAACAAGATGTAAACATGTCAAAATTACATTCCAAAAGTTTCCTTCCTTTTGTTACCACAGCTCAGCTCCATGACAGCGGTGAATTAATATTAGAGTAGAAATTCAATCTTGTGGTATTTGTAGCCTAGCCAGGAAAAAAACAAATGAACTAGAATACAAGAATTCAGTCTTATTTTGCAAAGTATCCACCTCGCTAACAGGCATTATCAACCTCATCCTCATATTTCATTTATTTATTAAATAATGATAGCGAGATTGTAAATAAATTTACAAAGTGTTCTTTGTACCTTAATGATTAAATTATAGTTTAATTTTTATTATACACTGGGACTAAACAACAACAGACAAGCTAGAACATCTTGTCTTCTTTGGAGTTTGAGGTGCTATAACGGCTACTGGATACAATTATGAGGCAACATGGACATAATTAGAGAGCTGAATTCTGGAATGGTAATTTTGGAATGGTTACTCAGACCTCTTACATAACTTTTAAGCAGTTTTATAAGATAAATTAATTGTACAGTTTCCAATGGTTTACCAGTAAAAACTCAGGAAGTTGTTTCAGTGTGTTCTCTTATGTGGAGTTGTTTGCTTGTCATGCTCTGATAATCAAGACAAAAACAGCTAACAACACAAGTGGGAATGCTGCCATTTTAGAAAAGGAGCCATTTTTGAACCCATTCTTAAAGTAGTGGAAGCTGAGGCAACAGTGGCATGGAAAGTAACTGCAACATTGGCTTGACCCAGTATACAGTAATTTCCTGCACAAAGATGCTACTTGAGTATGGAGCAATCGGGAAACAGCAACTGCACCACTCTAGAAATGTAAGAATGGGCTATTAGTAGAGACACAACATTTAGTGTGCACTCCTGTGGCTCCCAAACCAGCTTTTGGGGAGCCATGGGGTATGGCCAATTTCCCCCCTGAGGCCGTAGACAGAACTACAAGATTGGGGCGGGACAGTGGGGCTGTGATTTACGCAAGGGCAGCCAATGTGACTTTGCTTTCTTGTCTTGGTAGCTCAAGTCCCATCTTAGCCTACCATTCCCAGAAAAAAATGGAGACTTTGGAGTCAAGGTTCTAGGGAGATATACAATGTGTCAGTGAGGCTGGGTCTCTTGGTAACAACTTCTATGAAAAATAATATAGTTTAAAAAATAAAATCTGCTGCCTGATGGATCAGGGGAAAATTTTTATTACATTAAAAGTTTTAAAATCTTTTTAAAACCACCACCACCGGGGAAGAGGCGGGCCTGCTGCTGCTGCCGCTGCTGCCACCACCACCAGGCCTTCCCTGGAGACTTCTGCCTGGCAGACCACCAGTCCCTGCAGGACCAGGCCCCCAGGTACCGAGCCAGCTGTGCTGCTCCACCTGCCCTCCCTGGAGGGGCTACATAAGCTGGCTGGCTGAGGTGGCCTGAGAGAGCCAGGGCCTGCAGGAGAGGCCACCACCACCACTGGGGAAGAGGTGGGCCTGCTGCTGCTGCTGCGGCTGCTGCGGCTGCTGCGGCTGCTGCTGCTGCTGCTGCTGCTGCCGCCGCCGCCGCCGCCGCCGCCGCCACCACCACCACCACCAGGCCTTCCCTGGAGACTTCTGCCTGGCAGACCGCCAGTCCCTGCAGGACCAGGCCTCCAGGTACTGAGCCAGCTGTGCTGCTCCACCTGCCCCTCCCTGGAGGGGCTACATAAGCTGGCTGGCTGAGGTGGCCTGGGAGAGCCAGGGCCTGCAGGAGAGGCCACCACCATCAGCGGGGAAGAGGCGCGCCTGCTGCTGCTGGGCCTGCCGCTGTTGCCGCCACCGCTGTTGCCGCCACCGCTGCTGCCGCCACCACCACCACCACCACCACCTGGCCTTCCCTGTGGACTCCGGCCTGGCATTATTTTTAAGGGGATTTTTAATTGTGTGTGTGTGTTTTCTTTTTTATTTATTTATTTATTAAATTTATTAATCGCCCATCTGACTGGTCACCCAGCCAATCTGGGCGATGTACAACCCACCATAAAACAATTTAAAACAATAAAATTTTACCATAATTTTTTTTTTTAAATACCCTAACCCACCCCAAATGCCTGCCTGAACAACCACATTTTTAATGCACGACGGAAGCTCATTAAAGAGGGGGCATGACGGAGTTCCCTAGGGAGGGAGTTCCACAGAGTGGGGGCCACCACAGAAAAGGCCCTCTCCCTCGTCCCCACCAGTCTAGCTCTCCTGGCTGATGGGACAGAGAGTGGAGAATAACACAGGAAGCAGCCTTTAGAAATTAACTGATTTGCTGTGGAGTGAACCTTCATGGTGTTGTTGTTCAGTCGTTCAGTCGTGTCCGACTCTTCGTGACCCCATGGACCATAGAACGCCAGGCCTTCCTGTCCTGCGCTCTCTCCCGGAGTGTGCTCAAGTCCATATTCATTGCATCGGTGATGCTATCTAGCCATCTCATCCTCTGCCGTCCCCTTCTCCTTTCTCCGTCCCCTTCAGTCTTTCCCAGCATCGGGGTCTTTTCCAGAGAGTTTTCTCTTCGCATTAGGTGGCCAAAATATTTGAGCTTCAGCTTCAGTATCTGTCCTTCCAATGAGCACTCAGGGTTGATTTCCTGTAGGATGGACTGATCTGACCTCCTTGCAGTCCAGGGGACTTGTAAGTGTCTTCTCCAGCACCACAGTTCGAAAGCATCAATTCTTGGGCGCTCAGCCTTCCTTATAGTCCAGCTCTCACAGCCATACATTACTACTGGGAAAACCATAGCTTTGATTAGACGGACCTTTGTCGGCAAGGTGATGTCTCTGCTTCTTACTATGCTGTCTAGGTGTGCCATAGCTTTCCTCCCAAGGAGCAAGCGTCTTTTAATTTCATGGCTACAGTCACCGTCTGCAGTGATCTTGGACCCCAAGAAAATAAAATCTGTCACTGCTTCCATTTCTTCCCCTTCCATATGCCAGGAAGTGATAGGGCCAGATGCCATGATCTTCATTTTTCTAATGCTGAGTTTCAAACCAACTTTTGCACTCTCCTCTTTCACCCTCAACAAGAGGCTGTTTAGATCCTCTTCGCCTTCTGCCATTAGAGTGGTATCATCTGCGTATCTAAGGTTGTTGATAATTCTCACAGCAATCTTAATTCCAACCTGTGATTCATCCAACCCAGCGTTTCTCATGATGTACTCTGCATATAAGTTAAATAAGCAGGGCGACAATATGCAGCTTTGTCATTGTTGTTGTTCAGTCGTTCAGTCGTGTCCGACTCTTCGTGACCCCATGGACCATAGCACACCAAGCCTTCCTGTCCTGCGCTCTCTCCCGGAGTGTGCTCAAGTTCATATTCATTGCATCGGTGATGCTATCTAGCCATCTCATCCTCTGCCGTCCCTTCTCCTTTTGCCTTCAGTCTTTCCCTCAGGGTCTTTTCCAGAGAGTTTTCTCTTCGCATTAGGTGGCCAAAATATTTCAGCTTCAGCTTCAGTATCTGTCCTTCCAATGAGCACTCAGAGTTGATTTCCTTTAGGATTGACTGATGTGACCTCCTTGCAGTCCAGGGGACTCATAAGAGTCTTCTCCAGCACCACAGTTCGAAAGCATCGATTCTTCGGCGCTCAGCCTTCCTTATAGTCCAGCTCTCACAGCCATACATTACTACTGGGAAAACCATAGCTTTGATTAGACAGACCTTTGTCAGCAAGGTGATGTCTCTGATTCCAACTATGCTGTCTAGGTTTGCCATAGCTTTCCTCCCAAGGAGCAAGCGTCTTTTAATTTCATGGCTACAGTCACCGTCTGCGGTGATCTTGGAGCCCAAGAAAGTAAAATCTGTCACTGCTTCCATTTCTTCCCCTTCTATATGCCAGGAAGTGATAGGGCCAGATGCCATGATCTTCGTTTTTTTAATGTTGAGTTTCAAACCAGCTTTTGCACTCTCCACTTTCACCCTCAACAAGAGGCTCTTTAGATCCTCTTCGCTTTCTGCCATTAGGGTGGTATCGTCTGCATATCGGAGCTTGTTGATAATTCTCCCGGCAATCTTAATTCTGACCTCTGATTCATCCAACCCGGCGTTTCTCATGATGTACTCTGCATATAAGTTAAACAAGCAGGGTGACAATATGCAGCCTTGTCGTACTCCTTTCCCAATTTTGAACTACTCGGTTGCTCCATGTCTGGTTGCTTCTTGACCCTCGTACAGGTTTCTCAGGAGACAGGTAAGGTGGTCTGGTACTCCCATCACTTTAAGAATTTGCCACAGTTTGTTGTGATCCACACAATCAAAGGCTTTAGCGTAGTCAATGAAGCAGAAATAGACGTTTTTCTGGAATTCTCTTGCTTTCTCCATGATCCAGCAAATGTTGGCGATTTGATCTCTAGTTCCTCTCCCTCTTCGAAACCCAGCTTGTACTTCCGGTAGTTCTCGGTTCGCATACTGCTGAAGCCTAGCTTGTAGGATTTTGAGCATCACCTTGCTGGCATGTGAAATAAGCGCAATTGTGCGGTAGTTTGAACACTCTTTGGCGTTGCCCTTCTTTGGAATTGGAATGTAAACTGACCTTTTCCAGTCTTGCGGCCATTGTTGAGTGTTCCAAATTTGTTGGCATATTGAATGCAGCACTTTAACAGCATCATCTAGCTTTGTTGTAGGTAATGCTTCCTAAGGCCCACTTGACTTCACTCTCTAGGATGTCCGGCTCAAGTTCAGTAACTGCACTATCATGGCTAACAGGGACATTCAGATCTTTCCTGTATAGTTCTTCTGTGTATTCTTGCCACCTCTTCTTAATCTCATCTGCTTCTGTTAGGTCCCTGCCTTCTTTGACCTTTATCATGCCCGTCTTTGCACAAAACGTTCCCTTGATATCTCCGATTTTCTTGAAGAGATCTTTAGTCTTTCCCATTCTTTTGTTTTCCTCGATTTCTTTGCATTGTTCATTTAAGAAGGCCTTGTCTCTCCTTGCTATTCTCTGGAACTCTGCATTCAGTTGGATATATCTTCCCCTTTCTCCCTTGCTTTTCGCTTCCCTTCTTTCCTCAGCTACTTGTAAAGCCTCATCAGACAGCCACGTTGCTTTCTTGCATTTCTTTTTCTTTGGGATGGATTGAGTTGCTGCCTCCTGAGCAATGTTACGGACCTCCGTCCGTAGTTCCTTAGGCACTCTGTCTATCAGGTCTAATCCCTTAAATCTATTCCTCACCTCCACTGTATATTCATAAGGGATATGATTTAGGTCATACCTGAATGGTTTAGTGGTTTTCCCTACATTCTTCAATTTAACCTGAAATTTTGCAAGAAGCAGCTCATGATCTGAGCCACAGTCAGCTCCAGGTCTTGTTTTTACTGACTGTATAGAGCTTCTCCATCTTTGGCTGCAAAGTACATAATCAATCTGATTTCAATATTGACCATCTGGTGATGTCCATGTGTAGAGTCGTCTCTTGTGCTGTTGGAAAAGAGTGTTTGCTATGATCAGCGTGTTCTCTTGGCAAAACTCTATTAGCCTTTGCCCTGCTTCATTTTGTACACCAAGACCATGCTTGCCTGTTATCCCGGTGATTTCTTGACTTCCTACTTTAGCATTCCAATCCCCTATGATGAAGAGGACATCTTTTTTTGGTGTTAGTTCTAGAAGGTGTTGTAGGTCTTCATAGAACCGATCAACCTCAGCTTCTTCGGCCTCAGTGGTTGGGGCATAGACTTGAATTACTGTGATGTTGAATGGTTTGCCTTGGATTTGTACTGAGATAATTCTATCGTTTTTGAGATTGTACCCCAGTACTGCTTTTCCCACCCTTTTGTTGACTATGAGTGCTACTCCATTTCTTCTAAGGGATTCTTGCCCACAGTAGTAGATAAGATGGTCACCTGAATTAAATTCGCCCATGCTTGTCTATTTTAGTTCACTGATTCCCAAGATGTCAATGTTCAATCTTGCCATCTCATGTTTGACCACCTCCAGCTTACCTTGATTCATTGATCTTCGCCACAACAAGGCAGTGATCCATGAAGAGGAACCTTCATAGGCAACAGCTTTTCTCACCAGATGAGTGAAGTGAGAATAAACTGCAGCTATCCTATTTATGTGCCACAAGGTTCTTCATTGTTTTTGATATCATCAAACAGTGGTTAAAAAAACAACCTCCAAATCCCCCAGATGCTGATAGCTCTTAATAGTCCTGAACACTTGTGAGAGCCAGAGGCATAACTGGAGAACAGGAGGGAAGCAGTTCAAAAGAGAACTGTCAGAGTTGTCTCAAAGCAGAGAGTGAACAGGATAAAAGAGATGAGAAAATAGCATTTTTCAAATAAGTGGTTTATTAAGCAGTGGCATGGTGATGGTGGTGATTTTGTTTGTTTGTTTTTTGGCCACAAAGCCACTCATCAAAAGACAGTATTCCATGGATAAAGGTATAAAATAGGAAACTCACCTGTGATGTTTAGATGTCACCCTGTGCTCTGATCAACTACATAGCTGCAAAGTAGGGACTAAGCAAAGAACAGCTGCTAAGAAGCATCCTAACTAAGGGGGAGTTGGTTGCCAAGGGAAACAGGCTGCTATGAAGAGGGCATGCATCCCTTTATCCCACTAGGCCCTGAGAACCACTCATCCCACCATAGTCTGTGACTACAAGTTCACCACCACCTGGTAGTTGTAAGAAAAAACTCTAGATTGAAAAGCATACAACTAGTGTCAAGTCTCTTCCCTCAGCATTGTCTCAAATTTTCCGCTTTCCTTTGCATATAATAAAACATTCTTCTTCCACCAAAAATAATAAAATAACCTATAATCTGTGTAACTGAAGTGGCTCACGCTTGTCCAGCCTGTATTTTTGATTTTGTCTAATTGAGAACTCTGGGTCTTTTTCATACAGTTTGGAATCTACACTGTAGACACATGCATGACATGAGATGTTTTCTACTTCTCTTCTTTTGTTGGAAATGACTATTTGTTCATTCTCTTGGATAAGGATGGAGGAGAAATTTGTTCAGTTCTCATTTTAATGCAGACTTATCTAATTTTGCACTTTCGAACAAATATCGAACCAATATGTGAACTGAAATGCAGTTATCCTTGAAAATTCATAGTTCTCTAAATTTTGCAATGGCGTTCTCACATCAAAACATGCATTCAACATTGTTATTAAGGGAAAGTGCACACAAAATGTGTATATTACAAAAATTAACATTAAAATGCATTATATTAGGAAAATTGCTTGCAAAAATGTGCAGTTATTTAGAAACATGTATGTATTAGGAGAAATGTGGACAAAATGCATAAGAATTTTCATGTGAACTTAAAAAAACAAGATATTCTCAAAGTTTGGGACAAACGAAACTTAAGACTGGAAAAATGAGAAACTGAGAGAAACCAAAATTGACAGTTCTGTCCATTCCTACTTTTGCATTTCACTTTGGAATAGCCATGGCATCAAGACATAGAAAAACATGCTCAGTCTCACTCTTCCTAGTTCTGCCCAGAACTCTGCCTAGTTCTATTTGCACTGTTGACCATGAAATTACCATGACCCTCTTGCATTGGACTTTTTGGGAATCCAGTTTCATGTATATCTTTTGCGACAATATATAAGACCCATGAGTTCTTTAGGTTAATAGCAGGTAGTCTGAGAAAGTGATTTCTTTAAGAAACCTTATTTTTTTCTTTTCTTTCATTGGATTCCCAACAGATCCACTCTCAAATTCCTTTCAAAGATTTACTCTCATCTCTACCTCAAAATTAGCAGTAGAATGAAGACTAAACACATGAGTCAAATAAACTGCTGATGTGTGTGGATAAACCAATGTATGTGGATATGTGTGGAAGAGATTACCACATCAGAGGCAGCTGTTTTGATGTTGGAAGAAGTGGCAACATTCCAAGACACTATTGCCTGAGGTAAAATTTGGGCAGATCACATAAAGCAGCTCCCCCCCACCCCTTTTGACTGTTGTCCAGTCACAGATAAAAATAAGCAATTTCTCCTGTCATGTAGGGGAGGGGCCAAAAGACCTGTTATGTTGGAGTTTTGTGACTGGAACTCCCAATGTAATTTTGCTTTTCAAAAGGCAGCTGTATGGGAGGGAGGAATTTGGATCAAGGCCATGGTCTGAAGGGAGGATGGTTAACCCCTTGCCCAGCTGCACTCATTCCCTAACATAAAACATAATGTGTAGCATGGCTAGAGAAAAGTCTTCATCCAAATCATATCTGGCATCCCCAGAGTGTAGCAAACTCTTGTATTCCTTTTTCCTCTTCATCCTTTTTTGGATCTACTTGTTTAGATTTGAACTGTATAGAACAGGGGAGTTGAATCTTAAGTTTGTGGGCCAAATCTGGCCGGCCTAGAATCCCAACCTGGCCACCCAGTATTCCCCAGATGGCTACGCCCCCTTCCCCTGCCCCACCCCTTTCCCTTGACATTTGATGGTGCCCTGGTTTTTGCATGGTATTTTTCCCACTCGAAAAGCTTGAGATGCCTTTTAATTACAGGCAGGAAGAGCTTTAGTTACTGACAGTAAGCCCTTTAAGCTAAAATATGCTGGTATTTTTGGTATTTTGGCCCTGCTTCTTTTGGCTTTGGCATCACCCCCCACTGGACTGTGGTCCCCGGGAGCTTTTCCGAAGTTGAATTTGGCCCTTGAACTAAAAAAAAGGTTAAATGTCCCTGGCCTAGAACGTGACATCATATTTTTAGAAATGGCTGTGAATTATATAGACATGACTGGTTTGTAGGCCCACCTTATATAAAAATCATGAGCATTAGCAATAAAAGGTTTGAGAATGCATTTTGAGTATCTCTTCCTCGTTATGGCAAAATCATCATGAAAACACTTTGGCACCACTCAGATACTGATATAGCATACTTAATATTGGTGTGTTAAAATTAGGGTTGCCAGGTGCTATGACTGGTCAGTTTAAGAGCTCAGGGGCAGTGACAGAAGATACAACAGCACCTCCTGTTTTGGTGCTCCAATGGTTTCCTTAGTCACCCTTCTCACCTATTTGCTGTAGATTGCTACTCCTTGTTAACCCTGGCTAAAATGTGACCAGTGTGAAAAACATGGGGAATCTATAATGCCTTTATACAAAGCAACTACCCTTAGAATACTGTGTACTGGTTGCCACATATTGTAGAGCTGGAAAACGTACAGAAAAGGGCAACTGAAATTATCAGGGGGTTGAAGCAGCTCCCTACAAGAAAAAGTTACAACATTTGGGGCTTTTTTGTTTAGAAAAAAGGAGAGCAGTGGGGCAGGACATGGTTATAAAATTATGCATGGTGTAGATGAAATGGATAGACAGAAATATTTCTCCCTCTGTCATATTAATAGAATTCAGGGTTATCGAATGAAGCTGAATTAAGAACAGGAAAAGGGAAGTATTTTTTCACCCAGAGCATAGTTAAACTTTAGAATTTGCTGCTGCAAGCTGTGGTGAAGGCCACCAACTTAGATGGCTTTCAAAGAAGATTAGACAAATTTGGAAGATAAGTCTACCAATGGGTACTAGACAGGATAGCTCTATGCTACCTGGCTGAATCTACACATAGCAGTTATACCATTTTCATACCATTATCATAACTATTGGTGCCCATTGGTGTCATGTATACCAGTAGTTATGATAACGGTATAACTGCTTTGTGTAGATTCAGCCAAAGGCAATATGACTCTAAACAGCCATCACTGGCGAACGACAGTGGGAGAGGACTATTGACCTCATGTCTTGCTTGTGGGCTTCCCATAGGCATCTGTTTTCCCCCTGTGGAGACAAACAATGCTAGACTAGATGGACAATTGGTCTGATGCAGAAGGGCCCTCCTTAGATCCTTGACCATCATGTAATTACTGTATGCACCGGGAGGCAAACCCTCTTCCTTTCATTCTTGCAAGCCACATCTTATCACCCAAACATGGTTGTGTGAATAGGGTGGCTGCATGAATCACCCAAAGAGAGGACATGCAGCAACAAAAAAGAGGACAAAAGAAGACAATGATTGCATGTGCATGTGCTAATTAAATGTACACATAGAGGCACATTTAGATACATTTTATTATTTTTATAATATAAATAGAAATATAGTACTTCTCACCATAGTGTGGAAGGCTGTGACCCGGTGACCTGTGTACCTGCCTGCTCAGTCTGCTGGTCTGGTGCTAACTGTTGATGGGCAACCGTTCTCATGTTGTTGTTTTAATCTTCAAACTGGAATTGGTCAGGACAGCCCTTCAAACAGAGACACCTTCAAATAGAGGGTGGTCTTCTGGTAGTCCTTGAAATAGAGGACTGTACTCTGTAAAAGAGGACACCTGGCCATCCTGTGTGTGAATTAGCCTGAGTTCACATTCACAGCAAACCTGAGAGTGGATCTAGATGTTATGAGACTTGTACAGTGGCTGTCAAAAGCAGCAGCCCCTCATTTTTGGTTATAATAGTAGCCAATAGCTTAGTGTAAAATATTCAAGAAATAACTTAATGTAATAAGGGAACATTTTTGTGCATCCCCAGCTTGAATTATAATGTTGTTCTATAGCTGCTTTACTAATGAAAATAAATGTAAGTTGCTAGGCTTAAAAACAACACAGAACTGATGATGGATCTGGGAATAGTAAAAGCTGCATCACTTTATTTGCTAGTTGTTTATTTGGTTTCGCACAGATCAGGTATAAATTAAGACAGCCCTTATGCAACGATGTATGCTTGCTGCAATTGCCATACTTTTCAATCATCACCTCAGGTAAAAATGTGTTTTGAATCAATAAGGATGCAATGGGCTTTTATTGTATAATGCAGGAAGTGTTTACATTTTAAAGGATGATGTTGACTACTACAGACCCTAATTACCGGAGTATTCTACATGACTTGTGCCAGGATAGCATTATAATGCTATCATCCTGTCTGGGCTGAGTCCCAAATCCTAATGCAATGATGAACTGGGGGCTAAAAGAAATTGGGACTAAAAGAGAATTGGAGAGGGGGGTGGGGGGAGAAAATGGGGTAAGAGAGAGACAAAGAGAGAAGGGAGAAGAGAGAGAAAACAAGGAAGTGGGTGGATGGGGACTGTGAATGGTATGTGTGCTTACATGATGTGTGTGTGAGAGAGAGAGAAAAAAAGAGAGAGAGAGACAAAGAGAGAGAATAAATATGGAGTAGCTTAGGTATTTTGTAAAATCTGTTCCAATTGTGTTTCGCCAATTGTCAGGTGCTTTTTGTTCCGTTGTCCACTCATTGACAGAATCATTTTTTTCTCCAATTTCTTGAATTTGTGCAAATTTGCACTTGCAAAAATTTGCTCCTGCGGAAATGCACAGATCCCCCAAATTGTGTATTTTAATGCTTTATCCTATGGGGGAAACGTGAATTTTTGGCCATTTTTAATTTTACAGATTTTTCTATGACTAACTTTGCATAAAATTCTGGAAAACAAAAAAATTGGTCCACAACTGCACAGAATCTGTGTGACTCGGCACAAGCTGGTTCGCTATGGAATCTGCAGGTCAGATTCACAGAAATCTGAACTCATTTGATTCTGTTGTGGATTTCTGTGACATCCCTATGGTAGCATTGGTCCCACCTGCATATGGTGCTGGTCCTGCCCACATTTGGTTTCGCCATGTTGTCTTCTGGGAGATGGTGTCCAAAAGGTTCCCTGTGAGTCAATGTGGCCCTTGGGCTGAATAAAATGCCCCACTCTGCTTTAAGAGATGCATAAATAGGAAATCCCACCAGGTATAGCTTGTCCTGTCACTGCAGCATTCAGAAGGGGTGGGGGGAATTCACTCTTCCCTTAACAATACCAGAGCCATTGCAAAGTCTGGACCTGACAGCTGTAGTGTGGTGAGTAGGGATGTTAGAGAATTCCGTCACGGACTCCAGTGAGGCCAGATTCTTTAGAATCCGGCCCCCTGGAGTCCGTGGCGGAACAGAGCAATCCCCCCTGCCACCCTGCGAAATTGTCCCAGGACGGACCCTACCTGGTGTTGGCCATCCGGTCCGTCTGCTGCCCCTGGTCTGCGGCTGCGAATGGCTGCCCTGGTCTGCGGCTGCCATTTGTGTCCCTGTGTTAGCCGTGATAGGCTACATATATATTTACGTAGCCTATCATGAAAAGAGCAGGGATGCAAATGGCGTAGCGGCTGCCATTTGCATCCCTGCTCTTTGCCGTGATAGGCTATGTAAAATATACGTAGCCTATCATGGCTAATGCAGGGACACAAATGGCAGCCGCTAAGGTGGCCACCATTTGCGGCTGCAGCCCGGCAACGGATGGAAGTCCAGCTGCGGGCGGGCACGGCCGGTGGCTCCACAGACTTGCCATGGAGCGGAGCCTGCCAGGGAGGATTCCGGGGGGAGGGATGGATCACCTCCACCCCTCCCCCACAGATGCCCCAGACTGGAGCAGGGTAAGTAATTCGTACACCCCTAGTGGTGAGACAAAATAGCTTTTTGGTGTACTTTGGTGTATTTAAAACTAACACATGTTAACATTCATAGGCATGTACAAATTCATTGTTAAGAGATGGTAGTATCATACACTATGGATACAAAACGGGGAATTTTTGTATTTAAGAAATGTGCATGCTGCATTTTGACTTCAAAGTCCTCACAGCAGCTTACAAACATTCAGTTAAAATAATGTTGCTGTTATTTTTAATTTAAAGGCAGAAAACAGCACAATAAGAGCGAAAATTTCAAAAGCTGCTAAAAACAAAATAACAGAGACCCTAAATATCAGTAAAAGCATGGGTAAAAAGGATGTACTTCTCCAGGCAACTAAAGGATAACAAGGCACCAGGTGAACATAGCTAGGAATAGAGTTCCATAGTCTGGGCCCCACTAGAGAAGAGGCTTTCTTCTCAAGTGGCCAAGCACCTAACCTGAGAAGGCGAGGGGCACACAGAGGAGGGCCTCTGAAGGAGACCTCAGTTGACAGGCATGTTCGTATGGGGTAAGCTGTTCCTTTAGATACTCTAGTCTCAGATCTCATCAGAAATGTAGTTTCTCCCTGGGGTTCAGCAGCCATGACTTTTTTTGTTTCCCTCTCAGTGGCAAAGAACATAACTACTTTGTTATACAGAAGCATGGCACTTTGTCTTCCAGTTGAAGAGATTCTAGAATAAGCCTCTGCAGCTTTGTCACAAGTTGAACACAGCCCCGTCCAGGCCCAATTCAAAGTGCTGGTATTAACTCTTAAAGCCCTAAATGGCCTGGAGCCAGTCAGGTTTCCTGAAAGTTTATCTCCACCCATATATACCTGCCTGGACCCTTAGATCATCTTCAGAGGTCCTCGTCTGGGTGCCCCCACCAAATGAGGTGAGACAAGTAGCTACTAAAGAAAGGGCCTTTTCAGTGGTGGCACCTTGTTTGTAGAATACTCTGCCCCGAGAGGTTTGCCTGGCTATGTTGTAGTCCTTTTGGTGCCAAGTGGAAACCTTTTTATTTTTTCAGGCTTTTTAGGCCTTCAGTTTTTTTAAAAAATATGGTATTGCATTTTTAGATCTTTATACTGCTGCTGGATTTTGCTGGATTTTACTTTGGTTTTATCCTGTTTTAAACTTTTAAATGTTTTATATTAAGTTTTATCTCGTATTTTCGGGGTTTAATTTTTGTGAACTACCCAGAAAAGTTTGGCTATTTTTGTGAACTACCCAGCGAGGTTTGGCATTATAGAAATATAGGAAATAATATCATAAAAGTAAAATAAAATAAAATACAGGAGCCCACCAAGAGCTTGGTAAACATCCAGGATTTGTTGCTAACCAGCTAGGGGCTGCAAAAACAGTGGGGATATTCATGGTCTGGCAGGCTGCAGTTTACATGGCTGGTGGTCTGGTTTGGCTTGATGGATCACAAGTTATGCAGGCCTATTCTAAAAGGGACTTCAAATACAGAGCTTTTTACACTTCGCTAACATTTCCCCCTGCTTAGGCATGCTTTATCATCAGAGAGTCCTAAGATAACAACTCCTGAATTTCCATGTCAATTTTTGATGTTTGAGCATCAAAAGGGGTTGACCTCCTGGAAGCAGAACTTCGATTTGGTCAAAATAAGTCATCATGATCATGGTCTTGGATCAGCTGAACTTGACCTAGAACTGATATTTGATCCCAGTAATGTCACAGAAAAGCAACAGTGAGCAGGCACATCCAGAAAAATGCAAAACACAATGAAGAATAATAAAAGCAGGTCATGCTATGTATCTGCAAAGGACCTATTCATTCAGAGGGCTGAAGTTTTGGCTTCTACTGGTGTGTATAACTTTACGTCCTCCTAAAGCCCATGTTCAGCTTAAACTGTAGACTTCCAGGAAAACATAAACAAATATGAACAAATGAAATTGCCTTATATATTGGCCCAGTTCACACATCACTAGAGTTGTTTTAAATTCTGGGTCACCATGAACAAACCAGCGATCTTATTCAATTCCTCCTGCTTTGCTTTTCTTGCCAGCAAAAGAGGCTAAGCAGGCCAGGGACTGTACATCCCTGGCTTGGTTAGCGTGTTGTTACGACTCTGGTTTGTCAAGGTTCAGGTGTCACGCTAACCAAGCCAGGGACAGAGAGTCCCTGGCTTGTTTAGCTGCTCCCATTGGCATGAGGAGCCTTAGCAGAGTGACTGAGTCATGTGCACCAGCTCTGGGTTGCCTTTAATGTGTGGACTGGGCCACTGAGTCAGATCACTGGTCCATTCAAGGTGCAAAACCTGTGCATGTTTAGATGGGGAAAAGTCCTACAATGCTGGAAGTTGTAGGACTTTCCCCTCATCTAAACATGCATAGCATTATACCCTTAAGCAACTATCTGTTCTGACTAGTATCGCTTTTCATTTTTCAGTTGTACTTTTTGAACTATCTGTTCTGGCTAGTAGTACTTTTGAGATCTCAGGAGATGATTTACCTAAGATCTTTAGGTTTTACTGGAAATTCCAGGGATTGAACCTGGCACCTGCTTCTGATCGCAAATCGGGAATTTTTCTGATCGCAAATTCTACCACTGGGCTAAGTTCTGATGATGACAGCATGCTGTTGCAAAAATGCAGGCGATAAAGAGCACCAAAAACCACTAACGGAGATCTGATTAAATACAGCCTTTGGCACTGAAAATTAAAAAATGAAAAGATCAAGATTTAATAATTCATGCCCTGCTTCTCAGCAATAACAGTAGGGTGATGTTACTACAGCAGCAGATATTCCCATAGGATGGCTAGCCCTTTAAAAAGTAGTCTTCTAATTATGAGTTTTCCCCCAGAAACTACTTTAGTTTCCATCCACATAGTTTTCCCCTGTCAGACACCTGCATCAGTTGAATGCATCAACTCAATTCCCTTTGCAGAGACTCATGACTACTTCTTTTATTACATGCAGTATCACGTTTGTAATGGAGCAGTAAATCCCTGGTAAACACCACCTCCAGATATTGAGATTCAGATCCCATGGCAACACAGACATACATAAAACCTAATTTACAAGTGAGAAGGGTTCAGACTACAGACCTTTATTGAGTAATAAATGGCATATTTGAGGAGTGGTTAAATTTCCAGAGATAGTGGAAATTATTCTCTGTAATGTTGTTTGTTTGTTTACTTACTTATGTTGCATAAGCAGGTCAGGTTTAACTTGCCATCCTGAACTTTTTATCTCCTGGATTAAGCCAACTAGATTTTTAAAAATGTAAATACTTATAAGCTGCCTTTCTGGACCAAGTCCATCAAGCCATTTAGAATTTTAACCTTGATCCCAATGACGGTCAATCAAGTCACAACCATGCCTTTCTTTGATTATCTTCACAACGGTCCTCACTATTATTTCCATTTTTCAGAAGGAGAACTGAGGCCATGAAATAAGGCCACCCAATGAGATCATGACAGAGATGGACTCGGAATCAAGTCCTTCTGTTGTATGTTCAATACTCTCTCCATTGCACGGCCCTTAATCATGTTCCATCTTTCATTTCATTGGCTGAAATTCAAAGAAGTGATAGGTGAATGAAGAAGACACACCCACAGAGCCAGAATTAATTCGCTGTTTCTGCTCCAAGGAAACAAGCTGCTGCGCCAACAGCAGCTCGCTCCCTCAGTGGCATGAACTACTACCGCGGAAACAGCAAACTAAGCTTTGGCTGAGGAAGCAGTTTGCCCCTGTACACACGCACTGGTTACTTCTTTGGATTCAGTGGCTGTGATGCAGATAAACACAACACGGGGAAAATTATTTGTACTTACACTTAGGTCCCATTCAAATCCATGGGAATTAAATTAACAGTGGAAAGCTTATCCCAAAGACCAGGATTATGTGCACTAGCTCTCAGTCTGTTTCTGGGCCCAGTTCAAAATGCTGGTATTAACTTTCCAAGACCTAAACAGCTCGGGGCCAGGCTAACTGAAGGATCATCTCCTTCCATTCCTACGTGCCCAAACCCTAGCATAATCTTCAAAGACCCTTCTCTGGTTGCCTCCCCCACCCCCAGTTAGGTAGGTGGGTGGCCATTAGGGGCTCCAATTTTCAGTAGTGGGGCCCCAATTGTGGAAGACCCTTCCCAGAGAGGCTCACCTGGCACCTATGTTGTGGTCTTCACACTATTTCCTTCCCACCCCAGCCACCTGGATTTATTCTCATGCTATTTTAATTCCTTTAGATTACATGCTTATCTTTTATTTTGACACTTCATGGTTTAACCTTTATTTGCAAGCTTCCCAGAGAACTTCTTGTCAATGGGTGGCATAGAAACATACGTAAATACGTAAATAATAAATAAACATTGCACTTATTTTAATGGGATTTGAGAATGACTAGTGTTTTTTTTCTGGATTGGGGCCACAGAGCATCCATCATTAGAGCATTCTTTGTTTCTCTAGCAGGCACTGGGAAAGTCATGGTTGTATTTGCAGATCCTTTGCTCTGGATTGCAGTCTATTCCCATTCAATAGGAGCCAACCGTTGCCTAATCAACTTTGCAATGACATAACCTTTCATTTTTATCTTTATTGGTCCCCAGCCACCTTGGAAAAACATATATCCTCTGCAAGATTGTAAAATGATCTACACAGAAGACGAGGCTGGCTCTTGGGAGAGGACTGGAATCAACATGCCTCCAATTCTCATCCAAATGCCAGTTTGGAATCCTTTGCTGGAAGCAAATAAATGGCCCGTTATTGGTTCTTATCTGCCAAATCAAGCTACAGCCCCCAGGATGATTTTGCTGGATCTGATTCTTGCTACACAAACCCCAAACTGCAAAGTACTTTACATTTCAGAGCAGTTTTGAAATGCACAGCTTTACTGCAAATAGCCTTCTACTGTACGAGAAGAGAAAACACAGGAAATGCAACTGTACCCCATACATTATTGGAATCTTCTTCTAGTTCAGGGGTGGGGGACCTATGGCTCTCCAGACATTGTTGGACCCCATCAGGCCCAGCCAGCATGGCCATTGGTCAGAGATGATAGGAGATGTAGTCCAACAACACCTGGAGGGCCACAGGTTTTCCATCCCTATTCTAGTAGGTTTGACATCTCCTGTAGTTATTGCCCACCTAGGAAACTTCGCAGTCACTTCTTAGTAAATACTTATAATTAGTGTTTTGGAAAGCAGGTGCATGTTGGGTGAATGATATGGTGATAATGTGAAATGCTGGGACTGGAATAATGTATTCAAATTAGACCAAATTAGGTCACCATGTTTGTTCTACTGCACTTTTCTTTCACAGTTTGGAATGTTGTTTTCATTGTTTTGCTGGCACTGGAAAGAGCTTCTGCACCCCTGAAGTAAAGTGTAGTTAGGTCCTTACATGAATAATATCTTGGGGGAAGGGGAATCAGTGTGTCTCAGTGTTTAGTGCCTAGAAAAATAGACATCAAGAAGTGCAGGCATATATGTATAAAGTAAATAAGCCCACGCATATTTCTTCATGTTATCAAATCTTTGTGGGGGGCTTTACTACAGGTGATAAAAGAGGGGGAGATCCTTGGCTGATCAGTCTCGAACGGAATGAAGCCGAGACATTGGCTTTCAATAGTAACAGATGGAGGAGTCTCTGACTGGCCTGGCTGCACCAATTATCTTCCTACGCCATACCAGACGCGGCCTGATCATGTCATCTCGGTGCGAGCACTCCTAGTTATCATTGTTTTACTGTGGCTTAAGCTTGCAGTGAGATGTAGCCTGATACCAGATGGGGGAAAATAAAGGATGTTCTCATTGTCTCGTTGAAAGCTATAGCAAAGCAGAGGGCCAAAGCTAGGCATGGAGAGAGAAAGCTCTATCCTAGGGACTGTGAAAAATGACCAGTGCCTAAAAAGCAGGATTATTGTACCATATGTCAATACCATTCACAATACGTGAAATGCTTTTGAGAGTACTAGCACAAGCTTGTTCCATGGGTATGGCTGTGAATCCACTTAGAAATCCATCTTAGAATAACCAAGTGATGAATTGCCCACTCCTCTACCAGGCTCCCCCAGTGCTTGCCCCCCTCCCCCTTATCCTTCGGACAGAAGCGAATGCCATTTCCCCATGGCTCTTAGAGCCAGCTGGAGTCCAAACAGATGGCCAATGTGAGCCTGAGCTGTTCAAGTCCTCTTTCTATCATTTTCATTTTCAAAGGTCCTGTTGGCAGCATTACAGAAAGACGTACACTAGGTTTGCCCATAGGTTAGTAGAAAACAGGGTAGATGACGATAATGATGACGATAACAATGATAATTTTACATAGAGAAATTGTAGGGCATGCTGCTTTACAAAGGAGAAACTACAACAAAAGCAAGTCCCTGCCCCAAGGAGCTTACAATATAAATGTAGATGGCAGTGTTGACAGGCAAAGAAAGAGAAGGAAGGCAGTAGGGAGGAAGGAAAGAGGCAAGGTAACAGGGAATTAATATAAGCAAATGTGGAGCAAATGTAGATTCAGATGCCAGGCTCTTCCAATAGGCATTTAATCTTGAATCTGTTGCTCTGATTATTAACTTTATTGCTGGCTCTTTTAAATATTTTAATGTTTTTGTTGTATTGTTATTTTATTGTTCTTTGGGAAGGGTTTATGATTGCAAACCACCCTGAGGACATTTGTCAGTTGGGTGTGGCATATACCTTTAATAAATTAGATTAGATAGATAGATAGATAGATAGATAGATAGATAGGGCTTCACTGGAGAATAATATTTACCCCAAGGTTTCATGGAACAGTTGGAATATGTCAAAAGAGCATTAAAGGATATATTAACACCCAACATGTAGGAACTGAGCAGGCAATGTTGGTATACAGTTGCAATAAGTGTTGAGCTGGAAGGGGTGGGACATTTCCCTTTCTTTCTTTTATTCCGGTGGGATATGCATTTGGATGACTGCAGAAGTTCAAATAAACAGAAGGCATGCTGCATGAAAGGATCTTTGGACTGGTGCCAATTTGTTTAAGACTGAACAGGGAGATTTTAAGCCCTTTAGGCAGAAAACAGAGGGGAACTTGAAAAACAGTTTGAGATATGGCATTGCAGCATTGGGCCGGGGGAGTCTGCTATTCAAAGACAAAAGTCAATAGTGCAATAATGAAGGCACTCAAGGATAGGCTAAAAGAGCTTACGCATGGCACCCAAGGCAGAAAGGCACATGGAAACTGTCTGTCTGCCTATTTACATATCATCTTTCAGGCAACCTTATTACACAGGTTGAAATAAAAAGATTAAAAACACAACATCAATAAAAATTACACAATAAAACAGAAAAGATCAGCAACTGAAAAATAAATGTGTTGAGGTCTTTCCATGCTGCATTCTTTGCAAGGGGCTGTGACTAACTTAAGTCCCTTTCATTTCAATGGGTCTACTCTAAGTTGGACTTTAGTTGGATTGTACCCAAAGCTAGGAAACTGCCAAATGGTTGGCCATCAGGGGAAAGGGTGTGGGGCCAGGGGAAAAAGGCATGACCATCTGGGAAACCCTGGAGGGCCAAATTTGGTAGTCCCCACCCCTCACTCTGAAAGGCTGAAATGCAGCTCCTAAGGCTTAGCTGCTTACAGTAAGAGCTTTAAGCTAAAATATGCTGGGACTTGTTGCTATTTTTGTCCTGCTCTTTTTGCTTTGGGCTCTGCCCACCACCAGAATGCAGCTCCTGAGGGCATCTCTGAAATGGAATTCAGCCCTAGGGCTAAAAGAGGTTCAGCACCCCTTCCTTAGGGCTAGAAGATACTTGAGTAGCCACATGGTGACACCTGGGGGAGAAAGTGTCTACCTTGCCTTTATTCCTTTGCTGGATCAGAAACTGGGTACACAGATTTGGTACAGTACACAGCTCCTGATGTGGCCCCCAGTTGCATTCCATGATGTGGATGGGGGCACACACCTCCATGTGGATTGCACCAACGGGATTCCACTCTGGAATCTGTTTAGCTGTGGAGCGGTATAAACATTTTGTAAATAAATAAATAATCGTTATAATTTAAATGGAAACACTTCCACAGTGTGGAAGACTATGACCAGGTGATTGCTGTGCCGGCTTGTTCAGTCTGCTGTCCAAGTGCTAGAAGTTAGTGGGTAACTGTTCGTATGGTTCTTTATCTTTAAAACAGAATGAGACATGACAGCCCTGGATAGAGGATGCCTTCAAACAGAGGAGGGTCCTCTGGCAGCTCTTGAAATAGAGGACTACCCTCTGTAAAAGAGGACACCTGGCCACCCTAACTTAGGACTTAGGTTCAGATCTACACTCAGCTATAAAGTTCACTTAATGACCTTGAGCCAGTTATTGCCCCTCTGCCTTCCTACATTGCAGGGTTGTTGTGTGTATAGTGTGTGGTGGAGTAACTGTGCATGCTGCTACTGAACTCCTTAAAGAAAGGGTGGGATATAAATGTAATGTTGCCTGAGAGGTGCTTGAGAATCTCCCACTCTATTATTTGCAGTCCAAGGTGGGCAGAAAAAAAGAGTGATCAAGGCCCTTGGAACACCAGCTCTTTAGTGCCAACAGAATCTGCCTTCCTAATTCACAGATTCCATGTTCCTCTCCAAAGAACTACCTTCCCTGCAATTACTCCTGACCTGGGACTCCACACAAGATTTACACTGCAATCCTATATCCACTTACCCAGCAATAAGCCTCATTGAATGCAGTGGGGCTTACTTCTGAGTAGAGCCATCTAGGATTGCACCATTAGTGCAAATAGCATAGGTTTTCCTGGGACACATCATAGGAGAAATAAATGCTTGTGTGAATTCACCATTGCTCCTGTTAACTGCCAAGTGCTATTTACCTAACAATTTTATTTATTGCTGTATATTTGCAATTTTGATCAGATGGAATGGAGAGCAGTTCAGAAGTTCTGCAGAGGCATTCCTTCCATTTGACAGCAAGCATTAGCTTGTGAAAGTCAATGGGTTGAAGGAATGGCATGTATATTTCACAGGAAACCACTGCTCATGTCCCTACATATAAGGACATGGTTCCGGTATAATGGAATATCTGGTAGAAAAGAAGACTTTTTTTCAGCATTCCCGTTACGTCTGTAGTTTTTTTTAACATTTTATTCCAGCAAACAATTGTCCCACACATTTCCCCAAAAGATGGAGATGCCTTAGTTGTGTAATCATGCCTTGGCTGATAGGAGGTTTCCTGTGAAATCTGTAAATCATCAGGACTGATTTTTTTTTTTTAAGATAAAGAAGCATATTTAGTGAGATTATTTAAAACTGATGTGTTTATACTCATTAGAGCTCCTTATTTATCGTCTGTGCCTAAACATTCATCTCTATCATATTGTAATGCAGATCCATGCTGATACAGCTGTTGTGCCGGATTTCAAACTACCAGTAGATGAAAAATTGGCAAGCACAGAAAGTGACTCTAGATGTCTGCCCTTTCTGGCTAGCAGCTGCATTTGTTTGGGCTTCTGCAATGTGTTGTTTTTCCAAATCCGCTAGTTAAATTCCAGTCTTTCCAAGTGCAACCATTTTATTGGCTCTTAGAAGAACAAAAGCTGATGGTCCTGTTATAATTCTAGCTACATAGTGTCAGCTGCAACAAATTGGCATTGTTGTTAGACTCGCAACGTGACGACCAAGGCAGCATCCCCTGACTTTGCTGTATCTTGCGCCTGGCTCAAGGAAGGCTCACTGCTTCAGGCCCTTCGGATTGTTCCTAAAGTCATGTCAAGCTTCAGAAGTTGAACCACCCATCTCGTGCATTTGCTTGGACGGTTCTTCACTGTGTGTAGGCAGGAGGAGAGGGCAGTGTCTCTGAGGGCCAAACGTAGACTGCCACGTTTGTTGTTCACATGCCTGTTCTGTTCATCTATAAAGGCACATGGGTATGGGGAGATGAACCGTCCCCTGTCCTACCACCTGTGCTTTATTGCCCTAAGCTAGGGGTTTAGGAAATATGGTGCTCTCTAGATGTTTTGGTTCGTCTGACCTTATGGAGGGTGCTCAACCTGTTCTGGATGGGGTTGCACTTCCCTTGAAGGAGCAGGTTTGTAGCTTGGGGATTCTCCTGGAATCATCTTTGTCACTGGAAGTTCAGGTGGCCTCAGTGGCACAGAGTGCCTTCCACTGGCTTTGGTTAGTGGCCCAGCTATGCTCCTATCTGAACAGGGATAACCTGGTCTCAGTAGTCTATGCTCTGGTAAACTCCAAGTTAAATTACTGCAAAGCGGTTTACACGGGGTTGCCCCCAAAGACGGTTCAGAAGCTTCAGCTTGTGCAAAAAGTGGCAGCCAGATTGATTACAGGGACTGGAAGGCCTGAATGTATAACACCAGTTCTGGCCTGTTTGCACTGGCTGCCTGTATGTTTCCAAGCCCAATTCAAGGTGCTGGTTTTGACCTATAAAGCCTTATACAGCTCAAGACCAAAATTCCTGACGGAGAGCCTCTCCTGATATGAAACGATATGTACACTCTGAGGCAGGTTCAGCAGGTGGCAAGAAAGGAGAGGGCCTTTTCATTGGTGCCCCCTCCTAATTATGAAACACTCTCCCTAGTGAGATCTACCTGGCACCAACATTGTCATCCTTTTAGTGTCAAGACTCTCATTTCCTCCCAGGCAATTGACAGCATATGATAAGGTTTTGACCAGTCTTGGGATTTCTATTGTTGATTGTTTTTAATTGTATGCAAATGGTTTTACGTAAATGGTTCTATATATTATGTTTTATATTGTATTTTTAAGATTTTAGTTTTTTGTAAACTGCCTGTAAACCATACGTGATAATACTACAACCCAATGATCCCAGACCACTGGCTATGCTGGCTGGGTCTGATTGGAGTTGTAGTCCAAAACACCCCTGCCCTAGGAACCTTTCTCCCAGTCTGAGCTGGGCTCGGTGGGATGGCCATGGATCCTGTTTTGCCAGAAGATCATCCTCTGTTTGAAGGCATCCTCTTTTTCAGGGGTGGGCAGCTCTTGGCCCTCTTGATGTTGTTGGACTGCCACTCCTATCTTCCCTCAACCATTGGCTATGCTGGGTGGGGCTAATGGGAGTTGCTGTCCAACAACATCAGAAAGGTCAGAAGTTGCCCACCCCTGCTCTGTGTGATGGGTTGTCTAGTCCAGGCCTGGTTTAAAGATAAAGAACCATAAAAACAGTCTCCCCCACTATGGTGAAATGTATTTCTATTTAAATCACAGTAGTTATTTCTAAATGTGTATCTATATGTATAAATGGGAAGGCTTGCCGGGCGCCTACCTTGTGTTCTTTCTGGTGCCAGGTAAAGACCTTTTTATTTTCCCAGGTATTTTAGTTTTTTAGCTCTGTTGTTTTAAATCTGTTATTGTATTTTAAATCTCTGCATTGGTGCTAGGTTTTATTTTGGTTTGTACTTTTATACTGTAGTTTTAAACGTTTACCTTTGATGTTGCATTTTATGATGTATTTTGTGGTTTTAATTGTTGTGAACAGCCCAGAGAACTTCAGCTATTGGGCAGTATAGAAATATGATAAATAAATATATAAATTGGCATATACAAATGCTATGCAACTTGGTACCCAATTTTGCCCTCTTTTGGGGCGATGCATAAGTGGGCACCCTACGGCTAGGAGAAATTAGGTCCACCCATCCATATCCTCTACTTTATATGTGAATGCGGAAGACACAAGACTAAACAAACATTGTTCTTCATATCATGTCTCGTTTGGCCTTGAGTAAGGGGCAGAGGGCCATCTTGTCACCACTGAATCACTGAAACCCAACTCAGGATCAGACAAAGTCTTCTGGGCTGACGTCAGTTGCAGCAACTCTTTGTTCTAAACATATCTGTTTCTTTTGCATAGCCAAGACAGTGGGATCAGGCTGATCAGATGTGTGAAAACCACAGGGACGCTATTAGGTGGATGTTAAAAGAACCATCTGCTTATTCCCAAGTCACACAAAATGCCTCCCTTACACAGAAGACATTGCATCACTTCTGAGATATACCCAGAATGGAAAGAGATGACCCCAAAGCACACGGGATAAGGCCAGGGCCAGCCCAATGCTTTTTGCTCTCTAAGTGTTGTTGTTCACAATCCAAGGAGATGTGTTCCAGCCATTTTGCATGGCATGGTAGGGAGCACTTCTCTGATAGCATGCACTGCAGCAACTGCTGTGACACTTCAAGGGATCCTGGTACACATTGCTTCATTGGCACTCTAAAGAATGACTGTCCCAAGTGACTCTTTGGGTTGTTTGAGTGGTTGTGTCAAGGGCTCCTTGGAGGGCTCTCTCAGTCTAATCCAGTAGCCAAGTCCAGACGCAGACAAAGGGATTCTTTTCAAAGCTTTATTCTTCTTTTACAACTTACAACTCTACAGGTAGCAACTAGATCTGAGCAGCAGCATCCCTATGCCCTAAGTTGGAACAGTTGGTCCCCGTTTGAAAGGCAATTACTGGCAGACCCCTGAATATAAGAACTAGGGCGAATCCCTCCCCTTTTCCCTTGGATCCTCTGGGCGCAACCGTTCTTTGAGCGCCAACTGGGTGCTACGCCTCCTTTCCGCGCTCTCCATTTGGCCCGCTCTCTGCGTCTGCGCCGCGCATCCAACCAGTCTGCTATCGGTGCTGGGTCACTCCCTGGACTGCTTTCTAATCTAGGAATGTTGGTGGGAGGAATCTCTGTCAGCTGCAGGCCCTGGGAAAAAGGGGCATGCTCCTCTCCCAGGAGCGACTGCTCTTCCTCCGAATCAGAACTACTCTGGGATTCTATGGGCTCAGTGTCCACCCTGACAGGTTGTCTGGTTCTTGGTAAGCCGAATACTATAACAACCAAAGAAATGTATGTGTGTAAAGGAGTGTTGGGCTTACTGCATGGCTGGAAGCTACAAAGGACTGGCTTTGCATGTGGTTACAACCCCTGCATCCCTTCATGGATCACTGCCTTGTTGTGGCGAAGGGGCTTGCGTAACTCAGTGAAGCCATAAGCTATGCCGTGCAGGGCCACCCAAGATGGACAGGTCATGGCAGAGAGTTCTGACAAAATGTGGTCCACTGGAGAAGGAAATGGCAACCCATTCCAGTATTCTTGCCAAGAAAACCCCATGGAACGTATCACAAGGCTAAAAGATATGACGCCGGAAGATGAGCCCCTCAGGTCGGAAGGTGTCCAATATACTACTGGGGAAGAGCAGAGGGTATTTCCAAGTAGCGCCAGAAAGAGTGAAGCGGCTGGGCCAAAGCTGAAAGGACACTCAGCTGTGGATGTGTCTGGTGGTGAAAAGAAAATCCGATGCTGTAAAGAACAATATTGTTTAGAAACCTGGAATGTCAGTTCAATGAATCAAGGTAAGCTGGAGTTGGTCAAACATGAGATGGCAAGACTGAACATCGACATCTTGGGAATCAGCGAACTAAAATGGACAGGCATGGGCGAATTTAATTCAGGTGACCATCATATCTACTACTGTGGGCAAGAATCCCTTAGAAGAAATGGAGTAGCACTCATAGTCAACAAAAGGGTGGGAAAAGCAGTACTGGGGTACAATCTCAAAAACGATAGAATGATCTCAGTACGAATCCAAGGCAAACCATTCAACATCACAGTAATTCAAGTCTGTGCCCCAACCACTGAGGCCGAAGAAGCTGAGGCTGATCGGTTCTATGAAGACCTACAACACCTTCTAGAACTAACACCAAAAAAAGATGTCCTCTTCATCATAGGGATTGGAATGCTAAAGTAGGAAGTCAAGAAATCACCGGGATAACAGGCAGGCATGGCCTTGGTGTACAAAATGAAGAAGGACAAAAGCTAATAGAGTTTTGCCAAGAGAACACGCTGATCATAGCAAACACTCTTTTCCAACAGCGCAAGAGGCGACTCTACACATGGACATCACGAGATGGTCAATATCAAAATCAGATTGATTATGTCCTTTGCAGCCAAAGATGGAGAAGCTCTATACAGTCAGTAAAAACAAGACCTGGAGCTGACTGTGGCTCAGATCATGAGCTGCTTCTTGCAAAATTTCAGCTGAAATTGAAGAACATAGGGAAAACTACTAAACCATTCAGGTATGACCTAAATCATATCCCTGATGAATATACAGTGGAGGTGAGGAATAGATTTCAGGGATTAGACCTGATAGACAGAGTGCCTGAGGAACTATGGACGGAGGTCCGTAACATTGTTCAGGAGGCAGCAACTCAATCCATCCCAAAGAAAAAGAAATGCAAGAAAGCCAAGTGGCTGTCTGATGAGGCTTTACAAGTAGCTGAAGAAAGAAGGGAAGCCAAAAGCAAGGGAGAAAGGGGAAGATATATCCAACTGAATACAGAGTTCCAGAGAATAGCAAGAAGAGACAAGAAGGCCTTCTTAAATGAACAATGCAAAGAAATTGAGGAAAACAATAGAATGGGAAAGACTAGAGATCTCTTCAAGAAAATTGGAGATCTCAAGGGAACGTTTTGTGCAAAGACGGGCATGATAAAGGACAAAGAAGGCAGGGACCTAACAGAAGCAGATAAGATTAAGAAGAGGTGGAAAGAATACACAGAAAAACTATACAGGAAAGATCTTAATGTCCCTGATATCCATGATAGTGCGGCCACTGAACTTGAGCCGGACATCCTCGAGAGTGAAGTCAAGTGGGCCTTAGGAAGCATTAGTAACAACAAAGCTAGTGGAGATGACAGTATTCCAGCTGAGCTATTTAAAATCCTAAAAGATGATGCTGTTAAAGTGCTGCACTCAATATGCCAACAAATCTGGAACACTCAACAATGGCCGCAAGACTGGAAAAGGTCAGTTTTCATTCCAATTCTAAAGAAGGGCAATGCCAAAGAGTGTTCAAACTACCGCACAATTGCGCTCATTTCACATGCCAGCAAGGTGACGCTCAAAATCCTACAAGCTAGGCTTCAGCAGTATGCGAACTGAGAACTACCGGAAGTACAAGCTGGGTTTCGAAGAGGCAGAGGAACTCGAGATCAAATCGCCAATGTTCGCTGGATCATGGAGAAAGCAAGAGAATTCCAGAAAAACGTCTATTTCTGCTTCATTGACTACGCTAAAGCCTTTGATTGTGTGGATCACAACAAACTGTGGCAAATTCTTAAAGTGATGGGAGTACCAGACCACCTTACCTGTCTCCTGAGAAACCTGTACGAGGGTCAAGAAGCAACAGTAAGGACCAGACATGGAACAACCGAGTGGTTCAATATTGGGAAAGGAGTACAACAAGGCTGCATATTGTCACCCTGCTTATTTAACTTATATGCAGAGTACATCATGAGAAACACCGGGTTGGATGAATTACAGGTCGGAATTAAGATTGCCGGGAGAATTATCAACAACCTCCGATATGCAGACGATACCACCCTAATGGCAGAAAGCAAAGAGGATCTAAAGAGCCTCTTGTTGAGGGTGAAAGAGGAGAGTGCAAAAGCTGGTTTGAAACTCAACATTAAAAAAACGAAGATCATGGCATCTGGCCCCATCACTTCCTGGCATATAGAAGGGGAAGAAATGGAAGCAGTGACAGATTTTACTTTCTTGGGCTCCAAGATCACCGCAGACGGTGACTGTAGCCATGAAATTAAAAGACGCTTGCTCCTTGGGAGGAAAGCTATGGCCAACCTAGACAGCATAGTAAGAAGCAGAGACATCACCTTGCCGACAAAGGTCCGTCTAATCAAAGCTATGGTTTTCCCAGTAGTAATGTATGGCTGTGAGAGCTGGACTATATGGAAGGTTGAGTGCCGAAGAATTGATGCTTTCGAACTGTGGTGCTGGAGAAGACTCTTACGAGTCCCTTGGACTGCAAGGAGGTCAAATCAGTCCATCCTAAAGGAAATCAAGCCTGAGTGCTCATTGGAAGGACAGATACTGAAGCTGAAGCTGAAATATTTTGGCCACCTAATGCAAAGAGAAAACTCTCTGGAAAAGACCCTGATGCTGGGAAAGACTGAAGGCAAAAGGAGAAGGGGACGGCAGAGGATGAGATGGCTAGATAGCATCACCGATGCAATGAATATGAACTTGAGCACACTCCGGGAGAGAGCGCAGGACAGGAAGGCCTGGCATGCTATGGTCCATGGGGTCATGAAGGGTCGGACACGACTGAACGAATGAACAACAACAACAACCCCTGCAAGGGGTCCCTTTAAGCAGCTATATGGTTCCTAGAATGGCCACTTGTGAATTGCCAAAAAAGAGGGCACAATTTGCATATGCTAATTTTGGAATACTAATTATAATTTAAATAGAAATACAGTACATCTCACTATAGTGTTGACAACTGTGACCAGGTGACATGTGTGGCTTGCTCAGTTTGCTTTCAGGTGATGTTGCTGGGCAGCTTCAGTGTCCAGCTCTTCCTTCTGATGGCTCTTTATCTGTAAACCATACTTGGACAGAAGAGCCCTTCAAATAGATGACACCTTCAAAAAAGAAGGCAGTCTTTTGGCAGCCCTTCAAACAGGATACATGTGGCCACCCTAAACTGGTTCCTGTTCCTGCCTTTCCATACTAAGGTTTGGGCTTGATTGGACATGAGGAGGAAGGGATTTCCAGAGTGGAAGAATGGCTACCGAAAATGCCCTTTTATATACCATTGCTATACAGACTTGCAGTGCAGGGGGTATTACCAGGAGGTCACACTCAGCTGACCATAGCAATGGCTATATCTAGACTGTCATTCCCTTGCTGGAGGGATCTTCTGAGGAGCTAGAACTCCCTGAGACAAATGAAGCCATGGAGCTAGCTCTGTCAGGAGACATGGGGGAGAATTCTCCTGCAGAGGAGAATTGACAGAATTCTGGGCCTGCTAGAAGAGGGGAGTTCTGCTTCAGAGACAGAGGCTGAGCATCCACCCAGTCCCAGAGAATGCCATCACCTTAAGAGACAGAGTAGTAAGACTCTTTTAAGACAAAGTATCCAACTCCAAGGAAGAATTCCTCAGGAGTAAGGATTGTAATATGTGGCAGCTAAGCTGTGGGGGGGGGGGGGGCGGGAGCTCAGGAGGCCCTGGGACTATAAGCCTGCATTTTCTGTTGGGACTTTGCTGAAAACCACACTGGTTCTCAGCTCTTGTATCTTGACCTTAACTCATGTTTGGGACTTTTGCCTGATGCTGCCTCTGGATTCTGATTCTACTTGCCTGCTATCCCATATGGTTGACCTTGGCTACGTCCCTAATTTATTTCTCAGAAGTCCTTGCTTGCCAGTAAAAGCTCTGCTTTGCTCTTGGCTTATTTAATTGACTCCTCCATTGCAAATAATTGTGTGTATTTGCATAGCAAGGAGCTTAACAGGACACAGATATTCTAAATCCAGTTACAATCAGTGTTTCTGAGGACTGAGAATGTGCCTGCTTGCCTCAGCTTTGACCTCCATGCACTGAATATTCCCCATGCCCAAGTGCTTTCAATATATGTGTACAGCTTATACACCCTGAGTCAGACCACAGCCCTATCCAGTCCAGCATTCTGCTCACACAGTGGCCAATCAGCTGCCTGTGGGAAGCCCACAAGCAGGACATGAGGGCAATAGCACCCTTCCACGTGTGTGCCCAAGAAACTGGTAGAATCATCGAATCATCAAATAGTAGGGTTGGAAGGGGCCTACAAGGCCATCGAGTCCAACCCCCTGCTCAATGCAGGAATCCAAGTCAGAGCATCCCTGACAGATGGCTGTCCAGCCTCGTCTTGAAGGCCTCCAGTGTGGGAGAGCCCACCACCTCCCCAGGTAATTGGTTCCATTGTCATATTGCTCGAACAGTCAGGACATTTTTCCTGATGTTCAGCCGGAATGTGGCTTCCTGTAACTTGAGCCCATTATTCCGTGTCCTGCACTCTGGGATGAGCAAGAAGAGATCCTGGCCTTCTTCTCTGTGACAACCTTTCAAGTACTTGAAGAGTGCTACCATATCTCCCCTCAGTCTTCTCTTCTCAAGGCTAAACATGCCCAGTTCTTTCAGTCTCTCTTCATAGGGCTTTGTTTCCAGTCCTCTGATCATCTTTGTTGCCCTCCTCTGAACCCTCTCCAGTTTGTCTGCATCCTTCTTCAAGTGTGGTGCCCAGAACTGGACACAGTACTCCAGATGGCCTAACCAGTGCTGAGTAGAGGGGAACTAGTACTTCCCGGGATTTGGAAGCTATGCTTCTATTAATGCAGCCCAAAAGAGCATTTGCCTTTTTTGCAGCCACATCACATTGTTGGCTCATCTTCAGCTTGTGATCGACAACAATTCCAAGATCCTTCTCGTTTGTAGTATTGTTGAGCCACATATCCCCCATCTTGTAACTGTGCATTTGGTTTCTTTTTCCTAGGTGCTGAACTTGGCATTTATCCCTATTAAATTTCATTCTGTTGATTTCTGCCCAGCACTCCAGTCTATCCAGATCACTTTGAATTTTGTTTCTGTCTTCCAAAGTATTAGCTATCCTGCCAAATTTTGTGTCATCTGCAAATGTGACCAGCATTCCCTGCACCTCCTCATCCAAATCATTAATAAAAATGTTGAAGAGCACTGGGCCCAGGACTGAGCCCTGCGGTACCCTGCTCGTTACCTCTCCCCAGTTTGAGAAGATCCCATCGATAAGCACTCTTTGAGTCCGATTCTGTAGCCAACTGTGGATCTACCGGTTTGTTGTTTCATCTAGCCCACTTTGAGCTAGTTTGCTCATCAGGATATCATGGGGCAGTTTGTCGAAAGCTTTGCTGAAGTCAAGGTATATTATGTCCACAGCATTCCCACCATCCACAAGGGACATTACTTGATCAAAAAATTAGATCAGATTCTGAGAGATATACTGGTTCCAATACTGGAGGTAATATATACCTATCATGACTAGTAGCTATTGATAGCTTTATCCTCCATGAATTTATCTGATCCCAACAGCCTTCCATGTTGGTGGCCATCACTACATCTTGTGGTAGCAAATTCCATAGTTTAACTATGCACTGTGGGAAGAAGTACTTCATTTATCTGTCCTGAATCTCTCACCATTCAGCTTCATGGGATGACCCCAAGTTCTAAGGTTATGAGAGGAGAAAATGTCTCTCTCCACTTTCTCCACACCATGCATAATTTTGTGCACCTCTATCATGTCTCCTCTTACTCACCTTTTTTCTAAGCTAAACCATCCCAGCCATTGTAACCTTGCCTCACAGGGGAGTTGCTCCAGCCCCTCAATCATTTTAGTTGCCCTTTTTGCACTTTTTCCAACTTCCCAAACCTGGTACCCTATTTATTTTATTTATTGCATTTATACCCCACCTTTTTTTCCTCTTGCAAGGAACCCAAGGCGGCTTACATTATCCTCCTCCTCTCCATTTTATCCTCGCAACAACAACCCTGTGAGGTGGGTTGGGCTGAGAGTGTGTGACTGGCCCAAAGTCACCCAGTGAGCTTCCATGGCCGAGTGGGGACTAGAACCTGGATCTCCCAGCTCCTAGTCCAACACTCTTGCCACTACACCACACTGGCTCTACAGAAGTGATGGACTACAATTCCCATTATTCCATGCTGGCTGGAGGCAAAGGTAGTTGTAGTCCAGCACATCTGGAGGGCACTAGGTTGGGGAAGGCTGACATTGTTCACACCAGGAATGATCAATGTGTGGAGGTCAAAGGAGGGGCCTGCCACTATGATTTGTACAACGTTTGGTAAATTTGTGAACGTTTGGTAAAATTAAATGTATTGAATATTGCTCAATGTGACTGTCTCTTCTTGTCAAATCTAAAATGTAGGCCATGACTCTTTATTTATTTAACCTTATACTTGCCCCATAACATTTGCATCATTTCAAAAAGAGTAGTAATATTAGTGAATTTCATTTTCGAATAAATGCAGGAAAGTTCTTCAACTGGAGCTTGATTATATTTATTATGTTTAGATCTTAGCAAATCCACTGACATTCTTTGAGTACTGCTAGCAAAAAGTATATTGCAAATCTGAGGTAAATTGCACCATTTATTGCCAATTACATTTGATAGCATTTCCCCTTTCTCTTATGACCGTGTGCCCGAATCTTAGCTCATTGGAGTGTTGATTTTCTAGCTGCTTGTCTCTTACAGCAGTCATCACAAAAGCCTTGGAAAGCCTTCATTTACCTGAGGCTAAAAGGCCATTGGGAGACAGAGTGAACTCAGGAAACCCCACTGAATTTGTCACAAGGGTTTTCCTTCCCCTGTCTGTTTATTAAGCCTGACTCACATTAGATTCTTTATCAGCAAAGAGAAAATTCCCCACGTATCAGTTTGGCTGTTGAAAGGTTGATGATTCAGCCATGATGAATGTGTCATTCCAAGGCTTACTGCTGTCCCAGGCAGGGATGTTGACTGCATGAGTTGCTCAGACTGAACATGTAGTTGGAGGGTGATGCTGGAGAGGTCATTTCACAAGAACTTGGATTCCAGGTAACAATGGGCAGTATCCAGTATTGCTGCTGTGTGCCCACTTGATCTGTTGCACAAGCAGGATCCACTGCTAGCTGTTCAAAAAGTAAATCTTGAAACAAGTGGAAATGGTTGTTTCTGAATTAGGAGAGGTCAGCAGAGCTCCCTTCTGCTCATTTTGGGTTGCTTTTTAAACCACTAGCTCTCCATTACACTAGCAACGGGTCCCACGGGCACACAGGCAAACTTGGATACTGCCCATAAACTTTGTCCTCGAACTAAGGCACATGTGGGCAACCCAGACCTGTGGTATACATGGCCCACTGAGCCCCCAGAAGCCCTGAATACTATTTTCCTCAGTCCAGCTTATCGGTCCTCAGCTGGGCTATGGAGAACAGATTGATGCTATTGCACTCATGTCCTATTTATGGGTTTCCCACAGGGAGCTGGTTGGCAACTGTGTAAACAGAAAGCTGGACTAGATAGACTCTGAGACGAGGGATGTACAGTTTTTGTAAAATCCGTTCCACCTGCGTTTTGCAGATTATCAGGTGCCTTTCGTTCCATTGTCCACTAACTGACAGAATCGGATATTTCCAATTTTCTGAATTTATGCATATTTGCACTTCTGAACCCCCACCCCCCAAATGCACATGCCAGTGTGGAAATGTAAATTTTGGCCAGTGTTTTATTTTACATAGTTTTCTATGACTAAATTTGCATACAATTCCAGAAAGTTAAAAACAAAAACAAAAACCAGTCCTCAAATCCGCGGAATCTGTGTGACTTGGGAAAAGCTGGTCTGCTGTGGAATCCATGGGTCAGATTCATAGAAATCTGAACTCATTTGACCCCATTGGAGATTTCTCCAACAGGTCTGAGAGTGATTCAACATGGCTTTTTTTATGCTGTTATGATGTTTCTCTGCTGTAGTTAGCAGCAAGAAATCAGCTAGTTTGATCAGGATTGCTGAGGGAGAAGGAAAGGTCAAAGCCTCTCCCAGTGATCCTGATCAAGATTCCTGATTCCCTGTTCCTAATAGCAGTAGGAAAATAGCAATCTCGCCTGCATCAGGATTGCTGCAGGGAAGGGGAGGTTAAGGCCTTTTTCTTTCCCTCCAAAGAACCTGATCAAGGTAGCGGTTTCTCCACTGATAGTAGCCACAGGGAAACAGCAATCTTGAGCAGGATCACTGTGGTTGGAGGAAGAGGCTTTACGAGGCTACAAAATATACTCCTGGTTACCTCAAGGTTTCTTCATTTTAGAAATATAATTTATAGTAGGGATGGGGAACCTCTGACCTGTGAGCCAGATAAGGCCTGTGGGGTTCTCCATCAAGCTAGTTAGCTTCTTCCCCAAGCTCTGCCCTCTCTTCCAGCAGGGAAAAGCTATTATCTCTTATCAGCAGCTGATTGGAGGTAAGAACCTTTCCCTGCTATGCTGCTGAGTGATTCAGTCCTGCTTACTCCCGAGGCTCCTACAGAGGCTTGTCCTGCTTACTAGTGAGTACGCATGCAGAATCTTGGCCTGATTACTTGTGAGAAGACATGGTGCTCATGCTTACTTCTGGTAGATATGCAGAGGCTTGGTATTTGTGATGCTATTTGAAAGTGCTGCTGAGTGATGCAGTGCTTCTTACTCCTGAGTATGCTTTAAATCAATAATAATCACATTTTGGTCTTGCCCACTCTGACTTTGGCCATGACCAGTTTGCTTTTCGTCCTGCCCACAGATGGAATGCAGTCCTGAAGACCTTTCCCAAACTGGAATTCAGTCCTTGGGCTGAAAAAGGTTTCTCACTCCTGATTTAGGGCATGGGGTAATTTTGTCTAGGGCTGTGCACCGCTTCAGTTCTGGATCTGAATTCCAAACCAAAGTGGGATGATTTGGACCGAATCGGTCTGGATCCAAATCGGATCTGGATCAGTCCAAATCAGGTCAGATTGATCTGAATGGATTCAGACGGACATCATGTCAGAGGTGTCTGGGAAATGTAAACTATTTGTTTAAGATTATGGAGGGGGAGAGGAGGAGTTGGAAGGGGGGAACTGAGCCTTGTCAAGTGACATCTCTATCTGCCAATAGGGCTGAACTTTTAACCTAGCAGTCTCCAATCACAGTGGTGGTGGAGTTGTATATAAGGAGGGGTTGTATATGAGATTCTGCTTTCATTTTCCAGTGTGTGACAGAGTTGGTAGAAGTGTAAGAGAAGAATTCTTTATTGCTGAGGGTTTGTTGGATTGTGCTAGTGCAGCTTTACTTGTTTGTTCTTCCCAATATCCAGCCCTTCTCAGTTCCGTTTCTTAGTCTTCCCTTTCTCTTAAATCCTAGATTCTTTAAAAAAACAACCCAAGATATATATTAAAAACCTTTCTCTTCTAGCTGTTCGGCTTTAGTTTGTTTCTTTGCTTTGTTCACTGCTTGTTCTTTGGCTCCACCCTACCCCGCCCTTCTCAATTACTATTCCTTCCCTTCCCATTTTTCAACGTTTTGTTTATATTACAAAAAACAAAAAAATACACCCCCACCCAATTTCTCTTCTGTTAGGCTTTAGGTAGCTATTTAGTGTTACTCGCCTTCCCCCTACTCCTTAGCTTGTGTAGGTAGTCTTTCCTTTCCTTTCCTTTCCTTTCCTTTCCTTTCCTTTCCTTTCCTTTCCTTTCCTTTCCTTTCCTTTCCTTTCCTTTTCAGGGATGCTGTGACTTGGATTCCTGCATTGAGCAGGGGGTTGGACTCGATGGACTTGTAGGCCCCTTCCAACCCTCCTGTTCTATGATTCTGCTTTTCTTTTGGTTGTGTATGCGCGCATGTGCTGTGTGAGTGCAGCATACACACTATTGTGCACAAGCAAACAGGGTGTGGCCAAAGCAGTACACTAATACACAGTCCAATATATACTGTGGGGCAAAGCAGTACACAGTATACATAATGTGAAGCATCTTAGGGGTACCACCACCGGTGGTGCTGCTCTTGGCAGGGGCAGAGTGGGCGGTGGGACCCAAGGTGGTGGTGGGACCAGCAGCACCAGTAGCCATGCTGGCTTGCCCCCGGTCCAAATAGTGCATCTTGTTCTTGGAAAGCAGCAGCCAGAGCCCAGCCAGAGCAGTGCCCAGAGGTCACTGTTTGAAGAGGCAGGTCCTGGCAGCTGCAGCAGCCTGACAAGAGGACCATCTCCTCCTCTTCCATAGTGGGAGAGGGGACCCTGCTGGTGGACGTCAGGTCAGAGGTGTTGGATGTCCTCAGTGTAGTGGAGGGCCAGGAGGAGGAGATCCTCAGGGGTGTGGGTAAGGAGGAGCAGCAGACACAGGTTCTGGGTAATTTGCAGTAGATTGGCAAGGATTTCTGACTCCCAGTTGTTTAACAATGTCAGGGACAAAATTAGGGCTGTGCATGGACTCCCCAACCCAATTCAGGGCTTCAGATTGGTCCCTGATCTGCCTCAGACCAATTCAGACCTGATCCGATCCGATCCGATTCAGACCCTGGATCTGAATCAAGATTAGGAAATCCAAATTATTCGGATACATAGAAAACTGTCATCTTAGGAGCAAACAAACAAAAACCATGCTAGTCAAAAAATGCAGCCAACTGCCATTTTAAGGAGAGGGAAAGTTCAGAAAAATTACTATACATGCATGGGCCTTTTGTAACATTTTTGTGTGCCCTGCTACTATTAAAGGCTCAGGAACAGAGTTTGTAAAAAAAAAAGAGTTGGCAATTCTGTATGCCAAGCATCCAGAACAAATAAATAATAAAAAATATGAATGACTCATTACTTTCAGAAATGTTCTTAAGTTTAGCCTCACCATAACTGTGTCATTTTAAAAGGCTGTACTTGTCCTTTCTATTATTTTCGATTATTGGTTAAGAACATAAGATCATAAGAAGAGCCCTGCTGTATCAGGCCAAGGGTCCATCTAGTCAAGCATTCTGTACACACAGTGGCCAACCAGCTGCCCACAGGTAACCCACAAGCAGGACATGAGTGCAAAAGAGCCCTCCCACCCATGTTCCCCAGCAACTGCTGTAGTCACTGCCTCTGGTACTGGAGGTAGCACATAGCCATCAGGACTAGTAGCCATGGATAGCCTTTTCCTCCAGGAATTTGTCTAGCCCCCTTTCAAAGCTGTCCAAATTGGTGGCCATCACTACATCCTGTGGTGGCAAATTCCATAGTTTAACCATGTGCTGTGTGAAGAGGTACTTCTTTTTATCTGTCCTGAATCTCCCACCAATCAGCTTCATAGGATGAGCCTGGGTTCTGGCATTTTGAGAGAGGGAGAAAAATGTCTTCCTATCCACGTTCTCCACACCATGCATTATTTTGTAGACCTCTATTATGTCTTACCCTTGCCCTCCTTTTTTCAAAGCTAAACAATCCCAGCTGTTGTAACCTTCTCTCATAGGGGAGATGCTCCAGCCCCTTAATCATTTTAGTTGCCCTTTTCTGCACTTTTTCCAGCTCTACATTAACTTTTTTTTAGGTGTGCTGACCAGAACTGTACACAGCATTCTAAGTGTGGCCACACATAGATTTGTATAGGGGCAGTATGATACGTTTTGTTTTTTTTCTTCAGAAATGCTGTAGCACAGCCTAGGATTTAACATGTTAAAAACAACAAATACATGAAGTTTATGGACTTGGTTCTTTCTATATCACTTAATGGATGTTTCCCTATATATGATGTAAAGTGATTTGATGTATAGTGATTTGAAGTCAAAATTAGCAGAGGTTGTCAAAGTTCAAAGCACATTTCTGAAGTCTTCAAACACCACAAAAATGAATCTTGAAAATAACAACGGAATGGTTAAGGAGACCCCCTGAGCTTCAGTGGGGAACAGAAATGAATTCAGATGTTAAAGAGCTCTAGCACGCTCAAAATAGGACTGTTGCAAAACCTTGGTTTTTTTCAATATGTGGTACATTAAAATAACTTGAAATGGTTTTAATGAAAAACACTGATGGAGTGGAACATCAGTCTTGGAACCTCAAACATGCTCTTGGCCTGTTTATGTGGATTTGTGTGCCTGTTTTCAAGTATGCCTGGGTGGAATGACATCTGTTGTCTACAGCAAAGCAATAAAACGGAGGGAGAACGCTCCTAAACTTGCATCTCATGGTAATGCTTTAAGGCAAGGTGACACAAACTTGCTGAAGCAATTAACTGTTCATGATGAGCAAGAATCTGAACTATGACAGTAACGGAGTTCATGTTACTGGCAAGAGCATAAACCTATTTCCATTCGGATTTTTTCCCCTATTGACTGCATCTATACCTAATTACTTAGCTGGTCAGAAGCCAGATCCCTTCTCTGCAAGGCTATTAGTTAACTTTGTAAACCCAAGGGGTTGTGTCTGTCTGTGCCCATCTCCAGCAGAATGGACACTGCTGGTGGAAGGGCTTCCCTCTCTCCCTGCAGCCCCCATGACCCACCCAAATCTGACCCAGAGGGTTGGGGGACCCTCCAGGGTAGATGGGTGGGGGACACAAAGTGTGCAGCAGGGAGGAGAAGAAGGGTAAATCCTGTTCCACGAGTGGAAGTCCATTCACATCATGTGGGATAGAACATATATGCTCCAAAATCCCAGGAAAAGCCCCAGTTTTCTAGTACCTGTCCTTGATTTCTCCCTGCCCCCCCTTTTTTTTGCCTTGTGTTTGGATATACCTTATTAAAAATTGTCAGTGTGGGATGCCACAGTTGTCATTCTTTGAGGGTCAGATTCCCACATCAGGGTTCCTGAGACCTAACTTCTAGAGTGGGGGACAGACACATCCTGTCTGTTGTGGCCATGTTTGTTAACACAGGAAACCATCCTATACTGCGTGAGACTGTTGGTCCATCTAGCCCAGGTTTGTCGACATGACTAGCAACAGCTCTTCAGGGTTTCAGGCAGGGGCCTTTCCCGGCATTACCTGGAAATGCCGGGGACTGAACCTGGGACCTTCTGTATGCGAAGCAGGGGCTCTGCCACTGAGCCACGGTCCCCTCATACTGGCACACACGTGGACAGGTCCTTTTTAAGACTGAGAGGCCCAAGGCTAAATGCTCATCCTTCTCACTTTACAATGTTAATGATTTTTTTTTCTAACTTTGGAGCATGCAGTTGGTCACTGTTGATGCAGCCTCCTCTATATGTGAGACCCAGGAGATTGTACCCATTCCGCCCACCCCAAAGGGCCTGTGAATAGTTACTAGGGCTAAGGCAGTGTGCAGGCCCAAGCCTGCCATTCCGCGTACTATGGCTGCTGAGGTATATTTTGAACGGTTGAGAACCTATTTTAGGGCAATAATGCCTTTGTGGTATATCTTTAACCCAAAGTACTCAGATTTTCTTGGTTTTAAAGTCAGTGCAGGTCAGGCTGTTGCAGAGTAAAAGCTTCGAAATATACAGTGGGTGAAATACAAAGTTCATCAACAATGTGATAACAGTGGTGATTGGTGCAGCTTGGGCAGTGGTGCGTGGTGTGAGAACTGTGGTATTTTGAGCATGCTTCTATTTTCTTCTGTAAAATTGTTGGCAGACCCACTCACCCCACTTTAACAGAAAACCCTGAACTGTTGCCTCTGCAGCATTATTAGAGGAACGACCACCCAGAGGGGTCTTGGCTTATGCATTTCTCATAGAGCGTTTGTGTATGAACCAATTTCTTGCAGGTTGCAAGGAACTGTTGGAATTCTCTGAATTGTTTCCAAGTCTTAACTATGTTGTAAGCCCAGAGGCAGAAATTCCTGCCTGGGCTCTCCCTCACCCACACTAACACACAAAAAGCTTCCTAATGAACTCCATCCATCCTTGCGCCGCCACCAGACACTTCAGTATGGCAATCCATAAGAATTCAGATATTTCATAGAGTAAGCTGAATGGGCTTTTTCTTCTTCATAAGGAGAAAGCTGATTGTTGTTGCTTTTTAAATCTAATTTTAAGAGGATATTCCATATTTGTTTTCTAATCTACTACTAACCTTTCTTGAAGTGTTTTTCTTTAAGGAATGGACGGGGTATAAATGTTGTCCAACTCAACTGATTTTAGAATGAAAATAAAAACCTGAACTGACACTAGCCGGGACCACTGCTAGAGTTCTTGCTGTTAATCTGTTAGTCCTGCCAATTACAAATGTGTTTTGTATGTAGAATTACAGAGGCAGCAGCATAACTTGATTTCCTGGGAGACTTTTCCAATTTCAGCCCAGCAAAGATATTTCTTCCATTCTTTGTCTGTATATGGGTCCAGTAACTCTTGGTTACTATGCCCTTTCCCCTCCTTCCCAAATTGTTTAGCTCTCTTACTCCTGGGGAAAGGGCAAAGGCTGGGAAAAAAACTGCTGTCTGGAATGGAAGACAAAGAATTATTCCCATGAAAATGGGAATCTTCTAAACTTTTTCTAATCCATGTGAAGAGTGAGGAATGCACCAGGGCACCTCCTTTTGGAGTAATGTAGTGGCTAAGAACATGCATTTCTGAGACTGGGATCAGTATGGGGTGGTTATAAGGATTTGGAGTAATGTAGTGGCTAAGAACATGCATTTCTGAGACTGGGATCAGTATGGGGTGGTTATAAGGATTACCAAGATACCTTGTATGTGGCACTTAGAGGGAGCAATCCTATGGCCGCTAGTCAGCGGCTAGACGGCCATAGGATATCTGGTTTTCTGGGAACTAACGTTCCCCCGCGTCCGTGCTGCCTTGCAGGCATTGTGGGAAAGCCCCATACTCTGCGCTCGCAAGAGGAGCGTGGAGTGGCCAAAATGGGGTATTCCTGGGAGGTGTTCCAGGGTGGGCGGAAATACCTGTATGACACATCCAATGTGTCGTACAGCAGCCTCCTCCCCCACTCAGCCCTCCTGCAGCTAGATAGCTGCAATCGGCTGTCTAGCCAAAAAATGCAGGGCAGGAGGAGCGTGGAGGGAATGATCCCCTCTGTGCTTCTCCTGCCCTGCATTGGATAGGCAGTCACCTCCGAGTCCGGAGGCAGCCGCCTATCTGCATAGGATTGCGCCCTAAGTGTTCCAGATTCCTATAGCACTTTTCCTAAATATTATAGAGATTACTTGTTCCAACGGTCTTGGTTTGGCTTGCGTGCAGTAATCTGGAAATTGAAAGAAGCCAGCAGAATGGCATCTTGTTTTGTTTCTCTAGTAATCAAAGTACTCTCTTGTTTAGACTGAATGACCTGCTGTGCTACTCATGTGTGTTGCTGGAGGACTAATACAGGATAAAGTCATCTGTCTTTACAAACTGAAAGAGGGTGTCTACTAGGGATACATGAGAAATTAGTTTCAGTTTGTTTTTTATTAGGATTTACAAATTTTGCAACTCCTGGAATGGAACACTGACCTGAAAGCAATCTGTGGTTCAAGTCCATACATTTTGAAGCTTGCAACATGATTTGCAGAACAACAGTAAAAAAGCATAAAAATGCGTGCATTTAAAAAATATGCATGAAAAAATGGGAAAGATGTATGTGAAAATATGCACAAATTTTTATGCAAAAAGAAAAAGAAAACAGTTCACAATCTGATGTTGAGATGAGCTGGAATGAGCTTCAAGGTGGAATTTGGAAAACCTTGACAAGCTTGAGTTCTGCTGATTCACAAATCCCTATTGTCCACTTGATGCACCTTCACCCTCTTTCAAACACACCTTCTCAGCATGCCTTCCCCAGGAGGTAGGCAGCCAGATTCAGCAGTGCTCACATTATGGGATGAAAAGTGGCGGGGGGGGGGGTGCTTAATAGAGTTTGTAGTTTCAACATGCATGCTGCTCTTGCAGCCTTCCAAATACAACCTTCCAAATACTGGGGGGAAAATGGTTGCAGTCCTGTTGGGATGGTCATAAGCCTCTGAATTTGGAGGCTTATGGCCATCCAATGCAGAGCAGGAGGAGCAGCAGAATATGGACCTCATCCTGCTCTGTCCTTTGGCTATATGGGCTTTTTCACCCATCTAGCGGGGGTGTGTCAGAGCAGGAGGCAAGGAGGCTGGGGAGGCCAGAAGATACATCATCAGCTGACCCTCCCCAGTCCCCTCCTCTCCCCACCCGCTGGCACACCCTCTTTCCCTCCTCTCCGAGGTGGCTTTTGCAAACTCAGAGAGGCAGCCGGTGCGGTTCTCTCCATGCTAGTGGGTAAGGGGTAGGGGTGAGGAGCTTGGACTCCTGGGTCTGAGGTCAAAGTGCTGTCTCTGACCTCAGATCCAGGAATCCAAAATATCCTATGGCCCTGCTAGACTGTCTAGGGGCCCTAGGATTTCTCCCTAAAGGAGCCATTACAATCAGTTATTCAAGCACCGGAAGTCAGTGGTTCTTCCCCTCCTCCCTATAGCACAAGGCAGATGGGCAGCATTTCTTTCGCAATCTTCTCATATATGGCTCTCCTCTCTGAACAAATGTGGATCAGACCAAATCTATCAAAAGAGTCATGTCTCCGGAAAGGTTTCTCCTAATAAGTTGCTTGTTAGCATATTGTAGAAAAATGGCCTTGGCGCTCTCATGCTCTGCCCACCCTTCCTCTCTCTCTTTTGCAGGGGGAACGGGTTAACAACCTCTTCCCCCATTTTAACTATCCCCCAAACAATCAAAGCACCCTAGATCATCATCTGCCCCTTTCCAACATATCTGCTTCCCTGACACACAGTGCCAGAGAATTAATGTGATACATTGACGCGTCAGAGAGTCATGTTTGCAATGAGATGAAAAGGAATCCTGGGGTAAGCAGAGGATTAATGTGGATGAAGAAGAATGGCGAGAATGAAGACTGTGGTCTGGCAAGGAAAACCAAGTTTATGATCTAGCAGCTACACTTTAGAAGAGGTCATGTGTGCTGCCATCTCTAACCCTCCCCTTTTCTCTGCATGTGCCTTACCAAGGGCAGGGGGGTGGGGTGGCAGATGCCCTCCATATCCCCTCCATTGAAGTTGCGTTGTGAGTTTAAAAGGAGCATCCTCAACCCTCTCTTGGCAAAGTGCAATGGTCAGGATCCAAATCAGGGTGCACTGGGGATTCACTTGTGCATGGGGGCTTTTAAGCTTCCCCTTGTCACTCAGCCCCCCCCCCAATTGGTCATCCTCTGGTGTCCTGAGGGACATGGGGCTTGCACTGGAAGTAAATATTGCACTTTCACATATTTGGAAGCACTTTCTACATGTGCAGTGGAGAGGGGAGCTGGATCCTGCCCACTGATCAGTGCAAAGCAATTTTTCGAGAGGCGTGACACCATCCTTTCCAAAAATAGCAACTTTTGAACAGCAACAACAAATCTCTGTGAAAATTCAACAAAGCATTAGAGCATTGATATAACGCTAATGTTTGGAAATATGTTGATTTTAAAAGTTATGAACACAGACCTGGGAGATGAAACTTCCTAGTGTGGGTTCAATAGCCATATGTGGAGGAATCCTCGTGGGGCTCAACAGAGGCACATGAGAAGTGTAGAGCAGGTCTGTGTACACTTTGCTCTTCTTCACCCAGCCCACCCAGACTGAATGATGCAGGCAATGTGTGAAAACTGGGGGAGGGAGCCATAGCAAAAACTATCCATTGAATTATTGTAGTTTCATGTATACTCGTATCTAAGAATTAATATCACGAAGACAGCAAGCTTATATATGGACCATGGAGAGCATCCCAGGGCCCATAGGACTTTTTGGATTCTCCCTCCTGAAGCCGTAGACACTGCTGCAGACTTTGGGAGGGAGACTCTAAACTCCGATCTCCCCCTTGCAGCTGCCACGGAAGGAGCCTCAGGGCTGATCTACACTTATGGGTTTTTTCACTTCCAATGAGGTTTCACCACCCGTCTTTCACACTACACAGTAGCCGCCTCGAATTGGAACCGGAATTTCCCACTTCCGTGCTCCCGCTGTCAATACCCTGATATCCTGGTATTTCCCCTTAATGTACTCTGATTTTCCACCTTTGCTACTGTATCTGGTTGTAGTCCCCTCCCCTGCCTGTCCATTTATGGCGGTGTTTGTATTTCCCTCCTGTCCAATCACAGCTCTCGATGGCCCCATGTCGTCTTCCGGCTACTGATCACATAGCTTCCTCAGCACTCAACGTTTCCTCAGCAACAAACAAAGGGCTGGATGTGCGCATGCTTATCTGATCTCGGAAACTAAGCAGGGTCAGCCCCAGTCAGTAGTTGGATGGGCGACCGCCTGGGAATCAGGCTTCCTCCATTGAGCAGGGGGTTGTTCTATCCCTTCAAATAAGACTAAGTTTTACCCCCTTTGGCTTTTTTTTTTTTTTTAATTAAGGCGTTATCTTCAAAGAATCGTGGCTTCTCCATGATTTTTTTCCCCTAATTCAGGCATGATCTTCGAAGATTCAAAAATTCAAAGATTTGAAGCTTCAAATCTTTGAATTTTCGAATCTTCGAAGATTTGAATCTTCAAAGAACATGCCTGAATTAGAAAATCACAGAGAAGCCACGATTCTTCGAAGATAATGCCTTAATTAAAAAAAAAAAAATCTGAAGGGGGTAAAACTTAGTTTCATTGGCTACCCAGAAGCCTCTGAGTTTGGAGGCTTCCTTCTAATGGCAGTGCAACGCATAGGGTTGCACCCTAAATGCATATCAGCAAATAACACATAATTGAGAAAATGCTCAATAGCATATTCATAATATATTAATACTGATTGATGTTTATGTTTGAATCATTTAAGGTAGTTTGGAGGATCTTCTGCATGCTTATAACTTCAGGGCGGAATCCAATGCCTGTTTTGACAGAAAGAAGTCCTACAACTCCCAGCATCCCCCAGCCCTATGGGGAACATAGTTTACCACAATACCTGTATCCACAAACTATGGCCTGTGATTGCTTCCTAATCAGATGTGGAAGCCCACTTCAAACTGTGGTTTCCTGTTCTGTTTTAGCCAGAAGTTGTTGACTTGGACATCATGGTGAACTATGGTTTGTGTTAAATGTTAAAACTGAAAGTACAACCACACACAGGAGGGGAAGAAACAAGTATGAGGATCTGTGGCCCATTTCCAGTCCTTATGGAGGATCATCCAAACTGGGCTGTATCCTAGTGTTAGCATTTATTGGGAAAATGTATATATTTGCCCATTTTAGTAGATAACCAGCCAGAAGAGGCAGATAGTACTCATTCTGCTCCTGGTAATATGATAAATGTTGGAATGCAGTTCAGCATGAGAATACTAACAGAGACATAGTTACGCCCTTAGTACCTCCAGCAGAAAGGTAATTATATTCTTAGAACTTATACATTGGCTTTGCCTGTAATGTAAATCATGGAATAAACAATTATGGTACCCAACGGTAATAAAATATAATTAAAAATGATTTAGTTAATGGCTATGTATGAGAAGCTAGAGTGAGTACCATTAAGGTGCTTGGGATAATTAGAGCAGTAAATACATGCTAAAAATGTAAAAACACGCACACCCCAAATCATGCTGGTTGATGAGGGGAAAAAACCCTCCAAATCCACAGTTGGCAATACCTTTATTAGGACCAACCAAATGCCACAAAAGTATGCAAGCTTTTGAGTTCTCCAGAAATTTTTATTAGGCTATGTGATGCAAAAAGCAGGAAGTGGGGGTGGGTGGGGAGTTTTATACCACTTAGCCTGATTAAGTTCTGGAGAACTCCATGCTAAAAATGGTAACAGCACCAGTGAAAATGAAGGGCAGGTGAATAGTTTCTATAGGCAGCTGTTGGTGGACTCTGAAGATTTTTGCCGAGTTCATATTGTAAAAAACAATGAAGAGAGCAGCAGAAACAATCACCCATCCTGATTGTGTATCTCTCCTTTCTCCTTTTTCTTCCTCAAAATACTAAAAAAGTTTTTTTGATGTAGTCATAGAGCAATTTCTATGAACTGCATTTTTGTGGTCTCATTTTCAGCCATATGTCTAAACAATTGGAAGCATAGGAGGGAGATGTTAGGCAGAGAGAGAGAGAGAGAGAGCAAGAAAGGGAGAGAAGTAGGGATGTAAGTTAAAAGAAAGGAAAATTGCCCCAGTACCCTCTAACAGACGCCTATTTAAAACATCCAGTACTATGCAAAAGCAATGCACAGCTCACTAGCCTTCTCCAACCTGGTGCCCTCCAGATATTTTGGGCTACAACTACCAGCATTTCTGTCCATTGGCCATGCTGCCTTGAGCTGATGGGAGTTAAAGTCCCAAACATCTGGAGGGCACGAACTTGGGGAAGTCTGGCCTAGCTTGATGGGCTGGGCTCATATTTGTGCACTGTGTTGAGAAATGCCTACATACTCTGTGGGTATCCTATTTGCTTGAACTTTAGTTGTGGCCAGCAGTGAGGGTTTATGTAGAAAGAAGCCACATGCCCTTCAGTGAAGTGTAAGGGTGCAATTCGATGGGACAGATGTGTCAGAAATGCAGGTCCATGCATGTGGAGAGAGAGAGCTCCATGTGTGGAATGAGACATCTGTGTTTAGAAGCCACCTTGCCCACCTGTGAGATTACTCCACAGGTGGAAATGCTCCATTGTCCTACCTGCAGCAGCAGAGGGGTTGAAAATGGGGTGTGCTATGAGCAGTGTGGATGTCCTCCACAGCGGAAACATGAGTGCTGGATTGTTCTATCTCAGGTGCTTTCAGTTGGAGAAGTTGGGACTGACCCAGGGAATTTATGCATGCATGTTATGTCCTCCTCTACTGAGCTAAGGCCCTTCCCCATTATAGAATTCAGGCCAGTTTATACAATTCAATTAGGTACTCAAATAAGAATCAACATATTTATGAAGAGTAACATTTGAAAACATACTATTAAAAGTTGGATGCTCATTGCTTCTTATGCAGAAGTCTGATTTGCTTGGGATGTTTGGAGAAAGGTTGGTGGGTGGTCAGACAGGAAATACAAATGCTTCATTGTAGGATGGCCAGTGCCCTACTTTACAGAGGACAGTCCTCTCTTTGAAGGCATCTTCTTTTTGAAGGACTTTTCCAGATTATTAACAATGACTTTTAACTACAATTTTCTGTTTTTTTTTCTCCCCCAACTCAGCTCCTCCCAACCCTATTGTTCCACAGTTCTGTGTTCTCATTTAATGCACATTGCTCGTTACAGTTCACGTCTTATGGAAAAGTGAAAAGGGTTGCAGGAACACAGAAGAGGGGGATGGGAAAGAGACAGAGGAGGGAACAGAGAAGAAAGAACAGGAAAGGAGACAGAAGGGTAGAGAGGTGAGGTAGTTGTTAATTGGCTTGTGTGGTGTGCTATGTTCCAGTGGTTATTGGCAGAGGGTTTTAGCTCCGCATAGAGTTCAAGGAAGTGATGCCAAAGGTTATGCACTTGGCCATCAGTGAGGCTCTGGTAAACCATTCCCCCATCCATCTATCAGGTCCCAGCTACTGGGTGTATGACCCACCAGGTTGTGGACATCTTCTATTATAAGTGATTTCTCTAGGACCATTCTTACCTTAACTTCTGTCCAGAGAGGGCTATGATTTGACATTCCCATCGGAGGGGTGTGAAGTCAGCTTGCGGTTACCCACATCTCCAGCACCTAATCTACAGGGTCATGGCTAAGTGTCGGAAGTGAACTGTGCAAGGTTTTTGTTGTTGTATGAATCTGAGCCTAATATCTAAAGTCGATGGTCTGATTGCTTGCAGGGCTGCTTTCCAGTATGGGGTTTTTCATTTTATTGTTAGTTCTGTATTCCGTTTGCTTGTATTTCTGTTTAAATGATAGTAATTATTTCCAAATGGGCATCTATATACATATACATTAGCATATGCAAATGTAACGCAAATTGGCATTCTCTCTGGCCCTCCTTTTTGGTAAAGGAGCAGCCACCCTTGGGTGAAATGGGACGGTGGCATTTCTCTCTCCTCCAGAGAGCTGCACATGCCGTCTCTGCATTGGCAGGGTGCACATTTCGCTGCACTTTTCACGGCAGCAGCAGTGTGGGGGGGGAATGGAAGAATTCCATTTCAGATGTGACGGAGCAGGAGTGGGGAACATGTGCCTCCCGCCCCCCGCCCCGAGCGGCCTCCGCCGCCACCACCTGCTATGCTGTGCAACGTGGAGGTGGAGAGAAAAAATGTGCAGTTGGGGGGGGGGCGCTTTGAGCAGTGGAGGCTGGTAGCTCCAATGTCAGTGAGTTTGTGAATCCGCTCTGGGTTTCAGTCAGAGCCAGTCAGAACTCTGAAGGGGCTACCCAAGGGGCTGAACCCAAGGGTCAGCCCCGCTGACATAAGGCCCATCAACCTCCACTGACTTCTAGCCTTGTGGAATGCTAGAAGGATCAAATGTAATGTGATCTTTTCAGTTCTCTGTAGCACTGTGGGTTTGCCACCACATTTTGAGGGCAAGCCATCATTTTTTTTTTTTTGTGGGGGTGCCCAACAAACTGTGTGGTGCCTTGTGGAATGCAGCCTGGGGCGGGGGGGATCTCTATCTTGACTTATTCTACCTTGGAAAAGGGTGAGAGGCTGTTGCTGCCTTGTGGAATGCAGCCTGGGGGGGGGGATTGGCCCCCAGACTTCCCACAGTCAACCCCCCCATTATGGTGTTACAAGGACAGGAAGCACGAAGCACTTGTTCTTTCTGGCTCTCCCTGCATTTCTGAATGTCCAAAGCCAGCTTGAATGTAAGAGCATTTTCAGAAATCTGATGAATACATGTGCCTACTCATACATCTCATTTCTATCATTTTACTTTTAAGTACTACCCATACATCTCTATATCAGACAAACGTGCTGATAAGTGCACATGCAGGAACAGAATCCAGCCACGTCCTCTATACATGCATTTTTTGGCTCTTCTTTATTTTTCTAAATGCAATCAATGCTTCTTTATGTTTGAAAAGAGCTCAGGTTGCACACTAATGGGCATGGCGTATGACGAGCCCGAATGGAAGAGGAACAGGTGCATAAAACAGGAGCCATCTGTTCTATGTAAATAGATCTTTGAGGCCACCAGAGATGTCACTGAGCTTGTCACCTGTTTAATGGCCCCAGGCTACTGTACCTTTAAGGTTTGCAAGGCAAGGAGGAATAAGCCGTTGGTTCCTACTGTGCTTCAAGTAGCAGGCAATAAAATTGTTTGACCTGTTCCTCCCTGCCTTTGAAATCAAAGGTGATACTATGAAAGTACCTGGAATAGATAATCCGCCCCCCCCAAAGCCTTCTTGTTCTCTATCTTGATTTATTCTACCTTGGAAAAGGGTGAGAGGCTGTTGCTGCTCAGCCAGAGATGCTGAGTGTGTTGGCTATTGAACCTTGACGGACAGATTCAGGCTCTGGATAAGTATTGGTAACCAAGCTGGTTTATTCACAAGGTTATACACAACTCCCTGGCGGGCCTCTTAATCCAGGCCTGCAGCAGGATTTCTACTACTTTTAAGGGGAAGAGTGGGAGGTGGTGGATATGTAGACTAGATTGGCCTTAGGAGGACAGTGCACAGTTAACTCGCTCTGCCTGAATACAACACACTGAGGTTCAAATCTGTCTTACAAGGAAAAGTTAACCCCTATTTTTTGACCCAATTTCTTCCCAGCCTGAGAAACCAGTGGCCATTTGGTCCATTTGGTTCCTACATAAGAAGAGCTCTGCTGGATCAGACCAACGGCCTGTCTAGTCCAGCATTCTGTTTGCACAGTGGCCAACTAGATGCCTGAATGGGAAGCCCACAAGCAGGACAAGAATGCAAAAGCACCCTCCTGCTCGTCTTCCCGGTCAAGTGGTACACAGAGGCATACAGCCTGTGACATTGGAGGTAATTTGTAGCCATCAGGACTAGCAGCCGTTGATGGAATCATCCTCCTTGAAATTGTCTAATCCCCTTGTAAAGCAGTCCACGTTGGCGGCCATCACTACATCCTGTGGTAGTGAATTCCATAACTATTCCTCCCCACCCTCAACTGTCACCTTCTAGCAGCCATTCTGTCTCCCTGTACCAGAGGGAGAGATGGGGCAGCAGTTCAGTGGCCTTTTGGATGTTCCCCTCCCTGGATTGCTTCCGTACAAGCTGGTTATGATAAAAACCATATAACTTTAAGAACTGGTGCCTGAGTCTGTTTGTTTTCCTCTTTCCTCTCCATCCTGTTCTCATTCTGTGTCATGACTTTTAGATGATAAACCTGTGGGCAGGGACTGAGCTGTTTTAATCTGTGTACAGATTACTAAATTTTAGGTTTAAAAATAATAAGAAGAATAGAATCCTAACAGTGGCTTCCCTTGCAGCACTACAATTTTATTTTCCTCAGTTGTAGTGATTATTTATTTATTTATTTCATTTCTATACCACCCAATAGCTGAAGCTCTCTGGGCAGTTCACAAAAATTAAAACCAAAAAGCGCATAGTAAAACAATATAAAATATAAAAAACATTAAAATCACAGTATAACAATACAACCAGAATAAAACCTAGCAGCAAATTGCAGAGATTTAAAATACAGATATAAAACAGCAAAGCTAAAAGTCTAGAAAGCTAAAATGCCTGGGAAAATATAAAGGTCTTCACCTGGTGCCAGAAGGAATATAATGTAGGTGCCAGGTGACCCTCACTGGGGATCTCATTCCACAGCCGGGGTGCCACAGCAGAAAAGGCCCTCCTCCTAGTAGCCACCTGCCTCACTTCCTTTGGCAGGGGCACATGGAGAAGGGCCACTGAGGATGATCTTAAGGTTTGGGCAGGCACATACGGGAGGATGCGATCCTTCAGATAACCTGGCCCCAAGCCGTTAAGGGCTTTGAATGTTAATACCAGCACTTTGAATCGGGCCTGGAAATGGACTGGCAGCCAGTGCAGGTGGAAAAGTACTGGCATAATATGAGTTCGTTGGCCAGTCCCTGTTAACAATCTTGCTGCCCTGTTTTGGACCAGCTGAAGTTTCCAGACCATTTTCAAAGGCAGTGTAAGAGGCAGTGTAATTAAGAGGCAGTGTAGAGAGGGGTGGAGACTTCCTGGGGCAAGCACTCATTAGCCTTGTTAAATACGAACTCTAGGAACTGGTATTTATGCTGAAACTCACAAATATTATTAGACTCAGAGAGGGTAGACAGGGAAATGGAAGTTCTTTTTTTAAGTGGTCTTTTTCGTTATGTTCTTGAATAATAAAGTACCGAACAAGGTGCAACCTTATGATCTGTTAGGAATATTGCAAAGAAGAAAAGGCTATGTAAAGTTATGAGGCAATATAAATAATTATCAATTGACTGGAATAATATTGCGAATGACTGTACAATGAAGATGTATATAAAATCTGACATATATATTTTATATAAAAATAAAAAAATAAGATGATGTCTGGCTGTCCATCAGTGCTATACCTCCCAGACTGTGAGATGTAGCCATCTGAAACTCGGCAAGCGTACTAAGGGGACCCTAGAGGTGTGCAACTCAGGGTTCTTAAAAAAAAAAAATGCATTAATTAATTTTATTGTGTCCATGTGGTTGAAGCCTGCAGTAACATTTTCAGTCACTTCCCTAACCAGTGCCTACCTTTGCAGTTGATACAGTTTGATACAGCCAGGGGACGTTAGTAGGCCGAGGGACAGAGTTATATGCCTGCCTCTTGCCCCCTTCAGGGGAATGGAGTGAACAGACCCCTCCCTTAGGGGGCAATAGTGGTGCGCTATGGCAGGGGCAATGCCTAGGGGTGCCAGCAGCCATGCCCACACTCAGAAAGGGTGGGCACAATGTGTCCAACTTTGACAGCTGTGTAAGTTTGCTGGAAGGTTTTACTGTATCAAAGTAAAGGCTATTCCAGTCTGTGCATAGCCAGGTCCATTCTCTAGTAAATAAATAGAAACAAAAAGATGCAAGGCAAGAGAGTTCATATTATAGAAAAATTAACATCTGTGTGATTTTAGTTTCCCACATGGTGACAGCCATCATGTACAAAGACTTAACGGTTGCCCACGTAGTCATCATAATGTGCAGTTTCTTTCCCCAAGAGCAGTACTCAAGCAAGTTTCTTAATATGTGTACCTTCTGTCCACTTGGACAGGATTAGTCGGGTATGAAAAAAAAGGTTGCTTCTCCCCCTCCTGACCCAGCTTCTTTTAGAAAACACCATGTACTTTCAACTCAGATGCATAAGAGCGAACACTCTGTGAGAAAACAGAATTAATTTGATTTCTCAAGAAATGATAGTTTTGTAGGGAAAGGAAATTTGGCGTTTTCAGGAGCTTCAGTGTGTGTGTCATTTCCCTATAAACAAATCTACTCTCTGTTGTGTAATTTCTGAAGCTTGGCACACATCAGTTGTCTTTGCCAAATAATTTGTATGTTTGCTTTGATTTCTAGACATCTAGGATAACTTGATCCCTTATTACAGACTCAGCAAGCTCTCCAGACGTTGCACGTTTGGCTCTACCTTCGCAGATGAGCAAAAAGCCCCTGAAAAGATTCTGCCTCATCTCGCTTTCTTCTATGAAATCTTTCTTTCTCTCTCTCGTCTCATTTTTTTTTTGGGGGGGGGTATAATGTTCTTCATACTTATTAACAACAGTATCATATTTAGAATTTTCTTCTGCAGGTAGTGAACAGCTTGGTGCCTTACAAGATTCAATAAAAGGGCTACCTTCCTCTTATCAGACTGCTCAACATACTTCCATGAAAAAGTCAACCTGAATCTTCTCCATTTATCTGCAGCATGGCTGGAGAGATCCATCATGTCTGAGCCCCTAAACTGTTCTTCCTCCATCACCATCACCATCACCATCATCTAATTTGTATGCCAGTTTTCCACAAAAGGTGCCCTAAGTGGGTAACAAAACAGCAATACAAAAATAAAAAAGTCTACCAATACATCATTACAGTAATAAACAACTCATTTCACTAATACCAACATTATAATATTTAAAATTAATTACAAATAGGCAAAATCAAACATTATAACACAATATCTATTATTATTATTATTATTATTATTATTAATAATAGTAGTAGTAGTAGTAACGTGCAAACCAGAGCCAAGCAAACTAAACCTCTCCTGTGCAACCTTTCCATCCTTCTTCTTGGTCTTTTAGGCTTCACAATTACTCCACTCCTTCACAAATTAGCCCATTCCTGATCCCAGGTGTTGTTCCTTGTATTATAAAGCAATGCTGGAAACTGTTGTATGTTAATAACAAACACCTTATTGTACATAGTACAGGAGCACTCTATCTTAGTCAGCCTTCCAGCTTGTTATCTCTTCTGGCCTTTCTGCTGGTGGTCTCTCCCCTTCACTTCTAATATATTTCTGGTTGTTCCTTCTAGCCCATCTCTTAAAGCAGGGGTGGAGATGTGCGGCCTATGGGCTGCATGTGCCCCCCACTACCCCCCCATTTTAACCCCTCCCAAAAGTGTTCATAGAATGTATGGAGCACCCAAAAGGTTAAATTTAGCTTGGGAACAAGCTAAATTTAACAACTGTAGCACTCTGTATTGCTATGGAGTGGTTTGCTACTGAATTTCAGCAGCAAACTGGCAATTTTGGCCCTTTTTGGGGAGGGACCCATGGACTGTTCAGTGGACTGTGGCCCACTGCAGGGGCCTGAGGGGTGGAAATGGCCCCTGGACCTCTGGAGGTTGCCCATCCATATCTTAAAGTTAGCATGGCCACACGTCCTACTTTATAGAAGAGAGTTCTCTATTTGAAGACATTGACTGGGTTCGCACAACCATGGGTTAGCGTGTTGCCTGAACCCAGGACATTTTCTGCAGGGTGGCGTATTAACCATGCAGTGTGGCTTATTCTTCTCAAACAAGCCACCTTGAGAACCCATGGTTTGTTGTTGGGTTGTTCAGGGTGGTTAACAAGCCACACTGCATGGTTAACAAGCTACACTGCACTGACTGCAGAAAATGTCCTGGGTTCAGAAAACACGCTAACCCACAGTTCAACGAACGACCCACAGTTCAACAAATCCACACTCAACCACTGAGTGTGGGTTAGCGTGTTGTGTGAACAGCCCCAGAGTCTATTTGAAGGGCTGTCCAGTCCAAGTTCAGTTTAAAGATAAAGAACTATAAGAAAGGAGAGCAGCAAGGGCCTTGTTGGTGCCTATCAGTAGTTAGCAAATGTTCAGCAGGCTGAGGATGCACATCATACAGGGCACCTGTTACAGTCATTATTTCTAAATTTGCCTATATATAAAAATTATCATATGCAAACATGTGTCCTCTTTTGTCCTTATTTTGGTGAGATGAAAATGGCCGCTGTACTTAATGGAGCCTGACCCTCACCCAAGGCATCCCACAGCTTGCCCTGAGGCCCGGGCCCTTTCACTTGTGGCCTCAGACATTCTAGCTAATGTAGTTGTTAGAATAGCTACGCTTTGTCATCTTACTATTTGCTTTGCTTAAAATAGAGGCAAGGTTTTAAACTGATTATGTGATAAAGTTACAGTCAGGACTGGGCTGTGGGCTGCAGACTGAGGTGAGCTAGGAGCAGGGAACTAGGAACAGTGGGATGAAGCCAATCATTAGGACTGAAGAGCAAGTCAGAAGTCAGGACCAAAAAGCAAGTCAGGACCAAAGGACAAGCTAGGAGGGAGGACCAAAGTATTCAGGGACTCATGGGATCTCAAAGAGACCTTGTTAATGAAGCAAGGCTAAACTAGACCAGGCAGCTGTCTTATCATTCTTCCTGTCCAGGAGGACCCAATGGCCAGCCTGGCTCTACAGGGTCAGTCCAGGGCCTAAGGCTTTGAAACTGCCTAGGCAGATGCTACGACACACAATTCAGTGGCTTGCCCTTTGGGGTAGTTGCACAGAAACCGAAATTGAGCCCTGGCAGCTCCTGACATTCAAGGATGTTTGATGTTCCAGCCTAAATGAAGACTGGTGATGGTAAGATCCCACCTATACGTACATAGAGGAACCAGGTGTGTCTAGATGCAAGTCAACTCAGGATGCAATTATAGGCTGATAGCGAATTTATAACAACAAGCTAATATCAAGCTCTTTTTCTCTTTTGTATTAATGATATTGCAGATATAGCAGTACATGCTTTCTCAAGAAAGAGACAAATGTAACATATTTTGGCAGTTTATTGTGGCTTGTTATTTTAATATCTAAAGTTCTGATTTTAAGACTGGGCCAATAATCAACCAGTTGCACTTGGATTTCCATGATGCTGACTGGCTGGATAAACTGTAACTAGCCCATAATCTGAATAACTTTGGCCAAGCTAATCAGAATCTTTCTTGATCTGTTAATCTACATTATATCTGCTTTGAAGGTGTCTCTATATTTAAAATTCAGCCTACTAATTTTAATTTGCTGACATAGTTGTTGAAGTTATTTAGAGCTGTCGAATAGCTTTCTGACCTTTGATAAGCTCTCAGTTGCTCACTTTCCTCATGTAAAACTCTCTTTTCTTTGAGACACATATTTTCTACATCAATCCATAATTATAAATTAAAACAATGCTTTATAGAATTATTTATAAGAATTTTATTTACTGTAATAATACATTTTTAAAATTTGTAACTATATGTGATAATAGTACTGAATATGATTTTTAGCAAGGTCTGTGTTGTTGTTTATTCGTTCAGTCGTTTCCGACTCTTCGAGACTTCATGGACCAGCCCATGCCTGAGCTTCCTGTCGGCCGTTGCCACCCCCAGCTCCCCCAAGGTCGAGTCCGTCACCTCCAGAATATCATCCATCCATCTTGCCCTTGGTCGGCCCCTCTTCCTTTTGCCTTCCACTTTCCCTAGCATCAGCATCTTCTCCAGGGTATCCTGTCTTCTCATTATATGGCCAAAGTATTTCAGTTTGCCTTTAATATCCTTCCCTCAAGTGAGCAGTCTGGCTTTATTTCCTGGAGTATGGACTGGTTTGATCTTCTTGCAGTCCAAGGCACTCTCAGAATTTTCCTCCAGCACCACAGTTCAAAAGCATCTATCTTCCTTCGCTCAGCCTTCCTTATGGTCCAGCTCTTGCAGCCATATGTTACTATGGGGAAGACCATTGCTTTAACTATGCGGACCTTTGTTGTCAGTGTGATGTCTTTGCTCTTAACCATTTTATCAAGATCTGTCATTGCTGTCCTCCCAAGAAGTAAACGTCTTCTGATTTCCTGGCTGCAGTCAGCATCTGCAGTAATCTTTGCGCCTAGAAAGACAAAGTCTGTCACTGCCTCCACGTTTTCTCCCTCTATTTGCCGGTTATCAATCAAGCTGGTGGCCATAATCTCGGTTTTTTTGAAGTTTAACTGCAACCCAGCTTTTGCACTTTCTTCTTTCACCTTCGTCATGAGGTTCCTCAGCTCCTCCTCGGTTTCAGCCATCAAAGTGGTATTATCTGCATATCTGAGATTGTTAATGTTTCTTCCAGCGATTTTAACTCCAGCCTTGGCTTCATCAAGCCCAGCATGTCGCATGATGTGTTCTGCATACAGGTTGAATAGGTAGGGTGAGAGTATACAACCCTGCTGTACTCCTTTCCCAATCTTAAACCAGTCCGTTGATCCGTGGTCTGTTCTTACCGTTGCTACTTGGTCGTTATACAGATTCCGCAGGAGGCAGACAAGATGACTTGGTATCCCCATACCACCAAGAACTTGCCACAATTTGTTATGATCCACACAGTCAAAGGCTTTAGAATAGTCAATAAAACAGAAATAGATGTTTTTCTGAAACTCCCTGGCTTTCTCCATTATCCAGCAGATATTGGCAATTTGGTCTCTAGTTCCTCTGCCTTTTTGAAACCCAGCTTGTACATCTGGCAATTCTCGTTCCATGAATTGCTGCAGTCTACCTTGCAAGATCTTGAGCATTACCTTACTGGCATGTGAAATAAGTGCCACGGTTCGATAGTTTGAACATTCTTTGGTGCTTCCCTTTTTTGGTATGGGGATATAAGTTGATTTTTTCCAATCTGTTGGCCATTCTTGTGTTTTCCAAATTTGCTGGCATACGGCATGCATCACCTTGACAGCATCATCTTGCAAGATTTTAAACAGTTCAGCTGGGATACCGTCATCTCCTGCTGCCTTGTTATTAGCAATGCTTCTTAAGGCCCATTCAACCTCACTCTTCAGGATGTCTGGCTCTAGCTCACTGACCACACTGTCAAATCTGTCCCCGATATTATTATCCTTCCTATACAGCAGCTACTCTCCCCAAAGCTCCAGGCATGGGGCCGGAAGAATGGCAAATTCCCCCCTCCCCTAGCCTCAGAGGCCACCTGGGCAAGGCAGCCTCGCCTGGCAAAGAGTTAATTTACCCTCTCTTGCAGCCCGCCTTCTCTTGCTCCGAGAGGGAGAGAAGGAGGAGCTGCCACCACGCTTGCGCCTCCACCATCCAGTTTCAGGGAAGGGCGGGAGCACGTGGGCCAGACCAAGTTGCTTGCTGGAGATGCTGATCGTGATCATCAGTCCTGTGCCCCCAGCAAGCCCAGCCAGAGCAGCGGCGGTGACCCAGCACGCAGACACCACAACGTGCTGGAGAACACGCTGGCCGTCAGACTCAGAAAGGTCAGCTCAGTCATTTTGTTGGGGCCCTAGGTGCATGGGGTGGTGGTGGCGGTGGCGACGGCAGCCAAAAAAGGCAGCGGGGTGGGGGGGGCGTGGGGGGGCAGAGAGAAGAAGGAGGAAGTCTATAGGAATGAAAAATAAATGAAATTTTAAAAATTAAATTAAAAGGATAATAAATACCTGGGAATAAAGCCCACTGAAATCTTTATGCTTACTTCCGAGAAGACACGTACGTGGATATTGGGAGCCCCGAGGCAGGTCGCCTCATCTGCCTCTGCATAGCTCTGGGCAGGGGCCGCAGAACTTCTCTCACCTAGCCTTTCCCAACCTTGTGCCCTCCAGATGTGTTGGACTGCAAATCCTATCATCCCCCCTCCCAGCCAGTATAGCCAATATGTTACCTGGAGCCAATGGGAGTTGTTGTCCAGCAAATCTGGAGGGCTCCAGGTTGGGGAAGGGCGGCTGCAGCCTGCTGCATTTCTCCTTGGCGGTAGTGCACGTTACCAGCAACCCTGATGGTCTTTAAATAAATTTGTTAAGTAAAGCAGCTTTTCTCTTGTTCTTCCTCTACACACACACACACACACAAACACACACACACTCATTTCCTCCATATATTTGCTTTGCACTTACTTGAGAGTAAGTCCCCATACTTGAGAGTAAGCCCCATGGCCATGAGGCTTTATTATATCCATATGACAGGGTTACTATTTTATCTGGGGTAGAAAAAAATATATCATTACTGCATCACCCTTAAAACTCCTGATGTTTAAATTTGTTCTTGGCAGTTCTCCAAGCTATACCTCAGTACCAAGAGCCAGAGACAGCTAGAGTACCATCCTATCCCACTCCCACAGTTCCAGGGCAGGAAAGGAGAACAGGGCCACACCAGCTCCCTCAGTAAGTGTGTTTAGGATTGGTGCCTTTTTGTGCTTTACAATGGAGGGTGGTTGGAGAAATGTTATGGAAAAGTTTCTTTCACATTTGATGAACATGAAAAAGAGGGAGGCAGATGGGTGGTGCAAATGAGAAGCAAGATGATGTCTTGTTCAGCTATTGAATTATTAATATTCATTGTACGAGTTGGTTTGAGCCAGTTTTTAGAATTTATCACACAGTTCTATGTGTGTTTACTCAGAAGTGAGTCCCACTATGTTCATTTGCCAACTGAGCTTTCTCCCAGGTAAGTGTGCATAGGACTTCAGCCTTAGCTGCCTTCCCAAGATCTCTGTAAATTTAATTAGAAATAAACACACATTGGATTGCACTGTTAATTCTTGAACATTAATTTCTACACTAAGCAGAATTGTCTGCTCTGTCAGCTACAATTTTTGGTACAAGGTTGGCATGTATCTGGGCAGACATACCCCTGGTGGAAGGAAGGGAAACAGAAAAAAAAATCAGTTGCTGGGAGGGGAGAAAGAAGGTGTGTGTGTGTGTGTGTGTGTGTGGTTCAATCCAGCTGGATGTGTGGAATTTTCTGTTGGAGGGGGAGGCGGGAGATGTAATGAAAAAACTTAAGAAAGGCTAGTGGGTAGTGTTGGGGCAGTAAGGGAGTGTGCAAGGGGGCTGTTTAAATGAGAAAGGATCTGTTCATGAGGGCTGAGTTGAGAGGGTGAAGCTTCCATAGAGTATCATATTTTGAAAACCAAAAATATTTGTGTTTGAGTGAGTGAGTGAGTGAGTGAAAAAGATTTTAACACCCCTGCATTTTTTCTCAGACGTCCAATTGAAATACCATTGACTTACGCTCAGCTGCACTGTTTTTGGATCCCAGTTGAAGTGTTTTAGAGCAGGTAGGGATGGTGGAGAATTCCACCACGGACTCCAATGAGGCCGGATTCTAAGAATCCGCCCCCGCGGAGTCTGCGGCGGAATGACTCACCTCTGCCACCCGGGGGAATCCTATCTGCCGCCATCCGTCTGCTGCCGTCTGCTGCTGTCCACTGCTGCCTGTCTTTGGCTGCAAATGGCGTCCGGTGTAGCGGACGCCATTTGCGTCCCTGCCTTTTGCCATGATAGGCTATGTAAAGATTTATGTAGCCTATCACAGCAAAGAGCAGGGATGCAAATAGCGTCGGCTAAGCCATTTGCGTCCCTGCCTTTTGCTGTGTTAGGCTACGTAAAGATTTACGTAGCCTATCACAGCAAAAGGCAGGGATGCAAATGGCATTCACTACGCCAGATGCCATTTGCGTGGCAGCGGCTGGAAATCTGGCTGCGGATGGGCCTGGCTGGCAGCTCCGTGGACTTGCTGCAGAGCAGAGCCAGCTGGGGAGGATTCCAGGGGGAGGGACAGATCGCCTCCCCCCCATGGACCCCCCCAGCAGACTGGTGAGTGTGTTTCGTACACCCTTAAGAGCAGGTAAAATAATATTAAGTATTTTAATAATTGTTAACCTGCATTGAGCAGGGGGTTGGACTTGATGGTCTTGTAGGCCCCTTCCAACCCTATGATGCTTCATTTTTATGCCACTTTTCCTCCAAGGAGCTTAAAGTTGTTCTCCTTGCCCATTTTATCTTTGCAATAGCGCTAGCAGGTAGATAAGTGAGAAGTGAGCTTCATGGCAAAGTCCCTTGGTCTCCCAAATCCTAGTCCCACACTTGGTTGTCATTTCAGAATTATTAATATCAAAATGTTTCTGGCAACATTTAGCCCCCTGAAAGGGAGGGAGGGAGGAGGGAAGCCTATGCACAAAGCAGTTTTATTCTGGTTCTATTCCACTTTAACTGCCAGAGCTTCCCCCAAAGCTTCCTGGCAAGTGTAGTTCTGTGGTCTTTAAAGAAAATTTCTCATCACCTCACCAAACTAGTCTCCAGAATTCTTTGGGGAAAGCTATAGCAGTGGGCCAGGGAAGAAGGGGGGGGGAGTTCTTTGTTTTTTTAATACCTGTAGGGCTGAGTCAGTTATGCAGGTCCCAATGGGTGTCAAGTCCAAGCAAGCCTTTATTAGTTGCTACTTCAAAAAGACAAGACAAGTGGAGAGTGAGGGTTCTGGAACTGCAGAAGAGGCAGTGAATCCTGATTATAGCACCCCATGTACATCATCAAGCAGTTTGGTAGCAGCAGGAGATGAATGTGTAGACACCAAATTCAGTTATTCAAGCAATATCTCTGACAGTGAGAAAGGAGTCAGTCAGTCAGTCAACTGGCGATACTGATAGAGAAGCAGAAAGCAGTATTTAAGCCTGGCCAGATATCTGGTTCCTAGAAATGTGGGAAAACAGGAAAAGCTTGAATCCATGGCTGAGATGTGAATCAGGCAGACTGGGTTGTTCTCTATGCTCCAAAGCTAAGCATTTAGGAGCAATGAAAGCACAAGGTGCTTCAGTTTCAAGAGAATGGTGTGCAAGTTCTGTTACATCCAACGGAACTTCAAGGAAAACACAACTTAAGGCACTCCAAAAGAAGATGATGGCGCGCTCCAAATCATTTGCCCACACATGTGCACAGAAAACAGTATATCTAGCTGAAAGGCAACACATGGAGACTTGCATTGATCATTGCAATGCATCCCTAAGGGAAAGTACCTGCAAGGTTTTTATGACTGCCTATTATTTAGCAAAAAAGGGTGGACCCTGTTCTGATCACGTTGACCTACTAGAGCTACAAGAGCTAAATGGTTTAGACCTTTCTAAGGGTCTGCGTTCCAGATACAGCGCCACTCAAATTATTGATCACATTGCATCACTAATGCGATCAGACATCTGTAAAGCAATACAAAATATCAGTGGCAAGATATCAGTCCTTACTGATGAGTCCACAAGTCTCAGTGACATAAGCCCATTAATAGTGTATCTAAAATGTGAATGTGACAAAGAACAAGAGCCATGTTTCATTTTTCGTAATAGAACTTCCAGGAAAAAGTGCACAAACAATAACAGAGGTGCTCCTTAACTGTCTTGCATCCCACGGGTTCCATCTTGCATACCTTCAACAAAATCTTGTACCTTTTGTTAGCGATGGAGCTAGCGTAATGCTAGGAAAGAAATCAGGAGTTGCACAATGCCTTCTTGAAATATGTCCTGACATTGTATGGCATTGTCTGAACCACAGATTAGAGCTAGCTGTTGGGGATACAGTTTCAGAAGTCCATGGTGTGAATCATTTCTGTGCATTCATGGACAAGCTTTATTTGTTATATAGCAGGTCACCACAAAATCAAGGAGAGCTCAGAAAATGCTCAGAGCAGCTGGATGAGCAGATGAACAGGACTGGTAAGGTCTTGGATGTCTGATGGGTTGCAAGTTCCTTTAGGATGACATCTGGAAGCTATCATTGTCTTCTTCTTGCTGAACCTCAGAAAGGCATACCCTCATCCTGCATTAATAGAACTCCAAACAAAGTAAATGACCGAAAGCTCATTTTGATTGTATAATCTTACAAGGTTGTATAATCTTAGAACAGGGTGTGGCTGTGAGGGGGTGTGGCTGTGAGGGGACGTGGCTGTGATTATCACAAAGGGACCCTACACTTCTGAATTTGCCACTACACTACTGGTTTTGTGTGTAATCAAAATTTATATAAATCTTACTGAGGGCTGGCCCTGCCATGCAGCAAGGTGAAGCGACCTGTTTAAGGCAGCGTCAGCATTGGGGGGTGGGGGATATAAGACCCAGAGTGCTTTGTGTGGTCATCCACAGCTCCAGTATAGCGTCCTCTATGTGTTGCAGCAGCATCACTTCTGGACCAATGATTTGGTTGAGCATGAGACACTTTCAATGTAAACTTGTCATCTAATTCTATTGGGACCTTACAGTCACCAATGGGAACACTCTCTTGATGTAGAAATATTAGTTTATAAATGAAAAGCATAAAAACTAAACTTATTTTATTTCAAAACATGAGTAGATGTAAGAGAGGATCAGGAGATGTTTTAAGTATTATCACCGCATGTCCATGGTAAATTTGATGCTTTTAACCCAAAGTGCATGATTTGGGTCAAGAATCCTGGCTTAACTGCTCTGCTATTCTCAGTTCCTCAGTGATGTCATTTAAAATAGTTTCATCACATCCCTTTGTAAGTTACAAATTAGAATGGAAAATGATGTCCAATGCTGAGAGGTGACCGGTTCATTTTGGTAGCTGACCCAGTACATTCTGTACTTTGAGAAAATGACTATATTTTTTCTTTAAGACTAATTTAAATTCTTTCATAGGTTACTTATTTGTAGGAATGTTCCCCATGAGTCTATCTTCATATGTTCCATATTAAAAACAGACACACAAATATTTCACAACACAGTGTATATTATATGAAAGGCTTTTGATTTAGGATCCCCAGATACATGACTTACAGGGCGCTCCTGTGGTACCACTAAGCTGGGCAGCCACTGTGCCAGTTGAATGTGGGTCACAGTCCTATGCTCATCAGCAGTAAAGGCAGCATGAAAACAATGGCTGTAGGAACAATAGCCAATGTATCAAAACTGACAGAAATCCCCAGAGTCTCTGGTAACCTCATCACCACTCACCAGTCACAAGGTTGCTTGCTGCTAATGCCCTCCAATATGGAAGATGAAATTCAGCGTCCAGTGATGTCTGAACGATCCCATGACATCAGTCAGCATAATATACAGATAACGCCCAAATCAGCAGCCACAAAGAGAGCACAGTGCCTCCTCTGTTGACCAGCCATATTCTTCCTGAAGGCCCAATCATATGGCTACTTCACCAGTAGCCAAAAGGTCTGGCTGACATATTATTAATTACTGTTGCTCCAATAGAATATTAGGGCCTGTATTGTAATGTCAACATCATGTGTCAAGCCACGATGTCACACAAACAAAGGCTGCTATTGACTGATGTGGATTATCCATGTTGCACAGACCAGGGCAGGAATGGTCAGAAAGGTATGACTGACAGCAGAAGACTGGGCTGGCCTATGACATTTTGTAGCCTGAGGCAGAGGACAAGATGGTGTCCCTCCCTGTCCCATGTACAGAAGCTGGCTGGACTGGCCGTTGATGGGATAGGGTCCTCTGTAGGGATGTCAGAGAAATCCGCAATGGAACCAAATGAGTTCAGATTTTAAAATTATTTTTATTTTTATTTATTACATTTCTATACTGCCCCATAGCCGAAGCTTTCTGGTGGGTTTACAACAGTTAAAACATTAAAATACAATATACAAAGTTTAAAAGCCATTTCTATAAAAGCATACGGACAATATATACAAACGACATATAACTAAAAACAGCTTTTCATGAATCTGACCTGTGAATTCTGCAGTAGATTGGCTTTCCCCCTGCTGGGCGGATTCTGCAGACTTGCAGGCTTGTTTTCTAACTTTCTCAAAGTTTGCACAAATTTCATCATTGAAAAATACTCAAAATAAAAAAACTGGGCCAAAAATGCACATTTTCCCCATAGGTTAAAGCGTGAAAATGCGCATTTTGGGAAAATTTGGAAACAAAAAAAATCCAATTCTGTCCATGGGTGGATGATGGAATGAAAGGTGCCTGATAATCTGCAAAACACAGATGGGACAGATTTTACAAAGTCTCTGTACATCCCTAGTCCTCTGTCACACCAGAGGCAGCAGGCTAGTTTAGGGCAGCCAGGAATTTATGGCCTATACAACTCTGTCATCCAACAGAACAGGACAGTTGGGTAGTTCAGGAGGAGCAGTCAGGAGGCTGCTACTGCTGCCCCCGCCCCCCAGCATCTGCCACTTGAGGCAATCGCCTCACTAATGGTTGGGCCAGCCCTAGCAGCAGAATTGGGATGCCATACCTATATGGTATCCCAATATGTTACCCTGGAGTGGGATGCACTCCCCGAAAAGGATCAGGTTTGTCGTTTGGGGGGTGCTCTTGTTTTCAGCCTTATCACTGGAGGCACAGATGGCTTCAGTGGTGCCCAGCACCTTTTATCAGCTTAGGCCGATATACCAATTCTGGCCAAACCTGGACAGAGATAGCCTGGCGACAGAGTTATCCACACTCTGGTAACCTCTTGTTTGGATTATTGCAATGTGTTCTACATGGGACTGACATTAAAAATGGTCTGGAAACTTCTTCTGGTCCAACATAGAGCAGCAAGATAGTTAACAGCTCGATATGATCATATTACAACAGTGCTCTGTGATCTGCGCTGCTTCCAGTCCATTTCCAGACCTAATTCAAAGCGCTGATATTATGGACTGGGGTCAGATTGCCTAAAAGATCATCTCCTTCCATGTATACCTGCCTGGACCTGAAGATCGTCTTCAGAGGACCACCTTCAGGTGCCCTTGCCAACTGAGGTGAGGCTGATGGCTACTAAGGAAAGGGCATTTTCAGTGGTGGTATACCCGGTTATGGAATGCCCTTTTTATTTTCCCAGGCCTTTTAGTTTTTCAGTTTTATTTTTAAATGTGTTGTTGTGTTTTTAGATCTGCTGCTCTGCTCTGCGCTGCTCTGCAGAGTAGATCTAACTCTGGTTTTATTCTGTTTCAAACTTTAGAAGATTTTATATTATGTTTTATTGTGTTGTATTTTAGAGTATTAATTTTTGTGAACCGCGTAAAGAGCTTTCGCTATTGGGCGGTATAGAAATGCAATCAATCAATCAGTCAGGAATAATCCTCTGTGACTAGTAATTGACTGGTAAATGGGCCATTTATGCTTGTAATTTGCATATATGGGCGATTCATGGTGCCATTTTGTGTACAACTAGATGTATATGGGCGATTCATGATCGCCATGTTTTCTTGCAAAATGGTGATTGCGGTGCTGGAGAGGGTGTCCCAGGTGAGCTCAAGCTTGGGTCCATGGGCTCACGAGCAGGGGCAGAGGTTGGTTGGGCACCTGGAGAACACGGTGTGTGTGTGTGTGTGTGTGTGTGTGTGTGTCCGTCCCCCCCTCCCTACTTCAGGGTCTCATATCAGTTGCTACTGCTTCTTTTTTTTACTGGGGGTGCCAGTCATTGAATCTGAGACCTTCTGCATGGAAGCATGGCTATGTGTCCTGTTTTACAGAGGGCAGTCCTTTATTTGAAGGGCTACTGTAAGACTCTCCTGTATTTTGAAGGCATTCTCTGTTTGAAGGGTTGTCGTCTCCAAGTCCAGTTTTAAAAAAGAACCATCAAAAGGAAGACCTGAGCCTTGAAGTTGCCTGTCAGCAGTACCTGGAAAGCAGTCTGAGCAAGGCACGCTGGTCACCTGGTCACAGCCTTCCCACTTATGGTGGGATGTACTGTATTTCTATCTGAGCTTTTCTACACAAGGCTGTTAACCAGCTGTATCTACTCTTGATTTTGTCACAGAACTGAGATCCAAGCACTACACAAAGAGTGTTCCCTTTCCTGATTTTCCATTTCATAACCTCTAGGTGGCACTGTGGTATAGCAGAATAGTGCAATTGCACAATTGGAAAAAGTGTTTTCTTTCAGTTTCACAAATAATATCACATTTTCCCTGTTGTAAAAGGACTAGCTGAAAGTGCTGTTTAAAAAACAGAAGTGAAACTGGAGGGTCACAGTGTCACCTAAAGAACCTGTAAACAACTGTGAGTAGGAAGTGAGAAGTGCACAATAAATGCCTTGTGTAGAAAAGCTCTTAAAATTAAAATATTTGTAAATTTGCATCTGTACATATAAATCAGCATATGCAAAATTCATGGAAACAGGTGTTTTCTTTTGTCCTCTTTTTTGCTGATGCATGCTGTCTTTTTTGGCAGTTCATAAGTGGCCACCTTAACTGTGGTCCCTCTCTTAAAGGACAGGACAGACTTGCTCTCCTTAGGGATTCCATTGTTGTTATATCAGAACAAGCCACTCTTCCTGTAACAGGGCTGTATATTTGTAGATCAGTAGATGAATCATTGCAACTGGGTATTTATTAGTGAAAACAATGTGCACTAAGGGAACATTTAAGATTTTTAAAAAATGATTCTGTGTGACAGGTTTTATTTTGCTCATTTTATGTATTGTTTATGTGACTAAGCCACTGAGGCAGTGTGATCATGGGACAACCTCAAATAGCAGCAATGTGTGTGCAAGCATGGGAAAGAGAGGAAAGAGAACTCTATCATCAGTTCTTCTGAGTCCCTGAACTTCATATAACTGTAGCGGCTAACTCAATACTTGTGGGTTTAGGTGGACAGCTGATATCATCATCATTAGAATATATGGAAGTTAATATACAGTTCTGTGTTTTTGTTAAGTCTTTTGCAGACCAATGACTGTAGAAAGTGAGTCAAAATAAAGCCTAATTTGGGCAGTTATGAGAGTCTTTAGAAAGGACCTAGTAGAAAACTCGGCCCAAATGTATTGTATGAAGGCCAAAGAAAGAACTTGCCCACCTCTCCAATGGAATGAATTCACTTATGTAGGAAAACATTCTATTGCATTGAAAAGAAAGAATAAAGGTTAGAATAATAGTTAGAGGGTTGTTAACATTTCAAAATGGATCATGTTTTTATAAAATTGTCTGGGAAGCATCATTCCACTTTCATTGTAAGACTAGCTTAGGACAAAGTATCATTCATTCTATTCTGAGGAGGTGATTAGAGCATGGAAAGAAAGCTATAAACTAAATATAGATCATTCATTTATAGAGACACAATCTGACACATTTTTCCTGGATTCACATTAAATATTCTGGGTGTCTCCATTTTAAAGAAATAACATGTCTATCAGGAAATATGCAAGGTGTAATTAAAATGCCCTTTGATACTGCTGTATTGTTAAAGAACATTTTTTTCGTACAAGCAGAATCTTGCTGCAATTAAGTCCTTTGTATCCTATTGCTTTCAGTTGAACTACATGGGACTTTAAATGCTTAACCTGAGTTGGGTTGGAGCCAAACTTTGCAGAGTCATTTTTTTCTTCAAAGAAATGGGAAACATAATTCTTATGGTACAATTCTGTTCTAAAAAAAGGACTCTATGAATTACAAAAGGCTTTAGATGATAGCCTGAGTCATATTATTTTCATGAGCAGTGCTTATAAAGCAATTCAGAACACTGTAGTTCCTACCCTCATATAAAACTGTTTTCATCCTTCAACAATCTAAATATTTTCATATTGTTAAATGGCAATTTAGTGTGCAATCCTATGTATGTTTAGACATTAAAAAGCTCCCATCATCCTCCAGCCACCATTATGCCATTAGTGGTACAGTCCTCCTCCTCCTCCTGCTACTACTCTGCCTGGTGTTCAGATGAACTTCACATTAACTTCCCACTGGGATACATGGGGGATGGACTGTAATTTCTTGCTTTTGTCAGAATTTTATGCTTGTTTTTCATATTTACAAAAGTAGTGGGTTTTTTGTTTTGTTTTTTATTTTACTTTTGGCACATTTATTTTCAGAGCTGCATGTAAAGCTTCTGCCATATAACTTCGTATACATTTCAGATTTTGTCTCCATCTGTTTTACTTACACCATAGTCCTATGCATGTTTATTTGGAAATAAGCTCTGCTGTGTTCTCTGGGGTCACTCCCTAGTGAATACATTTAGGGTTGCAGCCTTAGCCAGGGGCAGCAGCTCCCTACCATTCTCCTGAGCCCCTTAAGGTACCATACACCTGCCCTCAGGTGTGGTGGCGGACACTATACTTTTGCTGATGTTGAAGTAAGATTCAGTTACCCATCTGGTTAAATTCTGTACATGGAGTGTGTGTGTGTGTGTATGTAATCACCTTCACCTCAGGCAGCAAAATGTCTTGGGCCAGCCCTGGCCTTTGCCTCACTTAGCTGAGCAGTGGGGTGCACTCTAGTAAAAACAGTGCATATATTTTGGATGACATTCTGGTGATGTTTTGTTTTTCATTCAAAAAGAAGACTCATGAGAAGACTCATCCTGAGACTAATTAACCGAATCTTTATTTAATCTTTAAAATTAATCTCTTTATTTGGACTTGTTTTGTAAAAAGGCTGAGGAAACTTCATTTTCACATTGCTTGTAGCTCTTCAGGATAGGCTCCTCAGTGAACCCTTCAGGAGAGTTGGAACTGGTCCCCCCCAGAGTACAATATATGGATTCCACGAAGCAGGCAGGCAGGCCACATAATAGGGCTATGTATAAGAACATCCGGCAACTCCTGGGTATTTCACATGTTGGCTTCTCTTAACAGTAAGAGGCAACCAGCAGACTTCTCAGCAAATCTACCAATGCCATTTCAAGGTCCTCTTATTAACACTTGGGTCACTTAAGAGAAGGGCTGGCTAGCGCTCACTTTTCCCATCCCCCCCCCCCCACAGAGACGATCTTTGCTGCTAGAATATTATTTTAGTCAATTAATATCGTCCAGTTTTAGACCAGAGATTGTATCTTGATTATATGTTTCTTCATGGGCGTTTTATCCCCTAAAACTTTAGGGCCTAAAAGAAAGGTTAAGACAGAAAGTAGTTTGCCACTGTGGCTTTAAGAACAACCACAGTAACATCACATCACACACACAATTCAAAAATTAAGTGGTCATCATCTATGATGGTAAAGAGACCGATCTTGCTGGCATACTCTCTCTCTCTCTCTCTCTCTCTCTCTCTATATATATATATATATATAATCTGTGATAGAGACCAAACATCTATGCCCTTATATAAAGCACACATTTGTAACAAATGCATGCATTTGTTATAAGGAATGTGTTTGATTAGCTTATCAAATTTGTATACATAGTTTTGAAAAGTGCACAGCTTAGATTGTGTGCTGGAGTTATTTTTGTCCATAGTATATAAGAAATGTCAGTGTAATGACACAAAATTTGGCCCTGAAGGTAAGGTCAACTTGTAAATAATAATAATAATAATAATAATAAAAAAATTAGAAGGGTAAAGTAGGCATTTCTTAACAAATCCAGTACTGTATTTCTGTGTAGGATACAGAGATTCTGCTCTGCTACTTCATTAAAGGATATATATGTGCATGTTCTTTTAAGTTTATTTTGAGGCCACATATCACAGACTTCACGGAGATTGTTCTCATTTGCATTTGTATATGTCACTGTTTTCCAGACACCATCCAAGGTGGGTCACAAGGGGGAAAAGGTTTTAAAAAGAGGTGCAGTGCCTTGTTTGTCTTTTTGGTTTTTCATTTCACATACGAAACTGGCCAGCTGTATACATTTAAGGTCAAGATAAAATCCTCCTTGTGGTTTTATTTTCCCCCCTCTACAAAAGCACTGAAAAATATATACCTTAAGATGGTTACTCCGCTATTACCACTGTAGCTAGATTTTTCTCTGCAAACATGCCTTTCCTAATGTGGCTGTGCAGGTGAGTTTTTTCACTGCAAATTATATGAAAGATCCTTTTACTGAGGGAGCCTCATAAGATACAGTGAAATATTCTTGATGTCTAGCCCTCTGCTTTGCAGTCTGTCTAAACAAACACCAAGTTCAGATCAGAGAGTATGGACAGAAGATAACCCCTTCTACAAACAATGTGAGACTTTGAAAGCCAACCCAGCAAATATGTTGTATCTTTCCATCCCCTCTTACTTGGGAGAAGTGGTGCATTTCATACCTTCGTCAAAAGGCCCTTTGATGTATTTGAATCTTTGTGCTGATCAATGCGAAGAATAAGGTGCTCCTTTTGCAATTCTAAAAGGTTAGAGTTTCAGGTCAAGCTGAGACATGATCTGCAAAGTTTTGCCAAGGCCATGTATAATCTCAGATTGCCCTTGGAACACCGAAAATAGCATGTCTGATGTGCTGACGTGCATCATACTATGCTGCTGAACTCTTTGGCTTGCACAAAGCCAGGGAGGGGAGCTACCTCTGAGACTTTTCTTCCTCTGATTCATGGCGAAGTGCTTCCAAATGTCGGGGCCCCATATTTTAAAAGGAGAAAAATGCAAAGTATTTTCCTTTTTTAAAGTCCCAAGGAACATTTCACAATAAAAGAAGTCTTTATAAAACTCAGCATGGCATTTCTAGTGGAAGTATAATTCTGAACTACTGCTTTAGAGGCTTATCTTCCTCCCACTGAAGTCAGTGTAAGTCTGTTTGCACAGCTTTTATAGTTACAGCATAGGATCATAGTTTAAAGATTCCTGGTGAGGCTTTACTCTTGGATTCTGTGAATGCCACTGATATTCAAATACATTTTTGGAAATCATCCGGAGGATTCTCATTTTCAAATTATCTTTGAAAGTCCTGAATATTTAGGTTTTATGGAAAATCCATCTCCCCATTTGAATTTCAGCCAATTACATTTGTTGTGTAATTCTCAATATTATAAATTCCACATGGCTTTGCATGTGCATCTTTCTCTCACAGTTGCATCTTGGGTTTTCTTGTCCTAAATCTGAATAAAAAGAAATAATCACAAGTGCGTGTCTTGGGTTATGTTGTCTTAAACCAGCATAAATACTCTCATGTTCTCACACATGTGTTAACTATGATCTGATTTTTGGTCTTTTTGCAAAAGTCATGATTTTTGTTTTTTTGATAATTGATCATCAGATCTTCCTCCTCGCAGTATTCAGTCAACTTCTGCAATGCTCTTGTAAGCCCAGTTGGAGTCCTTGAGATAATAGCGGCATCATATGCATATAGTAAAGTAGTTATATGCCTCCCTGCAATTTTGTGGGGATGAAAGTCGGTATGGTTTAGCTGGTCTACTGTTGAATTGATGTAGAAGTTGAACAAAAGTGGGGCGAGAATGCAGCCTTGCTTGACCCCTTTTTTTGTTGGAACAGCCTTTTAAGGTGGCCGTGAGCACTACATCTGACCTTAAGGGAGGTGTCCCTATATAGAGTCTGAATTAGTAGGAGCAGGCACCTATCAATGTTGGAGGCCTCTAATTTCTTCCATAGTTTGACCCTCGAGATAGAGTCAAAAGCTGCCTTAAGGTCTATAAAGGCTACATAGAGCGAGGTGACCTTGTTTGAGATGTATTTCTCTATGAGATGCTATAGTACCAAGCATTGATCTATGGTAGAGCGACCCTCCCTGAAGCCTGCCTGCTCCTCCGCCAATATCATATCCTGTTCCAGCCAGTCTTTAAGCTTCCTATATAAGTGCCTGGCGTATAATTTACCAATAGTACTTAATAAACTGATGGGCCTGTAATTTGCGGGGTCGTCTCTCTTTCCCTTCTTGAATATAGGAACAATAATGGCAGAGCCCCAATCTTCTGGTATCTGCCCAGTCATGTCATTGTAGGAGAATAGCGATGCTAGAGCCGGGGCCCACCATTCTAAGTTATTTTTGACCACCTCTGGAGGGATCAGATCTCCACCCGGTGCTTTGCCCGTTTTCATCTGGGCAGCTAGATCATAAATTTCTGAAGCCAGGACCGGGGGCCAAGGCAGAGCATCTTCAAATGCAATATTCCAGGCCACATGGGCAGCGTCAGAATCCTTGTATAATTGATGGAAATGCTTCTCCCAAGCCTTTGGATGAATATAGCAGTCTGGCAATGCTGGTCCACAAATTGGCGAGATCTTTACCAACCGTCAGAACATGGTCGGATCCTTAGATGTGGCTGCTTGAATCAGTTTTGCAGAGTTCTCCTTCCAAGCCTTTTTTTTCTTTTGTATCAGTAGCTGTTTGTAGGATTTTTTCTGTTCAAGAAGATCTTGAGCCGCCTTCAGATCAGAACTAAATTTATACTTCTGATAGGCCTTCTGTAAGACTTTTTTTGCTTGAACACATTCCCTATCGAACCAGAGCTTCGAGGGTGGATGGTGCCATTGTTGAGGCACCCTTACTCTCCGAGTGAAGGCTTGTTTCAATTCTCGGGCTAACTCCTGATATAATTCCACCGGGCTCATTATTTGGGTGTTAAGTATTAGAGATGTCCTAATGTTTTGCATGTTGTCTGATGCAAGTATGGCCCGTAATTCCATGTCCATCCTTGGGGTCCATTTGACACGACAGTAAGCTTCCCCCTCAGGGAGTATCATAGGCATATAGCGATTGGCACTTTGTAGATAGGGGTGCGGGGCTTTCCAAGTCAATAAGACCAGGAGATGATCACTGTGAAGTTTTTGGACGACCTCCATGTCCTTCAAAAAGGGAATCAAGTTTGTTGATACAATGAGATAATCTATTTGACTCATTCTGTTTCCCGCCAGATAGGTAAATTCCGCCGGATGGTCTTTCCCGAATGCACCGTTAAGAGTGTGCAGGTTGAGCCTTGTAGTCAGTTGATGTAGTAAGAGCCCAGAATAGTTAGATTTTATATCTTTAGATTGTCAAGTAAATGGAAGGCCATTTATACTAAGTGTAGGGGGATAAGCTTTTTGCTGGGAATATAGGGCGTGATCACTTGGACCCATCCTGGCGTTAAAGTCTCCTCCCAAAATCGCATATGTATTGGGATAGGATTGGAGCAGATCTGCTACATATGTTTCAAATTCTGCCCAAATTTCCCCAGTCTGTAATTTCTTCTTTTGAGGGGGAAGATAAACATTTATTATCAACAGATCCCATTGATCAAAATGAGCAAGGACAGCCATTGCATGTTGTTTATAGGATGGCAGCATCCTTGTGCTTACGCACAAAGACATAGCAATTAAGATTCCTAAACCTCCTTTACATCTTCCGTGTCCCTCCCCAGGGACTGCTCCAATACAATATGATTGAAAACCATTAAACAGCAAATCCCCCTGGACCCATGTTTCTTGTAGCAGTACAATATCTTTGGAAGAGAGATAGTCTTCTGATTCAGGGTCCTGCAGGATTCCAGCCCATGTTGTAAGGCCAATTTTATTTATATGCTGGTTGTTTGCATGCCATTGGGACTCAGGAGTGATACTTTCCAACTCCTGGGCACTCTTTTTTTCTTCCCTCAGCTCAGTTGTTAGCTCTGAGGCCAGTCCAATTGAGGGGACAGGTGAGTCCATCCAATTCTCTCCCAATGGGGAATCAACTTGGGGATATATCACACCTGATTTTAAATGGTGTCCAGTCATCCCTTGAGGGCTGGAGGCACTGACTTGGAGTATCGGAGGGGCCTGGCAGTCTGCTTCTGCAGCTTCATCTGGCTCTGTACTAAGCTGAATACTTGTTGAATTTTGTAATCCTTCTATAAGTTTCTCAGTAGAAGTCTGAGGCCTCCGGGTCTGGATCTCATCCAGTGTCCTTTCTAGGTCTATTGAAGATATTTCACACATAACATAGGAGTTGTAGTTCTTCCTTTCCATTGCAGAGAGTGGCCTTATTGGGGTCAACTCCCTTGTCCCCATCAGTGCCTCCATCTCTAGTTCCACTTCCCCGTCACCCATTATGACAGTCTGTGGCATACATAGCTCAGGTGAATTTCCAGTCTCAGGTTTAGCCATTCTGCTATACTATTGTAGGTTTGAAATTGCTGTTATTTCTGGGGTCACTGTTACCATAGGCTTTTCCTTGGTCAATAAGGAGTGGAGCAGTCTATTATCCAGTCCCAAATTATCAGCTAGTTTCATATCGGAGTCTAAATGATTATCAGGGGTGCTCAAATTTAGGTCCAGGGAGCTCATAAGGGCTAGACTTGTGTGGGTAGAAGAGTCACGATCTAAAGTATTGCTATCTCTCTCCAAGGCCAGATCTTCTTCATGTAATCTGATTCTCATTGGCATTAGTAGCTCATCCAGTTTGTTGTTAACTATTTTAAACAAATCATAAGGAATGTTATTACGGGATTTAACAAGGGTATAGGAAGTGGTTTAGCACTGAAGATGCTAAAATATCATGACAAAGATATCATAAGAATACATAATTCATGTTTCTTCAGCACCGATTAAAATGTGCTTGGTGAATATGTACAAACACACTGCAGATTTCAATATAAGCCAATCCAAACAGTGCCTGATGCATCGGCATTACATTTCATGGGTTGGAAGCTGGAATCTTGGACTTACGTGACCTCCCTGTGTAAAATAGCACATATGAAGTGGGGCATAGGCACATAACATGTGTGCTGCCTATAAATCTCTACACAAATAGTGTAGATGCCACTGCAATTCATGTTTATTCAGTCTATACTTTGTAATTCCCTTCTGTATAACAAACCCTGACTGTGATCCACCAAAATTGTAATATGCTTATAATTAAAATTGAAATTTATTACAAGTTACGTTCTCATTTCCACCTGCATAGTCTGCATGGTAGCCATGACTAAGTAGACAAACTCTGCCATCTTTTTACATGCTCAGATGTTGCTTACTTTTAATACTCAAGAAAATGAATAGGCCCATTGTTGACACACACAGAATGATTTCTTGAACTCTTTTGTTTCTCTTTACCAAATAAATAAATCAATTTATTGGTTCCAAAACTATACAACAAACAATCATGTCGGAAGAATCAGACATGTTAATTTCTATCTGCCCCTTACTTTGTATTATAGCCAACCAGAGAAGGAAGTGTTGTCACACATGACATACAGTGGTGGAAAAAGAATGTTGTATTAAGCATGCCATGTTCCCAAGGAACACTTAGGGCACAATCTTATTGGGATGGCTGTTAGTCCCCAAACTTGAAGGCTGACGAGCATCCTATGCAGAGTGGGAGGAGTGTGGAGGTGGTGTTCACCTCTATGCTCCTCCCACTCTGCATCTTAGCTAGATGGGCTTTTTCACCGATCTAGCTGGGGCGCGTTGGAGCAGGAGGAAAGGAGGGTGGAGAGGCCCAAGGATACATTATAAGCTGACCTCCGCAGTCCCCTCCCCTTCCTGCCCACTGGCACGCCCCCTTTCCCTCCTCTCTGAGGTCACCTTTGTGCCCTCAGAGAAGCAGCCAGCTGCGTGTGTGTGGGGGGGTTTCACCTACAGTATCAATGGATGATCTGCTATTCCAGATGGGGTCAGAAACAATAAACGCATTATCTAGCTTTAATTATTCCGAAGTAATATTTGGTGATTGTTAAAGCATTTGTCTAAAATGAACATTAAAAACCATCTTTACAGAATGGTAGTTATTCTGTAAAGGCTGTCTCTAACTTTTGTTTTAAATGCCTGCATGGTTCATGAATGGAGAAATATTCCAAGTTAACAGCTCTTTAAATAAAGAAGCTTATCCTCAGATGCTACTGTCAAAGGTCTAGCAAGATATCTACAAGTGTTACCACCTAGGCAGCAATATTTAAGTTATATGGAAAGCTTGCTTATCCATCAGGAATATTCAGGAGCTCAAAATAGGACCACATGAGACTAAAATCATTTCAGTGTGCAGCAACTTTCTCTTTCTCTGTAGGTGGCATTTAGGAAGAATGTTTTTCTCCTAACCAAACACCACAATAACCCCAAACCATATCAAATATAGGAGCAAGATTGCACAATCTTCCCCCAACATCTTTTTCAAATGGCATTTTCTATAGCTGTCCCTATATGCATGCACAAACCACAGATACCAGACAGGTTGTTTTGATTTAGGAAAATCGACTGGAGTCTCTCATTTCCACTTGGCAATTCATACTGAGCCATTTCACACAAGTTTCAAGCTGAGGAGAATGACACTACTTGATTAAACACCTTTGGAATTCTGTTGTTAATTCATGTTTTAAAATGACTTCCTTTAGCTCAGTTCTGACGTCAAACCAAATATGAGAATCCATACCACAGGCGAGTTTCAGGATTTCTTATGAGTCAGGTACAATTATTCTAAATGAAGCTTTGGGTCAAGATAACATTGTCTAGACAAAAAGATGCTGTTTTTTCTTTTCTTTAAACAAAAACAAACTCCAGAAGTTGAAGCAGCATTAAGGATTTGACTGAAATGTGCATAAGTCTATGTAAGTCTTTCAAGATTTATTTTAAAATATTATAAATTCCTAATGAAAACTGTTTTACACTCGGTTACTAGCCATATGACTCTTAAAGACTTGTGTGAAACCCTCATGAGAAAACAAATACTTTTTAAAACTGAATTTTTAAAAGAAATTCACCTCAGCAAGGTATTTTGTTTTTGTTTTTGTTTTCATATTCACCTCAAATGAATTTGCACGTCAGACAAAATTTGGGGAGAACTTGAGTTATGAGAAATCCACTGAGAAATTTTCTTAACCAAAATTATTCCATGTTCCCACAACATCCCTACAAATATTTCACCTGTGTAGGTCTGTCTAAACTGGTGAATTTTTAGTTTTAACTTGAGAAGGCAACTTTTCATGTGCTGCTTCAAGAAATAGAATGCAAATCCTACATCTCTTCTTCTCCCACCTCCAATTCACTTAAGACAAGACATATTTTAAACTCTTTCCATGTTCACGGTATAATTTGTAGCTCAGGAGGAGGAATAAAAAAAATTAATAAAATCACAAGTCAGTATGCAGGCATCTCTCCTTCAAGAGAGCAATCCGATGTATGTTTAGACAGAAAAAATGGCCTACAACTCCCAGCATGCCCCAGCCAGGCTGGCTAGGGCATGCTGGGAGTTGTAGGCCATTTTTCTATCTAAACATGCATAAGATTGCACCCTTAAACTCTCAAGTATGTTAATCCCAGTTTGGCTGTAACATGAAACGATTGTTTAGCATTAGATGCATGAGCAACAGAGAGCCTTCAGCTCATGGCCTCTCCCTCTCCACATTTATTTATGTATTTCTCTAATAGATTTAGATTCCAATTTACCATATCTAAAATATCTCTAAGTGGTTTCCAAGAAATATTAAAATACATCATAATGAATACAAAAACACTGATATAAAATATTTATGGAAACGTGAAAACCCAGAAGCAAAGCACCATAAGTAACAAACCAACTGGGTAGCACAGTCAGGGAAGGCCTGGGTAAAGAAATGGGTCTTTTAGCTGGTGCACAAGACACCACAGTGAATATTGGGCGGGGGGATGGAGGGCATTTCACCATCATGGAGAAGGCTACTTCTGGTTGCTGCAAGATGGCAATCTGCAGGTCACAGTACAACCAGCAAGGCCTCATTTGATCACAATCTTATCTTAATGTTCACACAACTCTATTATCAGGAAAGGCACTCCACCAGGTAACCTGGTCCCAAGCTCCTTTGGTGTAGCTGTGAAGAAGAGATCAAATGAAGCATCTGCTTCTGCTTTTAAACTAACCAGAATCCTTTGTTATGTCTGAACCTGGGAAACTCTGGTTAGTTTGAACTACTATGAGAACAAGCCAGGTTTATAAACCCCCATTAAATCTTGGCCAGATTGGGCAGGGGGAATCATAGTTTACACTCACTAGAGTTTCCCCAAGTTCAGACATAATGACAAACACTGCTGGTTGGTTTAAAAGTGGAAGTGGAAACTTCTGATCTACTCTTCACAGCTGTGCCAGGGGAGAAGGGAGGACAGAGGAGTCAGCAAGCTTGGGGCTCACTGCTGCTCATTCACCTAACACAAAACCATAGTTTAATGTTATGTCCAAAAAGGACCAAAGTGTTAGTGAGATACAAAGAATATGAACATAGTTTCATACTCCCAAGGGGGCTTCAGGCTTGTGTTTCTTAAAAAGCAGCCTTCCTCGCATGCCAAAAGAAAAACTGTTTCTCAGACCTGAGGGGACTTCCAAAGGCAGTTTAGAAATGGCATGCAGGTCTGCTATTCGAAGAAAAGTCAGGAATTCCACTAGGCACACCTAAAATAGCTCCTTGGATCCCAGCGTTTAAACTTATATCGCAGCACCTGGCATCTGAAATGTTCAAATTTGACATCTGCAAGCTAGGCATCAGTTGACCTACCAAATTTCAGGCGAACAAACAGAAACGGTCATTTCTGTACATTTGCAAGGGTTCTTTTCAACTAATAAAAAAAAATCAACACCTTAACCAAATAACGAAGATGTTGTTTTCATCATTCAAAGCCCATCTTTCTCCCACTCTGAAACCAGACTGAAATATTGTCTCATTGTATAGCCAGAATTTAATTTATTTATCGGAACGCTCAATGGAATTTTAGCAATTTTTAATTAAGTCTATTGGATGTTTTGCCTTAGGGCAGACTGTATAAAAGTCTTGAGGGTTTAGTCCATTATTCTAGCATTGCTTGTGTTTACATTTGAGGAAAATTCTCATAAGAATGTTTTAGTTTAATTCCACAAAGAATGCATATCTATGAATATATGGTATTAGATTATCTGTTTTTCTATTGGACAACATTGCATACAGTATTTTGAAACTGTCTTAAAAGGATCTCAGCATCTCCTGTTCACCATAGTCATAGGTGTGTATTCTAAAAACAGAACAAAACAAACAAATTTTTCAATCTTGATCTAAAACATAGAGAAGTCTGTTGGAATTCTTTCATTACTTTCATTAGGATTCTGCTTAGGCAAGCAAAGCAATATCATTGTACAGATGCTGAGAAGACTTTGGCCGTTTCCTGCTAGGGCAGTGCTCAGTCTGGGTATTATATGTCTCCCTAACTTGGGCATCTGTCATCTTATTCCTTCTCTGCCTCTTTTACCTGGGTGTTCTGAATGCTCTAAAGCATTTGGAAGAAAGCTAAACAAATGTGTCATGTACTGTTTTCTTTTCTGTCTATTAAATTTCTGTTCCACTTTGTATGCTTTGTCTCTTTTCTCCATTGCTTTCCACTGTCATGGATGCTTTCAAATAATAATAACATCTCAAATGTATGTTGCTTTTTCTTGTCACATTCTCTTATCTGCTGCACTGTTTTTGGTGAATTGCTAATCAAGACAAGTTGACTTTTTATGGGTGGGTAGGTGAGGGACTTCTGTATGTTAAAACAATCTTGTGAATGGCTCAAGATGGGTCCAGGTCAAGATCCACCTCACCTTGAAAAAACTTTGAAAAGTGAGTTGGATGTGGACATGCATTTAAGCTTTCATTAGATTGGTTGAACATATACAAAACAAATTCACCAAAAATGTCAATTCCAGTTGGCATCAACATGTTTATAAAAGATTTATGCCAGTTGCGTTTTACATTTGATCCCTAATGCAACAGCTTTATTGTAATATTCCTGTCAACACTGAGGTTATTAGCATTTCTGCTGTGGTTATTTTGTTCCTTTGAATTGGTCTCATATTTAAGGTTGAATTTCAGTATAACACTGATGTTCCCTTTCAGAGACTTTGTATCTTGGCTGACTGGATCCAGTTGTCCAGTAGTATCTTTGCCCACCACTTAATACATCTTATCTAACACCAGTCAAGCAATATTATTAATTACATGTATAACCTGGCCTTCCACGAAAGAATTGAAATAAAAGATGCTATCATACGAATCCCAGTTATCTCCCATCCAGCTTAGCTTCGGAAGTAGAACTATATCATGGCCTTCGGATCACTGATTTTATATGTATATCAACAAGAATCGAACGACCTGATTACCTTTGATTCTTTTCCTTTGTAGAAGATTAATACATGTTTATTTTCTCCTGTAGCCAATGTAATAAGCTTGTGTTGCAAAGTATCCTTTTCCGTTGGCTACGCTACTTAAAGCAGCCCCACTTCTCAAGCTTTGTCAAATCGGTCTGACATCGTAACTCTTATTCCCATATGAATTTTTCTTGGAGGCTCCTTTTTATGTTATAGTCTGCAATGTTAAATTTATTGGGTTGTATAATATTTATAGGAATCGGCCCCCTTATGGCATTTCAAACATGCCATCATTCTAGCTAGCTTCCAAATGCATTGAGGAAAACAACTATTCATGAAATATTTTCCAGCATGATGCAATTCCAAAGAGCAATTTTCTAATTGTGGCTGCTCTGCATGTCAACCTGATGTGGAAAATCTAATAAGTTCACCTTCCTATAAATCAGTTTTATGTTCTAACCCAGTAAGTGAACATGCTTTCGTTTCCTTCCTTTTTCATGGGACAAAAAACTGGGGAAAATAATATATTTCAAGGGTGCTCAAATAGTGGTAGAAAAGCAAAAAAGGATTAATTGTGCTAGGATCAGACACAGAATGGGCAGAATGGGGAGTGTTAGCCTGAATATTTAGCTCCCATAAAGAGAGATCAACTGACTATTATTGTTGTTGTTCAGTCGTTCAGTCGTGTCCGACTCTTCGTGACCCCATGGACCATAGCACACCAGGCCTTCCTGTCCTGCGCTGTCTCCCGGACCATGCTCAAATTCATATTCATTGCATCGGTGATGCTATCTAGCCATCTCATCCTCTGCCGTCCCCTTCTCCTTTTGCCTTCAGTCTTTCCCAGCATCAGGGTCTTTTCCAGAGAGTTTTCTCTTCGCATTAGGTGGCCAAAATATTTCAGCTTCAGCTTCAGTATCTGTCCTTCCAATGAGCAGTCAGGGTTGATTTCCTTTAGGATGGACTGATTTGACCTCCTTGCAGTCCAGGGGACTTGTAAGAGTCTTCTCCAGCACCACAGTTCGAAAGCATCAATTCTTCGGCGCTCAGCCTTCCTTATAGTCCAGCTCTCACAGCCATACATTACTACTGGGAAAACCATAGCTTTGATTAGACGGACCTTTGTTGGCAAGGTGATGTCTCTGCTTCTTACTATGCTGTCAAGGTTTGCCATAGCTTTCCTCCCAAGGAGCAAGCGTCTTTTAATTTCATGGCTACAGTCACCGTCTGCGGTGATCTTGGAGCCCAAGAAAGTAAAATCTGTCACGGCTTCCATTTCTTCCCCTTCTATATGCCAGGAAGTGATAGGGCCAGATGCCATGATCTTCGTTTTTTTAATGTTGAGTTTCAAACCAGCTTTTGCACTCTCCTCTTTCACCCTCAACAAGAGGCTCTTGAGATCCTCTTCGCTTTCTGCCATTAGGGTGGTATCGTCTGCATATTGGAGGTTGTTGATAATTCTCCCACCAATCTTAATTCCGACCTCTGATTCATCCAACCCGGCATTTCTCATGATGTACTCTGCATATAAGTTAAATAAGCAGGGTGACAATATGCAGCCTTGGCGTACTCCTTTCCAATTTTGAACCAATCGGTCATTCCATGTCTGGTTCTTACTGTTGCTTCTTGACCCTCGTACAGGTTTCTCAGGAGACAGGTAAGGTGGTCTGGTACTCCCATCACTTTAAGAATTTGCCAGAGTTTGTTGTGATCCACACAGTCAAAGGCTTTAGCGTAGTCAGTGAAGCAGAAATAGACGTTTTTCTGGAATTCTCTTGCTTTCTCCATGATGCAGCGAATGTTGGTGATTTGATCTCTAGTTCCTCTGCCTCTTTGAAACCCAGCTTGTACTTCCGGTAGTTCTCGATTCACATACTGCTGAATCCTAGCTTGTAGGATTTTGAGCATCACCTTGCTGGCATGTGAAATGAGCGCAATTGTGCGGTAGTTTGAACACTCTTTGGCGTTGCCCTTCTTTGGAATTGGAATGTAAACTGACCTTTTCCAGTCTTGCGGCCATTGTTGAGTGTTCCAAATTTGTTGGCATATTGAATGCAGCACTTTAACAGCATCATCTTTTAGGATTTTAAATAGCTCAGCTGGAATACTGTCATCTCCGCTAGCTTTGTTGTTACTAATGCTTCCTAAGGCCCACTTGACTTCACTCTCAAGGATGTCCGGCTCAAGTTCAGTGACCGCACTATCATGGCCATCAAGGACATTAAGATCTTTCCTTTATAGTTCTTCTGTGTATTCTTTCCACCTCTTCTTAATCTCATCTGCTTCTGTGAGGTCCCTGCCTTCTTTGTCCTTTATCATGCCCGTCTTTGCACAAAATGTTCCCTTGAGATCTCCAGTTTTCTTGAAGAGATCTCTAGTCTTTCCCATTCTGTTGTTTTCCTCGATTTCTTTGCATTGTTCATTTAAGAAGGCCTTCTTGTCTCTCCTTGCTATTCTCTGGAACTCTGCATTCAGTTCGATATATCTTCCCCTTTCTCCCTTGCTTTTTGCTTCCCTTCTTTCCTCAGCTACTTGTAAAGCCTCATCAGACAGCCACTTGGCTTTCTTGCATTTCTTTTTCTTTGGGATGGATTTCATTGCTGCCTCCTGAACAATGTTACAGACCTCCATCCATAGTTCCTCAGGCACTCTGTCCATCAGGTCTAATCCCTGAAATCTATTCCTCACCTCCACTGTATATTCATAAGGGATATGATTTAGGTCATATCTGAATGGTTTAGTGGCTTTCCCTACGTTCTTCAATTTCAGCCGAAATTTTGCAAGAAGCAGCTCATGATCTGAGCCACAGTCAGCTCCAGGTCTTGTTTTGACTGACTGTATAGAGCTTCTCCATCTTTGGCTGCAAAGGACATAATCAATCTGAATTCGATATTGACCATCTGGTGATGTCCATGTGTAGAGTCGTCTCTTGTGCTGTTGGAAAAGTGTGTTTGCTATGATCAGCGTGTTCTCTTGGCAAAACTCTATTAGCCTTTGTCCTGCTTCATTTTGTACATCAAGGCCATGCCTGCCTGTTATCCCGGTGATTTCTTGACTTCCTACTTTAGCATTCCAATCCCCTATGATGAAGAGGACATCTTTGTTTGGTGTTAGTTCTAGAAGGTGTTGTAGGTCTTCATAGAACCGATCAACCTCAGCTTCTTCTGCATCAGTGGTTGGGGCATAGACTTGAATTACTGTGATGTTGAATGGTTTGCCTTGGATTCGTACTGAGATCATTCTATCATTTTTAAGATTGTACCCCAGTACTGCTTTTCCCACCCTTTTGTTGACTATGAGTGCTACTCCATTTCTTCAATGGGATTCTTGCCCACAGTAGTAGATATGATGGTCACCTGAATTAAATTCGCCCATGCCTGTCCATTTTAGTTCGCTGATTCCCAAGATGTCGATGTTCAATCTTGCCATCTCATGTTTGACCACCTGCAGCTTACCTTGATTCATTGATCTGACATTCCAGGTTCCTAAACAATATTGTTCTTTACAGCATCAGATTTTTTTTTCACTGACTATTAACTGACTATTAGGGAACATTAAAAGGGCAAGTCTATGCAAGTCTATTCAAAAATAAGTTTTTATTTATTAATTTATTTTGCTTTAAGAATTTATAGACCACACCTTCATCTAAAAAAAGGTGTAAGGGCAGTACACACACACACACATACACACTCGGGGGGAGGGAGGGGGGTGTAAAGCAGCATAACAGCAAAGCAACAAGGAGGCTTTGGATGCCATATGCAATGTGTAGGGAAAACGACAACAGATCTAACAATAACATTCCATAACCTGCGATTCTTACCAAAAGAACTGGAGCAGCCTGTTGCAAGACATTTCAACTCACTTGCACATGGTTTCTCTGATTTACAGTTGCTTCCAATAGAACAAATAATAGACACTGACATGGTTGACAAAGGGGAAAACTTCTGGATCTGCAGACTCAGAACTCTTAGTCCAAATGGTCTTAATCAGGAGGACAATTCAAAAGTATTGTGCCACTCATACCTCTGTTTTTTTCATCTCCAGGCATTCCAAACTGGTATCCATTTAACAGCCCAGCTACTGACGAGGGTGGAAGCCAAAATGTTTAGCTCATATTTTTAAAAATACATTGTTGTTAGTCTTTCTATCTTTCATTCTCTCTCTCTCAATACAATTAAAAACAACATAAAACATTAAACAGCAATACATAACATTGAGAGGAATAACTACTCAACCAGCTGAAAAGGCAGTAATTTAAAATTCTTGGGCAAAAAGAAAAAAAGGTTTTAACCAGGTGCCCAGAAGAATACAGTGTCAGTGCCAGGAGAATTCCAGAGTCAGGGCGCTACCACAGAGAAGGCCCTCTTTTTTGTACATGCATAATGTACATCTCCTATAGACAGAACAGGGGGAAGGGCCCCTCCAAAGGTCTTAGTGCGCAGGTGAGTTGGTATGGGAGGAGACCTTTGGGGCCCAAGCTGTTCAGGGCTTTAAAGGTAAGCACCAGCACCTTGAATTGGGCTCAGTTGCGAATAGGCAGCCAATATTGTTCCTTCAGAACTGATGTAACCAATTGTGTTCAATGGAGCTTACTCCCAGGAAACTGAGAAAGTATTGTAGCCCAAGGCTTTTTCTTTTGTGGTCAAATCCTAGACTTGATCAGCCATCACTTTAAGGCAAAACCATAGTGATAGATGTATTCACAATAATAAGGCAGCAAACCCACAACACTATGGTGGTGCTTAATGAACCCCCCATCCACATTCACCAAATATGTGAGGGGGGAGGGGATTATGCCAATTGGCCAGGGCCGCAAACACCAATATGCCCACTGGCCAGGCCAGAGCCTCCTGCCATGTCTGGGCGTGTAGGGTCCCTTCTCATTAATACCGAATGCATGGCCACTGGGGCGGGGGCATGGCCTCCTTGCATATGAATGTTGGTGGTCATGGCCAGTGGGTGCAGTACCACTTTCAGTGAACACATGGGGAAAATTTGGACACCTCTTATGTGATAATACTTAAGAGTTCAAAATAACCTTTGTGTGCCATGCACGAGAAATGCAGCATGTGAAATTTCTACGAATGTCAAGATGTATTTCTGCTCCTTCCACTTGGAGCTTTAGCTTCTAGAGAGCCAGAGAATGTGGGCAGGGTGAAGACTGGGACTGAAACCAGAATAATGACAACTTTGGTGTATATAACAAATATGTACATAGGGAGAGTGATTCCCTAGGGGCCATTGGACTGTATGGAACTTGAGCCATAAGAGACCCAAATACTGCACACCAGGCAAAGCAAGGGTCTAGCAAATCCCAAACACTTTCAAAATGTTTGCAGAACTATAGCAATGTCATATTACCACTGTGTAAACTTGCTGTCAAAAACAGTTATGATCAGCTACTATTTGGCTCATGTATCAAAATGTCCACATGCATCAAGAATGTATTTTTCCATATCAGCTTCATGTTCCCTGTTTCATTCATAGACAATGAATAAACAAAACTAATAAAAATATCTCAGTGTGAAATGAGATGCCAGAAAAGCAGGAGATAACACACACATAAAAATGAACAAAAGAAACCACCACAATAGGCTGTAAATTAAACAAAAGGAAACTCACAGATGGTGGGAAAGTGAGACAATCATGTAAATATTATTTTTACTTAATGTTCATAATGAATCTAGCATCCATTTTAGAATATATTCAAATAAGTGAAGCTGAATCACAAATGTGAAGTAAAAGACATATTTGTCTAAGGAAGAATAAAGGCTTATAGGAAGTACTGTTATAAGAACTATAAAATATAAAAGGTAATTTATGTAATATAGTTGACACTGAAAACAATAGTGTGGTTTTTGAAGATGCTTTAGGAAGATATGCTATTGGTGCTCTGAGTCAAATTGACAGCACATCTAGTTTAAGAGGATATTGAATTGTCACAAAGATGTCAAGCAGAGGTCAAAGAGGTGACAGAAAATGTATTCACAAATCAGGGTCAAGAACAGTGCCATTGATTCATGTGACACGCCATTAATCAGTTTTATTACAGGGTCACAAGACCTTCAATGAGAGTAGCAGGTGTCAAATATTACTTAGCTCTTGGAAGGTCTAATTTAAGGACGCATTTCTATAAACAGATATTTTATTGATTCTTGGTGGAAGTAAGAAAGGAGTTTTTCTAATACAATTGGCTCTCTTGTGTTCTGTTAGTTAAGTCATGACTGAAACAGAAAAAATCATTTGGCTTCCATTGTGTTGATAGAAAACTCCCATAAAAATCTCAATCTTCATAAAATGTAGAGGCTAAAATACTGTTGGTGCAACCCTATACAGTGCAACCCCATACACGTTTACTTCCAGGTAGGTGTGTAGAGGATCAAATCCCTAAAATAGTTCTATGGCATCAGGTCTTCAGCAAACAATTTGGTTGTTCAATCTAGGAGTTTCTCCATTTCAGTTAAGTCAAAAGTGCAGCCTGGAGGTGGTGGTAGTGGTGTTAGTGTTGGGTGATGATGGAAAGAATCTTTTCAGATCCATTTAGGCCTCATGTCTGCAGGAAATCACTGGATCAGGGCAAAATATGGCATGATGTGGCACTGGTTCAAAAGTGAACTGAATGACAGATAGAACTGTGCAGAAGAACTAGAGATCAAATCTCCAACATTCGCTGGATCATGGAGAAAGCAGGAGAATTCCAGAAAAACGTCTATTTCTGCTTCATTGGCTATGCTAAAGTCTTTGATTGTGTGGATCACAACAAACTCTGGCAAATTCTGAAAGAGATGGGAGTACCCAACCACCTTACCTGTCTCCTGAGAAACCTGTACGAGGGTCAAGAAGCAACAGTAAGAACCGGACATGGAACAACCGATTGGTTCAAAATTGGGAAAGGAGTACGACAAGGCTGTATATTGTCACCCTGCTTATTTAATTTATATGCAGAGTACATCATGAGAAATGCTGGGTTGGATGAATCACAGGTCGGAATTAAGATTGCCGGGAGAATTATCAACAACCTCCGATATGCAGACGATACCACCCTAATGGCAGAAAGCAAAGAGGATCTCAAGAGCCTCTTGTTGAGGGTGAAAGAGGAGAGTGCAAAAGCTGGTTTGAAACTCAACATTAAAAAAACGAAGATCATGGCATCTGGCCCCATCACTTCCTGGCATATAGAAGGGGAAGAAATGGAAGCAGTGACAGATTTTATTTTCTTGGGCTCCAAGATCACCGCAGACGGTGACTGTAGCCATGAAATTAAAAGATGCTTGCTCCTTGGGAGGAAAGCCATGGCACACCTAGACAGCATAGTAAGAAGCAGAGACATTACCTTGCAGACAAAGGTCCGTATAATCAAAGCTATGGTTTTCCCAGTAGCAACGTATGGCTGTGAGAGCTGGACTATAAGGAAGGCTGAGCGCCGAAGAACTGATGCCTTCGAACTGTGGTGCTGGAGAAGACTCGTACGATTCCTCTGGACTGCAAGGACGTCAGATCAGTCCATCCTAAAGGAAATCAAGCCTGAGTGCTCATTAGAAGGACAGATACTGAAGCTGAAGCTGAAATATTTTGGCCACCTAATGCGAAGAGAAAACTCACTGGAAACTTCCCTGATGCTGGGAAAGACTGAAGGCAAAAGGAGAAGGGGACGGCAGAGGATGAGATGGCTAGATAGCATCACCGATGCAATGAATATGAACTTGAGCACACTCTGGGAGAGAGCGCAGGACAGGAAGGCCTGGCGTGCTATGGTCCATGGGGTCACGAAGAGTCGGACACGACTTAACGACTGAACAACAACAACAACATATAAGATTGGGACCCCAGGAGGGCCAGATTTGACCCCCGGGCCCGAGGTTGCCCACCTATGGTATAGAGCATCCCCCACCGATGGCAGGGAAATATTTCTGCTGTGGGTGTTTGTGCCTCATGAAAAGGGGAGTGAACAGAACAGAGAGAAATGCAAAGTGAGCAGTTGGCAATAACAACCAACCTCTTAAATGGCTAGCCATTATTAACCTACCTCACAGGGTCATTCTGAGGATAAAATGCAGGTGGAAGAGCCATGTATGTTTTACCCCCACCACACACACACACTTTTTGGAGGAAGGGGGAGGATAAAAATGTAATTAAAAAAATCAAGGCAAGCAAGATTCAGCATTACTCTTTTTGCTTATGTACACTATATGCCAAATAGTATATGTACTATTTATTTTATTTTATAAGAACTTCAGGTCTCGTTGGATCAGACAAAGGCCCACCTGGTTCCACATTCGGTTTCAGGTCAAACAGTGGCCAGCCTCGTGTTTCTGATTGCTTTCCCTCTCGTTTGTCCCCAAATCTGGTTCTCGGGTGTACTTTCTCCAGATATGGGGGTTCCATTAAATTATCATGACTTATAACTGTTGTTAGGCCTTTCCTTTGAAATGCTGAACTTAAAAACAAACAAAGAAAAGCTACTCATGAGTGGTAAAGATGAGTTTTTGACTATAAAATGTAACCTGTAACTGATCAACATTCATTATGCTTCTGCTAAGACACAAGGCTTCATGTACATTCACTATTCTAATGTATAGTGAGCGGGGGCAGGGGCAAGATGTGTGTGTGTTTGTGTGTGCGTGTGTCTGTTTTAGTAGGAAGTTGATTTTCTACCTGAAGAGGGACTTTGCATTCTGAGGGTTCCATTCCCTCCAGCCACTAAGTAATAGTACAATTTGGCTTCAAGTGACTTTTCTAACTTAGTACACCACCTAAAACTAATATATGGCTTTGCTAATATAAAGACTGTCATGTTTCTCTTTACTTCTGCTATCCAGGAACTTGTGTGTTTTGCCCAGGGCAAGAGACAGATCTGAGTTATAGCTGACTTATTTGTATGTTTTCAGAAATGGGGGTCCACCATTGTTTCTTTGTCCCAGAATGCTAGGTATTGTCTGGTACCTGCAGCACTTAACAGTGACTCATTCATTCAGTCTGCATTTTGAGACTTGGGCCAGATCTCCATCTCATGTCACATTGATATGAAAACTCAAAAGCTTTTGTAAGCTTTTGTGACATTTTGGGTAGTATTCAATATTAGTCCTATGTAGAGTAGACCCATTGAAATGAATGAGACTTAAGTTTGTTGTTGTTCAGTCGTTAAGTCGTGTCTGACTCTTCGTGACCCCATGGACGATAGCACACCAGGCCTTCCTGTCCTCCGCTCTTTCCCAGAGCGTGCTCAAATTCATATTCATTGCATCCGTGATGCTATCTAGCCATCTCATCCTCTGCCGTCCCCTTCTCCTTTTGCCTTCAATCTTTCCCAGCATCAGGGTCTTTTCCAGGGAGTTTTCTCTTTGCATTAGTCACAATAAATAATTTATTTTAGTCACAACTAAATTAAGTCCCATGCATTTTCATGGGTCTACTCTATGTAGGACTAACATGGGATACTTCTAATTGGTGGGTTGTAGCAAAGGTATTTCCAGTTGGGGATTTTGCTTTTTTGCTTTTTATAGATGGATTTTTTCTCCTCATGCACCAGCACAGCAACCTTTGTTTTTAGGTCTCTTTACAGTTCCCATTGTGCAAGTTTTCCTACTCAGACAATTTTGTTTACCAAACTCAAGTTCACTGGGTTGCCTCTATGCACTGACCTGTAAATTGAGATGCCTCCAGGCTGCAATTTAAGAAATGGGAGTGTTACTTCAAACAGGCTGACTCAGATAGCTATGCATGCGATTTATGTCAACAGGAGCATGGCTTTTCAACTCTGTTAAACAGGGTACAAGGCAACCCAAAGCAATGATTTACTATTTACTGTAGCAATTTCTCCCGATTCCATGTTGATTGCTTACAAAATTGGATTAGAATATTAGGGAAAAGGTACAGTACAATATGAACAGGTTTGTAGCAGGAGTCTTTGATCCTCCTAGCGCTACAATCCAAAGTTTTGCAATAGGTGTCAAACTTTGTGCAAAGGCGTAGCTATGATTGTGCAGCTGCACTAGGCTACATTTATCTCAGGGTCAACTACTGTTATCTACAGTATATCTACAAATACCTGCCCCAATGAAATCCTCTACGACTAAACATGCATTCAATTCTGGAAGTATTGCCAGCATTCTCTTTTCTTTCTCTCAGCCATGGGTTTTGGTATTTCACTAATCCTGCTTCTAAGCCCATTAAGAGGTGGGGCCCAATGTGAGCCAAAGCAAACCAGGGCTTACTCTTACAAGTAGGCTGGAATGCCTGTGCAGTCTTTGGTTATATGAATAATTAGTAAAGAGTCACTGAGCATGTGCTTTCCCTGCCCAATTCATTGTACACCTGACATTTGGATGAAGCGCTTCCAGGATAAAAGCACATTGTTTCCAGGCAGGATTGAGTTAGGACATCTGTTTTCAAAAATCAAGTAAAACGTTGCAGTTTAAAAAGAAAAAAGAAAAAAAAGTTTTAAAATTGGATACATTTTTAAAATTGGAAATTTGGAAAATTTTCAAATTGCAAGATTTAGACATCAATATTTGACATTTGACTTATTAGCTTCATTCATTTAGCCAAATTCTAAATGCATTAGCTATCAGATTCTGTCAAATACTGGTTGCTACTGTGTGTCTGCTGACAGATACCATCAAATGTTGATTGATACTTCTCTGATGCTGTCAAATGTTGACATCTAGCACATGTCAGCTGTTGAATGTGGTCAAATATGACTACGTCAAGTCAGGGGCTCCAAGATCACCGCAGATGGTGATTGTAGCCATGAAATTAAAAGACGCTTGCTCCTTGGGAGGAAAGCTATGGCAAACCTTGACAGCATAGTAAGAAGCGGAGACATCACCTTGCCGACAAAGGTCCGTCTAATCAAAGCTATGGTTTTCCCAGTAATAATGTATGGCTGTGAGAGCTGGACTATAAGGAAGGCTGAGCGCCCAAGAATTGATGCTTTCGAACTGTGGTGCTGGAGAAGACTCTTACGAGTCCCCTGGACTGCAAGGAGGTCCAATCAGTCCATCCTAAAGGAAATCAACCCTGAGTGCTCATTGGAAGGACAGATACTGAAGCTGAAGCTGAAATATTTTGGCCACCTAATGCGAAGAGAAAACTCTCTGGAAAAGACCCTGATGCTGGGAAAGACTGAAGGCAAAAGGAGAAGGGGACGGCAGAGGATGAGATGGCTAGATAGCATCACCGATGCAATGAATTTGAACTTGAGCACGCTCCGGGAGAGAGTGCAGGACAGGAAGGCCTGGCGTGCCATGGTCCATGGGGTCACGAAGAGTCGGACACAACTGAACGACTGAACAACAACAACAACAAATCGCTTGTCTGATACCAGATTTTGCCAAATGTGGATTGCCTAGATGTCCAATGCTGGCACTGAATTTCAACACTGGTAGAATATGCATGCATTCAAACAATATTTGGAGACTATTTTCCATTGATTTGCAAAGAAGAACTTTGGAGGACAAATTTTTAGCTCTAAGAGGAAATGCAGGGTTCTAAATTGCACAGGAAACATATTAGGGATGGGGGAGAAATTAATTTGGTTTGCATTTTAAAGCAAATTTACCTAATTTTGCATTTATGAACTTTGAAATTCATGTTTCTCTGAATTTTGCAATGGAGTTCTCCAATCAAAGAAATGCATACAAAAACGTGTATATCTGGAGGAAGTGCACACAAAATATTACTGAAAATAATGTTCAGAAATGTGTTATAGTAGGAAAAATGCTTGCAGAAACCTTATATGTAGGTAAATTGCATGTAAAAGGAGAAATGCACACAAAAATTTTCAAAAACACACAACAATTCTAAAAACTCAGTATGAACCAAACTTAAGAGTGGAAAAAATTCATAAAGTTCAGGATGAACTGAATTTAAGATTGGAAAAATGAGAAATGGAGGGAAACCAAAATTAACAGATTTGTCTATCCCTACAGCCTACACATACTGTATACAGCAGGCTTCCAACCTCAGACTATACAGACCACAGTGCTGACACCAGCAGGGCCAGGGCCAGGGCCAGGAATGGGATGGGGGGGCATGACCCCACTCCCCCCTCATGCCCTTGTAATTGCATGGGGGAAATGATCTTCTGAATAACGTTTTGTAGACCTTAGGATTGAATTCATTAGAAAAATCAATTCTGATGATGGAAGGGACCACCTTCCCTAGGTATCTTGATCTATTCATTGTCACTAGAGAACAGCTACACTCCTGTAGCTACTGCAATGCTGTTAAAAGGCTTGTACCACAACAGGTTCTTATGGCATCTTGTGCAAGGTGAATGGAAAGAACTGGACCCCTCTAGCCCATTTGCCCCTAAATGTGAGAGGAAATTTGGTTTCTTGATGTCTTAGGTCTAGGCCATGTCTGAGATGGGGTAGGATACGACCTTAGGATAGGTTCCTAAGGACCTCAGGATAGGGTACAAGATGGACTTTAGAATAGGATACAAGATGGCTACAGCAGCCTGGTTCCCCCTCTGTCCTGAACCTTGCATGGTGCTCCTGAACTTTGTACGGCTTTTGTAATGCAGTGTTGATGCATTATTTTGATTTGGTAGAGAAGTAGTGCCAGCCTCCAGCACTGGAACACAGAAAGGATGGCGGGTGGTGATAGTGTCTCTCACATGAGGTTTAGGAGCCCTCGGTTCGATCCTATGCCTTTTTTAGGTGCACTGCAGATACAAACCTTTCAAATTGTTCACATTAGGAAAAAAAGTTAGGAAATAATTGAGGGGGGAAACAAATCCAACATACTTTTAAAAGTGAGCACTATAAATAGTAGAGAAAACTCCTGACTGTTACCATAAATGAAAAATGTGTTTACTATATTAATACAAATCAAGAAGTGCTGAGCAAAGAAAAATAACCATTAACCACAAGCAGTAATAGTTCCCTACAGATGGTTTCAGAATGTCATAATGAGCCACAGTAAGTTAGGGGAAATGTCTTTAGCAAAAGGAAATATTTCTCAAAGAAAAACATTAGTCAGTACTGTAACAGAGAGAAGTTAAAAGCAGGGGTTTGTTTCTTGCAATCAAAAGAATTCACTTTTGGAACCCTTAATTAGCTGTGCAGTAATAAAAGCAATAAATGACACTCAAGGGAAGATATGGATAAGTTCTGCAGGTCTCAAGTGCTCCAATGGTCAGAGGCAACTTACTATGTTTAGACATTACACTAGCCCTGAGAAACTGTCTGGCTACCATTAAATATTTTAGGCTTTATGATATGTGGCTGGGAAAAACAAAGTGAGGATTTTGGCATTCTTTGTCTGGAGGGAAGCAAAGCACTCCAAAAATGTAGCATCTATTCAAGAAAATCCTACTTGCCTCAACCATTTTCATCCATGTATTGCCTAGTAAAATGGAGAGCTCTTGCTGGCCATACTTCATAGAAGTCACCTCAGCACAGAATATGTGTGTTTGGGCTCGCAAATATTCTAGACCCTGATTAACACCCAGGGTTTGGAGTTTTTCTATGATTATGTATGTATGTATGTATGTATGTATGTATTTATTTTCTTGCTCTCCCATCTGGCCAGTTACCCAGCCACTCTGGGTGATGTACAACAGTACAATTTAAAACAGTAAAATTATACATTAAAATATTATTTAAAAATACCCTAACCCACCCCAAATGCCTGCCTGAATAACCATGTTTTCAGTACGTGGCGGAAGCTCATTAAAGAGGGGGCATGGCGGAGTTCCGTAGGGAGGGAGTTCCACAGAGTGGGGGCCACCACAGAGAAGGCCCTCTCCCTCATCCTCACCAGTCCAGCTGTCCTGGCTGATGGGACAGAGAAGGCCATCTGAGGCTGATCTTGTTAAGCGGCCTGTCTGGTGTTGCTGGAGGCACTCCTTGAGGTAGGCTGGGCTGGAACTGTATGGGGTTTTAAAGGTCAAAACCAACACCTTGAATTTGGCCCAGAAAACAACTGATAACCAGTGCAACTCCTTCAGCACCGGAGTGATGTGATCATGCCGTTGGCTGCCTTCAATCAGGCGAGCTGCCACGTTTTGCACCAGCTGCGGCTTCCAAACCGTCTTCAAGGGTAACCCCACGTAGAGCACATTACAGTAGTAATGAGCACATTATCAAGCTGTGATAATGAAAGGAGGATAATTTTAAATGAACTTCCCTAATATTTACAGGGGCTGTCAATAAAAAATGTGAATAATCATGATCTATGATTATGAAAGTAAATCTGATTTCCCCCTCTGCCCATTCTCTGGCCATACATAATGGGGAAGCATAGTTTTGCACTATGTAAATGAGCCTGCATGAGTCTCTGGCTTGTGCGCTCCTCTCTTCCCTTTGACATGTTAGAGGTGGAAACTGGCCATGTTCACTTCCTCTTTTAATCAAACTCATTTCCTTGTTATGTCAGAATTGTGGTTTGTTAAACTATGGTTGGTAACAACATGCCAGGATCAAATTGTGGTTTCAAATAATGGCTTTTTCTGAAACCATTAGTGGTAACATCTTCTGGTGATTAATTTCAATTCATATTTAATTATACATTGTGAAAACATATGAAGTCAGACTTCTTTTGTCTTCACTCTACTGCTAATGAGTATTCTTGAGTCCATATACTAGTTCTAGAGTCTCTAGCGATTTTGAATAGAGAAACAGAACAATTCCTTTCTCCACATGATTCATAATTTAATATTAATAAACCACTATCATGTTTCCCATTAGTTACACTTTTTCCTAAACTGGACAGCCACAGATGAACCTTTGTTGTGGAGGTTCTCTAACCCCTTGATCATCTCAATTACCCCTCTCCCCACGTTTGCTTTGCTATCTATCTATCTATCTATCTATCTATCTATCTATCTATTTATTTTCTATACCGTCCAATAGCTGAAGCTCTCTGGGCAGTCCACAAAAATTACAACCACAAGGTGCAGCATAAAACAATATAACATATGAAAGCTTAACACCACAATATACCAGTACAACCAGAATGAAACCTAGCAGCAATGCAGAGATTTAAAATACTGATTTAAAACACCTGAGCTAAAAGATTAGGAAGCTAAAATGCTACAATACTGGGAAAATAAGAAGTCTTCAACTGGCACTGAAAGGAGTACAAGATGCTTACCAACTTGCCTGATGAAAAGTTCTGGAGAATTCAAAAGCTTCCACAGTATTTTGTGACCTTTCAGTTGGCCCTAATAAAGGTATTACAGTAATACAGATTTGGGAAATTTTCTTTTGGAATTATATAATTCTTGCCATTTTTAAGATTCTCATGCGACTCAGAGGTGTTAAATTACTGTATCCAAAATGCCCAGAACAAACTTAATGCAGATGTGCCTGTAGCTACATCAGGGCTGGTCCAAGTCATTTTTCTGCATAAGACAGAGCAGCAAATGGTACCACCCCCAACCACCCCCAAAGTGCAGGTGCCTAATACACAAGGCTGATGTAGTTATTTTTGCACGTGAGGCAGCAAATACTGCAAGTAGCTCCCCCTCTCTGGCAGTAAAAGTACAACAATAATAAATTACATAATTAATAATTTGCTGCTATTTACTGACACCCAAGAACAGCTGCCTGAGGCACCTGCCTTACTACTCTGCTCTACCTGATGGTAGAGCAAGCCCTGAGTTTCTAAGATTAGCTCATCATCCCTTCTAGCAGCTTGATGGAACCTCATCCTGGCTCATTCTTCAGTATCCTGTGACTTACCTAACCTTGCACTCTTGTACTGTTTAGATCAGGGGTGGGCAACTTTGGGAGGTCCAGGGGTCATCCCCCCAACGTGCAGGCTGCACCCCCTCCCCAAACATGGCACCAAAAATAAGAAATAAATGGCATCTGTAGCAGCTATAGATCTCCAGAAGGGTCAACAATAGCTTTTGGCATTCTGTACCTGCTATGGAGCATATGCAGCCCTGTTTTAGATTGATATGTTTAACCAATGGGACTGACTGTATCTTTAAAATCTATGATAATCTTGTTCCTGCTCATAAATAAATATCCAGTGACAGCACCAAATTATTTCTATCTATCTATCTATCTGTCTATCTATCTATATTGGAGGGTGGAGAAACAGAAGGGGTAAAGTGCATGGGGGGATAATGTTTGTCCCTTATATTAGATTTCTGAAAGAATAATAATAATAATAATAATTCAGATTAACAATCCCATCCTAAAATGCATTTCACCTTGATCCTGATTGATTTCGATGGAACTAACATTCAAGTAAGCATGCTTAGTATTGCATGCTGGGGAAGAACCATGGGAGAAGACTATTGCCTTCATATATGTCCTACTTTTGGGGTTCCCAGAGGCATCTAGTTGGCCACTGTGGTAAACAGGATACTGCACTAGATAGGCCTTTGGTCTATTCCAGAAGAGTTATTCCTATATTCTTATGCAGCTTTGTTTTAATTCCCAGTGCATATTTCAGTTATAATTTGTATGTAAGTGTGCTTTTCCTTCAAATAATCACAGAGCACCATCAACAGGAGTGTGTGTGTGTATGGCGCGGGGGGGGGGGAGTGTTGCTTGTCTAGGAGGGGCACTTGCTCTCCTCCTCCCCTCTTGTGCCTCCTAGATATAAATTACCTGCAATAACCAATTAGAGGTGCAATCCTATGCATGTGTAGACAGAAAAAAGTCCTATAACTCCCAGCATGTCCCACTCAGCATGGCTGGCTGGAGAAATGCTGGGAGGTGTAGGACATTTTTCGGTCTAAACATGCACAGAATTGCCCTAAGGCTGCAATCCTATATCCACTTACTTGGAAATAAGTTCCATTGAACTTAATGGGACTTTTATCAGAGTAGACATGTATAGAATTGTGCTGTAAATGCATTCAAATTACGGGAGAGAGAATGACAACAAACAATTCAGATTCTTATAATGAAAATGTCAATATTATGCAATATGATTCTTGTTCAGTCGTTAAGTCGTGTCCGACTCTTCGTGACCCCATGGACCATAGCACGCCAGGCCTTCCTGTCCTGACATTCTTTATACACAAGAAAGCAGAGGGAGAGAGAGAGAGAGAGATCCACAGAAAACCAGACCACCACAACACCCCTCTGAGAACATTCTAATCGAAACTGGAAGCAAGAGTATCTTTTAGACAAGCCCAAATATATGTGTTTGTTTTAGTCTGGAGTGGGTGAACTAAAGAAAGTTCAAGGAAGGCCCACAGCCTGCTCATATGGATATTTTTCTGCATCGCAAAATGTTTATGTTGCCAGGCCAAGAATTTTTAATATGCTTTTAAAAGAGTTATGTGTCCACCACTGTGTACAGAACAAAATCAGACTTTGTATGGGATCAGTATTAAAAGCTTCAGCTGGGCAACTGTAAAACAGCTGGGCCCCCCAAGTGGCAGCTGACACAGACAAGTGGGAGCAAACCAGTCTGTTTTCTCGCATCATTTTATGACGTTGCCTCAGTATGGTTTGAAAATTATGCTGTGTACAGCCATATATCCAGCTGTTGACGTGCTTGAAAAGGGGATGGGAGGGACAGGAGCTTTCTGAAACCCATTCCATGATGGGCGAAAAGAGACTTAGGGTGCATGTTTAGACAACTCCCAGCATTCCGTAGCCAGCACCTTCTTTATTTTGCTGGCTGATATTCTCTCACAATTCTTTTGTTTAAGAAGATGTTCTGTGGCCAGTCTGCATCAGCAGCTTTCCTGTAACGCTTATTGCCATATTAATTTGTCTGAGAGGATTCCATTCATTTTGAACTTCTGAAAGCCAGCTTTTAAAATGGAAAATGGTTTTCCTACCACAGCCAGTGATATATACCTCTTGGCATCCAAATTAGTAGTCTCCTCCCTGCTCCTTTTCTCCTCTATATCTATGATGGATTGTTAAGTACTCCAGGTGCCTTGACATGCTGCCTCTTCTGACTCACTATAAGGCAGTTTCCTATGTTCCTAGAGCAGCATGTATAAACTGCATATCATCAAAGTCTGAGGCAGGAAAACGAGTGGATAATGCCACCTTGTTTTCCAGTATTGAAAGTCGAACAAAAATGTATGCAAGATAAGATAGCTTAATGATGTTTTCATATTTTCAGGTTCCTCATGGGCTAATGCAGCTTTCCCCAGCCTGGTGCCCTCTGGATGGTTTGGATCCCAACAGCCTCAGCCAGCATGGCCAATGGCCAGGAATGCTGGAAGTTATAGTCCGGAGGGCAGCAGGAGGCCCGGCTAGTATATTCCATGCACAACATAACTGGACAACATAATCTATAGCTGGCATTCACCAAAGGATGCTCTTGGCATGTTTGGCCAAGTACCTAGTAATGGTCTTCCTGGAAGATGTACAGCAGTTAATGGTAACTGTATGTCACATGAAATATTACTAGAGCCAGTAGATACTTGAATGCAGATGTTTCTAAACGCTCTGGCCCTAAACCATCAAATCACTTAGAAGTTGGGTGCCCCCGATCCACCCAGAAGTACAAATGACATCTAGGTTCATGCCAAAGTTGCATTGATTGTTTGGATGTCTACTTTTTATTTGTGGTCTTGGGGATGGGGAATCCTTTTAAATATGGGCTTATCTTTAAATTCCTGAACAACCCCTTTGAACACTGCCTAAATTTGCAAAGTCATTCACAATAATCACATCCTTAAAGTTAACACGTGCTGGATTGTAGCCAGAGGGCTTGGTGCCTTGCTGATCCTAGTTCCAGATTGTTTATTACCTCTAATAGTCCAGACTTTTGCATTTGTAAGTGTCCCTGGCCTGAGCAGGCTTTCTGTTGTTCCATATAATCAGACTGTGACCATCTCTGCTATTTCCAACATAATGTTGGATTGTGTGCAGACCACAAATGAACTGGAGCCGCCTCCAAAGTAAATTAAGGGCCACCCAAGTGATAATCAAGTTGATAAGTTGACATGGAGTTAGCAAAGAGATCAATGGGGGAAAAACTGGTGGTGTGCACGGGATTTGAACACAAAGATGTCTGATGACTCATGTTTAGTTATTAATGCAAGCCCAGAGATAAGGTGTTTGACAAGAACACACGGTTGTATGCACAGAAACCAAGAATGTTATTTAATACCAGAAATATCAGATGGGCCTTTTAAAAGGCTGACTGAAATCATTCAAGGGTGGGAACAGAATGCCGGCTGCATTATCACCAACAAGGAGTCAAACAATGAAACACTGTAGGTATGCTGTACAGCAGAAGTTAGTGTGTGAGGAAGACATCAGTTGAATCCAGCCAAATGGAATCCTTTCACTCCAGCCAACTGTGTTAAGCATAATCTGAACTGAACTTTCAAACTTTTATGCAGGGAAAAATAATGTAACATCCATGTGGGTGGACAGAGTAAGTTATAAAGCAGATCCACAGGGCTGATCAGAGGGGGAAGGTAGGCTGGATGAGAGTCCAGTGTACAATCTGCCTCTCCACAAAGAGTTCAGACACACAGTGGTTTCAGCCTGCATTGGACCTCTAGGGCAGGAAGAAGTCACTGAGAGATCTGTGCAGGCTGTGGGACTTGCACGGCTAGCTTCAAAAGAGGGTGCCTGAACAATATTAGAGATGCTGGTGAAGTTCTCCTGAGCCAGGCTCAGACACAAACTTCAGGGGCTTGTAAAAGCCCACCTCAAATGAGAGGCCAAGTTTTAAAGTCCTCAGATTCTTCTCTGGCTGGAGAAGAATTCCTGGCAATTGCAGCAGCAGCCCTCGGGAGAACTACATCTCCCACAGCCCTCCAGGCCTTGTACGCCAGTGTGCTGCTACCCAGTGAATCAGGGAAGTGAAGTGGGAGGGGAGGAAAAGGGTAAGCCTTCCTCTTCCCTCCTCAGTCCCACCACAGCCAGCAGTGCCGCTCCCACCATCACTTGCCAGGGAAGGGAAGAAGGGTGTTCCCAAGGGACAAAGTCCTGGCTAAGTCTTCTGGGGCTTTGCAAGAAGCTCAAGTAGCCTGAGAGACTGCAAGGACAGAACGGGGGGGAATGGTTAAAGAAAGAGCGCACACACACCTCGACCACCCCCTTACAGTAAGGTAAGCACTGAAGCCCTGCGCCCAGAGACAGTTCTCCAAAATTCTCACCCCTTCCCACAATTTTTGGGTGCAATTTCTTTTTGCCCCTCCCCCCAACAAATGGTCAAAAGTAATAGATGGAAAAATTCGGCACAGTGCTAAGTTGGGACTGTTTAGCTTAGAGTGAAGGTGAATAAGGGGAGATATGATAGAGGTGTCCAGAATTATGCTTGGTGTGGAGAAAGTGGATGGGGAGATGTTTTTCTCCCCCATAATACTAGAACCCAGGCTCATCCCATGTAGCTGATTGGAGGTAGATTCAGGACAGATAAAAGGAAGGACTTCTTCACTCAGCACATAGTTAAACTATGGAATTTGCTACCACAAGATTTAGGGATGGACGAAAGTCCCTTACCTAGTCCCGCAGCTTTTTCGGGGGGGGGGGGAGACGCTCCGTTTCTCCCCCTGAAATTCTTGGCGGGTGGGGAGGCGCCCTGTCCCTCCCTGCCGAAATTCTGGCCGGGGGGGAGCGCCCTGCCTCTCCGGCCGCGAGAGAAAAAAGTAAAGTAAAAAAAAAACAACGTGATAGGCTACGTAAAGATTTACGTAGCCTATCACGGCTAGATTTTCAAAGTCAGCCGTGATAGGCTACGTAAATCTTTACGGAGCCTATCAAGGCTGACTTAAAAAAAAAAAAAAAGCGTACGCAAATGGCGGCACCCATGGGCGCCACCATTTGCGTTCCTTATTTGAGCACAGGTAGTCTAGGTAAAGATTTACGTAGACTACGGCGAAAATAAGGGCAATGCTATCTTTATGTAAATCTTTACATGATAGCCTATCACGTGTTTTTTTTTTTACTTTGAAATGGCAGCGGCGGAAGCTGGTCGCAAGACCGGCCGCTGCCGCCGAACCGCCGCCGAACCGCCGCCGGGACCCACCGCTGCAAGGGACATTCGCATGAGGTAAGTCCCATCCGGGGGGGGGGGTGTCGGAGAATTTCTCAACCAATTTCGGGGGGCCGAATGCATTGGCATTCGGCCTCCCGGAGATTCGTGGAGAAATTCTCCAACATCCCTAGTGATGGCCACCAATTTGGATGGCTTTAAAAGGGGACTGGACAAATTTATTGAGGATAAAGTTATCAGTGGCCACTAGTCCTGATAGCTATATGCCACCTCCAGGATCAGAGACAGTATGCCTATGTACACCAGTTGCTGGGGAACATGGATGGGAGGGTGCTGTTGCACTCATGCCCTGCTTGTGGGTTTCCCATGGGCAGCTGGCTGGCTACTGTGTGAACAGAATGCTGGACCTTGCACGGCTCGTCTTATGTTCTTACAGATGATTAGATAGATAGATAGATAGATAGATAGATAGATAGATAGATACTTGAAGGCTTATAGACTGGCACAAATGGTTCAGACAGAAGTCTACAGGACAGATCTTCCCCTTTCCTACATTTTCCAGGAATGATGGGGGTATCTGAAGCTTTTCTAATGGAAACAGAAATGAACGTAACAGCTTAGCTCATGGTCTTCCAGTTTGTGATGAAGAGGCCATAGGATCCATTTGTGATCAGTAAAAACTGAAATTTTGCACTCTTCTTATTCACATTGAGATGATTTCCAGAGTATACAAAATGGCAGTCTGTGCTCATAGTGTGAGCCTTTGCAATGGGTAGGGCAATCCCATGGATGGCTTTGGAGTGCTCAGAGGTTGGAGCGTCCAAGTTCCAACACCCTGCTGGGCTCTAAATTTCCAACCTAGTCAGGGGTCCTCAAGGGCTGAGAGGGTTTTTGATCCTGTGGCTCCAGAACATCTCCTGCTCTGCCCACACCGTGCCCCCAGTCTTCCTCCTTTCCCTTCTCTCTGACATTGAAGCTCTGACATTTGAGACATGAGAGGAATGACTGTTTCCATAGGATAGGGGAGACCTGAAATCAGATCTTCTGCTCTGAGACTGGAGCTTCTGACCTTGAAGGGGGATTTCCACTCTATCCTCTGGCCCCTGGGATGCTGTCACAGGGAACATAAGATTGCACCCTTAATGTCTCAAATGTATCCCACCAGCCATGTATTGTGACCTAATGAAAGGCTGGAGGGAAAGGGGTGGGGACGCAGTCTGCTCCATGCTTATATAGTACAAGTCACCCTGCTTATTAAGATCTTCAACAGATTCTGTCTGGCTGTTGTGTGTCCCAATGACCACTGAAATACATCTGGTTGGTACATTGGAGAGGGCTTTTCAATAGTAACACCCAGGCTTTGGAACTGCCTCCCAAGAGAGGCTCGCCTTGCTACCACCCTAAGGTCTTTTGCCGCACTGTAAAGACCTTCTTCTTTGGAGGTTTTTGGTTAAGTATTTTAAATTTGTTGGTAGCTATTTTAATCTTTTTATTGCATTTTTTATTACAGTTTTAACCTCTGCTGCTTTTTTTGGTCATTTTTCTAGTATTTTATCATCTTAAGGTAAAATCTTATGCATGTTCAGACAGACAAAAGTCCTACAACTCCCAGCATCCTTCCAGCCAGCCATGATGGCTAGGGCATGCCGGGAATTGCAGGACCTTTCTCTGTCTAAACATGCATAGGATTGCGCCCTTAATTGCTTGTTAGTTGCCTTGAAGTCTTCTTGAAGGAAGTCAGGATAAAAATATTTTGTGTAAATAAATAAATGCAGATGCAATGGTATTAATAAAAGGATGTAAGGTAAGTCCAATTCCATCCATAGTTACAATAACTGGATCACAGGAACCTGTGATCAGGGAAAGGTGTCCCCAACCAGTCGTGTCCGACTCTAGGGTGTGGTGCTCATCTCCATTTCTAAGCCAAAGAGCCAGCACTGTCCGAAGACGCTTCCGTGGTCATGTGGCCGGCATGACTGAACACTGAGTTGCACGAAATGCTGTTACCTTTCCTGCCGAGGCGGTACCTATTTATCAACTTGCAGTTTCTTGCTTTCGAACTGCTAGGTTGGCAGAAGCTGGGACTGAAGACGGGAGCTCACTCCATCACGCAGCACTTGGGTCTCGAACTGCTGTCCTGCCGACCTTCTGGTCTGCAGTTCAGCATCTTTACCACTAAGCCACCGCAGCCCCTGATTTATCAATTTGTAAAATCATTTTTGCCCAGTCTGACAGGATGCTGTTTTTGTAATACCACTTTTGATGTAAGACCTATTCGTGAACTTCCATATACTAATGATCAATGAATTAGTAGATATCCATAATAACAAAAGTTGTTATGTGACGGCTGGTGCTGATGGGAGTTGTAGTCCAAAACATCTGGAATGGAAGGCTGCTATAGGTCTAAATTTCAAAAGGTTTAGGTACCTCTAGTTATATGTGAGAATATGATGATAAGGAAGTCTGTATCTACCACTCACCAGAGACAGGAAGGACAGTAGGACAGTAAGAAAAACCTTATTTGATTAGAGGTGTCACAAGAATCACTATGTGTAACAATGAGTAAAACTCTATAATGTATTCTTTAAACTTTCTAATTCTGAAGATGTAGGCATTTTAATAATATAACGTAATAACAACAAAAGCCTTCTGAAAGGAGTCACCAAAAGGTGTTTAAGGCAGCCATCCTATACATGTTTACTTTGGAGTAAATTATATTGCACTCAATGCACTTACTTCTGAGTAGTCATACATAGGATTGCACTATTAGTAAACAATTTCTAGAACTCATATACACAACTAGTAACATTTGCTACAATAGAGAAACAACATACATTTCTATATGATAATGAAAATTTATCAGGGAGAAAATAATGATAATTAACTTTAATATTTGGGTTTTGCAGGATACAAGAATAGGTGATCTTGAACATTCTTATTTGTTATCAGGGATGTACTGGTGCCTCTGGATGAAAATCCACACTCATGACATTGGGTTGGAACCGATCTAGTCATACTTGGAGTAGACCCATTGAAATCAATGGAACTTACATTTGCCATGACTAAAGTCCCATTGATTTTAATGGGTCTAAGTATGACTAAGTCTGAATACAACCCAATATGTTCTCTCTATACCAGTGGTGGATAATCTGTGGCCTTCAACTCCCATCAGCCTTAGCCAGCATAGCCAATTCTGATGAATCATGGGGGTTATAGGTCAAAACCTCTGGAGGGCCACAAGCTGCCCACCCCTGCTCTATACTGTTGGCTCTGTCATACACCCTGGTGATAACTCTTCTAGAATAACTCTTCTGATTTTAGGACCTGGCAAAATCTCTTGCTTAACAATGGAAAAGTTCCTCCAGACTACGGTTCCTCCTAGGCCTGAGAAATTGACCTCCAGGTACATTGTGTCAGATGGAACCTTTCACAGTGGGAGTTCTCAGTCTGTAAAACATCACAGCACTTTCAGATATCATCAGGTATCTCTCTTTCCTCATCATTTACTCTTTGTGGTGCCTGCTGTTCCCTTTCCCTGAATTGTTCTCTATTCTAGCCTGCTGGATGTTTGACATCTCCACTCTCCTAGCAGTTTTTGTGATCCCAGACAAATAGCAATGCAAGAAAGTGTATCAAGCTCCTGTTAATCCATCAGATGTGGCTGCTGGGTGGGAATGTATACATGCATTCAGCCTTGTCACAAGCTGCAGCCAGGCAGTTCTGAATGAGTAAGTCAGATGGCCCATTTGCCATGAGCAGACATCCATCACCACAGGCACCTAAAGCAGGACAGTTCTGCAGATTGTTTATAATGATCGGCTTCAGAAATTTGGGGGAGACTGCGGACTGAGCAGTGTTCATCTGAAAATAGCCACGGCTACATTTGACTTTTGGAATATTTAGATAGCACGGCTTGGCTGCCCAAACTATTGTGCAATCAAACTAACGCTTCCGACGTATTTCCTCCCTCCTCTTCCAGTTATGACTTTGGAATGACACAGTAGATGTGATGACAGATTTAATGCATTTTTATCCTCCATCTGCTCCCTACTATGCTAGTGATTCAGACATTCCAATTCCAATATGGGTTTCTGTGCACGTTTTACTAGGGTTTTTCCTGAACAAAAGCTTTTGTCTGCTGGAGAGCGTCCACATTGTTTTCAATGACACATCGCAACACATACACTTTGTGAAATGTACTTTGCCAATGTAGTCGGGAAACCCTCAGGATTAACTGCCAATAATGGTTTAATGGCTGGAGTGCAGCGAACTCATGCCGAAGACATAATGTCAGGGTTCAAGTTAACCTAGCAGCATTGGTCATTTGCATTGGTCATTGCTAGTCAGACAGGGATCAACACTGGGAAAACACTTTCCCAGAATATCAGTTAGGAATGCCATGAAATCCTCTGCTCTTCAAAGACTTGTAAAAGCCCACTTCAAACAAGAAGGGTGAGCTTTATGAGCCCCCTGTTCTTCACCAGCTCAGATTGAAATCAGCCTAGATCCCAAATCTCTCTTTCTTATCTATCCAACCAACCCCTGATTGATCCAAGCTTCCTCCCCTTACAACACAACTTACCTATCTGTGGCAGCAGTGGTAGTGGTGTTCCAGATGTGATAAGAGGAAATGGGGGAGATGTGATCTCTACCCCCGCCACTTCCCTCTGTTCTCTGGTGTGCTTATGATGAGTACTTGGAGGTAAAGCTCCAATGGTCCATGGAAGGATTCTCCAAGGGCCCCAAGGATTTTTATTCCTCCTGATGGTAATGTCTGTTCAGATTTCCCTTGTTCCCTGTTGAACAGCACCACCGCGCTGTTCCAGACAGGTAAGTTGTGCTGATGGGTAGGAAGGAGGGGTTTGGAAGGCTGTCTGTCTGATTTATTAAATTAGCTTGGAAAATGATCGGAGTTACTTCCAACTTCTGGGATGGGGTGCAAGAAAAAATTAGATTGTTCCCAAAACAGTGGGAGAAGAGTGAGGTTGAGCTCACCCACCTCTGTTATCAATAGGGGGGAAAACTGCATCCCCATTTTGACAGTGCTGTCTTACCACATATGTACCAAGCTGGAAGCTTGGACAGGAATGCATAGCCAGGCATAATTTTCCCTGAACATCCTGATCAAGAAAAATATTGTGTGGCTCAAAAAGTTGCTTCCAGGAAAAGAAATGCTGCTTGAATTAAATGCAGCTATGGGCTGACTTGCTCTCTCTTATTCTGTGGGATAAATGTCACTTTGGTCTACCTCCGCCCACAGTCCCGCCGTTGTCCTCCTGCTGCTGCAGCTGTGCACCCCAGCAGCCACCGCAGCGGGAATGGGGTTGCTCCAGCTGTGCCAGCTTTGCTAGATCATCACGACCATAGAGATCAAGCATGCAGGCTAGAGCATCACCAGCACTTCCGGCTGCTCTAGGCAGCCATTCCTATGGTTGCGTGGATTTATTTGCAGGGAGCCCGACAGACGACACGGTAAGCCACCCTGGGGCTTCCCATACCCACTCTGCAGGGGGTGGGTAATGAAGGTGGGTAGTGGACTCCGTGAAAAACTCCCCCACATGACAAGCTAACCCCTTGTGGGTAGGGATGTACAAAAGTTACTTACCGTTTTGTGGATCTACTTTGCGGTGTGGGGGAGGCACTCCGTCCCTCCCCTTGGAGTCCTGCCCGGCTGGCTCTGCTCTGTGGGGATTCTGCGGAGCCGCCAGCCGGCTCCGCCAGCAGCCGGACATCTGGCCGCTGGGTAGCAAAATCAAAACAGCGAATCAAAAAGCGAAATCTTTATGTAGCCTATCACGTCTTTTTTTTTTTTTTACCAAGAGTGGAAATGGTGGTGGTGGCAGCCGGTCGGAAGACCAGCCGCCGCAGCTGCCACCGGAGCTGCTGCCGCCCGGAAGATCCGCCCCGGGTAAGTCTCGTCCCGGGGGGGATCCGCGGGGGGGTGGGGGGGTGGCAGGCCGTTCCGCCACAGATTTCGGGGGGCCAAATGCACTGGCATTCGGCCTCACCAAGAACTGTGGCGGAATTCTCTGCCATCCCTACGGGAAACAGACTGAAGCTTCCCGCCCACTTAGCTGCTGGGAGTACTCAGGCCACACATCCCCAATTCAGTTGGAGCTCTCAGAAGCACCTGGTGAGCTCACAGCCACTCAGAAGGATAAAGGGCAGCCCCCTGGGCTTCCTGCAGCCCACTTACCTCTTAGCCTCTGTCTCCTTTGACTCTTCTACCACTGCAACTCCCCTGGCCAACTCCTGTTTGCTCCCCCTGTTCGCTCGCTCTGGTTCCTCGCTCTCTGGGAGCTTGCTTGCTTTGGTAGTCTCTGGACCAGCTGGAGCAGCTTGCTCTGCTCTGCTCTGCTCTGCTCTGTTCAGCTGGGAGGCGGGAAGAAAAGGACTGCCCTCTGCCAACTCTCCAAGATAGAGGACTATATAAAGTAGAATCCCTGACAACCTCTGACCCACCAGACCCAAAACAAATTGACTAGACCATATATTATGCCCTACTAGAAGTTTAACCTTGTTTTTATAATCCCAAGCAGGCAGCAACAACAGGAAAATTACCAAGATCATGGTGGACCTCTAGATTTGGCAGCGTGATCTTTGTTGACTTGGCCTGTCACTAGTTGGTACAGGCCCATACCGTACTCCTGATAGTCACAAATGAAAATAGGGACATGCTTGTAACACCACTATTCTTATACCAAGAAGAGCTGTGTTCTTTTGGTTAATTTTTTTTTAATTTACTTATGTACTTATATAACGTATACCCTGCACCTACAACATAAATGTATGTTTCCTGGGGCCACTACCAAAGTAGTAAAAAAACAATAAAAGTCCAACTTTAAAAATAGAAAATAAAAGAAAGCTTACAAATTAACACAATAAACTAAAACAGCAAGTGTCCTGTCAGACAGTAAAATCAAAACTGTTGAGTTAAAAATGCAAAAAATAGCAGTTCTTAAGAGAATGGAAATCAAATATTTTTGCCTGGCACCAAAGTGTGGAGGGCATTCCAAAGGCGAGGAGCCATCAGTGAGAAGGCTGTCCAATCACCCACACTTGGTGCAGTTCAGCCCGGAGAAAGGCCTCAGATGACAATCTCAGTAGGTGGGTAGACTGAAAAGCCAGCCCTACCATTAGCCGGAGTAAGGTGGATGGCTTGGACAACAGATTTAGAGTTTGTGAAAGGGCAGCAAATAGTTACTTAATTTATTATTATTGTATTTTTACGGCAAGGCATAGGGAGATGCACTTGTGGGATTTTCTGCTCCATATGCCAAAACGACTTGCCTTTAGGTACTATGCACCTTGACATGCAGTTCAAAGATCCTTAAGCCTGAGTCCTGAGCCATGTAGGACTTTAAAGGTTAATACCAGCACTTAAGTATGCTAGGAAAAAGAACCATAATTGTTCTACAGTTTAAAATAAGCCAGGATGTGAAATGACAGGCTGTGCACTACATGGCAATTACATGTTCATGTGTGTGCAGTCACATGTATGTCCATCCAACTCCCACTCAGAGATTTAGTTTATAATCATAAAATCATAGAATAGTAGGGTTGGAAGGGGCCTATAAGACCATCAAGTCCAACCCCCTGGTCAATGCAGGAATCCAAATCAGAGCATCTCTGACAGATGGCTGTCCAGCCTTGTCTTGAATGCCTCCATTGTGGGAGAGCCCACCACCTCCCTACGTAATTGGCTCCATTGTCATATTGCTCTAACAGTCAGGAAGTTTTTCCTGATGTTCAGCCGGAATCTGGCTTCCTGTAACTTGAACCCATTATTCCATGTCTTGCACTCTGGGACGATGATTGAGAAGAGATTCTGCCCTTCCTCTCTGTAACAAGTTTCAAGTACTTGAAGAGCACTATCATATCTCTCAGTCTTCCCAAGGCTAAACATGCTCAGTTCTTTCAGTCTCTCTTCATGGGGCTTTGTTCCCAGTCCCTTGATTATCTTCGTTGCCCTCTTCTGAACCTCTCCAGTTTGTCTGCATCCTTCTTCAAGTGTGGTGCCCAGAACTGGACACAGTACTCACGATGAGGTCCAACCACTGCTGATTAGAGGGGAACTAGTACTTCACGTGATTTGGAAGCTATACATGTGTTAATGCAGCCCATAACAGCATTTGCCTTTTTTGCAGCCATATCACGTTGTTGGCTCATATTCAGCTTGTGATCTACCACAATTCCAAGATCCTTCTCGCTTGTAGTGTTGTTGAGCCACGTATCCCCCATCTTGTAACTGTGCATCTGGTTTCTTTTTTCTAGGTGCAGAACTTGGCATTTATCCCTATTAAATTTCATTTTGTTGTTTTGTGCCCAGCGCTCCAGTCTATCCAGGTCACTTTGAATGCTGTTTCTATCTTCCAAAGTATTAGCTATCCCTCCCAATTTTGTGTTATCTGCAAATGTGACCAGCATTCCCTGCACCTCCTCCTCCAAGTCATTAATAAAAATGTTGAAGAGCACTGGGCCCAGGACTGAGCCCTGCGGTACCCCACTCGTTACCTCTCCCCAGTTTGAGAAGATCCCATTGATAAGCACTCTTTGAGTCCGATTCTGTAGCCAACTGTGGATCCACCGGATCGTTGTCTCATCTAGCCCACTTTGAGCTAGTTTGCTCATCAGGATATCATGGGGCACTTTGTCAAAACTTTGCTGAAGTCAAGGTATATTAGGTGTACAGCATTCCCACAGTCCACTTATCTGATCAAAAAATGAGATCAGATTTGTCTGGCAGGATTTGTTCTTGACAAATCCATGTTGGCTTTGAGTAAGCACTGCATTGTTTTCAAGGTGCTTACAGATGGATTGCTTTATAATCTCCAGAATTTTCCCAGGGATTGATGTCAGACTGACTGGTCTGTACTACCCAGGTTCTTCCTTTTTACCCTTTTTTGAAGATAGGGACAACATTAGCCCTCCTCCAGTCATCTGGCACTTCACCTGCCCTCCATGATTTCTCAAAGAGAACAGACAGTGGTTCTGAGAGTTCTTCTGTCAGTTCCTTTATTTCTCTAGGATGCAGTTCATCTGGCCCTGGACATTTGAACTCATTCAAAGTAATTAGGTGTTCCTTGACCATATGCCTATCGATCTCAAGCTGCAATCCTGCCCCTTCAGCCTGTACTTCACCTTTGCCAGGGGTGAATAAACCCTCTTTTGGGAGAAGACTGAGCCAAAGTAGGAATTGAGCACCTCTGCCTTTTCTTTGTCATCTGTTATCATTTTACCATCCTTATTTAATAGCTGAACCACTATTTCTTTCCTGTGTCTTTTACTATGCACGTAGCTGAAGAAAGCCTTTTTGTTGCTTTTAGCATCCCTTGCTAACCTCAGCTCGTTCTCAGTTTTAGCTTTCCTGACACCATACCTGCAATTCTGTGCTTCCTGTCTGTACTTTTCCTTTGTTGCTTGGCCTTCTTTCCACTTCCTATATGTGTCCTTTTTTGTTTTCAGGTCATCTCTAAGCTTTTTGTGAAGCCACATGGGCTTCTTCTGTTGTCTTCCACCTTTTCTTCTTGTTGGAATCGTTTGTAATTGTGCCTTGAGAATTTCCTTTTTTAAAAGCTCCCACCCATCTTGGACTCCTTTTCTCGTTAGCATCGCTTGCCATGGGACCTTACTGATCATTGTTCTGAGTTTATGAAAATCAGCTTTCCTAAAATCTAGGGTACGCGTTTGACTACACTCAGCTTTTGCTTCCCTTACAACCAAGAACTCAAGTACAACATGGTCGCTTTCCCCCAGAGTTCCTGTAACTGCTACTTTATCCACTAAGTCATCTCTATTGGTTAGGATCAAGTCAAGGATAGCTGATCCTCTAGTTCCTTCCTCTACTTTCTGTAGGAGGAAGTTATCCTCCACACAAGTCAGGAATTTCCTGGAGGGGCCATGTTTTGCAGAATTTGTCTCCCAACAAATATCGGGGAAATTGAAGTCCCCCATTACTACTACATCATGCTTCCTTGAAACATTGGCAATTTGCTTTTCAAAAGTTTCATCTTCGTCTTCTCCTTGATTGGGTGGCCGGTAGTAGACTCCGACCACCATGTTCCTTTTTTTCTTTGTTCCATTTATTTTGATCCAGATGCTCTCGATGGGGCTGCCAAGCTCATCCTCCTGTATTTCTGTGCAGAGATACGTACTTTTCACTTTTAGTGCAACCCTACCTCCCTTTCTGTTCCTCCTGTTCTTTTTGAACAAGTTATATCCTTCAATTGCTGTATTCCAGTCATGAGAGTCATCCCACCAAGTCTCAGTTACACCTATCAAGTCATAATTTCCCTCTTGTATTAAGAGTTCAAGTTCGTTCTGTTTGTTTCCCATACTCTGGGCATTAGACATTGAAGACCATGTGCTTCATAGTCTGGCTTTCTTCCTACATGTTTCTGAAGACCTCTATTGGGTGCAATTAGAGCTGTTCTCTCTGTTGCGGTGCATGAGCCTTTGTCCATTGTTACCCCCAACTTTACATCTTCCTTCCCCGTAGGATTCTGTTTAAAGCCCTTCTGATGAAGTTCTTCATGCTGTGGCCAAACACATTCTTCCCAGCCTTTGTGAAGTGCAACCTGTCCCTTGCCAACAGCCCATCTTCCAGGAAGTAGAGCCCATGGTCCCAGAATCAAAATCTCTCATGCCGGTACCACCTTCGTAGCCAGTCACTCACCTGGAGCATTTTTCTTTCCCTTTCTATTCCTCTTCTAACCACTGGAAGAATGGATGAGAAAACTATCTGGGCCCCAAAGAAGGTTCATTTCTTTCATACTTCGTGCCAAAGGATGTTGCAACAGGGCACATATGGGGAGAACATGACAAACTCTTCACAGTATTACTGGAAATCGCCTCTTAGATATTCCGCAAATGATATTTAAAAGACTTAAACACTGATTATTAAAGTAAGATAAAATGTGTCACCAGAAAAGTACAGAGGTGGTTCGTAAAAACTTTCCAAATTGAAACCTGACGTTTATTCTGGTTGTTTTCATCAACAACGTGACTGTTGATGGCTAACAGGAAAAGAGAAATTGCAAATCTGTCTAACCATTATCTTTTCATGAGCCTTTTCATCTGTAAGGCAATCTCTGGAGATGTTTCTATTCTGATTCTGAATAGTTCCATGAATTCAGGGTGGCCCTAGACTTGCTTTTTCCAAATAGCAGCCTCCGATGATACATTTCAAACTGCTTTTGAGTTTACAAAGCAGATTTGATATGGGATGGGAGTCTGCTGTTCATAGAAAAAAGCTGTAAAAAACCCACTAGGCTAATGTAATCCCTGTGCATGAGACTGGCAGTGCAATCCATTGCATATCTACTCAGACATAAGTCCCACTGAGTTCAATGCGACTTACACCCAGGCACAGCCATGCAATGCAATTTGATTCATGTTTACTCAGAAGCTTACTTCACTTACTCAGTGAGTTCAGTGGGACTTACTCCTAAGTAACTGTGCATAGGATTGCAGTTTTATAGTCAAACTACACATTACATTAATTACATAGTATGTAGCTGACCCCTCTCTTGCTTTCTTACTCAAGAGTAAGTGCGTGCGCGTGCACGCACACACACACACACAATTTGGATCTGGACCAGCAGGAGGGGATGATTAAGGCTTCTCTACCTGTTTGTTTCCTGAACTCCCCACCCTCTGTGGGGGGATTAAGAAAATAAAAGCCTCCATTGATGACAATTGAGCCTTTTTTCTTTTTTAATCCCCATGTATGGATGGGGGTCTTGACCTTGAGAAACAAGATTTCATCCTCCCTTCCTGGGACATGCTGGTCTCAGTCTGAATCATTATTTACTCTCAAGTAAGAAAGGAGGAGAGGGGTCAGCTGCATGCCACGTAATTAGCACAATGTGTAGTTTGACCCTTACAGTGCAATCCTATGCATGTCTACTCAAAAGTAAGGCCACTGAGCTCAATGAGACTTCATCTAGGAAAGTGTGTATGGCATTGCAACTTTAGTTGCTCTTTAGATCCCATCATGCAATTATAATTCCTGAATGGTTATAGGTGGACTTTGGAAAGCAGTAAGCTGTCATTTTAAATAAAGCCTGTAACATCCAAGAACCCTGGACTGGTGAACAGAGCTGCTTAAGGGAGCCATGCCCATTTGGACATGTATTTATTCTAGTGAAAGAGAAGCACAAAGACAGAGGGAAGGCAAGGCATACAGAAGGAATGCTGATGTTTTTGCAGAAATGGGTTGAACCCTTGCCTTCCCTCTGCAAGCTCTTTGTATGGGTCTTAAAAGAAAAACAAACGAACAGTGTCTGTAGTCCTGTCTCCCCCTCATGTGTTCGCTGAAGACATCGGGGCTGGCATGTGTGTTCGGTGGCAGTCTCTTGTTTTCAGCAGGATTTCCACTGAAAGGTAGGTATGCTTAGGAATCCAGCCTCAGGGAAGCTAACATAGGGTGGCCAGGTGCCCTACTTTACAGAGGACAGTGGTCTGTTTAAAGGTCTGCCAGAGCACAGTCCTCCATTTGAGGGTGTCCTCTCTTTGACGGGCTGTTCAGACCAAGTCAGGTTTAAAGATAAAGAACCATAAGGAATTGCAAGAAGGGACAGCAGAGGCCTTGAAGTTGCCCACCAACAGCTAGCACCTAGGCCAGTATAGCCAGTTCTGCCGATTCCATTGTGCAGGCAGCCCCCACCGCTTGTGCAATGGCCATTTACCACTTCCCAAAATTAGTGGAAATGCTGCTTTCTGGAACGGGGCAGGCCGGTAATTCTTTCTAAATTTGCATCTGTACATATAAATTAGCATGTGCAATTTGTGTGCAGCTCTGTGTCTCCCTTTGTTCACTTTTTTTGCAACGTATGACCTCTTTTTTCACAATTTGCAACTGACCACCCTCATCACATTAAAGGAACAGGAAGTGACAGTTATATGTTGACAACATGCCTCTTAAGTAGGGATGTACAGTGAAGGTCTTGACTTCTTTGTTGCAGCACTAGGAAGCCCACTCCAAGATCTGATAATATCTAGTGGCTTTCAATGCTGAATTGGGACAGAGAACCCTTTATGTTTATTTTTAAAACAGAAAACAAATAATCATCCTTCTACTTTTGTTTTAAACACATTAGGTCCCAGTGTGTCATCTGAAGGCACATTAGGCAGCACCTTGCTGAAGCTAAGCAGGTCTGGGTCTGGTTAGTGCTTGGAGGGGAAACCACCTGGGAATCCCATGTAGCTACCTTGAGTTCCATGATGGAAGAAAGGTGGGGTAGAAATGTAGTAAATAAATAAGGCCCCCAAATCAGATATACAATACATACAGTCAGGGCCAGAAATATTGGAGCAAGGATAACTGTTTTGGCAGTTGGCCTCTGTATGCCACCACATTGAAGTTGAAAGGAAACACACCCAGATGGGGGCGAAGTCAGGACTTTCAGCTGTAATTCAAGGGGTTTGACAAAAGTGGGGCACTAACCATTCAGGAAGTACAACCAGTGGCATACACACACACCCATCATTGGTGGCTCATAAGTAATGGAATGAATGGCTGACAAGCAGGTGCATGGCCAGGTGTGGCCTGTTTCCTGGGTACCCCATGACCAATCAAGCAGATAAAGGGCCTGGAGGTGGTTCTGAGTGTTACATTTGCATTTGGTAGCTGTTCACTGGAACCCCCAACATGAGGTCCAAAGAAGTGTCCATGCAAGTGAAGGAGGCCATCATTAGGCTGAGGGAACAAAATAAACCCATCAGAGAGATAGCAAAAACAGTGGGAGTGGCCAATACAACAGTTTGGAACATCCTGAAAAAGAAGGAATTAACTGGCAAGCTCAGCAACAGCAAAAGGCCTGGAAGACCACAGAAGACAACTAAAGTGGATGACTGCAGAATTCCGCTCATGGTGAAGAGGAACCCTTTCACAACATCTAGCCAGGTCAAGAACGCTCTTGAGGAGGTAGGCATGTCATTGTCAGCATCTACAGTCAAGAGACAGCTTTATGAGTGTAAATACAGAGGCTTCACAACAAGGTTCAAACCACTGGTAATGCTCACGAACAGAGAGGCCAGATTAACCTTTGCCAGAAAACACCTAAAAAAGCCTGCCCAGTTCTGGAATATCAGCCTTTGGACTGATGAAACCAAGATTAACTTGTACCAGAATGATGGGAAGAGAAAAGTATGGAGAAGGAAAGGAACAGCTCATGTTCCAAAGCATACCACATCATCTGTCAAACATGGTGGAGGCAGTGTTATGGCATGGGCATGTATGGCTGCCAATGGAACCGGGTCACTGGTGTTTATTGATGACCTGACTGCTGATAAAAGCAGCAGGATGAATTCTGAAGTGTAGAGGGCTATACTTTCTGCTCAGATTCAGCCGAATGCTGCCAAACTGATAGGATGCCGCTTCATATTGCAGATGGATAATGACCCAAACCTTCAGCAAAAGCTACCCAAGAGTTTCTCAAGGCAAAGAAGTGGGATGTTCTTCAATGGCCAAGTCAGTCACCTGATCTCCACCCAATAGAGCACGCTTTTCACTTACTGAAGACAAGACTGAAGGCAGAAAGACCCACAAACAAGCAGCAGCTGAAGGCAGCTGCAGTAAAGGCCTGGCAAAGCATCTCGAGGGAGGAAACTCAGCATTCGGTCATGCACTAGACCTTGTGTTTGTTTCTGGAGAAGCGGGGAGTGATCTGGAAGTCGAGGGTATATCCACCACCCCCTTGTCATGGTCAGATCACTATCTGGTGACGTTGGACTTCTCGGTTCCACAACCCCTCCGCAGGGGTGGAGGACCCATTAAAATGGTCCGCCCCAGGCGTCTCATGGATCCAAATGGATTCCTGAACGCGCTTGGGGATTCTCTGGGGCATGCCAACGGCCACTCGGTCGAGACCCTGGTGGGTGGCTGGAATGCCGCAATCACTGGGGCATTAGATCGGGTGGCTCCGAAACGCCCTCTCCCCCTGAACAGGGCTCGGACTGCACCATGGTTCAATCCGCGGTTACGAGCTCTGAAACAGGAGGTGAGATGGCTAGAGCACCGGTGGCGGAAGTCTCGCTCCAAAGACGATCAGACACGGGCTAGAGCTGTATCTTCAGCCTATCACGTGGCGGTGAAGGCAGCAAAAAAGGAATATTATGCTGCCTCCATTGCGTCTGCAGAGTGCTGTCCCAGGAGGCTGTTCCAAGTGGTCCGGAGCCTGGTCGGTCCTGTGGCTCCGGAACCACTGGAGCATTTTAAGGCCTCCTGTGAGGCTTTGGCAAGGCACTTTGCAGATAAAATTGATCAGATTAGGTGTGTTACTCTGCACGCTGTGGATACAGTTAGTGAGCAAGAGGCGGCCTGTGGCAAACCGGTTTTGTGGGATCGTTCCAGCTTCTTCCTCCTGATGAAGTGGACCAGGTGCTTTCATCTGTAAGGCTGACCACCTGCTTACTTGATCCTTGCCCATCTTGGCTCATTACGAGCTGCAGAGAGAGACTGGGTGAGGGGATCAGGGCGGTGGTGAACGCCTCCCTTGAGGAGGGAGTGATGCCATCAGCCCTCAAGGAGGCAGTGATAAGACCGCTCTTAAAGAAGCCCTCCTTGGATCCTCAAGTTCTGAACAACTTTCGCCCAGTCTCAAATCTGCCATTTTTGGGCAAGGTGATTGAGCGGGTGGTGGCGGTGCAGTTGAAGGCACACTTGGAAGAAACTGATTATTTAGACCCATTTCAATCGGGCTTCAGGCCTGGGCATGGGACAGAAACGGCCTTGGTCGCCTTGGTGGATGATACGAGGAGGGCTCTGGATAGGGGTGAATGCTCCTTCCTTGTTCTCCTCGACCTCTCAGCGGCTTTTGATACCGTTGACCACGGTATCCTCCTGGACCGCCTGGAGGGGTTGGGCATTGGAGACACTGTATTGCGGTGGCTCCGGTCCTTCCTCTCCGGCAGGTACCAGAGGGTAGCACTGGGAGAGGAGGTTTCAGACCCGTGGCCACTTACTTGTGGGGTGCCACAGGGTTCCATCCTCTCCCCGATGCTATTTAACATCTATGTGAAGCCGTTGGGGGCTATCATCAGGAGGTTTGGGGTGCAGTGTCATCAGTATGCGGATGACATGCAGCTCTACCTCTCATTCAAATCTTCACCAAGGTTGGCCGTAGAATCCCTGTCCAAATGTCTGGAGACGGTGAGTGGCTGGATGGGGAGGAATAAGCTGAAGCTGAACTCTGACAAGACCGAGGTACTTTTGGTGGGAGACAAGAGGAGGCTGGGGGATGTTGACCTGGTGTTGAATGGGGTACGGCTACCCTTGAAAGACCAGGTCCGCAGCCTGGGGGTCATTTTGGACTACCAGCTGTCCATGGAGGCTCAGGTGTCAGCTGTGAGCCGGACAGCGCTGTATCAACTCCATCTGATACGGTGGCTGCGCCCCTTCCTTCCCGACCATCTGCTCCCATCGGTAGTACATGCCCTGGTCTCCTCTCGTTTAGACTACTGTAATGCGCTCTACGTGGGGTTACCCTTGAAGACGGTTCGGAAGCTGCAGCTGGTACAGAACGCAGCGGCTCGCCTGATTAAAGGCAGCCGCCGGCGAGATCACATCACTCCAGTGCTGAAGGAGTTGCACTGGTTACCAGTTGTTTTCCGGGCCAAATTCAAGGTGTTGGTTTTGACCTTTAAAACCCTATATGGTTCCGGCCCAGCCTATCTTAAGGAGCGCCTCCAGCAGCACCAGACAGGCCGCTTAACAAGATCAGCCTCGGATGGCCTTCTCTCTGTCCCATCAGCCAGGACAGCTAGACTGGTGGGGACGAGGGAGAGGGCCTTTTCTGTGGTGGCCCCCACTCTGTGGAACTCCCTCCCTAGGGAACTCCGTCATGCCCCCTCTTTAATGAGCTTCCGTCGTGCATTAAAAACGTGGTTGTTCAGGCAGGCATTTGGGGTGGGTTAGGGTATTTAAAAAAAAAAATTATGGTAGAATTTTATTGTTTTAAATTGTTTTATGGTACGTTGTACATCGCCCAGAGTGGCTGGGTGACCAGCCAGATGGGCGATTAATAAATTTAATAATAATAAAAATAAATAAATGTCCATGGGTTCCAGACTTCAGGCAGTCATTGACTGCAAAGGATTTTCATCCAGGTATTAAAGGCGATCCTTAAGTTTGAAATTATGTTGGTTTGTTCTATTACTTATGAACCACCAGCGATGGGTGTGTGTGTATGCCACTGGCTGTACTTCCTGAATGGTTAGTGCCCCACTTTTGTCAAACTCCTTGAATTACAGCTGAAAGTCCTAACTTCGCCCCCATCTGGGTGTGTTTCCTTTCAACTTCAATGTGGTGGTGTACAGAGGCCAACTGCCAAAACAGTTATCCTTGCTCCAATATTTCTGGCCCTGACTGTATGACCCATCAGTTCCTAAATGAGGCTTTTATCAAGCCATCACCCTGTCTCATTCATGGAATTTTATGGGGGCCCAGACATTGTCACCTTCCACTCATAAACCGTCATGTTTTCCCACCACTTCCTCCTCCTCTTTTCTTTCCACAAAATAATCTGTTAAGGAGGAAAAGATGGAATAGCTGCACAATGTCTTTTGGCTGGTAGCACTAGGAGCCCTCTGTCTGGAAGCATCCTTAGATTATAAATAAATGTCGCCATAATTATCCACAACGCAATAAGGCACCAACTATACAAAAACCCCAAACAGCAATGCTAATGAAGCACACAGATGGAAAATGATCTAAATCACATAAAAAGCGAGTTTCTAATTAGTGGACACTCAGAAGAAACAAAAAAATTACTGAACGAATTCATAGCAACTATAAATAACGGTACTGGATACAAAAATATAAATGTGGAATACAAAGATATAAAAACCAAACTTGATGGAACAATAATTTGTGAATCTTGTTAAACTATAAATATAGATCTTGCTCTTTACAGGATCCCACTATAATCCTGTTTCTCAGTGATTGCTTCTTTGGAAATTAAACTGAAAAATGCCTCAAAGACAACACATGCTGTGGGAGCAATGATAAGGATAGAAAGTATTCTCTGAATGTACTGCATTACCTCTCACCACAAACCATATTGTGCCTCCAAAACTAGATAAGGCTCAAACCACAAGCAGCTAATTTACTCGCTCTGGTGGCGGTGAGTTGATTAGGCAGGCGTGTTCACTACATTTATATTTTTGTATACAATATCATTAGTTATGGTTGTTATGTATTAGTTCAGTCATTTGTGTTTTGTTTCTTTTGAGTGTCTCCTAATTATAAACTCACTTTTTGTGATATACATCATTTTCCAGTTGTGTGATTTATTAGCATTATTAGCATTGCCGTAATTAACCACTCATCTTCACATCTGTATTAAGTGAGAACATATTCTTGTTATGAAAGAGTGGAACAGGATGAAACATTCAGATGAAACATTCAGATTGTAAAAGGAAATATAATCATTTCAGGATGTCTTTGTCCGTCGCAGAAAGTCACTTCATTTGTCTTGCTAGCTTCAAAGAATGACTAATAGAAGCATGGTTGAAAGCATAAAAGATTCCTGTCCCATTTCACCATTGGCTTTCTCTGCAATGTGTCAATGATGAGGTTGTCTTTGAAAGCAAAGGTCACTACAGAATACATTTTTGTAATTTTTTTATTACAAATCCTTGAAAATGGGAAATGAGTTTTAAGTAATATCTAGTGATAGATTTTATTAAATATTTGTGCATTTTCACAAATTTCCACATTTCCTTGGCAAAGCAGCCCAGTGGGTCTATGGAATGCTGACATTTTCCTAAGTGAATAGTTACAATTTCTTGCATAGCGTCAGGACAGGTCAGAAACTAATAATAAACATGGGCAGGGAGTTGCTGCCCAAGGCTGTGTAATTGATAACTGCTTCCCTCGTTGTTGTTGTTTTTTTAAGGAATCAAGATTACATGAAGGAACATCATTTTCTGTGAGATTGCAATCTTTAATTATTGCATGCTGAGGGAAAGGAGTATCCCTTTTATTCAGGGCCGACTCAAGAACTTCTGCTGCCTGAGGCAGGTGGACATCCTGCCACTGCTGCTGTTGGGGAGGGGGAGTGTAAGCTGTGTGCTGCTGCCAGGGTGGGGAGAAGTGCGAGCCCCCAAACCTGCCTTCCTCTCAATATCTCGCTCTGAGGCAGTGGAGGCTGTTGGCTCCAATGTCAGCGGGGCAGTGAATCCACTCCCGGTTTCAGTCAAAACCAGTCAGAACTCTAAAGGAGTGGGCACCTTGGATAGCTTCTTTAGAGTTCTGACAGGTTCTGACTGAAACATGGAGCGGATTCACCACCCCACTGACATCAGAGCCATCAGCCTCCACTGCTCTGTAGGGTCCTTTTTCAGAGTGAGGCATTGGTGGGGAGCTGGCCCTGAAGACTGCCTGTGCTGAGGCAGACAGTGCGTGGCCTCGGAGTGAGGCATTTGGGCTCGGTGGACTCTGCAGAGAGCCACGCCGGGCCTTTGATGCAGCCTGGCTCTGCCTTATTCAGAGGGAGTCTGTTTTATCCCAGTCCATGCTTTGTATCAAGACCCCTGGCTGCCATTTGGCTCCTTCATAGCTCGTCCTCTTCTGCCCCTGCAAAGGCAAACATAGTAGTTGCCGCTGAAGCAAAGAGAAAACAGTGCAAGCTGGCGTAGGCAGTGATGCTGGACCTGTTTGCTGCTGTCTCCATCCTCCTCTGCTGTTTGGATGGGCCTTGGACCATGGAGGGCGATATTAGCTTGCACTGAGTTTCACCTTTTGTGGATGGTGGGAATAGTGTTTTGCACTGTTTGTGAACAAGTTGGGTACTGATGAGGTACCTCCTCTATGGTGGGCAACAAACCACCTCCTGGCTTCTCGCAGGAAATAAGGCCCTGATGGTGTCACATGCTTATTGCCTGACTTTCTTGTAGGTCTGTTCAAAGGACTTTTCGCCACTGAATTTCTAAACAGAAAAGTCCTGACTAGATGTCATGCAGCATGCTGATGGACACTCTATCCCCCCTTCCCAAGCTGTAAGACGCTCTCCCTAATCCCAGATGTATAAAGGCCAGTTGCCATTATTTACTGATAAGAGGTACTCTGTATATGGCCATAGATTATTACCTCACATTCTTAGGTCTGAGACATGATATTGAAATTCAGTTCTAGGGTCTGTGTGAAACCCTTTTCTAAATGAAATGCTTTTCTGTCTCCAACTGGCTGAAAAAAATGGGTTCTTTCAGTTCTAGGGGCTGAGTCACTGAATGGGGCTTTTGGAAAAATTGCATGTTTTATGGTATCAGGAGAACCAAATAGCTGATTGAATCTCATGTTTTCTGGTATGCTTATTTTGCTGGTGTTACTTCCATCGTGGTGGAAAAGGTCAGTATAAAAATACATTTGGTGATACTGTTATGTTCTCTGAGCAGTGAGAGGTTCCAGGAGCGCAGCGCCTCTGTGGGTTTGGTTTCCTTTGGAAGGAGGTCAATGGAGGCTTCTTGGTATCTTGTAATATTTGTGTTTATTTACAAATATACAGGTTTGAGCATAGGTGGAGGCTGAGCTTAAACACTCCAACAGACAGACTATGCCTACTGCTGCTCAGTAGATCTCTGAAAAGACAGCCAGCACCCTAAGGTGCTTCTAAGGCTCCACTCTCTTTTCTGTTCTTAGTGTGCATCAAAACTGCAGTCTTCTCTTCTTTTCACACACAGACAACTTGAAGACATCATCCCCAGCCAAGAGAAAGCAGGAGTTAAGCCCTGTTTCCTAAAGGCTCTCCTTTTCCAGAAGTGTCTCCAACTATGGTCTAACAACTAGTTCCCATGGCAATATATGACCTATATTTGCCTCAAGAATGATGTGCTGGACCAGATGTGTCCCACAAGTTTCAGGGTCCTCTCTTGTCCATCCCTCACTCTCATAACAATACTTTTGTCCAACTGGATTTAGCTAAGCTCACTAATATAAAAGCTGCCCTGTGGCATTATATGGTTAAATTCTTGCATGTGTGTGAAGATTATGTATCAGATTTTCCTTGGTATTCTCGCAGGAGAGTGTATTTGCTTTTGTATTGCCAACTGATGCTCTCTTTACTTTTAACTGGTCACTCTTGGGAAGCCCCATTCAATTTAAGATTTTGTAGTTTGTGCTGAAAGGGCAGTAGAAGAGTTGCCACATTATTTGTTGTCATATTCTATTTATAATGACATAAGAACAAAATATCTCTGTAGTTTACTTTTTAGGAAAGGATTCTTAAAAGGACTGAATTGTTAAATTTCTAAGAAAAGTATGGCCATTGGATAGAATGTTGCTTCTTTTGCTTACAGAACAGCCAAGCTATATAAAAAATGAGAAGTAGAACAAGTAATTGAACAAGTCTTTTTGTGATGTATGATGCTATGATTTATTGAATTGTATTTTGATTTGATTTTATAGTTGTTATGACTTATGGCCTGAAAAGATTACTGACTCACTGAGTGGGAGAAAGCCTGCTTGCAACAAAAAGCAAGTGTTCCCCTGACATTTTAAAAGCTTTGATGTATTTGTTGTTTTGGTTTTTGGCAGTGAGGCAGCATGTGTTTGCTCTTCTAAAAGTGCATGAATTCAAGAATATATGCCATTTGCTAAGGCTTAGTTTCTAAATTAGAGGTGCTAGGGCTCAAGGTTGTCATACTCATGCTCAATTGGACCTGTACCTTGTGGAACTCGGAAGCTTCAGCTAGTTCAGAATATGGTGGCCTGGATGCTGGTGGGGCCAAAGCATTTGGAGCATTGTTTGCCTTGTTGTTGTTGTTCAGTCGTTCAGTCGTGTCCGACTCTTCGTGACCCCATGGACCATAGCATGCCAGGCCTTCCTGTCCTGCGCTCTCTCCCGGAGCGTGCTCAAGTTCATATTCATTGCATCCGTGATGCTATCTAGCCATCTCATCCTCTGCCGTCCCCTTCTCCTTTTGCCTTCAGTCTTTCCCAGCATCAGGGTCTTTTCCAGGGAGTTTTCTCTTCGCATTAGGTGGCCAAAATATTGGAGCTTCAGCTTCATTATCTGTCCTTCCAATGAGCACTCAGGCTTGATTTCCTTTAGGATGGACTGATTTGACCTCCTTGCAGTCCAGGGGACTCGTAAGAGTCTTCTCCAGCACCACAGTTCGAAAGCATCAATTCTTCGGCGCTCAGCCTTCCTTATAGTCCAGCTCTCACAGCCATACATTACTACTGGGAAAACCATAGCTTTGATTAGACGGACCTTTGTCGGCAAGGTGATGTCTCTGCTTCTTACTATGCTGTCTAGGTTGGCCATAGCTTTCCTCCCAAGGAGCAAGCGTCTTTTAATTTCATGGCTACAGTCACCGTCTGCGGTGATCTTGGAGCCCAAGAAAGTAAAATCTGTCACTGCTTCCATTTCTTCCCCTTCTATATGCCAGGAAGTGATGGGGCCAGATGCCATGATCTTCGTTTTTTTAATGTTGAGTTTCAAACCAGCTTTTGCAATCTCCTCTTTCACCCTCAACAAGAGGCTCTTGAGATCCTCTTCGCTTTCTGCCATTAGGGTGGTATCGTCTGCATATCGGAGGTTGTTGATAATTCTCCCAGCAATCTTAATTCCGACCTCTGATTCATCCAACCCGGCATTTCTCATGATGTACTCTGCATATAAGTTAAATAAGCAGGGTGACAATATGCAGCCTTGTCGTACTCCTTTCCCAATTTTGAACCAATCGGTTTTTCCATGTCTGGTTCTTACTGTTGCTTCTTGACCCTCGTACAGGTTTCTCAGGAGACAGGTAAGGTGGTCTGGTACTCCCATCACTTTCAGAATTTGCCACAGTTTGTTGTGATCCACACAATCAAAGGCTTTAGCGTAGTCAATGAAGCAGAAATAGACGTTTTTCTGGAATTCTCGTGCTTTCTCCATGATCCAGCGAATGTTGGCGATTTGATCTCTAGTTCCTCTGCCTCTTCTAAACCCAGCTTGTACTTCCGGTAGTTCTCGGTTCGCATACTGCTGAAGCCTAGCTTGTAGGATTTTGAGCATCACCTTGCTGGCATGTGAAATGAGTGCAATTGTGCGGTAGTTTGAACACTCTTTGGCGTTGCCCTTCTTTGGAATTGGAATGTAAACTGACCTTTTCCAGTCTTGTGGCCACTGTTGAGTGTTCCAGATTTGTTGGCATATTGAATGCAGCACTTTAACAGCATCATCTTTTAGGATTTTAAATAGCTCAGCTGGAATACTGTCATCTCCGCTAGCTTTGTTGTTAGTAATGCTTCCTAAGGCCCACTTGACTTCACTCTCTAGGATGTCCGGCTCAAGTTCAGTGACCGCACTATCATGGCTATCAAGGACATTCAGATCTTTCCTGTATAGTTCTTCTGTGTATTCTTGCCACCTCTTCTTAATCTCATCTGCTTCTATTAGGTCCCTGCCTTCTTTGTCCTTTATCATGCCCGTCTTTGCAGAAAACGTTCCCTTGAGATCTCCAATTTTCTTGAAGAGATCTCTAGTCTTTCCCATTCTGTTGTTTTCCTCGATTTCTTTGCATTGTTCATTTAAGAAGGCCTTCTTGTCTCTCCTTGCTATTCTCTGGAACTCTGCATTCAGTTGGGTATATCTTCCCCTTTCTCCCTTGCTTTTCGCTTCCCTTCTTTCGTGAGCTACTTGTAAAGCCTCATCAGACAGCCACTTGGCTTTCTTGCATTTCTTTTTCTTTGGGATGGATTTCGTTGCTGCCTCCTGAACAATGTTACGGACCTCCGTCCATAGTTCCTCGGGCACTCTGTCTATCAGGTCTAATCCCTGAAATCTATTCCTCACCTCCACTGTATATTCATCAGGGATATGATTTAGGTTATTGTTGTTGTTGTTCTGTCGTTCAGTCGTGTCCGACTCTTCGTGACCCCATGGACCATAGCACGCCAGGCCTTCCTGTCCTGCGCTCTCTCCCGGAGCGTGCTCAAGTTCATATTCATTGCATCCGTGATGCTATCTAGCCATCTCATCCTCTGCCGTCCCCTTCTCCTTTTGCCTTCAGTCTTTCCCAGCATCAGGGTCTTTTCCAGGGAGTTTTCTCTTCGCATTAGGTGGCCAAAATATTGGAGCTTCAGCTTCATTATCTGTCCTTCCAATGAGCACTCAGGCTTGATTTTCTTTAGGATGGACTGATTTGACCTCCTTGCAGTCCAGGGGACTCGTAAGAGTCTTCTCCAGCACCACAGTTCGAAAGCATCAATTCTTCGGCGCTCAGCCTTCCTTATAGTCCAGCTCTCACAGCCATACATTACTACTGGGAAAACCATAGCTTTGATTAGACGGACCTTTGTCGGCAAGGTGATGTCTCTGATTCCAACTATGCTGTCTAGGTTGGCCATAGCTTTCCTCCCAAGGAGCAAGCGTCTTTTAATTTCATGGCTACAGTCACCGTCTGCGGTGATCTTGGAGCCCAAGAAAGTAAAATCTGTCACTGCTTCCATTTCTTCCCCTTCTATATGCCAGGAAGTGATGGGGCCAGATGCCATGATCTTCGTTTTTTTAATGTTGAGTTTCAAACCAGCTTTTGCACTCTCCTCTTTTACCCTCAACAAGAGGCTCTTGAGATCCTCTTCGCTTTCTGCCATTAGGGTGGTATCGTCTGCATATCGGAGGTTGTTGATAATTCTCCCAGCAATCTTAATTCCGACCTCTAATTCATCCAACCCGGCATTTCTCATGATGTACTCTGCATATAAGTTAAATAAGCAGGGTGACAATATGCAGCCTTGTCGTACTCCTTTCCCAATTTTGAACCAATCGGTTGTTCCATGTCTGGTTCTTACTGTTGCTTCTTGACCCTCGTACAGGTTTCTCAGGAGACAGGTAAGGTGGTCTGGTACTCCCATCACTTTCAGAATTTGCCACAGTTTGTTGTGATCCACACAATCAAAGGCTTTAGCGTAGTCAATGAAGCAGAAATAGACGTTTTTCTGGAATTCTCTTGCTTTCTCCATGATGCAGCGAATGTTGGCGATTTGATCTCTAGTTCCTCTGCCTCTTCGAAACCCAGCTTGTACTTCCGGTAGTACTCGGTTCGCATACTGCTGAAGCCTAGCTTGTAGGATTTTGAGCATCACCTTGCTGGCATGTGAAATGAGCGCAATGGTGCGGTAGTTTGAACACTCTTTGGCGTTGCCCTTCTTTGGAATTGGAATGTAAACTGACCTTTTCCAGTCTTGTGGCCACTGTTGAGTGTTCCAGATTTGTTGGCATAGTGAGTGCAGCACTTTAACAGCATCATCTTTTAGGATTTTAAATAGCTCGGCTGGAATACTGTCATCTCCGCTAGCTTTGTTGTTACTAATGCTTCCTAAGGCCCACTTGACTTCACTCTCTAGGATGTCCGGCTCAAGTTCAGTGACCGCACTATCATGGCTATCAGGGACATTCAGATCTTTCCTGTATAGTTCTTCTGTGTATTCTTGCCACCTCTTCTTAATCTCATCTGCTTCTGTTAGGTCCCTGCCTTCTTTGTCCTTTATCATGCCCGTCTTTGCACAAAACGTTCCCTTGAGATCTCCAATTTTCTTGAACAGATCTCTAGTCTTTCCCATTCTATTGTTTTCCTCGATTTCTTTGCATTGTTCATTTAAGAAGGCCTTCTTGTCTCTCCTTGCTATTCTCTGGAACTCTGCATTCAGTTGGGTATATCTTCCCCTTTCTCCCTTGCTTTTCGCTTCCCTTCTTTCGTGAGCTACTTGTAAAGCCTCATCAGATAGCCACTTTGCTTTCTTGCATTTCTTTTTCTTTGGGATGGATTTCGTTGCTGCCTCCTGAACAATGTTACGGACCTCCGTCCATAGTTCCTCAGGCACTCTGTCTATCAGGTCTAATCCCTGAAATCTATTCCTCACCTCCACTGTATATTCATCAGGGATATGATTTAGGTCATACCTGAACGGTTTAGTGGTTTTCCCGACGTTCTTCAATTTAAGCCGAAATTTTGCAAGAAGCAGCTCATGATCTGAGCCACAGTCAGCTCCAGGTCTTGTTTTTACTGACTGTATGGAGCTTCTCCATCTTTGGCTGCAAAGGACATAATCAGTCTGATTTCTATATTGACCATCTGGTGATGTCCATGTGTAGAGTCGCCTCTTGTGCTGTTGGAAAAGAGTGTTTGCTATGATCAGCGTGTTCTCTTGGCAAAACTCTATTAGCTTTTGTCCTGCTTCATTTTGTACACCAAGGCCATGCCTGCCTGTTATCCCGGTGATTTCTTGACTTCCTACTTTAGCATTCCAATCCCCTATGATGAAGAGGACATCTTTTTTTGGTGTTAGTTCTAGAAGGTGTTGTAGGTCTTCATAGAACCGATCAACCTCAGCTTCTTCGGCCTCAGTGGTTGGGTCATAGACTTGAATTACTGTGATGTTGAATGGTTTGCCTTGGATTCGTACTGAGATCATTCTATCATTTTTAAGATTGTACCCCAGTACTGCTTTTCCCACCCTTTTGTTGACTATGAGTGCTACTCCATTTCTTCTAAGGGATTCTTGCCCACAATAGTAGATATGATGGTCACCTGAATAGATATGATTATGATATGATATGATGATATGATGTAGATATGATGGTCACCTGAATGATGGTCACCTACTAGCCTTGTGATACGTTCCATGGGGTTTTCTTGGCAAGAATACTGGAGTGGGTTGCCATTTCCTTCTCCAGTGGACCACATTTTGTCAGAACTCTCTGCCATGACCTGTCCGTCTTGGATGGCCCTGCACGACATAGCTTATGGCTTCACTTTGTTACGCAAGCCCCTTCACCACAACAAGGCAGTGATCCATGAAGGGGATTGTTTGCCTACTTTGTGCCAACTGTGCTGCCTGCCTGTTAGTTTCCAGACTCAATTCAAAGTGCTGAATTAGGGCTTTAAAGGCTTATTTGGCCTTTAAGGCCCTAAACAGTTTGAGACCGAGTTACTTGAAGAATTGCTTGCACCAGTGTGGATTTGCCTGCACTTTAATATCTGCTGGAGGAGCCCTGCTTGCTTGCCCACCATTTCCAGTAATTACATGGGCAGTCATGAGGGATAGGGCTTTCTCAGCGGTGGCCCCTCATTTGTAGAATTCCCTCCCCCATTATATATGTTTGGTCCCTTCCCTGTTAATTTTCAAGAGAGCCCTAAAGGTTTTTTATTTTTTTAAATTTAGGCCACTTTTGGCTAAGGAGACTTCTAATCTTCCGTTACTGAGGTTTTAGCTTTCTATTCTTTATCTGGCTGGCTTGAATGTGTACCTGAATGTGCATTAAAATGTTGACATTTATTGTTGCGTTTTTAATTTTTAACACAATGTTGTGTTTTAATTTTTGCTCCGAAGATGTACTTTGATATTGTGCATGTGCAAAAATGTGTATACATGGAATGAGAGTTCGTATTGAAGGAGAACTCTTATCTGTGCTAACATGGGTGAATTTGTTACTTTCCGAGGAAATAATGAATTCACCTGGGGTAAGTTCACCCATTACTAGTTTCGAATGGTGTTTAATTTATGTGCTTATTGATTATGCTGCTGTTTTATTGCTGTGATTCTGGAAATATTTTTATACTGGCTGAAATATATATTAGGGCACAATCCTATCTAGATAGGCAGTCACCTCCAAACTTGGAGGCGACCGCCTATCCAAAGCAGGGCAGGAGAAGCATGGAGGGGATCGTTCCCTCCGTGCTTTTCCTGCCCTGCTTTTTCGGCTAGACAGCTGATTGTGGCTATCTAGCCATGGGACCACCCACCCTGGAATGCCCCCAGCCATGCCCCTTTCCGGCCACTCCATGCTTCTCTTGTGAGCACGGAGGATGGGGCTGTTCCCTGCTGCCTCCAAGGCAGCACGGAAGTGGGGGGAGGTTGGTTCCTGGAAAACAGCATATCCTATGGCCATCTAGCTGCTGTCTAGCGGCCATAGGATTGGTCCCTTCGTGTATTATTGTGTTTGTACTTTTAAGAAATTTAAAGTTTTATTATAATGTATTTTTATTTTTATACTTGTATTTTGTTCATTGCCTTGGGTAGACTTGACCCAGAAAGGTGACTTATAAATATTTAAATACATTTAAATAAACTGGTAAAGAAAGACACTGCAACATGTTTGTTAACTGAGAATGTAAGAATTCAGTGGTGGCCCTCCATTCAAGAGAGGGGCTTGGAACCAGTGGATGCTTTCATGAGTGGAAAGGGGAGAAGGCACAAAACAGGGTTGGAGGTGGCCTGGGGATTGCTGAGGAAAAACTGCCTCACTGCCACTTCAGTTCATAGAAGAATTCGGTGGTCTGAAGTTTCCTCTGTGAACGGAAGGGCACCATTTGATCTAACCCATGGTTATTCAGTATTATTTGCATTTATTTATGCTTAATTCCAAATATTTCAACTTGAACCAAGTCCTTATCCTGATTTGACACCGATCTTAGACAGATGATAAATGTGGTTGTCTGCCTTTCTTATGGAAATTGTACCCAGAAAAAAACATACAAGAGTTAGACAAATATGAATAACATCATAGATACACACAGGGTCTTCTCTTCACATGAAAATCACTTAGCACAAGTGATGCAGTAACAAATGCCTCAGCCTTAGTGAGCTGGAATTTCCTGCATAGTGGACATACCGTGCTCAAAATACAGATGATGTTCTGTCATGTTTTTCTAGTTAAAAAGGAGCCTGGACTTTGTGCTTGTGGTCGAAATGCCCTCACTTTAAGGTAAACCAGCGTAAGTGTCAATTTATTTATTTTTACTTGACATTTTTCATTCTGACTCTTTTCAAAGTAATTGCTTCATTTCTTGTTATGGTTCTGTCTCATTTCTTAAGAACTAAATTCCAGGATGGACATTTGAACTCACAAAGGATTGCTTGCTTTGGTCTGAGTTAGACAAAGGAAGTGTATCTCTAATAGTAATATTGTAGAATCCATCATTGAAAAGTGGCAACTTACTCAATTGATCCACATAATTACTAACCCCTTGAGGAACAAACCAGTGCCTTCTGTTCAAGTGGTATGGGGATCACGTAAGCCTTCTGGGAGTCCATGCGTTAGCAGAGAGGGGCTGCATTTGGATGATCATATCTTGGCTTAATAAACCAAGATATGAATGACCCTTTTGCCCATGTATGGAGACCTTTGCTCCTCCCTTCACAGTGCAGGCAAACCAACCAACCAGGATGTCTTCACTTAATTACAGTTTCCCATCTCACCCAAACCAGGAAAATAGGGTTACCAGAAAACGGCAGGATACCTTTTTCTCAGCCTTGTTCTGAGGCTGATAAACCATAGTTTCCTGGTTCAGATGAACTGGGATACTATGGTTAATTAACGGCTTCCTTGTTTAACTGTAGCTCACACAAAGGGAGCAAGGCTTGTTCATATCTGAGCTTAAGTCATTTCATTTGAACCATGAATTGCAGTTAGTTTTAACTATGGTTTATCCAAACAAGCCAAGATCAAAAACCATGGTTTGATCTTGGCATGTTCAGGCAAACCATATTTTTAATTAATCACAGTTTGTTCCATTTGAATGAAATGACAAACCCCAGTTAGTTTAAAACAGAAGTGAATGCTTCCAGTCTCCTTCTTGTGGCTCACTGGACAAGAGGGGAGGAAGGGAGGTAGATAAACCTGAGGCCTATTCACGTAGCATTAAACTATGAATTAGTGTTTCCTCATGATTGCAACCAGTATGTCTACAAAATGGGCTCTCAATGCAGGTTTGGCACACTGAATAGCAAAATAGGTTTGGAATCTTTTAGTAAAGTTTATATTTGTTTATATTTATGTATACCTGGCAGTAAATGTCTAAAACAATTAGACTAAAAATAGAGCTCTTTTAAAAAAGGGTATTTTCCAGTGTATATTCACATAATGTAAAAATCAGATGAAGTCATCTAAATTTACAATGTCCAGTTTCTGCAAAGCCAAGTCTCATAAAGAATAATAGGAAAAATAAATATAAGCTTTATTCTGAATAGTTTCTGAATTGGGACTTGGTACAGCCCAGGTGAAAAAAGTAGCATCTAGGAAAGTTTATTGAAGTTCAATCCATTTTCTTACTATAAATTTATTTTCAGAAAGATATATTAAAAGAAGCATAATAAAAAGAGTTGCTCTTTCTAGCTGCCTATTGCTATTGGAGAATAACATTTTTGGAATTGGCACATCACAAAGCTAATTTATGGTACTTATGGAAAGACATTTATGGAAAGACATGCTTTTTTTTTTCTTTCCCTTTTCCATCACCTGATAAATTGAATTGTCTAAAAAGTCCAAAATAGTGATATATTTTGCACAGGGTGTGGATGAATCTTCAAGCCCTTTAAGTAATCACTGATATATTTAGGGTGCAATCCTATGTACGTTTAGAAAAAAAAAAATCCTACAACTGCCAACGTACCCCAGCCAGCATGGCTGGCAAATGCTGGGAGCTGTAGGACTTTTTCTGTCTAAACACAGGATTGCACCTTTAGAAGGTGAAGAAATCCAAGAACCAAAGTAGTTGTGAAGTCACTTTCAAACACAGGTCTGCCCCAATAATATGTAAAAAGTGGGGCTGGCTGGCTGATTTTAAGAGTGACCGGGGGGGGGGGGGGGCTGGCTGGCAGGGCTGGCTGCAGGATAAATGGGACCCCCAGCAAAGTGTCATAGGTGGCCTAATTCCCTGCCCACATTAGTGCCTGCTCAGTCCGTGGCTGTGGGCTTACTTGATAGCAGTGCCTTGGTCTGAGAATCCTTCTGCCATTGTAATTTTCCCGCAGTGCTCTCTCACATAAAAAATCCTTGCCATTGTAAATCAAACACGAGGGAGGAAGACTGTGGCCCACACCTTTACCAGCTGTGCTGGTTTTCTGTCTGCATGGAGATTTTTAGGTAGGGGAGCACTGAAAAAATGTGATCATCCATCTAAAATCTGAAATGGTACAGTTCTTTCTACCTCTTCAGGTTTCTGTCACCTCATTCTGCTACATGTAAAAAGTGGGGCAGACTACAGGAAGTGCGGGTAGGTTTACATTCTGGGCATGGGAAAGATTATTAACCCAAAAGAAAAAAAAGGGAGTCAGTTCTCAGTGCATCTCCTTAGGGAGATGTTTGCTACATTTTGCAAGATCAGCAAAAGGAGGGAAAGTATCACTGAGCAGTTAGTATATAGTGACAGGACTGAGGTTAGACATGGGAAGCCCAGATTCAAACTGTTGGCCAGTGGCCAGTCACAAAGGCAAGACACTTTCTCTCAGTGTATGAAACGCAGAGTTTGTTGGAAGGATTTGCACTCTCATTTGCCCTGAGCAACAAGAGGACCATCAAAGAGATCTAAATAAAATAAGTCTGATAAATAAATCCATTTAATAGAAACTTGAAAAGCTGCAACTATCTTCCTGAACTTACCTAGGGTGGCCATGTGCCCTACTTTACAGAGGACAGTCTTCTATTTGAACAGCTGTCCATTCCCAGTCCGGTTTAAAGATAAAAGAATCGTAAGAAAGGAGAGCAGTTAGCGCCTGGGCAACAGACTGAGGAGGTACCCCACACGGGGCACCTGGTCACCATCGCTATAGTGGGATCAATGTATTGTATTTTCATTTAAATTATAGTCATTATTTTTAAGTTTGCCTCAATACGTATAAATTAGTATAAGCAAATTTTTCACAAACGTGTGAGCTCTTTTGTCCTCTGGGGGGGGGTTATGTATTTCCTCTTTTTTGGTGATGTGTAAATGGCCTTCCTGTGTAGAACTTACTCCATGCCTCTCAACCAGTCATGCTTGGCCTTTTCTTGCTGCACACGAAGGAGCGGTGTCCTCTGCTCTGCACAGATGCTACACCATTGCCCCTTTCCAAAGCACTGAATGAGATGCATAGTATCAGGGCTGACCCTACCACAAAACAGAGTGAGGCAGTCACGTCAGGCTGCAGATTTTGGGTGTCATAAAAGGGGAGCATATGGCTAGTTACTTACTTTGCTATTATTGTATTTTTCTCCTGCAAGGGAGAGGTGTTTAAGTTTTTTTTTCTGCCTCATGTACCAAAATAACTTGGCTGGCTTTGGGTACTATGTATTTGAGTGGCTGTGGGGATGCCATTTGCTGCTTGGCCTCATCATCCAGCAAAATATCTTGGGCGAGCCCTGCTTAGTATCAAACCTTAGGAACACCCATTGTGTTTAATAGGTTGCTTACTCCTTGAAGGTACAGTCCACTTTGATTCATCCCAGGGTAGGCCCTACTATTAGACAGAGTGAGGCAGCCACTTCAGGCAGCAAATGCTGGGAGGCAGGGAGTGGCAATAAGGTGTTGAGGACCGAGCTGTGTCTGCCATGTGGCCTGCCCTGTGCTGCTAAGCTAATTTGCTGTCCTCAGATGTGGTGGAGGATGTTGTGTTGTCTCATCTCCACTGTTGAAGATCCAGCTACCAGGCCAGCATGGTTGGCTTCTGTACATGAATGGGGAGGGTGGGTGCCATCTTGTCCTTTGCCTCAGGCAGCAAACTGTCTTGGGCCAGCCCTGATTTATCCCAGTGGTAACTTGTGCTATGTATAACCAGCATTCTTCGTATGAAAGGAGAAATGCAGCTAGTTGTAAGACAGCAGTATTTTCATTCCTCTGAAATTATTGGAGCTGGAGCAGAGAGAGCCAGCTAAAAGGGTAACTGTAACTCATTATTGTTATATGCTGCACAAAAAATGTGAGCATATTCGACTGGGAAGATTTCTATCGGGAGTGCTCTTGAAGGAAATGGGAGCTGCTCAGCTCCAGTTCACTTCAGAGAGAGTAATGCAGGAGAACTAATCTATAGATTATGTCCTTGGCTCTTGAATATTGTTGCTTTTTTATTATGGATATTTACTGTGATAATCTATGAATAATGGAAATGAAGGATTCTAACCTTACACTGGTATTCCTTGTTCAAAATTAATTTCACTTTTTAAAGCTCTTGTTATACTGCTTTGCTACCCCCCCCCCACACACACACACACATACTTTGGTAAAGCCAAACCCACTATAAATTAAAGGTAAAAATACCTCCAGTGTAATTTATTGCTCCAGGTTTATGGGGAAAAAAACCATCGACATATCATATGAAGTGTATCACAAAAAGGAAACAAAGATTTTCTTCTCATAAACAGAGAGAGTTAGAGTTCATTAGATAATGAGAATATTTCTATTTCCAGTGCTTTCCTGTGATGAGAACAATTCCAGATGATGTCAATGTAATTCTCTTTTCTTACTCTTTAGATAAAGATTGCTTTATGTAACCCGGCAAATTGGTACAAATAAGGATGCAGACCTGAAATTTGCTTTTCAATAAAAATTGCGAATAGTTATTATTATGCAAGGCCTCCATCTTACTTGGTGACAATTGCAAGTCTTGACTGAGATGTACCTTCTTCAGAGATGTGCAATTGAGGAGGGATGGATCAGTCTATTTCTGGTCAGGGTCATTTTCACATGTGTTCACACCAAAGTCCATTCTATCCCATTTCCCCATAAATCTGTGATTTAAAAAAAATACCTGAATAAAAATTCATATTGAAATAAGTTTTTGAACCAATATTTTCTCACAGAAGATGCATTTCTAAAGTATTTATCTCCAAATACATATTTTATATGTATTTTGGTTCTTTTCTTTTTTTAACTGAGAACTGCATCACAAAATTCAGAGAAGTGTGAAATCTGAAGAACTGCTTTGTGATCTAATTTTAGATAGATACCAGAATTTGCAAAAACTGAATGTCTCAACATCCTTGCTGCAGAGCTCTAATTCACACCACATAACATGTATGAAATGCGTGAAGCTGCTTGTATGTGCACTTATGCAAACTCAAGCCTAACCCAGCCTCATCCATTTATAAGAGAGGTGCAGGAACCTCAGGCCTCGGTGCCAAATCTGGAGTTCCAATATGGCCCTATCAGTTTTGGCAGATGGCCACACCCCTTCCTATTACTCCACCCCTTTCCCCCCGACCTGGCTTTCCTGGCTTTTGTGTAGTTTTTACCCCATTGCCTTAGGAGAGGTTGAAATGCCTCTCCTAAGGCTTAGGCTGAATCTACACATAGCAGTTATACCATTATCATACCGTTATCATAACTATTGGTGCCCATTGGTGTCATGTGTACCAAGAGTTATGATAACAGTATTATAATGATATAACTGCTATGTATAGATTCAGCCTTAGTTACTGGCAGTAAGAGATTTAAGCTAAAATATGCTTGCGTTTTTGGCCCCATCCCTTTTGCCTTTTGGCCCCACCCACCACCACAAGAGCTTCTCCAAAGTGGAATTTTGCCCTCAAGCTGAAAGAGGTTCAACACCCCTGATTTATGGTATTAATAATAGTAGCTCAGTACAGCCAATCTGTTAACAGTGAGGCTTTATGACTGATTTTCAGTGACTGACAGGCAGAATTGGAAGAGCGACCAATTCAATTACAGTAATAGCTTCATACTCTTCCATGTACTTATAAATAAATAAATAAATAAATAAATAAGGGGGGTAGGTAAAAGTGGCAGTCACTCTCCAATAATACTGGGCACTTTTCTTTTGCCATCAGTATAGACAGGGATGGATGGACTCATCTTGGTCCGTGCCTCCAGGTGCTTGTTGAACCCCTGCCGGCTGCCCCTGTTCTGCTCCCTGGACAAGCCACTGCATGGTCCACCTGACCCCTGCCACTTGTGAAAAAATGGTGACTTGGGTTTTTCCATAAATGTAATGTTACGTAAACGCCAACTGTAAAGGGGCCATTTATGCAACATTACAGGTGTGAATGGACCATTTACACCTGTAATGTTGCATAAATGGCCCCTTTATGGCCGCCATTTATTTAACATTACATTTACGGAAAAACCCAAGTTGCCGTTTTTTTTCTCAAAATGTTGGGGCGCTGAGAAAACGGGTGACCACTGGGTGCTCGTGGCCCATGCAGTGGCTCGGCAAACGGGGTCTGGTAAGCATGGCAGTCTGTGGACTGGGGTCCAGCAGGTCAAGTGGGGGACGGAGTCCAAAAGACTCCACCCCTCTCTCGGTCTCCTGCAACATCCCTAGGTATAGAAGAAAGCTTGGTCCGGACATGCAGTGCACTGAAATCATAGAATGCTGAGTTAGCAGAATGGACTGAATAATTCCAGAATACAGGTAAATGACCACATTTTTTAATGCTTCCTTGCAAATAGAAAACCACTACAGCAGGCAAAGGACTAGGCTAGAACCCCTCTTCCTGATGCATTAGTTTGTTTTTATTTGCAGGGAAGGTTCTTTGATTTTTTTTTTATTTACAGAATTTGAAAGAGTCAAAAGTAGCATGGATTAGCTATAGACTGTGTACTGTGATGCATGTCATGCTGTCAGTTGCAGCCACCGAAGATGCTTCATTATAATAGTATGGGAAGGATGACAGAAGTCCTGTTCAGCTGCCTGTGATGTTCTGTGACTTTTCAGAAGACTATCATAGCTCTTGAGTCTCAAGGCAAATTCATCTGTCCAGTCTAATTTATCTCAGAATTTAGGAATTGTCAGGGTTCCACCTATGACCTGGACCCCCTGAGCAACTCCTTAAGGAACTCTTGCCTCCTTAAGAGTCCCACCTTCCTTCTTTTAAACTTCCCCTTCCCAATAACGTGTAGGGATAGATGAAAGTCCCTTACCTGGTCCCGCAGCTTGCTTCGCGGTGGGGGGGAGGCGCTCTGTTTCTCCCCCGAAATTCTTGGCGGCTGGGGAGGCGCCCCATCCCTCCCCGCCGAAATTCTGGCCAGGGGGGAGCGCCCCGCCTCTCCGGCCGCGAAAGTTCTTCTGCCGGGAAGGTAAAAAACAAAACAAAACATGATAGGCTACGTAAAGATTTACGTAGCCTATCACGGCTAGATTTTCAAAAAAAAACCGTGATAGGCTACGTAAATGTTTACGTAGCCTATCACGGCTGACTTTGGAAAAAAAACAAAAAGCGCGTACGTAAATGGTGGCGCCCATGGGCGCCACCATTTGGGTTCCTTATTTTGGCACGGGTAGTCTACGTAGATTTACGTACGCGCTTTTGCGTACGCGCTTTTTTTTTTTCTCAAAATCAGCCGTGATAGGCTATGTAAACATTTACGTAGCCTATCACGGTGTTTTTTGAAAATCTAGCCGTGATAGGCTACGTAAATCTTTATGTAGCCTATCACAGTTTTTTTTTTAACTTGGAAATGGCGGCGGCGGCAGCCGGTCGGAATACCGGCTGCCGCCGCCAAACCGCCGCCAGGATCTGCCACCACGAGGGACATTCGCACGAGGTAAGTCCCATCCCGGGGGGGGGGTGTCGGAGAATTTCTCCACCAATTTTGGGGGGCCGAATACCGGAGATTTGTGGAGAAATTCTCCGACATCCCTAATAACGTGGGGTTTAAGCTGTAGATGTGGGGTGATGGACACACCAGACATTTGAGGTTTAACCACAACAGTTTACTGGCAAATTTAAACAAAGCAATCACAACTATTTACACAATAGAGATGAGTGACACAAAAGGACTTAAAAGTAAATGGAAAGGAAATTGCACTACTCCTCTTGATACCCTCTTCCCACAAAAAACTCCAGGCCTCTAGGCCTGACCTTTTTCCTTACCTCTGTAGGCCTCAAACCTTCACAGGAACATGGGAAGCTTCCTTATAGTGAGTCAGACCATTGGTCCATCTAGTCCAGTATTGTCGACACTGACTGGCAGTGGCTCTCTAGAGCTTTAGGCAGGAGTTTTTCCAGTCCTACCTGGAGATGCCAGAGATTGAACCTGGGGCCTTCTGCATGCAAAGCAGGTGCTCTGCCACCGAGCCACGCAGCCTTTCCTAAATGATTTGAAAATGAGCTTGTCATAAGGAACTTACCACCCACATTTTCTGTGTCAAAGAGGTGGGGAGGGGGAGAGAAGAAGGAAGGTAATATTCCTAAAACCCCTTTCTTCGGTCAAACTATCTTAGTAAGAAACAACTGAATTTAGCTAGACTTCTTGGTGGCATCATGCATGCAGACCATAACAGCAAGCAGACATCACACTTCATTTAGATGGCCTAACTTTGTGCTTTAATTGCAGCCTCCTGGTATGAAATGCATTAAGATGCTTATAGCTTCACCACCACACCTCCTGACCTTTTGGTTTTTGTAAATAATAGGGACTGTAATTTGCTTTTGCCTTCTAAAAAACATCTAGGCTATTTCTCAACAGTTTGTGGGTTCCATTCTCATCGGATTCTGTCATCTTCTTGAATATCACAGAAAAGACTTGCGGATTAAGTTGGCCTGCCATAATATCTATGCGATTCAGCCAGATTGTTGATGCATGATTTGGACGATGAAGTAGCAAAGTGTTTCAGTAAACTCTCAGAGGGATAAAAAGTAAATTCTAGCAAGTCGTTCTGCTTCTGCATGGCAGCCCTCATTCTTTTATGGCCCCAAACTCCAAGTTAACCTCATTTGGAAGACTCTGCTGTAATATAGTTATGATCTCTCAGGCTGGATTTGCTCATGCCCTTGTTCTAATGCAGGAGGAGTAGTTCATGAACAACACTTGGCAAAGGAGATCATAATTGCTTTCTTTATATATGAATAAACCATAACTGTCTGCAGTTCACCTTCCTGCTATTTAATTCTGTATGTCATCATCTCATCTCTTTATCGTCTTCATGGCTTTCTTCTAAATTCTTTCTGTTTTTACTGGAGGTAAAACAAAGATCAATAGGATTAAGCTTCAGGAAGCAGGTTCCAATTAAATGGTCAGAAAAAACCTTTCCCACTGTAAGGCCATTTGGGCGATAGAACAAATTGCCTTGGGTTGTTTTGTCTAAACTGGAGTTTTCAAAGGAAAAGCTGAATGAGCTTATGTGTGGTGGGATGTTACAGGCATAATGATTATAGGTTTAGGACAATGGGGTAGATTTCGAAGATTCTGCATCATTTCTGTAGAATGCAGCCTGTATTACCAGTTGGGAAATAGTGACCTAAAGCAAACCAGAACCTCCTATTTTAGATCTACATGACACACTTATAATGGTTTTATATAACTTTAACTGTCAGGCTTTTTCCAAAAGAATATTCACAATTATAGTTTGGTGAGGATGCCTGTAAGATACTTCATAGGCACAGGAATAGGTAGTAAGCATTACAGTGCTGAGTATTCTGTTAGAAATACCTACCTTCCACCACCTCTGAATGACAGTAAACAGGATTCCCAGAAGAGAATGGGTGACAAATACACAGTTTAACTGTGCAGGATAGAGAACCCCTCAGATTTATGTATAAAACTTCAATAGAATTTGTTTCTAGTAAATAGCCTCTGATGCATCAGCACACAAGTGAGTTAAGCGCTTGTGTGAGGAGAAGGTAAATGCAATTACTTAATTATTTATTAAATTATCTCAGGTAATCATTTACAACTCATACGCTATCAGCTGAAGCCAAACCAAGGGCACAGTGAAGGGAGCTAAATCCTAGAAGACTAATTCTTACAAATTTACAGTGGGGAGCTAAATTCCATGGGGGGAATCCAGCAAGAACATATAGGTCTTGCAGCCTTGCTTTAACAGAGATTCCTGAGGGGCTGAAGAGAACCTCAGCCATACATTTAAACTAAATCCAAGCTTAGAAAGAGGTAAAAAAGAGCAATTCATAGCTCTGTATTGACAAGAGCCGCTGTACAGGACTAACTAGTGGAAGAGTCTGTTTATAAACAACAACAACAACAGCAACAACAACAGTGCAGGGCTCAGCTGCTAGGCCTTAAAAAGTCACATAATGGCTGCCATGGAGGCCTGGCTAGTCAAAATGAGCCAAAGGGGTAGTGGTTGGGAGAAGAGAAAGAGTGATGCTAGAGGCTGGGAGGGAGGGGACATAGCAGGGGAGAGAAAGAGCAAGGGTAGAGGCTAGAAAGGGAGAGAAATAAGTCTACCTTAATATTTTCCAAGGTTTTTATTAAAAAATTGTTTTTGAAGGGGGCAGGGAGGAGAGAGCTTTGCAGGTGCCATTGGAGGTCTTTGCAGGCACCATTGCACCCACAGGCACCATGTTGGGTACCCTGACTTACTGCAGTCCGGCTATCCATTGGAGTCCACCTGCACATCCCCACCCTCGGATATCTGTGACATCTCTAGTATTGACATTAGGGATGTACAGATTATGTAAAATCAGTTCTGTCTGCTTTTTGCAGGTTGTCAGGCACCTTTGTTCCATTGTCTGCCCATTGATGGAATTGTTTTTTTAAAGTTTCTGAATTTGCACAAATTTGCACATGCAAAAATGTGTAAATCCCCACAAAATGTGCAAATCCCCCTTAAATGCACATTTTCACGCTTTAGCCTATGAGGGGAAATGTGCTTTTTCGGCCAGTTTTTTTTTTTAATTGTGTATTTTTCCACAATGAAATTTGTGCAAAATTTCCAAAGGTTAGAAAAACAGTCCACAAGTCTGCAGTATCTGCCCGACCAAGGAAAAGCTGGTCCCCTGTGGAATCCGCTGGCCGGATTCATAAAAATCTGAACTCATTTGGTTCCATTGCAGATTTCTCCGACATCCCTAATTGACATGGATGATTTAAAAGATGCAAACTATATGAATAACATGAGTAGAACTCTTGCATGAAGATTCACATATGCAAAGCTCATGTACATAAATGTGAACATTGAAACATTGTGCAGCTCCTCTACAGAAGTTAGTAAACTTCAAGATTCATGTATTTTCCCTCATGTCTTACAATTTCAATAACCTTCCGCTGCTGTTTGGCTTGTGAACTAAGCAATGCAACTTAAAATCCAAATGTTTATCTACTGTGTTATGCTTCTAAAGGACAAGCTCCTTAATCTGTATGTGGGAAGATAGTTAAATTTTAATGGAAAATTCATGGCATACCTTTGCTCTTGCCTTAATGAAGGCTTCTGCTTGTTTTAAGATATGGAACTGAACAAAATGTACCCAAAATATTCTGAATTAGTCATGTAAGGGATTTTATTTTGCTGCTTATTGAACCTTTGGCCTCACTCTCAAGAAATGAGTAATACAGTTGGTGGCAAGTGTGTTTATAGATAGTGTTGTCAATCAAAATTCATCTAAAGTTTGTCCTGAAATATCTGCATGAGAAACTTCTGAAAATTGCCTTTCATGAGCCACTGGGATCAGCTTAGTGTTTGTTGAACATTTAGAAAAGTTTGTAGGCTCATCCAGAGAGCTTCCCATGCCACATTGGGTGCTTCCACACTAGGGGTTGGATGGATCCAGACTTAGTCATAGTTAGAGTAAACCCATTGCAATCAATGGAACATAAGTTTGCCATTACTAACTTAAGTCCCATTGACTTCAGCGGCTCTCTGCACATGTCTAAGTCTGGATCCAATCCCATATGTTGGTGGTCTGTCTTTCCTTTTCCCTTAAAGCTTAAAGGGGTATCAGTTCCTTCTCTACCGGGGTATAGTTCTCGCTATGTTTTTGGCCCTGTCCTACCTCCTCTAACTTACACCCCATTGATTTCAGTCGGTCTACTCTAACTTAGGGATGTACGAAAGTCCCTTACCTTTCACAAAACTTGATTCGCGGTGGGGGGGAGGCGCTCCGTCCCTCCCCCTGAAATTCTGGCTGGGGGGGAGGCGCCCCGTCCCTCTCCCCTGAAATTCTGACCGCGGGGAGGCGCCCCATCCCTCCCCCCCAAATTTTGGCCGGGGGGGAGGTGCCCTGTCCCTCCCGCCGCGAATCCTGGCCAGCCGGGATGCAAATGGCGGCGGCTGTAGCTGCCGCCGTTTGCGTCCCTGCAGTCAGCTGTGATAGGCTACGTAAATGTTTACGTAGCCTATCACTTTTTTTTTTTAACTTGGAAATGGCAGTGGCGGCAGCCGGTCGGAAGACCGGCTGCCGCAGCCGCCGCCGCCGCCGCCACTGAACCGCCGCCAAACCGCCACCGGAGCCGCCGCCACCAGGGACATTCGCACAAGGTAAGTCCCATCCCGGGGGGGGGCAGACCGTTTCGCCACCAATTTCGGGGGGCCAAATGCACTGGCATTCGGCTTCCCCGAGATTCGTGGCAAAATTCTCGTGACATCCCTAGTCTAACTGACTAAGTCTGGTTCCAGCTCTAGGTATTTAGTGTGGCATTGGCACTCACATTTCTATGATGTGATCACCAGTTTGTAAACCTCCCATGTTTTCCCAGTGCATCGTTCACCTTTCTCATTACCACAAGATCTACCTCCCCCTTTTTTTAGAAGGACAGAAGAGCAGCGCAATCTCTACAGGTTTAGATCCCTAAGTGCTGCTCTTCCATGTTTTTTAAGAGGTGCGTTTTTGATGTGGGCACTGATATATCAGGGAAGTGAACCTACTGCAGCTCAGCACATATAACGTTTGTGGTGGGCATCACTTTATAACCCTGTTAATTTTCAAAAATCTATCCTTAAATTGTTGCTAAGATGCTATTCCAGCTATTTAAAAAAATTAAAATATTAAGAAAACACTGCTTTAATGGGTGTTATAGCATTATACTGCTAAATAAAAACAAAGAAAAAGCCCTTTCCAGACACTGCCATTTAAGCAACTTTTCCCCCTAATTAAACACTTCCAATTTACATTTCTGATCTAAAACAAACATTAATCACTTTGTGTTTTGACATTTTACAGTAGTACTAGGCAATCACACTTAAACGAATAAGTGCTTATTGTTGCTAAATAAATCAGGCGTGCTTGAATGTTTTTAAAAATGGCTTCTCAGGTGAATTGCAGCTATGTTATTCCCACCTGTGTAGATGACATAGTACAGTGAGCACTACCCCCTATTTGTTGTTGTTCAGTCGTTAAGTCATGTCTGACTCTTCGTGACCCCATGGACCATAGCACTCCAGGCCTTCTTGTCCTCTGTTCTCTCCCGGAGTGTGCTCAAGTTCATATTCATTGCATCGGTGATGCTATCTAGCCATCTCATCCTCTGCCGTCCCCTTCTCCTTTTGCCTTCAATCTTTCCCAGCATCAGGGCTTTTCCAGTGAGTTTTCTCTTCACATTAGGTGGCCAAAATATTGAGCTTCAGCTTCAGTATCTGTCCTTCCAATGAGCACTCAGGGTTGATTTCCTTTAGGATGGACTGATTTGACCTCCTTGCAGTCCAGGGGACTCGTAAAAGTCTTCTCCAGCACCACAGTTCGAAAGCATCAATTCTTGGGTGCTCAGCCTTCCTTATAGTCTAGCTCTCACAGCCATACGTTACTACTGGGAAAACCATAGCTTTGATTAGACGGACATTTGTCGGCAAGGTGATGTCTCTGCTTCTTACTATGCTGTCTAGGTGTGCCATAGCTTTCCTCCCAAGGAGCAAGCATCTTTTAATTTCATGGCTACAGTCACCATCTGCAGTGATCTTGGAGCCCAAGAAAATAAAATCTGTCACTGCTGCCATTTCTTCCCCTTCTATGAACCAGGAAGTGATGGGGCTAGATGCCATGATCTTTGTTTTTTTAATGTTGAGTTTCAAACCAGCTTTTGCACTCTCCACTTTCACCCTCAACAAGGGGCTCTTTAGATCCTCTTCGCTTTCTGCCATAAGGGTGGTATCGTCTGTGTATCTGAGGTTGTTGATAATTCTCCCGGCAACCTTAATTCCAACCTGTGATTCATCCAACTTGGCGTTTCTCATGATGTACTCTGCATATAAGTTAAATAAGCAGGGCGACAATATGCAGCCTTGTCATACTCCTTTCCCAATTTTGAACCAATCGGTTGTTCCATGTGTGGTTCTTGCTGTTGCTTCTTGACCCTTGTACAGGTTTCTCAGGAGACAGGTAAGGTGGTCTGGTACTCCCATCTCTTTCAGAATTTGCCAGAGTTCGTTGTGATCCACACAATCAAAGGCTTTAGCGTAGTCAATGAAGCAGAAATAGACATTTTTCTGGAATTCTCTTGCTTTCTCCATGATGCAGCGAATGTTGGCGATTTGATCTCTAGTTCCTCTGCCTCTTTGAAACCTCGCTTGTACTTCCGGTAGTTCTCGGTTCACATACTGCTGAAGCCTAGCTTGTAGGATTTTGAGCATCACCTTGCTGGCATGTGAAATGAGCGCAATTGTACAGTAGTTTGAACACTCTTTGGCATTGCCCTTCTTTAGAATTGGAATGTAAACTGACCTTTTCCAGGCTTGTGGCCACTGTTCCAAATTTGCTGGCATATTGAGTGCAGCACTTTAACAGCATCATCTTTTAGGATTTTAAGCAGCTCAGCTGGAATACTGTCATCTCCACTAGCTTTGTTGTTAGTAATGCTTCCTAAGGCCCACTTGACTTCACTCTCTAGGATGTCCGGCGCAAGTTCAGTGACCGCACTATCATGGCTATCAAGGACATTAAGATCTTTCCTGTATAGTTCTTCTGTGTATTCTTTCCACCTCTTCTTAATCTCATCTGCTTCTGTTAGGTCCCTGCCTTCTTTGTCCTTTATCATGCCCGTCTTTGCACAAAATGTTCCCTTGAGATCTCCAATTTTCTTGAAAAGATCTCTAGTCTTTCCCATTCTATTGTTTTCCTCGATTTCTTTGCACTGTTCATTTAAGAAGGCCTTCTTGTCTCATCTTGCTATTCTCTGGAACTCTGCATTCAGTTCGATATATCTTCCCCTTTCTCCCTTGCTTTTCGCTTTTCTTTCCTCAGCTACTTGTAAAGCCTCATCAGACAGCCAGGTTGCTTTCTTGCATTTCTTTTCCTTTGGGATGGATTGAGTTGCTGCCTCTTGAACAATGTTACGGACCTCCGTCCATAGTTCCTCAGGCACTCTGTCTATCAGGTCTAATCCCTTAAACCCATTCATCACCTCCACTGTATATTCATAAGGGATATGAATTAGGTCATACCTGAATGGTTTAGTGGTTTTCCCTACGTTCTTCAATTTAAGCCGAAATTTTGCAACAAGAAGCTCATGATCTGAGCCACAGTCATCTCCAGGTCTTGTTTTTACTGACTGTATAGAGCTTCTCCATCTTTGGCTGCAAAGGACATAATCAATCTGATTTCGATATTGACCATCTGGTGATGTCCATGTGTAGAGTCGCCTCTTGTGCTGTTGGAAAAGAGTGTTTGCTATGATCAGCGTGTTCTCTTGGCAAAACTCTATTAGCCTTTGTCCTGCTTCATTTTGTACACCAAGGCCATGCTTGCCTGTTATCCTGGTGATTTCTTGACTTCCTACTTTAGCATTCCAATCCCCTATGATGAAAAGGACATCTTTTTTTGGTGTTAGTTCTAGAAAGTGTTGTAGGACTTCATAGAACCGATCAGCCTCAGCTTCTTCGGCCTCAGTGGTTGGGTCATAGACTTGAATTACTGTGATGTTGAATGGTTTGCCTTGGATTCGTACTGAGATCATTCTATTGTTTTTGAGATTGTACCCCAGTACTGCTTTCCCACCCTTTTGTTGACTATGAGTGCTACTCCATTTCTTCTAAGGGATTCTTGCCCACAGTAGTAGATATAATGGTCACTTGACTTAAATTCGCCCATGCTTGTCCATTTTAGTTCGCTGATTCCCAAGATGTTGATGTTCAATCTTGCCATCTCATGTTTGACCACCTGCAGCTTACCTTGATTCATTGATCTGACATTCCAGGTTCCTAAACAATTTTGTTCTTTACAGCATTGGATTGTCTTTTCACCACCAGACACATCCACAGCTGAGTGTCCTTTCAGCTTTGGCCCAGCCGCTTCACTCTTTCTGGCGCTACTTGGAAATTCCCTCTGCTCTTCCCCAGTAGTATATTGGATACCTTCTGACCTGAGGGGCTCATCTTCCAGCGTCATATCTTTTAGCCTTGTGATATGTTCCATGGGGTTCTCTGGGCAAGAATACTGGAGTGGGTTGCCATTTCCTTCTCCAGTGGACCACATTTTGTCAGAACTCTCCACCATGACCTGTCCGTCTTGGGTGGCCCTGCACAGCATAGCTTATGGCTTCACTGAATTACGCAAGCCCCTTCGCCTCAACAAGGCAGTGATCCATGAAGGGGACTACACGCTATATATCTCCTATAATGTGGAAAGTCAGTTGCAATTATTTTTGTAGCTTATAGCAAAACAGTGATGCTTTATTACTTATAGGAGTAACCTGTTTGTAAAGCAGCCCCTGAATGCAGGAAGTTTCCCAGGGAGAAGCAGGCACTTTTCTTCTGAGACATCCTCCTTCTATCACTGACCCAAGACAATGGTGCACTAAGTGTATATTGGAACATATAGAATAATAGAATCATAGAATAGTATGGTTGGAAAGGGCCTACAAGGCCATCGAGTCCAACCCCCTGCTCAATGCAGGAATCCAAGTCAGAGCATCCCTGACAAATGGCTGTCCAGCCTCGTCTTGAAGGCCTCCAGTGTGGGAGAGCCCACCACCTCCCCAGGTAATTGGTTCCATTGTCATATTGCTCTTACAGTCAGGACGTTTTTCCTGATGTTCAGCCGGAATCTGGCTTCCTGTAACTTTATTTTATTTATTTATTTCATTTCTATATCGCCCAATAGCTGAAGCTCTCTGGGCGGTTCACAAAAATTAAAACCAAACAACACACAGTAAAACAATTTAAAATATATAGAACATTAAAACCACAATATAACAATACAACCACAATAAAACCTAGCAGCAGTACAGGAGTTTAAAATACAGATTTAAAACAGCAAAGATAAAAATTTAGAAAGCTAAAATGCTAAAATGCCTGGGAAAATAAAAAGGTCTTCACCTGGCGCCGAAAGGAGTACAATGTAGGTGCCAGGCGAACCTCACTAGGGAGCTCATTCCAGAGCCGGGGTGCCACAACAGAAAAAGCCCTCCTCCTAGTAGCCACCCGCCTCACTTCCTTTGGCAGGGGCTCACTGAGAAGGGCCACTGATGATGAGCCCATTATTCCGTGTCCTGCACTCTGGGATGATCAAGAAGAGATCCTGGCCTTCCTCTCTGTGACAACCTTTCAAGTACTTGAAGAGTGCTATCATATCTCCCCTCAGTCTTCTCTTCTCAAGGCTAAACATGCCCAGTTCTTTCAGTCTCTCTTCATAGGGCTTTGTTTCCAGTCCCCTGATCATCTTTGTTGCCTTCCTCTGAACCCTCTGCAGTTTGTCTGCATCCTTCTTCAAGTGTGGTGCCCAGAACTGGACACAGTACTCCAGCTGAGGCCTTACCAGTGCTGAGTAGAGGGGAACTAGTACTTCCCAAGATTTGGAAGCTATGCTTCTATTAATGCAGCCCAAAAGAGCATTTGCCTTTTTTGCAGCCACATCACATTGTTGGCTCATATTCAGCTTGTGATCAACAACAATTCCAAGATCCTTCTCGCTTGTGGTGTGGTTGAGCCACGTATCCCCCATCTTGTAACTGTGCATTTGGTTTCTTTTTCCTAGGTGCAGAACTTGGCATTTATCCCTATTAAATGTCATTCTGTTGTTTTGTGCCCAGTGCTCCAGTCTATCCAGATCACTTTGAATTTTGTTTCTGTCTTCCAAAGCATTAGCTATCCCTCCCAATTTTGTGTCATCTGCAAATGTGATCAGCATTCCCTGCACCTCCTCCTCCAAGTCATTAAAAAAATGTTGAAGAGCACTGGGCCCAGGACTGAGCCCTGCGGTACCCCACTCGTTACCTCTCCCCAGCTTGAGAAGGTCCCATTGATAAGCACTCTTTGAGTCCGATTCTGTAGCCAACTGTGGATCCACCGGATCGTTGTTTCATCTAGCCCACTTTGAGCTAGGGATGGACGAACGTCCCTTACCTGGTCCCGCAGCTTGCTTCACGGTGGGGGGGAGGCGCTCCGTCCCTCCCCCCCAAATTCTGGGCGGGGTGGGAGGTGCCCCATCCCTTCCCGCCGAAATTCTGGCCGGGGGGAAGGTGCCCCGTCCTTCCGGCTGAAATTCTGGCCGGGGGGGAGGCGCCCCGTCCCTCCGGCCGCGAATCTCGTCTCCTGCAGGGACGCAAATGGCGGTGGCCGTAGCCGCTGCCGTTTGCGTCCCTGCAGTCAGCTGTGATAGGCTACGTAAATGTTTACGTAGCCTATCACGGCTGACTTTGGGGGGAAAAAAGCGCGTACGCAAATGGCGGCGCCCATAGGCGCCACCATTTGCGTTCCTTATTTGGGCACATGTAGTCTACGTAAACATTTACGTAGACTACAGTGAAAATAAGGGCAACGCAAATAGCGTTGCCCTTATTTTCGCCGTAGTCTACGTAAATGTTTACGTAGACTACACGTGCCCAAATAAGGAACGCAAATGGCGGCGCCCATGGGCGCCGCCATTTGCGTACGCGCTTCCCCCCCCCCAAAGTCAGCCGTGATAGGCTATGTAAACATTTACGTAGCCTATCACGGTGTTTTTTGAAAATCTAGCCGTGATAGGCTACATAAATCTTTACATAGCCTATCACGTTTGTTGTTGTTGTTGTTGTTTTATTTGGAAATGGCAGCGGTGGCAGCCGGTCAGAAGACCGGCTGCTGCCGCCGCCGCACTGCCGCTGCGCCGCTGCCGGGAGCCGCCGCCACCAGGGACATTCGACAAAGGTAAGTCCCATCCCGGGGGGGGGGGTGGCGGACCATTTCTCCACCAATTTCGGGGGGCCGAATGCATTGGCATTCGGCCTCCCAGAGATTCGTGGAGAAATTCTCCGACATCCCTACTTTTAGCTAGTTTGCTCATCAGGATATCATGGGGCACTTTGTCGAAAGCTTTGCTGAAGTCGAGGTATATGATGTCTACAGCATTCCCACGGTCTACAAGGGAGGTTACTTGATCAAAAAATGAGATCAGATTTGTCTGGCAGGACTTGTTTTATAACAATATAATTCTGCTTAATACCAGGTCAGAACTAGTTGTTCATCAAGCCCAGTATTTTCTTGTCCAGAAGTTGCCCACCTTTTTGTTGTGGGTGTATTTGAAATTTTGATAGAGTGTTGTGGGCATTCTCACAAAATGGCTGCCATGGGGGGTTGGCCCATGCATAAAATGGTTGCCATGGTGGGCATGGTTGTTCACACAATGCTCATTCCCAGAAGGCAAACTGGTCAGACTAAAAGAAAAGTAAGCTAACCCAAGAACCTAACTAAAGGTAGACAGTGCCAGCTCTGGGTTTTTGAGGGCCCTTGGGCAAGACACCCTCAATGGTCCCCCTCCTTAAGTGAGTCTACCTTCTCACCAGCATTGTCACCAGCTGCTATTGCTCCCTATCCTCTCTCTTTCTCATCATTGGTACCACTTGCTTGCTAGACAGGCAGAGAGCCAGTGAGCAAGTAGGCAGTAGCATCTACTGCTCCTCCTTCTCACCATCTCTAGGCCAGAGCCAGAGGCAGGTGAATAAGCAGGTTGCAATGAAGAAAATAACTCCAAGGGGATCTTGACAGGGGGCACCTTCAAGTTTGTGGGTCCCTAGCAGGTGCCCAACCATACTTATCCTTGATACCAGCCCCGACAGCAGATTTGGGGTCTGAGCTCCAAAACACTAAACAATTCTATTGAAGCAAAATAAAGATGGCATTGGAGGGCAGCACTTTGCTTTGCAGCAAGCCAGCCTTTCAGTTAATGTTTTTAAAATAATAATAATCTTAAAATAAAAATCAGGAGGGAAAAGGAGCCTGGTAGGTGCCAAGTGTGGTGTTGGTGGGTATATTGGTGCCCACGAGCACCATGTTGGGGACCCCAGCTCTACTCTGACTTGTAGTGGCTCTTCAAGGTCCCAGGCAGAACTTTTTCCAGACAGTTTAATAATTGACCCTTTTATACCAGAGGTACTAAGAAATGAACCTGAAACATTTTGCATGCCTATTCATGTCCTACTTGTGGGTTTCCTGTGGGCAGCTGGTTGTCCACTGTGTGAACCGAATGCTGGACTAGATGGACCCTTGGTCTGATCCAACATGGCTTTTCTTATGTTCTTATGTCTTCCAACACAGATACCCTATTTCAACTTGCAAATTTGGAACCACTCATCAAACACATTGCTCAGAAATCAACAGATGTAAATGAAACCGATAAAGGAATGGGTTGCCAAAGCATCGCTGTAAGATTAAGGTTTAGGGGGAAGAGACACTAAAAATATTTAGGAATATGGGATTTTGAGCTAGCCAGTTTCTTTAATTAGCTGCCAAATTCTGACTGTGATTTGGAGGAGCATAAAAGCCAAGAAAAACAGTCCAATATGCTGGGAAAGTTAGTGAAAATAAATAAACTGACATGATCAATTCCTTCTTTTCAGAGACCTTTCACAGCTCTTGGTCATATGAATACAGAGCAGCGGCCCACTGATAACTATAAGTAAGTTTTTTTCAGACTTCCTGAAGGGCTGTAGCTGATCCTAAAGATTACATTTTAAGAAGTGCAGCATGATTGGTTCCCTAAGGTTTCCTTACTTTTGGCTTAAGAGGGTCCTGCCCAGACATTTCTGCTAGCTAAATATATTCTAGATTTCTGCACTAAATGCTGTATTTCAGTTCAAGTCAAAATACATCTGATCCAGGCTCTGAAAAGAACTTGGGAAGAATTGTTGAAGTTCCCCTCAAAGGAGAGACCATTTTTACAAGTCCCCAAATTTTTTCCAGCTCGGATTGAAATTTGAGCTGGAGAAGAATTACCACTGTCCCCTAGGCAAAGCAACGGGACCACAGAATTCCATTGTATTGTACATCGGAAAAGTAAGAGGGAGCAAGAGAAAAAAGAAGGGGGGAAGTCCATCCTGCACATAAGAAAGCGCAGGAGGAACTTCCTGCCCCTCAGTTTTTGCCCTGCAGCCTCTTAATTTCCCAATATAATACGTGGCTCATTTTTCAGTAACTTGAACTGGTTCAGAAAAATGATCCAAAATCCTCTGATTTTTTTAAAGAAGTTCTTGGATTATTTTCATTTAAATCTGAGATGACTTTGGGGGAGTTTGTCCATCTCTAATTTCAATATGCTATTTCTAGACAAGCTTCCTCCATTTGATTTGGACAATTCTTTGCCTAAGTAGAAGCCTATAAGTCAGTGTATTTTATCTATGGCCTACACCAGGGATAGGCAAATTCAATGGTTCCGGGGGTCAATCCCCCCTCCCCCGGGTGCACTCCCTCCTGCCACTGTTGAAATTATTGCCACTAAATTCTGCTGCCTAATTTGGCAGTGCAGCCATGACAAAAAAGGGCAAAAACTTTGCTGCCATGCCACCACATTTCAGCAGCAATCCGCTGCTTTTTTTGCCACAGCACCACCAATTTTTGGCATTGGGGTATGGGGGGGGGCGCATGCAAAAAAAGTCTGGGATGTTGCATGCGGCCTGTGGGCCACTTATTGCCCACCCCTGGCCTATACCAATTATGTGAATTTACAGGTCTACTCAAAAGTAAGCCACATTGAGTTCAATGGGGCTTACTCCTAGGAAAATCTGTATAGGATTCCAGCTTTTGTTTCATGAAATGAAGATTCTCATTTTTAATCTCTTTTCTTGACTATTCTGAACAAATAATCCAATTATACAAGAACAGATTAGCTATTAATCCACACTGAAAAGAACAGTATAAGACAACAATTTTTATGCATGCAGGATTCAATAAATGAATGTTAAATGTAAATCTATTACATATAGTGAATTCCCATGGAAAGTTTGAGTTTATTTCTGAGCAATTTAAGCTTACAGACTTGTATTTTCTGTCCAGAAATGAGTAATTCAACTTGTTCATCATAAAATAATGTCAACAAAAATTCCATATATACCAGTGACTGTGCATGGGAACCATCTACTATTATAAACCATTGGTAATGCTAGATTTTGTAAATATTTTTAGCTTATTTTCAGAGATACACAAAGCATAAAAAGCTCCCCTTTGATATTCTGTCCGTTTTAGGCTGTGTATCTGGCTTTGTGCAACTGTGATAAATTATAGTAGCCTCAGCAAAGGATGATGGCACTCTAGCAGATTACATTTATAGAGGTTTAAAGGACACTTCAAATAATCTCCCTCCCTTATATTTCTCTTCCTAGATTTCGCATTTCCCAGGTGTGTCATAAATTTCATGGAAGCAGGCTTCATTCAGTTATTTTTAGAAGCCATTTTAGGGCTAGCAATCTGGATCACCTCTCAGCATACTCTAGGTCTGTACTTTCTTCAGACTGGCAGTTAGAAAATGAGGGCACAGCAACTCAAGGGTGGGCAACTTGTGGCCCCCAGATGTTTTTATTTTATTTTTATTTGCTTGTTTAATTTATTTCATTTCTATACCGCCCAATAGCCGAAGATCTCTGGGTGGTTCACAAAAAATACACAGCACAATCAGGATAACAAAAACATAATATAAAATATCTAACATGCAAAATTTAAAACAATTTAAACAGCTAAAACTAGGGATGGATGGACCCATCTCCGTCCAGGGCGCAGGGGACCTTGACGAGCTGCCCCCCTGGTCGCATGGCCTGGATGTGCTGGGAGAGCCTTCCTGCTTGCCCCACCCACTTGCTGAGCCACACGAGCCACCCCTCCCCTCCACGCCAAGGACTCTGGCAGTCAAACCCTTGTGCTTTATGCGCACAAGGGCTTGACTGCTGGAGTCCTCTGTGTGGCCAGCCCCCAGTGCTCCCTCCCTGGTCTCCTTGGGAGGAGGCCAGGGCAAGAGTGCTGGGGTGCAGCCGAGGCCCTTCCTCCCAACGCCAGAGATCAAGGGCTTCCTTGACAGCCTGTGGAGGCAGGATGGGTCCTAGCACGGCCAGCCCCCAGCACTCTCGCCCTGGCCTCCTCCCAAGGAGGCCAGCATGAGAACGCTGTGGCGCTGTCAGCTGCTTGCTGGGCTCAAGGGCGCTTGGCAGCTGGGTCCATCAGCATGCCCAGGCTCAGCAAGCAGGGTCCGGGAGGCTGGCCGGCCGGGGAGTCCATCTGACTTGATCCCCTCTTTGGTCTCCCACACCATCCCTAGCTAAAACATTTTCAATAAGATACTGGACCTGACAGAAACAACTGACATAGATGCCCCATCAAATGCCGTCATATGCCTGTGAGTAAAGGACAGTGTTAATTTGGCACCTAAAAGATGACAATGTTGGCACCAGGCAGGCCTCAGTGGGAAGAGTTCGGGGGGTGGGGCACCGCTGAGAAGGCCCTCTCCCTTGATGCCACCTTCTGAGCCTCCCTCAGAGGAGGCACTCAGAGAACAGCTTTTGATGTTGTTTGTAGTGTCCAGATAGGTTGGGATAGGTGCTCCATTAGGTATTGTGGTCCTGAACCATGTAAGTCTTTATACGTTAAAACCAGCACCTTGAATTGGTTTTGGAAACATACAGGCAGCCAATTCAAGGGAGGCAGAATTGGTGTAATATGCTCCGACCTTCTGTTCCCTGTTATGAATCTGGCTGCCTCATTTTGCACAAACTGCAGCTTCTGAACAATCTTCAAGGGCAGCCCCATGTAGAGCACATTGTGGTAATCTAACTTAGAGGTTACCTGAGCATAGACTACTGAAGCCAGGCTATTCCTCTCCATATAGGGCAACCTCCACCAGCCATAGCCAGCATAGCCAATGGTGAAGGATCATGGGAGTTGTAGGCCAAAATTTCTGGAGGACTAGAAATTGCCCACCCCTGAATTATTCCGTGAGCAAAACACACAGAATATTGAGAGAAGAGGTGAGGCTGCCCCAGCTGTGCTAACGATTGCTTCTCTGATATGTCAGAGTTTCCTGAGGTGGAGCAGTTATCTCAAAATCTAGAATTAGTATTAAGCTGAAATGGGGGAATATATTATAAACATTTTTTTCTCTCTTCTGTTATTTGGGGAAAGGGGGAAGAGATCCTTTTGCAAAAGCATATGGAACTGCTTACCTACCCTTTTCAACTACAAAGCAGAAGGAGGTGGCTTTGTCTTATCCATCTTGACTTTTCTTCTTCATGGGAACAAACACCACTATTTGGGTAAAGTTTCTGATATAAAGCCAAGCTCCTTAAGAATCCTTAGAAACCTTTTTAATACCCCCCCCCCCCCGGTACAACTGCCACTGTTGGATTTTGGTCTGTGTCATGCTCTCATATCCTGTAAATCTTCTGTTTGATTCTTTAAGAAGTAAAATACATTTCTATAAAAACCTTCTCTGAAGTCTTCTGATTTATATATTTTGTCTGGGTGCTCCTGCCAACAGAGGCAAAGGTGTGCTTCTTATGTTAGAACATAAGAACACAAGAAGAGCCGTGCTGGATCAGGCCAAGGGTCCCTTTAGTCCAGCATTCTGTTCACACAGTGGCCAACCAGCTGCCCACAGGAAACCCACAAGCAGGACATGAGTGCAACAGCACCCTCCTGCCCATGTTCCCCAGCAACTGAGGTACATAGGCATACTGCCTCTGATAGTAGTAGCCACTGACAACCTTATCCTTCATGAATTTGTCCAATCCCCTTTTAAAGCCATCCAAAGTGGTGGTCATCACATGTTGTGGAAGTAAATTCCATAGCTATTTATGTGCTGTGTAAAGAAGGACTTCCCTTTATCTGTCCTAAATCTCCCATTAATCAGCTTCATGGGATGACCCTGAGTTCTAGTATTATGACAGAGGGAGGAAAATGTCTTCCTATTGACTTTTTCCACACCATGCATAATTGTGCATCTACCCTTACTCACCGTTTCTTCAAGCTAAACAATCCCAGCTGTTGTAACCTTTCCCCATAGGGGAGTTGCTCCAGCCCCTTGATCACTTAAGTTGCCCCTTTCTGCACTTTTTCCAACTCCACAATATCTTTCTTCAGGTGTGGTGACCAGAACTGGACACAGTGTGGTCCAAGTGTGGCTGCACCATAGATTTGTATAAGAGGAGTATGTTATTGGCAGTTTTATTCTCAATTCCTTTCCTAATTATGCCTAATATGGAATTTGTTCATAAGAAACTTCATATTGCCTAGTTAGCTGAACATGAAAACTGCTTGTAAAAGAGCAAATGTGCCATAAGGGAATGGGAAGGTACATATAAAGAATATAGAAAATTCTTCTTGGTAGTTAAAATGAGAGCTTTCCAAAATAACTACTGATATATTCTCAAATTATGTAGTATTTGTCATCTAGTTATCGTAACAGTTCTATATAAGGCAACAATGGCTGGGATCCAATGACATGTTTTACCCAAGCCCAATATGGCTTGTGCTCACCCAGTGGGATTCAGAAATTTATTTTTTCCTTTGAGTAACTAACCGCCCCCACCCCACCCCATGTCGCATCATTCCATGCTTTGCAGTTCCCTCAGTGTCAGAAGTCTTTTGCTATGCAGCATAGATTAGAAGGATGTGTGTGGGTCTGTTCAACCAATATACAGAATTCTCACACAACCATGGTCACATGGAAGTAGCTGAATGGTTCTTTATAGCTTGGCCTTGTCAGTTTGTAGCCACCCCCAATTAAGAGAGGGAGAGATGCCCAACCCATTCCATCCAGTTGAGTCAACATAAAGGAATGGACTGCAATTTCTTTACACACACACACACACACACACACACGGTGTGGGAGGAAGTGTTAGATTATGGAAACTAAGGGCACAGTCCTATGGAGGCAGCTGCCTATCCCCATAGGATTGCTTCCTCCAAATATGCATTATGTAGGGTTCCCATCTAGTACATTTTCTTTTTAAAGCATTCTGAAATTTCGTAACAAGCAAATTGTTTTGTCCCATGGCATTATCCAGTTAACTCCTAAAGACAGTGTTAAGTTGTTAAACTTGGGTAGAAACAATGAAGTGAATAACCTGATACTAAAAAGTGAAATATACAATAATGGAAGAAAATCACCATGATGTATTCTGCAAAACCCCATCCATTTGTCCTTTCTTTGATATCCCTGGAAATGTATAGGACTTCAAAGGAAGGCAAAGCATGCCTTTGTTCATGTTTTTCCTGGGAAATGGGGTTAGTGTGTTGAAGTGACTATTTTTTTCCTTTCATAACAATGGGCACAATCTCATCATCATGAAAGTCCCTTTCATTTCAGTGGGACAGTGCAGAGAACCTTCCAGTGGATTTTTCATCCAGTTAATAGTAAATACAGACAGAGAAGGAGAAAGACTGTGTAATCCAAGGCAATATGAATAACTGCCAAAATAATGTTATACATTTGGAAACAAATATCAAAGAAATTTTATGAAGTCATTAAAAATCACAAAATAATTGAAAATTTGCTGTGTCTCTTGCCCAATATGTAGAAAATAAAATAAGAGTAAAAAAAAAAAAAAAGCATCATGGTGGATCACTGGGTATTTGATAACATGTTTGCAGAAAATGCTTCAAGTCCTGGAGGTGCAAAGTAGTTTATGTGTCAGTCAGATGGGAGAATGACATAAGACTCATAGGACTGGTTTGCATGATCAAAATTGAACAGCTTTGGATTATTTTATTTTAGAATTTAAGACAAGGTGTTTATATATTGTTACCAAGCCTTTACTCCCAAATGATGTCTAAAAACTATGTAATAAGAAGACTTTTATAGAAAGACTAGAGATGTAAAATATAAAATGAAGCCATGGGGAAAAATGTTTTTTAATCTTGTCTGTAAGATTCTCAGCACTGATTAAAATTATTGATCCAATGTATCTTGTACTGATAAACATTTTGGGATGCTCCAAGTCATACTCAATTTCCCAACATGTGAATAGAGTCACCATATTATAATATGGAAAATAGTACATTCTTGACACTTGGATTTTGTTCTACAGAGTCCTGTGTTTCTGGACTTGTCTTCCTCTGTCTCCAGGTCTTCCTGCTTCTTCTGGCTTCTAGGATGATTCAGATGTTTCAGGGACTATTTGGTGAAGTTCCCTCTGGTCAGACATAAACTAGGAACCTAAAATATGTTGTGTATAACATGGTTTGCTCATAAAAAATACCATGTTTGGTATATTAAATTTTCAAAGTATAGTTTATTCAGACAATCATTATAAATTTACTGAGTTCAGTTTTTTAAAGTTTTCAAATGTAATGATAATTATGAGCAAACCATGTTATACATAATATAACTTTAGGAACATAAAGGTTGCTTTACGTTCCTAAAGCAGCCTTCCTCAATCTGGTGCCCTACAGATGTTTTGGACTACAATGGGCAGCATTCCTGATCAGTGGCCATTCTGCCTGAGGCTGATAGGAGCTGAAGTCCAAAATATCTGGAGGGCACCAGGATGGGGAAGGCCATCCTAAATCAACAAAGTTACTTTAGATCTGCAAAGAGTGCTAAAAAAAGGTATTGCTTATTTTTCTATTTCCCTTCAAAATTCCATTTTTTCTACCCCCCACCACCCACTGGGAAAAAATCCATTTTTCCCCCATAGGTTTAACATTTCTGGAAATTTTACATCTCTAGCCACAACTCACTATCACTGAAATAAACCACAGTAGGCTGCAGTGATCATGCAAACCAGGTCCTAGAAAGAAAGAAAGCCAGAAACCAGAAGGCCACCTAGTTCACCTCCTCTCCAACCCCCCCCATTCCTCTCCTCACAAAAGTGGTCCAGCCACTGTCAGCCTCTCACAAATTATTGGATCATTATTTTGATTTAATTGTTTTACCTGTATGTGTAATGCTTCAGAGCCTTTGGGTGAAATGTTTTTTTTTTTATTTTATTTTATGAACTAGCAAACTGATTAATGCAGACCACAGTGTGTCACAGAGTGGGTGGCCTTCCAGAGACGTGCTTGCAGAGCAGATAAACTGCAGATTATTGAAGCATGCGAGCCAAAAAAGATGCTATAGAAAAAGGCAAAGAAACAAATAACCCCTGAGTCACCACCAAAGAATCTGCTTGAATGAAGAATTTCTTTGAGAAAATCCCATCCTCTGAAACTTGCCTAGGGAAATGTCTCTGTGCAGACCAACAGCATTCTGCCATTAGACAGGACATCTTTTCTCTAATCATTAAATTCTGGGGCATATTACAACCCCAATGGCTTCACTGCCCAAAGTCTGTACTTTCTTATTTCTTTAACCACCTTTTATAGCAGCCTTCACCACCTGAGTGGCCTCCAGCTGTTTTGGACTACAACTCCTAGGATTCCTGACCATTGACCATGCTGGGTAGGGCTGATAGGACAACGTCTGGACTGGAGGGCACAAAGATGAGGAAGGCTGTTATTTTGCTCCTCAGCAGGGGCCACCTTTACTCTACCAATTCCTGGCTAAGAGGCAATTGCTCAGGAGAGTACTTTTTGGCCTTGTGAAAATATTGGCTAATGTCAACATTGACATAAAGTCCCTAGTTTATATCACTCCTAATTTAAAGTCTATGCATTGGGAAAGTAAAGTGAATGTGGTTTTTAAAAGAGAGAGCAAGACAAAGCCAGTGTTCCTGTGACTACTTAGCCATGTTAACGTAAGGCAGAATGTAGAGTTGACCAACTCACATTCTTAGAGGAGATGCTGCTTTCTCATAAATCTGAGAAATATATCGTAATTACTGGAGAAAAGCTCTGATCACAGCGTAACATTATTCCTAAATAGTCCCCTATTGCTCAGCAGAGCAATGCTATTGATCTGTTGTCATCCAGATAGCTCATGCAAAGACCTAATGTCAACCCCTTTAGATGCATTTTATTTATCAACAAGATGAATGTCTAACCTGAGGTTGAATTTAGCAAAATACACAATTGTGTGGAAAGGTGCAGTTGCTGGCAGATCTGTCCGCTTTTGCTTCAACAAGATTTTCAATATCTATCTAGGGTGGCCATGTGTCCTACTTTACAGTCCTCTATTTGAAGGGCTGTCAGAGCACTTGTCTTTGAAGGCATCCTTTATATCACAGGTAGGCATGTGGTGTCCATGGGCACCAGTGCACCCCCAGACACTTTTCTTGGTGCCTTCCAAGGTACCCTAACCCTCCCACTTTTTTTTTTCTTTAAACAATATATTTTCTTATCGGCAGCTGGGATCATTTCAAAGCAAAGTGAGGGTCTCCAGGTGCTGACGTCTTCATTTCCCATGAATGCCTCTCAGCTACAGTACCAGCTGGGACAGAAGCAATGGTGGTGACAGCAACTAGTAATTGCCAGTAATTTCCCACCAACCAGTAAACTGGTGGGAAATCACTGGAAGGGGGGGCATTTGGCAGCACACCTGTGGGGTTGCAGTTAATGCCTAGGGGGACTGCATGCAGCACAGGTTGTGCACCCCTGCTCTATAGGCTCAACTGCCATCAGCATTCCATTCCTCCTGGAAACTCACAGGCCATGTTTATTTTATTTTTCCTGTTAATTTACAAACTTGTACTCGACTTAAGGACTGAACAACAACAGTTCATCTTACCTAGGAAATCCCCTGAGTATGTAGAAACCACTCTTATTTTTGGGTGGTCCCATTTTACTTCTAGACAGACAGTCACTCAGTCACCTGAGTTAGCTACTACAGGGAATGATGATTTATGCTTACTTATATTCTCCCAAGTATGCAAGGTGGAGTAAACCTGAAGCTTACCTTGTCTATAGTTATCAGCTTTCTGTCCGGTTTGAACTTGAATGATATTTTGTTGACAGTGAGTCAGTATTTAAAATACGAAGCGTATCCAAATCGGCTACCAGAATTGCCAAAATGCATTAAAAAGAAAAGTGCCTAAATAGGTTGCAGTCAAATACCTAATGATTAACAATTATTATAGCACATGATCCTTCTTTGGCAGAAACAGATCCCCTGGATTTCCTAACAAATGCCTAATGCAGCTAGAGCTGCCACCGCTAAATACTGGCAATCTTGTCTTTCCCTCAAAACATGGGAGGAATGCCAGATGGGATTTTTTAAAACCTCAGAAATCATAACCTTTGTATTACATGTATACATAAATGAAATGTACTGGAACCTTCGAACAAACATTTCTAGTTGAAAATTCAAGAAAAGGCAACAACCTTTGCTCAATTGTGAGGTTAAGATGGTAAAACTATCATTTGAAAAGGAAAACTCTTTAATGAATATTTATCGCTGTTTCCCCCCACAAACACACACACACAAATTGCTTTAGCATTCTTTGGCGTCGATCATCTCACTTATTTTAAGGGATGATCTTATTTTAATGTCAAAACAACTTGAAGACGAGGGAACAGGACGTCCCATGAAGAATACTCAAGCCCAGCAATTCTGATGGCAATCCCTTTGTGTTGACATTAGCCTGCTAGCCCTGAAGGTAATGAAAGATGACTTGAAATACTTAAATGACTGGGGAAATTAGAGCACAAATAAATGCCTGATAGACAGACCATCTTGGGCCATCAGCAGTGCTGCTTTAGCCATGTGGTAAGTAGCCCTGGCATTTCAGGTTCTCATGCTGAATCTTAGGATCTCCATCTCACTTTTGGTACATTTTTCAGAAGCCTAGGTACCAAGAAACATGAGTACTAAATCATCAGGGAATGCCTTCTTCTACATAAGACCCCATCCATTTCAGATCAATTTCCTCTCATAAGTCTGACTGTATCTTCCATTTCTGGAAAGTAATGTATGTTCTGAAAAAAGTCTTCTCAGTATTTAACTCGCACTGCATTTTGCATCATTATTATGAGCTGTTACTGAACAAAGTCCTATTGCACTGTACAACTTTTCTTTGAACATCTGTGGCTGTGGATCTTGAATGTATTTTCCATCCGTGGATGTACTTCAGACTTGTTCATCCTGAAACAATTATCTTTTTTCAATTGGCAAACTTGTGAACTCAGATGTGGATCAAAAAGAGACAATGTAATTTAGGGTAGGGAGGTGGTGCTTCAAGAAAAGAGCTTGACATGTTGGGCTGCCATAGTTCCTCCATCCTCCTTCTCATTCAGTACCTTGGCGGGGAGGGCTACTTCATTTATTTATTACAGTTATAACTAGCGATGCCACTGAATTTTGTACTTAGTTGAATTGTTGCCTAAACTTGTGCGTTCGTAATGCTCACCTTTGTAGTGCAGCATGCATCTTTGTTGTTGTTGTTCAGTCGTTCAGTCGTGTCCGACTCTTCGTGACCCCATGGACCATAGCACGCCAGGCCTTCCTGTCCTGCGCTCTCTCCCGGAGCGTGCTCAAGTTCATATTCATTGCATCCGTGATGCTATCTAGCCATCTCATCCTCTGCCGTCCCCTTCTCCTTTTGCCTTCAGTCTTTCCCAGCATCAGGGTCTTTTCCAGGGAGTTTTCTCTTCGCATTAGGTGGCCAAAATATTGGAGCTTCAGCTTCATTATCTGTCCTTCCAATGAGCACTCAGGCTTGATTTCCTTTAGGATGGACTGATTTGACCTCCTTGCAGTCCAGGGGACTCGTAAGAGTCTTCTCCAGCACCACAGTTCGAAAGCATCAATTCTTCGGCGCTCAGCCTTCCTTATAGTCCAGCTCTCACAGCCATACATTACTACTGGGAAAACCATAGCTTTGATTAGACGGACCTTTGTCGGCAAGGTGATGTCTCTGCTTCTTACTATGCTGTCTAGGTTGGCCATAGCTTTCCTCCCAAGGAGCAAGCGTCTTTTAATTTCATGGCTACAGTCACCGTCTGCGGTGATCTTGGAGCCCAAGAAAGTAAAATCTGTCACTGCTTCCATTTCTTCCCCTTCTATATGCCAGGAAGTGATGGGGCCAGATGCCATGATCTTCATTTTTTTAATGTTGAGTTTCAAACCAGCTTTTGCACTCTCCTCTTTCACCCTCAACAAGAGGCTCTTGAGATCCTCTTCGCTTTCTGCCATTAGGGTGGTATCGTCTGCATATCGGAGGTTGTTGATAATTCTCCCAGCAATCTTAATTCCGACCTGTGATTCATCCAACCCGGCATTTCTCATGATGTACTCTGCATATAAGTTAAATAAGCAGGGTGACAGTATGCAGCCTTGTCGTACTCCTTTCCCAATTTTGAACCAATCGGTTGTTCCATGTCTGGTTCTTATTGTTGCTTCTTGACCCTCGTACAGGTTACTCAGGAGACAGGTAAGGTGGTCTGGTACTCCCATCACTTTCAGAATTTGCCACAGTTTGTTGTGATCCACACAATCAAAGGCTTTAGCATAGTCAATGAAGCAGAAATAGACGTTTTTCTGGAATTCTCTTGCTTTCTCCATGATGCAGCGAATGTTGGCGATTTGATCTCTAGTTCCTCTGCCTCTTCGAAACCCAGCTTGTACTTCCGGTAGTTCTCGGTTCGCATACTGCTGAAGCCTAGCTTGTAGGATTTTGAGCATCACCTTGCTGGCATGTGAAATGAGTGCAATGGTGCAGTAGTTTGAACACTCTTTGGCGTTGCCCTTCTTTGGAATTGGAATGTAAACTGACCTTTTCCAGTCTTGTGGCCACTGTTGAGTGTTCCAGATTTGTTGGCATATTGAATGCAGCACTTTAACAGCATCATCTTTTAGGATTTTAAATAGCTCGGCTGGAATACTGTCATCTCCGCTAGCTTTATTGTTACTAATGCTTCCTAAGGCCCACTTGACTTCACTCTCGAGGATGTCCGGCTCAAGTTCAGTGACCGCACTATCATGGCTATCAGGGACATTCAGATCTTTCCTGTATAGTTCTTCTGTGTATTCTTGCCACCTCTTCTTAATCTCATCTGCTTCTGTTAGGTCCCTGCCTTCTTTGTCCTTTATCATGCCCATCTTTGCACAAAACTTTCCCTCGAGATCTCCAATTTTCTTGAAGAGATCTCTAGTCTTTCCCATTCTGTTGTTTTCCTCGATTTCTTTGCATTGTTCACTTAAGAAGGCCTTCTTGTCTCTCCTTGCTATTCTCTGGAACTCTGCATTCAGTTGGGTATATCTTCCCCTTTCTCCCTTGCTTTTCGCTTCCCTTCTTTCGTGAGCTACTTGTAAAGCCTCATCAGACAGCCACTTTGCTTTCTTGCATTTCTTTTTCTTTGGGATGGATTTCGTTGCTGCCTCCTGAACAATGTTACGGACCTCCGTCCATAGTTCCTCAGGCACTCTGTCTATCAGGTCTAATCCCTGAAATCTATTCCTCACTTCCACTGTATATTCATCAGGGATATGATTTAGGTCATACCTGAACGGTTTAGTGGTTTTCCCTATGTTCTTCAATTTAAGCCGAAATTTTGCAAGAAGCAGCTCATGATCTGAGCCACAGTCAGCTCCAGGTCTTGTTTTTACTGACTGTATGGAGCTTCTCCATCTTTGGCTGCAAAGGACATAATCAATCTGATTTCGATATTGACCATCTGGTGACGTCCATGTGTAGAGTCGCCTCTTGTGCTGTTGGAAAAGAGTGTTTGCTATGATCAGCATGTTCTCTTGGCAAAACTCTATTAGCTTTTGTCCTGCTTCATTTTGTACACCAAGGCCATGCCTGCCTGTTATCTCGGTGATTTCTTGACTTCCTACTTTAGCATTCCAATCCCCTATGATGAAGAGGACGTCTTTTTTTGGTGTTAGTTCTAGAAGGTGTTGTAGGTCTTCATAGAACCGATCAACCTCAGCTTCTTCAGCCTCAGTGGTTGGGGCATAGACTTGAATTACTGTGATGTTGAATGGTTTGCCTTGGATTCGTACTGAGATAATTCTATCATTTTTAAGATTGTACCCCAGTACTGCTTTTCCCACCCTTTTGTTGACTATGAGTGCTACTCCATTTCTTCTAAGGGATTCTTGCCCACAATAGTAGATATGATGGTCACCTGAATTAAATTCGCCCATGCCTGTCCATTTTAGTTCGCTGATTCCCAAGATGTCGATGTTCAATCTTGCCATCTCATGTTTGACCACCTCCAGCTTACCTTGATTCATTGATCTGACATTCCAGGTTCCTAAACAATATTGTTCTTTACAGCATCGGATTTTCTTTTCACCACCAGACACATCCACAGCTGAGTGTCCTTTCGGCTTTGGCCCAGCCGCTTCACTCTTTCTGGCGCTACTTGGAAATACCCTCTGCTCTTCCCCAGTAGCATATTGGACACCTTCCGACCTGAGGGGCTCATCTTCCGGCGTCATATCTTCTAGCCTTGTGATACGTTCCATGGGGTTTTCTTGGCAAGAATACTGGAGTGGGTTGCCATTTCCTTCTCCAGTGGACCACATTTTGTCAGAACTCTCTGCCATGACCTGTCCGTCTTGGGTGGCCCTGCACGGCATAGCTTATGGCTTCACTGAGTTACGCAAGCCCCTTCGCCACAACAAGGCAGTGATCCATGAAGGGGAGCATGCATCTAAAGCACAGCATTTCTGCACATGCACTGAGTTGGTTGATTTAACCCTTTCTTTTCAGGAGGAAATGTGATGACGTCACTTTAACCCTTTCGAACTCTTTCCACAAACCAATCATGTTCAAAGAAACAGCCACATAGGTTGCATACATCTCCATATACAGATCCATCTCTTTCTCTTCCATATATCAGTTGGTGATGGCAAGTAAACATTATGTAGAAAGGCCACAGGTAAATCAAACAGAAAAAGGTACATAACATGGTGATTTTCCTTTCCTTTCCTTCCCCCTTCAGCACCCCCCTCCCATACCCTCATAACCTGCTCTAGGGGTCCCCCAACCCTCCAGAGCAGAGGGGCTGGGGACTGCAGAGAGAGGGGAAATCTGCTCTAGTGATGGATATAGTTCCATTGACAGATGGACACAACTGGATTTCACCCACTCTGTTTAATGTAGTTTTATGGTCTGACTGTATTTTATTTAGTCCTGAACCAAACTTTCAGCCCTGTGGATTTTTGATGGTTTCAGAAGGGGTGTTGGTGATGGTGATGAGAAACCCTCCTGAAGAGTGGGAGGGGTGGCCGAACATTTGGGGGTGGGGGGAGTGTGAAAGTTTGGTAGAGTTTACTTTTATAGGGTTACATTTCTCTGAGGTGATGAGGGATCTGTAAGCCAAACCAGCACTGCAAAAATACCCCATGGAAACTATGCTATCTCATCATAGTGTAGTTCCCATTGGGCACTGGCCCTATTTATTTTCATAGGAATGGCAGCACAGCTGCTGAACTCTCCTCTGAACTATTGCTTGCAGTGACCGTTCACCTTTGTTTTTTAAGTGGAAGAGGAACAAAGTACTCATCTCGAAAAGAAAGTAAACACCCAGCCACCTACATGAGAGTTTGTAACCCCTGACTCTGATTTTCCACTCTGATTGCCTTTTTTTTTTTTTCAGACTGTCTGGGTTTTCCAGTTGTCTGAAATCTGCCCCATTATCAGTCATTTTACATCAGGTTGGAAGCTGGACAAAAACTGTGCCTCAGTTTTTCCCTTTTGTTTTGTCTCTCATTAAACATTTCCCCCCTCAGATTGCAAATTCTGCCAGGGAGTAAGTCAATGCATATATTGCATTGTATGCCAGTCAATGCATACATCTCCATATACCGATCCATATTTTTTTACTGACTTTGTTCAGTTGGTCTGAGCATCCTAGAACAATAGGTACCAAAATCTGGCATGGATGTGAATCCCAGCACTATAGCTGGGGTGCAAAATGTGAGGCTTGTGGGCCGCAATACCAGCAACCCATTAGACCCCTTTGCATCTGCTGTGTTTGCAGCATAGCCTGGGGTTTCCCTTGCTAGCTGCTAGCAAGAGAAACCCCAGGGATTCCTTTGGTAGTGCTTATGCTAGCAAGGGAATTCCTTCCTTTATGTCTGATCTCTCATCAGAAACTACTGTGTCAGTCAAATGCCTGAGGGTATTGACTGGGTCCCCCTTATTTTACCCAGGAAGCTGTCTGAAGATTTGCAAGAATCCTGCTGGTCTACCAGAGGTGAAGGTTAAAGGGTTCCCAATGCAAGAGGTTGTGATTTCTAGGAAGGGAAATTTAAAACATTTGTTTTTCCATTTGACTATAATTCTGATACACAGTATAGAAAGAAGTCATCCATACTGTGGCAAATCACTATCTATAAAAATATTATAGTTTATTCCCATTTTTCAAAGACACTACACTGTTCCAATTGTTCAAAGTAGTTGTATTTATAAAAAGGATAACTATTTAAATCAGCTTCGTTATGCCTGTTACTAGGAATGTGTTTTCAATCTCCCCTTTGGGAAATGTGGACCCTTTCTGCTGATTTTGCGGCAGGAATTGTTAAGTGGCAAAATATCCAGTTTTCATCAGTGCCCTAATGAATGTACTTAATTTAGCATTCACTTGGCAATGCTGTTTTTATTATTGTTACCCTAACATAGACTAATTCACCTCTCCTGGGGATGAACCAGACAGTCACGCCCACAAGTAGACAGATCCCAGAGCCACTTGTATTGAGCTGTTATTGCTTTCATGTGACAATCTCCATGTCCATGTTTGTGTACTTCTGCTTCCTTAGCAACAACTTCTGGCCCACTTATAAACAGACATACAAAAATACCAGATGAAGCCTTCGTGTGTGTGTGTGTGTGTGTGTGTGTGTGTGTGGTGAAGCCACAGACCATTGCTAATAATCCAAAACAGGTCAGGAGAAGGAAATCCCACCTTGCACTCTATATGGCAGATTTTCCACTGATCTTCAGTAAAAAAAAAACCTGTTTAAATTAGAATAATTATTATCACCGAGTTTATTTATTTAGGGTGCAGTCCTATGCATGTTTAGACAGAAAAAGGTCCTACAACTCCCAGCGTGCCCCAGCCAGCATGGCCGGCTGGGGCATGATGGGAGTTGTAGGCCTTTTTTTCTGTCTAAACATACATTGCATTGCACCCTAAATTTATGCATTTGCAGCCTTTATACCCTGCCCTTTAGCCTGAAAGGCTTCCAGAACAGCTTACAAAGATACGTAGCATGACAGTCCCTACCCTCAGGCTTACAGTCTAAATTTAAGCCATGGCACACAAAGAGTAAGGGATAGGGAGGGAGGCAGGGAGGATACATATAGTTTAAACAGTTTTTAAAAGAAGCCTATTTGAAGAGATGGTGATGGTGACAGTTCTTCTTCCTCTCCTGCTCACAGGGCAATTGGCTGGAACAGCCTCTGTGAGGGGAGGAGGGGCCCAGGTCCTGCTTGGTGACAGTTGGCCTCCCTGGCCTCTTCTTCCTCCTAGCTGACACTAGAAACATAGGAAGCGGCCTTATACAGTCTCAGACCATTGGCCCATCCAGCTCAGTATTTTCTACACTGACTGGTAGTGCCTCTCCAGGGTTTCAGACCGTCCCTCTCTGCCCCCCACCCACTACTTGGAGATGCCCGGGACTGAACTTGAGTTACCACAGGGCTACAGCCTTCCCACTAATAGTGTGAACTGAAATGCTGGGCGTGAGGGAGAGCAGTGGCCATCAGACATTGTTAAGGCTGTTTAAGTTCAAGGTTATCTTAGTTCAGGAAAGAAATAATGAAACAATATTTGCTAGTCACCACAGGGGTTGGTCATCACTGGGATGGCTGCTGTTTTTCTTTTTTATGTTTTGCTCTTCTGTTGGCAAAGAGTTCAAGGTCACGCAAGGCTGAGGAGGAATTTGAACTCAAGTCTCTCTGGTTCCCCTCCAACATCAACATACAATCCACTATAACACAACAGATTCCAAAGAAAATCCCAGTCCTCCCCTTTTGTAAAAATAAATAAATAAAAGCCATCAGTTTTCTTGCCAGATGTTTTTCTCAAAGTCACCCAGCTGCCTTTTACAGCATCTTTTTATGCCAGCATTTATGACACAGGATCCACCACATGGAGATTTTCAGCAAAAAGTAAGAGAGAGAAAAAACAAGTGAGGGAAAGTTCAGAGAGGCCAATTTCTTTTCTCCCAAATTCTTTCTGAAGAGGATGGATAACAGTGCTCAACAGACAAAGATCAATGGCAAGGATCAATGGCTGATATGATAGTTCTTTTTGTGTGCAATACTTGGAACTGTCTCAAAATAATTACTTTTTAATAGACTGCTTAATATATTCACAATGACTGTTGCTTTGGTCATTGTTTCTTTTTGAATCAGGTACCACAGTACATTGAAAAGTTAATTTACCCTGCAGGCAGAGTGAAGTACAGTAACCATTTTATTAAGAGACTGTGGTAATTACACAGGTGTAGACAGACAAGTGCAAAGGAATTCAGGTGTCATCTTTATAGTGTGGAGAAATGCTTCCTTCAGCATTTGAATAATAATGTAATAACCAACGAAGTTTGGCAGGCTTAAACTCCTAGAACAGCCTTCCCCAACCTGGTGCCCTCCAGACATGTTGGACTACAGCTTCCATCATGCTCACCAGCATGGGACCTATAGTCCAGAACATCTTGAAGGCACCAGGGTAGGGAAGGGTGTCCTAGGATATTGAATATTGTTACAGAGTTGTTGCATTGAGAAGGCTTTTAATCATTATCAACTAAGTAGATGGCAAAAGTCTGTTACAGGTCAAATAATATGCCCCAATCTGCAAAGGCAATCAGCACACAAGAAGAAATGTCTGTGCAGATCAACCATCTGGACTGGGTACTCATGCCTTAAATGTTTTTGCATAGGGAAAGCCTTCAGTTTGTGGGACAGATCCACCCCCCCCACCCCCCAAGCACACTGTTTCAGACTAACTGAAATTAGTGTGTGTTCACTACTAGGTAGAAGTAACCATAGTAAATACCCTTTAAAAATATTTCTTTTCTAGCTTTAATCTTTTATTTTTTTATTTATTATTAAATTTATTAATCGCCCATCTGGCTGGTCACCCAGCCACTCTGGGCGATGTACAACATACAGTAAAAACAGTTTAAAACAATAAAATTCTACAATAAAAACATTTTCTAAAATACCCTAACCCACCCCAAATGCCTGCCTGAACAACAACGTTTTTAATGCACGACGGAAGCTCATTAAAGAGGGGGCATGACGGAGTTCCCTAGGGAGGGAGTTCCACAGATATCTTGAATATATCTTGGAGCAGGCCTTTGAACTTTGTTGTAAATCTTGCCCCCTTGCCAACTGGAACCTGTACTTGCATCCCTGTGTATGCCTAGGGCTTGGGAGGGACCATAACTAGGGAGGGACCATTGCTTGGAGGGCTGAACCCCAGTGGGTAGAGCACCTGTTTTGCATGCAGAAGGTTCCAGGTTCAATCCCCAGCATCTCCAGGTAGGGCCAGGAAGGAATTCTGCCTGAAACCCTGGAGAGCTGCTGCCAGTTAGGGTCAACAATACTGGGCTAGATGGACCAATGGTCTGACTTGGTATAAAGCAGCTTCCTATGGTCACTATTGCTCTAATGGTGCCCATCATTTGTGTGCAGGATGGGGAGACAGCATCAATACAGCCTCTTTTCCTCTCTTCCAGTTGGTGAGCAGCACTGTCAACTGTGGGGAAAAATGGAAGGGGTGGGAAAACACATTTGCCTAAAGCTCTTTGCTTCTGCTTATTTTTACTAGAAAATATGTTTTGGCATGCTGCTACTAACCTTATTTACCAGAAAAGCATAAATGAAAAACATGCATACGTTGTACAAATGTGTTAGTTTGAAGTGTGATGTAATTTGGAAGGAAAGTATTATTCACTTTGTTGTTGCTTAGCTGTAATGTTTAATATCTTCTGCAAAAGATACCATTTTTTTTTTTAATTTTAAGGGTGCTTCCTGTATCGAATTAACTTTGCAAAGAATATTGACCACAATAAGATGTTGTACAAATGGGTTCTGAATCCATTTCTGAATCACACACATTGGAAAGAGTGTTCAGAATTTGGTTGGACTCATTTCCAGACTGCAGGCTCATAACAATGCCAAAACTTAACTGCTGCTATTTGGCACTGGTGGTGGCTTGGAGTTGAAGTACCCTCAAAGAGTGTTTATGACTGATTAATATAATGTCTATATATATGGGGCTCCCCCAGCCCATTATGACACTGCAGTGAGGGACAAGCAGTCTATTAAAAAGACAGAGAATGTCATTGCAAATGGAAAAATTGTCCTTGATCCTGGGACCTTGTGCATGCAAAGCATATGCTCTCCCACTGAGCTATGGTTCCTTTTTAGGCATAATCTTGGATTAGGAAATTCTATAACATAGTAGTAAGTTGTCCTTGGTTGAAAAAGCCCTCTCTTAATGCCACTGATTTGACTAACTACCAACTTGTTTTCAACAGTCCATCCTTGGGGATAATTTTGGAGCATTTTGGTAGGCTCAGCCATCTACCAACGTGGGTGACAATACCAGGCTTCAAAACTAATTTAGTGCTAGGAACATGCTATCGCCCCCCCAGACCAGAATGTTTAAAGTGACGTTGAGATGGAAAACGAAATCAGGGAGGCCTCCAAACTAGGAAGTGTTATAATAATGGGCAACTTCAATTACCCCCACATTGATTGGATAAATGCATGTTCCAGCTATGACAAAGAGGTTAAATTTCTCGATGCCCTAAACGATTGTGCCCCAGAACAGTTGGTCATTGAACTGACCAGAGGGGAGGTGACCTTGGATTTAATCCTACGTGGTGTCGCCAAGGACCTAGTACAAGATGTGAATGTTGTTGAACCAATTGGAAACAGTGATCACAGTGCTATCATATTTAATATATATTTCAGTGGAAAATTGCCCAGGAAGTCCAACGCAGTCTGAGGTGTTCTCAGTTTGAAGCATCCAAATCCTTGCCCCATTTCCACATAAAATCAGTCACATAGCAACTAAGGGTCCAATCCTATGAATGTTCAGACAGAAAAAAAGTCCTACAACTCCCAGCATGCCCCTGCCAGCAAGTCTCCATGACAAATCCAACCCCTTGCATCCTATTTAGAGCCCACAGAGCAGGAATGTAACCAAGTACCAAGTTAACAAAGGAAAATTCACAAATGGTGTTTTGAGAAGTTAATTCTTCACTTGATATCTTCCCTCCAAATATAATTTATTTATCTATTAACAATTAAGGGAGCTATTAGAGAAAAGAGAGTACCCTTCAGAAAATGGAAGTCTTGCCCAAGAGAGGAAAGCAAAAGGCAGCACAAGCTCGCACAAAGGCAATGCGAGCAGACAATAGGAAATGCAAAAAAAGCATTTTGAAGAAAAGCATATCGCTAACAACATCAAGTCCAACAATAAAACATTCTGTAAATATAACTCAGATATGAAATTGCTGATCTTCTAAGCAAAATATGCAACATGCCCCTAAGATCATCCTCTATACCAAAGGACTGGAAGATGGCCAATGTAACACCAATTTTCAAAAAGGGATCCAGGGGGATCCAGGAAATTACAGGCCAGTTAGCTGAACGTCTGTTCTGGGTAAATTGGTTGAAGGCATTATTAAAGATAAAATTAGTAAGCATATAGAAGGGCAAGATCTGCTGAAAAAGAATAAGCACGGTTTCTGCAAAAGTAAATCCTGTCTCACTAACCTTTTAGAGTTCTTTGAGAGTGTCAATAAACATGTAGACATGGGTGATCCAGTAGACATTGTTTACTTGGACTTCCAAAAGGCTTTTGACAAAGTCCCTCACCAAAGACTCCTGAGCAAACTTAGCAGTCATGGAATCAGAGGACAGGTCCTCTTATGGATCAGTAACTGGTTAAAGAACAGAAAGCAGAGAGTAGGAATAAATGGTAAATTCCCCAGCGAGCGGAAGTACGTAGTGGGGTCCCACAGGGATCTGTATTAGGACCAATGCTTTTCAACCTGTTCATAAAGAATCTGGAATTAGGAGTGAGCAATGAAGTGACCAAGTTTGCCACCAGATTATTTAGAGTGGTTAAAACAAAAAGAGATTGTGAAGAGCTCCAAAAGGATCTCTTCCAACTGGAAGAATGGGCATCTAAATGGCAAATGTGGTTCAATGTAAGCAAGTGTAAAGTGGGGCATGTTGGGGCAAAACATCCCAATTTCAAGTATAGCCTGATGGGGTCTGAGCTAGCGGTGACTGACCAGGAAAGAGATCTTGGGGTTGTGGTGGACAGTTCAATGAAGATGTCAACCCAGTGTGCGGCTGCTGTAAAAAAGGCAGACTCCATGTTAGGCATAATCAGAAAAGGAATTGAGACTAAAACTGCCAACACCATACTGCCCCTATACAAATCTATGGTGCAGCCACACTTGGAATACTGTGTACAGTTCTGGTCAACACACCTAAGAAACGCTATTGTAGAGCTGGAAAAGGTGCAGAAAAGGGCAACTAAAATGATCAAGGGGCTGGAGCACTTCCCCTATGGAAGAAAGTTACAACAGCTGGGATTGTTCAGCTTGGAAAAAGGGAGGGTAAGGGGAGACATGACAGAGGTCTACAAAATTATGCATGGTGTGGAGAATGTAGATAGGGAGATATTTTTCTCCCTCTCCCAAAATACTAGAACTTGGGGTCATCCTATGAAGCTGAATGGTGGGAGATTAGGAATGTACGAATCCCTTACCTGGTTCTGGTCGGGGCATCCGCTGGGGTATGTGTGAGGTGATCCGTTCCTCCCCCCGGAATTCTTGATGGGTGGGAGGTGATCCGGTCCTTCCTCCCAGAATCCTGCCCGGCTGGCTTCAATCCGTGGCTGTGCCGTGGAGCCACCGGCCGCGCCAATCCGCAGCGGGGCCTCCAGCCGCTGCCAGGCTGGTGTGGACACAAATGGCGTCCTGCATAGGCAACGTCATTTGCGTCCCTACGGTGGCCCATGATAGGCTATGTAAATATTTACGTAGCCTATCACGGCTAAAGCAGGGATGCAAATGGCGGCTGCTACACCATTTGCACCCCTGCTCTTTGCTGTGATAGGCTATGTAAGTATTTACGTAGCCTATCATGGTAAAGGCAGCCACGCAAATGGCGGCTGCTACACCATTTGCGCCCCTGCTCTTTGCTGTGATAGGCTACGTAAGTATTTACATAGCCTATCACTTGCTGCTATGCCATTTGCATCCCTGCTCTTTGCCGTGATAGGCTACGTAAATACTTATGTAGCCTATCATGGCTGCCTACAAGCACGCAAACAGTGGCCACTACGACGGCCGTCATTTGGGGCCGCAGCAGCCCAGCAGCAGCCAGCCAGAGCCGCCAGAGCCACCGCCGCTGCCAGAGCTGCCCCAGGTAAGCTCCGTCCCGGGGGGGATTCCGCAGGGTAGCGAGCTTTAAAAGGGGTTGGACAAATTCCTGGAGGAAAAGGCTGTCAGTGGGTACTAGTCCTGATGGCTATGTGCTACCTCCACTACCAAAGGCAGTGAGACTATGTAGACCAGTTGCTGGGGAACATGGGTGGGAGGGTGCTGTTGCGCTCATGCCCTGCTTGTTGGTTCCTGGTTGACAGCTGGCTGGCCACTGTGTGAACAGAATGCTGGACTAGATGGACCCTTGGTCTGATCCAGAATGAATCTTCTTATGTTCTTATGTTCTAGCATGTTATCATCATCACCATCTATTTGTACCCCACTTCTCCCTCCAAAAGGAAGGCCAAAGTGGCTAACAATATCATACAGAAACAAATACAATGCTGTCAGATAAAATTTCAAGACAACAATATGAAAAACCATCTAAAAATAAAACAATACTACAATATACTTGTCAACAAACTTTCAATTCAAGACCTAAACACCAAGTCAGCAAATAAAGACAAAATTAATAAATATATTATTAAAAAGGGGGTTAATAAAATACAACCCATATTTTAACCAAAAATACACACTTATACCCCAATATATTCAATTATTTGGATATACCAACAAAACAGACAAATCCACCCTGGAGCCAGCAGAAGCTAGGAGGAAAAAAACGCCCAATCAATTAATACTATAAATGTAAAGAATACAAAGAGCAACCATAACCTGAGACCACCTAATGTCAAATCTGGGTAGCCGCAGTGGCTTAGTGGTTAAGATGCTGAACTGCAGACTGGAAGGTCGGCAGGACAGCAGTTCGAGACCCGAGTGCTGCGTGACGGAGTGAGCTCCTGTCTTCAGTCCCAGCTTCTGCCAACCTATCAGTCTGAAAGCAAGAAATTGCAAGTAGATAAATAGGTACCGCTTCGGCGGGAAAGGTAACAGCATTCCGTGCACCTCGGTGTTCAGTCATGCTGGCCACATGACCACGGAAGTGTCTTCTGACAGCGCTGGCTCTTCGGCTTAGAAATGGAGATGAGCACCACACCCTAGAGTCCGACACGACTGGTTGGGGACACCTTTACCTTTAATGTCAAATCTACTCTTTCACTGCAGGTTAAATACAGAGGGAGAAAAGGGGGAGGCAGCCTGCCAAACACAGTTGCCTCCGGCTGTAGTTGTGACTGTATAGCCCAAACTGCAGTTTGCCCACAAGCAGCCAATGACACCCTTCCTTCAGACCAGGGACAGGCACAATAGTCTTAACCACTCATTAAGCGTGAGGTAAAATCCACTGTAAGTCCTACTTAGAGTAGACCCATTGAAGTGCATGGAACTTAAGTTAGTCATGACTAACTTGTCTCACTGATTTCAATAGGTCTACTCTAAGTAGGATTTATGTTGGATTTTACCCATGATGTCCCAGGCAGCTATACTTGAGCATCGGCTGATTTACTTCGGAGCAGAGAAAAAGTCAGGGCATGTGGTTGTATCTCAACTACAGGAATTCTTGGACAATATTGATTATCTGGATCCTTTTTAATCTGGTTGCTGACCTGGAATTGGGACCAAGACTGCCTTGCACTAGTTAAATTAATTATTCAAAAGTGAAGGGCTATCTGCCAGCCATCACTGTATATTCCGCAAGTAAAATAAATTAGGAGAATTGCCATAGCTCAATGTTAGAGTATGCTTTCTCTACATAAGATCCCCAAATCAGTCCCTGGCCTGTGGAGATGAGCACATCAGGCTTAGAGAATCCCCCTCTGTTTCACATTACTTGGAGGCCCACAGGACCATCAGCTCAGCAGAATGATGCCTGTTCTGGCTGAGTGACTGAAGGCTGGGGACAGAGTACTCTCCCTCATGCTTCTAGAGCAGAAGTGGGCAACTTGTGGCCCTCCAGATCTTTTGGCCTACAATTCCCATCCTCTAAGTTCTTGTACTATATATGCCATAGTTCTGGTGAAATTCAGGCTGTGTGGTTTGGAGCCCAAGTCCATACTGGGGACGGAGCTATTCCTTATAGAGGGGACCAGAAGTTAGGTTCATATTAGGCAAAGTTCAAAACACCACAAACTGTTGCACCTCCCTTTGTTAGAGCTATAGTGTATTTTGGCAAGGGAGTGGTTACCAGAAGAAGTGCTAACCATGGGCTGGGCTGTGTTTGCCTGTCTGTTTTCATTTATCTTTTCACTTTGAATTGTGGGCTGAGGACAATGCCATAGTACTGTAAGCAAGAAGATGTGATCAGTGACTCGTGCTCCTTAAATGAAATTGTGGCTGACTAGAGGTTAACCAACTGTTTCGGGGTGTGTGTGTACTATTTGCAGATTTTCCCTCTGCATTCAGTCATTTCTTTCTACAGATGACACAACCAAGGCAAAAGATTAAGAGGTAAATAAAGTCTTTGTGCCAATTTTGAAAGCCAGAAACTTTGTGATTTAATAAAACTGACAAATGAGAAGAAACTTTACAGTGTTCATTCATGTTTTGAAACCTACTGATTTTCAAATGCTGCAGAGGAAATAAAGAAAATGAAATAATTGTTCCGCTGAACCTGATCAGGCCAGAGCACATAGCTCTAAATTTATTTGGGGATATATAGACACACCAAATCAGACCACATTGTTATTCAGTGATTCACTCTTATATAATATTGTACCATTAAACACTAGCAGAATAATTACAAATATGTCACGGTAACCCCTTTTGGTCATGCTCACAGGTTAAGCAAATACACATACTATTGTTTATATCCTGACTGCTGTTTCTTCTTCTTCGCCTTTGTCTTCATCCTTGTCTTCTACTACTGCTGCTGTTGCTGCTTTATATAATGGTGCTCCAATCACACTAAAGAAGTGACAGAAACCTACGTCCTATTCAGCGAACAACAGGCTGAAGGGGAAGGACTGCAGCTTGAGATCGATAGGCATATGGTCAAGGAACACCTAATTACTTTGAATGAGTTCAAATCTCCAAGGCCAGATGAACTGCACCCTAGAGTAATAAAGGAACTGGCAGAAGAACTCTCAGAACCACTGTCTATTCTCTTTGAGAAATCATGGAGGATGGGTGAAGTGCCAGAGGACGGGAGGAGGGCTAATGTTGTCCCTATCTTCAAAAAGGGTAAAAAGGAGGAACCTGGGAACTACAGACCAGTCAGTCTGACATCAATCCCTGGGAAAATTCTGGAGCGACTTTCGTCCATCCCTACTGTGGACATAATATGGAATGCTGTGGACATAACATACCTCGACTTCAGCAAAGCTTTCGACAAAGTGCCCCATGATATCCTGATGAGCAAACTAGCTCAAAGTGGGCTAGATTAAACAACACTCAGGTGGATCCACATTTGGCTACAGAACTGGACCCAAAGAGTGTTTATCAATGGGATCTTCTCAAACTGGGGAGAGGTAACAAGCAGGGTACCGCAGGGCTCAGTCCTGGGCTCAGTCCTGGGCCCAGTGCTCTTCAACATTTTTCTTCATGACTTGGATGTGGAGGTGCAGGGAATGCTGATAAAATCTGCAGATTGGATAGCCAATATTTTGGAAGATAGAAGAAACAAAATTCAAAGTGATCTTGATAGACTGGAGCAATGGGCAAAAAACAACAGAATGACATTTAATAGGGATAAATGCCAAGTACTGCACCTAGGAAAACAAATGCACAGTTACAAGATGGGGGATGGGGGATACATTGCTCAACAATACTACAAGTGAGAAGGATCTTGGAATTGTTGTAGATCACAAGCTGAATATGAGCCAACAATGTGATGTGGCTGCAAAAAAGGTAAATGCAATTTTGGGCTGCATTAATAGAAGCATAGCTTTCAAATCCCATGAAGTACTAGTTCCCCTCTACTCAGCACTGGTTCGGCCTCATCTGGAGTACTGTGTCCAGTTCTGGGCACCACACTTGAAGAAGGATGCAGACAAGCTGGAGAGGGTTCAGAGGAGGGCAACAAAGATGATCAGGGGACTGGAAACAAAGCCCAGTGAAGAGAGACTGAAAGAACTGAGCATGTTTAGCCTTGAGAAGAGAAGACTGAGGGGAGATATGATAGCGCTCTTCAAGTACTTGAAAGGCTGTCACAGAGAGGAAGGCCAGGACCTCTTTTCGATCATTCCAGTGTGCAGGACACGGAATAATGGGCTCAAGTTACTGGAAGCCAGATTCCGGCTGAACATCTGGAAAAACTTCCTGACTGCTAGAGCGATACGACAATGGAACCAATTACCTAAGGAGGTAGTGGGCTCCCCCACACTGGAGGCGTTCAAGACGAGGCTGCACAGCCATCTGTCAGGGATGCTCTGACTTGGATTCCTGCACTGAGCAGGGGGTTGGACTCGATGGCCTTGTAGGCCCCTTCCAACCCTAATACTCCATGATTCTATTATTCTATTATTCAGGCAGCCTAAAGTAGGGGAAAGCAAATATGCAAGGAGGGGGAGCACACTAGCCTCACTTCCTCTGTCACCGAGTTCATTGCCCTCTACATGTGGAGGACAGCTTTGTGAAGAGGAGATTCTCCTCTGTCTGTGGGTGCTCTCCCCACAATCCAGAATGCTGATCCAGCATTCTGAATTGCATGAAGAGCCGCCATGGATACAAAAGGCTCTCTTCTTCACAAAGGCGCCTTCCATGTGTAGAGGGCATGAACACAAAGTCAGAGGGGGTAGGGTTAGCATGCTCCCATCCTTGTGTGTTGCTTTCCCCTACTTTAGAACACCTGAACACATGCAAGAGAATGAGATGGTAGAACGCTGAGGTGGTAGAAACTGTAGGTGGTGGATTCTGGTTTTTAACATTCTTTCTCCATGTTCAGCCCCGCCCTTCTGAAAACTAGCACAACATGGAGAAAAGTTCTGTCTCAGTACTTTGCCTGCTTTCTTTCCATTTGCAAAGACTATTGAACATGCAAAAATGTGAACACTCCTCCATCTGCTGCCTGAAGTGGTAGGGCCAATCTACATTGCACCCGCCATCGCAATGAAGTCAGCGTACTCTCGGGTTAAACACAATTGCATTAAAATGTGATTATCCCCGCTCACCCCGTTTCCCCATTTCAGTACTTTGTCGAATGCGCAAGCACGGTTCGCACTCTGGCACCATGCTGTTTTCCAGCTCTCCAGCAAGGCGGCTTTCATTGGAGGAGTGGCAGCTCTTCCTGTTTTAGCTGATCCCCTGCCCATTGTACCTCTCTTCCTCTATCCCTGTGTGTGTGTGTAGGGGTGGTGCGAGCATCCTGTTGGGGCTCGAAGCCCGGTGAGAAGTTGCCACTCTGCCCCCCCAGACACCAGTTCCCTCAGCAAGAAGAGGGGAAGAAGGCAGCGTTTCTTGTCCTCCCTCCATCATTGCTACAGCAGCAGTGGCGCGGTAGAGGCTGGTCATTCTCCGTACGCTCTGCTGGCCTTAGGGGAAATGACCAGCTTGTCCCTCACTGCTGCCGCTGTAGTAGGTGGGGGTGGAGGGAAGAAGGAGGCACCTATCTTCTTCTCCCCCACCACCTGCTAGAGGCCAGGGCAAGAGGCTGGGGGGTGTCTCCTGATGCTTTTTTCTCTGCGCCAGCCCTTGACAGCTGGTGTGAGGAAGAGGGGTGGCGGCGGCGGCGGCACCCAGTGCTCGGGTTTTGGGGGGGGGGGCTGCTAGCATCTTCGAAGCTTCAAAGACTGCTCTGTGTTTGTCTGCCGCTCATGAGATGACGCTAAAATTGTCCACGGACAGTTTTACTGATGTTAGTCCATGAGTAGTGATGACTGTCTGCCTGGATATGTGTGTGTGTTTCTTTCCGTGCTGCGAGCATGGTGGGGAATGTGAAAAAAATTACGCTTGCCTGGGCAAGTTTGCAGAGAAATCGGGCTGGAAAAGCTACGATTCTTTGAAGATTTGAAGATAATGCCTTAATTAAAAAAAAAAAAGTCAAAGCCTGGGATAGAAGGAGGTAAAACTTAGTGTCATTTGAAGGGAGAGAACAACCCCCTGCTCAGTGCAGGAAGCCTGATTCCCAGGCGGTTGCCCATCCAAGTACCGACCAGGGCTGACCCTGCTGAGCTTCTGAGATCAGACAAGTGCATGCACATCCAGCCCTTCGCTGGTTGATGAAGAAACTTTGAGTGCTGAGGAAGCTATGCAAACAGTATCCAGAAGACCGCATGGGGGCGTTGAGAGCTGTGATGGGACAGGAGGGAAATACAAACACCGCCGTATATGGGCAGGCATGGGAGGGGACTACGACCGTATATGGTGATGAACATGGAAGAGGAGAGCACATGAATGGGAAATACTGGAATATCAGGGTATTGAAAGCGGTAGTAGGGAAGCGGGAAATTGCGGTTCCAATACGAGGCGGGGACGGCGTAATGTGAAAGACAGGGGGTGAAACCTTGTTGGAAGTGTAAAAAACCGTAAGTGTAGATCGGCCTGTAGAGTCCATTTTACCACCTGAATACTCTACCTCTTTATTTTGCTGCATGTTTAGACCATCCACCCTGGGGAGGGGCTATAGTTCAGTGGTAAACACAGGCTTTACATGCAGATGTTTTAATTAGTTATATCTCCAATTAAAAGGATCATGTAGAAACTGATGTGAAAGACCTCTACAAAGACCTGAAACCATGGAGAAATGCCTGCCAGTAAGAATAGACAATACTGTACTAGATGTACCCTCCTCTAGTATTCATATGTCCAGGCCACAGTCACTGCTCCAGACAGGATTAGGTCTGATAATGTGGACTGAAAATGAATGTGTAAAAAAAAATGTTTGGATTCTACCAAGCAAGTGCAGTGATGAAGTGGAGGGGGAATGCAGTTCAAGGACTTTTTCAGAGCAGGTGTGATGATGTCATCTGTTGAGCACCAGGGTAACTGAGGGGCTCTCCTGGCTCTGGCAAGTGAATGAGGTGATAGTAAGGCTTTCAAGTTTCAATATGTTTTATTATAAAGGAAGTCAGAGAATGAAGAAAATAATCAAGCAGAGACTGGTTTCTTCTTTCCTTTTCTTTGATGGGGTTCTTACGTTACACTTACTGTTTAAATGGTAACACTGTTTGCGAAGAAGTGTTTGCATTTCTAATTAAAAGATAAAGGTTGTGTTTCAGCTGGCTGAAGATCTTTTAATAAAGCTCAAGTGTTTTACAATTTGAACCTAGGCAGTCAGAAGTAAGCACCATTGAGTTCAGTTGAGTTTACTTCCAGGTAACTTTGCAATGGGTTGCAGTTATGCCCCATATTTGTGAGATTGTATTAGTGGTTTTGTTTGTTTTAGATGTCTGTATTTTACAATGGAGTTTTTAACCAGAATGTTAGCTCCTTCGAGTATAAATAACAGAAAAACAGTATATCTGTATCTGTCTTTGGGGCATGACTGTGGATTCCCTTTGGAGATCAGATGTGGCTATGGTGGATGTCATGATAAGTTCCTGCAGTTCAAAATATACCACTAGAGAAGTGTATTTTCAAAGCCTTCATATTGAAGCCCAAAGAGGGCCTAGTATCTTGTACCTGGCTTGTTGGGGTTGCAAAGGATGACTCATAGAAGATAAACTGAAACCTTGCCGTTCTGCAATTGCTAGCAATAATGGGAAACAGTTTTGCAAAGCTCAGATCATGCAAAATGCCAGCCTCCTAGGCCTGTGAAACTGATGGAGTTTGCCCAGCTGAGAGAGGCTTGAGTAGCGATTTTCTCCACTTTGATTATGGTTGTTTTCCCCATGGATTCCAGGGACAGTGATGTACGAAGTAAACATAACAAAGGCATAGTCATTCCCACTGTGCTTTTAAATTGGTCCAAGAAAAACATAATGAAATAACTTGGAGCTGAGCCCACAAATCTTCCTTTCTGAGGTTACCCAATACTTCCCTTTTGCATTGTTTCAGAGTAGTAAATGTGGTAAAGACTCCTTGTTTCTTTCTTTTCATTTTGTGGCCTTTGAACAAGAGTGTTGGGCTTTCATGATTCAGAAAACTGGATGGTGGTAATATCCAGTCCGTGCAACATGATATCTCTATAGGCCTGCCTAAATACATTTGTTGATTTGTTTGTGTTTGGCCAATGAATGACCTAAATCTATGCAATTAGGATAGAGCACAGTCACTACTCAGGTAGTACAGTATTAGGACCTGCTGTAGCAGGAAGCAACAGTTCTGCTAGTGCAGGACTGTCAGCCAGCGCTACTATGCCAGAAATATTGCTGGTTATGGTGTCACAGTGATATGCAAAGTTTTTGTGTGGCAAAGAATTGTCAGAGAGGCCTGATGCAAGGACTGGACACAACTCATCTACATGTGCATTTTAGCCACCATTGAGTCTGCTACATCTGTGATATCTTATTTGCCTAACATTTTATGGCAAGCATACAGTACATAGTAGGGAAGTTGCCCCATTTTGCCATAGGTTTCTGTTGTAGCAGGAAGTTCAAGTCACTTCACATACTGTCAAAGTAATGTTCTTCTTTTACAGTTCTTTGCTAACTTTCCCTTGCTGCTGCTTCTTTGACACGATAATTTGTTCCATTATTAGAGCTTCTTCCTCCTTCCTACATTGCTAACGTGGATGATTGCAGCCAATCAGAATGTGACAGTGTCATAACACTGCTTAACTAATAAGATCTGGCTTTATTCATTCATTCATTCATTTCAATTTTATCCCACCCTTCCTCAAAGGTGCTTATGGTGGTGATATACATAGTTGGCCTGCCCCCTCTCCCCCACCCCCTGTCCCACACACACACTGTGTGAGGTATGATAAGCTGACAACTGTATTCACTTGCGATCAAATCCTATTGAAATGAATGAGACTTACCTCTAATTAAGTGCTGTTTGAACTGGGAAAAATCCCTTTTGTGCAAGTTAGAGATGGCTTACAGAACATTTGACCAGCCCGAGCAAATGCAAGCCAAGAGCCATGTTTGAGGCATTACCAGAGGCTGTTTTTGCTGGCTGCCTGGGTTGGAAAGCACCTGGTAGGCCACAATTGTTTTGAATTTTGCCTGAGTTAGAGCATCTCTACACCAGCGTAAAGTCCTGCATTGAAAACAGGGCTTTCTGCTTCCACTTTAAATGCAGGATCACAACGGACTCCATTTACATGTGCTTCCTTTCCCCGCTCCCCTTTCCCTCCTCCCCCTTATCTAAGTCTTCCATATGTTTCATTGATCTCGCTCCTCTTCTTGCCACTTTTCCTTTTTTTCATGGAGGGAACTCAAGCGGAACACAAGTGGGGTAATTTGATGGCTCATTATCTCCGATTTATTTAAAAATGGAATAAAGGTCATTTAGTGTGGGAGACACCCGGGAGGTTAATGATGTCATCTAAAGGGCCAACAAACTTCCTTGAGTGAGAAATCTCAACAGCAGGATTATAGCTCCATGTGAAGAAGCCCTTAGAGTCTTAGAAGTTTGATTTTTAACAGCATAATCCTGTGTATGTTTGCTCAGAAGTAAGTCCCACTGAGTTCAATGGAGTTTACACCTGGGTAAGTGTGCTTTGGTGCAGCCTATGGGCTACATCCAACGCCACACGATTGAACTTCCATGCAATGGGATTTTCCCTCACTCTCTCTCCTGAAGATCCAGCCAATGGGAAGGGGTGGGGAAGCAACTTTTGCTGAAACTGCTTTCACAGCCTCTCCTGGGCTGTCCCCGACTTCTTGCTCTCCAAAGTCAAAGAGGTTAGGGCCATGACGTTTCTGTGGGGGCTGGAAGAGTTATCTAAGGTGGGATCTCTCCCTCCTAGGGCAGACCTCTGTCTTCTCCTTCAGAGGGCAAGATCCAATCTATCCTATGGCCCCTGGGACACCGCCCCCACAAATACCATTGTAGCTTTATTTTAACTATGAAACAACATTTCTATCTGAGCTAGCTGTTCAGTTCTCAGTTGAACCATGAGTGAATTAGCTCCCTATTCTTCATCATCTGAAATAAACTTTCTGGTTCTTGCCTATTTCATAAGCTCCAGGAGCCCATGTATACAGGTGACCAGGGCAGATTTGTTAACTTGTGGTGTTGTTGTTTCTGAAAAGCAATTGGAATCAATAAACATTAATTTCTTGGTGCATCTTTTAAATATTTAGGGCGCAATCCTAATCCTAATCCATGTTTAGATAGAACAAGTCCTACAACTCCCAGCATTCTCTAGCCAGCCATGTTAGCGGGGAAAGCTGGGAGTTGTAGGACATTTTTTTCTGTCTAAACATGCATAGGATTACACCCTAAAATAATTTTCCCTAAGGCTTAAAGACAAAAGCCTGGTTTCCTCTAGTTTTCAAGTCACTTTCTCAGGGATCATCTTGTAGTTTCTGGTGGTTTTCCATTGACCACTGAATGTGGTTTGTGGATTATCAGAAATTCATCTTATTTCCCCCTTCTCCTGGACTAAATAGAAAATATGCCATATGCATTTAAATAAAGATTGTCTGGACCAACCTGTTCAAAAGCAAAGTGACTGTACATCCCTGGACTATTTTATAACTTTTTCAGCAGCCCAATCCTACCTGTGTGTATGCAGAAGAAAGTGCCACAGAATTCAATAGGATGTAGGGATAGCGGAACGGACTACCACCTGCCACCCCCCGAAATTCCCCCCCAACGGACCCAACCTGCCACCAGCCAGTCCGGTCCATCCGCTGCCATCTGCTGCTCCGCTCTGCGGCCGCGAATGGCATCCAGTGTAGCAGACACCAGCAAAGGCCTCTAGTTCCAACAGAATCAGTATATTAATTACCAAACTATGGATTACTAAATTTACTAAAGTCCATGTCAAAGATGTTTATTCTTAGAACATTAACTTCTTCCTCGACTCTCACTAAAATCACTGATGTCTGAGTGATTTGACATTTGAAAAGGTATACACCAAAGATAGGAGTACGACAAGGCTGCATATTGTCGCCCTGCTTATTTAACTTATATGCAGAGTACATCATGAGAAATGCCGGGTTCGATGAATCAGAGGTCGGAATTAAGATTGCTGGGAGAATTATCAACAACCTCCGATATGCAGACGATACCACCCTAATGGCAGAAAGCGAAGAGGATCTAAAGAGCCTCTTGTTGAGGGTGAAAGAGGAGAGTGCAAAAGCTGGTTTGAAACTCAACATTACAAAAACTAAGATCATGGCATCTGGCCCTATCACTTCCTGGCATATAGAAGGGGAAGAAATGGAAGCAGTGACAGATTTTACTTTCTTGGGCTCCAAGATCACCACAGACGGTGACTGTAGCCATGAAAGTAAAAGACGCTTGCTCCTTGGGAGGAAAGCTATGGCAAACCTAGACAGCATAGTAAGAAGCAGAGACATCACCTTGCCGACAAAGGTCCGTCTAAGCAAAGCTATGGTTTTCCCAGTAGTAACGTATGGCTGTGAGAGCTGGACTATAAGGAAGGCTGAGCGCCGAAGAATTGATGCTTTCGAACTGTGGTGCTGAAGAAGACTCTTACGAGTGCCCTGGACTGCAAGGAGGTCAAATCAGTCAATCCTAAAGGAAATCAACCCTGAGTGCTCATTGGAAGGACAGATACTGAAGCTGAAGCTCAAATATTTTGGCCACCTAATGCGAAGAGAAAATTCTCTGGAAAAGACCCTGATGCTGGGAAAGGCTGAAGGCAAAAGGAGAAGGGGATGGCAGAGGATGAGATGGCTAGATAGCATCACCGATGCAATGAATATGAACCTGAGCACACTCCGGGAGAGTGCGCAGGACAGGAAGCCCTGGCGTGCTATGGTCCATGGGGTCACGAAGAGTCGGACACGACTGAACGACTGAACAACAACAAAGTGCAAAAGGGAAAACTCCATTCCAATAGAAATTAAAAATAAATCCTGTGTTCTCTTTGGCATATTGCTTTTGCATGTGTTCCAGTGTAGAGTATTATTTCTCAGTTGATTGTAAACCTTATACAGGTTGAAATCCTCTACAAACCTACCTGGGAGTAATTCCTATTGAGTTTAATAGGACTTACTTCTGAGTAGACATGCACAGGATTGCACTGTTAGATTACAATCCTATGCGCACTTATGTAGGAGCACATCTTGTTAGCGATGTACAAAATACTTACCTCCAGATTCCGGGGGGTATCCACGGTGTGGGGGGGGAGGTGATCTGTCCCTCCCCCGGAATCCTCCCCGGCCGGCTCCGCTCTGTGGTGAGGCCACGGAGCCACCAGCCGAGCCCGTCCACAGCTGGACTTCCGTCTGCTGCTGGGCTGTGGCTGCAAATGGCATCCAGAGTAGGGGATGCCATTTGCGTCCCTGCTTTAGCCATAATAGGCTACGTAAATGTTTACATGGCCTATCACGGCTAAGAGCAGGGACGCAAATGGTGTTCGCTATGCCATTTGCATCCCTGCTTTAGCTGTGATAGGCTATGTAAACATTTATGTAGCCTATCACGAAAAGAGTAGCAACGCAAATGGCGTAGCAGATGCCATTTGCGTCCCTGCTCTTTGCCGTGATAGGCTACGTAAATATTTACGTAGCCTATCACTGCTAAAGCAGGGACGCAAATGGTGTCTGCTACACTGGATGCCATTCGCGGCCACAGAGCGGAGCAGCAGATGGCAGCAGATGGACCGGACTGGCCGGTGGCAGGTAGGGTCTGTCCGGGGGGGATTTCGGGGGGTGGCAGGTGGTAGTCCGTTCCGCTATCCCTACATCCTATTGAATTCGGTGGCACTTTCTTCTGCATATACACAGGTAGGATTGGGCTGCTGAAAAAGTTATAAAATAGTCCAGGGATGTACAGTCGCTTTGCTTTTGAACAGGTTGGTCCAGACAATCTTTATTTAAATGCATATGGTTTTGAGATCAGCTTTTACAATGTAATAAATGTCTAGTCAACAGATCTAAAATTTATTCATACTTGCTTCATTCTGCTGATTAACCAAGTAATCAGTCCACTACTATACCCAGATTTTCCTATTATATAACTCTGTGATAGTCTCAGAGAAACACAGTTGTCTTGACCTCCCTACGGAAGGCACCTCTTGTTTGAAAGAGAAAATGTTACCGGCATTTTCCTCATTCTCTTGTAGTTTCTTCTGATTTCCTTTAAAGACCAAGATTCAGAGTCCATTCACACAACCATTTGGAGGCTCTCCTGTTAAGTCCCCCAAGGTAAGGTGAGCTGTGACCAGAGAGACAGTCTTCTCAGTGGTGGTATCCTGTTTGTGGAATTCTCTCCCCAGAGAGGCCTGCCTGCTGTCAACATTATTACCTTTCAGCACCATACCAATACATTTCTATTCTCTCAGGCTTTTAAATGTATTTTCTAAACAGGCTGTAATTGGTTCTATTTTATTTTGTTTTTGTTGTTTATCTTGTTGTTGTAAACTGCCCTGGAAGGGTTGCAGGAGGGTAGTATATACATATTTTAAATAAATAAATACACAAGCGAACACATGAACAAATAAAACTTTTCTCCTGCTTTCTCAGCCACTTCGAAAGAGGATGATCTCACAGCTACACTTGAGAGAAATAGAGATTACTACTAAAGCTGCATAGACACAAATTTGATTATGTTACTTCTTCATTTGCAATTAGCGCACCACCACAGACTTCAAATCTTGAGAGAGCATGCAAATAAAGAATTCAGGAGAACATCCAGATTTACAGAAGGCGTTTAGAGATACATGGGCAGAATTTATGTTTGGCTAACAATTAAAATCCACATGGGTTGGACAGCTAAGGTCCCTGAAGAAAAGCTATTCTTTGCAGGAAGTTGAACAAAATGAGTCACATTCTTCAAACTGGAATCTAGCCTTGACAAAGAGTAAAGTTGAACGGACAGATGAAGTTGGGATACTTTTGCATAGTTGGGCTGGGGTTATGAACCTTGATTTCTGCCCTTTTTAATGCCAAACTGTTCTTGCAATAGAAATCATGGCCAAACCCAGCTTCACTCAGCCCTGTGTATTGCCTGTGCATTATTCTTCCTTCTTCCCACTGCTGATGTAGGTTTTTTAAAATTGTTTTTAAGCTTCTCCCCAAAGGTGGTTAATGTGAGGTGTTGAGGGTTTCAAAGTGGGTTCATGACTTCCTGCTCCACAGAGGGATCTTGCAGGTAGATGGAAATATTGGCCTGATCTCTGCTGCTCCTGAGTACCACTGCTGCATATGGCTGGAGGGTGTGCTGATGCGTTTCAGCACAGCAGGATCAGGTGACCTTAGGAGCCAATAAGACCCAATCTGGCCATATATAACTTCAGACTCTGACCTGCCTCATCAGTCTCAGCAACGTGTTGCTCAATCATAGGTTGAGGCTGCCTTTTAGCCCTGCCCGAGCCTGCTGGCTTGCCTCACAGTTGCCAGGCCTAACAGCCAGATTATATGCAACAGAAAGGTCCCTTGTGCACTGCATCTGCAACATAAAGCAGATGTACTGGACCCCACATTTGCCAAGCATGAGCATTCTAAATATCAACTTAAATGGATCAGGGGTAGCCTTGGGTCCAGCAAAGCTGATGGAATGTTTAAAATGTGAAGCTTTTTAAGGGACTATAGAGAATCATCTCTGTGCAGTGAAGTTTTTGGCTCTGTGTGCCTCTTCTGGAAGAAGACAAGGAATGTATGGTAAAAGATAACTTGATTAAGAAGACATAATTATGGATTTGGAACATATGTAAAAATTGGACGTATTCCAGAATGGAACTAGGCATGTAGTTTCTCTTAAGAGGGGACCCGTTGTTGACTTTCCCACCCACCTTATCCCTCCCTAATTCTTTTCCCTCATCATCTGGTGTCCCCCCCTTTCCACCAAACCCATGTAAATGGCTTCCTCATAATTTATTATGTAGCACAATCTACATGCTTTCCAACAAAGGAAATTCACAACCACCCCAGCCCACAGGCTTACAGTCTTTATAAATTCACGTCCATTCCACACTCTTTTTTCTCATCCTTGTCAAATTCAGCTATCCTTAATCATACCACCTTAAAGAAACATTGAAGGCAATGCAGACACTGTAGGCCATGGGTGGGGAACCTGTGTCCTTCCAGATGTTGTTGGACTCCAACTCCTATCAGCCCCAGCCAGCATGGCCAACAGGCAAGGCTAATGGTAGTTGAAGTCCAACAACCTCTGGAGGGCCACAGGTTCCCCACTCCTGTTGTAGGCCTATTGTGGTCTCAGCAGGTATGAACCTCTTCTATTTAGCAAGTGGGTGGTTAATATAATCAGCTTTTGCAGGTTCCTAAAAGCCTCTGCGCAGGAAGTATCACAGTAGTTGCACTGTGTAACCAACATATGTATATTTGTGAACCACCCAGAGAGCTTTGGCTATTGGGCACTATAGAAATGTAATAAAATGAATGAATACATAAATATATAAGAATACTGTAATGTAAAACTTATTGCTAAAGACCTACCAGACAGATTTTTGCTCATTTTTCTTTTAAAGTGAAGCTTGAGCAGTGTTAGACGTGTAGAAAATTTTGAATGTTCAAAAAAGTTCAAAGCTCGAGCTTTAATAGTAATTAATTTCCTCTGTGCCAAACAGGCAGGGTAGCCCCTCTGCCAGTGGGATGATGGACAGCCCTGCTCGGCCAATCAGTGTGGTGCGAAGAGAGGCCCTCATTGCAGCCATGCAGTTTAGCTGTCACCATCAGTGGGGAGGGGGAGGGGGAGGGGGACAGAAGTGGCCAATCAGGGTGTGCGAGGGAGGGGTCAGGGATGTGCTGCATGCAAATTTTGGAGGGGGGGTTCACTATGCATGAGCCACATTTGCATTATTCATGAGCCCCTCTGGTGAGGGGACTGAGGGGCAAAAAAGCAGGAAAGGAGCAAGTCTACTAGTGCCCATGGAGGCATGGGCTTTACACTACTTTGTTTAAGAATTATGGACATGTCAGCATATGCTCAGTACAGAACTGAAGTGAGGGGGACCCATCATAATGGGCAGGGAACGAGGAGGAAAAAGGAAAGTAGACTCCACCATCTGTGCAGTTAGGACTTGGTGGCTAAAAGAGAAGGTGGGCCTAGCTAATGCCTGTCTGTACAGCCCTGAAACCCTTGGAGCAGGTTGGTAGTTTGACCCTTCTCAACTTTAAAAGTCAATGTGTTGAAGATTTGAAATATTATGAGTTTGTTCTGGCCGTGTTTGTGTGTTTTAAAGGGCTTGAAAGTCTCATTTATGTCTGAAAATGGCTGGTCGCCATTTTCTCAAGAAGGTTGCTCTAAAAATCTTTGTTTAGACTGCAACAAAGGTCCAGCCTGTCATCATAAAGAAGCAAGATAAAGCAGCAGAGAGAGTTGCAACAGAAAGAGACAGCTGCAAAGGAAAGACTGACTTCAGTAGATGGTATTTAAAATTTGATTTTGGACTTATTTGGACTTATTTGACTTATCAATTACTATACGTTATGGTACTTAAATTTGAAACAATCTATCTGATTAAACATTTTATTATGTAAAAGACTGGTAGAGGTTATTTGCTGTTGAACAGATACCTTTGCTGCAAGTGTCTCTAGAAATCCGGTATTCTAATCCTTGGTTTAGCATGCATAGAAAACAGACTGAGAGAAGGGATAATATTGGTTACACACTGTACTAATGGTGCCCACTACTCCTTTGCTGGCTGATAAGCACATCAGCCCCCATTTACCTCAGCTGCTGCCACTTACCAATGGCAGCTTGAGTGCAAGGCAATCATGCCTAGTTTAATATTTTTCTTATATTCAATATGCAGTATAAGTATCCCTGAAAGAGATCTTTTGAGATGGACATATATTAGCATATTTGCATGGTTCAGTAAACAAACTTGAACCATCTAGAGATTTCTTTATAATAATGCTTCATGCCCTCACCCTCTCCTCAGCCAAGAAATGTAGCAAATCATTCTCTCCCCATAGGTCATGGTGCAGACTGCAATTCTTTCCTAATAGTTTGTAAATATTATTTGCAAGTGTTTTGTCAACATACCAGGTGTAATTGCTAAGAGAGCATTTTAACAGAGCATTAAAGGACTTAACGAGTTAAAAGATTGTGTATGAAAACAGCATTAGGTCAGTTTGCACAACTGCTCTGTTCTACCATGTCATGGTGCATTGCAAGCACCCTGTGTTAGAAATACCCGGTACAGTTTGCTTTGTGATGGGGTCAATTAAGTGTAAGGGCTTTCTGGCCACCAAAAACATTAGAACAGGAAGCCAGATGTTTGCATTTACCTGTTATCTTTTGAATTCTACTTATTTCCTTTGAATTCTGCTTATTTACAATTAAGGCTTCAGAGTGAGTTTAAAGAATTTTATAGCTGCATGAATATTGGTGCTTATAACAAAGAGGCAAAAGAAGATTTTTGTCTATCCAGACCTACAAATGGCAAAGTGCTTTAGCAAATGCAAGTGATATTAATTACCTTTGGAATATAAGATGGACAGGACAGAGGATTAACTTCACTGATCTATTGTGTCCCATCCCCTTTGTCTCATACAGACCTTGTTAATGTATTTCTTTTCTTCAGCAAAAAGCAAAACAGAAACCTCCAGTAATATTAGCAATGTGCTGATACTGCAAAAGCCACCTGCAGATAATACCAACATGACCAGCTTCTCACAGGTATCAAATTCATTGGTTACCCTCAAAAAAATCCAGATCAGATGTCTTCACGTCTACCTGCATTCTCTATCTCTCTTTCTTTTAAAAAACTAATCAGAAAAGACAGGTGCTGGCTAGGTTTTTAGCAGACATTTGGCAAAATAACTGAGAGACGTTAACAGAAGTATAGGGGGGAGAAGAGAATCCAGTATATCACATGGCTCTTGAAATGTCTGAGCTTTTTCAAACAGCAACAGTTAGTCTGACGGGTTCAAGGTTACAGCAATATCATGGAAAACGTATTTTAAAATGTGTGCAGGAAAGTTGCTCACGACATGCCACCATGTGTAAATTAAAGTTTTACAAAAGATCATTAAAAAACCATTACAGCATCTTCCCTTCCTGCTATGCTGTTTAACAGTGTAGAAATGGAGACACAAGTTAACACAAAACACGCACTCCTAACTAAATAGTGTAAGTGACTGAAAGCCACAGGAATGCTAAAGAAGGCCACTGGGTTTGAATCCGGCCTAGCTCATTAAAAACAGAAACGGTCAGGAATGTGCTAGATGAATTATGTAACTTGATAGACTTTCAAGGCAAGGGCCATGTCACATAGTTAGCAGCAGAGCTGACTCTGGGGAGAACGTGGCTTCAAAGTTACAATAGCTTCTACAATTAAATGAAGGTGTATTTAAAAGACTGTGTCAAAATACTTCTGTCACAAGGTACAAAAAGGTTTGACTGTCTTGACATCTTACAAAAGTTGTGGCCTCTCCAAAACTGCATAACTGCTGGAGGGTCAAGGGGGTGACAGCCCCGCAAACCAGCTCCTCCGCCCAATAATTATGTCATAAGGTACAAGGATGAAATAAGCTGCATCTGTTAAGGGAACAGTGCATATAATTTCCGACTGTCCAGTCTGACTGACTTTATTGGGGCATACTCCCTTTCTGACCCCTCCAAAAAGGGGACTGTTAATTATGTAATAAGGTATACGGCTGAAAGTGAAACTGGTACCATTTGGTAGAGATCACCGTCCCCAAATCAAACTGTTTAATATGATCAGAGTCATAACAGTTTCCACTGTGATGAGTTAAGTAAGGAGCCTGCAGACTCACCCACAGCCCCCAGACAGGGAGCCACTGAACCTCCTCGAGCAAGATTGCTAAGGGGTGATACCATTAACAGGTGCAAGCAGGAGACACACAATATTGTTTTACCAGATTGTTGTGCATGTTGTAACAAATGGTCATATGAAGCCACTGAAAAATGTCCAGTTGGTGTTCCAATGAAAAGTATCACTGGTAATAGGAAGATCGTTAAGATATTCTTAAATTTCCAAATTGGTGTTGATACTCTAACATTTCCAGTTGGTGTTACAATGAAAAGTATAGGAAGATCCTTGATATTCAGATTTAAAATGTTTTCCTCTCCCTCCCTCCCTGCATGATTCCCGTCCCCCTTTCGTTATAGCCAATACATCCAGAGGCAATTTGCATACTATTATTATAATATTGTCACAGCCAGTTTGTTGTTGTTGTTCAGTCGTTCAGTCGTGTCGACTCTTCGTGACCCCATGGACCATAGCACGCCAGGCCTTCCTGTCCTGCGACATACTATTAATACTGAAGAGTTATATAATGCTTTCAAGTGCTCAGTGCTTCATGTGCATTATCTAACTGTAATCCTTTCACAGCATCCCTGTAAATTAGTATTATTATCCCCCATATTGCAGATGGTACAGACAGAGGTTGAGAGAAAGTGGCTTACCCACCTAGTGAGTTCATTGCAGAGCTAAGATTCAAACCAGGGACCCCCTGATTTGTGTCTCAGTCTCTTAGCCACTGTGTTGCACCAGCCAGCCCCACTTCTTGACTACAGTATTTGCTTCTGCTCGTATCCATAACCCCCATTGTGCTATGGTTTGACTGCTTCTGTGGACTGGGTTGACCTGTACGTTTGACTTCCAGCATTGTATTTCTCACTTGATGATCATCTGGCCTTAGCTATCTGACCCTGATGTTGACTTCCAGACTTTCTCAGCATTTTCTGCTGCAACCAAGTGCAGCTCTGACCTGCCTCATGATAACATGCAAATGATATCTTTGGCTATCGTCTGTGGAGGTCACAGGGCCAGCCCAAGACATTTTGCTGCCTAAGGTGAAGGTCAAGATGGTGCCCCCTCTCATTCCATGTTCAGAAGCCAACTGGATTGGCAGTTGAGCCTTACTTCAGTGCAAGCAACGGGACAGCATCCTCCACTGCACGTGAGGCAACAGGCTAGTTTAGGGGGCCCAGGTGAGGCATACACAATTCTAACAGAGGGGAACAGCCAGGGGGCTACTGCTTTGCCACCTGAGGAAGTTGTCTCGCTCCACCCAAGGGCAGGGCTGGGCCTGGGTGGTCGTTCATTCATTCCTGAGCTTCGGTACTGTTCCAGTCATATATCTGGATCAAAAGTTCAAGTGACTAGTATGAAGGAAGATTTATGATGAACTAGTACTGAATTAATAGATATTTCAAAAGAAGATGTTCTATATTATTGCTCCATAAAATGTGGCATACCACACTTTATGAAGCAATATCTCAGAATCAGTCTATTGATTTTGTAGAATGGCCTTTTTTTAGTATAAATGAACAGCCCAATTCCCTCCTCTTTCAATAAAATCTGGAGAAGTTTAGCCAACAAGAAAATATTTCTAATAGGAAATAGTTTGCATACGTCTTTCCAACAGCATTTGAGTTAAAACTGCTAAAGTCGTTACCTTTTTGCTTTTAGGTGGATCAAAGCCCAGGTCTCCAAAAATATGACTACACTTCTCTATTTGTCTGTTGATCTTTTGTGGTAAACTCCCCAACTTGGAAAGGATCTGATCCAAATGTCCTTTGGTATCTTCTGAAATGAAGAAGCCAAATTTAGAATCCAACTCTCCTCCCCTTGTGAAAATATGTCTTGGATGTGAAAATCTTCAAGACTTCCTACAGCGTCAGTTTTGGCATGTTTACTAACCATATAGGAAATAGAATAGCACATGAATTCATTAAATGAGGAATGAAAATTAGATATGTACATGATTTAAGTGGAATATCAAAACCTATTCGACCAAAATATGCAAAGAGTATGTTTTTGTCATCTCATTAGGAAGAACTCTGTTTCAAAGCCATGAATCTTTTTGATGTTTATGCTGCTCTTTATAGCTCTCTTTTTCTCTCTGTTTTTTTGTTTGGTCTGTTGACAGTTTAAATTGTCCAGTTTATTTCTAAGCCATAATTTACTAGCAATACCCTCCGTGGCCACAATGATAGAGATGTCTACCATATGCTGGTAAAATGTGTGGCATCCTGAAACATGTTGACTCACGGTCTATGAATTTCGGAAGGAACAACATCTTTCATTGTTTAATTGCATAGGTATGTATGTTTTTACAGCTGTTATTCTGCATGATGCTCATATATTTTTGTGTATAATTACAATCCCACCAAATCTAGGGATTAAATCCCATTGGCCCAGTTCGTACAACATGAGGGTGGTTAATAAGCTACGGTGGCTTGTTAATCACCCCTGCATGTGCTGGTCATATACCAGCTCATATCCCTAATTACCCTTGCCGGGTGCATGTTGTTGTGACATTTGAACCCAGTGAGGGTGGCTTGCTGGGGTAGATAACAAATCGCCGAGAACCCATGGCCTGTTATAGGATTATGGGGTGGTTTGTTAATTACTCCAACAAGCCATTCTCACCAGGTTTGGATGATATATAAGAAGCCATGGTAGGCTGCGGTGATCGTGTGAACCAGCTCAAGTATTTCAACAGGAAATTGTTAAGCAGCAGTTCTATACTCACTTACCTTGGTGTAAGCTCCACTGAACTCAATAGAACCTACTTCTGAGTAGACATATATAGGAGTTGTTAACGTGGTCAGCTATCTCATTGATGAAATAATGGGACTTAAATGTTCTCAGCTTTGGTAGGTTTATGGCTGTAGGTTCATGCCTATTGGTTCATGCCTATAACCTGCAAAATGGAGTTAACTAATCAAATGTTTTGCAGAAGAACAGTATGCCTGGGAGAGACTTCCCCACTACTCCAAATGGGAAATTTTATATGACTTATTATGATCAGAAACAGATTTTGAATCAATAAAAAGAAGCAGATATATTGTATCTGTGTCCTCATAATTAACAATATTGATTCAATTTGTTAGTTATGAGAAAGCCAATTGAATCAGCAGGTGAAGAAAATATCAATCTTATTCTCCCCAGCAGAAATGATAGCTGGGGAGCATGGAATTTATGGTTTCGTCTTCTCCCGATTCAGGAGTATCATTTCCAAGTGGTTAGCAAGCATAACTGCTGGGCTTAACTCCAACAGCCTTCACAGTTATTTTTTGCTTGGGGGTGTGTGTGTGTGTGTGTGTGTGTGGGGTGGGGTGGAGCTGGTAAGGAGTGCTGATTAGTGGTAGGGATGGGGGACAAATCGCATTTTGAGATGGATCTAAATTTGAAAAGGTCTGTCTCAAAATGGAGTGAAGTTTTTCAAGCCAGGAGAATTCATAGTTTGAACTATCCCAGTGGCAAATTTGGCTTCTTTGGTCACCTTCAGAAATATCTTTGTTTGCCCCCCTCCATTATATTTTCAATCTCAGGCCTGTGAATATCAACATGTTAATTTCCAGCTATGCCAGGTAGCTGTGAAATTTTTCTATTTCTGAGTAATATAGGCAGCCTCTGCAGCCAAGTAGGTGGCCAGGATATTGCTTTGGGGCAAAGCACTCCAGAAAAGTATTCCATATGTCAATGAGTGAATATTAATATATTCCTTTCTATGACTGTTATACCTCCTCAGGATTCCAATTCTAAGAGTTCAGTTACCCAGTCATCAACATCAAGTGGTGAGCTGGATATCCAAGCCCATAAAAGCCAACTCACCGCTGAAATCCCTTGTCCAAGGGCCATCAAGTTGCTTTCTGCACCCCATCATCATTTTCAGGACTGCAGCGCCTCGGCCCATTCAGATAAATGGAGACACAGTATCCAACATTGACATCAATAGGCATAGCAAAGACCCTGTAGGTCTGAAAACAGCTGGAGCAGGGCAAAAATCAACCCACTCTTCAGAATGACCTTATTGCCAAGAGGCTTTTCAGTGGTAGGCTGGTCTATACGAGGAGAAGGACTACAGCTTAGAGGCAAAGTGCATGCATTCCATGCAACAAGTCCCAGGTTCGATCCAGCCATAGTGTTTTCAACTAAAAAAAGGCTTTAGGTAGCAGTGTTGGAAAGGCACCTAAGACTCTGGAGAGCAACTGACCATCAAAGCAGACCACCTTTCCCCAACCGGTGCCTTCTAGTGTGTTGGACTACAATTCCTCTCATCCCTAGGCAGCATGACCATGATTGAGGATGATGGGAGTTGCAGTCCTACACATCTGGATGGCACCACATTAAGGTGGCCACATGCCCTACTTTACAGAAGACAGGCATCATGTATTTGAAAGGCTGTCTAGTCCAAGTTTGGTTTAAAGATGAAAAACCATCAGAAGGGAGAGCAGCAGGGGTCAAAGTTGCCCTTCAACAGTTAGCAGCACCTGGACAGCAGACTGAGCAGGCACACAGGTTACTTGGTCACAGTCTCCCTCATTGAATAGATATGGATATACTGTTCAACTAGGGTGAATAGTATATCTATTTAAAATACAATAATTATTTCTAAATTTGCACCTCTACGTTCATATTAGCATATACAAATTGTATGCAAATCAGTGCCCCCTTTGTCTTCTGTTTGGGTGATGCATTTTGGCGATGCATAAGTGGCGACCCTACACCAGCTTGGGGAAGGCTAGAGTGCACGATACTGAACTTGCTGGACCAATGGGTCTGATGTATAAGGCAGCTTTGAGTGTAATTGGGCTGTAATCCATCTGTTGAGCAACTTCCTGTTCCTCCCTGGCTGCTTTTAAAATGAAGAATGGTTAAGAGGAAGTGAGGAGCTCTTGGGGAATAATTTTGTCAATATCAGGTTATCTTCACTTTGTATTTAATATGGCCTAAGGGACTTTATATGTCCCTACATTTTAATTGAGTAGAAAAAAGTCAAAGAGCTGTCAGAGGCGACCGTGAATTCCTCTGTCTATCCCTAAATGTATATCACCCACAAGAGGAAGTTATAGGTCATGGCTGTATCGAGATTTGGCATTAGTGAGGCTGATTAGAGAGCAATCCACTGGGAGGTATTTTCTTTCTGGAAGAGACTGGCACTTTCAGTTTGGCTGTAATAGATGGGGAAACCCAATAAACCACCACAGCAATCCCTTGAGGATTATTATTGTCATCTCTTTTTTCCTCCCCAGGAACCACAGCTGGCCCTCACCTATCTGGGATTAAGAAGGCTGGGCTTCCAGGTCCAAAGGCAGGGCAGCTTTTATGGAGACTTAAGTTTCAGTATTTTTCATTTTTAGAAACGAATCGCATTTGCTGTAGTATTGAGCAACCTTATGGTGAATGTTGTGTGTAGCCCTTTGTGCTCCTGTAAACTGGGCTCTGCGTGTGCATTGGCATCCCAGAGCTATGGGCAAAGTGAGTAAGGAAGTGAATTATTAAAAAATAACAGAACTGTGTAACTTGTTGGCCCTAAGCTCAAGCCCACAGAAGGAAATGTGGAAAGGCTGTGTATATTCATTGGAAAGCAACTGTGGTTCTATGGAAATAAAAACAGTTATCCCTGATACGGTACATCACCTTGATTGGTTTCATTATATAATGTTAGAGAATATTCATACATGTGATGGCATTTCTGAAGCAGAACTTGTTACACATTTTTAGATAAATGGGTTATCTCTGAACTCATTGCCTTCCTATGTAGAGATGTAATTAAAGGCTTTAAGACTGTAATCCTGTACTCAGTTTCTTGAGGGGAAGCCCCACTCAACTAAGTGGGACTTACTTTTGAGTAGACATGTATAGGATTGCACTGTAAAACTGTTAAACTTTCTATCTATCTAAAAGTATTTCTAGGCGGCCTTTAATGGTGGTAACCTCTCAAGCCAGCATACAAAATAAAAACCACACGAAGTGGATACAGTAAAAATCCATAAAAACATACTCCATAAAATCCATAAAAACAAAGATTGTCAATTAACTTTGATTGTATGATCACTTCCAATAATTCCTTTCTTGCATTTAGAATAGGGGTGGGCAACTTAGCTTGGGTTAAGGGCTGCATGGGATGTCCAGTGGGTGGCCAGGGACGCTTGCACGGGCTCACTCTTTCTCATACCCCTCCCAAATGTATTGTAGATTTCTGGAGGGTAATATTAAGTAGTATCACTGGAGTGCGGGCAAGGAACATAGGAAGCTGCCTTATACTGAATCAGACCATGGGGCTATCTAGTCCAGTATTGCCGATACTGACTGGCAATGGCTCTCCAGGGTTTCAGCCAGGGATTTTTCCTACCCTACCTGGAGATGGCAAGGATTGAACCTGGGACCTTCTGCATGCAAAGCAGGTGCTCTACCACTGAGCTATGGCCACTCACCCATGAGGTTAAAGGTTAAAGCCCCCTCCCCATCACAGTGATGCTGCTGAAGATTGCTGCAGCGGGGAGGAACATTTCAGCTCACCCTCATCATCGCAGTGATTCTCCAAGGAAAGAGGGCACACAGGGATGATACCTGAACCTGATGCACTCTTTTGTCATGCAGCATTGGGCTCCTGTCAGGAGACTGTTCGGTGGACTGGCTGGAACCTGATGTTCCAGGGCAGCACTTGCAATGGTGGTGGGCTTTTCATTGGCAGAGGGGTGAGGGACACATAACGGGCTGCAGAAAGAGTCACACCTGATTTAGAACATTTCCAAGTTACTTTTCAGCAAGGCTCTTAGGGTAGCTCATGATAAAAGAATAAATTTAAAAAGGGAGTTCTTCTATGAAAGGCTCTATGAAAGGCTCACTGAAATGAATAGAAATTGTACAAGAACACTACTAGAACTCTTACATAGCTCCCATTGATTTCAGAGATAGATGAAAATGTGGTTTTCCATGGGCAAAATCTTGCTCAAGATCAAACGGATAACTTTCGCATTGGCCTGGTGGGCTACATGAAATGCTGTTCAGCCATTTGATCTTCAAAAAGTATCCATGATAGGACAATAGAGGAGACAATGGACTCCTGACAACATTATTTTTCCATTTGTGTATTTCAGAGACAGGCCATGACACGCTTTAAAGGAAAGAGCCCCCCACCCGCAAAGTGTACACTAACTTTCAGTCACTTGATCCAAAGTAAAACATAGCTATATAATTTATAGGGATTACTTTACAGTGTTGATGTAATAAATTAATATGATGATATGTTAATATGAGAAATGTAGTTATGAGATTGTAAAGCAGGAAATCAGCATATCCTGACTTGTTGACAACTTCCAGGATAGGAAGATAAAGTAATATTGGAACTGCCAGAAAAAAACATCTCCATCTTTTTTTTTAAGGAGGCAAATTATTATATTTATTTTTTACATTTAATTTACTTTACATAACTAATTTTATTTAGAAGAAAAATATGTTTTATCTGCAGGATTTGTTCTTCAAAGAGCTGTAAAAATTTAATGTGACTGTGTCACTCTGTTTTTGTTTGATCTGCTGATGCATACCAGCAGGACATTCTTGTCAAGGGAGCTAGCAATAGACAGGCAGTTCCACAAGTACACAACTTATAAATCTTCCATATATGTCTGAAGATTTTGAAGGATTAGTTTGACCAGCTAAGCTTATTTTGTAATTTCCTTGTTTAACTTACATTCACTGTATATAATATAAGCTTAATTTTCCCAGAGCTGTTTCTAGATACTTGTTTTTGAAACAGTGTTTTATTTTATGGTTATGTAATGGAGTAGTACAAAATACCAAATATCTAAAGTAACAACAAAAAGCGAAGAAATGTATTACTTCCTCAGAACACTGTAGCCCTCTTCAGGCGCACGCATGCACATTAGAATTGTTTGAGGAGAGCAGGAGTGTGCTTCTTGGCCTCACCCCCTCCACCAGGGGCGTTGTTAGGTAAAGGCCTACCTGGGCATGGGCCCCGGATGTTTTTTTGAGCTGTGCCCTGGATCTTTTGAGCTTTCCTTATTGCCATTTTTTAAGAGAGCCAGTGTGGTGTAGTGGCGAGAGTGTTGGACTAGGAGCTGGGAGATCCGGGTTCTAGTCCCCACTCGGCCATGGAAGCTCACTGGGTGACTTTGGGCCAGCCACAGACTCTCAGCCCAACCCACCTCACAGGGTTGTTGTTGTGATGATGAAATGGAGAGGAGGAGGATAATGTAAGCCGCCTTGGGTTCCTTGCGAGAGGAAGAAAGGCGGGGTATAAATGCAATAAATAAATAAATAAATAAATAAATAATAAACGTTTTCCCATAGACTTGCATTGGAAAACAAAAACAGCCGTAACTTTTTTAGTGTGTATGACAAATACATGAAATTTGGAGGCTTGGTAGCCCCCATGGAGCTGATTGAATACGCCAAATTTCAGGCAGTTAGGTCCAGTGGCTTTTGTGCTAGTTGCAGGTACAATTTGCTATTTTCACGAAAATCTATCGAAGCAAAGAGCTATAATTTTTTTGTGCTTCCACATATGTGCATGGAATTTGGGGATCTGTCAGCCCCCATAGAGCTGACTGAGCCTGCCAAAGTTCAGGCAGTTAGGTCCAGTAGCTTTTGTGCTAGTCACAGGTAAAGTTTGCTATTTTCAAGAAAATGTGTCAAAGCAAAGAGCTTTTTTTTGGTGCTTCCACATAGATGCATGGAATTTGGGGACCTGGCAGCCCCTATAGAGATGACTGAGCCTGCCAAAGTTCAGACAGTTAGATTCAGTGGCTTTTGTGCTAGCCACAGGTAAAATTTACTTTTTCCAAGAAAATCTGTCAAAGTAAAGAGCTATAATTTTTTTGTGCTTCCACATAAATTCATGGAATTTGGGGACCTGGCAGGCCCTATGAAGCTGACTGAACCTACCAAATTTCAGACAAGTTAGGTCCAGTGGATTTTGCGCTAGCCATGCGTAAAGCTTCCTTTTCTCAAAGTCTAAAACAAAAGTAAAAACTGTCAAGCCACACAGGGGATTAGGGATCCTAATCAGACGTTGTTTAAGGTGACCATTAGGAGGTCACTGTCCCTAATCTCTGGCGTAGGGTTTTTTTGAGGTGCAAAAAACCTCTCTCCCCCTACTTTTCTGCTCTTACATGCCCACTTTGGGGAGCTTGCCTGCAATGAAATTTTGAAGAGGGAGAAGGAAGGGAAGAAAGACCTCCATGTGAAATACTGGTATTTCACACACCATCTGATTTTACTGCCCCAAACTGGAACCTTTGGATTATGTAGGGATGGCGGAGAATTTCTCCCCGAAACTTCGGGGGGCCGAGCGCCAACGTGTTCGGCCCCCCGAACAAGTTTCGGGGAGAAATCCTCTGAACCCCCCCGGGACGGGACTTACCTTCGCCGAATGTCCCTCCCGGCGGCGGGTCTGGCCGGCGGTTTGGCAGGTGTTCGAGCGGGGCGGGAGCGGCAGCCAGTCTTTCGACCGGCTGCCGCCGCCATTGCAATAAAAGAAAAAAGAAAAACGACCCCTGATAGGCTACATGACGATTAACGTAGCCTATCACGGCTAGATTTGCAAAGTCAGCCGTGATAGGCTACGTCAATCGTCACGTAGCCTATCACGGGTGACTTTAAAAAAAAAAAAGCGCGTACGGATAATGGCGGCCCCCATAGGGAGCTGCCATTTGCGTTCCTTATTTGGTCGCTGTAGTCTACGTAAAGATTTACGTAGACTACAGCAAAAATAAGGGCAACGCTATTTGCATTGCCCTTATTTTCGCCGTAGTCTACGTAAATCTTTACGTAGACTACAGCGACCAAATAAGGAACGCGAATGGCGGCTCCCTATGGGGGCCGCCATTAGCGTACGCGCTTTTTTTTAAGTCACCCGTGATAGGCTACGTGACGATTGACGTAGCCTATCATGGCTGACTTTGCAAATCTAGCCGTGATAGGCTACGTTAATCGTCACGTAGCCTATCAGGGGGCGTTTTTTTTTTTTTTAAACTTTCGAGTTCGCGGCCGGGCGAGGCGGGAAGCCTCCTCCCCGGCCTGAATTTCGGCCGGGGTGAGGCGGGAAGCCTCCCCCCCAGCCTGAATTTCGGCCGGGGCGAGGCAGGAAGCCTCCCCCCCCCGGCCTGAACTTTGCGGGGGGAGCAGCGAAGCGCCTCCCCCCCACCGCGAACAAGCTTCGGCGAAAGGTAAGGGACTTTCGTCCACCCCTAGGATTATGCAGAAATTTAGTAGCTTCAGTACAGCAAAAGATCCAATCAGCCTCCACAAACTTCTTTCCCCCCCTCCACTTTAATTTCTCCTAAATAGCTGTAGGACTCAATCCCAAAGGGAGGGTTAGGACTATGTGGGGTCATGATCGAGAAACTGCTGGGGCTTTTAAATAGGTTCTACAGTTTAAAAAAAACTAGAAAACACCCTCAGCCTCCTCACCTCATAAAGTTCATTTAAGTACGTGCAATCGTTACAAACCCCCCACAGCCTCCTAAATTTCTCTGAAGTACTACCTCTATGAAAGGAGCCACTTGGCTTAGGGAATTTTCTCTACCTCCCACCCCCGTGCACATTTCCAATCACGATTCTTCTTTTCTTCTTCCCTCCCTTTCTTTCTTTCTTTCTTTCTTTCTCTCTCTCTCTCTCTCTCTCTCTCTCTCTCTCTCTCTTCTTTATTCCACCCAGAGTATATACTGGGGAGTTCTTAAAGAAACTTCTCTTCGGCAGGCAAGAGAAGTTCTGAACTGTATTTGACTTTATGCAAACAGACAAGAGGGATGGGTTTTCTCCTCCTCCTCACTCAAGTCTTTGAGAAGAGTGGGTTCACATGGTTGCAGAGAAACAAATCTGGGGCTGTTTTGTTTGTCAGTTGCCATTATCCAGCAATAGGAAGGGCTGTAGCTCAGTGGCGGAGCACACGCTTGGCATGCAGAAGGTCCCAGGTTCAATCCCCAGCACCTCCAGGTAGGGCTAGGAAAGAATCCTGCCTGAAACCCTGGAGAGCCACTGCTGCCAGTCAGTGTCAACAGTTCTGCGCTAGATGGGCCCAGGGTCTGACTCATGATAAGGCAGCTTCCTATGTTCCTATGAACAGAAAGCTTTAATTAAAAAATACGAGTTTTTGGTTTGTTTCTTAAGTGGAGGGGATATAAATATTGCTTATTTATGCAATCCTATGGAAAGTGCACATAGGATTCCAGCACAAGTTACTTTTGCAGGGAGGTTTGCACCTTGATGTTCTGCATGTTTACTCAGAAATAAGTCCTGAGTTGTGAGCATGGTACTGCAAGCTTAACACAGTGCCTACCCAATTCCATCTAATGAATTGAGTTGACTACCTTTTCAGCTCAGTCCTATGCATGTTTTGTCATTTGTGGCTTTGGGGTTTGTTTTGCATGAACTCTAGCTTCACTGGTGAGGGAAAGATACTCAGTACATACTCAGAGTTTCTCCATAACTTAGCCCTAGTTTTGAAAACTGACTCATTGGCTGAATCCTGGTGAAGTCTTGGCACAAATGAAGTTATGAGGAGGAAGATACAATGAGAGCTTGTGCATAATAAGGAGGAAGAGAGGAGTTGCACGAAACAAGACATCTGTTTTCATGAAGAGTTGCTGGAGGGTGGTAGGATGAGGAGGGATGGTTGCATGGAGGGGAATAGAATTGGTAGTGGGAGAATCTAAGTTCGCAGTGGTGAAAGAAATCATTCTGCACATGCTCAGAGGCACTCTATATTTAAGAACATAAGAAGAGCCATGCTGCATCAGACCAAGGGCCATCTAGTCCAGCATTCTGTTCAAACAGTGGCCAACCACATGCCCATGGGAAAACCCACAAGCAGGACATGAGTGCTGTATCACCTTCCCACCCATGTTCCCCTGTTGCTAACTTTGGTGAAATGTAAATAAATTCTAGTCATTCTAAATTTGCATGCATGTATATCCTTCAGAAACTTTGCAGGTTTCTTGCCTGGGGGACACCTCCAATGTCCTGTGCATTTCCATACAAATATACCCAAAAACTATTGGGGAAGAGGTGAATGGAAGGGAAAGCAAATCACTCCCTCCCCCAAATTGGACAACTCCCCTTCCACATGAACTGCTGTACCTATTCTTCTGAAACTTTGCTGGTTTCTTAGGGACACCTCTAGGGTGTTTGTAATTTTAAGAACAATGGTCCACAAGGAACATAGGGAGATAGGTATGTCCTCTTTTGGAGGCCTCAAAATGTCAAGGCCACCCTTGCACAAAAACCCTTGTGGCTATCATTCTGAAATTTGACAGACATGATCTTCTCTGATAGAGCAATAAATCCTGAAATTTTTTTATCCAATTCTTCCAAGGAATTAAAATGTTATTGGCAGTTCCCTTTAAAAGGAAATCAAAACATAAACCCTGCACCTATTTTTCTGACATTGAGCAGGTGTTGTCAGGGTTGGATCAGAGCCCAGGGAGCCCCAAAGCAATTCTGATTCTGAGGAAGAGATAGAAACCATGGGAGAGGTTTATTCAGAGGCACAGCCGGAGGGAGAGCCCCTCCCGGTACACATTCCTGAGAGTGATAGTGACCCTGGCAGGGAGACGGAGGCGCAACAGCAGTTTCTGGATGCTAGGCACTGGCGCAGTGTCAAGCAAGAGATGGCGGGCGCTGAGAGGAGGCGCTCAGCCCACTTGGCGTGACAACGGCGCCCCGATGCCCCACAGGAGAGGGGTGGACTCTCTCCTCCTAGCCCATAAGTTCAGAGGTTTCCCGCCTTACCCTCCAAATGGAGATCAACCGATTCCTAAGGCTAGAAGCCCCGAGTAGGCAGCTCTTTTAAATCTCACTTGTAGGAGCAAGCAATTAGCATCTGTAAGCCTCATTAGGTTGAATGGAAGTAAAGCCTTGGAAAAGAGCCCTATTGTCTGTGTGTTGATTCTGGCTACCTGAGGATTTCAGAAGGCAGCAGGGGCAACCTCCTGACAGGTATAATCCCCTTCTAGGGGCCTACTATGCCTGAAATTATCATCCATTTCTGACCAAGAGAAAAAAGTTACAGTTTTTTTTTCTAATTTCCCATAGTAGTCAACAGGAAGCATAAAGATTCATTTTTCCAAACATTGACTTAGGTTTTGGTGCTGAGTTGAAGTGGTCTGACTACAAATTGGCCAGAGCAGAAGCAGGATGTTTTTCAAAATGCTGAAACAGGGTCTGAGTTAAAGTGGGGTGGGGTGGTCAGTGCACACTTCTTACTGTATGTATGTATGTATGTAATCTATACACACAGGCAGGCACACTGCATGCACACACCACACCACACACACACATTAGATGTGTGCTTAGACTCATGTATGTGTATATATGTATACACAGCCTCATGTGGTGAAGAGTGGTAGGCAGCAGTATTGCAATCGAAACTCTCCAGACGACCTGAGTTCGATCCCAGCGGAAGCTGGGTCACGGGTAGCCAGCTCAGGTCAACTCAGCCTTCCATCCTTCCGAGGTCGGTAAAATGAGTACCCAGCTTGCTGGGGGAAAGGTAGTTACGACTGGGGAAGGCAATGGCAAACCACCCTGTTATAGTCTGCCATGAAAACACCAGCGTAAGTGGCGTCCCTCTAGGGGTCAGCAATGACCCGGTGCTTGCAGAGGAGGAACCTTTCCTTTTTTCCTTAGACTCATGTATGTGTATATGTGTATGTGTGTGTGTGTGTATGCAAATTTGTGTTAAGGGCCTGTGCCCTAGATCTTTTAAGAACCTAGCAGTGCCCCTGCCCTCCGCCATGTTTCCTTTGATCAGTTCTATCAATCTCCATGCATTAGAGGGCAAGTCTCCAGCAGGGGGCTTCCTCTACTTATGTAGGCTCCTCACATGATTTAGAGATCTGCATGATCTGGGTTCTAAAGCAGAACAGACTCTGCTACAGAAGCTAACCCTTCATGGAGGATGAGTGATGGCAGTACCATTGTAATCACATGGGGGTGAGCGGCAGAACAGGGCTTATGTCCATCCTTTGGTACAAAGAAATGGCTGTGGTAAGGATGTGCGAACCCACCCCAGCCTGGGTTCTCCAGGCACCACTAAAGCGCTGCCCCTGCTCGCCCCCCAGACCTGCACTCGAACCCTCATGAGCCCAGCAAGTCGCCTGGGCCCATCTGGCAAGCACCTGCCATTTTGCTGCCTTTTTTTTTTTTTTACAAAAAAAGCTTAAAAAATGTGCATATTTAAATATGCACAGTTTAAGGCTGAGAAAGCTTAATATATCCAACACTAGAGGCATAATGCTTCTGATATTGCGCATATTAATCTTTCCCAGCCCCAAACTGCGATATTTACATATGCACATTTTTAAAGCTCTGTTTTTTGTAAAAAAAAAAAAAAAAAAGAGGCGGCAAAATGGTGGGCGCTTGCCAGACGGATCAGGGTGAGTCTGGGAGGGTGCGAGTGGGCGTGAGCGAGGGCAGGGACTTGGCGGGCACGGTCCAGGAGTTGTGGGCTGGGGGGGGCGAGGGACTTCTGGACCCAGTCAGGAGTCTGCGACATCCCTAGTCTGTGGTCCTCATATTGTGATGTGTCTGTCAGCTTGGCGCATTTTACGCCTGATTCTAAGAACACAATTTTCCTTTTACCTCTGAATTCAGTGGACATCACACCACTAGCTTACTGAAAGGGGTTTCCATTTAAAGTAAATTAACCAAACAGTACGGAATAAACATTTTCCACTCCATTGCAGGACTGTGCTCTATATCTTCTCTATCGCAGGCATGGTCCTGTTCAGTGGACAGTAATGGAAACATTGATTAAGACAACTTTCTCGAAACTCTGGCCTTCCTCTTTTGCACAAACAGTTCAGCAGATGTCTTTCCCTTCCTTGCTCTGTTGTTTCCCCTCTTTTCTCTTTTAGACTGTAAGCTCTTTGGAGCAGTGATCTGTCTATTTTTGCCTGCATAACTGGGTATGGTAATGTACACAGATGGTGCTGTAGCAACAGCTAGTACCATAAAAAATTATGAATGAAGCCTGCACTCTTATCTCCATTTACCAATTTTCCAGCTACAGCTCTTAGGGAAAGATCCAGTGGTATCATTAAAGTAATAAACTATTACTTTAATATATGTACATAAAAGAGGAGTTGCTACTTATCCTTTTTTTTTTTTTTACTATTTTAAGTGCATTAAGACTTCTGACTTATTCCACACATCTGAAAGAATGAATTCAAGATCTGTAATAAATGAGGGAGCTGCAGCCAAGATTTGGTCTATTATTTAGATACAATATGTAAAATATGGCCCTGCTTGTTCTACTGTTTCCCCATCAAGAAAACAGATTCTCTTCTGTCCCTAGGCTCTGTGTAAGGTTTCCCCCCAAGGAAATAGAGGATGGGTTTACACCAAGCATTTTAGTCTTTTAGCTCTGTTGTTTTAAATCTGTTATTGTATTTTAAGTCTGCATTGCTGCTAGGTTTTCTTTTCTTTTGTTCTTTTATATCGTAGTTTTAAGCTTCTACATTTTATATTGTATTTTATTATGCATTTTGTGGTTTTAATTGTTGTGAAATGCCCAGAGGGCTCTGGCTATTGGGAGATATAGAAATGTAATACATACATACATACATACATAAAATCACATGAAGAAAGCTAGATATGGCACCTATATGATGGCTTTTTCATGTTGCCACATATCAAAGATTGATGTGGATCTAGGGATAGACAGACTCACCCAAATCCATCTCGCACACTGCTAGCCGGACCCCTGCCAGCTGGCTGCCCTTGTTCAGGTGGTCCGCAGGCGCATGACTATCTGATCCCTCAGCAAGCTGCCATTTTGTGTAAAAATTTTTTTTATGCAAATGGAGGCTGTAAAATGGCCATTTACTCAAGATTACAGGTGTAAATGGTCTAGTGGGGACTGCTGTGCTTGCCCACCTCAGTGTGCACCAAGGTGGGCAACTGCGGTGGTCCACGGACTAAAGTACAGGAGCCGAGCAGTGGGTGGATGGAGTCCACCAGACTCCACACCCCTCTCGGACTCCTGTGACATCCCTTTATGAATCACTATATGATTCTCCTGCATTGCACAGATATCTGTGCCAGTTTGCTACGCCTTATTTGATAGGAGAATCATATAATGATTGGTGTTGTAATGTTAGCATAAATGGCAGAATAAAGCAGACTGAATCCAGAAAGTAAATGGCTTGGCAAACTTTACTGAGTCATAAACAATAGCCAGGCTAAGTAGCCAGAATCAAAGACAGCAGAGCAAATCAGGCGAGGCATCTAGCAGAATGAAACCACTACTACTACAGAACATACTAATCATTTTACACACACACACACACACACACACAGCTAAAAGGAAGCTTATTTGGCTCCACCTGGATGCTAGGCAGCATCCCCCCCCCTTTGTGGACCCCTGTTTGTACCCAAGGCTCTCTGATGGATCCAGAGCTGTTAATTAGCTCTGCACCCTGAGTGACCCTTGCTATTTCACCTACTAACTGCTTGGCCAAGTCCAATCAACTTGTGTGCTTGACCCTTTTCCTTCATGGCTTATTACATTAAACAAGGAGGGGATATCTGGCTGGGTCCAGGAGGTTGTAAATTCCTCCTTGAGAGAGGGAGTGGTGCCAGCCTCTTTAAAAGAGGTGGTAATCAGACCACTCCTGAAAAAGCCTAACCTGACCCAGACTGGCTTATAAATTAACAAAGGCCAGTGGCCATCATCCCCTTCCTGGGCAAGGTGCTTGACTGGGTGACTACAGGACAGCTCCAGGCACTCTTGAATGAAATGGATTATCTAGATCAATTTCAGTTGGGCTTCAGGCCTGGTTTTGGAACGGAAACTGCCTTGGTTGCCCTGTGGGATGACCTCTGCCGGGAGAGGGACAGGGGGGGTGAGACCCTGTTGATTCTCCTGGACCTCTCAGCGGCTTTCGATACCATCAACCATGGTATCCTTCTGGATAGGTTGTCTGGGTTGGGAGTTGGAGGTTCTGCTCCTACTTGGATGGCCGATTCCAGAAGGTGGTGCTGGGGGATTATTGCTCTGTGCCATAGCAATTATGCCATGGGTTCCACAGGGCTCTATTTTATCCCCCATGAAACCATGAAACATCTACATGAAACCGCTGGCGGAGGTTATCCGGAGGTGTGGGCTGAGGTCCCATCAATATGAGGATGACACCCAGCTCTACCTCTCTTTCTCATCAAACCCACGTGAGGCAGTAGCTGTTCTGAATCAGGGCCTGGGCACGGTAATGGACTGGATGAGGGCCAATAAACTGAAACTCAATCCAGACAAGACGGGGGTACTGTTAGTGGGTAGTTTGTCTGCCCGGCTAGGTGATATTCAACCTGTTCTGGAGGGGGTTGCGCTCCTCCTAAAGGATCAGGTGTGTAGTTTGGGGGTGCTCTTGGACCCAGAACTGTCACTTGAGGCACAAGTGAACTCAGTGGCACAGAGCACTTTCTATCAGCTTCGGCTGGTATACCAACTACACCCTTATCTGGACTAGGGATGGCAGAGAATTTCTCCACGAATCTCCAGGAGGCTGAATGCCAACGCATTCGGCCCCCCGAAATTGTTGGGGAAATTCTCCGCCCCCCCCCGGATGGGACTTACCTCTGTCGAATGTCCCTCTCGGCGGCGGGTCCTGGCGGCGGTTCAGCGGCGTTTTGGCGGGGGCAGGGGCAGTGGCTGGTCTTCTGACCGGCTGCCGCCGCCACCATTTCCCCATAAAAAAACAAAACAAAACTGTGATAGGCTACGTAACGATTTACGTAGCCTATCACGGCTGACTTTGAAAATCTAGCCGTGATAGGCTACGTAAATCGTTGCATAGCCTATCACGTTTTTTTTTTTCAATTTACTTTTTTTATTTCGCGGCCGGGGAAATGGGGCGCTCCCCCCCGGCCTGAATTTTGGCGGGGAGGGATGGGGCGCCTCCTCCCCGGCCTGAATTTCGGCCGGGAGGGGCGGGGCGCCTCCCCCCCTGCCAAGAACTTCGGGGGAGAACCGAAGCACCTCCCCCCCACCGCGAAGCAAGCTGCGGGAGCAGGTAAGGGACTTTCGTCCATCCTTTATCTGGACAGAGATAGCCTAGTTACAGTTATCCATGCTCTGATAACTTCTTGTCTATATTACTGCAATGTGTTATACATGGGGCTGCCTTTGAAAACGGTCTGGAAACTTCAGCTAGTTCAATATAGGGCAGCAACGTTGTTAACAGGGATTGGCCAACGAGCTCATATTACACCAGTACTTTTCCAGCTGCACTGGCTGCCAGTCCATTCCCGGGCCCTATTCAAAGTGCTGGTATTTACATTCAAAGCCCTTTACCTGACCCCAAGCTGTTATCTGAAGGATTGCCTCCTCCCGTATGTGCCTGCCTGGACCTTAAGATCGTCCTCAGCCGTCTTTCTCCAGGAGCCCCTGCCAAAGGAAGTGAGGCGGGTGGCTACTAGGAAGAGGGCCTTTTCTGCTGTGACACACTGGCTGTGGAATGAGCTCCCTAGTGAGGTTCGTCTGGCACCTACATTGTATTCCTTCCAGCGCCAGGTGAAGATGTTTTTATTTTCCTAGGTATTTTAGCATTTTAGCTTTCTAGTCTTTTACCTTTGCTGTTTTAAATCTGTATTTTAAATCTCTGCATTGCTGCTAGGTTTCATTCTGGTTTCATTCTGGTTGTATTGTTATACTGTGGTTTTAATGCTTTTATATTTTATATTGTTTTACTGTGTGCTTTTTGGTTTTAATTTTTGTGAACCGCCCAGAGAGCTTCAGCTTTGGGGTGGTATAGAAACAAACAAACAAACAAACCTAAAGAACAAATTAATCTTTAGACCACGTGCACATGTGTGTAATCCTTGTTGCCATTGCTTTTTCAGCATAGAGAACACAGAAAAGCTACCTTTGCACATCGTGTGGACATGGCGGTCTGCAAGCCAGCCCTGATATTGCATTTCTCTCACCGCCCATTCACTGACAGCATTCCACACGTAGCATCTGCAACACAATGTTGCAGTGCCTCTCCATCCGGTAAGAGGAATGCTTCTATCCAGGGTGACTGTTAGCCTGAAAGCAACGGTTTTGCAGTGCTGTTCAAGCTTGCAATGGGGTGGTTGTGGTGGTGGTGGATGTATGTGTTTCAGGAGTGGGAGGGGAAAGGGTACGTTCCCACCCTCCAAGATCTTTCCTTGCTTCATTATAGCGACAGAGTGCTAGCGTGAAATCTGAGCATTTTATAACTCTATAGCAGGTGATGGAGGCACACAGTCCTGGACTGCGGGAACAGAGCCCCCTTTCCTTTCTGCTAAAATCTCCTGGTATAGTGTAGAGCAGGCTTTTATAATGTTACAGCAGGCATCCCTTCCCCAGATACTGTCAGGGTTGAGTGCCAATTTCCTCTCTCCCTCTGCCTTCCCTTTTCCCCGTTTGTTTTGTTTTGCTTTCAATTTCCACTGCAATTTTTGGTATCTCAACTTCTCTCAACCATAGACTTAACTGATAGAGTCACAGACTGCCTCACTTTTGGTTACTTTAGATCCTCTTCTCTCTATATCCATAGGTTCAGGTGCCATCAGCATTCTGTAAGCTCACAGGTTCCTGTCAGGTTTTTTTCTTCTGGATTATATATATTTTAATGTAGAAATTTACATACTTCTGCTTACAGGAGCTCTCCAAGTATGTGAGTGGCCTTGTTTCAGTTTTGGGGTGGGGCTGTTTCATTTCCAAACTGACAAGCTCCTGACCACCCAAGTTCACTACTGACCACAGGGAACGGTGATTGAGCCTTCTCTCTTACTTGTTAGAATTTTCATGAGTGGCACATCATGTGACATCATAGCACTTCAGCCAACAGATCAATAGTATTTAGCTTGCTTGCTATTGATATGAGGTACAGAAACAAAATATTGAAATTCTGCTTCATAATCTACTTATTGACTGGGTTCACACAATTGCCGCTGCTCATTCTGGCTTATTTAAGCCAAAACGAGGCATGGCATCTGCTTATTGGGTCATCCAAACCCGGGAACCATGGGGTTATGTGAGGGTTAAACAACCCTCACAGAACCCATGGCCTGTTTTAATCCTGTTTAACCTTTGCATAACCCACAGTCCCCGTGTTTGGACCACACAAAAAGTTGCAGTTGCAGCTTAAATATTCAAGATGGTCACCAGCACATGCCACAACCCACCTTGTGTGAACCAGTCTGCTGTTTCAGATTGCTGTATCTAGGCTGATCTTTCTGCTGTACTCTCATTGTTTGGCTGAAAATGCTATGCAGATTGTCTGAGCAAAACTAAATCTTCTCTAGATTGAAAGGAGACTGAGGTTTCCTTTCCCATTTTCATAATCCTAGAAAATTTACCAAATGAATATAATGCTCACTTTCAGTGTTTCTTACCACTGCCACTTAAAATAACTCATCTCGTGTTCTTTATCCAAGCTGTGATTCTTTCAAGTGTTCAGTTAGTTTGGTACTGAGGCTATTCCACCAATTGTTACTGATTGATTGTAAGCTACTCTGAGAGTCTGTTTTGGCTATGGAGGGGAATACATACATACATACATAAATGGCTATTATAACCATTCCTCTTAATATCCCTTCTTGGTCTTTTGTGTTTCCTTTTCATAGTCATTTTTGGCATGCCCCTAAAAATTGCTTTGCTGAATCAAACCTAGGGCACAACAGCACCCAGCCAGATACCTCTGTGTAGCTCAGAAGTGCTCATCAGTTTCCACCATTGCTTGTCCCAATCATCTAATATACAGAGATATACTGTTTTTGAATAACGGAGGCTTCTAGCTATGGAACATCTCTTACATCGGATTCTTTATCAAGGTGTCAAAGCAGTGTAAGTGCCAAAAGTTCCACTACTCAGACCGGATGTGGCCTTTATTTTGATCTCCATGAGAGCCAAACATTACACCAAAATTTGTTGAAGGAAGGTCTGGGGATTTATTATGGCGCCTTCTGTTTTCAGAATCCCCAAGAGCACAATCAACTCGAAGATTTTATTGGGTGAAGTACAGAATTACAAGCATGACCTAGGTTGTTATCTTTTTCATGTATACAGTGACTTAGAAATGGAGCAGAAGAAGTGCTGAAATTAGTAGCAAGTCTGTAAGCAAATGGGTGGGAGAGTAATGTGTGTCAGGGTGGGGGTTAATGGAAGTAGGGTGGGTGGGAATATGGAGATCAGTCAACATGCTTGAGGGTACGTGATGGATAAGGCAAAAGCACTCCTACTCTAGCTTTGCCATTCGTAAGACAGAGAAAGAGCTAATTATCCTCTGATAAGATCCTGAAGCATTAGTGACTAGTAAACAGGGCCAGCCCAAGACATTTTGCTGCCTGAGGCAGAGCCGCAAAAGGTGGTCCATTCCCTCCAAGCCAAGGTGCATAGTGTCCAATGCCAGTCAAATTATTTTGTCACCTGAGGCAGAAAATCCCACAAGAAACTCTTCCTCACCCTGGCAGTAAAAATACAACAGTACATTTGAGAACTAAACAATTTTCTTCCCTTTCATAACAACCAAAATCAGCTGTCTGAGGCATCTGCCTCACTCTGCCTTATGGGAGGGGCTGCCCTGGGTAAACATGTTTCACTACACTCCAGCCGAAGAAGGGTTACTTTAGGTATCCTGACACAAATGAATCCCACAGTTTTGTTGTCATAAGAAAGTGTTCATGGTCACCTTAGGAGATCTGGAGAAGTTAGAATTCCAGAGGGGAGATTCAAACATAGCAATTTCTGAAAACTGAACCATCGTCACTTCTCATACAAATGCAGATTAGGAATAAACTGTTAATTTTAAAAGTTTAACTCCAGATGATTTGAGCAAACAAGGCAGGCCCCAGCCTATAGAGGAAGGCAAAAAGACCCCTCTGAAGTGCCTATCCAGTTGGATGGCAGGGGGAGGGGGACATTTTGTTTGTGCACATGTGAGATATGAGTCTGCTTAGATGATCTGCCCTCTGCAATCTTCCAAAAAGCACAGTAGGAAATGCCCTGATTAACAGACTGAGTTTCTCAAAATGGGACATAAACACTTGTAGGGCCCCTTTTTATGTTGGATATTTCCCACCCCAAATGTAGGAACCAGCCAGATATTTAGCACAGGATAAAATCTCCTCTAAATCAAGTGTTATTTGGGCACAAACTCAGACCACTCAGCATTATTTCTCAAAAGCTGCAATCCTGTACCCACTTACCCTGAAGTCATCTCTATTCAGCTCAGTGGTACCTTCTTCTGACTAGACGTGTATAGGATTGTGCTGTATAAGACTATGCCTAGTCTTCGCTACTTCCTTCTCAACTCCAATGGGCTTTCTGCTCCATCTTGTCATATGTGTTCTACAGTCCTGTCTCTGTGCTAAGACAGATGGTTAGATAAGTGAGGTGGCTAATTTACTTGCAGAAGCTCAATTGTTTATTGCTGTAACAGAAATTAGTCTGACTTCTCAAGTGTTCTCATTTGCAGTTTTGTGATTTATTTGTACAATAATAATTTTTCCAGACCATTTACATCTAAAGTAGCCTCTGTGCTTTGGGGAATTTCAAACTGCCCAAGAGTTATCATGCTACTACAGATTAAACAGAGATAAAACAAAAATGCCAACGGGTTGAGTACAAGGTCTTGTTTCAGTCCAGAGATGAATAACCTTTAGGTTTCTTGTTGTTGTTGAGAGAAGTAATATAAACACCACATACCAGGGGAATGACTTTCCCTGGAAAATGATGAGACTCGGTGTTCATTGCACTTTGCTAATATTGACATGTTTGACTAGAAAAAATGCATGGATTCTGCCAGGATTCAGTAAAACTGTTCAACTCAAGCAGCAAAACTGCAGAGATGCAAGCTCATCTGATAACTTCAAGCCAACACTTTCAGCCTTCAGCAGACTTATGCACAGTTTTATCCTTATCAAATTGATTCCTGATAGTCAATAACAGCAATCTTGTCTTAGACCAATGCCAGCTGTACGTATATTTACAATATTTTCCAGCCACTATTTGGAAAGCATGGAATTGTTTATTCAGTTATCAACAACTGTTGCTCCAATTATTTCAGCACTCCTTCTGCCTTTACTATGGATTCTTTTGTATTAGCTTGAATGTCATAAATTATAGTTTCCTCATCTCAGCCAGAGCAGAATAAGGCAAAGCTTTCCTGAAGCAGGTTCCTGGCTGTATTTTCTAAAATGTATGAAGTTAATAAAACAATTTGGGGCATGGGTATTAAATGAAACCACCAATGCTGTTAATTTATTGTGCAATCCTATACATGCTTGCCTCGGAGTAAGTTAGTTCCATTGAACTGAATAGGACTTGCTTCTGAGTAGGCATGAACAGGATTGTTAGAATGATTGAAACAAAAAAAGGGACAGTGAAGAGCTCCAAAAGGATCTCTCCATTCTGGGGGAATGAGCTTTAACATGGGAAGTGTGGTTCAGTGTCAGCAAGTGTAAAGTGATGCACTTTGGGGCGAAACAATCCTAACTTCACATGTGCACTGATGAGGTCTGAGTTGGCAGTGGCTCATCAGGAAAGGGATCTTGGGCTTATGGTGGATGATGACTTGGTGAAACATTGGCCCAGTGTGTGGCTGCTGTGAAAAAGGCAAATTCCATGTTGGGGATCGTTAGGAAAGAAAGGAATTGAAACTGAAACTGCCAATGTCATATGATACCTTTATACAAATCTATGGTGCAACCACAGTTAGAATACTGTGGACAGTTCTCATCATCGCATCTCAAAAAGGATATTGTAGAGCTCAAAAAGGTGCTGAAAAGGGCAACCAAAATGATCAAGGGGTTGGAGCAACTCCCCTAGGAGGAAAGGTTACAACATTTGGGGTTCGTTCTTTACCTTAAGGGGGAAAAAGTTGAGTAAGGGGAGACATGATACAGGGGTATAAAATTATCCATAGTGTGTGGAAACTGGATATAATGCTAGAACCAGTTATCCAAAGAAACTGAGTGGTGGGAGATTCAGGAGAGATAAGAGGAAGTACTTCTTCATACAGTGAGTAGTTAAACTATGGTATTCACTAACCACAAGCTGTAGTGATGGGCACCAATCGGAATAACTTTAAAAGAAAATTCGACTAATTCATGGAGGAGAAGGCTATCATCAATGGCTACTAGTCATGATGGCTATATATTACTTCCAGTATCAGAGGCAGCATGCCTATGTACACCAGCGGCTGAGAAATATGACCAGGAGAGTGATATTGTGCCCATGTCCTGCTTGCAAGCTTCCCAGAGGCATCTGGTTGACAATTTTGGGAACAGAATGCTGGACTAGACAGGCCTTTGCCCTGATCCAGCATGGTTCATCTTATGTTCTAAGACAATCTTCTCCAATGTGGTGTCCTCCAGATGTTTTGGATGTCAACTCTCAGCAGCCCCTGTCAGTATGGCCAAAAGTCAGGAATGCTGGGAGTTGTAGTCTAAAACATCTGGAGACCACCAGGTTGGGGAAGGCTGTTCTAAGGTGAACCGCTATCAGTCCTACTCCTAATGTTCCTAATTCCGCTGTCCAAGCTTCAATAAAGTTGAAAGCATGACATAAGTTAATTGCTATGTATAGCTTAATGTCCCCAAATTCATTCCATAAAAGGATTTTGAGCTGCCTTAAAGTTCATTGATGAATTTACCTGGATTTCTGGTAAGTGTTTCGAAGTGTGGAATGCTGTAAGGTCATTCTAAATTGTCCAATGTATTCATACAATGCTACAGCGTGAATTTTTCATAAGAGCTCTGAAGGACCATTTATTTCTTTTGAAACCATATGAAGGTGATAGACAACGGAAAGAAATATTTTTTTTTTAATCTTAAGGCAACACACAGGTGTTGGCTCATGTTCCTTTTAATCATTCAATAGATTAATTTATTGTGCTTTACTTCCTTCTTGCCCTACTTGATAAATTGGTTTATAAGCTATGAGAAAATATTGGAAAGGTTGTTTTCATGGTTCCTTTACTTGTTCTGCATGTTACGAGTGACACTGAGCCTTGAGCAGGGGGTTGAGTGCATTGAGCAGGGGGTTGGACTCGATGGCTTTGTACGCCCCTTCCAACCCTACTATTCTATGATTCTATGTAACATGCATGTTCCCTCTGTTTCAGTGGCACAAGGCATGCACAAGTGGGAAGTATCAGCAGGCTTGGGAAAGGATCCTGCCTGAAATCTGGAAGAGCTGCTGCTAGTCAGTGTCAACAGTATTGGGCAGATAGACCAGTGGTCTGACTCAGGATACAGCAACTTCCTATGTCCCTATGAACGCTGACTGACTGTTGGTGGGGGGACAGGAAATTCGATGGGAAGGAGAATGGAATGGAATATCATAGAGGCAGGCACAGCTGACTGGAGCAGTGCACAGGAGCACTCCACACTGCAGCATTTTGTTGCAGGTCTCCCTGGCATTTTATATTCATGAATCACTCACAAAGCTCTGGTAATAATTAGAAAGGTTAATGCTGATCAGCTGGTTGCCCCAGAATTTTATTTATATAAATAAATAGCTGGTGGCTCCAGTTATTTATTTCAAGAGTTTATATTGTAGCTGTATGACATACAGTGACCCAAAACTTTAAGAAACAATGAAAACCAACTTTCAGCAACATTAGAATACACTGGGAAAATTCTTAATCCCTACCGTAATGGGAAAGCAGTAAAACATTTATGAGGGGAAGTTTAAAGATGTTAAAAACTGCATTGCTAATGAATGGTGGTAGCTGGCACTCCATGCCACCAAGGCCACTTGAACCTTAAGTGACAGTGCTGGATCCAGGACTACCCACAAGTTACATTTCTATCCTTTCAGAGGTGTAGGAAAAATTTTTTTGGATAATAAATCTAATTAAGGTGACCTCTTCTTATCTTGACAGGCTCCTCCTACTTCCTGTCTATATCAGGGCCTACGAGATGTGGTTTTTCTGAAGCTGAGAAGTACTCAGTCATTTGATACTCCACATAGTTACTTTATAAAGAGATGCTCAGAGACTAAGTTTCAAAGATTTATTATCAACAAGCAAATGTATTTGAGACAATTACAGAAGGAAATAGATACCATGGTATTTGTTGACGTAGGTTTCAATACGAAAAGAAAACAAGACAAAGCACAGTGCATAAATTACCAGTAGTTTTTTCGCCAGCAGTGATTACTCCCACAAGAGAGCAACTTCACCCAGTATCTTCCCTTTACTTTTATAATTTTACACTTGATCGTGACATGTAATGTCATTGTTTATGGTACTGTGATTGGCTACAGTACTCTTTTAATTCAACCTCTTCATTTTTGCATGCCATCATATTTTTACTTGTACAGTTCTGTAGAAATTTCCTGACTTGTTCTTTGTGGTTTTGACCTGTCTGAGACATGGATCTTATTGAGCAAGAATGTTTCTCATAAAGTTTCCTTTTCTCCAGGTCAAGCTTCCTGACAGTAATAGGTAAAAAGCAAACTTTGGTTCAGACAGCCATTTTAGCTATGCCTCTTTGATATGCCTGAAATGACCATTACCTTAAAATTGCCTACGGGCAGTGCAGCCCCATCTTGAACAGATATACACCTAATTCCCAGAGATGAGAAGTACCTACCCATAGTGCCTCAATTTTTGCCTGGATTCAGCTCAAATTTCTTGGCTCTTATCCAGCCCATTGAGGAATCCAGGCTGTAGTCCAGCACTTATTAAGACGTAAGTGTCAAAGGATCTAAATTTGTTGGTATCAAGATCAAGAAAATATCAATGCCCAGTCCTTTGAGATGAATCTGAGCATTGTGTGCAAGACAAAGAGGTGTGTGGTGGGTTTTTATGTTTTTAAAATGCATCTGTTTAAAATGTGAAGAAGGATTTGGCTAAGTATTTCAGCAGATCTGACCAAGTATGCCACTTACCTTTCAACTGAGTTAAGGGATAGGAGTTTATATTAAGATGAAGTGCACAAATTCACTGGAGAGAGATGGCTGGAAATGAAATGGCCACCTCCTGCATATTTTCATCCTGACATTCCAGAGATGTCTCCCTTGATGAAAAGAAGCAGAGTGAGGAACGATCTGCATTCTGTCACTGAAATAGACTTTGCAGATGACTCACTGTTGACCTCTGTGACTAATTCTTTCTTCTTCTTTTTCACAGAACAGTCTGTCAGGCTAGAAGAAAATAAAGGAAGAAACAGTTGGGTCAGAACTATTTCTGTAACAAATACCACATGGAAAGTAGCAATGGGTTGTCCTACTGGATTTGGGGGTTGGCTTGTTTTGTTTTCCTAGTGGTGTTCTTCTTGGGGCTGTTCCCTGGGGTAGGTGGTTTGTGTACTTTGTTTCATTATTAGTAAGGAAAGTAGGCTCCAATTTTATTTTCATGTATTTTGGTCAGGGATGAACAATGCCACCCTAAGCCCAAGGAAGCTGCACACAACGATTCTTGCAGAGGCGATAGCAGCGGTCCCTGCTGTTTCTGCTTCTTTCTCTTCACCCCAGCCTCGTCTTCCACTCCAGCTCTGGTACTCGTTTTTCTTTTCCCATTTCCTCCACAATGCTTCACTTCTCCCTTTACCCAGCTCCCTGTTTCTCTGTTCTCCCACCATCTCCTCCTGTCTGTTACCATGCTGCTCCCTTGAGCATACTTCTCAGGAGTCCCGATTGTGTGGACAGAGATCTCCATTCGTAGAACTGTAGGTGAGGGGCTCTCTACACACGATCAAAGCAGAAAACCCCGGGGCCAAATCCAACTCTCCTGGGGTACCAATCTGGCCTGCTGGGATTCCCCAGATGGCCATAAATCCCTTGCCTTATTTCCACCCACTTCCCCCTACCACCAGTCACTTGGGGTTTCCCCATCTTTTGTGCAGGCTTTTCTCCATTCTAAAAAATTGAAATGCCTCCCCAAAGGCTTAGATACTGGCAGTAAGAGCTTTAAGCCTCAAATAATGCATGTACGTCAGGAGCAAAGCATGTTGCCCCTCAGACCCCATATGAGCATTTGTGAGGTGTCTCCTCTGTTGTTAAAGCCCTGTATTTTTCCTTCTTTGAATCCCTTTTTGTTTGGCCTAAGTACCTTTGAGCAGATAACATAGACATGGATCAAAATGATGGAAGGTGCCCCTTTGAATTGGGACTGCACTGTTTTTGTCTTGGTCTGTTTTCCATAAAGCTTCATCCCAACCTGCTGTACCTCAGCACAAAGCAAGGAATAACATGCGCCCTGACACATCCCACATGGCTGGATCTGGATACCCAGTGAAAACGTCTTCTAAGATCTTTTCTGCTCTTGGTCAGACATCTGCAATAAAAAATTCAGATTCACCACTCTCAAAGGGATTGTGCAAATCTTGTCTTGCACACATACTGATTAAATATATCTAACCTACGCCACAGAATTGTTATGGGGACAAATTAAGAATACATTGTAACCTTGGGGTCAGAGAAATAAACCAAACCCATGTGATGTAAAAAAGGTTTGCCTATTACTCCAATCCTGCATGCAGTGACAGTCTAAGTGGGATTTACCCAGCCTAGCTGAATGTAGGATTACAGCCTAGCTCCACAATCCTATGTACATTTACCAGGGAATAAGTCCCACTGGACTCAGAGGGATGTATATCTGAGTAAATTTGCACTGGATCAGGCTGCAAAGCGTAATTTGCTACCAGGATAATACCAGTATGCTCTTTTGTGATAAGAAGCCAGGTATTACTTATAATTTGATTAACTCTCATCACCTAGTTTATATAGACTGTAAATTCAGCCATCATTTTTAATTCTGAGAATGAGAAAAATGTATGAACAAATCTTGTACAACCAAGCAATACAGGCCAAACTAACTGAGATGCCATTCACACAATTAGCAATTCTGTGGATGACTTTAAAAAAGAAAATGGCAGGTGTGGAAGACCTGATCTGGTTTGGGACCCTGGTGTAGGGATACTGTGTTTTAACCCTTTGCTCCTCAATGTGGTCCCAGGGCCTGCTATTTCCATTTGAAGAAAAGCTGCCATCCATGCAAATGGAAGCTTTCTTCCAATGTAAATAGCAGGTGTGCGTGAGGTAATCTGGATTGGGACCTCAGTGGGGGTCAAAGATTTAAAGACCCCCCCTAGCCCCATGCTAGGCTCCTGATCTGGAACACACACACCCCACATACACACACAACCTGCTATCTACTTTTAAAAAGTAATTAATGCAATTGCTAGTTGTGAATGCATGGATGGCATTGGCATCTCATCTATTTTGGCCCACCATGTCACAGAATATTAGCTCCCTTCACAGGTTAAATGCATGTGCCCTTCACAGGTTACAGCCGATGACTGGAGAGCAGAACTGAATCAAAAATAAAACTGCCAACATCGTGCAAATCTATGGTGCGAGTATGTTTTGAATGCTCTGTACAATTCTGGTCACTGCATCTCAAAAAGGTGATAGTAGAGTTGAAAAAAGTGCAGAAAAGGGAAACTAAAATGATCAAGGCGCTGAAGCAACTCGCCTATGAGGAAAGGTTACTACATCTAGGACCATTCAGCTTAGAAAAAAGAAGAGTAAGGAGAGACATGATGGAAGTGTGCAAAATTATACATGGGGTGGAGAAAGTGGATAGGGAGACATTTTTCTCCCTTTTATAATACTAGAACTGGGGTCATCCCATGAAGCTGATTGGCAGGATATTCAGGACTTTTAAAAGGCAGTATGTCTTCACACAGTGCAGAGTTAAATTACGGAATTCACTTTCCCAAGATGTAGTGATGGCCACAACTTTGAATGACTTTAAATTCATGGAGGATAAATCTATCAGTGGCTACTAGTCCTGATGGCTATATGCTGCCTCTAATATCAGAGGCAGTATGCTTATGTACACCATTTGCTGGGGTACATGACCAAGACAGTACTGTTGCACTCATGTCCTACTTGTGGGTTTCCTACCTTGGCTACTGTGTGAACAGAATGCTGAATTGGATGGACCCTTGGTCTGATCCAGCATATCTCTTCCTATGTTTTCAACATGCAGATGTTGGAGATGAGGTTAGAATCATAGAATAGAATGGTAGGGTTGGAAGGGGCCTACAAGGCCATCGAGTCCAACCCCCTGCTCAATGCAGGAATCCAAGTCAGAGCATCCCTGACAGATGGCTGTCCAGCCTCGTCTTGAAGGCCTCCAGTGTAGGGATGGACCAAAGTCCCTTACCTGTTCTCGAAGCTTGCTTCGCGGTGGAGGGGAGGCGCTTTGCTTCTCCCCCTGAAGTTCAGGCGAGGGGGGGGAGGCGCCCCGCCTCGCCCGGCCGAAATTCAGGCTGGGGGGGGAGGCGCCCCATTCCTCGCCGGTGAAATTCAGGCCGGGTAGAAGCGCCCCGTCTACCCGGCCGCGAAAAAAAAAGTAAAACAAAAAACACACACCCCCGTGATAGGCTACGTAACGATTTGCGTAGCCTATCACGGCTAGATTTCCAAAGTCAGCCGTGATAGGCTACGTAAATCGTCACGTAGCCTATCACGGGTGACTTTGAAAAAAAAAAGCGTACGCAAATGGCGGCGGCCCATGGGCGCCGCCATTTGCATTCCTTATTTTGACACGTCTAGTCTACGTAAAGATTTACGTAGACTAAGGCGAAAATAAGGGCAACGCAAATAGCGTTCCCTTATTTTCGCCGTAGTCTACATAAATCTTTACGTAGACTAGACATGCCAAAATAAGGAACGCAAATGGCGCCCATGGGCCGCCGCCATTTGCGTACGCGCTTTTTTTTTTCAAAGTCACCCGTGATAGGCTACGCGACGATTTACATAGCCTATCATGGCTGACTTTGGAAATCTAGCCGTGATAGGCTACGCAAATCGTTATGTAGCCTATCTAGGGATGGCGGAGAATTTCTCCCCGAAACTTCGGGGGGCCGAGCACCAACGTGTTCGGCCCCCCGAACAAGTTTCGGGGAGAAATTCTCCGCACCCCCCCCAGGACGGGACTTACCTTTGCCGAATGTCCCTCCCGGCGGCGGGTCCGGCCGGCGGTTCGGCGGGTGTTCATCCGGGCCGGAGCAGCAGCCGGTCTTTTGACCGGCTGCCGCTGCTGCCATTCCAATCAAAGAAAAAAAAACAAACACCCCCGTGATAGGCTACGTGACGATTAACGTAGCCTATCATGGCTAGATTTGCAAAGTCAGCCGTGATAGGCTACGTAAATCGTCACGTAGCCTATCACGGGTGACTTTAAAAAAAAAAAATGCGTACGGATAATGGCGGCCCCCATAGGGAGCCGCCATTCCCGTTCTTTATTTGGTCGCTGTAGTCTACTTAAAGATTTACGTAGACTACGGCGAAAATAAGGGCAACGCTATTTGCGTAGCCTATTAACGTAGCCTATCACGGCTAACTTTGCAGATCTAGCCGTGATAGGCTACATTAATCGTCACGTAGCCTATCACGGGGGTGTTTTTTTTTTTTTTTAACTTTGGAGTTCGCAGCCGGGCGAGGCGAGGCGCCTCCTCCCCGGCCTGAATTTCGGCCGGGCGAGGCGGGAAGCCTCCCCCCCGGCCTGAATTTCGGCCAGGCGAGGCGGGAAGCCTCCCCCCCCAGCCTGAACTTCGGGGGGAGAAGCAAAGCGCCTCCCCTCCACCGCGAACAAGCTTCGAGGACAGGTAAGTGACTTTCGTCCCTCCCTAAGCCTATCACGGGTGTGTGGTTTTTTTTTTTTTACTTTACTTTTTTTTTTTTGCAATGGCGGCGGCGGCAGCAGCCAGTCGGGAGACCGGCCGCCGCCCCCGCCCCCGATGAAACGCCGATGAACTGCCGTCGGGACCCGCCGCTGAGAGGGACATTCGGCCATGGTAAGTCCCAACCTGGGGGGGGCGGGGGGCCGGCGGAAAATTTCCCCACCAATTTCGGGGGGCCGAATGCGTTGGCATTCGGCCTCCCGAAGATTCATGGAGAAATTCTCCGCCATCCCTACTCCAGTGTGGGAGAGCCCACTACCTCCCTAGGTAATTGGTTCCATTGTCATATTGCTCTAACAGTCAGGAAGTTTTTCCTGATGTTCAGCCGGAATCTGGCTTCCTGTAACTTGAGCCCATTATTCCATGTCCTGCACTCTGGGATGATCAAGAAGAGATCCTGGCCTTCCTCTCTGTGACAACCTTTCAAGTCCTTGAAGAGCGCTATCATATCTCCCCTCAGTCTTCTCAAGCCTAAACATGCCCAGTTCTTTCAGTCTCTCTTCATAGGGCTTTGTTTCCAGTCCCCTGATCATCTTTGATGCCTTCCTCTGAACTCTCTCCAGTTTGTCTGCACCCTTCTTCAAGTGTGGTGCCCAGAACTGGACACAGTACTCCAGATGAGGCCTAACCAGTGCTAAGTAGAGGGGAACTAGTACTTCCCAGGATTTGGAAGCTATGCTTCTATTAATGCAGCCCAAAAGAGCATTGGCCTTTTTTGCAGCCACATCACATTGTTGGCTCATATTCAGCTTGTGGTCGACAACAATTCCAAGATCCTTCTCGCTTGTAGTGTTGTTGAGCCACGTATCCCCCATCTTGTAACTGTGCATTTGGTGTCTTTTTCCTAGGTGCAGAACTTGGCATTTATCCCTATTAAATGTCATTCTGTTGTTTTGTGCCCAGTGCTCCAGTCTATCCAGATCACTTTGAATTTTGTTTCTGTCTTCCAAGGTATTAGCTATCCTGCCCAATTTTGTGTCATCTGCAAATTGGATCAGCATTCCCTGCACCTCCTCCTCCAAGTCATTAAAAAAATGTTGAAGAGCACTGGGCCCAGGACTGAGCCCTGCGGTACCCCACTTGTTACCTCTCCCCAGTTTGAGAAGGTCCCATTGATAAGCACTCTTTGAGTCCAATTCTGTAGCAAACTGTGGATCCACCAGATCGTTGTTTCATCTTGCCGACTTTGAGGTAGTTTGCTCAACAGGATATCATGGGGCACTTTGTTGAAAGCTTTGCTGAAGTCGAGGTATATGATATCTACAGCATTCCCACGGTCCACAAGGGAGGTGACTTGATCAAAAAATGAGATCAGATTTGTCTGGCAGGACTTGTTTTTGACAAATCCATGTTGGCTTTGAGTAAGCACTACATTGTTTTCAAGGTGCTTCCAGATGGATTGCTTTATCATCTGCTCCAGAATTTTCCCAGGGATTGATGTCAGACTGAGTGGTCTGTAGTTCCCAGGTTCCTCCTCTTTACCCTTTTTGAAGTTAGGGACAACATTAGCCCTCCTCCAGTCATCTGGCACTTCCCCCGTCCTCCATGATTTCTCAAAGAGAATAGACAGAGGTTCTGAGAGTTCTTCTGCCAGTTCCTTTATTACTCTAGGATGCAGTTCATCTGGCCCTGGAGATTTGAACTCATTCAAAGTAGGTGTTCCTTGACCATATGCCTATTGATTTGCCTATCGTTAGTCCAGCCATGTGATGCTAGAGATGGAGCCAGCAGTGTGACCCTTATTCCCAGCCATCACATGGACCTCCTTCACACCTGTAATGCCTGAAAGGTTCTAATGTCCATGTGTGAAAACAAGGTTGAAATAATGTCCTACAGAATCATTGTTAAATGGACAAAGATATTAAAGCATAAACCATTCAACAATATGCAGTCCAGTAAGGCTCTTTTGAATGCTTTCACAGCAGGCAGTAACTGGCTGTTCTATTCAGTCAGTGCCAAGAGCAATTCATATTAAAATATTTGTTGACTCCTCCTGCCCCTCAGAGTTCACATAACAACATAGTTGCGGACGTGCTTGCTCTGAATCATCCTTACGACAGAATTCGTAAATCAAGAGGAGAGATGCATTTCCTCCCTAAGGAGCTATATTAATTTAATTTAATTGCATTTCATTTCTATTTTAAAAATCCTATTTTAATGTTGCTCTGATTTATGGGTGGAGGTTTAGTACAACTGTTATTTAACTTGATCTTTCTCATGATATCAAACTCTAACAATCAAACTCTAATAATTTTTCATTTCCATTATCCATATAACCGTATGCCTTAATCCCAAATTTAAGCTGCCGCTGCTGTTGTTGTTGTTATTATTATATTGCCCTTTTTTGTTTATTCGTTCAGTCGCTTCCGACTCTTTGTGACTTCATGGACCAGCCCACACCAGAGCTTCCTGTCGGCCGTCGCCACCCCCAGCTCCCCCAAGGTCGAGTCCGTCACCTCCAGAATGTCATCCATCCATCTTGCCCTTGGTCGGCCCCTCTTCCTTTTGCCTTCCACTTTTCCTAGCATCAGCATCTTCTCCAGGGTATCCTGTCTTCTCATTATGTGGTCAAAGTTTTTTTTTTTTTGCCCTTACATAACCAGATAAACTTTTCCATCACAGATTAAAAACTGCCTGGGTTTTCACTGGATTAATATGGGTGACTAATCGTTTACTTGTTTACATGTTTTCATAGTTGCTACAAAAGTGTCCTATCAGTTCTGTAGGAATTTTTACAGATATTTCTGTAGATATTTAGCACTACCACATGTTGCAACCCAGTGCTAACGCCTCCATGCTAGTCACCTGAATCATATATGCCACATACAAAGCTTAGGATAATATTTACTTAGGATAGGAAATGTATTTTCTTGCTTTTTGGTGTTTGAACATAATGTTCCTAAAGGCCAGCACAGATTATTCATCTCTGCTGATCTGGCCCAACTCATGGGGTTGCATCCAGCAAAAGCCTCCTGCAGACGGCAGGGCTCCTTCCATCAGCAGAAGCCTTTTGATCCACTGGAGCATTTCTGCTGGCTGAATGAGGGAGGAGGCTGTTTTTGCCAATTCCCTCCTCCCTTTAATTCTCTTTTGTCCCCCCTCCCCCATCTTGTCTGGATCTGCTCCCGACCCTCTGGAACAGGAGGGGAGGTGGTGCTGGGGGGATGCAGAGGTTGAGGGAAATCTGTTGAAACCATCTCCCCCTCTCCACACCTTTCTGCCAGCTCGAGTATTCTGAATGGAACTCCACTGGGGGATGTTCCTGCCAGTGGAATAAAAATTCTTGATCCAAACCATTCAGTGTGGTTTGGATTGGATTTCCATGACATCCCTAGTGAATGGGGCTCTCCAGAGCAGCCACCAGGCACCCTCTGGCTCCTTCTGTGGATTCTGAAGAGCCATGTTGGCTGTAGAAAGCAGCCAGTGCAGTTCTCCAGAGAGCTGCCCAGACCTGAATGCCTGGCCCTGACGGGGTCCTTTCTCAGAGCCAGGCTTGTGGAATGGATGTCCCTGGAAATCACCTGTATTGCAACATGGGACAGGCGGGCGATGCAGCTGTTGGGGGAGACACAGCTGCAGCAATTGGAGAGTGGCTGGACCCGGTGGAAGTATGCACGTGCTCTCCCGTGGGTGGCCTTGCACATAAATCATCAGATCGTTGCCAAGCTGAGAACAAAGTGGCAAAAGATGTTGTCTAGCCACAAATGGTACTAACTATCCTAAACAAATATAATGCTGCTGAAGAATCTTCTTAGAAAAAGGCTTCAAAGAAATGGATTTGACTCAAGATGCATTTCAGTTCAAGTTTTAAAAGGGGGGCCAGGGGGGCTGGTTGTCCAAGCTAGGAGGCTTCTGTGTGTGCATGAGTGTGTTTTAACATGGGGGTGAGTTGTGCAGGATTCAGCTGTGGGTAGGGGAGAAAGGAGAATGAAAATTAACCTGCCTTTCGATACTGGATGCATGTTTTGCTTGACTTGGAAAAATGGGTACATTTACAACAACCAGTTCTATGACATCCTTCCCCAACCCGGTGCCTTCCAGATGTGCTGGACTGTTACTCCCATCATTCCCAGCATGGCCATGCCACTTTATGCTATCACCAGAAGCTTATTTCATATGATAAAACTAAAAACATCTATGGAATTCATCATGTGATCAAAGTTTACCTGCAATTCATCACATTGTCAAAGTTTCCATGTTCTCTCTCTGGCATGTCCTTAAAAACAAACAAATAATAAATAATAATACAAATATCAGTTCCTTTTTGAGCAAGTAGAGCATTTAAGTAATAAATGAGTTGACTCATAAGTAGGCTTGTGCGAACTCACCCCCGTCTGGGTTCTCCGGGCGCCTGCCCAGCCGCTGTCCCTGCTTGCTAGTCCCTTGACTGCCCTCGAGCCCTTCCCGTGCTCTGTGAGCAGCCCGCATTCACACTGGTGGCCTCATTGAGCTCTGTGGACACCATTTTTTGAAAAATAAAATGGTAATTGCAATAATGTGCATATTTGTGTCTGTGCAAAAATGCATGTGTTTGCAAATGCGCATTTCCGCATATATGCAAATGTGTGCATTTTGGTGCAAAAAATGGTGACAGCGGAGCTTGACGAGGCCACCGGGGTGAGTGCAGGCCACTCACTAAGAGGGGGCAGGGGGCGAGCAGGGGCAGGGGCTGAGTGAGCGGGGCTTGGGGGTGCGAGTGAGCGGGGCTTGGTGGTGTGGGCAGGTGAGGGGGGGTTCTACCAGATTCCTGGACGGAATCGGGCACCTACTCCATCCCTACTCATAAGAATATCAGAAGAGCCAAGCTGGATCAAACCAAAGGTCCATCTAGTCCAGCATTCTGTTCACACAGTGGCCAACCAGCTGTCGACCAGGAACCCACAAGCAGGGCATGAGCACAACAGCACCCTCCCACCCATGTTCCCCAGCAACTGGTGTACATAGGCTCACTGCCTCTGGTACTGGAGGTAGCTCAAAGCCATAAAGTCTAGTAGCTAGCCATTGATAGCCTTTTCCTACAGAAATTTGTCCAACTCCCTTTTAAAGCCACCCAAATTGGTGGCCTGACACTAACACGTTTGCCACCATGTTAGTTAGGGACCAAGGTCGATGTAATACTTGGAGATCCATGATCAGATTTCCATCTCATTCTTGCTCTCACTCTGTATATGTTTGTCTTAGTTCAAAGAAATCATGTAGATGCCTCAATCAGTTCAGGCAGTTGGAGGCTGGTGACTCCAGTTTCAGAGGGGCAGTGATTCCATTCTGGGTTTTAGTTCCCACCAGCCAGAACTCTTAAGGTGCTATCCAAGGTGCTTAACCTTATCCCTGAAATGTGTTCAGCACCTTGGATAGTATCTTTAGAGCTTTGACTGGTTGTAACTAAAACCCAGAATGGAATCACCTCTCCACTGGAACTGGAATCACTAGCCACCACTGAGATCAGGTGAACAGCATTAGGGAAGAGATTTTTATCCATTTCCGGATCTGAATCCTTCCTGCAAATTTGGTATTTGCCCCATGAAGCAAAACAATCTGGCACTGAACAGACACTTGCATATTTTTCTCTGAGGCAAATACTAATTTGGGGAGCATTTAAATAGGGAAAACAACTCAGAGAAAGGGTTAAACATGACCTCCCCCAAAGCCACTCCCCCATCAGATTTCTCTGATGTACACACACAAACACACAAGCCATGGGTATCAACCAGTTTGCCCCCCAATGCCAGACATTTAGCAACAGGTGCACAAAAGTGAGTCTCAAGTAACACTAAACATTTTTCTCCAGCCTCCAGCTGGATACTACTTCATTTCCATAGCAATAATTGAATTGCAATATGGTGCAACTTGATTTATTAATTAATTTATTTATTTGACAATGTGCAGAATGCAAAGCATTTTCCATTTGGCTTGTGAGACTAGTGTACTGAATATTTGTTTACTGCTCATGTAGAAGTATCGCCACCAAGGTGATATTTCCCTCCTATCAAACTGTTCAGCTGCAACTCGGAGAACAAAGAGCACTTTCTCCAGTTCATTTTCTTGCCAGCATTGCTGTGTGCTTTCTGGGAGTGAGCCCTATAATTCACAGAGCGGGAGGATGTCCAATGAGAGGAGTTTCACTTAGCTAATTCTATTACAGGCTTATCTTTGGGCAGGGTCCTTCTGTCCCACCTGCGAAAGCTGATGTCTTTGAACTACAAGTGTCTGATGTGTACCCCAGCTGTGTTTAATGTCCAACAAGCATCCAGAGTAAGTTTATACACTGGGCCTTGGGGAATTCACTTAATGTTAATTGCTCTACACCATCTGGCACCTGGTTGACAGATAGCACTGGCTGTTGGTAATGCAAGTGCAAGTGATATAACAAAGATCCATCACTGGACTACAACCCAACACATGGCCAGACATTTAGAGTTGTTATTTTTTATCAATATATTGAGCCTTGAAGCAATCATAAAACCACATGACTTGCAAAGATGTTCCTTCAAATTTAATGACTGTTAATGACGCCCAAACATAACTCAATAAGAGTCAGCAGTACATCCAAGGAATGTGAAGACTCTTATTCTGGCCAAAAAAGATGTACTTCTAGTATCATCACCCAAAGCCTGACAATTTTTTGTTTATTTGATGTACCAATGGGCCCAGATAAGATTGATTAACTGTGTGAAAAGCCAAGTTTTACGACAGGATGCCAATTTCTTTAATTAAAAAGCACCCATCTGCACACCAAATCTAGCCTTAGGGTTTGGGCCTAAAACCATTCCTAGGAATGGAAAGATCTGGCAAGATGAAAACAAAGAATTTCAACACATCGGAGTTCTGAAACAAATATATGTTTCCAGAATGTTCAGACTTCACTTTACTACAAACCTTTAATTTATGTATGAATTGATTTAGATGTTTAACTTCTCCTGTCTCTGAAGGCTCAGGGTGGGTAACCACATTTTAAAATAACTAGCAGTAAAAACATATGAATGTAAGATCACAACACATCTTCCACTATGTAACCCTCTGCTTATCCCTGACTACGCATGGAATGTTGGGTCTTTGTATTGGTTTTATCTGTAATCAATTACAGGATTTGTCTTGGGATTATTTTTTTAAAATCTTTTTATTATTATTATTACAGATCAATCAAGTTGCATACATTTATTACATTACAGGAAAATGCAGAGAATACAGATGCCATTTGCTAATGGTATCCTTCACTGCGCCAGCAGAATTATTTGACAATGACCACGAGCTCCAGGGTAATAACAGTTTGAGCATTCCAGATAGCCTCACTCTGCACAATTCTCTGTTATGAACAACCCACCAACCATAGCAGCTGATTTTCCATTAGGCGATGGATGCCCTAGACCCTATTGGCTTGGGGATGTTGGGAGTTGTAGTCCAACACATCTGGAGGGCACCAGGTTGTGCAAGGCTGTCCTAGACTTGCTCAGCATATATGAAAAATACTCCATTATACACAATTTAGGCTTTAAAATTATGGAAGTGTTGAATTACCCATTGGGCAGTTCTGGAAGTATTTGTATTTTTATCCCCCCCTATGGACTTCAGTGCTGGTAAATCCATGTGCCAGTTTACACGTAATGCAATATAATATAGTGGCTATCCGAGACTAAGCTGCTTGTGATGGGCATTGCTGGTTTAAATTTCAACATTGGTTTGGGCTCACTAGATGACTTTAGCCACACAAACAGCCTCTCAGCCTCAGTCCTACATCTGTAATATGGGAATAGCAATATGGATTTACTAGTCGCAAAGATGTACTACGATAATGTCTGCAAAGCATATATGAGATGATTTTATTATTTTCTCTGGCCTAGGTAATTGGGAGATCAATTGCACGGTTCGAAACAATTCAGCTTGTACCAATATATCACATATATTAAATAATACTATATTCTTTCAAGGTCTTGAATAACCCAATCCACTCACTAACCAGTGAGTGAGAGCGGCGGTAGGTCAGTGGCGGAGTACCTGCTTGGCATGCCGAAGGTCCCGGGTTCGATCATCGGCTTCTCCAGGCAGGGCTAGAAAGATTCCTGCCTTTCGACCTTGGAGGAGCTGCTGCCAGTCAGTGTCAACAGTACTGTCGATGGACCAATTGTGTAGCTCAGTAAAGGCAACTTCCTATGTTGCAGTTAAACAGAAATGTTTAGATTTAAAAGCCTGATCAATCTCATTGTAGCTGAAGGCTGTTATCCAAAAATATAATTGAATCTATCATAGTGTAAAGTAATCCACTCCCCATGTCCCTGAGCTGAGAGAATTTCCAGGGACATTGCTTACTTGGACTTAGTTTCCATTGGAAGGAGAGACCACTGGAGTGTTATGTAATATCTGGATTTATTTACAAATATACAAGTTGAGTATAGGCGGAGGAAGATAGTATAGCAGTTCTATCAGGCAGTAAATCCACTGTCCCACATCAGATTCCCAGATCTCGCTTGCTTTCTGTCTCAATCACAGTCTCCCAGAGTCAAAGTGCAGTTTTCCTTTTTCCCATTTACAGACACACCTACCTAGATTACAGCATCCTTAGATGGGAGGGGAAGGCACACCCTCCCCCCCCCCTTCAGAATCCTCAAATAAGATTTAGCGTCTTGTCCATTCTGGCCATTTACCTGTAATTCCTACACAAGAGACGGGGCTGGCATGCTTAGCCAGTGACTGTTAAGGAGTTTTAAGCAGCCCTTCTAGTCCCATGAACCCATTTTTCTGTCCCCAAAACTGGGGGGGGGGGAGATGTTTTCATGCCCAGTTTCCCAGAGGCCTCTGTTGGAAATGGGATGTGGGACTAGGGTGGACTCTTGGTCTGATCCAAAAGCTTCTTCTTACGTTCTTAAACTTCATGTAAAGGATTTGCTTTGCAAAAATCACTTCTTAAGTGCCAAAATTACAAAACTTCCAGTGGCCAATCAGGGATTTTTCCTGTGTCATTGACTTGAGTTAGACATGGACACTCCTATATTTCTCTTTCTGGGTGTCTGAGGTTGATTGTTGGTAGACATACCAGAAAGTTAAAGCATGGTTATTTGGGACAAGCCCAGTCTGAGTGCCTCAAATGATGCTCTCAACTGCAGGAGGTAGCACACCTAATGCAGAATGACAGGACTGCTGAGTCATGCTACTGATTTATCAGCTGCAGTATAGGCTCTTATTAATGCTGCCCAGGCAGGTACTGCCGCTCCCAACAATGACCTTCTCTGGGTGTCACGGCAATATAAGACACTCAAAAGCCCTATTCGGGTGTTCTGTACCTGAAAAGAGCAAGGATGTGAGGAGAAGGAACACTCCAGTCTGGCCCCTCTCCGGGGCCCTCTATTTTTGGAGGGGGACTCTCTGAAGAGGAGAGCCTCCTGTATCCTTGGAAGGTTCTGACTCATGTAGAGAGCCACCACAGATGCAGGTGAGTCTCCTCCTGAGACAGCCCCCCTCCGTACCAGTAGAGGCCGACAAATGCGACAAAATTCCCTCTCCTCCCTCTCCTTCAGCCCTCCTGAGTAGGGCTAGAGGCTCTCTTTCTTGCATTCAGCATGGCATTCAGCATGTAGCACTGAACCAGCTGGACTGACAATAAGCTTTACACATTCATTTCTTGCTGCACCCATTATAAGGTGGCCGTGTGTCCTCTTTCACAGAGGACAGTCCCCTGTTTGAAGGTCTGTCCTATCCAAGTCTGGTTTAAAGACAAAGAACCATCAGAAGGGAGAGCAGCAGGGGCCTCAAAGTTGGCCCTTCAACAGTTAGCACCAGGACAGCAGACTGAACAGGCAGGTACACAAGCCACCTGGTCACAGCCTTCCCCACTATGAAATTGCATTTCTATTTAAATGATAATTATTTCTAAATTTGCATTTATACAAATAAATTAGCACAGGCAAATTTTATGCAAATTGATGGCTTCTTTTGGTGCTGTGTTGCTTCTTTTTTGGTGAAGCACAATTGGCCACCCTAACTCATTCTTGCATCACTTGGATCTAAATGAGTGCTTTTACTCAACAATCACTTTTAAAAACGCGCTTTCCTCAAATCCAGGATGCATTCAATGTCCACCAATTGACACTCAAGTGATTCTGTTTCACTTTGAACACATTGGGGGGTGGGGCAGGGACTGGGAGAGGAGGTGAATTTGTTCTTATTTGTCTTCCCTTGTTACTCTAGAGCTGAACAAGACAAGGCATAGAAATAAAAGGACCACCCTCCATGCCTGAGAGCAACTTCATGTACTGCCTCCCTGATGTTATCCCAGCTGCTTAGGACCTGCATATCCATAAGCAGCTCTCAAATGGGAAATGGCAGGAAGACAGTTCATTGACATTTCATGGGTGGTGGCCTATCATGGGAGTCTTTCCCATGTGGTTGGGTCATTGAAATGCTCTCTTGGTCGTGGAGGAGCTGCTCACAAATAAGCAAATCCCATGTGGCTAGGAGGATATCTAAATGGCACCAGGCTTCTCTTGATCTACTTGTGAAAGCCAGCCAAAGTGTATTGTGGTGGGTGCACTGGTGCATAGTTGGATAAGGAGCTGTTCTGTGCCATTGGTCCACTGAGCCACTGCTACCTACTTTGATGGACAGCAGCTTCTAGCATCTTCACACAGGGATATACAGTCAGGGCCAGAAATATTGGAACAAGGGTAACTGTTTTGGCAGTTGGCCTCTGTACACCACCACATTGAAGTTGAAAGGAAACACACCCAGATGGGAGCGAAGTCAGGACTTTCAGCTGAAATTCAAGGGGTTTGACAAAAGTGGGGCACTAACTATTCAGGAAGTACAGCCAGTGGCATATACACCCCCCCCCCCCAATCGTTGGTGGCTCATAAGTAATGGAACAAACCAACATCATTTCAAACTTAATGATCGCCTTTAATACCCGGATGAAAATCCTTTGCAGTCAATGACTGCCTGAAGTCTGGCACCCATGGACATGACCAAATGCTGAGTTTCCTCCCTCAAGATGCTTTGCCAGGCCTTTACTGCAGCTGCCTTCAGCTGCTGCTTGTTTGTGGGTCTTTCTGCCTTCAGTCTTGCCTTCAGTAAGTGAAGAGCGTGCTCTATTGGGTGGAGATCAGGTGACTGACTTGGCCATTGAAGAACATCCCACTTCTTTGCCTTCAGAAACTCTTGGGTAGCTTTTGCTGTATGTTTTGGGTCATCATCCATCTGCAATATGAAGTGGCGTCCTATCAGTTTGGCAGCATTCGGCTGAATCTGAGCAGAAAGTATAGCCCTCTACACTTCAGAATTCATCCTGCTGCTTTTATCAGCAGTCAGGTCATCAATAAACACCAGTGACCCGGTTCCATTGGCAGCCATACATGCCCATGCCATAACACCGCCTCCACCATGTTTGACAGATGATGTGGTATGCTTTGGAACATGAGCTGTTCCTTTTCTTCTCCATACTTTTCTCTCCCCATCATTCTGGTACAAGTTAATCTTGGTTTCATCAGTCCAAAGGATCTTATTCCAGAACTAGGTAGGCTTTTTTAGGTGTTTGCTGGCAAAGGCTAATCTGGCCTTTCTGTTCTTGAGTATTACCAGTGGTTTGCACCTTGTTGTGAAGCCTCTGTGTTTACATTCATAAAGCCATCTCTTGACTGTAGATGTTGACAATGACATGCTTACCTCCTCAAGAGCATTCTTGACCTGGCTAGATGTTGTGAAAGGGTTCCTCTTCACCCTGAGCAGAATTCTGCGGTCATCCACTCTAGTTGACTTCCGTGGTCTTCCAGGCCTTTTGCTGTTGCTGAGCTTGCCAGTTAATTCGTTCTTTTTCAGGATGTTCCAAACTGTTGTATTGGCCACTCCCAATGTTTTTGCTATCACTCTGATGGGTTTATTTTGTTTCCTCAGCCTAATGATGGCCTCCTTCACTCGCATGGACACCTCTTTGGACCTCATGTTGGGAGTTCCAGTGAACAGCTACCAAATGCAGATGTAACACTCAGAACCACCTCTAGGCCTTTTCTCTGCTTGATTGGTCATGGGGTACCCAGGAAACAGGCCACACCTGGCCATGCAGCTGCTTGTCAGCCATTCATTCCATTACTTATGAGCCACCAATGATGGGTGTGTGTGTATGCCACTGGCTGTACTTCCTGAATGGGTAGTGCCCCACTTTTGTCAAACCCCTTGAATTACAGCTGAAAGTCCTGACTTGGCTCCCATCTGGGTGTGTTTCTTTTCAACTTCAGTGTGGTGGTGTACAGAGGCCAACTGCCAAAGCAGTTATCCTTGTTCCAATATTTCTGGCCCTGACTGTATACTTGCACTGCAGCCCAGAATTTCTAAACTAGGGGCGGGGAACCTGTAGCCCTCCAGATGTTAAGAACAGCCATGCTGGATCAGACCAAGGGTCCATCTAGTCCAGCATTCTGTTCACACAGTGGCCAACCAGCTGCCCACATGAAACCCACAAGCAGGACATGAGTGCAACAACACTCTCCTGCCCAATTTTGCCAGCAACTGGTATACATAGGTGCACTGCTCTGATACTGGATGTAGCATATAGCCATCAAGACTAGTAGCCATTGATAGCCTTCTTCGCAAAGAATTTGTCCAATCCCCTTATAAGAACACACATTCTTGGACTGTAACTCCCACTATCCCTGACCATTGGCTATGCTGGCTGGGGCTGATGGGAGTGGGAATCCAACAACATCTGGAGAGCCACAGGTTCCTCACTCATGCTATAAACAATATATATGAGACACAGGCTGAACTCAGGACCTACAGTATGTAAAGCTTTTCTAACACTGGGTTTTAGTGCCTCTTCTCGTTTGGGCAATGTGTCCAGAGTGATGCTTTCTATGTGTGCAGTTTGCTAAAAGGATCATCTGGGAGAGATGTTGTAATGGGTAGAGCCATTGTACATTTGTTATGGACTCCATCTTGTTTCAGTAGCTACATTTGTTATTATTTTTAATACCTTATAATGTGTTGTTTGTTTTGCTACTAAGCATAGGATAATGACAGATTTGCACCAATGCAAGCAGCAACATATGGTAATCATTTTAGTGGGACTATGAGATCAATCCAGCATGCTACAACCTTTTTGCTAAGGAAAGTGTGCTTTTTGAAATGTTGTTAGCAGCACAAGGAAAATGAGTTGCTCTGATATGGTCACCCAGTCTTGCCAGTAACTCGGGTGTCATCACTGAACATGGCTTAAGCAGGATCTTCTGTATGTTTGGCTTCCTCTGAATTTTTAAAAACTCAGTTTAGATTCCTCTGAATGTTTCAACATGCTATAAAATAGGAGGATTGATAAAAACCATTACAATTATTTACTTCACAAGTTTTGAGGGTTTTGCATGATTAAATGGCAGCCTGCCAGCATTCAGCTCAGAGGGCCAGTGTTCAAAATATGTAAGGACAGCAAAACAAATGAAGCAGGAAAGTCATTTGTTAAACTAAGTTGCAGGCTTCATTGGAGTTTACAGGATAAACAGCCTTACAAAAAGCAAATTCACTTAAACATGGAACAGAAGTCATATGCAGCTTCTATTAATTAGCTTTTTAAAAGGTGCCAGGCTCACTGAAATAATAAATTAATTCTCAAATTGTTTCCCTCCCATGAATTCCTCACTGTAGCCCAGTTCTCAGAGGAAAATGTTTATTTATCCCCTCAAAAGACAGCTATTTCAGGTCTGTTTCAGAACCAAAAGCACACATATGCGCGCGCGTGCGCACACACACACACACACACACAGAGTCTATTACAAGGTACTGACATATTTTAAATAGAAAGGAGATACTATTTTTCCCCCGTACACTGTCCCTACAAGAAAGGCTTCTATTCATAGGCTATAGAAATAAAGATTGGCCTTGATCCATGTGCATACTCACAGCATCCAGGGCTGTAATCAGGCAGCACTCTTCATCAAAGAGAAGTAATCACACCAATCAGCTGTTCAGCAGGGAGGGTGGTCAAATTCACAAGAACATAAGACGAGCCCTGCTGGATCAGACCAAGGTTCCATCTAGTCCAGCATTCTCTTCCCACAATGGCCAACCAGATGCTCACAGGAAACTCACAAGTAGGACATGAGTGCAACAGCACCCTCCCATCCATGTTCCCCTGCAAATGGTGTACATCCAGCTTCCCCCCACTGCCTGGCATGTCATACTTTGCATTTAGACAACTCTTTAGAATGTTCAAAGAGCTCCTCAGACATTATCTTTGTAGTAATGTTTACAACAACCTTATAAAGTAGGTCAACATTACATCACCCTGTGGCAGAAGGGGAACTAAAGCTGAGGGTGTGTGTCTTCCCTAAGCAGGGCCCAAGCATCACTGGGGTGAGAGGACAAAAATTTGGAACAAGGGGTCCCTCCCACAAACATACTATGACCCCATCTCAGTTGAGGCTGCTGGCTCTGATGTCAGTGGGGTGGTGAATCCATTTCGAGTTTCAGTCAGAACCAGTTGGAACTCTAAAGGAGCTATCCAAGGTGTAAATCATGACTGGTTCTGACTGAAACCTGGAGCAGATTCACTGCCCCACTGGCATCAGAGCCACCAGCCTCTACTGCCCCATCTCATACATATCCTCTCAGGCTTTAGCAAGAAAAGTATTTTAATTCTGAAATTCCATTTTATACATGGTTGAAATCACACTAAGTCCCACACTGGGGCATTTCTGCCATGTCCCAACCCCTCAGGCCTTTTTGCTATTTTTGTGTAACACAACATCCAGCTTGAAGAATAGTCCTAAAAAACTTGTGGACTATTTTGTCAGATTTTGATTAGTCCTAATAAAGGCATTGTCCTGTCGACGTTTTGATTTTTTAAAAGTTATTTTTTAAATTTTATTCTAATGGACTAATGCAAACATTTTATAATAGATCAATTCACTTTAAACCTTTATTTTTCTGGATTATTATTTTTTTTTAAAGACCATGAATTATCTCCCTAAAGTCAGTTTCTTTTGCAAGTAGTCAATAGACAAAACAGCTAGGTGGTTTAACCATTCTTGCCCTTTAGTAGAACTGGTGGATTGATTAGTGTCCTTTAGCTTCCTTTACTTCCCTTTGTTTAGCTTCCTAACATTTATGGCCTGACATGGCAGTACAGTGTGTGTGTGTGTGTGTGTGTGTGCGTGCGTGTGTGTGAACTAGACATTGAGGGCGCAATCCTATGCATTTTTTTTTACATGAAAGGTCCTACAACTCCCAGCATTCCCCAGCCAGCCATGCTGGCTAGAGAATGCTGTTTGTTGTAGGGCTTTTTTCTGTCTTAACTAACATGCATAGGGTTGTGCCCTTACTCACATGTATTTTGGGCCTGTAAAACCTCCTAGCAACTATGACTCCCACTGAACCTGATTATTACAGTGCTGTCGCCCTCCCTCCTGCCTATGCACAAGGAACTCTAGGACTGGTAGTTCTTGAGGGAGCATGTCACATAAAATACACAACAAAGCACAGATCTGGAATTTGTTAGTGAAGGGTAATATATTAAACAAGCAATCCACGGTCCATGCCACACCCCACAAGTGAAGGCCATATGCTCTACAAAGTGCAGTACAGCAGAAGTCATATATCAGTAGAGCTGTTGTCTCTGCAGATCAATAATACCTATTGAACCCTCCTAATTGAGTGGTCAGTCAAAATTTTTGTTGCAAGCTCTCATGGTCAAACCAGATGTGAACTTAATGGCATCCTTCCTGTGCTTGGGATTCTCCTCTTCTATTTAAAGTAACAGCTGCAGAGGGCAGCTTGTTTAAAGCAATCAGCAGCTTTGGGGGCAAATAATAGGAGGTGGGTTTTAGAGGAAAAACAGCACAGGGGAAAGGATTAACCCCCCACACACACACTGTGGTCCTGTTCTAAATCCCCACCACCACTGCTGTTACTTTATAAAAAGAGGAGAATCCCAAGCACAGGATTCAAAATATCTAGTTTGACCCTGTCGCTATAATAATAACCCATGCTTTCCCCCCCTCCATTACTAATTTAGTCTGGGTAAATGGTGTTTAGGTTAGAGCCCTTGAGGCACAAATCCTCTGACCTTGTACAAAACAAACATAGCAGCGAAAGCTTCCTGTACCACCCTGCCCATGTATCTATAATCCTGCCCTGGAGGAAACCACCTATGTGAGTAAGAGGGTAATCCAGCCATCTAGGCAGATAGTGAATGGCCATGGAGTGCTCATGGCTGGAGCATTATTCAAGCTAAGTGTTTGCTTTCCTTATGTGTACCTCAATGGGAGGCCATCGCCCAAACAAAGGAAATGCATCACCAAAAAAGAGGACAAAACAGGATGTCAATTTGCATAAAACTGGCATGTTGTTGTTCAGTCCTTAAGTCATGTCTGACTCTTCATGACCCCATGGGCCATAGCACGCCAGGCCTTCCTGTCCTCTGTTCTCTCCCAGAGTGTGCTCAAGTTCATATTCATTGCATCGGTGATGCTATCTAGCCATCTCATCCTCTGCCATCCCCTTCTCCTTTTGCCTTCAATCTTTTCCAGCATCAGGGTCTTTTCCAGGGAGTTTTCTCTTTGCATTAGGTGGCCAAAATATTTGAGCTTCAGCTTCAGTATCTGTCCTTGCAATGAGCACTCAGGGTTGATTTCCTTTAGGATTGACTGCTTTGACCTCCTTGCAGTCCAGGGGACTCGTAAGAGTCTTCTCCAGCACCACAGTTTGAAAGCATCAATTCTTCAGCGCTCAGCCTTCCTTATAGTCCAGCTCTCACAGCCATACGTTACTACTGGGAAAACCATAGCTTTGATTATACGCACCTTTGTCGGCAAGGTGATGTCTCTGCTTCTTGCTATGCTGTCTAGGTGTGCCATAGCTTTCCTCCCAAGGAGCAAGCGTCTTTTAATTTCATGGCTACAGTCACCATCTGCAGTGATCCTGGAGCCCAAGAAAGTAAAATCTGTCACTGCTTCCATTTCTTCCCCTTCTATATGCCAGGAAGTGATGGGGCCAGATGCCATGATCTTCGTTTTTTTAATGTTGAGTTTCAAACCAGCTTTTGCACTCTCCTCTTTCACCCTCAACAAGAGGCTCTTTAGATCCTCTTCACTTTCTGCCATTAGGGTGGTATCGTCTGCATATCCGAGGTTGCTGATAATTCTCCCGGCAATCTTAATTCTGACCTGTGATTCATCCAACCTGGCGTTTCTCATGATGTACTCTGTATATAAGTTAAATAAGCAGGGCAACAAAATACAGCCTTGTTGTACTCCTTTCCCAATTTTGAACCAATCAGTTGTTCCATGTCTGGTTCTTACTGTTGCTTCTTGACCCTCATACAGGTTTCTCAGGAGACAGGTAAGGTGGTCTGGTACTCCCATCTCTTTCAGAATTTGCCAGAGTTTCACAATCAAAGGTTTTAGCATAGTCAATGAAGCAGAAATAGACGTTTTTCTGGAATTCTCTTGCTTTCTCCATGATGCAGCGAATGTTGGCGATTTGATCTCTAGTTCCTCTGCCTCTTTGAAACCCAGCTTGTACTTCCGGTAGTTCTTGGTTCACATACTGCTGAAGCCTAGCTTGTAGGATTTTGAGCATAACCTTGCTTGCATGTGAAATGAGCGCAATTGTACGGTAGTTTGAACACTCTTTGGCATTGCCCTTCTTTGGAACTGGAATGTAAACTGACCTTTTCCAGTCTTGTGGCCACTGCTGAGTGTTCCAAATATGTTGGCATATTGAGTGCAGCACTTTAATCTTGTCAGTCCTGACAAGAATGTGTGGAGGGTGTCTTGCTGTGTGGTTTGTCTGACAGGAGTGGTGGTGTTCACCCTGTCTGCACTCCCTGTAGAGGAACAGTTCCATGATCTGGGGATGCAGATAGATCCAGCTTCATCACTGGAGGCTAAAGTGGAATCAGTGGCACAGAGGGCCTTTCACCACCTGAACCTCCTAGACAGAGACAGCTTGGCCATTTTCTGGTAACCTTCAGATTACACTACTGTAACGTAATGTATATGTGTGGCTACTTTGGAGCTGCTTCCTTCTCAGCAAAATGAGTTAGCTTCCTTAAAATGGGGAAGGGGAATCCATTATCCTACTTTGCTCATCCAGGAGATGAAGATGTCCTGTGTGTGTGTGGTGTGTGGTGTATGTTGTATGTATAATTGATCTACCTGCAAAGGAAATAGAAGGAATCTTCCATATTGACACACGATTGGTGTTTCATCTTCCACAACCACAATTAAATTATCATTTACAACTGGTGGAAAAGTGATACCTTCAATCACATTCCTGCACTGAGCAGGGGGTTGGACTCAGTGGCCTTGTAGGTCCCTTCCAACCCTACTGTTCTATGATTCTATGATACTACATCATATAGGTTGAGGGTGGGCAACTCATGGCCCACCAGATGTTGATGGACAGCAACTCCCAGCATGCCTCACTATGCTGTCTAGGGCTATGCTGTCTAGGGCTGATGAGAGTTGCAGTCCAACAACATCTGGAGGGCCACCCGTTGCCCTTCCCTGGTATAGGTAATGGTCTTCCACTGGTAGAGAGAAATACCAACAGTGTTATTTTGTAAACAGAGGTACTGTTTTCTAATGTATTTATTATACTGTATAGTAAAGTACATAAATAAAAAGAGCAAAGCTGAACTGACAATGGACTGTAAAATGTTCAGTCAAACTCCCATAGAAAATAAGTTGGCTTTGAATATTTAAATAGTTCTCTTTGCTCCTCATATTACCTTGGGGAACGAATTAATGTAAAGATCCCCAGGAGAGACTGCCTATCAATGCATCTACATCTATTCAGCTTGGCCCCTGGCAAGCTGCTGGCAGCCCTTTGAAAGAACAAATAAGGCAAAGGGGTGGTAAATAGTCCATTGGCCATTAATTTGTCAGGGAAACATAGTCATGTAATTGGGGTCAAATTTGTTGCTCAGCCAAGCATTCATGGGATTCACTGAACAGAGTAAGAGGAACTGGGAACGGCATCTATTACAACATTTAGTTTGGCAGAGCAGAGCACAGCCAAGCTCAAGGAGTCCCTCCTGGGAGTGCCTGGCCTGCTCCATTAGCTTACAATGACAGCTAGAATGAGCAGGGGGAATTAGGTTACAGCAAGCTGGGAGGAAATCGGTTTGGGGCAACAGTTGCTCCCTGTAGGAGACCTGTTAGACAGGAAACAGGAAAGACTGGGATTCTGTTGATTCTCTGTTTCAGAGTTCCTGCTTTATGAGCTCATGGATTGATATCCCCATGGCTCTCCTGACAGCCGCCAAGTAAAGAGGTATTTGTTTCTGAGGTTGTAACTGTTTCGTTATATGCTGATCTGGTCTGGGTTCCTTGTTAACAAGTTGCCTTGCTAAGGTGTAGGGGCTTTCTCAAATTTTAAAGGGTATATATTGAGCAATGGCGGTTTTATGTAGTTTATCAACACCCTGTTCCTCCTGCAGAGTGGCCATTCCCAACCTCGGGCCCTCCAGATGATTTGAACTATGAGTCCCATCAGCCTCTGCCTGCATGGCCAGGGATTATGGGAGCTGTAGTCCAAAACCTCTGGAGAGCACCAGGTTGGGGAAGGCTGCTGTAGAGTTATGCAACATACAGGAAACATACGCCATAAATGGAATCAAAATGCTACCGGGAAACCTAGAGAAGAAGCCCATTCAGACTCGTGACTGTCTGCATTGCTCTCTGACTTGGCTGGCAGATATCTGACTTTGCGTGTGTGTTATCTGTCCTTCGCAGAGAGCAAGGATGAGCCAGAGGTGAAATACCACCGAGAGCTGCCAAAATACTTGTGGGAAATTGCACAACTCAACCCACCTGCTGTCTCTTGAAAGGTAGATCAAGGCTCCTGTTCTCATATCGCACCTGCAAAAAGAAGAAGGAGAATTAAAATAAACAAATCTGCAAAAGTAAAATAAAGAAAAAATCCTTTATTAAGATAATGGCATGGGAACTAAAGCCCAGTGCCAGTTTCATTTTTAGTCTCTTTCTCCTCCCTTCTCCCCCACCCCAAGTGATAGACTATAATATATTTGTATTAACACAGGTCAAACATTGCTCCCACTGTTGGAGCTCTGGTTTATTGGTATGGAGATGGAGACACACATACACAGAGCACATGGAATGCTGGTATATCTGATAATGGAGCCCTAAGGGGATGAGGAATTGCATGAGGAATGCCTGCACGAGGCATTGGGTACTGGCTACGTAAGTCAGCGTAGCCAGTATCATGCAGACTGTGAGATTTTATATTCAGGATCCAGACTGCCACACACTTCAGGTAGCCTTCCAAGTCCCCCATGTCCCCACAACTATTCAGTAGTAAACTGCGGAACAGACCTCCCCAAACTGATGTCCTCCAGACGTTTTGGGCTTTGACTCCCATCAGCCTCAGCTAGCATGACCAATGATAAAGAATGCTAGGAGGTGTAGTACAAAACCTCTGGAAGCCACCAGGTTGGAGAAGGTTGCCGTAGGACTTTTCACACATTCATTGAATGCATGGAGGATAGAGTGGGAACATGCATGCTGTCTCTGCTCCCAACCCTCACACATCCATCTGAATGTACACATAGATCATGTGTGTGCACAAACATATGCAGAACAGGTAGGGTTCTTTCCATGTGACTGGTACCCCTGCATTTCCTATAGGGATCTGCAGACAGGGCCCTATAGAATCATAGAATAGTAGGGTTGGAAGGGGACTAAAAGACCATTGAGTCCAACCCCCTGCTCAATGCAGGAATCCAAGTCAAAGCATCCCTGACAGATGGCTTTCCAATTTCATCTTGAATGCCTCCAGTGTGGGAGAGCCCACCACCTCCCTAGGTAATTGGTTCCATTGTCATAATACTCTAATAGTCAGGAAATTAGAATCTATGCACATGTTGAGCTGAATGTATGGAGGTCAGGAGGGGGGCTAGGGGCACAATCCTACTGCTCCCCCCACCAATCCCATGTTACCTGTGAAAAGTACTTGTGTGGATCCCATAATGCCTGTCTGATATCTGTGTGAATGCCATGCTCAATGGGATCAGAGAAGGAAGAATGAAATATCTACATATAGTGCAGGGGATGTAGATTTGCTGAAAGAGAATACTGAGAAACACCCTATCCTACAATTATGTTGATAAAATGACACAGATCAGCAACTGGTGTTTTGATGACATGGATGAATTTAGTTTCTTCTTACACTGTGATGCTGTTTTCCAACAGTTCTACTTCTCAATGGGTAAGAAGGGGATGGCTAGGCAGGGAGAGATGTGATGGATGGCTTATATGACTCCTCCCCTTTCCCCTTCTTCCTGGATTGGCCTGATCCCTCTTCTACACAAGGTAAGGCAAAGGCCGTGGCACAGACAATTGTGGCATGATAGAGCATGCGTAGGCCCAAGCAATAGCCCCTACTGTATTTTTGAGACTATTTGAAATATCGTTTTGTGTATAACTACTGGGAATTATTTGTGGTTCCAATCTGTCTGCCAAATCTGGGTCAAGATGTAGACTGGTGCAATCAAATAACAAACACCTATCTCATCCTACCTTGTCTTTGGTCCCAGCTCACTTGCTGTGCCCTTGAGAGGACAAATAAAGCCACTAACTACTCCAGGGCTAGGGAACCTGTGATCCTCCAGATGTTGTTGGTCTCCAACATCCATCATCCCCAACCAGTGCACCCAGTGGTCAGGGATGATGGGGGTTGCAGCCCAACAACATCTGGAGGGCTTCAGGTTCCTTGCCCCTGAACTACAGTGTGAAAGCAGTGTGTATATTAGTGAATCCAAGTGCAGCCAAACTGCTGTAAAATTGCCTGAGTTCAGGGCCAAAATAGACATGACTTTAAATTTACATTCATTTTTTTACATTCATTTTTTATTTTTAGTCCAGAGTAGGGGCAGGGGGCAGATCTGGATGGGGACCACAGAATACAGGGTAGGGGAGATTTAACCTTTTCCTCCCCACACTTGCAATTTCTATAGCAAAATAATGATCCACGAAGGTCACTATTTGGCAATACAAATTGCAGGCATGGGGATCCTGATCCAGACTGGGCCTCTAATGGTGGGTGGAGGATTAAAGCCCCCTTACCCACCATATTTGGGTCCCAATCTGGTCAGGGCCCCTACACCTACTCTAGAGGGAAGATTAGGGGAAAGACATTGCTCCTAGCTACGTCTTTAAAGAAATGTCTGTTTTGGCCCTCAGTAGTGCTAGCATGAATAATTCTGCCATAAGGCAGTACTGCTACTGCAAAATATTAAGTAGGATACAACACAAAGGACTAAAAGCAATAGGAAAGAGGGCGAGACGCAGTTTCATCCCAAGTGCTTGGCTCAGCTCCACTCGATACGGCTCCCAGCGTTTGCGTAGTTGTTGTTGCTTGTGGGTAGCTGGGTGATGAAGGCTCAGCACTGGAAGCAGAGCCGGGTGGAGCTGAGCCAAACACAACAAACAGTGTTATATCTTGCTTGGCTCTTTCCCTGCTTCTCCTGCTGTGCCTGCTTAGCACAACCTCAGACTAACTGAGCCTGGTTCTCAGCGTTCTGCGCCTACTAGGCTTGCAGCAGCACTTTGAGCCTGGGGTATAATCCTGATCTTTCCTTCAGCCCTTGCCTTAGGAGGATGCTGGCAGGACTGTAGGCAGAAGGTGCCCCCTCTGATCAGCCAGCTCTGAGGGTGTACCTCCACGACAACACCTCTTGTCAAGTGGACAAGGATTTGAAATTCAAGACACAGGCACATTTAAAAGAGATCTCTGAGGACCCTGCAAATGCCAGTAATTTGTGTATTGTTCAGCTGGAAATCTGCTGTTTACAATAGCCTGGTTCATGAAGAGGGATTTCTATTTCAGTTTCACTTTCTACAGTGTTTGCATTTCTTCAAGCACAAGTTTGTCCTGTTTCTGCGTCAGTTTGTGAATGGTTTGTTTACAACTCTGTCTGTATGGCAATTTTTATGCATTTTTGTGCAGATGAAATCGTATGCATTTTTGTACAGAATTTCCCCTAATATCCTCTGCTGCTGCTGCTTCCTCTTCCAAGCACATTTCCCTAATGCATGCCTTTTTGTGTGTTATTCTCCCTAAGATGGATGTTTTTGTTCCTTTCACCTGTTCACACAGTGTTTGATATCACTCAGCATATTGGGGTGTACAGTTACTACCCCTTAAAAGTGCACTTTGGGTATTCCAAAGTAGGGATGGAAAAATCTGTCAGTTGTGCTTTGTCCTACATTCACATTTTTAAAAATCTCCACTTCTTTCCATCAGTTTTCGGTACTCATGACAGAGCCCTTCCTGAGTACTTCTCTGCTTTTCTTAATCCTTGTGAATAAGCGTGCTGTCCCATACCAGTTGAGATATATGGTAATAAAGATGGTGAAAAGGTAGCCATCGAAGTATTGTAGAGGTATATACTAAAATAGTGTGATCCCATTGCAAAAGCATATATACTCTGCAACAACTGATTAGCGTTAGTGAATTAAACTCACTGTTCCAGCACCTAAGCCTGAAAATCCACCACATAATCCCTGATGAAATGGTATTGTCCTCTTTTGGGAGTTTACCATGTGTATGTATGTTTAGGATTTGAGCTTTAGAATCCTGACATACTTTGCTATGGGTCTCACAAAAAGACCATACAGCAGACTAAGTAGACATCTGTGATGTTAAAGAAAATGAAAAATGGGGAAAAATAGAATCAGGTTTCACACATACTTGAAAAAGCAACCAATGGGCCCAGTTTTTTCTTCCTTATAATTAAGCACCACAATTCATTGAGAAGTAGAGTGTCAGAAATTCTTCCTAAACAACACACAGAGTTGTATGGGTTTGAGGGGCGCTTATACTTCAGTCATGCTAGATTAATTTAAATCTCTCCCTATTTAAGTGTATGCAGTGCTCTCTGCTGGAGAGCACTCAAACATTACCACTGACAGCTTAAGTCCTGGCTGTACTGCATGAATATGCACCTGTTAGGTATTTCTCCAATAATGCCCTTATTCTAATGCCTATATTATTAATTTGTTTAATTGTTCCATGTATAATGCCCTGAGCTGTGAATGATAAATCACAGGCTCTGTCCAAGAGGATAACCCATTTGTGGATGGAAATTGTTCTTGGTAAGTACAATTTGTGTTCAAAATCTGTCTTATTTGATACATAGTATCTCAAATCAGTGGCTTTCCTGAACACCTTTTACTTTTCACAGTTGTATAGAAGAGGGAATTGCAGCAGGGACAGCTTTTCCCACCCCACATTACAAATCGCATCTGCCAAATTCCCTATATTGAAAGTACAGGAGCCCTTAGCTTGCCTACCTCCTTGGACCTCTTCCCACTCTTCCTCCTGCCTCACAAAGACACTCCTGATTAGGGATATCCATTGCAGGGAAATCCAGGCCTTTGGGGGCTCAATAGATTTCCCTGGCATCCCCAGGTCGGCTTGCATTTGTGAGCCAAGCTGCAGGCTTTTTCCTGAAATCTGGGAACCCCCCCCCCATTCTGTTTTTGTAAATAGCAATTTGCACAACTTTCTATTTATGAAAAAAACAAACTGAAAACCTGCAAGCTGGCCTGACTCGATGCAATCGAGTCGGGCCAACTCATGGGGAGGTGAGCCGAAGTCCAGGGGGCCAAGCTACTAAAAGCTCAGCGAACTCCAACCCCCAGACAGATTCCTCCAACATCCCTACTCCTGATCCTAAGGCCTGTGTAAGTTTTTAATCCCAAGAAAACCATGTTCTGTTTGGCCTCTGGTATGGCAAGGGCTTATCATTGTTAGGCACTTGTGAGGTCTGCTTTACAGGGTTCCACTATCAATTGCGAGGGCAGGGTGTACCAAGGGTTGGGCTTGTCAGGTTTCTCGGGGAGGCAGGAACACCACAGAGAGCACTGAGTGATACTAGGGCTGGAAGTAGGGATGGCGGAGAATTCCACCACGGATTCCAGTGAGGCCGAATGCACTGGCATTTGGCCCCCCGGAATCCGTGGTGGAACGGCCTCCTGTCCCCCTGCCCACCCCACGGAACCCCCCGGGACCGCACTTACCGGGGCGGATGCAGCGGATGCGGCGGCGGCTTCGGTGGCAGAAGGTACGACGGTGGGGGCGGTGGAAGGTGCGGGAGCAGCAGGTGCAGTGGCGGCGGGGGCGGCAGGGGCGGTGGGGGCAGCAGGTGCAGCGGCGGCGGGGGTGGCAGAAGGTGCGGCGGCGGCAGGAGCAGCAGGTGTGGCGGCAGCGGAAGGTGCGGCGGTGGCGGAAGGTGTGGCGGCGGGGGGCACGGGGGCGATGGCAGCTGGTCTCCTGGCTGGGTGCAGCGTACGCAAATGGCGGTGGCTAAGACGGCCATTTTTAAATATTTACGTTAAATATTTACGTAGGTTAGAAAGGCGAATAATAACGAACGCAAATGGTGGCCGCCGTAGCCACCGCCATTTGCGTACACTTTTTTTTACTTTGCTGTGGTAGGCTACGTAAATATTTATGTAGCCTATCACAGTTAAGTACAGGGATGCAAACAGTGGCGGCTACGGCCGCCGCCATTTGCATCCCTACTGCCCAGCGGCCGGATGTCCGGCTGCGGGTGGAGCCGGCTGGCGGCTCCGCGGAATCCCTGAAGAGTGGAGCCAGCCGGGCAGGATTCCGGAGGGAGGGACGGAGCGCCTTCCCCCCTGTTGAGGATTCCGGGGGGAGGGACAGAGCGCCTCCCCCCCCCACCACGAAGCACATCCGCGAAATGGTAAATGACTTTCGTACATCCCTAGCTGGAAGCCAGACAAGCTCATCTTTATGCCTCAGCCATGCCCCAACAAGTAGCAGATCTTGGTGTCCTTTAGGCTGGTTGGTTCCACCTCCACACTGACTGAGGTGTGGGGGTAGCTGTGCCATTTTAGTGTCTTCATAGCTGGGGTCCTCAGAGACCAGTCATGAAGACACTAGCCTACCACAGCCACCCCCATGCCACTGCATTGTGAGACTGTCTATCGTAGGCTTATATGCAAGATTCATGACTCTATTTGCGTCTAAGTCTATGGGCACATCCTGTCGATTGCCTTTTTTTTTTAAAGAAAAGACATGGCAATCGGCAGGGACAGGAAGGAGGCGAACGGCTCTGGCTGGCAGGAGGGAAGGTAAGTGGCCCCCAAGCTGGTTCCCACCCCCCGGAATCCTTGTGGAGCGGAGCTGCTCTGGAGGATTCTGGGGGGGACGAATGGATCGCCTCTCCCCCATGGATTCCCCACCAGAACAGATGGTGGGGAATCCGTACACCCCTACTCTTGAGCCAGAGGCCCCCAAATGGGATCCTCAGAGATTTCACCTCTCCAAGGAACCAGCCCCATTTACACCAGGGTCCTCATGCTTCCTGATGCCTGCTCATCAGCTCAGGCAATACACATAAAGGGAGCTGGCTGAGAGATGATGGAAGCCTTCAAGTCAGACTCTCTGTAGGCCTTTAAGACTCTTTACTTTTCAGTGAGGGGGCAGAGCCTGGAAGGAATAGTCTTCCAGGGATAAAAGGCAAGAGGGATAAAAGCCATCAGTCCAGCTCCAAATCTTGTTAGAACAAGTTTTCTTGGAGCTATCCAAGGTCCTGCAACTCTAACCCTACCTGCTTGACTAAACCACTCTCAGGCAGGCCTTTTATCCCATGGGCTTATGGTCAGGACAAGGCATCAGAGCCAGAAGCTTCAACCAATTCAATATGAATGTACCCATTATTTACAAAACATCCTCCAGATATTTCTCAGTCTCTCTTTAAGTCTGATCCATAGATTTAGTGGTGGGCAACTGGAACAAAACCAAAGTGTCAGAAGAAGAAGTCATAACACATTCCCACTTGATAAGTATAGTGGTGTAAGGGTTATAAAGAGAAGCAACAATGAATACATCATCATCATCATCTATTACATTTCTGTTCTGGCCCATAGCCAAAGTTGTCTGGCAGGTTTACAAAGATTTCATCATTTTCTATATGTAGACAATGATTAAATGGGCCTTAGAAATCTTTCTTCCAGGCTAAAGTTGATGCCTCCAATTAAGGTGGACTGGATGGAGCAGTACTTTGCACAGAACTTGGCACTCTATAGTAATTCAAAAATATTATTAATTGTTACAATATTTCAGTGCAATTATCTGCACATTTACATGGAAGTAATTCATACTGTGTTCACTTGGGCTTAATCCCTATTGTTTAGGATTTCAACCCTTGAGTATCAAAAATCCAAGGCAAGGGGAAATAAACAATCACACTTTTCTGTCCATTTCTCCCAATGGCCAACTTCAATAATTCAATTCCTCCACCCCATAGGGATCCTATTTTGCAAAATTAATGCGTGATGGGGAATTCCACCTAATTGTTAGCTGTAATATCTTTAAAAGTAGGGCAAACATCCATCATATGTTCTAGCCTCTTTGCTGTCTTTGTGAGAAGCCAACATTGCTCTCACAAGGTCCTATAGACACTTCTATTCATCCCTCTTACCCATCACTAGAATACAGACCATGAGCTACTGGAGGACTATCCAATCCAAGATAATTGGCGAAGTGAAGCAGCGGGCCTCATTAAGCTTTCCACAGAATCATAATCAGGGTCTTAACTGCCAAGCCTGCCTCTGCTGAACTGAGAAACACAGAGACAAACTCCTGTTCATGATCACCTCAGGTCTTTTCTGTAGTATCAAGCACTTTAGAAGTCAAAGAAATGTGATCCTCCCATCAAAAGAGAGCCTCTCTGAGCTAGCTCGAAGACTGCATTACTTAGAGAAAGTGCCCTCTGTGCAAGCAAGGCGTGTTTTTCTAGGTCAATCAATCCATTTGAATTTGGCGTCGAGAGAATAAGACCGTAGACAAAGAGGAATGAAATGCGGTAAAATACTAATCAAAGTCTGAGATTCCTGAGCACAGCTGCTTTGCGCCTGACATTCCTTAGCCACAGTGTGGATTTCAATGAAGCTTTAAAACAGCCTGTTAATTATCATTGTAGATGTGTAGTTAAGGGGAAGGCTTTTGAAAATACGCTGCTATTGTTGTACACATGAGTCAAGCCAGGGCAGGTTTGCGTTGATCTCTGACTCTTCGGGTTAAATGTTTGCCCTGGTCAGCACAGCAGGGAGGCACGGATATTGAGAGAGGCAATAGACTTGTGCCTAGTATGAGTTCCAGTCCATTTTCCTCTAAGACGCTGAACCACTGCAAGTAAGAGCATAGTTTGGTCTTTGGAATTGACATGAAAGAATGTGTCAATGACATTCCTTTAATGGACACGAGACTTGTCTCCCTCATGCTAATGATTCCCAGAGTGCAATTTCTTTTACAAAATGGCTTTAACTAACTTAAACACACACACATATGCCATGTAACAGAAATTGCATGTTTTTATAACTGTGTTACCAGTTTCAATCACTTTGTTTGAAAAGTGGCATAGAAATGTAATAAATACATAAATGAAATCATCATTATGATCATCTCAGGTATCACAGTAAAATAAAGCAACCTTAAGCACATTTACTCTAAGGTCGAGTCCCAGAAAACTGCCTCCCTGCCCCCTCCCCAGCCACCTCATAGGCGGTGCAGATTGTCCCAGGCTCTGGGCTTGTAAGAGCAGCCTGGAGCAGGAGGAAAGGGGGAGTTCCCAGGGGCAGGGAGGGGCAGGGACAACCAGTACAATACTTCCCATGTGTCATCTGGCCGCCGCCCCCACTCCAAAGCGCATTGGATAGGCACTCGCCTCCGAGTTTGGAGATGACCGCCCATCCCCATAGGATTGCTCCCTTAGTCATGCAGGCCAGACAGGCACTTATAACTAGTCTCAGTCTGAATAACAAAAATACTACAGTTAATTGGATAGCTGTCCAAGCTTGATACACATACAGGCATCACAAACATAATAAATTCTAAATTCTACCAATGAACCACCTAATTTTGAGTTTTTGCAGCATCGCTACTTAGAAGTAAGGCCCATTGAGTTCAATGGAATTTACTCCCTGGTAAGAGTGCTTAGGATGTCTCTAGAGGTTAGTCAGTTTCCAGGGAGTTTCGTGAACTTGATTAACATTTTTTATGGAGCTTATTGAGTGTGTATGGCTGCCAATCAACATATGTTCTCTGAGCAGCTCACATAAAAAATAAAAATACAATAAAATATTAAAATACAATAAAAGCAAAACCAAAGGCAATAAAGTGCAGCATTTAAAAAATCTTTTCTAGTGGAGGAAATTTCAAAACAGTTAACAGCTCAGATTCTAAAATAAACACAACTCAAAGACTGAGGGCCCTGATTTTCATTTTGTTTTGAAATGCAATTGTTTAAAAGGCCCATGCAAATAGAAATCTTTTCATCTGGAGCTAAAGAGACCATAAGAAGGCACCAAACAAGCCACCACCAAAAAGACCCTCTTGCTAGAAGCTACCTGCCTCACTTCACTCGGCAGGAGGAGCACTGAGATCAAGGCTCTTCCAAGGACCTTAAGCTTCGAATAGGTATACACAGGGGAAGGCAGTCTTTCAGGTAACCTGGTCCCAAGCCATTAAGGGTGCAATCCTATGGCCACTAGACAGCGGATTGTTCAGTTTTCAGGAACCGATGTCGGAGCCCGCGCTCCAAGGTCAGTTCCAGGAAAACTGCCTCCCTGCCCCCTCATAGGCGGCATGGATTGTCCCCCCGACTCCGTGCTTGGAAGAGCAGCACGGAGTAGGGCAAAAGGGGGCGTTCTCAGGGGTGGGGAGTGCAGAAGTGCCGGTACAACACTTCCTATGTGTCATCCGGCCTCCCCCCCATTCCAGAGTTCCGTAGCTAGATGGCCAAAATTGGACATCTAGCTGCAAATGCAGGGCAGCTGGAGCACGGAGAAGATCCCCTCCACGCTCCGCCCACCCTGCATTAGACAGGCTGCCTATTCTGAAAGCATTGCTCCCTAATGGCTGTAAAGGTTAGAACCAGCACTTTTAATTGGGCCCAGAAGTGGACTGAGAGCCATTGCAGTCGATAAAAGCACTGGCAAAATACGTTCAAAATGTAGGGTGGCCACATAGGCATCAAACAAAAAAGAGGAAACACATCACCCAAAAAGAGGACAAAAGAAGGTATTCATTTGCATAAAATTTGCCTATGCTAATATCTATGTGGATATACAAATTCAGAAATAATTTAAAAAGATACACTATTCACCTCAGTGGGGAAGACTGTGACCAGGTGACCTACGTGTCTGCTCAGTCTGCAGTCCAGGTGCTAACGGTGGAAGGGCAGCTTTAAAGCCCCTGCTACTCTTTCTCCTTATGGTGTTTCATCTTTTAACTGGACTTGGACCAGACAGCCCTCAATAGAGGACTCCTTCAAATAGATGACTTTCTTCTGACAGCCCTTCAAGTAGAGGACTGTCCTCTGTAAAGTAGGACACATGGCCACCCTGTCAAAAAACCCAGTCCCACGTAATAATCGTCCAGCCTTATTTTGGATCAGCTGCAGTCTCCAAACCATTTTTAATTGCAATAATCTAAATGGGAGGTTACCAGAGCATGAGTAACTATGAGCAAGCTATCTCCATCTAGATATGGTTGCATCTGGCCTATCAGCTGCAGCTGATAAAAGGCATAGGGATGGACATCCCCTCCCCCCGGGTTCTCTGGGCACCCGCCCAGTCCCTGCCTTCGCTCGCACCCTCCCAGACCTGCGCTTGAGCCCCACACCTGCTCACTGAGCCACCTGCACTTACCCGGGCCCCATCCTCCTCTACCACGATCACCATGCTGTGAAAAAAACATGGCGATTGCCAAAATGCGCACATAGACTTATAAGCAAAATGGCTCCATGAATCGCCCGTATACTCAAGATTACAGGCATAAATAGCCCATTTCTGCCTGTAACCTTGCATATATGGGCGATTCACAGGGCCATTTTGTGTATAAGTCTATGTGCGCATTATGGCGATCACCATGTTTTTTCACAACATGGCGATTGTGGCGGAGGAGGATGGGGCTTGGGTAAGTGCAGGCTCGGCGAGCGTGGAGGGGGGTCGAGCAGGGGCAGGGGCTAGCAGGAACAGCTCAGGGGCATGGGTGTGGGCAGTCCACTGGACTCCTGGACTGAAATGGGTGCCAACACCATCCCTAAACAGGCATTCACGCTACTATGGCCATTTGAGCTTCTTCCTACACCTGTATATTGGGAGAGGGCAAAGAGGAGAAATGCAGAAGGACAACCTGCTTCCATACAGAATGGTTTTTGTTGAGTATTGAGGGGACCAGATGCAAAGAAGGGCAGGGCTCTTGTACCTCTAATCTTTATTCAGAAGAGGAGATTTCAACAGACGCACTTAGGAACATAGGAAGCTTCCTTGATGTTTTTCCACCCTTACCGGAAAATGCTGGAAATTGAACCTGGGATCTTCTGCATGCAAAGCACGGGCTCTACCACTGAGCTACGGCCCCTCCTCACTTTTATCATCCCCGCACAATCCAAATCAGCGCTCATCTTAAAACAGCATTCTCGTAGTCTAAGACCTTGAAGCTATCTTGAAGTTTCATTTTCTGAAATAAAGTGAATGTAGAGAACAATATGAAATAAGGACTTGAGGGAAGCAAAAGCTTGCAGCAGCTTATCTCTCAAATGTAAACAGAAAAGTCCACAGTTTCATTTTGAGTTCTGGGTGAAGGTTCACACTGCTTATTAGTATTTCAGTGGAATGTTTCACCCAGCTGTTCAACATAGGTACCTACTTATCATGTGATCTTGTAGAATAAGGGTGGTGGATGGAGCCATCGGGCTGAGATGAAAGGCCCAAACAGGAACTGTTCTCCTTTATTTATTGGGTTTGCCCAAATACTGTAAATAGTTCCAAGGATTAGGCTATAAGATAGCCCAGATGGTCACCCTACTGCATCAAAGACTGAGTTATTTTAATTCATGCTACTGGCTTCCTTCACATAGTCCCTGTTTGTGGGTACATGATCACATGGAGAAAGGTATTTGCAAACCACGAGTTACAAATGGGGGGTGGGGGGAAGGTGCAGCTATGATGATAGAGGCTTATGGATTCTGTCCCAATAGCCCAGTTCACATTCACCTTTTGCCTATGTACAAGACCGTGAAGGGCATTCAGTATTGTGAAATAGCTCTAAGGCTGCAATCGTACGTTCACTGATTTATTTTTTACAGAGAAGCCAGACAATGTCATTGCCAGCTGCTTGCCACTGCCGTTACAGTGTTTTCTTTGCTGACCTTCCATTTCCCCCCAGACCTGATTTGTGGTGATTCATTTAAAAATGCAGCTGTAGCCCCAACCTGTTCAGTGTGGAGGACAGGTTACTGTGCCATTCATTACTAGCTTCTGTCTGCAGTTTCTGCCCCTTTTATCGCTTCCTGTGCAGGCAGCCACATTACTGATGAATAGCCTCTTATTGTACTTTCACCAGTCAGCTCCTAGGACCACAGAAAACTGCCTTATACTTGGTCAGGCCATTGGTCCATCAAGTTCAATATTGTCTACACTGACTGGCAGCAGCTCTCCATGGTTTCAGGCAGGGTCTTTCCCAGCTTTTCCTGGAGATGTCAGGGATTGCCTTACATGACTCGGGACCACAGTAGCTGACAGAATGCCTTTCCCAACATGAACTGACCCATACACTATGCTCTGCATCTAAGGCCCTCCTCTGGGAGTTTCCTCCAAGAGAGGCTCAGAGGGTGGCAACAAGGGAGAGGGCCTTCTTGGTGGTGGCCCCCCATTAGTGGAATGATATCCCTGATGAGGCTTGCCTGGCACCAGCACTGTTGGCACCAGGTTAAAACTGCCTTCTTCTCTCAGGCATTTGGCAGCATATAAGGAGTCTGATTGTCTCTGGCTGATAGTTTTAAATGGTTTTAGATATGTGGTGTTGTTGTGTGTGCTATTTGTTCTATGTCATTACACGAATGGTTTTATACTTTAATGTATGTTAACGTTTTTTCAATTTTTGTGAACTGCCCAGGGAGCTTTGGCTATGAAGCCGAAATAGAAATATAATAAATGAGATGAAATGAATTGAACCTGGGATCTTTTGTGTGCAAAACATGTACTGTACCACTCAGCTGCAGCCCTTCCTTTTCACTAGTGATGGGGATGTACTCCTACAGAGGTAATAGCCACTTGAGCAGGACCAATTTAGGTTGGAGAAATGGCATGGGAGGAAAGGGTTAAACATCCTTTCCCCTCAAGCCTCACTTCCCCAGTCAAATGAGTAGTAGTCCCCAGTGGCTGAGTTGAAGTAACAAGTAAACAAAGGAACAAACAAACAACTACAGGAGATGATGGATCTCCCACTTCATGAGTAGCTTTACTATAGCAGTTCTAATAATGAGATAAATTATTTTCGAAAATAATTGTTTCTCAAAGTTGTCAAAATGATTATTACTCTTAGAAAATTGAAGTTTGGCCATGATGACTTGTCACTCTTAAAATTAAAGAATTAAAACTTTTAACTGACATCTGTCAGTTCAACATTTCATTTATTTCAAATCTCTCTCTCTCTCTGGCTCTGTGATGTCTCATTATTTGCTAAGCTGGCTGAATTAAGTGTTATCTGCAAACTTGGAAACTTCTGCTCTCCATCCCACTGCATACATTATATTTCTGTAAATATATCAATGCTGGAACCTAACACTGACTCCTGTCATACCTCACCGCTACGTTTTTCACTTTAAATGCTTTCCATTTATGACGGTTCTACATTCCCTGTCCATTAGCCAAATTAGGATTCAAGCATACATTTTTTCATTTTGTACCATCACTTGAGTGACAAGTGGTGGAGGCCAATGGCATAAATAGGTTCGACATAATCAGTATTTCCTGCTACGCTTATGAAGAAACTTGTGCTGAAAGGATTTGTACCTGTGTGTTGCTAAAGGCTTAAAAGAAACCTCTCCTCTACATTACAGTTTCTTATTTTCTTAACTGTTATGCTTAACAAGCCTTTCTGGTTAATACTTAAAAACTAAAAATACATATATCCCTGACACAATTCATTCTTTCTTTCTTTCTCTCCCCCCCCCCCCCAGCCCTTTCTTGTCTATATAATTGGGGCAGCAGCGACTGATGTTTGCTAACCTAAATTATACCCCTTGATGGGTATGGACCACCCTTTCCTTCCCTGTTCCCATCACTGCTTAATTTCTAGAAAAATAGATACTGGGGCTCAAATCTGTATTGAAGCACCATCTTCTAATCAGAAAGCCTCCCCCCTCCCCATTCCTTAATGTGTGGGAACTCTCTAGTTACTCAGTAGTGAAAGTTATTCACTCTACATCTTCCTCGGGGGCATTTTTAGCTGTTTTTACTCCCTGTATTCCAGGTTGAGCCTTTGCATTGAAAACATATGCCAGGACTGAGCCAAAATGAGTCCTGGCATGTGTAAAATCCTGCCAAGAATGTTTCTTGAAACAGTTTGAGGAGATCTGAGGGAGAATTAGGAGCATGCCAATGAGAAGAGGAGATCTCTTCCTTCCCTTGCTTGTGTGCTCCACTTTCTCCCTCCCTCTGATCCCATATGAGTAAGAGAGAGAGAATGCTTCTAGACAGGGCTCCAAGCATGACAAGGGGGGCAGTCGGTTTTCTGGGAATCAATCTCGGAGCACAGGCTCTGAGTTCGGGTCCCGGAAATAAGCATATCCTATGGCCTGCTAGTCAATGTCTAGCAGGCCATAGGATTGCCCTCTAAGTTTCCCAGGAAATCCATAGCACTAGCAAGTGCTATTGACATTGCACAAGTGTTGGTTTCCACTAGTGTAATGTAAATAGCACTGGCGGCCAGACACCATTGGATCTTTCCTTTAGTTTTGCAGCTAGTTGGGAAGAAGGAGCTTTGGAGTGGACGGATTGCTTGATTGGAGGGCCAGCTGCTTGATTGGGTGGGGGGACGGATATTCCTTTAAAAACTGCCTGTCTGTCTGCCTGTCGGCTCCCCTATGTTCAACTTGTATAGTTGTAAACCAATTATTACAAAAGAGGTGCAGGTCTCTCTCCTCACAAAGGACTCTGTAAAAGATTGCCTGGAACTTCTGCTCAGGGAAATGGAAGAGCATGAAACACTGTTATCACATCTCTATAGATGAAAAAACTCTGGATATAGCTGAGCATTTAGACGATAATTAAAGGTAACTTTCTGTAAGCCTGTGATGAGATTAATTTAATATCCTGTTGCACCAAATGCTCTCTAAGGGTGCTCATGGATTAGATTTCTTTAATAAAGGAGCCATTCAAAATAAACAACATGACCTCACCCCAATACAGTCTGTAACTTACCGTAAACGGAAATTCCACAAAACCATAATGAGAAACATACTTCAACAGATGTAAGATTGAGGAGGAAGAGTGAGATCTAATTTGGATGAGAATTTACTCCCCAAAGGAATTCCCAGATAGTGTACATTGCATTTCTCATTACACTCAGAACTGGATCTGTATGAATTTAATGAATAGAAAATCCTGATGCAAACTGTTAACTCTGATTTATCTTTACTTGTGATATTATGATAAAAAGAAAAAGAAACATAGCCAAGAGAGGGGGAACGCCTTTTTACACCTGCAAAGTTCATACAATCACTTTTCTCATTTTATCTGCATGTATACTCCACAGGGTAGGGGTGGGTGAGAATTTAGTTTCAGTTCAGTTTTCATGAGAATTTTCCAAAATTCGCAAAGTTCTCCCTATTTGGGACAAAAGGAACTTGAGATTTAAAAACATCTAATGTGGGAGAAACAGAAACTGAGAAGTTTGTCCATCCAGGGCCAGGGCTTTGATTGCGTCGCTCTTAAAAGTCTGGGTGTGTATCCCTCTGTATTCAACCACATTAGTACTGACTTAGGGCTGCCACCTCTTTTTTCTGCCAGGGCCCTTATCTTGAACAGCTAAATGGCGGGCAGGCACAGCATGGTCCTCTCCGTGCTGGGAATAGCTGTACCTGCTAAATATGAATGGTGCAGATGGGAGAGAATTTCATTTCTGTTCAGTTTTGGTAAGGTTTTACCCAAATTCTCAAAGATCGTCATATTCAGGAGAAAAAGAACTTGAGACTTTAAAAAACCATATGTGGGAGAAAGCAAACCTGACAGATTTGCCCAACCCTACTACACCATGGCAACCTGCTTCAGGCTGAAGAAAGAAGATGGGGCGTTTGGTTTTGGTTTTTTCCAGAAATGAAGGTGATATGTGCTAGGGGCATCCTTGCCTCTGTGGTACATACTAATCCTCTCCACAGGTATTGCAAGGCTTTGTAGCACTTTAAAACTTTGCAAAACCTGTTGCACCAGGATGGTAGACTGCAAAATAAATGAGTGGGTATACATCATGAATACCATGAGCTGGATCCAACCCTCATGTGAGTGGAAGCCCATTCATACAGTGGGATTTCCCCATCCTCTCTTCCTCCCTGCAGTTTCTCCCCCCGCCCCACGTGTGCCACAAATCTGCCCCAGACGCCCCCCAATCTTCTGAGCCAGATTGGGCATGTGGGGAGGCTAGAGTGGGGAGAGGGAAATCTATTCTGCCAGTGGTTCCATCCTGCTGGCAGAACAGCCCCATGCCTCAGTGAATTCAAATATAACATATTTTAAAAATATATAAAATACTGATTTATTTCAATTAATTGTTGCCCTATTTTTCTATGCAAGATATACAAAGCAGCTAACTAATACAAACAACAACAATATAAAACACAGACACTAAAAGTATCATATTAAACTCATGCATATAATAGGTAACAACAAAAGAGAATCTCAGCAACCAAGTTCAAACAAACTAACCAGACCAAAAGCTTCCAGTTCAGGGAGCTCTGAAAACAATTATTCTTTGAGGGGAATCTCTTGCAGAGTATCAACATTATTTCCTGGGTTCCTCTGGAAGAAGTTAGTTCTAATTTTGGGGTGGGGGTCTCAGTTTGTTTTCTTGATTTGTACCAAGGGCAGCTTGTGGGGACCCCTTCATGGATCACTGCCTTGTTGTGGCGAAGGGGCTTGCGTAACTCAGTGAAGCCATAAGCTATGCCATGCAGGGCCACCCAAGACGGACAGGTCATGGCGGAGAGTTCTGACAAAATGTGGTCCACTGGAGAAGGAAATGGCAACCCACTCCAGTATTCTTGCCAAGAAAACCCCATGGAATGTATCACAAGGCTAAAAGAGATGACGCTGGAAGATGAGCCCCTCAGGTCGGAAGGTGTCCAATATACTACTGGGGAAGAGCAGAGGGAATTTCCAAGTAGTGCCAGAAAGAGTGAAGTGGCTGGGCCAAAGCCAAAAGGACACTCAGCTGTGGATGTGTCTGGTGGTGAAAAGTCCAATGCTGTAAAGAACAATATTGTTTAGGAACCTGGAATGTCAGATCAATGAATCAAGGTAAGCTGGAGGTGGTCAGACATGAGATGGCAAGATTGAACATCGACATCGTGGGAATCAGCGAACTAAAATGGACAAGCATGGGCGAATTTAATTCAGATGACCATTATATCTACTACTGTGGGCAAGAATCCCTTAGAAGAAATGGAGTAGCACTCATAGTCAATAAAAGGGTGGGAAAAGCAGTACTGGGGTACAATCTCAAAAATGATAGAATGATCTCAGTACGAATCCAAGGCAAACCATTCAACATCACAGTAATTCAAGTCTACGCCCCAGCCACTGATGCCAAAGAAGCTGAGGTTGATCGGTTCTATGAAGATGTACAACACCTTCTAGAACTAACACCCAAAAAAGATGTCCTCTTCATCATAGGGGATTGGAATGCTAAAGTAGGAAGTCAAGAAATCACCGGGATAACAGGCAAGCATGACCTTGGTGTACAAAATGAAGCAGGACAAAGGCTAATAGAGTTTTGCCAAGAGAACACGCTGATCATAGCAAACACTTTTTTCCAGCAGCACAAGGTGATGTCTGCACATCGACATCACCAGATGGTCAATATCGAAATCAGATTGATTATGTCCTTTGCAGCCAAAGATGGAGAAGCTCTATACAGTCAGTAAAAACAAGACCTGGAGCTGACTGTGGCTCAGATCATGAGCTTCTTATTGCAAAATTTTGGCTTAAATTGAAGAACGTAGGGAAAATCACTAAACCATTCAGGAATGACCTAAATCATATCCCTTATGAATATACAGTGGAGGTGAGGAATAGATTTAAGGGATTAGATCTGATAGACAGAGTGCCTGAGGAACTATGGACGGAGGTCCGTAACATTGTTCAGGAGGCAGCAACTCAATCCATCCCAAAGAAAATGAAATGCAAGAAAGCAAAGTGGCTGTTTGATGAGGCTAGTAGCTGAGGAAAGAAGGGAAGCGAAAAGCAAGGGAGAAAAGGGACGATATATGCAACTGAATGCAGATTTCCAGAGAATAGGAAGGAGAGACAAGAAGGCTTTCTTAAATGAACAATGCAAAGAAATCGAGGAAAACAATAGAATGGGAAAGACTAGAGATCTTTTCAAGAAAATCGGAGATATCAAGGGAATGTTTTGTGCAAAGACAGGCATGGTAAAGGACAAAGAAGGCAGGGACCTAACTTAAGCAGATGAGATTAAGAAGAGGTGGAAAGAATGTACAGAAGAACTATACAGGAAAGATCTGAATGTCCCTGATAGCCATGATAGTGCGGTCACTGAACTTGCGCCGGACATCCTAGAGAGTGAAGTCAAGTGGGCCTTAGGAAGCATTATTAACAATAAAGCTAGCGGAGATGACAGTATTCCAGCTGAGCTACTTAAAATCGTAAAGATGATGCTATTAAAGTGCTGCACTCAATATGCCAACAAATTTGGAACACTCAACAGTGGCCACAAGACTGGAAAAGGTCAGTTTACATTCCAATTCCAAAGAAGGGCAATGCCAAAGAGTGTTCAAGCTACCGTACAATTATGCTCATTTCACATGCCAGCAAGGTTATGCTCAAAATCCTACAAGCTAGGCTTCAGCAGTATTTGAACCAAGAACTACCAGAAGTACAAGCTGGGTTTCGAAGAGGCAGAGGAACTAGAGATCAAATTGCCAACATTCACTGGATCATGGAGAAAGCAAGAGAATTCCAGAAAAACGTCTATTTCTGCTTCATTGACTACACTAAAGCCTTTGATTGTGTGGATCACAATAAACTGTGGCAAATTCTGAAAGAGATGGGAGTACCAGACCATCTTACCTGTCTCCTGAGAAACCTGTACGAGGGTCAAGAAGCAACAGTAAGAACCCGACATGGAACAACCTATTGGTTCAAAATTGGGAAAGCAGTACGACAAGGCTGTATATTGTCACCCTGCTTATTTAACTTATATGCAGAGTACATCATGAGAAATGCCGGGTTTGATAAATAACAGGTCAGAATTAAGATTGCCAGGAGAATTATCAGCAACCTCAGATACGCAGACAATACCACCCAAAAGGCAGAAAGCGAAGAGGATCTAAACAGCCTCTTGTTGAGGGTGAAAGTGGAGAGTGCAAAAGCTGGTTTGAAACTCAACATTAAAAAAACGAAGATCATGGCATCTGGCCCCATCACTTCCTGGCATATAGAAGGGGAAGAAATGGAAGCAGTGACAGATTTATTTTCTTGGGCTCCAAGATCACCGCAGACGGTGACTGTAGCCATGAAATTAAAAGACGTTTGCTCCTTGGGAGGAAAGCCATGGCAAACCTAGACAGCATAGTAAGAAGCAGAGACATCACCTTGCCGACAAAGGTCCATCTAATCAAAGCTATGGTTTTCCCAGTAGTAACGTATGGCTGTGAGAGCTAGACTATAAGGAAGGCTGAGCGCCCAAGAATTGATGCTTTCGAACTGTGGTGCTGGAGAAGACTTTTACGAGTCCCCTGGACTGCAAGGAGGTCAAAGCAGTCCATCCTAAAGGAAATCAACCCTGAGTGCTCATTGGAAGGACAGATACTGAAGCTGAAGCTCAAATATTTTGGCCACCTAATGCGAAGAGAAAAGTCACTGGAAAAGACCCTGATGCTGGGAAAGATTGAGGCAAAACGAGAAGGGGATGGCAGAGGATGAGATGGCTAGATAGCATCACCTATGCAATGAATATGAACTTGAGCACACTCCGGGAGAGAGCGGAGGACAGGAAGGCCTGGCGTGCTATGGTCCATGGGGTCACGAAGAGTCGGACATGACTGAACAACAACAACAGCTTGTGGGGAACATAGCCTGCAATCCTATACATACTTACCTGAGAGTAAGTCCCATTGAACACAATTGGGCGTAATGAGTGGACACATATAGATTTGCACTCTTTGGCTGCAATCCTATACACACTTACCTGGAAGTAAGTCCTGTTGAAGTCAGTTGACATGCATGAGGCTGCCCAGTATATAAACTAGTGGCTAAACTGGTACAGCTGAAGGGTGGGTAGGTATGCCTTAAATCAGCCTTCCCCAACCTGATGCTCTCTAGATGTTTTGAACTTCAACTGCCAGCATTCCATGCTGGCTGGGACTGCTGGGAGTTGAAGTCCAAAACATCTGGAGGGTACCAGATTGGGGGAATGCTGCCTTATATGGTCTTCACAATATGAAACCTTGAATATTTTTATTGAGACTGTTCCTGAATGACTAGCATTTATAAGAATTTATGTAGTGCATGAAGTGTTCTTTCTTTTTACACATAATTCAACAGAAAGTTTCTGTGCTCTCACCACAATGGAGTTGTTTAGTTTGAAACAGAAGTTAATCATAAAAAAGCATTTCATTGTATAAACATTTCTCAGTATTCCTTTTAGTGTTCGTTATGGCTCACACTCTGGGACCACTTTCCCTCCCACATTAAACCACTAAGCAATTTATAAAGGAAGTTTCCCTTCTCTCCTCTTAAACCCATTGTCACTATATTTTTACATGATGACTCACTGCTGTCCTCTTGGAATCCCTAAGCTCCAACGGTATCAAGATCCTGTCTATGAGCACATTTACTTTAAAGTGAGGCTGACATCATCTCTCTTTCGTTATTACACACACGAACATTACACAGGACCTGTCTTATTCAGACCATTCATTGTTTACACATTACACTCACTCGCTTTGCTTGTGCTCTTTTAAAAACTTTAAATCTCATTATGCTCTTCTAGGGGAGCCAGCTGCCTTTCAGACACTATCATGTATTTCAGCCATTTGCTGGCAGAGATGCCACTAACCCCCTCATGATTTTTGTGAGAAATTCAAAATGCCACACTCAGGCTTGTGAAAACCTTGAGCGAGAGTGCAATGAAAGTGGGAGAGCTGGCGGAATGTGTATTTTCCTAGCATCAAAGGTGCTCCCTCCAAAACGGCCTACAAGCACCCACTGGTTCACTTCACGCTGTCACCCTTCACTCAAAACTCCATATGATAAGGGCACAATCCTATGCATGTTTAGACAGAAAAAAACTCCTACAACTGGCTGGGGAATGCTGGAAGTTGTAGAACTTTTCCTGTCTAAACATGTAAAGGATTGCACCCTAAGAATACTTTTACATCCAGAAACCTGGCACAGTTTGCCTAACCCAACTTTGAAGAATGCAACCACCATTGGCAAAACACCATCCTTCAGCTGATTACAAGACAAGAACCTCCTTTGGAATGTTTTAAAAAAAATGAATCTGAAGCAATCCAGGCTGTCTGGGTCAGACCTGAGGGACACGGCTTAGTAATGGGCTTTAGATAAATAACAGAGTGTGTGTTGGTCTTTGTATTCTGACTAAAATGCCCTGCTCTCCATGCTTGACTTACATCACTTTATATTTTTTCATGAATTTATTAACTAGACGCTTTCTACTGCCACCGACTGAAATGGATGTTAAGGCTCAATCCTTTGGACTGTGTCCTCACTGCTTGGAAGCCCCTGGACTTGGAGGCTTCAAAGGTTCCTATGCCCTGCTGGGCTGAAGAGCACAGGGTGGGAGGAGTGGCAGAGGCAAACTTGGCCTCCCTGTCCTCCAATATCCTTTATTTTCTCTAGACTGGCTTTTCACTAGATCATGACAGTGCTTCCTGATACACAGAAGGGTCTGTGGTGTAGATCAGCCCCAAGCTGGGGAAAGCTGGTCAAGAAGATGAAGGGATTTGTCAGCTCAGTCTTGGTTCTCTGGAAGCACACAAATTAAAGAAAGGTTTGGAAGCAGAAGGTGGCAAGCACCAAGGGCCCATCCACACACATTCCCATCTCCTACATGCCACATGGTAGGGTTTGCATCCCATGAAGCTCATATCCTCATTTCCTGTGGGAAGGGCAAGGAAGAATGAAGCATTCAGGAACCCGGTTTGCATATAACACTAAACCATGGTTTAGTACTATGTAGGCAAGGTAGAACAAGCTGGGGCAAAACTCAAGTTCACACACTTCTCTCTCCGCCCCCCCCCCAAATTTGGCAGAAGGACATCACCAGCATTTAGTTTCACTTTCCACTAATCTCACCTTGTTACATACAAATCCAAGATAGCTTCAGAAACCACTGGTTGAAGTTGACGTTTAGAAACTGAGTAGAGGTTGTTATAAACTATTCACTCTGATTCATATGCAATTTCGAGTCAGGATTAGTGGAAAGTGAATTTAAATGCTGGTGAAGTCCTTCTCCTGGCAGTGCAGGAGGAGGAGAGCAGGAGGGAGGGAGGAAGGGAGGGAGCAGGGAGCATCCAAGCCCAAGTCTTGCTCTGGCTTGTTCCAGCTCAGCACTAAACCACAGTTAAGTGTTACATGTGAACTGGGCCATAATGTGCAACTAAGCATAAATGATTTCTTTGTTCAAAATGCTGCAAGTTGTAATAGCAGAATTGTCAAGCCATATTTGCAGTGTCAGCTTTCATTTCTCAACACTGATTTGGGCCATTGCTGTTTTTCCATAAAGTTCATTACTAACCTTTTTACTTTTAAGTGAAAGCATAGCACCTCAGTAAAGGATGCTGCTGGAACAAAAGAAGTAAAATGATCTACAGCTACTTCATTTTACTTTCATTTGAAAGAATGGCATAATGTAATTCCAAATCAGTTTTTGAACATTCCTTAAGCCCGGAATGCATATCTTCTCACTAAGCTCCAAAAATAAAACAAAGTTTCAAAAAACAGGGAACAAGGCATTGGTATGAGGGTGCTTTGTGCTCTTTGGACATCTGAGACATGCAGGACGCTCATGTTACTTCAGTCAACCACATTACCAAACAGAGATCCATTGTGATGGACTGTCAAGAACAGAGTTAAATCTCATTCACAGTTGTCCTTCGGTGGCATATCAAATCCACATGTCTTCTCAAAATGAAAAGTAAACCCTTCTTACTGCAAGGTCTAAGAGTCCATTTCTGCTCCACACACTGCAAGTACACCCAGTTTTAAAGGGGAGATATATGGAATCATAGTTAACACATGGATTGTACTCTTCAGAAATCTGGAATGGCTACTTTCTCGTTTGGGATTTTGAAAGATCCTGGAATGAACTCATTTTTAACTGCAACACCTTCCTCCACACGGTCCGTGCTTCCAAAGCTCAGCCCCAAGCCTTTCCTTCCTCCGGCCATATGATTTCCCCCCTCCCTATGGAACCTGCTTTATTTGCCAGACTCAGCTGTGAGTCCATGCATAAGCATACGAGCGTCAACTGTTCCTTATCTGACTCAGAAAAGCATCTGTGTAGAAGGGCCTGCTGGTTGAGACATATGGCACAGCTGCGCTGCTATCTGACTTCCAACCCAGCCCAAAGCACCACAGATGTTTACTAATTCCCACTGTCATAATGTTTTATGGAACCACATTATAAACCACAAACTCCCACTTTCATAGTGAACTATTATGTGCACTGTCATACCCTTTTTAAAGACAAGGACAACTACACAAGTTAGATTTTTCCATTTCCTACAACTACCTAAAGAATGAGAGCTCTCTGAGGTTCTAGTGACTAATTTTGTCGGTATTTTTGAAAATCAAGACGCTGTCAGTAGAGATATTCCAAAGACAGAAACCCAGTGCCCTCTAGATGTTTTGGGCTACAATTCCCATAAACCCTGACTATTTCCTATGTTGACTGGGGCTGATAGGAGTTGAAGTCAAAGTCATCTGGAGGGAACCAGATTGCCTATGGATTAATCTCTGGGGGAAAATGAGACATATCAGTTACTCTGTTTGCCACACAACAATACTTTTGAACCAGTCTGAACAACATCATCCAAAGAACCAATGCACTCAAGACAATACTCCCAAGATTGGTCTCTTCATATGTTTACCATGTGAAAATGATCACGTGAATGAATTCAGCAAAGAGAGAGACAATGGAATTAAGGTAAAGTCAGTATTTTGCTGGCCATACTACTAACAAAGGCTACATCGGGGGTAGGCAAGATCCAGCCTGTGAGGTTAATCCAACCTGCAGCGTTTTCCAATCCAGTCCGCAGAGGGTTGGGCACCCCCTGCAGGTCCCTCCCCTCCTCAAGCCCCCCATCCCCAAGCCCCATCCCCTGTCTGAGAGGCTTTGGGAGGAGGCAGGGGAGAAGAACCAGAGCTGTGATTGGAGATAACGTGAGGATTCCCCTTCATGCGACTTGCCTCCCAATCAGAGATTGGAGATAGTGCAGGGATTCTCCTGGATTCATCAGGCACTTGCAGGAGTTGGTCCTGCAAGCTCCTACCAAGTCCCTTCCTGGGCCCCTCACTTGGGATGCAAGTGGCACAGGAAGAGGGCACCCAACCCAGCTAGTGCTCACAGGGGCCAGATGTCAGAGTGGAAACTGAGCCCATAGAGCCCCAGAGCAGTTCTGATTCTGAGGAAGAGCAACAACCCATGGGAGAGGAGCTCGCTCATCTCTCACAGGCACAGCGGCAGGGAGAGATTCCTCCTGCCTGCATTCCTGAGAGAGATAGTGACCCTGGCAGTGAGAGAGCGGGGGATGGGGCCTTGCTGGATGCTCGGCACAGACGCAGGGAGCGATGCCAGATGGAGGGCGCCGAGAGGAAGGGCTCTGCTCACTTGGCGCTAAAACAACAGTCACGTCCTGAGGACCCAAGGGTAAGAGGGAGGACCTCTCCATAGCCCATAAGTTCAAAGTCTTCCCACCCTCCTCCTCCAAACAGGGACCAACTGCCTTACCTGGAGCTTAGGCTACTCTGCTAACTACCCCAGTGCAGTTCCTTGCTTAGTCACTGGTGATTAGAATCTAAAAGAGTCATTAAGCTGTAAAAGAATAAAGCCTTGGAAAGAATCCTTTTTGTCTGTGTCTTGAGTTGGCTATTGGAGGGGACTGTAAGAGGCAGCTAGGGCGCTCCTGACACCAGCTCATGCAATCATCGACTGAGTCCCTTTCTCTGCAGAGAAAGAGGCAATGAGCTAAGAAAGAATAATTCCATTTCCCTTCCTGGACATTTGGTGTGACTTGATCATTAGACGTTCTAGACCTGGTAGTGGGGAGAAAGAAGGGGCAGAATTATTGCTAACGGATGGACTTTCCTATGCAGGTAATGAATATAATAATTATTTTTTCATTACCATTATTAGCCTTCTTACTGAGACTTACTAATAATGGGGCACCATGAATTATGTTTCTTTTACTAAAGAAAGCAGCACCACAAATTATGTTTTGGGGATGTATACCTAAATATGTGGCATGTAATGTGATAACCACATGTCCGCAAATACATGTACCATCAGAAAGCCATGGCTGGCTATGGCTGTTTGTGAAGGATACACTCGGTGGCAAACCAAGGTGAAATGGCCAAAGATCTCAATCTGATTTTCAAACAGATTTGGAAACATATCTAAAGGCATAGTTACATGTCAGGTTTACTTGCACCTTTTTGGTGCTGTGTGGTTTCACTCCAGTTAATTCATGATTGACAAATGTCATAAATTCGGTCATCTGCTCCTGAAATGGAATTAAATTTGGAATTGCATCCTGAGTCTGGATAAAGTTGTGCTCTGTGAGGTCACTGGTTTGTCCCTTGGGATGCTTGGCCATCCTTTCCATTTGCTGTCATCCTTCTACACCCACTTTCCACTTTTTTAAAAAAGGCTAGAACTTTACAGTTGTACATTTCAACTAATTATTTTGTAGTTATTTCTTTTCACTGAGAATTCTGAAGCTCACACTGGACAGATTCTTTCCTCTATAAATTAAGCTATTGCTTTTACTAAGACTTATTCATTTTGTCCATGTATCGCTAAATGAAAACTTCTGCTTAAAATAAGGAATAGAGAACAGAACTTTCCCAAAGCTTAACATCCCTCTACAACAGGGGTCCAGAGCCTCAGGCCCTTGGAGCAAAATCCATCCCTCCATGGGGTCTAAATCCAGCTCTTTGGGGGTCATAAGAACATAAGAAGACCGATACTGGATTAGACCAAGAGTCCATCTAGTCCAGTATTCTGTTCACACAGTGGACAACCAGCTGTCAACCAGGATCCCACAAGCAGGGCACAACAGCACCCTCCCACCCATGTTTCCCACCAACTGGTGTACATAGACTCACTGCCTCTGGTACTGGAGGTAGCACATAGCCAGCAAGACTAGTAGACATTGATAGCCTTTTCTTCCAGGAATTTGTCCAACCCCCTTTTAAAGCCATCCAAATGGGTGGCCATCACTACATCTTGTGGTAGCGAATTCCATAGTTTAAACATGTGCTGTGTGAAGAAGTCCTTCCTTTTATCTGTCCTAACTCTCCCACCAGTCAGCTTCATAGGATGACCCCTGGTTCTAGTATTTTGAGCGAGGGAGAAAAATGTCTCCCTATCTACATTCTCCACACCATGCATAATTTTGTACACCTCTACCATGTCTCCTCTTACCCTCTTTTTTCCGAAACTAAACAATCCCAGCTGTTGTAACCTTCTTTCATAGGGGAGTAGGGATGGCAGAGAATTCTGCCACAGACCCAATGAGGCCAGATTCTAAAGAATTTGGCCCACTGGAGTCTGTGGCAGAATGGCAGCACTTACGTCTGCCTCCCTGAGGACCCATCCAGAGTCGGATCTTCCTCACAGCAATCCTGCAGAGCTGCCAGCCAGCTCCGGAGTGCCAGCGATACGGCCGCCATTGCCATATCACTGGCTGAAGGGGACTGTCTCCAGATGCAAATGGCGTCCAGTACGCCATTTGTAGCCGTAAAGGTCTTAGATTAAGGTAAATGCAGCCATTTACGACTGCATTTACCTTAAACTAAGACCTTTATGGCCGCAAATGGCATACTGGATGCCATTAGCACCCCAGTCAATCAGCCCAGCCAGCAATACGGCAATGGCGGCCGTATTGCTAGCGCTTCAGAGCCAGCTGGTGGCTCCGCAGAATTGCTGCGGAGCGGAGCCAGCTGGCTAAGATTCCGGGGGGGAGGGACGGGACGGATTGCCTCTCCCCCCCTGCAGACACCTCCCCCCGGAATGGCAGGTAAGCCGTCCGCCCATCCCTATAGGGGAGATGCTTCAGCCCCTTGATCATTTTAGTTGCCCTTTTCTGCACTTTTTCCAGCTCAACAGTATCTTTTTTTTAGGTGTGGTGACCAGAACTGTACATAGTATTCCAAGTGTGGTTGCACTGTAGATTTGTATAAGGGAAGTATGATAATGGCAGTTTTATTCTCAATTCATTTTCTAATTAGTCCTCAGAAGGCCATGCCCCTCCCCCTGGCCCTGCCTCCTTTCTTCTGACCACCACTCATTTGGTGTTTCCCCAGCTTTTGTACAGTTTTTTTTTCCAATTCTAAGGGTGCAATCCTATGCATGTTTTGACAGAGAAAAGGCCTACAACTCCCAGCATAGCTGGCTGGGGCATGCTGGGAGTTGTAGGCCTTTTCTCTGTCTAAATATGCATAGCATTGTACCTTAAAATTTTGAAATGCCTCTCCTAAGACTTAGTTACTATCTGTAAGAGCATTACACTAAAATAGGCTGGTGTTTTTGGTTTTAGCCCCATCCCTTTTGCCCTCATTCCTGCCCACCACTGAGATGCAGCCCCCGGGAGGTCCTCTAAAATGGAATGTAGCCCTTGGGCTGGAAATGGTTCTGCACCCCTGTTCTACAATTCAATGTCAGGTTGAATTCTGGCCTGACCTGAATATGTACTGCAGCCTTCCCAAAACAGGAGCACACAGGATCGGAGCCCAACTTGTCTTTTCAAACAAAAAACACATTCAAATTTCTTTCTTCTTTCTCTTTTATTATTCCCTGCAACTTCTCACAAGTGAAATCTGAACACAAGACTTTTTGAGTACTAAGATGAACTCTTGAACTAGCTGTGCTACGGAGGACTTCTTCACTGATGGAGCTTCATTGGTATCAATAGTTACTTCTGATTTGCAAAAGCATTTTTCTCCCAAAACGTATTTTTAAATTCACATGCCTCTGACATTAAATAAAATTATCTGATTCTTGTAGTGATTGCCTTTGTTTCTCAAGATTGCCTTGTTTACCTGCAATCAGTTCTTACTTTAAAAAGAAATAGAATATGAAGAACCTTGATGTATAGCTCTGGAGCATTGCACTTTGCAGATAATACTCCACATTTAGGTTAAACACTTGGGATTTTAGAGGATAAACATATTTCCCCCCTTTCTTTCATCTGCTCAGAGCAAAGCTAGGTTCGGCAGATGCTCTGCCATTGCACAATATTTGGAAAGTGAGCTCTAAACACTGAAGGTAGCTTGCGTCAATATAAAAGCCTGATAGGTCCCGGCTGTGTATATGTTTCCCTGATGAGTAGTCAGGAACTCTGGTTTGTGTTTAAATTCCTTCATCTGAACTCACGCACCTATGACACCCCATTGGAGAGAAGGATTCTGTTTCATGACTAGCAAATTGTATGGAACATTCTGCTGCATTCACCATGGAGAAATGTCCGTAAAAGTGGGACAGCCCCCAGCTCCTCATGAGGAAGCAGTTTGTCTGCAGCTCAGGCCCAGTCTCTATAGTAATATGGGCCAGAAAAAAAAGCTTACATGTGCCAAATGTCATGCATTTAATCACTGGACATCTGGCTGCTTTTGTCTCCCACCTCTCCAGAAGATAGGCAAAATACCTCTATGAGCACGTGCATACAATTTATACTCCTCTTTTTCTTTCCAGTCAACCCCTCTTCTATCACTGAGACTCACTCATTCACATCTGAAGATTGGTCATAAAACAACACGGATGAATTGGGCACTGATACTTCCTGGAGAGTTCTTTGTCTTGTTTAGGATGAGACAGCTACAGGTGTCTTTCATATGCAGTTCCAGGGTCTCTTAGATCAAATGTTAAAAATAAATAAGTAAAATGCAAAATGCCTGCTGTAACAATGGATGAGATGCATGTGTGTGAGAAGGTGGGGTGGGAGGGTTTGTGTATATTGAAAGGACCCTTGGGGGCGCAGCAGTTCTGACATGCAGCAAATGAGATGTTAAGCCTGTTTCCTGAGTGTACCACTTCAGACTGAAGGCCATAGCATAGCCATGTGTCCTAATTTACAGGTAGGATGTGCAAAAAACTTGGGCCCACTGAACTGCTCCAAATTCCATCTCCAAGCTCATTCTGACTTGAGTTTGTATCAGATTGCAAGCTTTGTTTTTTTCTTTTCACATGAAAAACCGCATGTATTTTTGTGCATATTTTTCCATATGTACACATCAGTTGTGCGCATCTTTGAAATGTGTGCATTCTTCTCCCATTAATTAAAGCGTATTTGTGCACATTTTTCAAAAGTATGTATTTTTCATGGGCATTTTTCAAATGTCTGCATGCTGTCGAATGCATTTTTGGGTGTCCACGAATCACATTGCAAGCTCGGAAATGTACGGACTTTGACCTCAGACTGTGTCCAAGTCCATGTTTGGTCTGGAAGATTTGAACTTGGTAAATCTTGACTAAAAATGAAGTGAAACAAATTTCCCATACATCCTTATTTGCAGAGGAAATGAAAAGGGCCTTCAAAGGACAGTCCTCTGAAGTCCTGCCCAGTTCAAGTCCGATTTAAAGATAAAGAACCATAAAAAGGGAGAGCAGCACGGGCCGTGAAGTTTTCCTTTAACAGTCAGCTCCTGGACAACAGCAGAATGACCACACAGGTCACCTGGTCATAGTCTTCCGCACTATGGAGATATGTAGTATAGTGCTTTATTATTTATTTATTTATTTATTTATTTATTTATTGCATTTATACCCCACCTTCTTTCCTCTTGCAAGGAACCCAAGGTGGCTTACATTATCCTCCTCCTCCTTCTCTCCATTTTATCCTTACAACAACAACCCTGTGAGGTGGGTTGGGCTGAGAGTCTGTGACTGGCCCAAAGTCACCCAGTGAGCTTCCATGGCCGAGTGGGGACTAGAACCCAGATCTCCCAGCTCCTAGTCCAACACACTTGCCACTACACCACACTGGCTCTGTTTAAATAAGTTCTGTTTAAATTATAGCAATTATTTTAAAATGTGCCTCGATGTGCATCAGCATATGTTATGTATTGGGCTACTTCGCACTGGGTTTTAATTTTCTAAAAAACATATACCTGACATCACTGAAAATGACTATTTAACATCACATGTAATTAGGCACTAAGGTGTTAGTTTAAATGAATTTAAAATGGCTACAAGCCTGGAGATGAATTGTTTGATAGGTTGCAGTGTCGCAAATAGCACCTAAGAATAAAGCTTTTGTCGGTGGGAAAACAGGCCTTTTCAAGGCCTGTAATAAAAGAAAAATGTGGCTTGGAAAACATCAAGTCTTTACCCCCTTGCATTGTTTAGTTGAAATAATCTTCCCATCATCTGACTGTATCTCATAAACACTTTCCCCTCTTAATATCTTGGTGAATCATGCTTTACATGTAATCAGTTAACGTATTATCCCCTAATCCAGTAAAAAAGTTTTTCTTTTCAGTCAAGTGCTTCTGCTTTGCTTATTTATTTTTTAATCCCCTCATACTATTTATCATGTATGTCTGTGGCACTGAATACTGTCCACCACAGAGAAGGGGTGTTTCCAGATGAAGCTTTTATCATGCAATCATCCTACCTTATTCATGGCATTTTATGGAGAGTCCAGACAACACTGTCATCCACTTGTAACTCTCCTGTGTTTTCCCACAACTTCTTCCATATTTTTTTCTTACCATTAAAAAAACACACTTTTAACTAAGGAGAAGACAGAATAGTTGCACTATGTCTTTTGACTGGTAGTGCTAGGAGTCTTCCGTCTTGATGCACCCATTTAATTTATTATTACACTTCTATCCTGCTTTTTCTTTCCTCTTGAAGGAACCCCAGGTGGTTTACATAGTCCCCCTCCTCCTCTCCATTTTATCTTCACAACAACCCTGTGAGGTAGGTTAGGCTGAGACTCCACGACTGGCCCAAAGTCACCCAGTGAGTTTCACGGCCAAGTGGGGACCAGAACCCAGATCTCCTGAGTCCCAGTCCAACACTCTCATCACTACACCACACTGGCTCCCATGGTCTAAAAGGGCATGGCTGCACTATCTGTGTGCCTCCCATCGTGGTTCCCTTGTCAGCATCTGTCTTGAGAACTAATAAATTGCCTTTTAAACTCACCCGAGAGCAAACTGCTGAAAGCAGGAGTGGGGAACCTCTGTAGCTATTCAGTAGGCTCAGTACCCTCACACCGTCTTGTGTCAGTTGAAAAAGTAAAATAGAAAACTGGGGAATGCCCTGCTTGGAGGGAATGGCTAGCTGGAACCCTGAACAAGAGCACTGCTCGTAGGCAGTGGGGTACGCGGCAACATTTTGTTGTAGGTATCACTTGCATCATCATTACTACTACTACTACTACTAACTGTATCTGAGCACATGCTTCCCCCTGCCCCCAAAGCTCCCACTTCTCTGTTATAGTCTTATAGCTCTGTTTTAAATCTGTTATTGTATTCTAAATCTCCTCATAGCTGCTAGGTTTTATTCTGGCGTTTACTTCATCTTATGCTACAGTTTTACACATTAAAACATTTTTATAACATCTCCTATACTGTATTTTATGGTTTTCATTGTTGTGAACCACCCAGAGAGGTTCGGCTATTGGCCGGTATAGAATGTAAACAAATAAATAAATAGTCCTGCTTGGATCAGGCAGCCTTTCAAACAAAGGACACTTTCAACCAGAGGACTGTCCTCTATAAAGTAGGACACGTGGCCACCCTAAATTGCCCTCTTGTTCTCCATTTAGGAGAGCTGAGAGCTTCTTTACGTGCAAATAAAACCAAGAGACCATCCATTTGCCCTAAAAGAATCTGTGCCTCTTGACTTGAACAATGTTGACGCATTTTGCTGCTGCTGCTTTGTCCCTGCAGCCTCCAACTCCACTCCCCCCCACCCCATAAATCCAGAGAGGATTCTTTGCATTCCAGAGGGAGCACTACCGGTGAGAGCCATCTATTATTAACTTTTCCCTGTAACAACTATGCAGCGAATGTCTCTTTCTTTCAGCAAAGCTTCATCAGAGAGCATAGTTCTGGCTGTGACGTTACAGGACGGCCAATGTTCATGCCATATACGGACAACACTATTATGCATACATAGACACCCTTCTCTCTCTTAGGCACTAGGTGGGACAGGAATGTGTTTAAAGTAAACTTTACCATGGGAGTTCCTTATGACGTAACTGCCGGAAGCAAGTTCCTAAACTTGGCAGCCAACAGCCAACCCTTTGGACTTTGTTGAGGCTAGGTTTCATTTAACTCATTTCAAGCCATTTGGTGTGTGTTTTTTTCCAACCTGCTGTCTTATTTTTTATTTCACAATTCTATTTTCATCACAATCGGCATATATTTAGAGACAAATGTCATGATCTTAATAACTGGAATTGTTTTCTAAAATACGTTTTTGCAAACATTATGTCACAATAACTTTCATATGAAAGAAAATAAACATTAAAATCTCACAGTTTTATTTATATATTTATTTACAATTTCATAGGCAGCCCAAGGTGATGCAACAGATAACATGGCAATTGACCATGAAGATACAACAATTAAAAATGAAATGATAAAAACTAAAAACAACAGCAGCACCTTTGCCCTTTAGATTTAGTATGTCAATGATCAATTCAGACTGTGCCTTTGCATTTTGTTTGTTTGTTTTTCAGGGTAAGTAGGGTAGCTTCCTTAATCTGGGTAATTTAATGGGTTTGCTAGGATTCATATGCTGCATTTCTTCCTATCGCTTTGGAAAAGCTTTTTATTTAATTTAAAATAAAATGCTTTTAGGCCTCCTTTAAAGGTAAAAAAAAAAAACACCTTTCAAGGTGGTGTACAAGATTTTAAAAAAACATTCAAAAGAGATACAATAACATGCAATAACTACATATTCATTAAAAGCTCAGTAAAAAAAATACTGATTTTCTAAAAAAATCTATAAAAAACAGAGGTTACCTAGAACCATCAGCCCAAGAACTTACGGAAAGGCCAGTAAAAGGCCAGTTTTCCTGAAGATCTGCCAAAAAGGGGCCTGATGAAACCCCCCCGATGGAAGCAAGTTCGAATACACTTTGCACTGAATGATTACTGTGATTTATGGACTGGAATAGTTACAGAGCAATATCCTAGAATAATTTACAGAGCAACCCAATGGGGGAGGGGGAAGGAGAAACCCAGCCGGAGGAACCACTTTTTCCTATGCTCTACCAAATTGTGCCAGAAGGGCAGGAGGTGGGATGGGGACTGTCTTTTTCTTTCCTTTTTTGCCTTTTAAAGCTTTCCATGGGAGGGAAATAAACTACACCAGCTCCAGGGCTGGTTTAGCCTTTCCTCCATTCTAGGTGTGTGCCTGCGGAACAAGACAGCTTTGGATCCTGCAGATCCTAAGCCTCTGCCCAAACATCCCCAGAACACATCCGGAATGCCTTCTTTCTGACCTCTCCGGTATCGCGGTTCCGACGTCAGAGGAGCACCAGCTGTGGAACGTCTGGCAACCTCACAGAAGACTTACGAAGTGGGATCTCCTTCGCTGAGGGCGGGCCCCTCTCTCCTCCCACAGCGAGCGAGATCTGAAAAATCCGATGGACTCTATGATCTGAAAAATGCTATGGGATGCTCTCCCAGGGACTATAGGTTTGTGCCCTTAGCTATTTTTGGCTACATCAGGATTCTCATAGCAACTTGGGGAAAATCATAAACCAACTACTGTGGGTATTGGAAAGCGTTGGCAGAGATGCCTCCCAAGTCTTACCCAGGGCAGAGCAAGAGGGTGTACCATTCCATTTAGAGCACTGGTTAACCCCATTTAAGAGTCTTAAAAAAGGTTATTTGTAACATGACGAATTCTATTTAAAATACAATAGAGACACATGGGCTATAAGTCGGCTAAGTGGAAACAATTAATTCAACAATTAATTTCTTTTTATTTATTTTTTGCTGCTTCATCTCGATATAGGGCTGCACCAGCTTGTGCAGATAACTAGTTATGGGCCTGAATACCTCCTCCAGTAGATCTGAATCTAGTGGGTGAATCTCTGAGTGAAACAGTGGAGGCGGGTGGCTCCAATGTCAGAGTGGCGGTGAATCTGCTCCAGGTTTCAGTCAGAACCAGTCAGAGCTCTACAGGAACGATCCAAGGCAATTTGGATAGCTCCTTAAGAGCTCTGACTGAAAGCTGAAGCACATTCACCACCCCACTGACGTCGGAGCTGCCAGCCTCCATTGATAGGAAAGGCTGAAATCTGTACTGGGAGGGGATGAATGGAAGGCCTGCATATTGCTGAGATTCCACTCTGACCAGCGGAAACTGCATGCAGTTATATTCCTTCTAATTTATAAGACTCCAAAGAGAAATTACCCACATATTTTCATGTATGTGTGTGTTTGGAAGTAGGGGAGCTAGACAAACACTTTCCAAAAGGAAATTAAAGTCCAATTTCCACGTTTCCATGTTAGCGAACTTATTGTATGGTGTGTCGAATGATCACTACTATGCATCATCCTAAATAAAAAGATCTGAGTGCGTGATTGCCTCCCTCCCTCTCCCCCTCCCTCCCTCTCTTTTTCAGGCAGCAAGCATCAGTGTCAAACTAGAAGTAAGGTGAGAGAGCCATGATCATATAAGCTCATGTCTTTTCCTTTGATTAAAAACAGCTGTCTGTGTGGGGGTGGGGGATCAGTTGGGCTCTGAAACTTAGGATTGGTTTTGGCCCCTTTGCTGGCAAAGTTGTGCCAGTGGTGGGGACATGCCAATATAACATTACTCCAGTCCAGCACCTCCCTGGTACTGCAAGGGTAAAGTCCCCAGCGGTAGAGTCCAAGCACAGGAGAAATGTAAAAGAGCTCCAGCCTGTGTAGCTGGAGCATAGGAATGCGCTATCAGAGTCTCTGCACGCTAGGTCACCAATATCCACTCCAGTAACCCCAACTGTGTTCATTTCACGGACATCCACTGAGTCAGTGACAGTGACCCTTGTAAACAAATTATATCCCAGGAAATGCTGCCCAGGAGTGAAACAACCACTCCTCAACATTATGATTTTGACTGAAGCAGGGTGAAAGATTTTTTTACACACTTATAAAGTATCTATAAATACACATCATAAATATGGCACCATTTCCTTTTCTGTGACCTCAATCCATAGTTCCCAGGGAACCCTCACTAATTTCCATAAGGAACATACCAGGAAGAGTGTGGAAAAAATATTTTTAGTGGTGTTATGAAAAACAGATGGTACTTTTAAAAGTAAAGAATCCATAAAACATAATTTCAACGTTTAAAACCTTGGCATTCATGCAATCCGGAATTTGTTATGACAGAAAGCATGCCATACGAGAAATGAAACAGCACGCATATAATTAAAAACATTTTAAGTATTGAGATGCTGGCCATAGGAAATGAGTTTTAGAATGTATACCTCACACTAGGCCATGAACGATAAACAGAGTACTCTCTACCCTCAATGGCTGAACAGGGATTTTAACAGAAGTCCCCTGTGCCTTCAATACTCAATCTACTAGACAACGCTGGCTCTCTTTATGTCCATTACGTTTAAAACTATATTTTGTTCACGTAGTATGTTACGAACAGGCATTCTTGCTTTATAGTCTAAGGGAAGTATCCAATGCTGCCCATGTGCCTCCGCTGGTGATGTTGCACCAGTGGGACGCACTGCTGGTGCAACAGGAAGCTAGTGCTTCCTAAAGGAACCCCAGAAATGAGCTGAAATGCTCATTTCCAGAATGGGACAGGTCAACAGAGCTCCCCTCTGCTGACCTATTCCATTCCAGAAATGATCTGGCTCATTTCTGGTTGCTTGAGGAAGTTCTAGCTTCCTGTTGTGCCAGTGGTGGATCCCACTGATGCATGGGCAGCATTGGATACTGCCCTATGGGCTCCATCCTGCAAAGATTTTTTAATGAAGTTCTTAAAAACTTAAATAGATCTGAGTGCCAGTTCTATTTCCAGTTCTGGGTTGAAGCCAAGCTATAGTTTGTGCTAACGCAATTTGGATGTCACAGCAAACACTAGTTATGGAAATCAGAATATGTGAGATGAGAAGAGGTAGGAGAGGGAAGGGGACAAGAGAGCATACTAGCCTGAGGCCCTGACCACCAAATCATGGTTTGGCCCTGATGTTCCAGTTCCTGCGGCCTGATGATGTTGACAAGGTGCTTGTAGCAGTGAGACCAACCATGTGCCCTCTCGATCCCTGCCCCTCTTGGCTAATAAAAGCTAGCCAAGGAGATATGACTGGGTGGGTTCAGGGAGTGATAAATCTTTCCCTGTGGGAAGGGGTGGTCCCTGCTGTTCTTAAGGAGGCAGTAGTGCAGCCACTCCTGAAGAAGCCCACTCTGGACCCAACGGTATTAGACAACTGATGCCCAGTTGCAAATACCCCTTTCTTAGGGAAGGTACTTGAGAGGGCTGAGACGAACTGCAGGTGCTCTTGGAGGATACTGATTATCTAGATGCATTCCAGTCTGGGTTTCAATCTGGTTACGGGACTGAATCAGCCTTGGCTGCCCTGATGGATGACCTTTATCAAGAGGGGGACAGGGGGAGTGCAACCCTGTTAATTCTGCTCTACCTCTTATCAGCTTTTGATACCATCAACCATGGTATCCTCCTCGGTTGACTATGTGGGATGGGTATTGGAGGCACAGTGTTACAGTGGTTCCAGTCCTACCTACGGGGCTGATTTCAGAGAGTACCATTGTGTGGCTATTCCTCTGCCCCTTGGCAATTGAGCTACACGGTGCTGCATGGTACCATCTTGTCCCCAATGTTGTTTAACATCTATATGAAGCTCTTGTGAGTGGTCATTAGGGGATTTGGTCCAGAAGCTGGAGCTAGCCAAAATGCAGCAGCTTTGCTGTTGTCAGGAGCTGCCCCCTTCCAGCTAGGGATGGACGAAAGTCACTTACCTTTTTGCAGATTGTGTTTGTGCGGGGGGGGGGGGGAGGCGATCCGGTCCTCCCCCCTGGAATCCTGCCCAGATGGCTCTGCTCTGCGGCGGCTCCGCAGAGCACCTGGCCAGGGCCGTCTGCAGCCGGATTTCCAGCCATGGACTGGCTGGCGTGGATGCAAACGGCGGCCGCCGTAGTGGCCGCCATTTGCGTCCAGCCAGGCAGCCGTGATAGGCTACGTAAGTCTTTACGTAGCCTATCACAGCTGGGCAAAAAACAACAACAAAAAAGGCGTATGCAAATGGTGGCGGCTACGGCAGCCGCCATTTGCGTTCCCTATTTTTCGCCATTCTAGCCTACGTAAATATTTATGTAGGCAATTACGGCGAAAAAAAAAGGGAACTGCAAATAGCATAGTGGGCACTATATGCATTTTTTTTTTCGCCGTAAAAGCCTACATAAATATTTACGTAGGATAAAACGGCGAAAAAAGAGAGAACGCAAATAGCGCCCACTACGCTATTTGCGGTTCCATTTTTTTTTGCTGTAATTGCCTATGTAAATATTTACGTAGGCTAGAACGGCGAAAAATAGGGAACGCCAATGGCGGCCGCCGTAGCCGCCACCTTTTGCGTACGCTGGGTTTTTGGGGGGGGGGGTTAGCCGTGATAGGCTACGCAAATTCTTACATAGCCTATCACAGCTGCAAGGACGGCAATGGCGGCTGCAGCAGCCCGGCTGCGGCCGGCCAGGAGACCAACTGCCGCCGCCGCTGCTGAATCTGCCGCATCCACCCCAGGTAAGTTCCATCCTGGGGGATTCTGTGGCGGGCGGGCAGGAGGCCATTCCGCCATGGATTCCGGGGGGCTGGATTCTAAAAAATCTGGCCTCACTGGAATCAGTGGAGGAATTCTCTGCCACCCCTACTTCCAGCATGTAACTCTTTTGCTGAGGGAACTGCACTGGCTGCCTATTCATTACTGGGCCAGGCTTAAGGTATTAGTACTAGTGTACAAAGCCCTAAACAACTTGGGACCAGGATATCTGAGAGAGCGCCTTCTGCTTTACCAACCTGCCCGGTCACTGAGGTCATCAGAGGGCTTGCTCCTGGTGGTTCCACATGGACCCATGGCCTGACTGGAGTCTACCCAGAGAAGCGCCTTCAGTGTGGGGGGGCCCTTCCTGTGGAACTCCTTGCCTTTGGAGGTCAGGCAGACACCAACATTGTGTTGCTTTTGGTGCCTCCTGAAGACGTTGGTATTTTGAGAGGCCTTCTTTGGTTGACCAGCCTCCGTTTATTAAGTTCAGAATCTGTTTCTTTTAAAACATTTTGATTGTTTTAATATGTTTTATTCTTTTATCTTGTTGTTCACTGCTCCAATATCTTTGATGTGTGTGTGTGTGTATATATCAATATCAATATATATATATATATATATATATATATATTCAATAAATACATAAAATAACTGTCTGAGCTGGGCTATTTAGTGGTATGGAGGTGATGAGCAGTTACAACACTGCAGTGTATTGGACTTCCCTTACCTGTTGGCCTCCAGACAGGGCTGGTCCTCCCATGAGGTGAGGTGAATCCCACCCATCAAGCACAGATCTGGAAGGGCAGTGGAACCCACATAAATGGGTGGCCACCCAGGAGAGCCCCGCTGGCCGCTCTCCTGCTGTGGCAAATGCTGCAGCGGAACAGCAGCTGTTGCAGCTCTCCGGAGCAGCTGCCACAGTCCGCCTCATGCCTCACTCGAGTAAGGCACAGGCAGGCAGCGGCTCCCCTGCTGCTGCAAAGGCCACAGCAAGAGAGTGGCCAGCGCAGCTCCCCGGAGTGCTGCCCACCCAATGCCTTGCTCTGGGGACCCCTTACAGAGAGGCATCGGGTGGGTAGGCTCTCCGGGGAGCCCAAAAAACAAAGGTGCAAAAGCAGGAGAGCATCCAAAAGAAACCCACGAGTGGAACAGAAACGTTTCAAGTTCCTGGAACAAAGATTTTACTTGTTAAAAAGCCCAACACGTTTCGGCCTATTTTTATTTTAAGACCTTCTTCTAGGGGTTATAAAAATGTCTGCAGAAATTCTTGTAATAATGTTGCCAGTGAATTTTAGTAGGAGATGTTATTACAGGAATTTCTGCAGGCATTTTTATAACCCCTAGAAGAAGGTTGGTTTTAAAAGCCTCATTGGGCTTTTAGAAATAAATATACTTTTTGTTCCAGCATCTCGAGATGTTTCTCTTCCATTCATGTGTCTCCGGGGAGCCTGCCCAGCCCACGTGTCTCACTCTGAGGGGTCCTTCGTGAGAGTGAGGCACTGGCAGGGTGGTGGCCCTGGAGATCGCCTGTGCTGCCGCACCACAGGCAGTCTCCAGGGTCACCTCCCTGCCTGTGCCTCCCTTTCATGAAGGACCCCTCGGAGCGAGGTATTGAGGGGATGGTGGGTGGAAGCTGCTGGCAGGTAGGAAGAGGGAGAGAGCGCAGGACAGGAAGGCCTGGCGTGCTATGGTCCATGGGGTCACGAAGAGTCGGACATGACTGAACGACTGAACAACAACAGGAAGAGGGAAGTGGAACAAGGGGGAAGGTGGCAGCCACACTTGTGCTCCTGCCCTCCCAGGCGGTAGTGCAGTGCTTGTGCTGCCTCTCCTCCCCCATGGGCAGCAGCAGCACTTACACTCCTCTCTTCCACAGTGGCAGGAGCTCTCGCACTCCAGATGTGTTGGACTACAACTCCCATCATCCCACCCTGGGCGCTTTGTGAGCAAGGGTGGTATATAAATTTTATTTATTTATTTATTTATTAAATTTATTAATCGCCCATCTGACTGGTCACCCAGCCACTCTGGGCGATGTACAACCCACCACAAAACAATTTAAAACAATAAAATTTTACTATAATTTTTTTTTTTAAATACCCTAACCCACCCCAAATGCCTGCCTGAACAACCACGTTTTTAATACACGACGGAAGCTCATTAAAGAGGGGGCATGACGGAGTTCCCTAGGGAGGGAGTTCCACAGAGTGGGGGCCACCACAGAGAAGGCCCTCTCCCTCGTCCCCACCAGTCTAGCTGTCCTGGCTGATGGGACAGAGAGAAGGCCATCCGAGGCTGATCTTGTTAAGCGGCCTGTCTGGTGTTGCTGGAGGCGCTCCTTAAGATAGGCTGGGCCGGAACCATATAGGGTTTTAAAGGTCAAAACCAACACCTTGAATTTGGCCCAGAAAACAAGTGGTAACCAGTGCAACTCCTTCAGCACTGGAGTGATGTGATCTCACCGGCGGCTGCCTTTAATCAGGCGAGCCGCTGCGTTCTGTACCAGCTGCAGCTTCCGAACCATCTTCAAGGGTAACCCCACGTAGAGCGCATTACAGTAGCCTAAACGAGAGGAGACCAGGGCATGTACTACCGATGAGAGCAGATGGTTGGGAAGGAAGGGGCGCAGCCGCCGTATCAGATGGAGTCGATACAGCGCTGTCCGGCTCACAGCTGACACCTGAGCCTCCATGGACAGCTGGGAGTCCAAAATGACCCCCAGGCTGCGGACCTGGTCTTTCAAGGGTAGCCATACGCTATTCAACACCAGGTCAACATCCCCCAGCCTCCTCTTGTCTCCCACCAAAAGTACCTCAGTCTTGTCAGGGTTCAGCTTCAGCTTATTCCTTCCCATCCAGCCACTCACCGTCTCCAGACATTTGGACAGGGATTCTACAGCCAACCTTGGTGAAGATTTGAATGAGAGGTGGAGCTGCGTGTCATCCGCATATTGATGACACTGCACCCCAGACCTCCTGATGATAGCCCCCAGTGGCTTCACATAGATGTTAAATAGCATCGGGGAGAGGATGGAACCCTGTGGCACCCGACAAGTAAATGGCCACGGGTCCGAATCCTCCTCTCCCAGTGCTACCCTCTGGTACCTGCCGGAGAGGAAGGACCAGAACCACCGCAATACAGTGTCTCCAATGCCCAACCCCTCCAGGTGGTCCAGGAGGATACCGTGGTCAACGGTATCAAAAGCCGCTGAGAGGTCGAGGAGAACAAGGAAGGAGCATTCACCCCTATCCAGAGCCCTCCTCCTATCATCCACCAAGGCGACCAAGGCCGTTTCTGTCCCATGCCCAGGCCTGAAGCCCGACTGAAATGGGTCTAGATAATCAGTTTCTTCCAAGTGTGCCTTCAACTGCGCTGCCACCACCCGCTCAATCACCTTGCCCAAAAATGGCAGATTTGAGACTGGGCGAAAGTTGTTCAGAACTTGGGGATCCAAGGAGGGCTTCTTTAAGAGCGGTCTTATCACTGCCTCCTTGAGGGCTGATGGCATCACTCCCTCCTCAAGGGAGGCGTTCACCACCGCCTTGATCCCCTCACCCAGTCTCTCTCTGCAGCTCATAATGAGCCAAGATGGGCAAGGATCAAGTAAGCAGGTGGTCGGCCGTACAGATGAAAGCACCTTGTCCACTTCATCAGGAGGAAGAAGCTGGAACCGATCCCACAAAACCGGTTTGCCACAGGCCGCCTCTTGCTCACTAACTGTATCCACAATGTGCAGAGTAACACACCTAATCTGATCAATTCTATCTGCAAAGTGCCTTGCCAAAGCCTCACAGGAGGCCTTAGAATGCTCCAGTGGTTCCGGAGCCACAGGACCGACCAGGCTCCGGACCACTTGGAACAGCCTCCTGGGGCAGCACTCTGCAGACGCGATGGAGGCAGCATAATATTCCTTTTTTGCTGCCTTCACTGCCACGTGATAGGCTGAAGATACAGCTCTAGCCCGTGTCTGATCGTCTTTGGAGCGAGACTTCCGCCACCGGCCCTCTAGCCGTCTCACCTCCTGTTTCAGAGCTCGTAACCGCGGATTGAACCATGGTGCAGTCCGAGCCCTGTTCAGGGGGAGAGGGCGTTTCGGAGCCACCCGATCTAATGCCCCAGTGATTGTGGCATTCCAGCCACCCACCAGGGTCTCGACCGAGTGGCCGTTGGCATGCCCCAGAGAATCCCCAAGCGCGTTCAGGAATCCATTTGGATCCATAAGACGCCTGGGGCGGACCATTTTAATGGGTCCTCCACCCCTGCGGAGGGGTTGTGGAACCGAGAAGTCCAACGTCACCAGATAGTGATCTGACCATGACAAGGGGGTGGTGGATATACCCCCGACTTCCAGATCACTCCCCGCTTCTCCAGAAACAAACACAAGGTCTAGTGCATGACTGGCTACATGGGTGGGCCCAGTTAGAATATGGTGCAGCTCCCAGGAGGCCATGGTCTCCATGAAGTCCCGAGGTGCTCCTGTGAGGATGGCCTCCGAATGTACGTTGAAGTCCCCCAACACCAGTAAGTTAGGGGACTGTACACGCACATCAGAGACCACCTCAAGCACCTCGGCCAGGGAGTCAGTCGTGCAGCGGGGTGGACGGTACACGAGCAGAATCCCCAGACTGCCCTTCGGGCCCAACCTCCAGTACATGCACTCAGCAACCTTGGTCTCCCGGAGAGGGGGTCTGGTGAAGACCAAGGACTCTCGGTAGATAACAGCCACTCCCCCTCCCCGATCCCCAGCCCTCGGCTGCTGTGCATACGAAAATCCAGCTGGACACATGGCTGCAAGGGTTGGAGCAGCTGCCTTGGCCAGCCAGGTCTCCGTAATACATGCCAGGTCTGCACCCTCATCCAGGATCATGTCATGGATGAGGGACGTTTTCTGGGTAACAGACCTGGCATTGCAGAGCAGCAAACGAAGGCCAGAAGATGGGGTCACGCCTCCCCCAGCCATCCTTTGGCTCTGGACAGGCCCGGAGCAGGGGACAGATACTACACATCTCTCCCTTGTTCCCCTTACCTGGCATGGCCTGCCCCTAGCGCTCCGCCACTAGGGTCTGCCAGGCAGAAGTCCACAGGGAAGGCCTGGTGGTGGTGGCAGCGGTGGCAGCAGCAGGCCCAGCGGCGGCAAGCACGCCTCTTCCCCGGTGGTGGTGGCTTCTCCTGCAGGCCCTGGCTCTCCCAGGCCACCTCAGCCAGCCAGCTTATGTAGCCCCTCCAGGGAGGGGCAGGTGGAGCAGCACAGCTGGCTCGGTACCTGGGGGCCTGGTCCTGCAGGGACTGGCAGTCTGCCAGGCAGAAGTCCACAGGGAAGGCCTGGTGGTGGTGGCAGCGGCGGCAGCAGCAGGCCCAGCGGCGGCAGCAGCAGGCCCAGCGGCGGCAAGCACGCCTCTTCCCCGGTGGTGGTGGCTTCTCCTGCAGGCCCTGGCTCTCCCAGGCCACCTCAGCCAGCCAGCTTATGTAGCCCCTCCAGGGAGGGGCAGGTGGAACAGCACAGCTGGCTCGGTACCTGGGGGCCTGGTCCTGCAGGGACTGGCGGTCTGCCAGGCAGAAGTCCACAGGGAAGGCCTGGTGGTGGTGGCAGCGGCGGTAGCAGCAGGCCCGGCGGCGGCGGCGGCAGCAGGCTCGGCGGCGGCGGCAGCAGGCCCGGCGGCGGCAAGCACACCTCTTCCCCGGTGGTGGTGGTGGCTTCTCCTGCAGGCCCTGGCTCTCCCAGGCCACCTCAGCCAGCCAGCTTATGTAGCCCCTCCAGGGAGGGGTAGGTGGAGCAGCACAGCTGGCTCGGTACCTGGGGGCCTGGTCCTGCAGGGACTGGCGGTCTGCCAGGCAGAAGTCCACAGGGAAGGCCTTGTGGTGGTGGCAGCGGCGGCAGCAGCAGGCCCAGCGGCGGCAGCAGCAGGCCCAGCGGCAGCAAGCACGCCTCTTCCCCGGTGGTGGTGGTGGTGGCTTCTCCTGCAGGCCCTGGCTCTCCTGTAAATCACTTGTAAATCTCCTATAAATCAAACCAAATAAATAAAAGGCCCAGCCAGCATGGCCCATGCTGGCTTGAGTTGATGGGAATTGTAGTCCAACACATCTGGGGGCCAACAGGTTGGGGAAGGCTGGTGTAGGATGATATTTATGTATTCCATTAAGAGTGTTCTTTTATTTAGTCCCATAAAATGGATATACGTTACAAGAAGCGCTGCATAAAATTTAGCCTCATGTATGTGTTGTACTTTGTAATGTCCTGAATCATGAAGCTGCATATGACAATCACATGGGATACATATCAGTTAACTGGAAAAGGGTGCAATCTTGTTCAAATTCCTGTATATTGACTTTAATGTTCCTATTTCATACATCCTCCCTGTTGGCATGATGTGGAAAAAGTTCTCCAGAGATAGGGGAGGTAGGGAATGGTGTTGTTTGTCACTTGTTTTGTTTTTGAAAAAATCTGCAGCCTGAAGTGGTTGATTTCATGTTACCATCTCAGGATTCTACCATCTCATTGTGCTGCATGTGTGACCCAGAGTGAACACATAATTCCTGGTAAATCTCAAGAGAATTTCAGCATGTCCTGCTGTTCTTTCAGTTCTGAATCCAAAATGTATTGTGTGATATCTAAATGTATCACAGAGACATTCCTTTTAGTTTATGCATCAAGGGTTTTATCCAACAACAATGCAACAGTCTGATGCCCTGATTCAGAGTTTTGTGGGCATTTTGAGGTCATCTATATGAAACAGATAATCTGCCTCACCAAGCTTTTGTGAACAACTGTTGCCTCCCCCCGCGGGTTTTTATTTCTCAGCTGGTACTTTGCTCATTGAGCTGCAGCAGCTTATCTTTATTTAATGGGGAAAATGTCTGTTATCTGTCTCTACACTGCTCCCAGAAGCAAATTCAGAAATGCATGGCGGAGACAATGCATGCTCGTAACATCATTTTAACGAGTTAGAAGTGTGGCTGGGTTATCGTATAGATTTTTTTAAAAAAAATAACGTGCTTTTAAAAAGGCATTCACATTTTTGAATTGTTTATATGTCCCAGAGCATTCATAACTTTACTGCGCTTAGCCACAGTGAAGTGTTTAACTGCAGTCTGTCTATTTCGATAAAGAAGTGCCTGCCAACAGACTTTTGGCAGAGAAAGATATGGACTTCATAAAGGAAAATGGAGTTGCTCAGCAGCAGGGAGAAGAACATTTCTAAGGTTCCCTGACATGATCCACTCTCATACAGCTTCTAATCTGCTTTGGCCCATACCTATTAATTCTTCTGGGCCTGTAGAATGTTCACAACAGAATGCAAAACTCACACCCTACTTCTGTTGCTAAGAGCCTATGCAATTTCTATCCACGAACCCCATGATTACATTATACCAATAGCTAGGCCAGACAGAAAGTTGTACCAGTTGCTTTGTCCCATTTCACCCCCCCCCCACCTGAAAACAGTAGCATTACAGGGTACTTAGGCCTGCCAAAGTGTACATTCACCAAATGCCAATGCCCAGATTTTATTATCCCCTGGAGAAGAACATCAGAGAATTGTTAGACATGATTAGTAAACTAGGACTGGGCTTCATTTCACATGAGGCAAGGGCCATAATGGAGAACTCACAGATGGTGTGCTGAATGAGAAACAGCACTGACTGAATAACACTTACAACCCAGTCATACAGTAGCATACCAGGTAACCATAGCCCAAACTAGGGCAGTACCTGCACAGAATTCTGTGCTTTGATAAAAAGAACAACAAAAAGGAGTACAGGCTGCATGGCTTCAACATGTTAGCAATGTTTTAGAATGAATCATTATGAGAATCTTTGTTTTTGCTCGAGACTAAGAGCCAGCTTCTAGTCCTTATGGTTTAAAAGAAAAGGGTTTTGTTTTACAAAAATAAAAACTAGTGACATCTCTCAGAAGTTAAATGGAAGGGCTGATACAGACTTCCGGGGTTGTAATAATATAATTTAGGGATACTCCCTTACTGAACAATTGTGCTAGGGGAGATAGGACTTATAGGAGAAGCCCTGATTGTAAAGTAAAATTAGCTAGTCTCTCTTACCTTGTCTCTTTTCTTTTCATGTGTTTATCTTTGATACTAACCATTCTGACATCTCCAGATCACCAGGTGGGTTTTCTGTACCCTGAACAGCTTCTTGTTCCTTTATTATGACTACTACTGTTTCCTCATCCCTGCCCCAATTACTATCTTACAACCTATTTTCAATCAATATGTGTTTTGTTTCTTCTGTTCCTTCATTATTAAAAAAAAATAGCTAGATTAGTTGAACATTTAGACCTCAGAAGTAGAGAATTATGCAGAGCAAGCAAATGCATCAATTCCTCCCTTGCAAAATTAGTTGGCCCTTCCCCACCCACTGGCTGCCCCTGTGCCATTCCCTTACCCACTGTTTTTTATAAGATCTTGTCTGATTAAGAGATCTGGAGATCTCGGAAGCTTGCACATTTGTGGTGTCCGTTGACTTGGCCTAATAAAGGTATTATCCAACTATAGACTTTAGAATGTTTCTTATGGCCAACACAGCTACAACCTTTGCTCTTTGTGCAACTTGGAGAAGATTCTGTTTTTTACAAAACTGAGAAAACTACCTTCACCACTGGAAATGCAGAATCCAAGCTACAGATGTGAAATTCATTTCTCATGCTCCACAAAGTTACAGTTGCGAGATTTCTCACAGCAATCGTCGCAATAGAACATTATTTCTACCAACACAGCCTTAATATCGCAAATGTTGCTTGATGCATAGTGAAGGTAACTGAAATAGAAGTCATATTAATTCTCATTATATTATTACTAAAATGTTTGAGTTGTTCTACACTAATCAGTATGAAAGTCTATTTCTAATTGCCCTTTTCTATTTAGGGCTTTAATCTAGCAGCTGCATGCTTTCTTGGATGTTTTGTCTCCTGGTGATAATTTTAAAGTATTTGACATATGACAATGCCTTATAATCAGCTTGTACTGTGTGGTAGTGTTTATCAGTGTAGTGCTCAAAGGGAAGGAAATTGTTTGGGGCCATACGTTCCCTACTTCTTTCTTCTGCTGGTGCTTTTCTTAATACTTGTCTTGTAATAACCCTGATGAACGCTCTGTGTGAAGTAGCCCTGCAGATAACTTCTGGAAGCCACAGTTAGCAGTGCTGGAAAACCCTGATAAGGATACATACAGCAGCCACAGCAGTATGCCAACAACAATGTATGAGCTAAACACATACATGTGTATATTTTTTTTAAAGGGCTAATAAAAGTTGCAGACTCTTCCTGGTTACATGTAAATAAAGATAAACACGTATTTTTCTTACCCTGTTTTCAATATGGCCAAGATTCTTGTTATGGTGTGTGATACCACATATTTGTAAGAGACTTCTGCCTCAGTGCAAGGTGTCAAACTCCAGGGCTCCAGGGTTTTGAGGGTCCGTGGGCAAGACATCCTCCATAGGTCCCGTCCTTCAATGAGTCTACCTTCACACCAGTATTATCACCAGCTGCTACTGCGTCTTATCTTGTTTCTCATTGTTGCTTGCTTGCTTGTTTGACAGACGAGTCAGGAAGCAAGTAGGCCGTGGCTACAGAAGTCGGAGAAATCCTTGTTGAGGAATGAAATGAGTTTGGATTTCTATGAATCCTTCCACAGTGGACCGGCTTTTCCCAAGTCTCATGGATTTGGTGGACTGGTGGACTGCTTTTTAACACCCCCCCCCCCCGAATTTTACACACATTTAGTCATAGAAAAATGCGTAACATTAAAAACCCAAGCTGAAAATGTGCACTTCCCCCACAGGCTAAAGCATGACAGTGTGTATTTGGGGGGATTTGCACATTTTGGGGAGTGCACATTTGAGGGGGGATTCGCACATTTTCACAAGTGCGAATTTGCGCAAATGTGAATTTGCACAAATTCAGGAAATCGGGGAAAATCCAATTCTGTCAATTAGCGGTCAATGGAATGAAAGGCACTTGACAATTTGCGAAAGGCAGATGGAATGGATTTTCACAAAATCCATACATTCCTAGCTGTGGCATCTACTGCTCTCTCACCACCACTATGATCTGTGCCAAAGTGAGAGGAGGATGAACAAGCAAGTTGCATGAAGAGGAGCAGCAAGTCCAGGGGGCTCTTATCAGTGGGTCCCTGCTGGGGTGTGGGCTCTCAACAGGTTTCCAGCCATGCTTACCCTTGATGCCAGCCCTGTCTAACGCTGAATGACAATTGTCCTCCTGCCCTGCAGTCAAGCACCCAGGTCCATGTGCTGGCAAAATCCAGTTTCCCTCAGCTGGGTGGGGGTGGTGCTCAATTAGGGACCTTAGGAGAGAGTTTGTAGCTCAGTGCTGGGGCAGATGTTTAGCATGTAGAAGGTCCCAGGCTCAATCCTGGCATCTACAGGTGTTGTTTTTAAAAGGATCATGTAGCAGGTCATGGGAAGACCTCTCCTTGAGACCCTGTAGAGCTGGTGCCAGTCCAAGCAGACAATACTGGACTCGATGGCCAAATAGTCTGACTGGATGTAAGACATCCTGTTCCTAAGTATCTGTTGCAGAGAGGGCAACAGCGTTGCCCAGACGGAAGGAATGCAGCGGATCTTGGTGCTTTCTATCAGGCAGCAGCACAGGATTGGTTCTCCAGGATCACCTGATTCCAAGGAAGCCAGGAGGATTCTGGTCTGTGGTGCTGGTATTCCAGGCTGAAGTCTGAACTTCCCTGTCCAACCACGGTGGGGTCATGTGATACTATGCAGGGCTCCTGGTTTGGTTTCTTAACACAACAATGGTTCCGAACACCTACAGTGTGATCTTTTTGAGCATCTCCCTATTCCAGGATGCTGATAAATAGGTGGATCTTTCTTTTTAATAATGGAATTTAAACAGTGAAGCAGCCAGGGCTAGACCTTAGGGCCAACATTCAGGGCCCCCAGCCCAGCCCCCCCAATGACTGCCTAGAGAACCGCAGGTGCAGAAGCACACTGCGCTGTATTCCTGTAGTCAAGAACGTGCTATGATTAAAGTGAGTTTGAAATGCCAAATTGCACTTGCTCAGAATATCATTCTTTTCCTGAGGGTTGGAAAACAGTTTTGTTGCTGTTGTTCTAACATCTCTGGAAGATGGATGCAGTTTTAAAGCATAGAATGGCAGGTGTGTGTGTGTGTGTGTGTGTGTGTGTGGTGGGGGAGAAAGTTAGTGGTGTTCTTTACAACTGAAGCAACACAGATGGCCGTCTACCGCCCACCCACCCCCGCCATAAGACCATTAAATCCAGGGTCTAAAATTACCTAGCTGCATCACTGAGTTTTTAAAAGAACAAAACACATATCCCAAGCTCTGTCCTGGGACCAAGGCATACTGACATTCTTTCTTTTTTTTCTGCTGAGCCAAGACCCCAAGACAGATGGGTTTTGCTTAGCCCCCATTATGAAGGTGTGGAGATGTAACCTCTGATTCATACATTCATGCCTCGTGAAAAGTAAACTGTGACTGACCAAACCTCATCTTCTCAAAATTCTTTTGCTGCTGAGGTAAGGCAGCGCCGTCTAGACTACTATGTTCCTGGAAGGCTCCATTTCTTTGGATCTGTTTCACCAGCATCCTTTCTCTAATGTGACAGGTCAGCCGGACACGAGCAGAGGCTGTGAAACCAAGAGTGTTGCTGGAATCGTATCTGCGGTGGAATGGTTCCACAAATTAGCCCTAGAAAGCTCTCTGCAGTAAGGTTACATGCAGCTGCAAACTACTGAACCTCTTCCTAGAAGCCTTAGTAATGGAAGCATTAAAAAAAAAAAAAACAGGAGTAGGTTCCAGTTTATAAACAGCATAGCATTAGATAGCTGCTGTAAAAGCTACTAGTCATATATGCTAGAACGCAAAGTACCAAAACACTGCATGACTCAAAGGCCAGACAGTGAGAAACATTCTTACTTCACTCTAGGGATATCCTCCAATATTCCTCTGTCTTACTCTCCATTATAACCAAACCAAAGAATGAGAATGAACTTTATGGTGTGTACACCTGAAAAAGTAACACATAGAACTCACAAGCTGAATATAAGCAGAACATTTCACTAGAGCTGTGCTGTTTACTCGATGTTGTTGTTGTTGTTGTTAATGTTTTAGAAAAGATACTTTGGGAAATGTCAAAGTATTTTTGGAACATAAAGCTACTTCAAGATTTTAGGATGCAAAGGGTCAAACTACACGTTACACTGCAGCCATATATAAGGTTAGCCTGATGGGTCCTTTAAAGATGCAAAGCACCTTTAAAGATCAAGAGAGGAGGTGATTAACCCTTCTCTTGCCAGCTGCTTTGATCCCTGTCAGTGGTCTGTGTCTCTTTACCTTTAAAAATGGGTCTGAAACCTTATGAGGGGAGTATCTGGTTTGAAAGAGGGAAAAGCATTGGCAGGGAAAAGGCAGGCACTCAGGCTGGGTTGGGTGCTTCCAAATAAAGCTTTTATCGTGCAGTTGCCCTGCCCCATTCACAGAATTTTACAGGGGGTCTAGACAAGGTCATCTTCAATTTATAATTCTCTTGGGTTTATCAACCATTTCTTCTGTCTTTTTTCTCACCAGAAAAGAATGTGTTACGGAGGAAAAGATGGAACAGCTGCACAATGCCTTTTGTTTGTTAACACTGGGAGCCCTCTGTCTGGAAGCACCTTGAGAAATAAGAGGGCCACAGGTGGATAAGATTATAAAATTATGCATAGTATATATAAAGCAGATAGATAAATATTTTTTCCTCATATCAGTACTAGAACTTGGGATCATCCAATGGCACTGATTGGCAGAAGATTTAGAACAGACCAAAGCAATTACTTCTTAAAGCCATAGTCAATATATGGAACTCACTGCCACAAGCTGCAGATGGTTTTAAAAGGAGATTAAACAACATCATGGATCATAGATTTGTCAATAGCTGATGATCATCATAGAATCATAGAATAGTAGGGCTGGAACGGGCCTACAAGGCCATCGAGTCCAAACCCCTGCTCATTGCAGGAATCCAAGTCACAGCATCCCTGATAGATGGCTGTCCAGCCTGGTCTTGAATGCTTCCAGTGTGGGAGAGCCCACCACCTCCCTAGGGAATTGGTTCCATTGTCGTATTGCTCTAACAGGAAGTTTTTCCTGATGTTCTGCCAGAATCTGGCTTCCTGTAACTTGAGCCCATTGTTCCATGTCCTGCACTCTGGGATGATCAAGAAGAGATCTTGGCCTTCCCCTCTGTGACAAGCATTCAAGTACTTGAAGAGTGCTATCATATCTCCCCTCAGTCTTCTCTTCTCAAGGCTAAACATGCCCAGTTCTTTCAGTATCTCCTCATAGGGCTTTCTTTCCAGTCCCCTGATCATCTTTGTTGCCCTCCTCTGAACCCTCTCCAGCTTGTCTGCATCCTTCTTCAAGTGTGTGGTGCCCAGAACTGGACACAGTACTCCAGCTGAGGCCTAACCAGTGCTGAGTAGACGGGAACTAGTACTTCCCAGGATTTGGAAGCTATGCTTCTATTAATGCAGCCCAAAGGAGCATTTGCCTTTTTTGCAGCCACATCACATTGTTGGCTCATATTCAGCTTGTGATCTACAACAATTCCAAGAACCTTCTCGCTTGCAGTATTGTTGAGCCAAGTATCCCCCATTTTGTAACTGCACATTTGGTTTCTTTTTCCTAGGTACAGAACTTGGCATTTATCCCTATTAAATGTCATTCTGTTGTTTTCTGCCCAGCACTCCAGTCTATCAAGATCACTCTGCATTTTGTTTCTGTCTTCCAGGGTATTAGCTATCCCGCCCAATTTTGTGTCATCTGCAGATCTGATCAGCATTCCCTGCACCTCCTCCTCCAAGTCATGAAGAAAAATGTTAAAGAGAGCCAGTGTGGTGTAGTGGCTAGAGTGCTGGGCTGGGAGCCAGGAGATCTGGGTTCTAGTCCTCACTCAGCCATGGAAGCTCACTGGGTGCCTTTGGCCAGTCACAGACTCTCAGCCCAACCCACCTCACAGGGTTGTTGTGGTGAGGATAAAATGGAGAGGAGGAGGATAATGTAAGCCACCTTGGCTGGGGTTCCTTGCAGGAGGAAAAAAGGTGGGATATAAATGCAATTAAATAAACAAACAAACAAACAAATAAGAGCACTGGGCCCAGGACTGAGCCCTGCGGTAACCCACTTGTTACCTCTCCCCAGTTTGAGAAGATCTCATTGCTATGCACTCTTTGAGTCTGTTTCTGTAGCCAACTGTGGATCCACCAGATAGTTGTTTCATCTAGCCCACTTTGAGCTAGGGATGTACGAAAGTCACTTACCTATGACGAAATGTGATTCGCGGTGGGGAGGAGGCGCTCCGTCCCTCCCCCCAAAATTCTGGCCAGGGGAGAGGCACCCCGTCCCTCCCGCCACGAATCCTGGCCGGCCGGGACTGCAAATGGCGGCAGCCGTAGCTGCCGCCGTTTGCGTCCCTGCAGTCAGCTGTGATAGGCTACATAAATGTTTACGTAGCCTATCACGGCTGAGTTAAAACAAACAAACCGCGCGTACGCAAATGGCGGCGCCCATGGGCGCCGCCATTTGCGTACGCGCGTTTGTTTGTTTTTTAACTCGGCCGTGATAGGCTACATAAACATTTACGTATCCTATCACGGTGTTTTTTAAAAATCTAGCCGTGATAGGCTACGTAAATCTTTACGTAGCCTATCACATTTTTTTTTTAAAACTTGGAAATGGTGGCGGCGGCAGCCGGTTGGAAGACCGGCCGCCGCTGCCAAACCGCCACCGGAGCCGCCACCGCCAGGGAGATTCGCCCAAGGTAAGTCCTGTCCCGGGGTGGGGTGGGGGGGTGGCAGACCATTTCGCCACCGATTTTGGGGGGCCGAATGCACTGGCATTCGGCCTCCCCGAGATTCATGGCGAAATTCTCTGACTTCCCTACTTTGAGCTAGTTTGCTCATCAGGATATCATGGGGCACTTTGTCGAAAGCTTTGCTGAAGTCGAGGTATATGATGTCCACAGCATTCCCACAGTCCACAAGGGAGGTGACCTGATCAAAAACTGAGATCAGATTCGTCTGGCAGGATTTGTTCTTGACAGATCCATGTTGGCTTTGAGTAATCACTGCATTGTTTTCAAGGTGCTTACAGATGGATTGCTTTATCATCTGCTCCAGAATTTTCCCAGGGATTGATGTCAGCCTGACTGGTCTGTAGTTCCCAGGTTCCTCCTTTTTGCCGTTTTTGAAGATAGGGACAAACATTAGCCCTCCTCCAGTCATCTGGCACTTCACCCGTCCTCCATGATTTCTAAGAACATAAGAAGAGCCATGCTGGATCAGACTAAGGGTCCATCTATGCCAGCATTCTGTTCACACAGTGGCCAGCCAGCTGTTGACCAGGAACCCACAAGCAGGGCATCAGCACAACAGCACCCTCCCATTCATGTTCCCCAGCAACTGGTGTACATAGGCTCACTGCCTCTGGTACTGGAGGTAGAGCACATAGCCATCAAGACTTGTAGCCACTGATAGGCTTCTCCTCTCCCTCCTTTTAAAGCCATGCAAATTGGTGGCCATCACTACTTCCTGTGGTAGCAAATTCCATAGTTTAACTATGCGCTGTGTGAAGAAATACTTCCTTTTATCTGTCCTGAATATCCCACCAATCAGCTTCATAGGATGACCCCCGATTCTAGGGATGGACGAAAGGGACTTACCTTGTCCCACAGCTTGCTTCGCAGTGGGGGGGAGGCGCTTCGCTTCTCCCCCCGAAGTTCAGGAGAGGGAGGGGAGACGCCCCGCCTCGCCCGGCCAAAATTCAGGCCAGGGGGGAGGCGCCCCATCCCTCGCCGCCGAAATTCAGGACGGGGAGGAGCGCCCTATCTACCCAGCTGCAAAAAAAAAAAGTAAAGTAAAAAAAAAAACCCACACACCCGTGATAGGCTACGTAACAATTTACGTAGCCTATCACGGCTAGATTCCCAAAGTCAGCCGTGATAGGCTACGTAAATCGTCATGTAGCCTATCACAGGTGACTTTGAAAGAAAAAAAAAGTGCATATGCAAATGGTGGCGCCCATGGGGCGCCGCCATTTGTGTTCCTTAGTTTGGCACGTCTAGTCTACGTAAAGATTTACATAGACTAGACGTGCCAAACTAAGGAGCGCAAATGGCGGCGCCCCATGGGCGCCGCCATTTGCGTACACGCTTTTTTTTTTTTTCAAAGTCACCCATGATAGGCTACGTGACGATTTACGTAGCCTATCACGGCTGACTTTGGGAATCTGGCCGTGATAGGCTACGTAAATCGTTACGTAGCCTATCACGGGTGTGTGTGTGTGTGTGTGTTTTACTTTACTTTTTTATTTTGCAATGGCGGTGGCGGCAGCCGGTCAGAAGACCGGCCGCCGCCACCGCCACCACCGAAATGCCGCCGAACCGCCACTGGGACCCGCCGCCGAGAAGGACATTCACACGAGGTAAGTCCCATCCCGGGGGGGGGGGGCGGCGGAGAATTTCTCCACCAATTTCGGGGGGGGCAAATGCATTGGCATTCGGCCTCCCGGAGATTCGTGGAGAAATTCTCCACCATCCGTACCCGATTCTAGTATTTTGAGAGAGGGAGATAAATGTTTCCCTATCCACACTCTCCACACCATGCATAATTTTGTAGACCTCTATCATGTCTCCCCTCACCCTCCTTTTTTTTCCAAACTAAACAATCCCAGCTGTTGTAACCTCTCATAGAGGAGTTGCTCCAGTCCCTTAATCATTTTAGTTGCCCTTTTCTGAACCTTTCTGAACCAGCTCTACAATATCTTTTTTTAGATGTGGTGGCCAGAACTTTACACAGTATTCCAAGTGTGGTTGCACCATAGATTTGTATAGGGACAGTATGATATTGCCAGTTTTATTTTCAACCCCTTTTCTAATTATGCGTAACATGGAGTTTGCCTTTTTTACAGTGGTGGCACACTGGGTCAACATTTTCATCGAGCTGTCCACCGCAATCCCAAGATCTCTTTCCTAGTCAGTCACCACTAGCTCAGATCCCATTAGGCTATACTTGAAGTTGGGATTTTTTGCCACAACAGGTATCACTTTACACTTGCTTATATCAAACCACATTTGCCATTTAGATGCCCATTCTCCCAGTTGGCAGAGATCCTTTTGGAGCTCTTCACAATCCCTTTTTGTTTTAACCACCCTAAATAATCTGGTGTCATCCGGAAACTTGGCCACTTCATTGCTCACTCCTAATTCCAGATCATTTATGAACAGGTTGAAAAGCATTGGTCCTAATACAGATCCCTGTGGGACCCCCCCACTACATACTTCCCCTCATTGGGGAATTTACCATTTCTTCCTACTCTCTGCTTTCTGTTCTTTAACCAGTTACTGATCCATAAGAGGACCTGTCCTCTGATTCCATGACTAAGTTTTCTCAGAAGTCTTTGGTGAGGGACTTCATCAAAACCCTTTTGGAAGTCCAAGTAAACAGTGTCTACTGGATCACCCCATCTACATGTTTATTGACACTCTCAAAGAACTCTAAAAGGTTAGTGAGACAGGATTTACCTTTGCAGAAACCGTGCTGATTCTTTTTCAGCAGGGCTTGCCCTTCTATATGCTTACTAATTTTATCTTTAATAATGCCTTCAACTAATTTACCCGGAATAGACGTTAAGACGCTTGTAATTTCCCAGATTCCCCCTGGATCCCCTTTTGAAAATTGGTGTTACATTGGCCATCTTCCAGTCCTCTGCTATAGAGGCTGATCTTAGGGGCATGTTGCATATTTTGGTTAGAAGGTCAGCAATTTCATATTTGAGTTCTTTGAGAACTCTAGGATGGATACCATCTGGGCCCAGTGATTTATTTGCTTTCAATTTATCAATAAGGTTGAGAACTTCATCTTTTGTCACCGCTATTTGCCTCAGTTCCTCAGACTCCCCTCCTGAAAACATCAGTTCAGGCACAGGTATCTGTCCTAAATCTTCTGCATTGAAGACAGATGAAAAGAATTCATTCAGCTTCTCCGCAATTTCTCAAACATAATAGTAGGGATGGGGGAGAATTCCGCTACGGACCCCAATGAGACCGGATTCCAAGAATCCGGCCCCATTGGGGCCCATGGCGGAATGGAGCACTCACCTCTGCCTCCCCCCGGAATCCTTGCAGGTCGGCTCCCTCGTAGTGTTGATCCTGTAGCGCCAGCCGCTGTAAATGGCTGCATTTAAGCTAATCTACCAGCTTTACAGCCACAGATGGCGCCCACTACGCCATTTGCATCCAGAGATTCACTTACCCTACCCCAGCGATACCGCACGGCAATGGCGGCTGGCTGTATCGCCAACGAAGTGGAGCTGGCGGCTGGTTCCACAGGATTGCCGCAGAGCAGTGCCAGCCCAGATGGATTCCGGGGGGAGGGAGGGAAAGATTGCCTCCCTCCCCCCATGGACCCCCCCGCCAGACCCGGAGGTAAGGGATTCGTACATCCCTAGATAATAGACAGTGGTTCTGAGAGTTCTTCCGCCAGTTCCTTTATTACTCCAGGATGTAGTTCATCTGGCCCTGAAGATTTTGAACTCATTCAAAGTAATTAGGTGTTCCTTGACCATATGCCTATCAATCTCAGGCTGCAATCCTGCCCCTTCAGCCTGTGCCAAGGGGGTCATAGACCCTCTTACGGGAGAAGACTGAGCCGAAGTTGGATTTGAGCACTTCTGCCTTTTCTTTGTCATCTGTTATCATTTTGCCATCTTTATTTAATAGTTGAACAACCATTTCTTTCCTCTGTCTTTTACTATGCACGTAGCTGAAGAAAGCCTTTTTGTTGCTTTTAGCCTCCCTTGCTAACCTCAGCTCGTTCTCAGCTTTAGCCTTCCTGACTCCATCCCTGCAATTCTGTGCTACCTGCCTGTACTCTTCCTTTGTTACTTGGCCTTCTTTCCACTTCCTATATGTGTCCTTTTTTGTTTTCAGGTCATCTCCAAGCTTTTTGTGAAGCCACATTGGCTTCTTCTGTTGTTTTCCACCTTTTCTTCTTGTTGGAATTGTTTATAATTGTGCCTTGAGAATCTCCTTTTTTAAAAGCTCCTACCCATCTTGGACTCCTTTTCTCGTTAGAGTCGCTTGCCATGGGACCTTACTGATCATTGTTCTGAGTTTATTAAAACCAGCTTTCCTAAAATCCAGGGTATGTGTTTGACTACACTCAGCTTTTGCTTCCCTTACAACCAAGAACTCAAGTACAACATGGTCGCTTTCCCCCAGAGTTCCTGTAACTGCTACTTTATCCACTAAGTTGTCTCTGTTCGTTAGGATCAAGTCAAGGATAGCCGCTCCTCTAGTTCCTTCCTCCACTTTCTGTAGGAGGAAGTTATCAGCAACACAAGTCAGGAATTTCCTGGAGGGGCCATGTTTTGCAGAATTTGTTTCCCAACAAATATCAGGGAAATTGAAGTCCCCCATTACTACTACATCATGCTTCCTTGAAACATTGGATATTTGCTTTTCAAAAGTTTCATCCTCGTCTTCTCCAAATGGAATCTCAGTGATCAGAACCATTATTCCACTGAATGTCCACTGCTGGCAGGCAAACAGAGAGACTGAGCTATTTTCTTCATGCCCTCCTTGTGGGATCCCCAGATATGGTTAGCCCCAATGGGAATGAGGGTGCTGGACTAGATGGGTCTTTGGTGTGATCAGAAGGCTCATAAAGTCCACCATGTTTTTCCATCTCATATTGCTAGTAGCAGAAGAAAACAAACAAATCACTGCTAGTATATTTCCCAAACTGCCAGAAAATCAGCAGAACAGCACAAAAATGTGTATAAAACAACAGTTAGCAACTTGATGGGAGAAATGATCACAGACAGAATGTGTGTTCGTTGGCACTAAAAACTTTCCTTTACAATGAATCCAGCAATTAAACCATGGCCATTGCTCTTTTCCCCACCTGTCACTCTGAGTCATTCTGGGGTCCCACCCCCATTATTTTCCTCCACTGGAGGCTGGACTCTTTTGGCAGGATTTTCCGTGAAATATGTGTCCCAACCCTGGTATAAACGGCTGAGTTTTGCAATCTTTGTAGCAGCTCTTTTGTCTTGCTCTGGACTGGTACAATTTGTTCTGAGCAGAAGCGAGAGAGACAGGTTAAAATTGAATCTCCTATAACAGTAATTTGTTGTTTTGGCTTCTAATGGTTATCATTAAAACTACTAGTCATTCACTTGGAATAAATAAGCCATATAAGTTCCTACAACTCAGTGTAAAAGAAATAACAGTCAGGACCATGGATCATGAACATCAGATATCCAAACATATTCTTAGTTCCATCACATTGTGCCCATAATTATACTAAGGGTGCAATCCTATGCATGTTTAGACATGAAAAAGGCCTACAACTCCTAGCTTGCCCCAGATAGCTATGCATGCAGATAAAATGACCGAATAGAAAAATATTGGTGCGCGTATGGATATTCCATGCAGGACCAGCATGGTTGGGCACCTGCCGATAGCTTACACACCAGCAGGGGCCCACTGACAAGAAGCCCTGGACTTGCTCCTCCTCTTTGCTATTGCAACCTGCTTGTTCACCCGCCTCTTGCTCTGGCCCAGACAATGGTGGTGGTGAGAAGGAGGAGCAGTAGACGCCACTGCCATTCTGCTCACTGGCTCTCTGCATGTCATACACGCAAGTGGTAGGACCGATGAGAAAGAACAGTGGTGAGAAGGTAGACTCACTGAGGAAGGGGGCCCATTGAGGGTGTCTTGCCCAAGGGCCCTCAAAAACCTGGAGGTGGCATTGATTCCATGTGCTTAAAGAAAATGGTCAGTTAGGTCTGGTTCAAAAATGGCCCTGGCTTGTATATTTTACATGGAGTGGGGCACAGAAGCAAGATTCTTCCACGTGAACTGGGGCCTACAAATGGAAATACCAGCATCAGCATGAGAAGGCCTTGCTCAGTTCAGCCCATCTTCCATGAAAAAAGGACGTGCACCACATGTAAGGTCAGCTCACGTAGGTATTATACTATTTGAATATCCATCATTCTATTTGTGTACCCATCATCCCCAGCTAGCATGGCTGCTGGAGCAGCAGTCCAACACATCTGGAGGGCAGCAAGTTGGGAAACGCTGCCGTACTACTATGTGTACAACCTACACGCTGGGGCCATGTGTGGAGTGGAGCTTTGTTGTACCTCTCCATTGGAAATAGCGGGGCATATTCATGTTACCCTTGAATGTGTGGACAGCCACTTCTTGTTCTGCATCAGGAGACGTCTGGGGAGATGGGAAATGAGATTGATCTTCGTTCTCAACCCACAGTTTATTGACAGATTAGGAGACAGGTGAGGAGGAGGAGGAGTCTCCATTACAAAACTGAGGGCTTTGCTTGGTGAGAGCAAGGGAGAAAACAAAGCCAGCATTTGCGGATCGCCCTGCCCCTTCTATTGCACAGAAAGAAGGGTGTGTGTGATTGCCTTCTTCCTGCCCACACATTTGGCAGCTCTTGGGTGTCAGTGACATCTGAAACAGCTGCTGCTGCTAAGCCAGGTGCCAAGTGCAGCACGTGGCGTGGACATGAGTGAGTCCCACGCGCAGACAGGTTTCCTCTTGGTGCTCACGCGCCACGTGCCTGCTTTGCCTTTATCTCGCCTCTCACGCGCCTTACTGCTAAAGTGCACACTTAAATGGTTCCTGCCTCATGTAGAGATAGTCATCTTGACAGTATGATTTGAATGTCTAGCCCTGCAGTTTTAAGGTCATCATTTAATTTATTGTTATTTATATTTGTTAACTGCACCATAACATCGCTCTTCTCTGGCTGATGTATAATATTAAAACAAGTTTTAACAGACATAAAATACATATAATGTGATCAATGTACAATCCAAAATCAGCACAGATACTGGATGGATCATATATTAAGAGTGACTTTCAATGCAAAATTTGGGCTTATGGTAGTCTGGAAAAAACTGCACCCCCCATCCTCATTTATACTTATTTGATCATCTGCATTTATTCTCCAGTCTCAAATGGATAGAGATTGATAGATAGATAGAGAGATGGATGGATGGATAGATAGATAGATAGATAGATCTCCAAAGTAATCATGTGGGGCTCCAATCCAGACTGGGATGCGTGGGCAGCACAGGGTTAAACCCTCCCCCAACCACTTGTTTTCCTAAATTTGCTCTGCACACCAAGCAGGTCCTTAAAAAAAGAAAAAAGTATCACTGCCAATGGAGATCCCCCCTTTTAGTCCCTTTACAATGAATCCAGCAATTAAACCATGGCCATTCCTCTTTTCTCCACCTGTCACTCTGAGTCACTCTGCGGTCCCACACCCATTATTTTCCTCCACTGGGCTGGGCTATTTTGGCAGGGCTGTCAAAGGATTGACAAAGGATTTTCAGAATTCTTTTCCTAAAGTGCAATCCTATACATGTTAACTCAGAAGGAAGTCCCATACTGAATTCAATGGGACTCACTCCCAGGTAAGTGTGTCTAGGACTGCAGCCTCAGTGTTTCATACAGATAAAATGACTGAATAGAAAAATACTGGTGCAGTGGCGGGGGGGGGGGGAGCAATTTGCCACTCCTCCAGCTCTGCCACCTGATGATGGTGTATGAGCCAGTATAATGGTAGGGCCGGCCCTGTGTTAGCTTTAGCTGCCATATCTTTCTGTCAATGGCTATGATGTTGCCCACTTAACTGAGATTATCTTTCACAGTCATGTTTTATAAAGCTATACAGAACATGATACCAACCCTTGAACAACAGTATTTATTGCAACGTAAGTAGTCTTTAGATTCTTCCAGTGATCTTATGTCCCTGCGATTTGAAAGAGCAAGGTGGCAATGGTCTCCCAAAATGCTGTGACACAGAAAAATACTTCAGATGAGGATTACAGGGGAACATCTGCATTAAAAAAATGGTCCCGCTATTGAAAACTCTGCCTAAGACAGGGAAGCCGTTCCTGAAAATGTTGTTAACCCTTTTTGACTTGAATCTGATTGGTATCAAGAAACTGTGATAAATACAATAACAGTTATAAGAATCTGGGAGTTCAAGTCTGACCAAACTGCAGTTAATACATTCCTTGATGCTACATACTCTTCAGAAAAATAACAAGGTTCCTGGAAACTCTCCTGTAGGTCTTAATATTAACAGTAAATATCAAAGAGGTATGTCACAGTTTTTCCTACTGTGGGTCAGTTTTTTCTGGAAAGCTGAGCCAGCACCAATTAGGGATGTGCTAATGAGCTCAGTTTCCATTAAATGTGGAACTCTGCTGTAGAACAATGAATGTATGACTCTATTGCTCAAAATTGTATTTTTATTTAAGTTCCATGTTTGGAACAAACAATTAAAAAACAACATTTCTGAATAAAAAAAAATGGGTGTATGAGCTTGGATAGATCTTGGAAATGGGTGCTTACTTAAAAATGTGCTCCAGAATTATGTGCAGATCTGTGTCAGGACTCACACAGTGCTGTGCTTTATTATTATTATGTTTATCATCTTCCTTTCCTTTCTTTTTAAATTCCCTCTTTCCTTCTCCCTCTCTCCCATTCTTTTGTATTCTTTCTTCTCTCTCTCTAATATAATACCATAATTGGAACGTTAGCAGATGTAAAAGTGAAAAGGTAAGACACAGAACTTAACTCATATCAGTGACATGAAGAGAAGGGTGGGAGAAGGGAAACATGGAAAACTGAGGGGGTTTGTTATATGTCTTGTACCATCAACTGTATAACTGGGAAGGAGGGAGGTGGGTTTCTGTTTGTTATTAAATAAGAATCTCAGAAAAAAACCTTTCAATAAACAAATAACAACAGCAAAAGCCAAAGGACCACGACTTCAGTACTAGTTTATTCCACTGCTGTAAGGAAAGAACCTCAGGCTCTGCATTTAAGTGAGACCTGAAGAGATAAGCCTACAAAGAAAATCTGGAGCAGATTAGGAGACTGAACAAATTTCTTGAGCTATGGCTGGCATCCTTGCAATCTAGCGCAGCATAGAGCAGGTGTGGGGAACCAGTCAGGCCTGCAGACCAAATCTGGACCTCCTGGGGTTCCATTCTGGCTCTCCAGGGTTCTCCAGATGGCCATGCACCCTTTTCCTGGCCACCCCCACCCCATTTCCCTGACTGCCAAACATCTGGTGGTTTTCTAGCTTTTCATGGTCCCCCCCCCCTGCTTCTAAATGGCTGAGATGCCTCTCCCAAGCCTTCCTTACTGGCAGGAAGAGCTTTAAACTAAAATAGGTGGATATTTCTGGTATTCTGGCCTTGCCCCTTTGCCTCTGGCCTGCCCACCACTGGAATGCAGCCTGCGAGAGCTTCTTCATAATGGCATTTAGCCCTAGGGCTGAAAGAGGTTCCCCAACCCTGGTGTATGGCAATGAAACTCACGGAGAGGGCAAGAGTGTGTCATGCCCAATTCCCAGATGTTCAAGGTATTGTTTGCAGAGGAGCTTACAGATGTATACAAGAACACAAGTACACAAGTGGGCTCGTTATGCACAATCCACACCCTGTCAAAATGGAGTTCATGCATTGCATGTAGCAAGCCCACACATTTGGATCTGCTTTTAAATCTTTGCTATATTAATCCCTGTTATTATGTGCTGGTGGTTTTAAGAACATAAAAAGAGCCCTGTTGGATCAGACCAAAGCCCTCTCTAGTCCAGCATTCTGTTCCCACAGTGGCCAACCAGACACCTGCGGGAAGCCCACGAGTGGGACATGAGGGCAATAGCGCCCTCCTACTCATTGCTTCCTGGCAGCTGGTGTGGAGAGGCATCATAGTCCTGGAGGTAGCTTGCAGCCTTTGTCACCTTAACCTCCATCCATTTGTCTAATCCCCTTTGAAATCCATCCAAGTTGGTGACCATCATTACATCTTGTGCTAGCAAATTCTGATGTGCACTTTGTGAAGGAGTACTTTGGCTTGAATCTCCCACCAATCAGCTTCATGGGATGACCCCAGGTTCTAGTATTGTGAGAGAGGGAGACAAAACCTCTCCCTCTCCACTTCCTCCACACCAGGCATAATTTTATGCACCGCTCTGCCCCTCCTTACCCAGCAAAAGCAGAAGCATTCCTCGCCGCAGCTGCCAGCTGAACATCTAGGCCAGTGGTGCAGTCAGAATGGGACGTTGATGCAGATGTCCAGCCCCCCAGCTCCAGCCAGAACAAAGAGGAGGGTCCCCCAAATGCAGCAGGTCTAGCTTGCTGCATTTGAAAGTAAGTGACTAAATACACATTACCATCTGAAGAGTGGGGCCCATAAGACCATTAAGTCCAGAGTCTAAAATTACCCACCTGGAGCAAAACCAGGTCCAGGAGTACACTTAAACTGCATACCTGATCCTTCAGTGGGAGTACAGCCCCATCCAGAACAAACTGCTCCCTAACCCTGGATCAGTGATCCCACTGACCAAGAGCTGTTCTGTCCTGTGTGCATTAAGACACTTTAGCCTGTTAAAGTAGGATGCAAACTTGGTTTAGCATAGTTTGCTTCTGCAAATTGGTATCTAGTCACATTTTCTTCTGGATGATAACCATTATTATTATGGTAATTGCTTAAATAACAATCCAGGAATGGATATTTAGCTGGCAAGGATATACGTAATTGTACAGGGCTTTCTGACACTCCCTTTTGGGAGGCCAGTTTTTATGTCACTGTCTGAATAAAGATGATACTAAGGGCATGATTCAGCCACAGTTAAGCACTTTGAAGACCCATTGATTTTAATGGGAGAGAGAAGAACATTCTTAACTGTCATTTAAAACTGATGAGACTTCAAAGTGCCTAACTTTGGCTGGACCATGTCCTTAGTATTGGCCACCAGAATGGTTGTATTAATGGAACTGTAATATTAATTAAAATTAATGGAACTGTAATATTTGCTGCAAACTAGTTGATTGCTATGCCCCTTTTCTTTTTTAAAACACTTCTGTTTGATGTGTTTTGTTTGTGTTTGTGACATCTCTCATTCCCCTGTATCACTTATAGAAATTCCTATAAGAATCAAGTGATTAAAACCTGAGAAAATGCAATATCTTGTGACACAATAACAGTGTTTGCTAAAAGTGGAAAAGCTCTTAAATGTGTGAGAACAAGATAAATGTATGCAGCAACTATGTTTCTGGGTTTATGCCATTTCTGTAGTTCAAGCCCTGCTTGGCCTTTTCCACTTCAACAGATGCTCAAGAACTCCCCTCTGCCTCAGGGAATGGATGGATTTGTGCCACTTGTCCCATATTGGTTTGGGTGTTTACATTGTGAGCTGGCCCAGCATTTAAACATATTAAGCCTTCATCTTTGGATCTTGGCAGCATTGACAAGAGTAAATTGTTGATTGTTTCTCAAATATGTTAATTTGGCGTGGAAATTTGATCTGAATTTCCCAAGACATTTCCTATTTTAATTTGTTTTCAAGCCGTCCAGTGTTCCATGTGTTTTCCTTCAAACTCATGCAGTTCCAAAGCTATGCTTCACTTTTAATTTAACTTTGCAGTTCAAGCTATATGCACACACTTGTGCCATTACAACCACCATGCATTAGGGACCAAAATCAATGTGGAAAGGGATATTGCCCCAGAACTCTGGAAGGAAGATGATGGCAGCCATAACTGGGATAAATTAAAGCCACAGGCTTATTGAATGCAAAAGAGTTTTCAGTTGTCCCCATTTATTCCACCATAGTGCAGGCAGCTACTTCCTCTTTGTTCAGGGGAAAGATCACAACTACCCTTTGTCTGGGTGATCCCACCCTGACTTAGTCTTCAGCCAGTCCTGGGGACAGTTCTTTATTCCTTCCAGGGCTTTCTTAAGGCTCCTTTCCCGCTTTCCCTACATAATTTAAGTGCTATGTGGGATCAAACATTGTATTAAATAGCCTCTGTTAGGGGGTTGTCATGGTCAGTTTATTAAGACATACAGACCAGATCTACACCTTGTGTCATATTGATACGACCCCATCATGGCCACACTTGCACATTTATACTTCATAGTGCACATGATGACATCCGTTGCAGCATATTGGACTATATGGAATAGAAAGCAGGAAATAGCGCTAGAAGCCTTGCGCCCCAACAGCTATCCCCTTGATAGCTCTCCCTACAGGAGGAGAGATGTGTAAGTTCCCACTGCATTTTAAGGGCAAAAAGAAAAAGGATGACTCACACTTCTTCTCTTTTTCTCTGACTTGTTGTATAGGCGGAGGGAATGACTGTAAGACTCAGCAAGCCTCAAACACAACCCTCCTTTATTTATCACACATAGAAGTGAAGAACTTAGCAGAAGCTCCACCCACTGTTGCTACTCCCAACTCTACAGAAGCTGCCAAGGTTCAAAACAATAACTAAGCCACAGTACACCCCCCCATCCCAATACATAACATCCCTCCCCCCTTAGCTATCACAGCCTTCCAACCAAGGAGGAGGTACCCTTTCACGGCACGGTCTCTGCACTCAACTAATAGGTATAGATTGCTCAGATGACTTTCTTTCAATAACTGCCATAGGTAAAGAAGGAGTATTGCTTCCATCACTTTGTGGTTCTGGTGCTTCAACTGACGGTGAGAGAAACATATTAGTTCGAGATAGATCCTCAGCAGCTACCTCTGCTGATGCCAACCCACTCTGGCCAGAATGCCTTCTCAACTGGTCAACGTGGCGATGCCACACTGACCCATTGGCACACTGGACCTTGCCTGACACAGGTCCAGTGACCTCAGTAATAGAGGAGGGAACCCACAGGTCCAGCACCATAGTTCCTAGCAAACACCTGATCTTGTGGGGCAAATGAATGGAGAGTTGGAGCTGAGAAGGCAGCATCCAGAGGTTGCGCCCATTTGCTTTGTCAGCTAAATCTGGGTGGAGATGGTCAAGGCAAGTTTTTAGATGCTGCCGCACAAGTAACTCTGCAAGACTGACTCCTGTTGTTGCACAAGGAGTAACATGCTGAGCAATGAGAAACCTGGCAAGGTGTGTTGGCCGGTCTCCTCCTGCAATGCACTTCAGGGCATCTTTTGTCTGCACCATCCGTTCAGCTTGGCTATTTGCTCAGGGATGACAAGGTGCAACGGTGACAGCCCGAATAAAGTTCTTGTCCGCAAATTATTTAAATTCAGCAAATGTAAAAGCAAAGCAGTCCATCAGGCAATCCATGGGTTGCAAATAAATGGAGCAGTGCTGTGACAGTAGCAGTAGCTGTTTGTGATGGTACTAAGACTACTTCAAGCCACTTTGAGAAAGAATCTACCGCAATCAAGAAGTTTTTTCCCCCCTTGCAATGGTCCTGCAAAATCAATATGAATTCTTGACCAAGGCTTCTTGGTCACTTTCCATGGGAAGATAGGTGCCCTTGGTGGATTGTGCCTAGTGGCTTGACAAGTACTGCACTCATTTACAGTTTTTTCAATATCTGACTCAGTACTTGGCAAGCAGACATAGCTCCTGGCCAATGCTTTCATACACACGATCCCTGGGTGGGCTGCATTGAGTGTGGTCAAGATGGTTTGACAACCCTTATCTGGAATAACATGTTTTTCCCACAGCAGACATTCCTTATGGGCAGACATCTCATGCTGATGGCATTTGAATGGCTTAAATTCCTCTGGCAGTTCCTCATCTGGCCATCCCCTCCATGCCCAGTTTAAAACACAAGCCAGTACAGGATCTTGAGCAGTTTGATCATCCTGGTGGGCCAGGAAGGGCTTCCAGCATCAAGACTTCCAGTGAAGGAGGCACAACAAAATCTGGAATTTGAAGTGGTAACCAAATCAATCCATCAGCATTAGCTATTGCCTTTCCTGGTTTGTAGACAAGTGTATAATCATAAGTAGGGATGGGCGGATTCCCTACCTGTCATTCCGCTGGGGAATTTTTTGATGTGATAGGCTACGCAAATATTTGCATAGCCTATTGCGTGAACAGGGATGCAAATGGCATACTGGATGCCATTTGCGGCTGTAAAGCTGGTAGATTAACCTAAATGCAGCTGTAAATTGTTGAATTTAGGCTAATCTACCAGCTTTATGGCTGCAAATGGCGCCCACTATGCCGTTTGCATCCAGAGACTTACTTACAGCGATACGACACGGCAATGGCTGCCAGCCATATCGACATTCAGCAGTGATGCAGAGCAGGCAGCCGGCTCCACAGGATCGACGCCGACATGGATCCGACCCATACGGATTCCAGGGGGAGGCAGAGGTGAGTGCTCCATTCCACCATGGACTCTGGGGGCCGGATTCTTTAGAATCCAGCCTCATTGCAGTCCGTGGCGGAATTCTCCGCCATCCCTAATCATAAGCATTGAACAGAATGCTCCAGTGCTGCATGCAAGGTGATAGTATGCAGGGAGTAGGCTTACCAGGAGAGAAGATTCCTAAAAGAGGCTTGTGATCTGTGCATATTTCAAATAGGGATGGCGGAGAATTTCTCCCCGAAACTTCGGGGGGCCGAGCGCCAACGTGTTTGGCCCCCTGAACAAGTTTCGGGGAGAAATCCTCCGAACCCCCCCACCCCCCCGCAACCCCCCCGGGACGGGACTTACCTTTGCCGAATGTCCCTCCCGGAGGCGGGTCCGGCCGGCGGTTCGGCGGGTGTTCGAGCGGGGCAGGAGCGGCAGCCTGTCTTTCAACCAGCTGCCGCCGCCGCCATTGCAATAAAAGAAGAAAAAAAAACGCCCCCTGATAGGCTACGTGACGATTAATGTAGCCTATCACGGCTAGAGTTGCAAAGTCAGCCGTGATAGGATACGTCAATCGTCACGTAGCCTATCACAGGTGACTTAAAAAAAAAAAAAAGCGCGTACGGATAATGGCGGCCCCCATAGGGAGCCGCCATTCCCGTTCCTTATTTGGTCGCTGTAGTCTCCGTAAAGATTTACGTAGACTACCGCGAAAATAAGGGCAACGCTATTTGCGTTGCCCTTATTTTCGCCGTAGTCTACGTAAATCTTTACGTAGACTACAGCGACCAAATAAGGAACGCGAATGGCGGCTCCCTATGGGGTCCGCCATTTGCGTACGCGCTTTTTTTTTTTTTAAGTCACCCGTGATAGGCTACATGACGATTGACGTAGCTTATCACGGCTGACTTTGCAAATCTAGCCATGATAGGCTACGTTAATCGTCACGTAGCCTATCAGGGGGTGTTTGTTTGTTTGTTTTTAAACTTTCGCGTTCGCGGCCGGGCAAGGCGGGAAGCCTCCTCCCCGGCCTGAATTTCGGCTGGGGCGAGGTGGGAAGCCTCCCCCCTGGCTTGAATTTCGCGGGGGGAGCAGCGAAGCGCCTCCCCCCCACCGCGAACAAGCTTCCATGAAAGGTAAGGGACTTTCGTCCACCCCTAATTTCAAAAGCATGGCCATAGAGATCATTGTGGAACTTTTGGACTCCTGCAATAACAGCCAGGGCTTCTTGGTCAATTTGTGCAAAGTTTCTTTCCTGGATGACGTAGTCCTTGAAAAATAAGCAATTGGTGCCTCTGTACCATCTGGTAATTTGTGGCTTAGCACAACACCAATAAGAAGAAGCATCAGTAGTAAGGATTAGTGTTTTTTTCCATCATAATGTACAAGCACAGAATTTGAACTCAACAAGTGTCTGACATTCTGGAAAGCATTCTCATGCTGGCTGCTCCATTTCCATGGAATTCTTTTTCCCAGCAAGCGATACAGTGGCTCAGCAAAGGTAGCCTTTTGTGGGAGAAACACATGGTAGAAATTGAGAAGTCCCAAGAAGGCTTGAAGTTCCTGCTTTCTGGAGCAGGTGCATCATGAATTGCATGTATTTTTTTGTCAGTGGGGTGAATGCCAGAAGCGTCAATACGATAGCCCAACAATGTTATCCAATTCACATTTCTCTTTTTTTTCATGTGTCGGATGTGTCAAAACAATGCAGGACTTCTTGAAGTCATTCAGCAAGTTCTTCCTCTGTTGATCCCATGAGCAGGACATCGTCAAAATATGGTACAACAGCTGGAATTCCAGAAAGTAGGTTTCCATGAATTGTTGGAACAGTCCAGGGGCCACAGAAATTCCAAATTGCAGACGCTTTACTTGGAATGCCCCTCGATGAGTGATTATTGCTTGGGCATCTGCTGTAGCATAATTGATGGCTTATTGTTGATATGCTTGGGCCAGATTAAGTTTTGCAAAGACCTTCCATCCACCAAGAACAGCAAGGAGTTGATTGACAGCAGGCACTGGATATGGATGCTGCTTAAGTGCCTTATCACAGTGCAAATGTAATCCCCACACAGTCTCAACTTCCCATTAGCCTTTAATACCGGCACAATGGGCATAGCCCACTGGCTCTGTGTAACTGGTTCTAGCACACCATGCTTGATGAGGTGCTCAAGCTCTTCTTCATTTTTTCCCCCGCAATGCAAAAGGCTCATTCCTGGCTTTCATGCAAATTGGTGCAATAGATGGATCCAGATGGAGTGATACTAGCTTCCCTTTGTATTCACCCAATTCTTCAGAAAATACACTTGGAAATTTATTAACAGTTGCTAAAAGCTGACCTGTAGTAAGGGGTGAATTCCTTGAACACTAATCCCTATTGATGAGAACCAGTTTCTCCCAAAGAGGTTTTTTCTCTGCCCCTCCACAATTATAAGTGGCAGCTTCCCTTGGAAGGAGCCATACTGTACATCTACGGTGCAGCATCCAATGATAGTAACCTTTTTTGCATTGTGATAATGCAGAATGCATGATGGACTTGACAGCTTTGGAGCAAGGGATGCAGAAAATATGTGCTTAAAGGTGTCTTTGTTAATTATGGATACCCCAGACCCCAAATCTACTTCCATCTTGTACTTCCGGCCATTGATTATTACTGTTGCGTGCAACACAGAATCATGGGGTTCCTTGCCATAGACCTTCTGAATGTGATATAGCTGTTGAGTTTCATCACCCTGTGGATAATCAACCCCTTGAGATGCTAGGTGGAGTGACTCTTTGCTATAGTTCCCTGGCCTTGTGCTGACAGATTTTGAACAGCAGACTCACTCAAGGTGACCCTTCTTCTTGCAAAACCTTCACTCAGGATCCTTGAATCTGCACAGAGAGCGCTGATGTGGTCCTCCACAGCCTGAGCAGGAGTAGGCAAGCCAGGGCCTTTTTGCAGATTTTATGGAGGGTGCATTTCTTATGTTCTGTTGACGTTGCTGCCCAGAATTCTCAGCCTGCTTGCGCTGGATGGCATTTACATCATCTGCATCTTTCTTGAGTTCTGTGACATATAGTGATGCAGTCTCACTGGCTAATGCCTTTTCTTCAGCCAATGAACATGTCAAGTTTGGCTTGGATAGAAGGTGTCATTGTAGTGCTTCATCATAAACCCCACAGACAAGGCAATCCCTCAACATATCCTCTAGAAAACCCCCAAAGTTGTAGTTTTGAGAAAGATGACACAGTTCTGCAATATAAGTAGTAATGCCCTTTCTAGGTTGCTGCATTCATTTGTGAAATTTAGATATTTTGCACAATAACTGAAGGATTGCACAATAACTTTGCACAATAACTGAAGGTGAGAAATGTATCTTCAATAATCCCCAAAGTTAATCAAATGTCTTAATTTGGGGCAAGGCACGAGCAGTGAGGGATCTTATTATGGCAAATGTCTGTGGCCCACAAACAGTTGAGAGCATAGCTTGCTTTTGTTCAGCATTAGCTATCTTATTTGCTTCAAGATAGAATGAAAGCCGTTCAGCATAAGAATCCTAGGAATCAGGTTGTCTAACATCAAACTCTTCGATATGTCCAAAAGCAGCCATTTTGATTTTAATTCTCTTTTATGTAAAACACAGGAGTTGTCTAGTTCTTAAGTGGGTCTACCTGGCTGCTTACCAGTTAGCTGTGTAAATGGATTCACGGTCCTTGCTGGCTGTATAGCTCTCAGTATCCCACCCTCGTCGCTACAAATTGTTGTATAGGCAGAAGGAACGACTGTAAGACTCGGCAGGCCTCAAACACAACTGTCCTTTATTTATCACACACAGACTTTCTCCTAATTTTTTAAAAAATCTATACCAGGGAGCAGCAGGCAAGTACACAGGGCCAGGCACCTACAGACAGGGCCAGCCCTACCATTAGGCAGAGTGAGGCAGTCGCCTCCGGTGACCGATGCTGAGGTAACAGCATGGTGCTGGAGGAAATAGCCGTGGATCTGATCATACAGCCTGCCCTGCACCTCCTAAGCTAGCCTGCTGCCAGGTGTGGCGGAAGATGCTGTCCCAGTGCCAGTTTTGAAGAAAGAGTAAACTGCCAGGCCAGTCTGCTTTTGCACCTGGAATGGGAGGGGGTGCTATCTTGCCCTTTGCCTCAGGCAGCAAAATATCTTAGGCCAGTCCTGCGTACAGAGCAGCAGAATAAGAAGTCCTTTGCCTGTATAAAATAACTGCTGTGCTATGCTGACCTCAAGTCACGGGGCACAATGAGCCAGAGTTACAGAACCTCAGGGCCAAAACAGATGTTACAATGTGTATCTAACAGCTGTCTCTTCTTTGCAGGGGGAGGAGACAATCCTCCTTAACAGCCCCAACCTGGATGAGTCTCCCATTCTGGATGAGGGGCCCTGCACCTACTCTAGAGTAAAAAATAAATAAAAAGATGTAGCTGCTAGACACACATTTAAAATAATGTCTGCTTTGGCCTTGAGAGAGCTCAAGAGCCTGAGACTGAACTGAGGCCCTTTCTCCCTTCAGGGCCAGATCACCTGAGAAGTGTGGAGGCCTTAAAGGGGCAGTCCTCTGGCCTGAATCCTAGCACTCTGTCTCCTCTTTGTTCTTTCCTTCCAGGTTTGCTGCCTGCACTGATGCTCCTTATGTAACAGGGTCCAGAGTATGGAAGAAGCTGGTTTCTCGGGGGGGGGGGGGGCTTTTGAGGTCCCAATTTAGGACTCCCTTGGCTGATGCTGGGGCCTGGATTAGTACCTCTGCCTTTGGTGCCAAAACTCCAAGTAATCTGACTGCCCCTCCTCATCTGTCTTGGACCTAGGGTCCAAGTTACTGATCAGGGTGGATGTCCTGACACTGTTCTGTTATGAAAACAACATGAAATCCTGAGGTAGCACAAAATATCCCAGCACCTGAGGTGGGAGGACACAGACCACTGCTGCACCGAAGCAGTTGCCAACACCTCCCCCTTGGGGAAGGCAACCAGGCCCGAATGTCATGCTTTGAGGGATCCTTTCACAAGGATCCTGGCCTGAGGAGGCCACCCACTTGCCTACCTGCCTGCCTGTGCATCTCTCACTCTGGGAGAGTCCCCTGAAAGAGAGAGAGGATGGGCAACCTCTTTGTGTGGCTGACGCAGCTGTCCAGAGAGGCCACTCACCCACCCAATCTATTGTTTTGTGAGAGGTCTCAGAGGGAGATGTGGGGGGGGGGATGCAGCTGTTCCTCCAAGGAGCTCCTTGTGACATTTGCCACAGTGGGCAAGTAGGCTGGCGGTAGCAGGGGCCACAGGGGCCCTACTGTTGGTGGGGAGATCCACCACCCCTCCTGATCTGCAACCCAAGCAGGGGATTCATCCTGCCTCATGGAAGGCCTGGCCCTGTGAAAAACTACATTGTGGGTCTTTTTCCTTTGTGAGCATGCACAGAGGCTTCCCTATAAGTCTCAAGAGACCACTAAGTCCAGAGTCTAAAGTTACTCACCTGCACTTGATCCAGGAGCAAAACTGGGTCCAGGAGCACACCTAAACTGTGTACCTGAGCCTTCAGTGGGGTGCATCCCCATCCAGAACAAGTTGCATGCCTGTCCCTGGATCAGTGATGCTACTGACCAAGAGCACAGCTCAAGGTGGGAGCCAGAGAAAGAGGGCTCTGCTGATGAGCCCCCCGGGGATCCCTCACCTGTAAATGCTGAGGATCATACTCTCTGTGCTTAAGAAACATGCTCACATATTTGCCTCTTGCAGTGAGAATGCTGTGGATTTCCCATAAGTTGTAATGTGTCTCAAGCCCCATCAGAGTTCTGAAGTTATTGAATAAACATTGTATCTGCTTTATTCTATTCTAGCTGGTATAAATGGTGTCCCTCAGAGTATGGTAGAACAGCTGTCAGCTGATCTCAAATATGCTAGTGATCAAGACAAAAGATATGTAAACATTGTATACATCTTTGAAAAATAGGAAGGCAACTCTTGAAACTATTTAAGCCACTTCGTGTTTCCCACACTTTCCCCCCACCAATTCCTTTTTTTTTTTAATGTTCAGATTCCCTGTGTATCTTTCTGTCAGCACCACAGCTTCCAACCTGAACATGTGACTGAGAAGATGTTGGTTCCTTTGGTGCACCATCTGCATCTAAACATTGATGGGGGAATTCTTCCCTGTTGCTGCTTTTGGACTTCTCCGTAGTTTTTGACACTGTGGTGGTCCACAAGAATTTGTTACAGCTTCTGGGAAATCTAGTTGACTGTAGGGATCCCAGAGAAATCCACAACTGATTCAAATAAATTCAGATTTCCATTAATCCGACTTTCAGATTCTACAGTGGACCGGCCTTTTCAGAGTCATGCGGATTCCTCGGCTAAGGCTCCTGAAGCAGTGGGGGGGGGGGGGCTTGCACTAATTTGCATTAGCGCAAGTGAGCATTAGCACTAATGTGCACTTTGGCAAATGTGCTAATTCACATGTGCACTGATGCGAATTGACCCAAGCAGAATGAAATTCTGGTCAAAAACGTCCAATTCTGTCAATGAGCAGATGACAGAAGAAAAGATGCCTGACAATCTGGGAAACACAGACAGAACAGATTTAACAAAATCTGGACATCCCTAGTTGACTGTGTGGTCTATTATATAGATTATACCCACTCAAGTCTGAAATAATTTTAGTTCCCTGTCTCCATCTAGGAATGAACGGATCTGTCGATCTCAGTCTTATCAAGATTGTTGTTTTTTCAAGGTCAAGCTCATTCCATCCCATTTTTCCATTTCCATATGAGCTTGTTATTTATATTGTAAAAATCCATATGGAAATTATACACATCTTTATAATGCATTAATGTACACATTTTCATGCGCATTTTTAAACATACACATTTGTGTATGTTTTAAACATATGCATACACAATGAGGACACATGCACCCATTGACTAAAACATGTCTGTGTGCATGTGCTCTAAAATACGTATCTTTAAAAATTGACTGAAGTATGTCCAGAAGGTATGAATTTGGTAAATCCATTGATGCGGCTAATTTCTCACACATCCCTACCTCCATCCATTTTTTACATGCATGTGAAAAGCCAGCACATGTGAATTTCTTAAATTGGCATTGGCTCTTACTCTCAGCAAACTCCCTGTGCTGATATACAGCAGTGCAGTGTTAATGCAACATGCTTATAGATCCCATGAAACCCCTGCTACCGTTCTAAATGCTTTTTTCAGGCAACAGCATGAGCCCTAAGCAGAAGACCTGCAGCAGATCTTCATTCAGTCCTCTGTACATCAGCCTGCCTCCATGTAGTGTCATGAAATAGAGGATAGTCCTGGGTAACGTACAGCTGGTCCTAGTATGTTGATTCTGTTCACGTCACCCTCTAGTTGTTTACAATCTTCCTAACAGTTCCCAGAAGCTGTCTGTTGAATTGCTTCCTCCAGCTATGTGAACTGAGACTTTATATCCAGTGATCATAATGGATTCAGGCCACTGCTTGAATCATCCACGTACTTTCACCAGGATTTATGGTGCTGCAAGACAAAAATTTATCCATCTTTGTCCATACTCTTCAGGCTATCAATAGCTTCAGGTCAAGATGCCTATATATTACCTCCAGTATCAGGGGAAGTATGCCTCTGTATTTCAGATGCTGCAAAACACAAGTGGGAGGCTGCTATTGCATGCACTCACATCCTGGTTCTAGGCCTTCCGTGGGCATCTAGTTGGCCACTGGGGGAACAGAATGCTGGACTAGATAGGCCTTGCGTGTTGCGTCTGATCCAGTAGGACTGTTCTTCCATTCTTATGTCTTTCCTGAATTAGTCATTGATGTCATTAATATTAATGGGGCTTAAAATGCTGGATTTTAGCTGGATGAGCTATTTTTTTCAGTCTTAAGGCAATTGCTCTTAGAAGATAAAAGACATCGTAAACTACCAATCTTGCAATGAGTCACGTCATAAGGAAAGCTTTGAATTACCAGGCAATCATATGAAAACTGAAATAACTGCAATCATGTACAAGAACAGCAATTCAAGTTGATCTGCTGATTTCATCTTTTTTTCCCATTGTTTTTATTGATGTAATTGTTATTTTTTCAGAGTGAAATCATGTAATCTCAATGTGGTTGATTGTTTACCTGATGCATGTTCCATTTTGAAACAGACCATTCATTTTATCTAAAGTCATGCAAATATTGTCCAAATTCTCCTCAGATTTTATTTTAGTTTTGTTATTTTTTTATGCAATTCTGAGAAGAGAAACTTATTAAAATGTTCTGGAGGTAGTAAGCACACATAGTTTTCTTTCCACGAATAACAACTGTTGGCTAACGGCTCCCCTCAGAGGTAGTACAGAAAGTGTGCATTCATCTAAAATCTGTGTTTTCCTATGTGCTTTGTACTAAGAAAATATTGTGTCCTGTCTGAAACTGTAGAATGATTACAGATTCCACTTTGCAAATCAATAAGACAGAACCCCTTCTTTCTTAATAAACATGTGAGTGTTGCTAAAGCATAACCCCAGTTCTTTGTGGAAATTTTTATAGGAGTTCAGAAAAGAAAACTCAGAATCAGGGTTTAATTTTCATTTTTCATGGTACAAATATGAGCTTTCATTTCATTGAGGGCTGGGGGAGTTTGGAGGTCACACCAAAGATGGCGGGCTATTAATATTTGTAACAGTGCATGTCCAAAGGTGTCTGTGTGTTGATGGGTAAAGAGAAGAACCCCCAAAGAGATGGTAATTGGAGACAGTGCTGTTTCAAGGCCATTGGAAGTGAGGGACCTTTTCTAAAAGAAGGAGGAAATATATAAACACATGTTTTAATTAAGTAGTTTTAACTGTTTGGGCAATTTAATTGTAAACCACCTTGGGGACACTTCTAGAGTAGTTGTTCAGTCGTTAAGTCGTGTCTGACTTTCTAGATTAGGCAGGGTGGTAATGAAACAAACAGGTTCTATGAAACCAAACTAAAACTTAAAGCAATGAATTCAACAAAAGGTTAATTGAACTAACAGGTTCAATAAGAATGTCATTGTTTGTGTTTATAGAGGCAGAAATTCAAGATATATTATCCTTTGAAGGGTTCCATATATGCCTCTTTTGTTCCTGAACAAATTACGCTTTCTGCCCCAACCCATCAAGGGAGATCTCTGTGCCCAGAAGGAAGTTTTCCTGCACAGATCCTCTTACTTCATCAGGATCTGAATGAGAACTATATGCATGCATAGATTCCATGCTGGATGCTTGCATCCTGCAATCAGAGTGTTGTGTGCAATTTGCAACTTTGGATTAGGAAGTGTGCATGTGTAACACTTTTCTTCAGGGTCTCTAAAGGGACTCACAGCAAAGGCCTTGTACAAGGACAGTTAACATATGTCATCTTAATTCCTTGATTAAAAACAATAACAATGCACGTGTAATAATTTTACTTCCATAACCATTCACTTATCACTAAAAGCAATAAAACGGAGCACAGCCCTCCCAAAGTTGTGTCTTTTAGCTTGAGTCCACAACAAAAATATAAATAAAACTTTTCTCTGAAGCTTGATTTTTCTGCTGGCCGAAAAAAGAAAACAGTCTCTACTCAGTTCAGCTCTGCAGCAATCTTCTCAAGGTGGATCAGGATCCAACAACACAGGAACAACTTTTTAAACAGCCCTTTATATAATATAAAAGAACATAAACAAACAAGGAACTCATAGTGTTTGTAAAAAAAAATCATCACTCTTTAAAAAAAATTCAAAAAAATTCAAATTTTGAATTTCAAAATTCAAAATTCAATCCCTACTAACCCATCTCAAGGGTTCGGGGCCTTACTGAGAGGAGAAAGCAAGGTTCTTCCACACTGCATTTTGGTAACTGCCTAAAATGGTGGCTACTCCCTATTTCACTTCTTTACTGAGCATGTGCAGGAATATTCCCACTCAGAATTCTTAAAGAAAAATATACCAGTGGGTTACACATGCAGGGCTCAATACATTGTTCTGAATCTGACCATGCAGCCTCTATCAACTCTGCACAGGTATGGTTGGAAATGCACCTTCCTGTATTCTACCTTATACAGATAGGAAAGTACATCCCTGCTCTCTATACCAGAGGCTGTTACACATGGTTATTTCTAATGCATAACTAGTGATGCATAACAGCTTGTTGCATGCAACTATCACTGGTTTGAGGCTCTTGCATTCAGCAAGACATCAGCAAATATTGTTGGCTCAGTGGGCCAGTTCTTCCTTGACAGTTTTATAAACTGTTCAAAAACTCTTTCAGGCCATCTTCTAAAAATTTGAATTTTCTTTCTTAATTATTCAAAGACGAAATGAGTGCAGAGGAATGTATTGTTTTGACTAGATCTTCTTCTAAATTATCTGAATGCATAGTCTCTTAAGCAATAGCATGGGAGAAAGAAGGCATTCACAATTTGGAGTTATATTTTCTAGCACTATGCCAAATTTTTTGGTATATTTATTTTCAACCATTCGTTGGAGGGAAGGGGCGAAAAGAAATTGCACCCGAAAAGTGTGGGAAGTTGCTGAGCAAGGTCTTCTTCTTCTTCTTCTTCTTCTTCTTCTTCTTCTTCTTCTTCTTCTTCAAAGGACTTTTAATAGCAACAAAGCAAACCCCAAATGCCTCTCTCTCAATTTTCAGGCACTCAGCAGGCAGCAGCACAGGGAAGCCCAAAGGGAGGAAATCCTGGCTAAGTCCTCTAGGGGGCTTTCCAAGAAGCTCAAACAACCAGAGAGACTACAAGGTCAGAAGGGGGGGGGCGGTGAAACAAAGAGCACCGCCCTGGCCACTGCCGTACAGTAAAGTGAGCACGGAAGCCCTGCACCATGAGAAATTTCTCAGAAATTCTCAACATCCCAATGAAAAAGGCAGAAGAACAACTACCTCTTTCACAGGGAAACGAAGACGTTGTGAAAGGACAGGTAGTGTTTTGGCACAGCACTGTTTTCCCATGTAGACACTTATCTATGAATTTGCAGTTGCTCAATCTCTGCTGTCAAATTATTTAGATATACTGACTTAAACCTATTGGTAAGTTTAAACCATATGGATTGTTAAGCAATGTATCACTAAAACCATACAGGTGAATTCAGAGAACATCAACATACTCTGGAGACTCCTGGATGGACCACTTACTGGAATTACTCATGACGTTGAACACTCCATTATGGGATCCCAGCACTTGACTTGGGGCCTTCCAGGAAGTGGCTTTTGCAAATGATGCCTGATATCCACAGTCTGTATAGGGAGGGACAGTGCTGATCAACATAGTCTCTGGCTCCAGATGAATTAGCAAGATCAGTGCAGAAGCTGAAAACAATTATAGAACAAAGCCAGCAATGGTAGCTCCAAATCCCCGTACTTGTTTGCACTTTTACCTTACCTCCTATTTTCTGCTATCATCACTGGGGAAAGCAGCCAGTACTTTCCGCAGTGATGGGAAAATGCCCCTAGAAAGCACACATCATTTTATGTCACCGTATCTCAAGTGGCCTCACATCTTACTCATTAGTTTCCAATGGGCCATCCATGATGAGCCCAAATCCGTGCCGGCTCCAGGTCTTGGGGAGCCTCTGGGCAAGGCACCCCCAATGGGCCCCTTCCCTCAGTGAGCCACCTTCTCACCACCCTTGTCACCAGCTGCTAATTTGCTGCTCATCCTCTTTTTTCATAGTTGCCACCATTTGCTTTCTCAGTCAGCAGAGAACCAGGGAGCAAGTAGGCAGTGGCATCTAATGCTCCTTATTCTCATCACCACTGTTGTTTGGGCCAGAGTGAAAGGCAGGTGAACAAGCAGGTTACAATGGTGAAGAGGAGGAGCAAGTCCAGGGGGCTCTTGTCAGTGGGCCTCCTGCTGAGGGGTGGGCCCTCAGCAGGTGCCCCACCATGCCTACCCTTGATGCCAACCCTGAGCCCAACATTTGTAAATCACAGTGCACCAGCAGAAGAATGTTAAAGACAGTGGCTCTGATTCAGAGATGTAACAGCAAGATCCAGGCATGCCGCAAATACATCTCACAGTATTTCTCTGTGCTGCTTCATATATCTTGCTTTTTCTAGCTTGTTGAGACTGTATTTGTAATTGGTATCCTTACCCTGGAATAAAGGCTTGCAACAATTTATGTATTGCTTGGAATCTATGGGACCTTCACTTATGTGTAGCATAACCAAGTGACTCCATTGGTCCATTTATTTCTGTAAAATAGAACTTGGCTCTGAGATGATTGCTGGAAAAACTCCAGATGTCATCCTCTTGAGTAATTTATGTAGTGCTAGCTAATATTCAGCAGCACGTAACAGATACCAAAAAATGCTTCCCAGAGACAGAGAGTGCCAAAGAAAGCCATGTTAAGTGAAATGTTCACAATGCAATTCATTTACTTAAACGAAGTAAAGTTGGAAGAGAATTGGTTCCCCCACGCTTTAGTATCTCTGAGAGTCAGTCCATATAAAATGGCCACCCTGTAGAAGCCATGCTAAATATCTCACCATGTGGCTTTCATATGCCAACGTAGATATTCCTTCATATTCCTTGCCATGTAGATTGGATTATTTTCTCCGTAACACTATGAACACACTAAAGAAAAGACAGTACCTGATTAAATCTTGAGCTTCAACAGACGTAAAAAGTGAATGTACTGGTGAGATATAGCAGATAGAGGGCTGTACACATGCTTAGCCAACTACATTATCTTCTTCCCATGGAGGAAGAGTGGATGGAAGCCTGCCATCACTATGAATAAAACACAGTGGAGGTGCTCCATGCAAAGGGCTGTATATCTCTGCATAAACCCTATATGGTTCCGGCCCAGCCTATCTTAAGGAGCGCCTCCAGCAACACCAGACAGGCCGCTTAACAAGATCAGCCTTGGATGGCCTTCTCTCTGTCCCATCAGCCAGGACAGCTAGACTGGTGGGGACGAGGGAGAGGGCCTTCTCTGTGGTGGCCCCCACTTTGTGGAACTCCCTCCCTAGGGAACTCCGTCATGCCCCCTCTTTAATGAGCTTCCGTCGTGCATTAAAAACGTGGTTGTTCAGGCAGGCATTTGGGGTGGGCTAGGGTATTTAAAAAAAAAAAAATTATGGTAAAATTTTATTGTTTTAAATTGTTTTATGGTGGGTTGTACATCGCCCAGAGTGGCTGGGTGACCAGTCAGATGGGCGATTAATAAATTTAATAAATAAATAAATAAATAAATAAATAAAATATCTCTCTCCACAGTTTTCCCTCCTTTTGAAGGGAAGGTAGGGCGGCCATGTGCCCTACTTTACAGAGCCAAGTCAAGGGCTGTCAGAGGACTGTCTTCTGTTTGAAGGGCTGTCCAGTCCAAGTCTGGTTTAAAGATAAAGAGCCATAAGAAAGGAGAGCAGCAGGGGCCTTGAAGCTGCCCATCAACAGTTAGCAGCACCTAGGCAGCAGAATGAGGAGGCACCCCACACACAGGGCACTTGGTCGCCATTTTCTCCACTATAGAGAGATTGATGTGCTGCATTTCTATTTAAATTGTAGACATTATTTCTAACTTTGCTTCAATATATATAAATAAGCACATGTAAATTGTATGCTGCGAAGAGAAAACTCTCTGGAAAAGACCCTGATGCTGGGAAAGACTGAAGGCAAAAGGAGAAGGGGATGGCAGAGGATGAGATGGCTAGATAGCATCACCGATGCAATGAATATGAACTTGAGCACACTCCGGGAGAGAGCTCAGGACAGGAAGGCCTGGCGTGCTATGGTCCATGGGGTCACGAAGAGTCGGACACGACTGAACGACTGAACAACAACAACAACAAAATCGTATGCAAATGTGTGTCCTTTTATGTCCTCTTTTTGGGTGATGTGTCAATGACCGCCCTAAGGGGAAGAATCTTGTGAATTAGTCCTCCCCTCAAATGAGTCTCCATGTGTAGTACCCATGTCACAGACATATTACATTATTTCTGTGTTGGAGGGATGTGTACATGCATCCCCTCCTCCACCCCAGGAAGAAGATCATTCAGCTCGGTAAATACGTCAGTTCGTCCAGACCGTGTGTGTCTTTGAGCTAGGGATGGTGTGGGTGTCCATCGGGTTCCCCAGCCCCCACACTCCTGGACCATACCTGCCAAGCCTCTGGCCTTGCTCACCCCCACTCCGCTCGTGCCTTCCTGGATGTTCCCCACACTCATCCGGACCAGGTGGCCCATTTATGCCTCTAATATTGCGTATATCAACCTTTCCCATTCTGAATGTGCACATATGTAAATATGCGTATTTTTAAAGACCTCCTGTTTCATAAAAACAAGTTTGGGAAGATGACAGGTGCTCATGGATGAGATCTAGCTGAGTGTGGGTGGCTCGGCAAGCTCATGGGAGACCGAAGTGCAGGTCCAAGGGGGATACATAGTTCCCCTCACACCCATTTTCTCCTCACTGCAACCCTGTGAGATAGGTTAGGCTGAGAAATACCAACTGGCCAAAGGTCGCCCTGTGACTTTCAAGGCTGAGTGGAGATTTGAACCTTGGTCTCCCTGATCCTAGTTCAAAACTATGACATACCTTTCCAACCTGGAACCTTCCAGATGTTTTAGTCTTCAACTCCCATGTCTAAGAATGCAGGGAGCTGCAGTTTAAAACACCTGGTGGAGGGCATCAGGCTAGGGAAGGCTGCTCTAGCTGCTGCCATAGACACAACTTACTATTATTTGAGTAATGTGTCTGATCCAAGAGGGTGTGTGCAGACTAGCTGGTCTTGCATGTGGAGAACCTTTCACTGGGTTGTATCCAGGGTTAACCTAACTTAAGCCCCCTTCATTTCCATGGGTCTACTCTAAGTAGCGCTAGCAACCCTAAGTTCCCAACAACGGGCTGCTTGAGAGGGAAAGCAAGGGATTGGATTGTTCCACTCCCCCACTTACCTGACAAATATTTGATCACTAGGATTTTATCTCCCTCTCCCCCAAGGTGTTCCACATGATAATTCACGTACACACATGCACACACTCTGTTAGATCAGACACAACTGTAAAACACCTTTTTTTTAAAAAAGTGTTCCATAAATAATTAGCAATGTTTTGGCTGCGGGACAAGCATGGGTCAAGATTTTCCAACTAGACAGCAGTAAGCAGAATGGAAACCTGTTGCTTTCCCAGTCAGATTGTACTTTTCTGCGTACAAATGATCATCTGCACATCTTAAAGGAAGGGGGTGGGGTGGAGAGAGAGAATGTTTCAGGCTACAAACAAGAGCAATCTCCCCGTGTTTTCTGGCAAGCCTCCCAGTCTGCTCACACTGCTGAAGCAAAACATATGCTGAGCTAGCATGCTGCAGATCTGAGTATCTCATTGCCATGATGGGCTTCGAAATTCACTCTGAGCTAAGATTGTGCTTAAACGTATCACTGTATGCTGCACAAAGTCTAAACGAAAACAAGGGGAAAGTACTCACATGGTATTCAACAGCTGTAGTATGTTGTGTGCTTTGTCACAGTCACTCTGCATTAGGGATGGCAGAGAAATCTGCCACGGACTCCAGCGAGGCTGGATTCTTTAGAATCCAGCCCCCTGGAGTCCATGGCAGAACGGACTGCTCCCCTCGCCACCCCACGAAGTCCAGTAGGGACAGACCCTACCTGGCACCAGCCGGTCCGGGTCCATCCGCTGCCGTCCGCAGCCATCCGCTACCGGCCTGTGGACGCAAATGGTGTCCGGCGTAGCGGACGCCATTTGCCCTCCTGCCCTTGGCCATGATAGGCTACGTAAATATTTACGTAGCCTATCATGGCAAAAAGCAGGGATGTAAATGGCATTGTTGTTGTTGTTCAGTCGTTCAGTCGTGTCCGACTCTTCGTGACCCCATGGACCATAGCACGCCAGGCCTTCCTGTCCTGCGCTCTCTCCCGGAGCGTGCTCAAGTTCATATTAATTGCATCCGTGATGCTATCTAGCCATCTCATCCTCTGCCGTCCCCTTCTCCTTTTGCCTTCAGTCTTTCCCAGCATCAGGGTCTTTTCCAGAGAGTTTTCTCTTCGCATTAGGTGGCCAAAATATTGGAGCTTCAGCTTCATTATCTGTCCTTCCAATGAGCACTCAGGGTTGATTTCCTTTAGGATGGACTGATTTGACCTCCTTGCAGTCCAGGGGACTCGTAAGAGTCTTCTCCAGCACCACAGTTTGAAAGCATCAATTCTTCGGCGCTCAGCCTTCCTTATAGTCCAGCTCTCACAGCCATACATTACTACTGGGAAAACCATAGCTTTGATTAGACGGACCTTTGTCGGCAAGGTGATGTCTCTGCTTCTTACTATGCTGTCTAGGTTGGCCATAGCTTTCCTCCCAAGGAGCAAGCGTCTTTTAATTTCATGGCTACAGTCACCGTCTGCGGTGATCTTGGAGCCCAAGAAAGTAATATCTGTCACTGCTTCCATTTCTTCCCCTTCTATATGCCAGGAAGTGATGGGGCCAGATGCCATGATCTTAGTTTTTTTAATGTTGAGTTTCAAACCAGCTTTTGCACTCTCCTCTTTCACCCTCAACAAGAGGCTCTTTAGATCCTCTTCGCTTTCTGCCATTAGGGTGGTATCATCTGCATATCGGAGGTTGTTGATAATTCTCCCAGCAATCTTAATTCCGACCTCTGATTCATCCAACCCGGCATTTCTCATGATGTACTCTGCATATAAGTTAAATAAGCAGGGTGACAATATGCAGCCTTGTGGTACTCCTTTCCCAATTTTGAACCAATCGGTTGTTCCATGTCTGGTTCTTACTGTTGCTTCTTGACCTTCGTACAGGTTTCTCAGGAGACAGGTAAGGTGGTCTGGTACTCCCATCACTTTAAGAATTTGCCACAGTTTGTTGTGATCCACACAATCAAAGGTTTTAGCGTAGTCAATGAAGCATAAATAGACGTTTTTCTGGAATTCTCTTGCTTTCTCCATGATGCAGCGAATGTTGGCGATTTGATCTCTAGTTCCTCTGCCTCTTCGAAACCCAGCTTGTACTTCCGGTAGTTCTCGGTTCGCATACTGCTGAAGCCTAGCTTGTAGGATTTTGAGCATCACCTTGCTGGCATGTGAAATGAGTGCAATTGTGCGGTAGTTTGAACACTCTTTGATGTTGCCCTTCTTTGGAATTGGAATGTAAACTGACCTTTTCCAGTCTTGTGGCCACTGTTGAGTGTTCCAGATTTGTTGGCATATTGAATGCAGCACTTTAACAGCATCATCTTTTAGGATTTTAAATAGCTCGGCTGGAATACTGTCATCTCCGCTAGCTTTGTTGTTACTAATGCTTCCTAAGGCCCACTTGACTTCACTCTCTAGGATGTCCGGCTCAAGTTCAGTGACCGCACTATCATGGCTGTCAGGGCTATCAGGGACATTCAGATCTTTCCTGTATAGTTCTTCTGTGTATTCTTGCCACCTCTTCTTAATCTCATCTGCTTCTGTTAGGTCCCTGCCTTCTTTGTCCTTGCGTCCCTGCTCTTTTTGTGATTGGCTACGTAAATATTTACGTATCCTATCACGGCCAAGGGTAGGGATGCAAATGGCATCCCCTATGACAGGCTGGAAAGGATTCCGGGGAGAGGGATGGATCGCCCCCCCCAGCGGACACCCCAGACCAGACAGGTGAGTGGGGTTCGCACACCCCGACTCTGTATTACAGCTGCTCTGACAGGGAGTACCCACTGGTCTGCCGAAATGCTCAGCTCCATCCTTTGTTTTGCTGTGTGTTTCTTTTAAGACATTGCTTTAAAACAAACAAACAACAACAACAGCAGTATTTTGTTGGCCTGACAGCGTCCACTTGATACGAGCTGCCAGCGGACACAGCTGATGAAAGATTTTGTTTCTGAGTCCCACTTTTGTGCCTTCTGTCAGTGCCAGCTCCAGGTTTTGAGGGCCTTTGGTCAAGACACCCTCAGTGCCCCCTCCTCTCAGTGAGCCTCCCTTCTCAACGCCATTGTCACCAGCTGCTATTGCTCTGCATCTGCTTTCTCATCATTGCTGCCACTTGCTTGCCTGACAGGCAGAGAGCCAGTGAGCAAGGTGGCCATGATGTCCACTGCTCCTCCTCCTCACCACCACCATTGTCTGGGCCAGAGTGAGAAGCAGGCGAACAAGCAGGTTGCGGTGGTGAAGAGCACCACACTCCGTGGTGTGACAGGTGTCCAGTTTTTCTGGTTTGCGTACCCCTACCATTAATGGAGACGACTTAGCTTTTGACCCTTTGTGACTAGCTTATTTTTATTTATTATGGACACATTCTGAAAGGGTGAACGTTTTCAACCTTTATTGAAGCTCTGAAGTATGTCGAGAATGTTACCTGGAAAGAGCTTCCACATATGCTTGATTTGGTGTCCCTGAATTCATTTCAGCCTACTCTTTTGCATGGAGGTAATCACTTCTGAAAGCAGACAGGCCTGGGTTCCTCAAGTAAAGGTGAGTAAATCCCAGAATCTTCCAGGAGCTTCTCAGTACCTTGCAACACCAACCCTGAACAGTCCACGAAGCTTTTGTTCAAGAACTGCTTCCATGTACCTCCAAGGTCTTCTCACACATTTAATACAGATACACAGATGGGTTGCACCAGAATTCTGCCAGGTACTCTAGAATCTGAAGAAAATACTCATTTTGCAATGCAATATTTTTTCACACCCAGTACAAGTAAAATGCAACAAATGATTTAGAGGGAATATGTGCCTGCTTTTCAAAACATTTCAGTTAATTTCTTTATTTGCATATATATTTGGAGATAATTTAATCCTGTCCTGCTGTAGAATTCCCACAGGCTTCTGGTTGGCCACTGTGGGAAGAGGATACTGGACTAGAAAGGCCTTTGGTCTGATCCAGCAGGGCTCTTCTCAGGTTCTTAAGAAAACGGAATAGGCCAAGAACATGTGCTATCATAGTTTATATTGTAGCTTTAAACCTTTAGACGTTTATATTTATTTTATCATTTGTATTTATTGACTTGTATTTAATGGTTTTAATTGTGAACCGCCCAGAGAGCTTTGGCTGTTGGGAGGTAAAAATGTAATAACTAAAATAAAAATAATCTAAAATAATATGGCACACTATTGCTGTACTGTTGCCATACTCTGCTACAGAGTCAGAGTTAGTTCAACAATTAGAACTGCCTTATAAAGCATTTCAAAGGGATAAGTAAATAATGAAGAAGTTACTTTGGAAAGCTGAGCAGAGAGGGTTGAGGAGAGGAGGCTCTTTCACCTTACGGCAGTGATTCCAAAATGATGGTCCCCTTCCAGTCATGTGAGGGTGCTACACAAAGATTTAGCAGAAGATGACAAGGGCAGGAGAAGGCTGATGAGGTAGCTGGGGTAACCGCGAGTGAGGATGCCGTGGGGCAGGAGTGCGTGTCTCCAATCTGCATGCTAAAAGGGGCTCTTTGTAAGCTCTGCATGTTTTGATTTTATACAATTGAGTCCAGCCTCCCCCAGCTTGGTGCCTTCCAGATGCTTTGGATGGTAACTTCCATCAGCCCCACCAACACAGCCAGTAGTCAGGGATGATGGGAGTTACAGTCCAAAACAACTGGAGGGCACCACGTCGGGGAAGACTGACATAACCCAAGGGCCTGTTTAACTTCAGCTTTGCATTATTGCCCAAGAGAAGGTTTATTCCACTTGATGCTGCTGGGCATATGGATTGGTCCCCTTCCCCTACCCGCAGCTTGCGTGGCCATGTGACAAGCCTCGGAATGTAGGGCAGCACAGCTGACAACCTTTGTGCCATTGTGAACAGCCTACTGACTGACACCTATCAGTGGTTGCCCTGGGCATGTTTAGCCTTGAGAAGAGAAGGCTGAGGTGAGATATGATCATGCTCTTCAAGTACTTGAACGCTTGTCACAGAGAGGAAGGCCAGCATCTCTTCTCGATCATCCCAGAGTGCAGGACACGGAATCATGGGCTCAAGTTACAGGAAGCCAGATTCTGGCTGAACATCAGGAAATACTTCCTGGCTGTTAGAGCAATATGACAGTGGAACCAATTACCTAGGGAGGTAGTGGGCTCTCCCACACTGGAGGCCTTCAAGACGAGGCTGGACAGCCATCTGTCAGGGATGCTCTGACTTGGATTCCTGCATTGAGCAGGGGGTTGGACTTGATGGCCTTGTAGGCCCCTTCCAACCCTATTATTCTATGATTCTACTATTCTATGATTCTGTGGTTGAAAGAGGGTATACATCCAAGAGAGAGAATTATCTCTCAGCTCCCTAATTAGATGTAGCTATATGTATATGATCCTTATGCAACTAAGATCAGCTTTATGTGTGTGTGTGTGTGTGCGTGTGTGTGTGTACTGAGGGAAGGGGCAGCACACTCTGAAATGTGTCCTTTATCATATGCGGTGTTATAAAAGTTACCAATGCTTGAACCAAATCTAATAACTTCTAGTACTTGTGTAGTCGATTAGATCCTATCTGAGAGGTTTCATAACTTCGTGCACAGAGAAGTCTTTTCCACATCCCTAATACTAATGAAATGACAAACATGGCTTATATTACAAGATTTGAAGGAGGCCAGGCTGTTCACATTCCCTTAGAGTTGATAATGCGATATTTGAGCATGTGCACATTTCAGAATAGCATCCCGTGTAGCAATGAGTGTTATTTGTTAAACAAGGTTTCTCCCAGCTGCAGCCCACATAAACAACCCAGAATTGTCTACTGAAGGAACTGGAAGTTGGCAGTCTCATCTCACTGAAATCTGTATTGCAGTGCCTGATTTTGCAAACATGTATATGGGTAAAGTCTGACTGAATATTAGATTGGAGTCTACTTGCAAAGGTTCATATTTCAAAATAGAGGGGTACTTAGTCTGAGTCCTATGGCAACTTAAAGAGCTTTCATACACAAGGCATTTATTGTGCACTCATCATTCCTTACTCATGGTTGTTTATGGGTTCTTTAGATGATATCGTGACCCTCCAGTTTTGTTTCTGTTTTTTAAGAGCACTTTCCCAGTTGTGGTTGTTGTTCTTATTTTAGAGTGGGAAAATGGAGTATTATTTCTGAAAGTGAAAGGAAATGTATTTTCCTACTTGTGTATTTGCATTATTCTGCTATAGCACAGCACAATGTACTGGAAAAATAAGAAAGGAAAAGCTCTTTGTTCAGATCTCAATTCTGCGATGACACCAAAAGTAGATACAATGGATGAACAGCCTTGTGTAGAAAAGCTCAAAGGCTAGCAGATTTATTTTGAAATAATCTTTCATAGACTAAAGCCTCTTTGTTAGTTCAAAGCAATTACTTGCATATGTTTCAAGTGCACCAAGTCATAGACAGGACTTCAAATATTTCCGCTTGTCATCAGATCAGTCTCTGGTCCAATATGAAATCAATCTTGATAGTTCTCAAGAACAGAAATATAACCTGAAGTATTAGTTGGGTATTGGGCAGGAGATGTTCAGTCCAGCAATATCTGAACCACACATAATCATTTGATTGGCATCTTGTTCCTTGTTTACTTCTTTTACAAATCATAAGATTAGCTCTGAGAAACAAAAAAACTGGCACCCGGACACACCAACACATCTAGCCAATCTGGTATGATTTTGTGATGTGTGAAAATATAATTTGAAATCTGGATATGAAATTTCCAACTGATGGCCATTTTGTTCCTTGGGACAAGTTCAGTTGAGGATTATTGTATATAGGAGACCTGCCTTTGTTCTTTCTTTTTTTTAGAGCAGCAGTGGGCAGTAGTTAGACAAGTCAATTGGTGGACCACTGAGTACTGGTTGCTGAAAAATTTGGAAAAAATGTGGACTAGATGGACCTGAGACTGATCCACTAAGGCACTTCTTGGGTTGGATCCAACGGTGCCTTCCTGTGCATGGAAAGGACATGGATCCACCAGAACTTCCATGAATGAAGTGTAGAAGAAGCTATCAATCTCCCCCACTGTCCTGCCATGCAGTCTCGGAGCACCACCCCAAACTTCCACAATGTTTGGAGACATGGGGAGTGACAGGGAGGGGTGGAAACCAAGACTCAATAGTTCCCCATTCCATGAGCAGAACTACACTCACAGAACCCTGGATCCAACCCCTTATGTTTTGAAACCTAAGTGCATACAGAAGATTATTTAAAACAGATTATTTATGTCTTAAGTGTTAAGAGATCCTAATATCCCCACTTGCTTTCTAAATTTAAAACACTTTGGTGTGCTATGGAGACTCAAGTTTTTTGAAGGGAATAGAAAGACTTTGCAAGATGGAAGTCACCCTAACACAGTTGAAGAGCTATCCATTAAAAAGCAGTCATTACTTATTTGCTGGATGATGTTCATTTTTATTAATGATGGTAATGTTTGATAGATAATTGAGAAGGACTAAATATTAATACCATATTTTCTGGATCATATCCCCTACCCATTAGTGAATTTCCTTAGATGAAATTACTTTGGTAGGTAGTCAATATTGATAAAAGTAAAATGACCAGAATGAGTAAATGGAAATAACATTTGCTCAAGCTGCATGGCTGAAAAAAGAAGTCCCAGGATGTTTGTTTCAAAGATACTCAATCTTTTAGGTGAATGGTCCCATAGATTTAGCCAATAGCAGTGAATAAGTGAAACCTGTTGGATATGTGTGGGTTTATCCAGCACTCTCCTCAGCTTTTTTTAATTTTTATTTTTAATTATTTTTCTTGTAACACACACTTCCACACCAGTAGGACTTTGCTTTTAACCTCTAGTGAGTAGAGGAGCAGGCACAGGCTAGTCTAGAACAATCAGAAAGCTAGACACAAAAAGGGAAAAGAGGCTATGGAAGGACAAGACTGTCCAGTGGTGGGGACCTGCAAGGTATGTGCAATGTTTGTTTTCTTGCCTGAGAACAACATGGCCTACACCTGCAACAAGTGCAGGTTGATCACGCTGCTGGAGGAAAAAGTAAGTGGACTGGAGCGGCGACTGTCAACCCTCCGGGGAATAAGCGAACACGAAGAGTTCTTGGACAGAATGGTGGAACTACAGCAGCGAAATGAAGACCAGAAGCTTGAAGAGCAACAGCAAGCTGAGGCAGAAGTGGGAAAAGCTGAGGTGAGGAAAAATGCAGTAGAGGATACTCTGTGGGAAGGGGTAACAGGAGAAGAAGAACTAGACGCCACTCTGCACCAGTGGAAGCAGTGGAGCTGTGGAACCGATTCCAGGTACTGAGGATGAGACTGGAGGACAGCCTGCAGAGGAAGGGGAACCTGCATGAGGGTGATCAAGAGGCTGAAGGTCAGTCAAGCAGAGGTGATGAAACCCAGGCCTACAACAACAAGAAGTGAAGAGTAGTAGTAGTGAGAGACTCCTTTTTGTTTGGGATCGAAACCCAAGTATGTTGCAAAGACCTGTGGACTCGCCAGGTATGTTGTCTCCCGGGAGGATGGATTAGAGATGTGACTGAAAGGTTGCCTGCACTCATAAAGCCCACTGACAGGTATCCCTTTCTTCTCATCCATGTGGGAACAAATGATACTGCCAAGCTGAGCTGCTCCATCATCCCAGAGTGCAGGACACAGAATAATGGGCTCAAGTTACAGGAAGCCAGATTCCGGCTGAACATCAGGAAAAACTTCCTGACTGTTAGAGCAGTATGACAATGGAACCAATTACCTAGGGAGGTAGTGGGCTCTCCCACACCGGAGGCATTCAAGACGAGGCTGGACAACCATCTGTCAGGGATGCTCTGACTTGGATTCCTGCATTGAGCAGGGGGTTGGACTCGATGGCCTTGTAGGCCCCTTCCAACCCTACTATTCTATGATTCTATGATTCAGTCAATTATGTGTTGCACTCTAAGTGGGCTGCACCTGTTTAATCAAGGTGAACATACAAGCACTGTAGTGGTTGCTGTAATTTGGAGATACTTCCTTACAGGGAACATAGGGAGAGGAGTTTGGAGATGACCCCTGGAAGAAGGGGGTGGAGTCAGAAGCGGGCTGAGGGAGGAGCTCCAAGAGATATTTTCCTTATATATCTTTTTTGCTCTTTCTCTCTCTCTCTCTCTCTCTCTCTCTCTCTCTCTCTCTCTGTATATATATATATATATATATATACACATACATACATACATATATGTATATGTATATGTGTATGTATGTATGTATGTGTGTGTGTGTGTGTGTATGTGTATATATATATATATATATATATATATATTTGGTGTGACCTTCATACACGTGAACCCCTTATTACAAGCACTTTGTGTCTAAAAGAGAAGACGTGAAGATTGTTTCCTCTGATTCATACAAAACACCAAAAAAAATGTAGTTGCACAGTAGTATTTCTTCTTCTTCTTCTTCTTCTTCTTCTTCTTCTTCTTCTTCTTCTTCTTCTTCTTGACTTCAAATAAAGAATACATGCAGAGCACGGGCAGTATCCAATGCTGCCCACACACTAGCAGGGCCCACCACTAGCTCAATGGGAAGCTAGCAAATCCTGAAACCATTGCAAATGAACCGAAATGCTCATTTCCAGGACAGGGCAGATCAGTGGAGCTTGCAGAAGGGAGCGTCGCTGACCTGTCTCATTCCAGAAACAAGCTTTTCCACTCATTTCCAAGGAAGTGCTAGCTTAGGAAGTGCTAGCTTCCAGTTGCACTAATGGTTGGTCCCGCAAGCACAACAGAATGAGCCAAGTTTCACCAGCAATAGGTACTGCCCCATATAGGAATTTCTATAAGATTTTGCCCCTTTCCATTTTTGGACATTGTTTTTGGGAGACATGCCCCAGCTAAAATTTTATCTGTCATAATTCAAATCAATGCAGAACATCACAAAACAGGAGACAGTAGGTACAAATATTGTCACAGAGCTTTATGGCGCAAATTCCTTTTTATAGCATTTCTAAATGGGCTAATAAGACAAATCTGATGGCTCTTCTTTGAGAGAGAATGTTATAATCAATGAACATAGGAAACTGTCTTATATGGCCTCAGACCTTTGGTCCATTTAGTGCAGTACTGTCTGACTGGCAGCGGCTCTCCAGGGCTTCAGACAGGGGTCTTTCTGCTGAGGACTGAACCTGGGACCTTTTGCATGCAAGTCATGTACTCTGCCACCATAAAAAAAAAACCCTTTGCCCTAGCTTTGCCTCACCCTTATAGTATCTTTAGCTTCTTCTAGGGTCTCCTCAACAAAAATGGATTCCAAGATTGGTCCAGGTTGCCTCCATTGGCAGAGTGCACACAGGACAGGGAAAGAGACCATGATTCTGATTTGGGAACCACAGCTTTCTGGGCAATATGAAAATATATCGTGTGAGAAACCTAGAACTTTTGCTTGTACTTTTGTACTTTGCTTGGACTTTTGATACATGTCCAGGTGAATAGATATGAATGTTAGCATTTTCACCTACAGAGATCCTGAAGAGTGGATGCAAAATATAATAAAGGTGGATGTGTTTGCACAGTTCCTTCCATCACAATGTAAGGCCAGTTTATCTAACTGCAGATGAAAAAGTGCTGTGCAATGACCAGGGCTGGCCCTACCATTAGGCAGAGTGAAGAAGTTGCTTCAGGCAGCAGATGCTGGGAGGTGGCAGCAAGGTATTGCAGTAGAGAGCTGTGAGGTCATGTGGCCTGCCCTATGTCCCCTAAGCTAGCTTGCTGCCTTCGGGTATGGTGGAGGATGCTGTCTGACTGCCAGTGTCAAAGGAAGATTAAACTGCTGGTCTGGTTGGCTTTTGTATGGAATGGGGGAGGGGGCGCCATCTTGTCCTCTGCCTCAGGCAGCAAAATGTCTTGGCAATGACTAATGAGTAGAACAAGGCTGCAGTCCTATATCTACCTACCTGAGAGTAAGCCCCATTGGTCTTGCTTCTGTAGACATGTATAGGATTGTGCTGTACATGTATTTTTCTTGTGAGCCACTGCACGTCATGAAACCTGCAAGTAAATAGCTGAAAGGAAGTACATTTTTGCTGATACAAAAAGCTGCTTTCCTTTGTCTTGAGGCAACTGTCCCAGAAGTTGGCAAATAGAACTCTCTCATCATGCTGCAGCTTTCATCCAAGTCTCCGTACGTACTTCAGCATCTCCCTACAGAGCTGCACAATGAAATGTGTTTGTTTCTCTCTGGTAGCTGCATTCTAGATGGTCTTTCCATACTCATCATTTCATTGCCTAAACACTTGTGTTTTGTGATCATTACAAAATGGACAAAGAAATCCAGATGGGGAATCCCAACAGGCACTAAAAGCAGCACGATTGTTAAATGTAAGTTGTGTCTGTCTGTATGAAAAATTCAACATTACACAGCAGAATCCTCCCTTTTGAGCTTACAAGCTTTGCCTTTCAAAGGAATAGGAAGGGCATTACACAATTCCTGTTAAGTCCCTGTATACCACACTTGGAATATATTTGCATCAAAACTGACATGAAAGACAGGGAGCTATGGCCACAGAGGAATAGTCCCCTAATGTCTTGAGCATTAGGAACAGGAAATAGAAAGGGGGAAAAACACCAACCAAAATTGTTTCTGTAGCAGCACTCCACTAAAATTGCTGTCAAAAAGTAAGAGGGAGGAAAGAACCAGCTGTGGCACTAGCATCTGCTTCGTTTGTAATTCATCAATAATGTGGTTGCTGATCTTTTCTTTCTCTTTTCCTTTTTTTCTCAGTGTTTCTTACAATAAAAAATGGGTAACATGATCACCACCAGCAATTATGAACACATTCATGTCTTGTAAGGGAATCTGTTTTACTAGTGATTCATGATCAGGGCAACATGTAAATAAAACTACAGCTGGTCACTAGAGGGGAAAAAATACACACAACAGTAACCATAATCCCCAGAAATTACAACAGAAGGAGCCCTAGCATCAAATATTCAACTGCAGAGAGTTCATGTCTCAGCTGAATCTAATGAGGCTCAGCAAACCGAGTCCTAACAAGATGGGGACTCGATGAGTGAGCATTCCCAGGTACAAGAATTGGGGAGTTTGCCTGCTCTAGGTGGGGTTGCACTCCCTCAGAAAGAATAGGTATGTAGTTTGGGTGTACTCCTGCATTCATCATTATCATTAGAAGCCCAAGTGAATTCTGTGGCGAGGAGTGCCTACTACCAGCTTCAGTTGCTATGTCAACTATGCCTTTCCTGGACAGGGATAGCCTGGCCACTGTAGTCCATGTGCTGTTAACCTCGCATTTAGATTACTCTAATGCACTTTATGCAGGGCTACCCTTGTGCTTGGTCCAGAGGCTGCAGCTGGTGCAGGGTGCCAACTGTGCATTAGTTACACCAGTGCTGAAGCAACTGCACTGGCTGCCTATTAGCTACCAAGCCAGGTTCAATGTTTTGTTGCTGGCATAGATATCACTGAATACCTAGTGATCAGATTGCTGGATCACCTTCCCTGATATAGATCTGTGTGATCACTAAGATCATTGGAGAAGGCCTTACTTGTTGTACCGCAACCTGCAAATCGCCATCTAGTGGCATCCCAGAAGCTGTAGTGGAACCCACTTTGTAGGATGCCTCCTCCTTGGTATACAGGAGATGCCAACTGAGGCATCCTTTTGTTGTTCAGTCGTTAAGTCGTGTCTGACTCTTCGTGACCCCATGGACCACAGCACACCAGGCCCTCCTGTCCTCCGCTCTCTCCCGGAGTGTGCTCAGGTTCATATTCATTGCATCGGTGATGCTATCTAGCCATCTCATCCTCTGCCATCCCCTTCTCCTTTTGCCTTCAATCTTTCCCAGCATCAGGATCTTTTCCAATGACTTTTCTCTTCGCATTAGGTGGCCAAAATATTTGAGCTTCAGCTTCAGTATCTGTCCTTCCAATGAGCACTCAGGGTTGATTTCCTTTAGGATGGACTGATTTGACCTCCTTGCAGTCCAGGGGACTCGTAAGAGTCTTCTCCAGCACCACAATTCGAAAGCATCAATTTTTCTGCCCTCAGCCTTACTTATAGTCCAGCTCTCACATTACTACTGGGAAAACCATAGCTTTGATTATATGGACCTTTGTCAGCAAGGTGATGTCTGCTTCTTACTATGCTGTTTAGGTTTGCCATAACTTTCCTCCCAAGGAGCAAGCGTCTTTTAATTTCATGGCTACAGTCACTGTCTGTGGTGATCTTGGAGCCCAAGAAAATAAAATCTGTCACTGCTTCCATTTCTTCCCTTTCTATATGCCAGGAAGTGATGGGACCAGATGCCATGATCTTAGTTTTTTAAATGTTGAGTTTCAAACCAGCTTTTGCACTCTCCACTTTCACCCTCAACAACAGGTTTTTTAGATCTTCTCCGCTTTCTGCCATTAGGGTGGTATCGTCTGCATATCTGAGGTTGTTGATAATTCTCCCGGCAATCTTAATTCTGACCTGTGATTCATCCAACCCGGTGTTTCTCATGATGTACTCTGCATATAAGTTAAATAAGCAGGGCGACAATATGCAGCCTTGTCGTACTCCTTTCCCAATTTTGAACCACTCGGTTGTTCCATGTCTGGTTCTTACTGTTGCTTCTTGACCCTCGTACAGGTTTCTCAGGAGACAGGTAAGGTGGTCTGGTACCCCCATCTGTTTCAGAATTTGCCAGAGTTTGTTGTGATCCACACAATCAAAGGCTTTAGCGTAGTCAATGAAACAGAAATAGACGTTTTTCTGGAATTCTCTTGCATTCTCCATGATGCAGCGAATGTTGGCGATTTGAACTCTAGTTCCTCTGCCTCTTCGGAACCCAGCTGGTAGTTCTCGGTTCACATACTGCTGAAGCCTAGCTTGTAGGATTTTGAGCATAACCTTGCTGGCATGTGAAATGAGCACAATTGTACAGTAGTTTGAACACTCTTTGGCGTTGCCCTTCTTTGGAATTGGAATGTAAACTGACCTTTTCCAGTCTTGTGGCCACTGTTGAGTGTTCCAAATTTGTTGGCATATTGAGTGCAGCACTTTAACAGCATCATCTTTTAGGATCTTAAATAGCTCGGCTGGAATACTGTCATCTCCGCTAGCTTTGTTGTTACTAATGCTTCCTAAGGCCCACTTGACTTCACTCTCGAGGATGTCCAGCTGAAGTTCAGTGACCGCACTATCATGGCTATCAGGGACATTCAGATCTTTCCTGTATAGTTCTTCTGTGTATTCTTGCCACCTCTTCTTAATCTCATCTGCTTCTGTTAGGTCCCTGCCTTTTTTGTGCTTTATCATGCCTGTCTTTGCACAAAACGTTCCCTTGATATCTCCGATTTTCTTGAAGAGATCTCTAGTCTTTCCCATTCTGTTGTTTTCCTCGATTTCTTTGCATTGTTCAATTAAGAAGGCCTTCTTGTCTCTTCTTGCTATTCTCTGGAAATCTGCATTCAGTTGGATATATCTTCCCCTTTCTCCCTTGCATTTCGCTTCCCTTGTTTCCTCAGCTACTTGTAAAGCCTCATCAGACAGCCACGTTGCTTTCTTGCATTTCTTTTTCTTTGGGATGGATTTCGTTGCTGCCTCCTGAACAATGTTACGGACCTCCGTCCATAGTTCCTCAGGCACTCTGTCTATCAGGTCTAATCCCTTAAATCTATTCGTCACCTCCACTGTATATTCATGAGGGATATGATTGAGGTCATACCTGACTGGTTTAGTAGTTTTCCCTATGTTCTTCAATTTAAGCCTAGATTTTGCAATAAGAAGCTCATGATCTGCGCCACAGTTAGGGATGTACGAAAGTCATTTACCTTTTCGCAGCTTGGCTTCGCGGTGGGGGGGAGGCGCTTCGCTTCTCCCCCCGAAGTTCAGGTGAGGGGGGGAGGCATCCCGTCTCGCCCGGCTGAAATTCAGGCTGGGGGGGGAGGCGCCCTGCCTCGCCCGGCCGAAATTCAGGCCGGGGAGAAGTGCCCCGTCTCCCCGGCCGCGAAACAAAAAGTGGGAAAAAAAAACACCCCCGTGATAGGCTACGTAACGATTAACATAGTCTATCACGGCTAGATTTCCAAAGTCAGCCGTGATAGGCTACGTTAATCGTCATGTAGCCTATCACGGGTGACTTTGGGGGAAAAAAAAAAGCGCGTACGCAAATGGCGGTGGCCCATGGGCGCCGCCATTTGCGTTCCTTATTTTGGCACGTCTAGTCTACGTAAAGATTTACGTAGACTATTTGCATTGCCCTTATTTTCGCCGTAGTCTACATAAATCTTTATGTATACTAGACGTGCCAAAATAAGGAACGCAAATGGCGGCGCCCATGGGCCGCCGCCATTTGCGTACGTGCTTTTTTTCCCCCCCAAAGTCACCCGTGATAGGCTACATGATGATTAATGTAGCCTATCATGGCTGACTTTGGAAATCTAGCCGTGATAGGCTACGTTAATTGTTATGTAGCCTATCACTTTTTTTTTTTTTTACTTTATTTTGTAAAGGCGGCGGTGGCAGCCGGTCGGAAGACTGGCCGCTGCCCCGCTCTCGCCAAACTGCCGCCGAACCGCTGCCGGGACCCACCACCGAGAGGGACATTCGCAGGAGGTAAGTCCAATCCCGGGGGGGGGGGCGGAGAATTTCACCACCAATTTCGGGGGGCCGAATGCGTTGGCATTTGGCCTCACTGAGATTCGTGGAGAAATTCTCAGAAATTCTCCGCCATCCCTAGGCCCACAGTCAGCTCCAGGTCTTGTTTTTACTGACTTTATAGAGCTTCTCCATCTTTGGCCGCAAAGGACATATCAATCTGATTTCGATGTTGACCATCTGGTGATGTCCCTGTGTAGAGTCGCCTCTTGTGCTGTTGGAAAAGAGTGTTTGCTATGATCAGCGTGTTCTCTTGGCAAAACTCTATTAGCCTTTATCCTGTTTCATTTTGTACATCAAGGCCATGCTTTCCTGTTATCTCTGTTATTTCTTGACTTCCTACTTTAGCATTCCAATCCCCTATGATGAAAAGGACATCTTTTTTTGATGTTAGTTCTAGAAGGTGTTGTAGGTCTTCATAGAACCCATCAACCTCAGCTTCTTCGGCCTCAGTGGTTGGGGCATAGACTTGCATTACTGTGATGTTGAATGGTTTGCCTTGGATTCGTACTGAGATCATCCTATCGTTTTTGAGATTGTCCCCCAGTACTGCTTTTCCCACCCTTTTATTGACTATGAGTGCTACTCCATTTCTTCTAAGGGATTCTTGCCCACAGTTGTAGATATGATGGTCACCTGAATTAAATTCGCCCATGTCTGTCCATTTTAGTTCACTGATTCCCAATATGTCGATGTTCAATCTTGCCATCTCATGTCTGACCTCCTCCAGCTTACCTTGATTCATTGAACTGACATTCCAGGTTCCTAAACAATATTGTTCTTTACAGCATCGGACCTTCTTTTCATCACCAGACACATCCACAGCTGAGTGTCCTTTCGGCTTTGGCCCAGCCGCTTCACTCTTTCTGGCGCTACTTGGAAATACCCTCTGCTCTTCCCCAGTAGTATATTGGACACCTTCTGACCTGGGGGGCTCATCTTCCGGCATCATCTCTTTTAGCCTTGTGATACGTTCCATGGGGTTTTCTTGGCAAGAATACTGGAGTGGGTTGCCATTTCCTTCTCCAGTGGACCACACTTTGTCAGAACTCTCTGCCATGACCTGTCCATCTTGGGTGGCCCTGCATGGCATAGCTTATGGCTTCACTGAGTTACGCAAGCCCCTTCGCCACAACAAGGCAGTGATCCATGAAGAGGGAGGCATCCTTTAGGCACCAGTTAAAGATTGCCTGTCTTTACACCCAGGCCTTCCCTGACTGGTTGCACTGCCAAGTTTGCAGCTTGATAGTACTCTGATTTTAAATGTTTCAACTGAGGACACTGTACCAGCCTCAGAGATAGCTATACTGACACAAAGCTATGTAAATCATAGCCCAGGTTCTACTTTACTGTATGAGGGTTTAGATGTAGTATATTTCATTGATTTTGATTGAAAAGACTGGAAATAGTATGACTTAATGGGAGCAAAGAATCACGTTGATGTGGCCTTGATTTTATACTCCAGAATATTCTATGTGTCTTTGCCTTGTTGCATGTGGAGCTAAAATCCCTAACGTCAGACCTACTGGCAAATCTGAATCTGATGTTCTGGAATGTACACAAGCTTTGTGTGGAGACAGTTCAGCTGTTATGACTGGAATGCCCAGCAAGCTCAGTCAATAGTAGAACATGGGGCTCAAACCCACAACCCTGGGATTAAGGATCTTACAGTCTTACAGTCTAGTAGTCCTCCATCCTTCCTTGATAGAACATGTTGGGAAGTTTCATTTAATTTCTCATTGCCTGTTCTTCATTCAAGGGGGAAATCTTTTTCTTCTAAAATCTCAGTGGGATACATAAGCTCACTGATGAAAACCCCCTGATATAACATACTGAGAAATGAGCATGATTTCTTATTAAGCATTGTGATTATGATAAATTCAATGGATGGCCCATTCTGCAATTTAGTTTGGATATGTGCTGGTGATGAGTAGTTCATTGATAAGTAGATCCATGTCAGAAAAACACCTAGAATCATAGAATAGTAGGCTTGGAAGGGGCCTACAAGGCCATCGAGTCCAATCCCCTGCTCAATGCAGGAAACCAAGTCAGAACATCCCTGACAGATGGCTGTCCAGCCTCATCTTGAACGCCTCCAGTGTGGGAGAGCCCACCACCGCCCTAGGGAATTGGTTCCATTGTCGTATTGCTCTAACAGTCAGGACGTTTTTCCTGATGTTCAGCCGGAATCTGGCTTCCTGTAACTTGAGCCCATTATTCCGTGTCCTGCACTCTGGGATGATCAAGAAGAGATGCTGGCCTTCCTCTCTGTGACAACCTTTCAAGTACTTGAAGAGCACCATCATATCTCCCCTCAGTCTTCTCTTCTCAAGGCTAAACGTGCCCAGTTCTTTCAGCCTCTCTTCATAGGGCTTTGTTTCCAGTCCCCTGATCATTTTTGTTGCCCTCCTCTGAACCCTCTCCAGTTTGTCTGCATCCTTCTTAAAGTGTGGTGCCCAGAACTGGACACAGTACTCCAAATGAGGCCTAACCAGTGCTGAGTAGAGGGGAACTAGTACTTCCCAGGATTTGGAAGCTATGCTTCTATGAATGCAGCCCAAAAGAACATTGGCCTTTTTTGCAGCCACATCACATTGTTGGCTCATATTCAGCTTGTGATCGACAACAATTGCAAGATCTTTCTCGCTTGTAGTGTTGTTGAGCCACATATCCCCCATCTTGTAACTGTGCATTTGGTTTCTTTTTCCTAGGTGCAGAACTTGGCATTTATCCCTATTAAATGTCATTCTGTTGTTTTCTGCCCAGCGCTCCAGTCTATCCAGATCACTTTGAATTTAGTTTCTGTCTTCCAAAGTATTAGCTATCCCTCCCAATTTGGTGTCATCTGCACATTTGATCAGCATTCTCTGCACCTCCTCCTCCAAGTCATTAATACAAATGTTGAAGAGCACTGGGTCCAGGACTGAGCCCTGCGGTATCCCGCTCGTTCCCTCTCCCCAGTTTGAGAAGGTCCCATTGATAAGCACTCTTTGAGTGCGATTCTGTAGCCAACTGTGGATCCACCGGACCGTTGTTTCATCTAGCCCAGTTTTAGCTAGTTTGCTCATCAGGATATCATGGGGCACTTTGTCGAAAGCTTTGCTGAAGTCGAGGTATATGATGTCTACAGCATTCCCATGGTCCACAAGGGAGGTGACCTCATTATTTTGCATTATTAGCATGGCCAGAAATAAACAGCACTGCAGAGAAGTCTTGTCTAGAGCCTCAGCAATAAGAATGTGAAGCATTTTCTAATTAGCAGACGGCTAACAGAAACCTGGACTCTCATTTTGCAACATCATTAGAACTTGGAAGTAGGGCTGTGCACCACTGTGGCTCAGAGGGGGCACGAAGTGGCACAAAGTCGGTCATGGCGCTCCAAAGGGCTTCAACATGCTTTGGAGTAATCCAGAAGCCCAGCTGCGCTGCCTGCCGCTGCTGCCACCGCCCAGCCCCAGCTCCTTATCTAGGCCCTCGGGACGTGTGCCAGCAGCTGTTTTCTTCTTCCAGGGAGTCACCATTTTAAAAATGTTGACTCCTGGGAACAAGAAGGCAGCTGCTAGTGTGCATCCTGAGGGTTCAGGTAAGGAGTTGGGGGCTCACGCAGTGTGGCGGGGGCATCAGGGGAGGCCGAAGCAGGTCAGCATCCCACCAAATCAGCCCGAAGTGGATCAGGCCAACCTCAGAAGCCCCAAAGCAACTTATGAGGCGGATCGGGGGGGGCAGGGCTGGGCTACTCATTTGGCACAGTGAGACAGTTTGCTCAGGGGGCGGGTTGGTAAAGGCAGCGGATTAGCACCCTCCCCCCAGATGCTGTCCACCCCAGTCCATGTCATTTCTGCAGGTGTCCAAGAAAGCTGTCCTCAGGCACCACTGTCTTCTCCTCCTGCCTGGTTTACAGCTGGGCTGCATTGTAAGGAAGGCTGAGCAAGCACATGAGTGAGCCACAGGAAGCAGCAGTAGCCACAGCAGCCCAGGCACAGCTACGTAAGTTCTTCATGTAGAGAGTAGGGATGTCCATCGCTTGGAAAACTGGCCCTTCTTGGGCCCAATGGAGTTCCCCTGCCTGCCTGCCTTGGCTTGGCTAGCATTTGTGAGCTGAGCAGCAGGTTTTCCCCAAACTCTGGGGACTTCTTTGTTTAGTTTTAGTTTTAGTTTTTTGTTGGGGTGCAATGTGCACAAATAGAGATTTGCACAAATTGCAGCTGAAATTTGTGCAAATTTCCACAATTTGCACAAATTGGAGCTGTGCTTTGTGCAATTTATGGAGTCAGGTGAGTTAGCCGAAAATGGACTGAAGTACAGGGGGCCAAACCAACAGAAGCTTGTCGAGCTCTACCCACCAAACAGATTCTTCTGACATCCCTGTAGGGATGTCAGAGAATTCCGCCACAGATCTCAGTGAGGCCAAATGCCAGTGCATTCGGCCCCCCAAAATCCATGGCGGAACGAAGCCCCCCACCCCCCACCCCACGAAAGGCATGTGAAACGGAGCACTTACCTGCTGCCGCCTGCGCTGACTTGCGAATGGCAGCCGCGTCTGTGGCCGCCATTCACTTCCTCATTATAGCTGTGATAGGCTACATAAATAATTACCTAACACAGGGACACCATTTGCGTCCCTGCGGAGGCCGTGATAGGCTACGTAGGTATTTACGTAGCCTATCACAGCAAAAAAAAGAAAAAAAAACAGCTATGGCGGCCGCCATTTGCATTCCCATTTTTTTGCCGTTTTAGCCTACGTAAATATTTACGTAGGCTAAAACGGCAAAAAAAAAGGGAACATAAATAGCGGCCGCTGTAGCCACCACCATTTGCATCCACTGTTGTTGTTGTTTTTGCCGTGATAGGCTACGTAAATATTTACATGGCCTATCACGGCAAAATACAGGGACGCAAATGGTGGTGGCTACGGCTGCCGCCATTTGCGTCCCTGCAGGCTGCCCAGCGGCCGGATGTCCAGCTGCGGGTGGCCCCGGCTGGTGGCTCTGCGGAATCTCCGCAGAGCGGAGCCGGCCAGAGAGAATTTTGGGGGGAGGGACGGAGCGCCTCCCCCCCACCACGGATGGCCCCAGCGGAACATGTTAAGTGTTTCGTACACCCCTACATCCCTAGTAGTGATTGGAGCTGGAAACAAGCATGAGCTGCACACTGATCAGCTGTCCTTGCTCACTCTCTGTTATACCAAACAGGCTCTCAAGGAAACAGCAATTATCACGTAGCTGCTGCTAAAGGCGCAGGAGCTCTGCGGAGCACCTACCTGGTGCCGTTTGCGCTGCTTTGCGAATGGCAGCAGCGTCTGTGGCTGCCATTTGCTTCACGATTTTTCCCGTAAATACATTTGCGTCCCTGCGGAGGCTGTGATAGGCTACGTAAATATTTACGTAGCCTATCATGACAAAAAAAGGGAACGCAAATGGCGGCCGCCGTAGCCACCGCCATTTCATTCCCTTTTTTTTGCCGTGATAGGCTACATAAATATTCACGTAGCCTATCATGGCAAAAAAAAGGGACGCAAATGGTGGCGGCTATGGTGGCTGCCATTTGCATCCCTGTGCAGCCCAGCAGCGGCTGGATGTCGCCACGGGCGGCCCCGGCCTGCGGCTCCACGGAGTTGCCATGGAGTGGAGCAGAGCCGGCCAGCGAGGATTTCAGGGGGAGGGACGGAGCGCCTCCCCCCCCCACCTCGAATGTCACGAAAGAGACAGGGTAAGTCGTTTCATACATCCCTACAGTGGAGCACAAATCTGTTTGTTCACTGTATTGTTACCGGGAAGGAGGAGAGATACTTCTGAGATTTTCTTTCTTAGGTGCTGAAAGATAGCTTGACCAGCCTTGAGTACTATGTACCTTGACTTGAAGGGTGGAGGGGGCATTCACTGCTCTGCCACAGGCAACAAAATGCCTTGGGTCAGTGGCCCTGGTTGCAGGACTGTCTATAAGCAAGTACAGGCCGGCCAGTCAAGGCCTGTGAGAGGGAAGTGTCACTGTTGAGGATGGGCATTGATTATATGTCTGAGTGGTTTTAGTTGGCAACTGCTGGTGACAACACGTGCTGTTCTGTCGTTTTCTCTTCTGAGTCTGTCTTGTAGTAGATTGTTCCTGGCTACTATTGATTATAAGACTGACCATGAGAAGTGGCTATAGACACAGACAAAATCTGATAAACTGGAAATTCTATTTTCAGCCACTACGTTATTTAAAAATAAAGGTCTTTTTTCATACAACTACCCTCAAATTTTATTCTAAATCAGAAATTCAGTTGTGATCCAAAATAATGGTTTTGGCTTCTGCAGTGATAGTAGATGGTTAGAATCTAGTAACCTTGACACATTTTTTATTTCTTTTGAAGGTCTGATCTGCCACGGGTTTTGTTTTTAACCCCCCCCCCCTCCCAGCAGTGATTTTTTCCCAATTTTTTTCCCATTCATGCAGAGTGTCTTCCCTCAGATTTAGTTCTGTTGGCAGCATGTAGTAGATGATTCTGGTGTTCCCACCCAAGTGGTACTTTCTATGCCAGATATTCATCCAAAATTGTACATGTACACAGAAAATGCATGGTCAGTGCTTAGTTTGTTGAAATGCTCCTAGGGAGGTCGATGGGCGAAAGGATATGAGGCATCTGGATCTGGTACTGGGACTATGAGAGGAAAACTTTGGGGTGGGACTTTTCTATTACTATATGGCTGTCAGAGACTTAGGGAATCTGTGTCAGAAGTGAAAAGGGGGAGGGGAAAAGAGGTATCAGCCATGTTGGATTTCAGGATCTTGGAGAATTCAAGGTAGAGCTGATAACAGATGCCACAGGCATGAAACCAATGCATTGGGTGTGAATCAAAGAGAAAGGGCAATAAAGAAAGAGCAGATTTCATATTTGGCCTTTGAAGGATGATTCTTTGGCAGTCTGACTTCTTAGCCCTCCAGAGATGATTAATAGGTGAAAATACTGACTGCTAACAGAAGAGCCAATGTGATTACCTTGGAATGACAGAAGGCTAGTGCTTCTCCAGGGACAGAATGCATTCCCACAGGTATTGTTGCACCATTCAGAATCTAAGCTTTCATTTAAATGGCAGTAGTTCATGATTCTGAATCTGAGGATTGCCCTATGCATGGAGATGGAGAGGACATCAAGACTGCATCCATCCACTCTGGCCCCTTTTGTTGCCTTTGCCACACCCTTGATGTTGATATGATGGCTGTCATGTTTTTGCCTAGAGCAGAGCAACCTTTGGGGGCCTCTGGGTGCATTTGGCAATTTGAGAAACTGTTATGGACACCAACACAAAATGACTACCATGGGAGGTGTGGCTAATCACAAAGGCCAAGTAACGTGTCCAAAAGACTGAGGACAAGGCAGAGATGTGGGATCTGAGCCCCAACACACTAAACAATTCCTTTGAACCCACACTTTTCAGTGCCAACAGAACCTGAAGGCAAACTCTTTCTCCCCCCCCCTTCTACAAGCCAACTCATTCCCCCTTATCTCTTTCTGTCTCACTCTCTCACAGGAGTCCCTTCTTTCCCCCTTCTTTTTATTGGCAGCTGGGCACACTGCTGAGGAAAGCATCAGCCTGCAGCCACCCACCATCTCCATTTCCTAAGAATGTCTCTGAGCCCCACATGTAGCCCACAGACATACATGGGAAACAAAGATGGCAGTGACAAAGGCCCTCACTTTGCTTTGAAGTGATCCCTGCTGCCAGTAAGAACATGTGTTAATTTAAAAAGTAGGAGTGGTTTGGTGCCTCATGGATGTCAAGAAAGGTGTCTGGGGCACACCGTGTTGCCTACCCCTGGCCCAGAGACTCCACCGTGAGATTTTTCAGCTCTGTGTTGCAGTTCAGTGCACTTGCTGAGGTGAGGAGCCCTCGCGGCTTTCTCTGCCTCTTGCTTTTTTCCCTCCTATGCAAGTGAAAGGAGAAATTCCTCCATCGACTTGCAGCAGGGGAAGGGAAGCAGGGAACCTGTACTCCCCCCCCCCCCCGCGCACACACACACACACACACACAATGACTGGGGGAACGGGAAGCCCATCCCCCATAAAGGACCCTTGGGGCAACCAGACCCTTGGTAGAGTAGATGGGTGGGCTTCCCCACTCCAGCTGTTTTTCAGTAGTGCAGCTCCCCCGGTCCCAAAGTAAATTTATGGAGAAATCACTCCTTTCACCCTTTATTTTCTCTTTCTCTGTGTGTTTTTCCCCTCTCTTTTCTGTTTTTTCTCAATGTGTTTTCTCTATGTTGATGTGAAAAACACACATACACAGGGGGAGAGAGAGAAAGAGAGAGAAAGAGAGAGAGAGAATACACAGAGAGAGGGGTGCTCCCAACATTTTGTGATTGGTTATACCCCATAGTGGCCATTTTGTGACTACCTCCCCAACAGCCATTTTGTGTTTGCAGCCATGACACTTAAAAAAAAAAAAGGCCAGTGTGCACACAGGCCCAAAAACATTGAGACCCCAGATGTAAGGAAAGGGTTGCAGAGCAGCAGGCTATACACCTTGGGCTCTACTCGTGTAGGCCCTAAACTAACATGATGTCCAAGGTTTGGACATCATGGACATGGAAAATGTGCCAAAGATAGCATGGTGATGCAAACCAGGATGATTCCTATCCCCTCTCCATGTGTCTGATTGAAAATGCATAGCAGGAAAGGCTGATGCCCTTTACAGTTTGAATCAGTGCACTTACTCAGATTCTAAGAACCATTGTGCCACACAGAGCAGCATTGTGAATAGGTTGTACCCTTACTGACTGCTGGAACTGCTGCTCCTTATAAAAATCTCTTGCACCATGTTGTTTTGCCCAGCATGTCATACTGGTGCTACAATGTAATTTAGTGCTGCTATGCTTGGAAAAACTGCCACCAGGCAGTGAGTCACTGAGTCCTCCTAACACAAAACTTTTACTACATGCACAGAAATGAAATGAGAATGAGATAAAGCCTGAGAAGAGGCTGATTTATGGACCATCCTACAAAAATTCTAGTCATTGGGAAGCCATCTGGGCTGATATAAATCTAAGAATTTGGTAAGTTATACTGCACAATAAGTGCAGTACTTCAATGGCCTTAGAATGAAATGCAACGCAAGCTAGAATCAATGGCAGTTATTTGAACGCAGTTATATTTTATGCTTTCTGCATAATGCAAGCTGTTATTATACTAGTCACATTGGACAGCCATGTACTGTAGTGAAAAGAGCAATCCTATGGTACCCAGGAGAGCATCCCAGGGACTGGATTGCTCAGAAAAACTCTTCTGAGGTCGGAGACAGCGTTCCAACTTCAGAAGGGGGAGTTGGAGATCGGAGCCCCACACGCCCCCCTGCCTTCTTGCAGCTGGCACAGAAAGAACCACACTGGCTGCCCTCTGAGGTTGGAAAAGTGACCTTGTAGGAGGAGGAAAGGGGGCATTCCAGTAGGTGGGGAGGGAAGGAGACCAAAGAGGCGAGGATATGAGATATTTGGAGCCTCCCCCAGCTGCCTTCCCTCCCCCTCCAAAGTGCCCTTGTGAAAATAACCAAAGACGGAGGACAGGGAGGTGGAGATCATCTCCACTGCTCCTCCCACCCTGCCAGCTTTAGCCCAGCAAGGCATGGGAATCTCAGAAGCCTCTGAATTTGGAGGCTTTTGAGTAGCAAAGTGCAATCGATAGGATTGCACCCTAAGACTCCAGCTATAGTCACTTTAAATAATTTAATCCTTTTGATAGGGATGTCTGATGGGGTGGGGAGTGCCCAGGTGGAAGAGGGAAACAATGGAGGATGAGAGGGAAGAGATGCTCCCCCTCATCCTCTTCCCCCTTCTACCGTGGCGGTGGTGGTGGCACGGCACCAGGGGCAGGAGGATGAGAGGGGAGAACCACCGCACTGCCTCTCATTCTCCCGCCCCCGCTGCTGCACCACTGGAAAATCTGCCAGCTGGCCTGAGTCGGTGCAGGCCGAATCGATCCAGCTGGCGGATGTTGGACCAGAGTTGGGGGGGGGAGTTGAGCCGGCGAAGGCTCGCCAAGCTGCACTCCCAAACAGATTCCTCTGACATCCCTTCCTTTTGATATTAAAATGATGCACCTGGCTATTTGGGAAGCAGGTCCGTCCCCCCGACCCCAAATGTAACCATTTCCGAGGGGGAGTTTTTGCCGCAGCAGCAAAAACAATAGAGTCATGACACCTTAAAGACTAACAACTTTGCTCTGATATAACCTTTTGTGGACCAGAGTCCATTTCATCAGATGCATGAAGTGTAATAATCAGCCCACATGTACAGGTGGGTGTAAAGCAGTGGTGAGGAATCTCTGGCCCACCAGGCCTAAGCCTCCCCATCCCTACTCCCTAGTGCCCCACCAGGGAAGGTGGCTCCATCAGGGGCCACTGCCTCCAGGTTCCTGGAGCACGTTGAAGTGGCAGTTTCTGAAGGCTTCTCTCATCACTCCTCTTTCCCATTGTCACCTGCTCTGGGGAAAGAAGCAATAAAAGGCAGGATCCCCGATAGAATTCCACAAAAACACACAAGGTGCAAGGAACCTACAGGCATGCAGTTAATCAATATATATGTTGAATAAAAAGAAGTGAGTTTGCAATAGTTTAAATACAAGTATTGTATATAAACAAGTAAGGCACAATCAACAGCACACACAAAATTACAGAGGAAATCAATAGTTCCAAAGTATATACATCCTATCAAACATATCAGTCTCGTATCAAGCATATCAGTCAATGGAATCCCAGTGTATTTCTATTTCAACTGAGAATGGTCTTCCTATATAGACAACTCTTTTTAATTATATGTGTAACATACTATGAAAACTGATATCACAAGAAAAAAAAATCCTCTTCCTAAATAATATAAATTTTCAGTGGTGTACTGATCAATGGAGTAAGGCCAATTAGCCAAGTATATATAGACTGTGAGCTGATTACGTCATCTTCAAAATTCGCACTTCTCCAAATTCAGTAAATTCAGAGCAGATCTTGCAGAAAGGCTTTCTTTTTCCAGTGGGGGTGGGAGGTGGGAGGGAAAGAGAGAGAGAGAAAGAAAGAAAGAAAGAAAGAAAAATCTCAGAAATTTTCTCAGAAAAATTCCTTTTGAGCAATTTCAGCTTAGCTCTAATTTTCACAGGGAAATATATCTAAAACTAGGGACTGCCCCAGGTAAATAGGAATAGCTGGAATGCACGAAGCCTGTGCCTGCAATGCTACACTTATAATGGCCTCCTGTGCAAAGTAAGTAGGACAGAGCTCACTTATTAGTACACAGAGGGGGTGACTCTGGTTATAACAGGTAGTTTTAGCAAGACTGTGCTGGGATTAGCAGTTTGTGGCTGTTGCAACGGCCACAAGGGCTTGGTGGTGGCCCTGCCCTCCCTCCGCTCCCTCCTAGCCGTGGAATGAATAGCACCGTGCACAATGTTCCTACACCACACAGAAGCGTTGCTGCCACAGCAATGGCTATTACATTCTTGGCGCAGGGGATGGAGCTAGCAATTTGCACCAGAGCAAGGGGACAGAAGTTTCCCTTGCGCCAGCCCTGGCTGCCTAGCCGCAGATCTCATGTTCTGCTGCCTCTGCACAGCAGGGCATTAGACTGGCCTCTTAATCATCACTGAGGCAGCTGATGTCATATACAAACATTCGATACATTTTCATGGGATAAATACCCTGAAGTTAATTTGGTATCCATCTGACACAAACATGTCTTTGAGCAGAAAGCTCTCATGGAAAAGCCAGGTTAGCTATTCTTACACGATGGTGACTGGGACGTCATTTCAGGGTGTGTTTTGCAACTGAGATACTTGCCCTTGCTGAGGTTTGGGATGAAGCCACCCTGTTGATCACAGCACATCTTCCCAGGGTTTAGGAGAGCCTCCCCAAGCTTGAAGAGAAGCCGTAGCCATCCCTGAAGTTCCCAAAACCTACATTAACTCTGCAGTAATAAGACACTTTTCACCAGTGCTCTCTCTTTAATCCAGGAGCGGGCAACTGGTGGCCTTCCATATGTTTTGGCCTATAACTTCCACCAACTGTAGCCAGCATAGCCAGTGGTGACAGATGATAGGAGCTGTAGGCCGTAACATCTGGAGGGACGCAAGCTGCCCACCCCTGCTCTTCTTCTGTTGGGTGGCATGACCTTATCAGGCCTCAAAAGAATTCCAGGACAGGCATTGTCTGGACTGCCCTGTGTTGTGATATGAAAACATCAGACAAATCCTGCTGGAGCAGACCAGCCTTTTTCATCCCAACAGCAGCCAGCCACATACCTCTGGGAAGCTCTCGAGGAGGGCACCGAGGCAACAGCCTTCCTCTATGGCTCAAATTTGCGTATGCTACTGTATATGTCTGGATGCACATTTTGAAATACTACAGTTTAGCAATACAATACATCTCACCATAACGGGGAAGACTGTGGCCAGGTGAGCTGTGTGCCTGCTCAGTCTACTCACCAGGTATTACCTGCGCATGGACAACTTCACGGCCCCTGCTGTTCTCCCTCCTTATGGCTCTTTATCTTTAAACCAGACTTGGACTGGACAGCCCTCCAAACAGAGGACACTTTAAAATAGAGGACTGTCCTCTGTAAAATACCACACAAGGCCATCCCATGGTGCTTATATCCTTCCCTGTATATGCAAGCTAAGCCAAAGACACACTCTCCCTTGACGGATGCGATCATTTATGTGGCGGAACTTAGTTCAGAAACCTCCTGTGAACTTCATACCAGTATTTCTCTGACAGCTGTATTTAGCTAAATTCCTTCACCTGTACATTATCTCTATACTGGAGCCATGGATTACCACATGGCTGAGGTAAGCCATCCTCTGTCTGCCTCATGAGTCTTTGGCATGTTAGTAAGGGTGAAATGAGGACATGCAATCAAAACCAAGTCGTCTATAATACTCTTTCTGTCCAAGTTAGGTGTGATATTGTTTATGAAGCAGCATAACGATTCGCGTGATCTGGCTTCTCCTTACCCTGTCTGGGCTTACGAAATTTGATCTAAATAACAGTAGGCAAAAAATAGCTACACTTTGCATACCGTAAAGTGTGAGGGGGAGAGAGATTAGTCATGCTGTCTGCTATATTTGTCAAGTATTTCTAAGTTTGAAGTGTGCGGAATAGCTGTTGTATTCCCACACAATAAACAAAAACAAAACCTGAAATGTGTGGTGAACCACAGAAATATAAATCACACTGAACTATTATGAAGGATGAAATTGACAGTTGTACAACCAATACTTCCTGAATCAGCCTGGTATTACTTCAGATGCAAAATATATTAAAAATCATTCTTTTCTGAGCAACCAGGAAAGCCAAGGTCAAAACGTCTGGTTAAGGGGCTCTTGGTAAGACTTTGTCCTAACATGGACACAAAAAGTAGAAGACTTCTTTAAGAGGCCAGTAACAATTATTTTTATAGTTATTTTTATCTGCTAAGCTTCATTCTTAGAAATGGTTCAAGAGGCAGAGTTGATGAGTTCTGCAGGTATGTCTGCAGGCTGCCTCTGCATGCCAGCCTGAACAGCAAATACAGTTTTTCCTTTGCACATGAGCGGTCCAAACCTTCCTTAATCACAACAACACACGTAGATGAACGGAACACGTGAACCAGTCAATTCGCGAAATGGCCAGCAGCGAGTGGCCTGATAATGATAGCTGAAAAATGTACTACTGCAATAACCATCACAAATAGTTTGTATATTACATTTGTTCATGCACATATATGTAGGGACAGTTGAGGGGGTTAGGTGGAGAAAACCCTAACGTGGAACTTGACCAAAGCCCATTCTGATCGCATGTCGCTGTACTGCCTTGACGGAAGTAGAAGCAGGACACTCCCCTCCTTTCAAAGGATATATCCTTATCCATAAAAAATATGGGGTAGGTCCAGAGATGCACCAGCAGAAGGAATCCTGACAGTGGTGCTGTTCTGTGCTGTGCAAGAGCTAGCAGAGGACATTCTGTGACAGGTGCTTTCAATTCCCCCAAGGCAGCATTCACCATGCTTCACTTTCTCATTGGTGCAGTTCTTAAAGCTCCAACAGAGACAAGGGTGGTGGTGTTTAGTCTCTTCCCCTGTTTGCTCTGGTGTTTCTATCTTTCATCCTAACTTACCTCACAGGGTTTGGGGGAGGATAAAAAGGGTAGACCTGTCAGGAGCGCCTTGGCGGCCTCTCTCAGTAGATTCCAATAGCCAACTCAAGACACAGATGAAAGGATTTCTTTTCAAAGCTTTAATCCTTTTACACCTTAATGACTCTTTCAGATGCTAATCACCAGCAACTAAAGCAAGGAACAGCAGAGTGGCCTAAGCTTCAAGTAGGCAGTTGATCCCCATTTGAAAGAGAGTCACTTGAAGATCCAGAACTTATGGGCTAGGGAGAGATCCTCCCTCTTTCCCTTGGGTCCACGGGAGGTGGCCGTTGCTTGCGCACCAAATGGGCGCTACACCTCCTTTCCACGCCCTCCATCACTCGTTGCTCTTTGCGCCTGCGTCGAGCATCTAAGAAGCCCCCCTCCCGCATTCCCTCACTACCAGGGTCACTATCTATCTCAGGAATGCTGGCAGGAGGAATCTGTGCCAGGTGCTGAGCCTGTGAGGGATGAGCTGGCTCCACTCCCACAGATTGCTGTTCCTCCTCAGAATCAGAACTGCTCTGGGGCTCTCCGGGCTCAGTTTCCACCATGACATCATCCCTGCTCCCATGAGGCCCCCCCTCGTGCTCCTCCCCTGAGGTCCCAGGTTTGTGGGGGTACAGCTGGTGGAAGTGCCTCAGCAGCAACGGAGCATGCATATTTGCCGTGGGTTCCCAGGATCGCTCATCTGGCCTGTACCCCTTCCAGTCCACTAGATATTTCAGGCAGCCGCAAGAAAGGCAGGAGTCCAGAATCTCCGTGACCTCGAACTCCTCTTCCCCCTCCACTAGCACTGGTGGCGGGGGGGAGCCGGCTGAGTGATGAGGGTCACCAGAAACCAGAGGGGACAGCAAGGACTGATGAAAAACAGGATGGATCATCATGGAGTGGGGGAGAGCCAGGGGAAAAGCAATAGGGTTAATCTGGGCCGTAATCTGGAAAGGCCCCGTGTGGCGAGGCGCGAGCTTCCTTGTGGGCGAGTGAGAGGGCAGGTATTGGGTGGACAGCCAAACCTAGTCCCCGAGTTGCAGAGATGGACCCGGCTGGCGCTGCCAGTCTGCAGAGGTCTTGTAGGCTGTCTTGGCTTGCTCGAGGGAGTCCCGTAAAAGGTGGTGTACCACTCACAACTCCTCTAAAAAGTCATGGACCTCTGGCACCGAAGAGGGAGCTAAGGTGGATGGGAAAGCCTTGGGGTGGTAACCAAAACTGTCAAAAAATGGAGTTTGGTGGGTGGAAGCATGGCAGGCATTGTTATCAGCACATTCTGTGAGAGGCAGTAAGGAAAACCAGTCATCTTGCTGGTAATTGACATAACAGCTCAAATATTGCTCCAGAGTCGCATTGGTGCGCTTGGTCTGACCATCCATCTGTGGATGGTGGGCGGAGGAAAGGCGGAGCATCACATGGAGAAGCCCAAGTAGCTCCCTCCAGAAATGGGCAGTGAATTGGGCCCCCCTATCCAAAATGAGATCCTCGGGCCATCTGTGGAGCCGGAAAACATGCACCAAAAACAGCTCTAGGGATGTACGAAAGTCACTTACCTTTCCGCGGATTATGTTCATGGTGGGGGGGGCGTTCCGTCCCTCCCCCTGGAATCCTCGACGGGGGAGGAGGCGATCCGTTCCTCCCCCCCGGAATCCTCGACGGCCAGCTGTGCTCCGCGGTGGCTCTGCAGAGCAGCCGGCCAGGCCAGAGCCATCTGCAGACAGATTTCTGGCTGCGGAGGGCTCTGGGTAAAAACAAAACAAAACCGCGTACACAAATGGCGGCGGCTATGGCTGCTGCCATTTGCGTTCCTTATTTTTCGCTGTCTTAGTCTACGTAAATATTTACGTAGACTATTACGGGGAAAATAAAGGGGAGCACAAATAGCGTCGTGGGCGCTATTTGCGTCCCTTTTTGATTCGCTGTTTTAGCCTACGTAAATATTTACGTAGGCTAAAACGGCGAATCAAAAAGGGACGCAAATAGCGCCTGCTACGTTATTTGAGTTCCCCTTTATTTTCACCGTAATAGTCTACGTAAATATTTACATAGACTAAAACGGCGAAAAATAAGGAACGCAAATGGCAGCAGTCATAGCCACTGCCATTTGCGTACGCGATAGCCACTGCCATTTGCGTACAGCCATGATAGACTATGTAAATCTTTATGTAGCCTATCACGTCTCTGTAAAAAAAAAAAAAACCCTCCAGACTGCAAATGGCGGCGGTGGCAGCCGGTCGGAAGACCAGCTGCCGCAGCCGCCGCCACCAAAGCCGCCGCTGGAGCCGCCACTGCTGCCCAGAACATCCGCCCCAGGTAAGTCTCGTCCCGGGGGGGATCTGCGAGGGGGCGGGGGGTGGCTGGCCATTCCGCCACAGATTTCGGGGGGCTGAATGCACTGGCATTCGGCCTCACCGAGATCCGTGGCAGAATTCTCTGACATCCCTAAACAGTTCTGCCATCTCCCTGGCTGTGGGCAACCCAGAGCAGGGGATGAAATGGGCCTTCTTAGAAAACAAATCCACCACCACCAGAATGGTGGTCTTACCATGTGAGGGAGGCAAGTCAGTGATGAAGTCAAGGGAGAGCAGTTTCCAAGGTCCTGAGGGGGTAGGCAGGGGGTGAAGCAAGCCTGTGGGCTAGCCTGAGGGGGCCTTTGCCTGCTGGCAGGTTGGGCAGGAGGCAACATAGGTCTTGACGTCCCAACACACACGAGGCCACCAAAAATCCCACGTCACTCCGTGCAGGGTCTTGGCGAAGCCAAAATGCCCAACAGTGGGGGAGTTGTGGCACTGATGGAGGACCTTCTCGAGGAGGGGTCTAGAAGGCACATAGACCCAGCTGGAATGGTAAAGCAGGCCACCTTGCAAAGAGAAGAGGGTAGAGTGGGGGGGGGCAGAGGCTAGCCCCAATTCCTCCACTTTTGTGCAAACAAAATCATCCTGAGCCTGTGCAGAGTGAAGGAGCTCCTCCCAAGAGTGAGGTACCACAGCTGCCGCCAGGCTCTTGGGGGGGGGGGGGGAAGAATCAGATATGGGAGGGGATTTCCCTCACCCCCTGGCTGTAGGTCCAGTTTACGAAAAAAGAGCATGTGCTTGCAGGTTGTCAGAAGCCTTCACGTGGCAAATCTTAAGGTGGAACCGGGGGGAAAAAAGCAAGCACCTGATCTGCCACTGGTTTAAGGCACGGGCTGTCTGAAGATGTTCCAGGTTGCGGTGGTCGGTTCTAACTTCAACTGGGTGCTGTGCCCCCTCCAGCAGATGACACCAGGTCTCCAAAGCAGACTTGATGGCCAACAGTTCCTTCTCCCAGATGGTATAATTCCTCTCAGACATGTTGAGCTTCCTGGAGTGGCAGGCACAGGGTTGCAACCCGCCGCCTGCCCGATCTGGCTGAAAAAGCACCGCCCCCACCACAAAGTCAGAGGCATCAGTTTGCACTACAAAAGGCTTCCTCAGGTTGGGATGTAACAGGATCGGCTCAGAACTAAAAAGCTTCTGAAGTTCCTCGAAAGCCTGTTGGGCAGATGCCATCCAATGAAAAGGAGATTTCCTGCCCTTAAGGAGGTCCGTGAGAGGAGATGTCAGCAGAGCAAACCTGGGCAGGAACTTTCTGTAGAAATTAGCAAACCCCAGAAAATGTTGCAAGTCCTTCTTGGTGGATGGAGCCTGCCAAGAGAGGACAGCCTGGACCTTTGCAGGATCCATCCTGATACCGTCAGCTGAGATAATGTAGCCAAGAAAGTCCAAAGAGGTTAGGTCAAACGCACATTTCTCCAGCTTGGCATAAAGATGGTTCTCACGGAGGCACTGGAGGACGGTGGAGACATGGTGCTGATGGGCATGGGGGTCCTCAGAAAATATAAGTAAATCATCGAGATACACAATGAGGAAAGTGTCCAAATAGTCTCAGAAGATGGCATTCATAAATCGTGAAAACGTGGGGGGGGGGGGCAGGCGAGCCCAAAAGTCATCACTAGGTATTCATATGCTCCGTACCGGGTGCCAAAACAGGTCTTCCACTCATCCCCCTCCCAGATGCGAATCAGATTGTAGGCACCACGCAGGTCCAACTTTGTAAAAATCATGGCTCGCCCCAGGAGCTCCAGCATCTCAGGGATCAGGGGGAGGGGGGTACTTCTTGGGGACCGAGACCGAATTCAAAGATCTGTAATGGTGCGGAGTTCTCCAGATTTCTTGGCCACAAAGATGGTAGGGGCGCAGGCAGGGGAGGAGGAAGGGTGAATGAAGCCACGTTTGAGGGTTTTGTCCAAAAACTCTCACAGAGCTCGAAGTTCCGGCTCTGGCATCAAATACAGTCATCCAGCGGGGATGGTCGCCCTGGAATGAGGTTAATGGCACCGTCAAAAGGGCAGTTGTGGGGGGGAGCTGGTTGGCTTCCTTCTTGTCGAAAACATCCCAAAAAGCTGCATACTTCTCTGGGAGGATCATGGTAGCTGAAGAACTGCCAGAAGCAGATGAGGAGGGGGAGGAAAGGGTTAAGGCCTGGGCTGGGACTGGCGCCTCGGTTGGGAGGCAATGCTCCTGGCAGTAGGGAGACGCAAACTCCACTTGCTGAAGCTCCCAAGAAATCTGAGGATTATGTTTAGAGAGCCAGGAAACACCCAGCATGATTGGGTATTGGGGAACCTTGGCCAAGTGAAACTGAATCTGCTCAATGTGGGACTGGGCGTGCAGAGTGAGAGAAGCTGTAATCTGGGTCACCGCACCCGAAGAAAGAGGATGCCCATCGATGGTCTCCACTGCCAAGGGGGCAGGAAGAGGCAGGGTAGGAATCTTGTGGAAGAGGGCGAAGGTTTCATCCATGAAACTGGTCATAGCCCCCAAGTCCACTAAAGCCAGGGCCTCCACCCCACCCCGCTGGGAGGAGCGGAGGTGAACATCCAATAGCAGATGGGAGGGTGGGGGGGTTGCGGAAGGCACCCATCGGGTGTGGAACTGACCCCCACACTGGAGACCCCCAACAGGCTTGGGGGGCAGCCTAGTCAGGCCTGGGGAGGAGGGGGAGGAAGGAGAGGAGGGGGAGGCAGAGGAGCTGTGGGTCTAGTGTGGCAGGTTTGGGCAAATGTCCCAGTTTTCCACACCGAAAGCATCACCGCTCAGCTCGCCGCCGCTCTAGTTCCTCCAGTGGCAGTGGGGCTCGGGTAGCTCCCAGCTGCATTGGGGTCTCCTCCGCCCCCACTGCAGGGGCGGGGTGTGTGGGAGGGGGCAGGAAATGGGGGGAATGGGAGGAGGGAATTCTCAGCCCCCGGCACCTCACCGGGTCTGCCAGTGGCCCTCTAGCCGACTATCTATCTGGAGGCAGGTCTGGATGAGATCCTCCAAAGTAGGTGGGCTAGGCGTGCACGCCAACTCGTCCAAGATCTCGTCATTTAAACCGTCCAAAAACTGAGCCACCAGCGCGGCATCATTCCACCGTAAATCCTGTATCAGCAAGTGAAAAGTTGTCGCATAGCTGGAAACTGAGTCCTTGCCCTGCCTGAGGCAGCGAATCTCCGAGAAGCCGTCTGCGTGCGCAGGGGGTCACCGAAAAATCTGGCCATCACTGTCATGAAACCTTGATAATCCCTGAGCAGGGGGTCATTAGCGAGAAGAAGTCCTGAAGCCCATTTAGCTGCCATGTCTGAAAGTAGTTTAATGATGAAGCCCACATGAACCTGTTCCCTTAGGAAATCCTCAGGTCGAAGGTGCATGTACAGCTCTGATTGGGCCTGGAAAATCTGAAAAAGTCCTTTCTCACAAGAAAACTTCTCTGGCAAAGCCACCGGGCACTTGCGGCGGGGGGGAATTGGAGGTGGTGGGGGTTGAACTGCAGCTTGCAGATTTCTGTATGGCAGTCGTCAGTTGAGCCACTTGATCCGGAGGATCTGGTTCTCTTGCGCCAGAGCACTGCAGGGTCCCTGGCACCCTCCATTCGGCAGGAGGAGGGAAAAAAACAGCGGGAGAGAGAAAAAAAAGAGGAATGGGGATCAAGCTGTCAGGAGCGCCGTGGCGGCCTCTCTCAGTAGATTCCAATAGCCAACTCAAGACACAGATGAAAGGATTTCTTTTCAAAGCTTTAATCCTTTTACAACTTAATGACTCTTTCAGATGCTAATCACCAGCAACTAAAGCAAGGAACAGCAGAGTGGCCTAAGCTTCAAGTAGGCAGTTGATCCCCGTTTGAAAGTGAGTCACTTGAAGACCCAGAACTTATGGGCTAGGGAGAGATCCTCCCTCTTTCCCTTGGGTCCACGGGAGGCGGCCATTGCTTGCACGCCAAATGGGCACTACGCCTCCTTTCCGCGCACTCCATCGCTCGTTGCTCTTTGCGCCTGCGTCGAGCATCTAAGAAGCCCCCCTCCCTCACTTCCTCACTACCAGGGTCACTATCTATCTCAGGAATGCCAGCAGGAGGAATCTCTGCCCCTCTCCCATGGATTGTTGTTCCTCCTCAGAATCAGAACTCCTCTGGGGCTCTCTGGGCTCAGTTTCCACCCTGACAAGACCAGGGGTTGGGAACCCCCGTCAGCAAGAGTGTTAATTCAATTTCAGAGAAGCTTTCAGGGGCCACATTCCAGTGGTGGATGGGACAAAAGTCAAAAGGAGTGGAGCCAAAGGCAAAGGGTGGTTGAAAGAGGGTGAAGCCAATGGTGCACCCAAAGTACAAAAAAGTACCCTGCGCTTATTAGCTAGGGATGTACAAAACTCACTTACCTTTTCACGGAATCTTTCGTGGTGGGGGGGAGGCGCTCCGTCCCTCCCCCTGGAATCCTCGATGGGGGAGAGGCGATCCAGTCCTCCCCCCCAGAATCCTCAACGGCCAGCAGTACCGCCGGCGGCAGTGGTGTGGCGGCAGCAGCGGCGGTGGCGGCTGGTCTCCTGGCCGGCCGCGGCCAGGCTGCTGCCGCCGCCATTGCCATCCTGGTTTGCAGCCGTGATAGGCTATGTAAGAATTTACGTAGCCTATCACGGCTGGGTTAAAAACAAAAAACAAAAACCCAGCATACACAAGTGGCGGCAATACGCTATTTGTGTTCCCCTTTTTTTCGCTGTTTTATCTTACGTAAATATTTACGTAAGATAAATCGGCGAAAAATAGGGAATGCAAATGGCGGCTGCCGTAGCTGGCACCATTTGCATACTCTAGGTTTTTGTTTGTTTTTTTACCCAGCCGTGATAGGCTATGTAAATTCTTATGTACCCTATCATGGCTACAAGCCAGGATGGCAATGGCGGTGGCGGCAGCCCGGCTGCGGCCGGCCAGGAGACCAGCCTCCGGAGCCGCCGCCAGAGCCACAGGAGCCGCCGCCACCAGAGCCACCGCCGAATCCACCGGACCTGCCCCAGGTAAGTACTGTCCTGGGGGGATTCCATGGGGGGGCGGGGGACAGGAGGCCATTCCGCCACGGATTCTGGGGGGCCGGATTCTAAACAATCCGGCTTCACTGGAATCTGTGGCGGAATTCTCCACCATCCCTAATATTAGCTTAAAACTTTTACTGCTGATAACTAAACACTAGGAGAGGCATTCCAACCTTTTAGAATTGGGGAGAACTGCACAAAAGGCAGGAAACCTCCAAATGATTGACGGTTAGGGGAAAGGGGGTGTGGCCATCTGGGAAACCCCAGAGAACTGGATTGGGACTTCAGGAGGGCCAGATTGGGGACCCAGGCCTGAGGCTCCCCACCCCTGAGTAGACAATGTATGATGACCTAAGATGATCCTTGGAGAAATATTGGGACAGACACAATAGTAAATAATGAATTTCCTCTCTACAAAACAGTGAAAAAAAGAGAAAATATGGGATGCTGCATTCTCACAATTTTAAAACTCACCATGACGTTTGGAGGTCCCTTGTATAGATCATTGTGGGACTTGATCTTGTGAAAGGATTCAACACAAAAGACAACTGCCACCCAGCCCTTGTGATGATGGCACCTAGAAATCAACAGACTCTAAATCCAGATTTGGGGGATAGTGTTAATTTTGTCAGTATTTGTTATTTAAGCTTTTTAATGAATAAAATGAAAATGAATTTGTTAGTGAAATTAACTACAGGCTGAATTAAAGCTTGTCCTGAAATGGTAAGTCGTCAAACTAGGGTGTGTGTTTTTTTTCCACTCCACAAATTATGTTGCTTGAGAGCAAACTCTGGAGAAGGTACTCAGTAACTCAACAAGCAATGAATGTAGTTCTTTGTCATTCACTGCTGCAGTAAAAACATCTGGCAAGCTACGCAGCACCTCTGGCAAACTGCTAGGCTGTATGGGCTAATCTCCTCCATTGCTTCTTCAGTTGCTCAGTGTTTGTAAAAGACCATAATGCCCTGTCTCACAATTTTCATTAGTTTTAACTCCAGCACTATCAACATTGGGGCTTTTGCTATTCCAAGGCTTAACGCATTAGCAGCCAAACATGGCAAACTATTTTTTAAGCGAAATGCCTAGGGACATCAAACAAAGTTTTGCCCAGTTTAGGACTCTGGTCAAAATGACATTGGCTGAACTTTCAAAGACGAAATGTTGAAGTGGATCTGCAAAAAATGTATGTGCCAGATCCACTCACACCTGCACACAGCCACAAATAGGTATTCATTGGCACCACTGATTGAATGCGCAGCAGACTAGTTCTATGTGTTCCTTTGCATGCAGTTGTTGACTTTTGCAGACACAGGAGCTGTGGCTACTTTCTCCCTGAGATTTTGAAGAAAAAAATTTCTCATGTTTATTGATGATGCACCAGGGACCTGTCTAGCAGCACAATGCTATACACATTTACCTGGGAGGGTGTTTCGCTGGACCTAATGGGGCTTACTTTGGAGTAGACATGTATAGGATTGCACTGCATTCCTGCCACTGAGGTATATGGCCTGTTGTATTCAGCAGCCCTCAGCCTAGGGAAAGGAAGCTCATTTGGTTAAGCCTAATATTGTGGGTAGAAGCACCTTGAGATGCATCTGCTGTCCTGTTGAGCTTGTCACATTGGTGCCATTCCCACTGAAAATGATAGATCCAGGCAGACTGGATTATCTAACTTTGCAGGTCTACATTGATTGTGAACATAAATGTATTTCTTCAGTATAATTCAAACTAATGTTCAGTTTAGCTGTTTTTCTTTTCTTGAATGCATAGTCTGTGGGGTGACTCATACATGTGTTACAGTGAATGGGCTGGCTCCGATGGTGTTTACAGCAGATTTCTTTGATCCAGTGGAGGCTTCCATCAATGGAAGGGTGCCGGCAATTTTTGGCAGTTCCCAGTTTCCTGAGCAACGCCCTGTACCACTTCTCACACTGTTCCAGATCTGGGGGGCACGGGGAGACGGGGGAATTGGTGAAAATCACCTCCTTCCCCTTCCATTTACAGACGCTGCTACTGGGTCAAAGAAGCCTTCCATTAATGGACACAACCCACAGTCCCTTGAATTCATATGAAATATGTGCATTAAAGAGAATGTCCAAAATCAGAAGTTGGCATTCCCATGTGAATCTATTTCTCCACCTTTGGGGTATATAGCAAGCAGTGGATGCTGACAATGACATTTAGATAACATTTAGGGTCAGTTTTACCAATGGGCAGATTAGACATATACCTAAGGCCTCTCACTGATAAGATCCTCAAAATCTCAGAACAAAAATAAATGGGCTCTGTATAAAAACACAGCCAATGTTTATAATGATTCAAGAGATGCCTTGCTGGTGGATGGGCTTTTATAGTATCATCAAAATAACCCAAGCTAAATTGGGAAAGGGGCCAGCATTGGAATCCTGACATAACTGAGCCAGACACCAGGCCTATTATCCACTGTCACAACTGCTTGCAGGGACCATAGCTGGTGGCCTGCTACACTGTTCCCAGAATACTCCAGCAGTGATAGCTCAAGGGGCAGCCCAACTTTGCTAGCCCCTAACCACACTTCCTGGCCAGAGGTAGGAATGGGTGAATGAGCCATGTCTGAGATCACCAAGACTCTCTGAACACTGTCTCACCACTCGTCTCATGCCCGATCCTTGTTCATATTTGTGATTGCCACTCACTTTGTGCATACAGTAGATTTGTGGAAATCAAGCAGTGATCAAACAGAGTATTCCCTAGATTTGCACAAATCTCCTCAAATTTGCGCAAATTTCCTCCATAGACTATGGAGCAAATTTCCTCCATAGACTATGGAGCTCCATAGCTTCACAACCTCGAATCTTCGAAGATCATGCCTGAATTAGAAAAAAAAAACACAGCGGAGAAGCCCCAATTCTACAAGGATAACACCTTAATTTAAAAAAAAATATCTAGAGCAGGGGATAGGAGGGGGTAAAACTTAATCTCATTTGAAGGGATAGAACGACCCCCTGCTCAGGGCAGGAAGCCTGATTCCCAGGCGGTCGCCCATCCAACTACTGACCGGGGCCGACCCCGCTTAGCATCCAAGATCAGACAAGTGCACGCACATCCAGCCCTTTACTTGTTACTGAGTAAATGGGGGCTGCTGAGGAAGCTATGCAATCAGTAGCTGGAAGAAGACATGGGGCCATCGAGAGCTGTGATTGGAAAGGAAGGAAATACAAACATTGCTGTATATGGACAGGTGGGGGAGGGGACTACGACCGGATATGGTAGCGAAGGCGGAAAATCAGAGCACATTAAGGGGAAATACTGGGATATTAGGGTATTAAAAGCGGGAGCAGGGAAGTGGGAAATTCTGGTTCCAATTCAAGGCGGCTACTGCGTAGTGTGAAAGGCGGGTGGTGAAACCTCATTGGAAGCAAAAAAAGGCACTAAGTGTAGATCCAGCCCTGGACCCCCTGAGCAACTCCTTCAGGATCTCTTACCTCTTTAAGAGTCCCACCTTCCTTCGTTTACCTTTCCCTTTCCAATAATGTGGAGTTTAGGCTGTGGGAGTAGGGTGATGGACACTCTAGACATAGAGTTTAACCACAACAGTTTAGTGGTAGATTAAAGCAAGCAAATCACAAGTAAAGGTATTTACACAATAGAGCTGAATGGTACAAAAGGGATTAAGAGAAAATAAAAGTTGCAAAATGCAAATTCCTTTACCCTAGCTGTACTTAGACTTCTCTGGGCTGCTTCTTCCTGCTCTAGGGATGTACGAATCCCTTACCTGTTCTGGTCGGGGCATCCGCTGGGGGGGGGGAGGCGCTCTGCCCCCCCCTGGAATCCTTGATGGGGGGGAAGCGATCCAGTCCTCCCCCCCCCAAATCCTGCCCAGCCGGCTCTGCTCCGCGGTGACTCCACGGAGCAGCCGGCCAGGGCCGTCCGCAGCCGGACTTCCGGCTGCGGATGGGCTGCTGTGGATGCGCTGCCATTTGTGTCCTTCCAGGCTGCCGTGATAGGCTACGTAAGAATTTACGTAGCCTATCACAGCATGCCCCCCCAAAAAACGGCATACGCAAATGGCGGCGGCTACGGCGGCCGCCATTTGCGTTCCCTATTTTTCGCCATTTTAGCCTACATAAATATTTACGTAGGCAATTACAACGAAAAAAAAGGAACCACAAATAGTGTAGTGGGCGCTATTTGCGGTTCCCTTTTTTTTGCCCTAATTGCCTACGTAAATATTTATGTAGGCTAGAATGGTGAAAAATAAGGAACACAAATGGCGGCGGCTTTAATCCTCCCCTTCCTATGCATGGTGGCCCCTATCCAAATTGGGGCTGTGTGCACTTACCTTAGAACAGGAGAAGGCAACCTTTTTAGGCCCGTAAGCAGATTTGGTAATTTGAGAAACCGGCTTGTGCAGCACCACAAAATGGCTGCCATTCAGAGACATGGCTAGTCACGAAGGGCAAGTAACCCACACAAAAGACTGAATGCAAGACAGAGGTGGGCTCTGAGTCCCAAAACACTATACAACTCTTTTGAACCTACAGTTTTCAGTGCCAACAAAAACCTATTTCAGAGAAGGCAAACTCTTTTTCTCACCCTGCTCTCTCTACAAGCTAACACAGTCCTCTATCTCTTTTTCTCTCACACTCTGGATCACCATGCATACAGTCTCCCTCGTAGGGATGGTGAAGAAATACGCCACGGACCCCAATGAGGCCGGATTCCAAGAATCCAGTCCCACTGGGGCCCGAGGCAGAACGGAGCACTCACCTCCACCTCTGTGTGGAATCCTTCCAGGTCGGATGCATTGCTGCCTGCGGAGCTGGCGCGTCCCTGGTGAATGTCAATACAGCCGGCAGCCATTGCCATGCCGTATCGCTGTAAGTCAGGCTCCGAACGCAAATGGCGTAGTAGATAGGGATGTCAGAGAATTCCACCACAGATCTTGGTGAGGCCGAATGCCAGTGCATTTGGCCCCCCGAACTCCATGGCGGAACGGCCTGCCACCCCCCGCCCCCCCTGCAGATCCCCCCCAGGACAAGACTCACCTGGGGCAGATCTTCCGGGTGGCGGCGGCTCCGGCGGCAGCTCCGGTGGCGGCAGCAGCTGGTCTTCCGACTGGCTGCCGCCGCCGCTATTTCCAGGCTTGTGTGTAAAAAAAAAAAAAAGACGTGATAGGCTACGTAAAGATTTACATAGGCTATCATGGCTAGGTTTAAAAAAAAAGAAAAAAAAGACGTGATAGGCTACGTAAATCTTTACGTAGCCTATCATGGTTGGGTGGGTTTAAAAAAAAAAAAAACACGTACGCAAATGGCGGCGGCTACGGCCACTGCCATTTGCGTTCCTTCTTTTTACCGTCTTAATCTACGTCCCCTTTTTTCTTGCATTCCCTTTTGATTCACCATTTTAGCCTATGTAAACCTTTACGTAGGCTAAAATGGTGAATGAAAATGGGACGCAAATAGCGCCCGCTATGCTATTTATGTTCCCCTTTATTTTCGCCGTCATAGTCTACGTAAATATTTACGTAGATTAAGATGGCCAAAAAGAAGGAACGCAAATGGCGGCAGCCATAGCCGCCGCCATTTGCGTATGGGGTTGGTTTTTGTGTGTGTGTTTTTTACCCAGAGCCCTCCGCAGCCGGAAATCCGGCTGCGGACGGCTCTGGCCTGGCCGGGCTGGGCCTGGCCAGCTGCTCCGCGGAGCTGCCGCAGAGCACAGCCGGCCGTTCGAGGATTCCGGGGGGAGGAATGGAGTGCCTCCCCCCCGGCCAGGATTCCGGGGGGAGGGACGGAACGCCTCCCCCCCCATCAACATAATCCACGAAAGGTAAGTCAGTTTCGTACATCCCTAGTAGTGGACACCATTTGCGGCCGTAAAGCTGGTAGCTTAGCCTAAATGCAGCCATAAATGGCTGCATTTAGGTTAAGCTACCAGCTTTATGGCCGCAAATGGCGCCCACTACGCCATTTGTGTCCGGAGCCTGACTTACAGCGATACAGCATGGCAATGGCTGCTGGCCGTATCGACATTCGCCAGCAAAGTGAAGCTGGCAGCCGGCTCCGCAGGATCAAGGCGGAGTGGAGCTGGCCTGGATGGATTCCAGGGGGGAGGAATGGATCACCTCCTCCCCTGTGCCCCCCCATAATGGGCTAAGCATTCCGCCCATCCCTACTCCCTCGCCCTCTTACCACCCATAGAATGCTCTCTTTCTCTCTCTCTCTCTCCTTCTCTCTCTCTCTCTCTCTCACACACACACACACACACACATCCTCAGAATTTCTCTGAGCCCCATGTATGGTCTGGAGGCATTCATGGAAAATGAAGAAAGGAGCAGCTAGAGACCCTCACTTTGCTCGGTAAGAAAAGGTATTACTTTGTTTTAAAAAATACATTAAAAGGTGGGAGGGTGGATCAGCTCAATTGGTGGCAAGAAAGGTGTCCAGGGGTGCATTGGTGTCTGTGTACCAAGCTACCTACCTCTGCTCTACAGTGAAAAGAAAAGATTAGCCTCAGCTAGCAATGGCGTGGACATCTGACTGGGTACGAGAGTCCGTTGGGTTTCCCCCTCTCTGCACCCCTGGACTGTACCCGCCAAGTCTCTGGCCTTGTTTGCCCCCATTTGCACCCTCCCAGGCATTCCCCGCATTCACCCAGACCCATCCGCAAGTGCCCGCCATTTTGCCGAGCTTATTTTTATGGGGAAAAGGAGGTAATTAAAAATGTGCATATTTAAATATGTGCATATTTGGGCTGGGAAAGCTTGATATACACAATATTAGAGACCTAAATAGCCCATTTACTCCTCTAATATTGCATATATCAAGCTTTCCCTCCCTGAATTTGCACATATTTAAATATGCACATTTTTAATTACCTCCTTTTCCCCACAAAAATAAGCTAGGCAAAATGGCGGGCGCTTGCGGATGGGATCCAGGGTGAGTGCGGGTGGCTCGGCAAGTGTGTGGGAGCTCGAGTGCAGGTCCGGGGGGGGGGGGCTTGAGTGGGGCAGTACTTCAGTGGGAACCCACCAATACTGGATGAGGCTGGGTTCGTCCATCCCTAGCCTCAGCTACATGCTATGCAATTGATGTAACTTGTAGTTTGGCCCTATTTTTTTTTTCCATGTAGAAGTAATGTTACAAATAGCCTGGCTAAAACTGTAGCTCATTTGGGAGAGTTCAGATTCCTGTCTAAACCATTCATATATAGTACCAGTAGAAGTGAGCCCACCTTTAAGTTTTCCCTTGATCTTGGCAAATGATTCAAGTAAGGCCTTTGATTGTGCAGTAAATTAACAGGGCAGCCTTTTTCCAGCATTACACTCTGTGATTTAGAAAAGCATTTTTGTCCGTGTTCCATACTGAAGGTCAATGCCTGAGGTGTGGTACTCATGGAAATAGCTGAACATTTGGCTCCAAGATAGGAAAACAAGCAGCCTGATCCTATGTGGAGTCAGGGGAGTCAGAGTGCATTGATGGCAAGGGGTGTCGGCGTGCCTGACGCCACACAGGAGCGGGCTGTAAAAGAAACGTCCATCTGAATTACTGCAGGTGGTCAGGAGGCAACGAGAGCAATGAACTGAAGTGTAGAATGCACTCCATCATAGAAACTACAGATATAACTCAAGCTTTCATGGAGTTTTATTAGATAATAAAAGGTAGCTTAAGTTTCTGAGCATTAAGTGCCAAGCTACACATTACCACACATTCCCAAGTAACTTTATTTGAATAGCCCCTTCTCCATAGGGAGAGGGTGCTGTAAAATGGAGAAACTGCAGAGGGGATGCAAACAAATTCTCACCTGAAACTTCTTTCCACCAAGCAGCTGTCATCCCCATCATGGATGGGGTTCTGTGTGTTTTTTTCTCCGAAATATGGGTTGGAACTCCACAGAAGGAAAGCAACTTGGTGCAGGAAATATAAGGGGGGAAATCAGCTGGTGGAGGGATGGTTGGGGTTAGCGCCTTCTCCCCTGGACCTTCTCTACTGCAGAGGACCCCTCCTAAGGGCACTTCTCAAAGGAGACGGATCCATCAAACTCACTGGAGGCTGATGTCAGTGGGGTGGTGAATCTGCTCCTGGTTTCAGTCAGAACCAATCAGAACTCTAAAGAAGCTATCCAAGGTGCTGATCAAATTCATGTTACATACATCTGAGTGGTAACGTGTAGTTTGGCCCGCAGAACATGTAATCCAGCTGTAATGTTATTTTTACCTAAGAGTCCAGCTTCCAGAAGAAATTAAGATCTTATTCAATTATGTGTGGAAAGTATTACTTCTGATAAGTTCTGGTGCTTGCTCATTAAATGGGTAGTTCCTTTAACTGACATTTTTAACAATGAGAATGAAATAAATACTCTTCCTGAGATTTAAGCTAACCCATTCAATAGTTGATCAAACACCAGAATGAATTGGGTCCCCAAATTGGGACTGCCTGAAAAATTGGAGATAGCCGAAGTGGACATGGAACTAAAAGCAGACCTGTTTGTTATTCTTTCTCCTGACACTCAGAGAGAGAGAGAGAGAGAGAGAGAGAGATCTAATAGTAACAATCTTCTATATATATAAAAGTCAAAAATTATGTGTGGGTTTGTGGCTGGCTGCAGGGCTGTCTGTAACACAGGGAATAAGGGGGAGCTGTCCTGGGTGTAATCACACTGTAGGGGCCCACTGAGCCTGCCATTTGGGCCCTACAGTTGCTGCCCCTTTTACTTCACACTCTCACTTGCCAGAGTGTATGACAGGAGTCACTGGGTTGCATTATTACTTTATTTATACTTTCCCATACTAACAAGTACACCCTCTCAATCATGGTGCAGGCCAGGTTTCTGATTTCAGCTAAGAGTCATCCTATTGGCCATCTTTCGTTCTATTGGTCTCTCTCCCATTCACTCTGATTTCCCTTACCTTGGATTGTCTGGCCGCCATTTGTTCCCCCCCCTTTACTCATGGTTTCTTTTCTGACTGTGCAGAGCATTTAGTTTCTCTCCCCTCTTCCTGCAATATCCAGCGAGCAAGCAAGTTAGTGTTAAATATCTTTGCCCCTTTCAATGCCAGATGTATCTGTTAGTGGTGTGTGATTAACACTAATGTGAAATGTGGTGCAGTGTGTGCTCACCTGTCTGAGAGGCTGGGATGACACAGTGGAGTGGAGAGTTAGGGCTTTATTCATAAAAGAGTGAACTGCGGGGAATTGAGAAGGGAATTGCAAAATGAGGGGCAAAATAGCGGAGTTTTAAGTGTAGCTGAATTGAAGATTTTTGTGTTTGTTTGTTTGTGGCTGGCTGTGGGGCTGTCTGTAACGCAGGGAATAAGGGGGAGCTGCCCTGGGTGTAATCACACTGTAGAGGCCCACTAGCCTGCCATTTGGGCCCTACAATTGCTGCCGCTTTTACTTCACATTCTCACTTGCTGGAGTGTATGGCAGGAGTCACTGGGTTGCATTATTACTTTGTTTATACTTTCCCTTACTAACAAGTACACCCTCTCAATCATGGTACAGGCCAGGTTTCTGATTTCAGCTACCCGTCATCCTATTGGCCATCTTTCATTCTATTGGTCTCTCTCCCACTGACTGTGACTTCCTTCACCTTGGATTGTCTGGCTGCCATTTGTTCCCTCCCCTTTACTCATGGTTTCTTTTCTGACTGTGCAGAGCATTTAGTTTCTCTCCCCTCTTCCTGCAATATCCAGCGAGCAAGCAAGTTAGTGTTAAATATCTTTGCCCCTTTCGATGCCAGATGTATCTGTTAGTAGTGTGTGATTAGCACTAATGTGAAATATGGTGTAGTGTATGCTCGCCTGTCTGAGGGGTTGGGATGACACAGTGGAGTGGAGAGATAGGGCTTTATTCTCCATGTTTCTCCCATGGGCAGTTATATGTTGCGTGTTCTAGAATGGGTTCCCCAAATCAGTTGTATATCTTTGCTCCAACTGGAAAAACAACAAATGTTGTTTATAAACAAGCCTTACAGTGAACTTCTACTTTCCTACTATTTAACTTTAGGTCCATAGTTGTTGAGCCTTGTGTGGCGCAGAGTGGTAGGCGGCAGTATTGCAACCGAAACTCTCCCCACAACCTGAGTTCAATCCCAGGCGGAAGCTGGGTCCCAGGTAGCCGGCTCAGGTCGACTCAGCCTTCCATCCTTCTGAGGTTGGTAAAATGAGTACCTAGCTTGCTGGGGGAAAGGTAGTCATGACTGGGGAAGGCAATGGCAAACCACCCCGCTGTAGTCTGCCATGAAAACGCCAGTGAAAGCGGCGTCCCTCTAGGAGTCAGCAATGATTCAGTGCTTGCACAGGAGGAACCTTTCCTTTCCATAGTTGTTGGCACCGTTGCCATCATGTCGCCCATCATGCTGCTCAGGAATCTCCATGTTCTTCCCACGTACAGTTATACCTTCCAGAATTAGTTTGTAACAATAAGTGAAAATTGTGTTGTGTCCTCTTTATAAGAATTTTTTTTTAAAAAAAAATATATATAAACAAAAAATCTCCTCAATTTTCCTTTTCACCTTTCTTATGGAGCCTTTCCGAGAAGCGTAAACCTACCTTAATGTGTTTATAACAAATAGTGCCTATGACAATTTTACATCCTGGGCAACGCCAGGTCTATCAGCTAGTTGCTAAATAGATTCACTTTGCTGGCCAACTTTTATTGGTGAAAGAGTATGCCAACTTTTGAACTCTGGAGACACCTTTCTCAGGAACAGTGTAAAGTAGGGGTGTGGAACCTCATGCCCTGCCCTGCCTCCCTTCCTCCAGCCCCAACCCCTTTCCTCTAACCCCTCGTTGTTTGGTAACCTCCCAACTTTTGTATGTTTTTCCCCCCATTCTAAACGGTTGGAATGCCTCTCCTAAGGCTTCGTTACTGGCAGTCAAATGTGCTGGTGTTTCTTGCATTTTGGCCCTGCCCCTTTTGTCTTTGGCTCCGTCTACCACTGGAATGCAGCCTCTGAGAGCTTCTCTGACATGGAATTTGGCCCTCGGGCTGAAAGAGGTTCTGCACCCCTGTAAAGTATACAAAGAGCTACAGACTTAGCAACTCTGTAAGAAAGAACAAATAGCCAATTCTAATATTTACAGTCTGATTTTTCTTGTGGGAATATACAACTTCAGATCCCATGTGTGTTGAGCACCTCGGTGAGAAAACTGGAGCTGTGGACACCATGTCAAACCTTCATAGAAAAGGCCTGGGCCGAATATATCCATTCGACTTGTGTGAGAGTTGCTTGAAAAAGGAGTCATATGGGTGACATTCCATGTTTGAAGCATCTTCCCATGTGGTTTCACCAACATCAACAATGCAGTCACCCACCAAAAAAAGGATTGTTCCGGAGCAGTTGCAGTAGTAGAATGGTTTCAAGCAGCTGCCATGTGGCTAATATAACATATGAATGTAGCATAGGAATAGGTAGAAGGTAGGCTGGAATCTGCTGATAGTTCTCTGGGTGATTTGCACTAGATCCGCAAGAGTTTATGACTCCTAATTGTTTAACAATTGGAGAAACTGGGAGAGGACTTTTGTGTGAAAAGATTGTGAGCTCAGCTCATTTCAAATTCCTAGGCTCAGAACATGCTCAGAGGCACCCTGTCCTTTATTTCTAAGTGTATAACTTTTGTGCCTTTTCTAGTTGGTGGATCTTGGGGTTCTAATAAAACACAAAGTGGATCTACAAGCCTGAAGTCCACCCACCCCTGGGATAAATCTTTCAATCAGGTGACTCCTTATGTGAAAATTGAGGTAGTACCACCTCAGAGCATGACTATATTGGCTCTAGTGCAAATTTATGCTGAATTCATTCAAGTTAAAGGCACAGCAGTTGTTCTTTCACACAACTCAAAGGGAGAGATATCATCAGAAAGATGGGGCAAAGTAACCACCTAAATCATTGATCACAGCCTTTTCAGACCCTGGACCCCACAGGACTCAATCTGTAATATGGGGCTCATTTTTAATATTGATTATATATTTCTCAGTGTCTCCCTCCCCTCTTCCTTTTCCCATTTTTCTTCTTCTCTTAAAAAAAAAGTCAATGAGGAGATTCAATTCTATTTGTAATTCAGCAATTTCTCATTGTAGAATGCCAGGAAGTTTGTGATATCAGCAACAACTGTTCTCTGAATGGCCACTGTTAATAATATAATTGTCATTGTCTGTACTTCCTGCACTTCATTTCCCTCTGACCTCACTGTTTATTCCGCCCACTACCACAACCATGTGTATAGGTACCTACAGCTCAGGATAACATTTCATGCATCTGACGAAGTAAACTTTAGTCCATGAAAGCTTATGCCATAATATTTTGCTTTAGTCTTTAATGTGCCACAAGACACTTTGTGTTTTTCCTAAATAACATATCCTGGAAGATGAACTCACGGGCTACTCACCATCTTAAAGAAAACACAAGAAAATCTTCACTGCCCCTTTATACATTACAGAAATGAGAATCAGAATCCATTCGCTGGCTGTTTCCCTTCAAGCAAATGAGAGAAAGTAACATCAGAAATGACCCTTGTCAGCCAAGCGATTGGGCCAATTTATGCATTTAAAAAACTGTGCTTGTCTGATGGGTGGGGTCTTTGAGCATATAAGAATGCATTACTTAAGCATCGCTTATGCCGGAACTGGGAATTACACATGATAATTGAAATGATATGTTGAATCCATTTTCTAATGTTATTTCCCTATCCACTAGACAAAGTATTGTTTCTGGCATCTCAATTGCTGTTGTTTCTCACACCATTCATGTCTCTTTGTTAGTGCTTGAGGCAGTTCTGTTGGCTAGCTCAGCATGCTTGGAAGTCCTTCCACTGACCACTGAAGATCTACATCTTCTTATTAAAATCTGAACATAATAACGCATAAAATAGAAGGAGAAACACTTCTGTACAGTCTACTTATAGTCTACTTATAGTCTCTTATAGAAACTATAAGAGACTTTACAGTCTCTTATAGTTTCTTCATAAACTTTTGTCTGCCATTCATAGAAAACAAGGCTGAAAAGGCTGAAAATCAAGGATACTAAGGGCTGGCCTGAGGCACCTTTAAGTGCTAAAGTCCCATCAGCCTCACACTTGACTTTCCCTTGGTGGCATCCAAATTGCATAAGCACAGCCTTGGTGTTGTATCCAATATTAGTCCCAGTAGAGCAGACTCATTGAAATGAATGGGATTTAAGTTAGACTAACAACAAACAACCCATTGGATGCAACCCATAATAATATCACAAGAGACAATAAATGAACATTCATATAAATGTGTGTCTAGCACACTGGATATAAATTACAGATTGACCTGATTTTTCACCCAAATCTTTTTGGTATGCCAGTGGTGCTTATGTGCAGGCTACAGGACAAACATTCCTGTACTCTAAACGCTGTGCTGTGCTATGTGGCACCATGTCAAGAGTGAACAAAGAACCAGTTTAGTAGCTCTCTGCTCTGGAGGTTGAACTGCCTGGAAGCTTCCTTATTTTTCCCCCTCCACAGGTTATTCTGTGAACCTACCCTCCTCCTGTCTCTCATACCCCTTTACTGGCAACACCACAAAAGACTTGAAACTTAGCAAAGGTATGTCACATTATCTGAGACCTCATGGAAACCTGGCTTCAGGCTACCTTGTTGGCAGGTCTATTGGAGAGAGAAACACATTTGGAAGCCTGGCTAAAAGAACATTATATAGTGTGTGTTTTTTTGTTTTGTTTTTAAAAAACACCTTTAAATTACATATTTTCACAATCTCCACCTTTAATAGTGTATTGCCATTTAAAGTAGAACCCAGAAAATTAGGTTTTGTGAGTTTATTATGTAATCAGTGCCCAATGACAATGTCAAGGGTCTTGAAGCTGACATTCAGAATATATGTGACGTATTCATTCCATCATAATACCTTGTTATTCAACAGTTGTAAAAGTAGGGGGAAATCAAAAGTTGACCTTGATATAGATTCATTGATCAGCTTAACAATATGATATAAAGAACTGGTGGTCTATCTTCTGAGACAGATTTCACAAGCATCCAACAGATAATTATACTTTCTTGATCCTAAATGCATTGGGTTGGATCCAGACTTAGTAATACCTAGAATAGTGTCACTGGCCTTAATTTAGCCATCACTAGTTTAAGTCCCATGACTAAATCTGGATCCAACCCATTCCCTTGGAGGTAATACTGATTCATTTTAATGTAAGTAAGCAAGTGTCTCAGCATAAGGGCTAATCTACAAATGACAGGTATGAAATGGCTTCTTTTGCATGATTGGATTTACTTATGTATTTATTTATAGCATTTTAGGCTACCTTTCTGAACAAAGTCCTCTCAGTGCAGCATACAACAAGATAAACCACAAATCTGAAACAATATAATGTTATTTTAAAAAAATAATTACACAAATTCAAATATAAGCAACAACAGTTTAAAATATAAAACACCCAGCATAAAATAATTAGCACAAACCACATAGAATCATAGAGTAGTAGGGTTGGAAGGGGCCTACAAGGCCATCAAGTCCAACCCCCTGCTTAGTGCAGGAATCCAAGTCAGAGCATCCCTGACAGATGGCTGTTCAGCCTCGTCTTGAACGCCTCCAGTGTGGTAGGGATGTTGGAGAAATCCTCCACGGACCCAATGAGGCCAGCTTCTAGTGAATTTGGCCCGGTGAAGTCCGTGGACGATTGGATCTCCTACCTGCGCCTCCAGGAGGAATCCTCGCCGGCCGGATCCTCCCGGCTGGCCAGCTCCGGAGCACCAGCGATACGGCCGCCATTGCCATATCGCTGGCTGGGTGGATTGACTGAGGATACAAATGTTGTCCAGGATGCCATTTGCGGCCGTAAAGGCCTTAGTTTAAGGTAAATGCAGCCATAAATGGCTGCATTTACCTTAAACTAAGGCCTTTACGGCCACAAATGGCGTCCCGGACGCCATTTGCGTCCGCAGGCAGGAGTCCCCTTCAGCCAGCGATATGGCATGGCAGCTGTATCGCTGGCACTTCGGAGCTGGCTGGCAGCTCCGTGGAATTACTGTGGAGCAGAGCCGGATGAAGAGGATTCCGGGGGGGAGGAACAGATCGCCTCCCCCCCCACGGACCCCCTTCCCAGAACGACAGGTAAGCATTCCACTCATCCCTACAGTGTGGGAGAGCCCACTAACCCCCTAGGTAATTGGTTCCATTGTTGTATTGCTCTAACAGTCAGGAAATTTCTCCTGATGTTCAGCCAGAATCTGGCTTCCTGTAACTTGAGCCCATTATTCCACGTCCTGCACACTGGGATGATCGAGAAGAGGTTCTGGCCTTCCTTTCTGTGACAGCCTTTCCAGTACTTGAATAGCGCTATCATATCTCCCCTCAGTCTTCTCTTCTCAAGGCTAAACATGCCCAGTTCTTTCAGTCTCTCTTCATAGGGCTTTGTTTCCAGTCCCCTGATCATCTTTGTTGCCCTCCTCTGAACCCTCTCTAGCTCGTCTACATCCTTCTTCAAGTGGTGCCCAGAACTAGACACAGTACTCCAGATGAGGCCTAACCAGTGCTGAGTAGAGGGGAACTAGTACTTCCCAGGATTTGGAAGCTATGCTTCTATTAATGCAGCCCAAAAGAGCATTTGCCTTTTTTGCAGCCACATCACATTGTTGGCTCATATTCAGCTTGTGATCTACAACAATTCCAAGATCCTTCTCGCTTGTAGTGTTGTTGAGCCACATATCCCCCATCTTGTAACTGTGCATTTGATTTGCAGCAGCAAATCCAGTAAAACCACATTGCTTACAAGTCACTTGGGTCAGCTACGTCTTCAACACCTTTTTGAACACCAAGACTGAATACCAGGACTGAAGACACCAAGTGTACATCCCTGAGAGTAGGGGCCACTTCTGAGAAGGCCCTGTCCCTCATGTCTGCCAGGCATTGCTGCCTCCCCTCCCTACAGATCATTCTCCCCATGTCCATTACAGAAAACCAGATCCATTACATGCCCTGCCACATTGTTTGGCCCAATTGTCTTCATTATATTGAGAGTTACCACGCCATCACCAGCTCTTTGTGGTGGTGGTGTGGTAACTACACAAAATGCAAGGGAGTCATCATTAGCTGCTTTAAACATTACATCAGTGGAAGCTGGTGGCTCCAAAGTCAGTGGGGCAGTGAATCCACTATGCGTTTCAATCAGAACTAGTCAGAACTCTAAAGTTCAAACCTTGGATAGCTCCTTTAGAGTTTTATCTGGCTCTGACTGAAACTTGGAGTGGGTTCACTGCCCAACTGCCATTGGAGCCACCAGCCTCCACTGCATTACATCCATAGCTGTCCTTCACACAGATGGAGAAATGTGTACATTACTGAACACTTGAGGAGGGTGGAGGAAGAAGAGAAATAGAATAAAAAGATGCTAAATGAAGTAAGGTGCCTCCCCTCCATTCTGTTTTGAGTTCCTTATGTAATTAAAAGTGATTTTATTATTGCATTATGCTTTTACATGCTATTACCATGTAATAGCAGACTACTAAAAACATTTATGTTGTAACATGTACTGGGATGGCTAGTTCCATTTCACTATAAGGAAGGCAGAGTACAGTTTCAGTACTCAGAAGCTTGCTGTGAAGGACAGAAGTACCATTTCTACAGTTCATTACTTTTGTCCACAACCAGTAAAGCTCTAAACATGGTTAACTGTGCAGTCCTATGAATGTCTACTCAGAAGTCAGTCCCATTGACTTCAATGAGACTTATTCTCAGGGAAGTCTGTAAAGGATTGTAGGCTTGCCAAGCAATTCCATGGTGGGCAGTTGGGAGAATTCACGATGTAACTTCTGCCCTTTCCTGGCTCACTGTGGCCAAGGCGGGAGGCAGGGGGAAGCTGTCCTCTTCGCTGCCACTCTCTGTTAAGAGAGCAATTCCCCTCCCCTTGACATCAATGGGCTGGCATAGTTTCTAGGCTGCTCCAGGGACATTTTGGGGAAATGTGAGGACTTTGGACTAGGGGTGCACGAAAGTCACTTACCTGGTCTCGCAGCTTGCTTCGTGGTGGGGGGGAGGCGCTTCGCTGCTCCCCCCGAAGTTCAGGCCAGGGGGGGAGGCTTCCCGCCTCGCCCGGCCGAAATTCAGGCCAGGGAGAAGCGCCCCGTCTCCCCGGCTGCGAACTTCAAAAGAAAAGTAAAACAAAAAACAAAAACGCCCAGTGATAGGCTACGTGACGATTAACGTAGCCTATCACGGCTAGATCTGCAAAGTCAGCCGTGATAGGCTACGTTAATCGTCACGTAGCCTATCAAAGGGGCGTGTTGTTGTTTTTTACTTTGCTTGTAATGGCGGCGGCGGCAGCCGGTCAAAAGACCGGCTGCCGCCCCCCATCCGACGAAGACCTGCCGAACTGCCGCCGGGACCCGCCGCCGGGAGGGACATTCGTGAAAGGTAAGTCCCATCCGGGGGGGGGGCGGGGGGCAGGGGGGCGGAGAAGTTCTCCCCGAACAACCTTCGGAGGACCGAATGCGTTGGCGCTTGGCCCCCCCGAAGTTTCGGGGAGAAATTCTCCCCCATCCCTACTTTGGACCCTGTGGATCGAAGGCCTCCCTTGCTCTGCCCTAACATGAACCTCTTCCACATTCCCACCTAAGGATGTGCAAATCAGTAAAGCTCGAGCTTGCCGAAGTTCTCTGAATTCCATCTCAAAGCTTTTTCCGACTAGGGATGTACGAAAGTCACTTAACTTTTCGAAGGGTGACATTTGCGGTGGGGGGGGAGGCGCTCCGTCCCTCCCCCCGAAATTCTCTCCAGCCGGCTCTGCTCCATGGAGATTCTGCAGAGCTGCCAGCCAGGGCCGCCCACAGCTGGACATCTGGCTGCTGGGCAGCCTGCAGGGACGTAAATGGCGGCGGCCGTAGCCACCGCCATTTGCGTCCCTATATTTTGCCGTGACAAACAAACGTAATATTTTTACATTTAAATACGTAAATACTACGTAGCCTATCACAGCAAAAAAACAAAACAGCGGATGCAAATGGCGGTGGCTACGGCAGCCACCATTTGTGTTCCCTTTTTTTGCCGTTTTAGCCTACGTAAATATTTATGGAGGCTATTACGGCGAAAAAAAGGGAACGCAAACGGCGTAGTGGGCACCATTTGCATTCCCTTTTTTTGCCATTTTAGCCTACGTAAATATTTATGGAGGCTATTACAGCGGGTGGGAGAAGGGAACGCAAATGGTGGCCACTATGCCATTTGTGTTCCCTTTTTTTCCCACCATAATAGCCTATGTAAATATTTACGTATGCTAAAATGGCAAAAAAAAAGGGAACGCAAATGGCGGCCGCCGTAGCTGCCTCCATTTGCGTCCGCTGTTGTTTTTTTTTGCTGTGATAAGCTACGTAAATACTTACGTAGCCTATCATGGCCTCCGCAGGGACGCAAATGGCGTCCCTGCGTTAGCCATGATAGGCTACGTAATTATTTACGTAGCCTATCATGGCTATAATGAAGAAGCGAATGGCGGCCGCAGACGCGGCCGCCATTCGCAAGTTGGCGCGGATGGCAGCAGGTAAGTGCTCCGTTTCGCACGCCTTTCGTGGGGTGGGGGGCGGGGGGCTTCGTTCCGCCATGGATTTCGGGGGGCCGAATGCAGTGGCATTCGGCCTCACCAAGATCCGTGGCGGAATTCTCTGACATCCCTATTTCCGACTCTAGGCCATATCAGTTTGCAAGCTGTTTTGTTCTTTTCACATGAAAATTTTTCATGTGTATTTTTCCAACTGTACACATCATTTGTATGCATCTTGTAATGTACGCATTGTTCTCTCATTTAGTAAAGTTTATTTGTGCACATTTTTCAAATGTACAAACTTTTTCATGACCATTTTTCAAATGTACGCATGCTGTAGAATGTATGGTTTTTTTCCCCGCAGATCACATTGCAACCTTGGAAATGTACGGACTGTGACTGCAGATTGCATCTGAGTCCATGTTCGGACCAGAAGGCACAAACTGAGTAAATCCTGATAAAAAACAAACTGAAACAGAAGTCTCATGATCCCTACCGCCCCTCTCTTGCCACCAGAGCACCACCAATGGAGCACTTTTCTGTCACTGCAACAAGAAGGGCTTTGAAAATGGACTTCCTTCTCCACCCATGAATCTCTCTACAATATCCTATGGTTCTTAGTATGCTGTCCCAGGAACCATAGGATTGATGCCTTAAAATCAGAACAAATGCAATTTTTAAAACTTCAGCAGAATTCTACAACTTTGATATTCTCAAAAGTGCATCATCCCATAAATATTGAACTCTGTTCATAGTTTGCAACTCAAGAGGTTGTTTGGATAAGTTTGAAGATACATGTAATACACAGCTCTCCCCCTATGTATGCGGGTATGCTGATCTCTTTAATAATACAAAGACAAGTATTTTGCGAACAGCCCTAGAAAAGTAGTACATTGGTGATACAGCAGAAAGGGCAGGCATCACTGCAGAGGACCTAGATGCAGGCTTCCAAAATTATAAGAAGTTTTTATTGCCCAGGGGAAAAAAATGCTTCCTACTAAAAATAATTAAGTGCATCTCAATTTAATTTTTTTTTTATCCCTCCACTCTCCAAAAGCAAGAAAACAAATACAGAATCACTGGACCAAACATTCCAGTCTGAAGCCATTGAAACTTCAAAGAAGTATGGGCAAGATCTGGTGTGAACTTTGTACCAATCAATATTTAAGAATAAAAATAAAGCACATTCTCAGTTCAAAAAGAGATGAGTAATACGGCCTATTTTGCCCCTCTCCCATCAGAAATAGCAAAGAGGTTTGCATACAAGAGTTTTGTGTGTAGTGCATTCCTGGGGGAGCTGTCATGTGATCATAGGCTTTGGAAGCTCTTATGCAGTAAACTCATTGGCCACAGGAGAACGAGTTGTTTGGGAGGTAATAGACTTAACAGAAAGGTGTTCCAATTAAAAAACAAAACAAAACCTCCTTGGGATCTTTTCGTCTTTCTGATTTGAATGAGGTAGTTTGGACCACAGAAGAAAACCACAGTATAGCATCATCATACATGATTCTGGAAGCTTTCTTGGATGTGAATCAAGGCTATATTTTTGTTTATTATGGTTTGATTCCCTACAGTTTTATTAATTAATTAAATATTTACTCCATGTTCCCTGCAAAGCGTACTGCATGTGATCCTGAGCTACTCACTCTCTCAGTCCAACATACCACCACCACCCCTGCCAGGATTGTTGTGAGTTTGGGCTTGTCTAATGAGGCATTTATTGTTCGCTCATCATTCCCTACTCACAGTTGTTTACAGGTTCTTTAGACAACACGTGACCCTGCAGTTTCACTTCTGTGTCTACCGAGCAGTTTGGGCAAGTTTTTTTAGAGCAGGGAAAATGCGGTATTTAATTTTAAAAGCAAAAGAAACAGCTTTTTCACTTGTGTATTTGCCCTATTCCGCTATGCCACAGTGTCACCTAGAAGTTATGTAGCAGAATGGCAAGAAAGGAAACGCTCCTCCTGTAATGCTTGGATCTCAGTTCTGTGATGAAACCAAATGTAGATACAGCGGATGAACAGCTTCATGTAGAAAGTCCTTTAAAAGGGGAAACAGCTCTGAAAGAGCTCAGAGCTGTTTCCCCTTTTCAACTCACAACAACCTTGAGGGGTAGATTGGACTGAGAGATAGTGACTAGCTCAATATCACATGCAGTAAACTTTGCAGCTGTGTGAGGATTTAAACACAGGTCTCCCTGGTATAGGCTCAGTACTAAGCCAGTACACAACAGGAGTTCTGTAAAAGGTTTTCTCATTTATGATCTTATCTTGTCTTTTATTAGACAGGCCAACATGCTCAATTATATGGTAGCACTTGGTTTGTTGATTAGAGTTGCCATTTCAGGCATTTTAGTGCTTTTCAAGAAAATGGGCAGACAAAACTTACCAGACTACTTTCAAAGTTCCATCAAGTGGGAACCATCAGTTTAGATTACCCAGAATGCCCTTTTCCCCTTTTCATTGCCTCAGAATGGGGCATTCTTGGAAATATAAAATGGTGGCTTCCAGCCCAGTGGAAGGCCTCCAGTAAATTCCCCCACTATTGAAAACCATTCCCCAAACCCTGAAAATATTAAAGAGGGGGCAGTTTCACCTCCTCTTTTGTCTCGTACACCCAAAATTTGGACCAAACTTTCAGCCTCTTGAAAGTTCAGCCCAGCTGTAGAAAGAAGAAGGGGACACCAATACATGGGTTTAAACAAACCACAACTTTAGTAAAGGATCATTCTGCATATTTACTAATGAAGTCTGCCAGCCCTCTTGGGCAAAACCACTCCCATCTAATGACAGATCCATGTGGAAAAGTATCTTTTCTGTATAGAAATAGATAATGGAGGGGTTTGGGGTGGGGAGAATGGACAACTGTATGCCTGGGTTGGCAGCCCTTTACACCTAGTCCAGTTTAGGAAGCAACAAGAAAGCCTGGCTAGTGCACCTAACATGATCAGCTATCAGAACCTCCCTGATGCACCATCTGGCCCCACTGCAGGACATGTTGTCTGAGCTGTGGGTGGAGCTTGGGAGTGGGCCAGATGTAGAAGCCCTCCACTCTGGTCCACGCAACAGTCTGTTTGGTGCTCACCTGCAAAGCTGCTGAGCACCATTTCCTCCTCCCAAAGGATCAGTGCTGTGAAAGATTTCATTGGCTGATTGCTCACTGGAGCCATGAGAGGCCTCTGCTTCTGGCCTGAAGTGTGTGCATTTGTTAGGTTTGTACTCGGAAGAGCTCAGAGCAATGTGCAGATGCTTCCCAGGTGGTCTGCCTGCCATCCAGGCATGGTTTAGGCACAAAGCAACTTTGCTCTGCAAGAACCACCAGCATCTCCATGGGCATGCTGCACCTTTGTTTCTTTGGACTGAGGCCAACATTTATTCTTCTTCGATAACAAAGAAAATGGAATCTAGGAATATTAATACCCTTATATTAGAAGTCCAGATGTGAGCTTATCATCCTTTCTTTAATAATTGCTTTTCTCCAATTCTTTGTATATGACAAGGTAAATTTGGAATATGTTTATTAAAATAATACTTTCAAACCTTTAAAAAATGATGCACATTCTGACTCAGATATTTTTAGCTATTTACTGTGTTTACAACTGCCAGGTCGGGGTTTTCTACAAGAGGCACTTATCATGATCATCCCCTACTGATTGTTGTTTACAGGTTCTTCAGGTGACCTTGTGACCGTTCAGTTTCACTTCTGTGTCTAACTAGCACTTTCAGCGAGTTTTTTTAGAGCAGGGAAAATGTGGCATTTCATTGTGAAAGTGAAAGGAAGTGTGATTTCCTCTTGTGTATTTGTGCTGTTCTGCTATACCACAGTGTCACCTAGAGATTATGTAGTGGAAAATAAGGAAGGAAACACTCCTCATGTAGTGCTCAGATCCCAATTCTGTGATAAAACCAAAAGTATATGCAGCAGATTAATTGGCTGATTAACAGCCTTGTGTAGAAAATCTCATAATCTAGATTGTGCCCATCAGTTCAGAGTACAGACACGGCAAGAACATTTGCAGCAAAGTTGCCTCCTGCTTTTACTGATCCAAGTGTCCATGTACATGCCCATATTTCTCTCTTACAATAGACAGGGCAGACAGGCACCAAAGTAGGATTACATTTTTAAAATCAAATTTCTCTCCTTGTGCTAAAAGCCTTCTAAACAAATGAACAAGGAGAACAAATGCAAGCTGTTAGTAGTAAGTAACTGTGCTGCATTTAGCGTCTTCCCCACTATATTTTGGACTATGAGAATAACTGAAGACGGATGCCTTCATAACATTAAGAGGCAGGGTGCTGAGTTTTTGTTCACATTCATATTTATTACATACATTGGCATTAGAAACTAGGGTAAAGATTCTCCACCAAAGAGGGAGAAAAGAAGGGGACAAAAGAGGGTACCTGTTGCGACCAAGTAAAAAAAAAAATCAATCTGTTGGTGAAGTTAATTACAGAAACATTATATTATTTACAGGAAGTCAGCTAAGTATAGCTAAAATCCCAGCATATTTTAACTTAAAGCTCTCAGAACCAGTAACAAAGCCTTAGGAGAGGCAATTCAATCTCTCCTAAAAGGAAAAGGAACTACATAAAGGAACTATATTTCCTACAAGAGGCAAAGGCTATCAATAACTACTAGTCGTCATGGCTATGAGCTACCCCCAGTTCCAGAGGCAGTGAGCCCATGTACACCAGTTGCTGGGGAACATCGGTGGGAGGGTGCTGTTGCGCTCATACCCTGCTTAGCCTATAAGGCCATCAAGTCCAACCCCCTGCTCAGTGCAGGAATCTAAAACAGAGCATTCCTGACAGATGGCTGTCCAGCCTCATTCTTGAATGCCTCCGGTGTGGGAGAGCCCATCACCTCCCTAGGTAGTTGGTTGCATTGTCGTACTGCTCTAACAGTAAAGAAGTTTTTCCTGATGTTCAGCTGGAATCTGGCTTCCTGTAACTTGAGCCCATTATTCCGTGTCCTGCACTCTGCGATGAGAAGAGATCCTGGCCTCTCTGTGACAACCTTTCAAGGACTTGAAGAGTGCTATCATATCTCTCCTCAGTCTTCTCTTCTCAAGGTGAAATATGCCCAGTTCTTTCAGCCTCTCCTCATAGGGCTTTGTTTCCAGTCCCCTGATCATCTTCATTGCCCTCCTCTGAACCCTCCCCAGTTTGTCTGCATCCTTAAGTGCAGTGCCCAGAACTGGACACAGTACTCCAAATGAGGCCTAACCAGTGCTGAGTAGAGGGGAACTAGCACTTAACAGGATTTGGAAGCTATGCTTCTATTAATGCAGCCCAAAATAGCATTTGCTTTTTTTGCATTGTTGGCTCATATTCAGCTGGTGATCTACAACAATTCCAAGATCCTTGTCGCTTGTGGTATTGTTGAGCCACATATTCCCCCATCTTGTAACTGACTGTGCATTTGGTTTCTTTTTCCTAGGTGCAGAACTTGGCATTTATCCCTATTAAATGTCATTCTGTTGTTTTCTGCCCAGCGCTTCAGTCTATCAAGATCACTTTGAATTTTGTTTCTGTCTTCCAGGGTATTAGGTATCCCGCCCAATTTTGTGTCATCTGCAAATTGATCAGCATTCCCTGCACCTCCTCCTCCAAGTCATTAATAAAAATGTTGAAGAGCACTGGGCCCAGGACTGAGCCCTGCAGTACCCCGCTCGTTACCTCTCCCCAGTTTCAGAAGATCCCATTGATAAGCATTCTTTGAGTCCGATTCTGTAGCCAACTGTGTCTGTGGATCCACCTGAGAGTTGTTTCATCTAGCCCAGGTTCCTGGTCAACAGCTGGCTGGCCACTGTGTGAACAGAATGCTGGACTAGATGGACCCCTGGTCTGATCCAGCAGGGCTCTTCTTATGTTCTGAACCTTTTAAAATGGTGAAAAAACTGCAGAAAAGCCAGGGAACCACCCAATGATCAGTGGGTGGGGAAAGGGGAGTGGAGCCAAGGGAAAAAGATGAGGGGAGGGGAAGCAGCCAGTATCACAAGATGTTGCACATGAATTGAGGTGAAAATGGATCGGTGGAGAGTATGTCCCCCCTCTCCAGTAGCTCCAATCCTAAATACACTAACTGAGGAGCAAGTCCCATTGAAAACTGTTGAATTTATTGAGTGAGCATGCACAGCATTCGTCTGTAAAATACTTTCCCCCAAATATGGAGCTGACAATATTGTTGCAAACCCTCTATTGCAATGGGACTGCAAGTGAAATGTAATGACGTGGGATGGATCTGTCCACCTTGCCTCCAGAAGGACCGACGATGCTGCAGCTACATCAGCCAGCACTACCTTGCACTTCATTCGATATCTTTAGGATCAAGGTGCCCGTCTACAATGGTCTCGCATTCAATGGAATCTTGCTAAATAGGTAAGACCATAAAAGTCATTCCATGTGGCCCTTCGGTTATTTTTATCTTCCTTTACGTAACCCATGTTAACACCATCGCTTCTCTAGGCAGTGGCTTCCAGGAAAACAAAAGAAAAGAAAGAAGAGGAAGACTTTGTTGTACTGGCCCATATCTTCTTCTATTTCAGCCTGGCTTAAGGCACAATCCTATGCATGACGGTCAGCCTGGCTTAAGGCACAATCCTATGCATGACAGAAAAAAGTCCTAGAACTGCCAGCATTCCCCAGCCAGCTATACTAGCTGGGGAATGCTGGGAGTTTTAGGATGTTTTTCTGTCTAAACATGCATAGGATTGTGCCCTTAGTTGGTAACTAGAAGCTGAGGAGACCCTTTAGGACATACTACTTTGGACAATCCTGAGGAAGAGGCTTAGTAGTCTGTGGCCTTTTCGTTTAGAAAGGGGGGGCACATGACAGAGGTTTATAAAATTATGCATAGTGTGGAGAAAGTGGATACAGAGAAGGGTTTTGTCCTCCATCTCTCCTAATTCTAGAATGCGGGGTCACCCCACAAAGCTGAATGGTGGGAGACTCAGGATGGACAAAAGGAAGTACTTCTTCACACAGCGCAAGGTTAACCTACGCAATTTGCTGCCACAAGATGTAGTGATGGCCACTGACTTAGATGACATGTAGAGGGATTAGACATGTTCATGGAGGAGAAGGCTCTCAAATGGATATTAGTCATGGTGGCTATATGCTGCTGCCTCAAAGATCAGAGGCAGCAGGCCTCTGAGTACCAACTGACAGATACCAACAGTGGGAGAGGGCTATTGCCCTCACATCCTGCATGTGGACTTCCTGGAGGCATCTGGTGGGCTACTAAGGGAAACTGGATGTTGGACCAGAATGACTTTTCATCTCATCCGGCAATGTTGCTTTTATATTTTTATGTAGTTCTCAGACAGCCCAAGAAGCTCAGAAGGAAAAAAGAGAGCTGCTGTGGAGGGAGGCGGAGGTCTGTATTCAAAGGTGCTCAAAAGTCTGCTCTCACAGATGTGCAGATTTCAAACTCCAAGAAACGTTCCGTGAAAAGAAAAGTTTTGTCCTCCTGTAATCTTAGCCTACAAACAGAAGGCAATAACTACCAAAGGACTATTGGCTACTGGTAGTTCATTCGCTCCGAACTATAGGGAATATGCTTATATTTTTGTGGAATGTAAGCATATCCTTCCATTTGCTTTGTTAAAGTGTGTCTAAAAAAAATCAAACTGATTCTGTCTTTATTCCCATTTGAGCACCTCAAGGGGAAGTGAGCCTCCATAGCTCAAATATCCATTCCTGATCTCAATCACAGATGGGACCCAAAGCCACAAACTCACTAATTGTTTCTGGAGCTTACTAGAACTACTGTTTCAGCATAGAACTCAGAAGCCCATGGGTACCAAATGCATGAAGAGGCTGTCCAGAACATGCAGGCTAGCTCCCCCCCCCCCCCCGATGCGAATGCACACACTGGCCTGATTTGCAGCAATCTGAAGCAGGTCCATGCAGATATGAAAGTAAGTGCATAAGGATCTCTCCATGGGGACAGGAACCATGGTGAGCCAGATGCCAATCACATATCAGCCAGGAGGCATGGCCAGCCCACATATTGGTGTCTGGGAACAGGGCTAGCCCACATGTTCTGAATAGCCCTCTCACAGCTACCCAATGCCTGAACACAGATAAAGTGAAGATAGAATGTATGGCTAAGTGTGTTGGAAGGGGTTTTCAACCCACATTTGTTGCATTTCAAGGCATGTGTTTGTAGGGCAAAGAATGTGTATCCAGACAAATTATACTATGTTTTAGACTGTGGGGCTATTTTCACCTTTAGACTAAACCAAGACTGGGAGTGACCCCTGATGTCAAAGATTAGTCACACTCCCAATATGCTTCCAAGAAGAAAATCCACCCTGCCAAACCCAATATGGTTCCCTACCCCTGTTATACATGAACACTCATTTATAATGCATTTACAAAGCTGTGGCACCTCCCCTGTCTTTCTCAGTCCTGGGCCCAGTGCTCTTCAACATTTTTATTAATGACTTGGAGGAGGAGGTGCAGGGAATGCTGATCAAATTTGCAGATGACACCAAATTGGGAGGGATAGCTAATACTTTGGAAGACAGAAACAACATTCAAAGTGATCTGGATAGACTGGAGCGCTGGGCAGAAAACAACAGAATGACATTTAATAGGGATAAATGCCAAGTTCTGCACCTAGGAAAAAGAAACCAAATGCACAGTTACAAGATGGGGGACACGTGGCTCAACCACACTACAAGTGAGAAGGATCTTGGAATTGTTGTAGATCACAAGCTGAATATGAGCCAACAATGTGATGTGGCTGCAAAAAAGGCAAATGCTCTTTTGGGCTGCATTCATAGAAGTATAGCTTCCAAATCCCAGGAAGTACTAGTTCCCCTCTACTCAGCACTGGTTAGGCCTCATCTGGAGTACTGTGTCCAGTTCTGGGCACCACACTTGAAGAAGGATACAGACAAACTGGAGAGGATTCAGAGGAGGGCAACAAAGATGATCAGGGGACTGGAAACAAAGCCCTATGAAGAGAGACTGAAAGAACTGGGCATGTTTAGCCTTGAGAAGAGAAGACTGAGGGGAGATATGATAGCGCTCTTCAAGTCCTTGAAAGGTTGTCACAGAGAAGAAGGCCAGGATCTCTTCTTGATCATCCCAGAGTGCAGGACACGGAATAATGGGCTCAAGTTACAGGAAGCCAGATTCCGGCTGAACATCAGGAAAAACGTCCTGACTGTAAGAGCAATACGACAATAGAACCAATTACCTGGGGAGGTGGTGGGCTCTCCCACACTGGAGGCCTTCAAGACGAGGCTGGACAGCCATTTGTCAGGGATGCTCTGACTTGGATTCCTGCACTGAGCAGGGAGTTGGACTCGATGGCCTTGTAGGCCCCTTCCAACCCTACTATTCTATGGTTCTATGATTCTATGATTCTTACTGTGTTAATTTCATATATGGCTGCTGTACTGGAATGCATCATTTTCAGTCCGACTTGTCCTTGTATTCATTTGTGCTCTGTACAGAAATAAAACATACCTACTGCTATGTCTTGTAACCTAAGCTGAAAGGGGGAATTATGTTTGCAAATGTTTTTGACAGCATTGAAAAACACACTTCTTTCAGTGATTTTTGTTTTGCCTTCATTTGCCTTAAGTGACATCATCATATTCACTACATGAACATGATCCCTAATTGGCTAGGATAACCCATATGGCAAGTTCATTACCTTCATCTCTCAACAGACTTTGCCCTCAGTAGCATCAATAAATAGCCAAAACTGATTGGCTGCACAGAATCATGACATTATAATATTTGCTCCATCCATGACCTTGGAGGGACCAAAGAAAGAAACCCTAACCAGGAAAAAGGCAGCATAAATAGAGGAAAGAAATAGTAGCAAACAGGATAAAATGTGAACATTGATATTAACTAAGTGTCTGTGTGGTGAGGAGGTTGGCCACCCCAAAGTACTATTTTTAGGGGGGGAAATGAAACAAGTCAACCATCAATAGAACCCTAATTTCTAGCATTCTCTTTGGCCTTTGGCTCCCATTGTCTAAAACCATTTTTTCTCCATATGTCTGTGTATATAAACCTACCAATGTAGAACACTGCACACTTCTGACAAAGAGGACTTTGGTATATAAAAGCTTATGCCACAATGCATTTGTTTTTTTGTGTTTTTTTGTGTGTTTTTTACAGTAGGAGAAGAAAAATGGATAGTAACACCAGTGAATAGAGAAAACAAGAGAGCAAAGTACTTCAATAGGACGTAGGCAACCGTTTCTTCTTGTTGTTGTTTAAAAAAATTACCCCAACTCATGTTTTAAAAAACTTTATCTCACAGGCACTTAATTCATTCATGCCTGTCACTACATGAGGACAGCAGTGACAGAAATGAATAAATTAAGTTGCCCCTGAAGAGAGGATTTAACCCAAAACATTCTGGGCTGCAACACTCCCCCCACTCCTACAGTTAATAGTTTCCTAGTACCTACTGAGATCTTCTTGGTTATTGATTCTTCTTTGGACTCTTTGCCACTAGAATATTTGTTGGTTTTACTATAACAGACTAACCCAACTACCCCTCTGAATTTAAAACCATAATATTCATATCATTTGATCGTGGATTATGCTTATATAATGGCGCCTCCTTTCCTGAGATAAAAGAATTTCTTGTCCACCTCAAAAAAAACCCATGAAAAATACATAGAGACATAATAATAATTTTATATGAGCAGTTTATAGTGTATTGTTTTGTTCCACTTTGCTTACCAAAAGCAAATGAACTTTAGAAACCTAAACAGCCAACAGTTCAGAGCTTAAACCAGTAAAGCTGTCAAATTTGTTTCCAGATTCTTGCAGTCATGCGGCCCTCACATTCTTAAAAACATTTAGTAAGAACTTTAAAATGTTTGAGTGACTAGATTAGCAGGACTATTACTGGCAACCTCTCTGTTCCTGTGGGTGCTTATTAGACTCCAATCTCTTATTAAACCAGTTGTGCTGTTTAGCTCCTTTGATTTCAAAGATGTTACGCCTGTTTCATTTCATTTATCTGAATTACATTTTCCAGAATGTTCAGCCGGACTGTCATGTTTATGACTTGTTTTTAGCTAATGGATGGCTCACAAGATTATATATTCATATATCAAAAGCTCTTGAAAATGCTTTATGAAATCCCAGAACAGTTACAACTGGAATAAAGAATTACCCTTTTCCTTTCTTTTTTGCTCCTCTCTGTTCTGTTACTTCTACAAGCTGTAATCGCTTATTTTACTGGCATAAACAAATTGTGTGTGTGTCCCCCCCCTTTTATTATTACTGTTATCACTATGAAGCCAAATCCACTCAAACTGTCCTCCCCCCACACTGGACAATAAAGTTAAATATTGAATGTAGAAAGTTTTTATTTGCTGTGAGTTAAGTACAAGGCTCATTCCAACTTTTTTCTTTTCTCTGAGAAACCCTGGAGTGTTTATTATTATTCTGAACTGTTCCCTATCTGGATCCACAAGATTCACAGGGGTGGCCAGAACCAACCCAAACAGTGAAGGCCATAATGTGAGATTAGGCCATCTCTTCTGTTTTCCTATTTCCTTTCTGATATATGAATTGTTGTTGTTGTTGTTAACATTTCTATACCGCCCCATAGCCGAAGCTCCCTGGGCAGTTTACAGAAGTTAAAACATTAAATACTGTCTAAAAAGTTTAAAAGCCATTTACATAAACGCACAACAGACAATATACACAAACAACATATAACTAAAAACAACTTTGAACTGTCAGTGATAACTAAGGACACATCAAGGACCAATTAAAACTCATCATGTGCTGCCAAATGCCTGGGGAAAGAGATAGGTCTTAACCTGTTGCTGAAAAGATAATAATGTTGGCGCCAGGCAGACCTTATCAGGGAGCTTGTTCCACAGATGGGGAGCCACCACTGAGAAGGCCCTCTCCCTCGTTGCTGCCTTCCGAGCTTCCCTTGGAAGAGGCACTTGGAGGAGAACCTTAGATGCTGAAGGTAGCATGTGGGTGGGTCCATTTGAAAAGAGGCATGCCATCAGGTATTGTGGTCCCAAGCTGTGTAGGGCTTTATAGGTTAAAACTAGCACCTTGAATTGAGCTCAGAAACATACAGGTAGCCAGTGCAAGTGGGCCAGAATCGGTCTTATATGTTCGGACCTTCTGGTCCCCATTATCAACCTGGCCACTGCATTTTGCATGAGCTGCAGCTTCCAAACTGTCTTCAAAGGCAGCCCCACATAGAGCGCACTGCAGTAATCCTACTTGGACATTAACAGCATAGACAACTGAAGCCAGGTTATCCCTGTCCAGATAGGGGCATAGCTGGGCCACCAACCAAAGTTGGAAGAAGGCACTCCATGCCACTGAGGCCACCTCAAGTGATAAGATGGTTCCAGGAGAACCCCCAAGCTACTAGGAAGCAGATACACACCCAGAGGCACAAGCAGGGGCATTCTTTCTTGGCATTTAGATGCTTTTCGTGGCACAAATATTAACCTTCCTGAGCACAAGTCCCTAAGAACATCTCCTATGCAAGCCCTTTTGAACACTGCTTTTGCACAAATCAACAGGGCTTGTGCAAGCAAATGTTCCATTAAATTTGCCCCACCTCAGAATAAGCGTCACGAGAGCCAGTCCTGATTCAATGCAGGAAGAACATAACTTGATGGTGCAATCCTATGCATGTTTGTTCAGAACGAAATCCCATGGTGTTCAATGGGACTTATTCCTGGGTTATTGGGATCCTTGCTGTGCAATCCTATACATGTCTACTTAGGGGTAAGTCTCAGTGTGTTCAGTGGTGCTTACTCCGAAGAAAGAGTGCATGGGATTGCTGCCTGAGCATGCCTTTCCGTGCAAGTGCATAGATCAAGAAACTACTGAGGGCCAAACTAAACTTGATGCTAAATGCATCCATGCATTTATTATGCACTTTTAAAAATGCAAGTAGTAGTCCTGGGGTTATCAGGATCACAGCAGGCAAGGAGGAGGAGTTTGATCTTTTGCTGTCCTGCTGCAATTCTGATGAGAACCACTCCTTTAAAGCTGCTGCTTGCATTGGGAGGAAGTCCCCACCCCTGGACTGCTATTTTTATTTAGAGAGAGGGAGGGGAGATGCGTTTAACTAGGGATGTACGAAAGTCACTTACCTTTTCGAAGGGTGACATTCACGGTGGGGGGGAGGCGCTCCGTCCCTCCCCCCCCCTAATCCTGGCTGGCTGGCTCCGCAAATGGCGGCGGCCATAGCCGCCGCCGTTTGCGTCCCTGCAGTCAGCTGTGATAGGCTACGTAAATGTTTACGTAGCCTATCATGGCTGATTTAAAAGAAGAAGAAAAAACCGCACGTACAAAAATGGCGGCACCCATGGGCGCCGCCATTTGCGTTCCTTATTTTGGCACGTCTTAGTCTACGTAAACATTTACGTAGACTAAGACGGCGAAAATAAGGGGAACGCAAATAGCGTAGACGTAGATGTTTACGTAGCCTATCACGGTGTTTTTTAAAAATCTAGCCGTGATAGGCTACGTAAATCTTTACGTAGCCTATCAAGTTTTGTTTTTGTTGTTTTTTTTAACTGGAAATGGCGGCGGTGGCAGCCCGTCGGAAGACCTGCCACCGCCGCCGCACCGCCGCCGCCGGAGCCACCGCTGCCAGGAAGATTCGCCAAAGGTAAGTCCCGTCCCGGGGGGGCGGGGGGGCAGACCATTCCGCCACCGATTTCGGGGGGCTGAATGCACTGGCATTCGGCCTCCCTGAGATTCATGGCGAAATTCTCTGACATCCCTACATTTAACATCATGTCTACTTTGACCCTGAATGTACCCACTTCTCAGGCGATGAACTTATACTGACATTCATGCTACCATGCACAGGGTGAATAGAACTTCCTTGTTGTGTCTGCGGAACAGATACCGCTGGCAGAACAGGACTTCCACCTCCTCTCCTCTCCCAGGAGACGCCCCCCTCCCCCCATGAGCAGGCTACATTATCCTCGCAGAATCGGGGCTTCTCCGCGATGTTTTTGTTTTTCTAATTCAGGCATGTTTTTTTTTCTAATTCAGGTAGGATCTTTACAACTTGGAAGCTTTGAAGATCATGCCTCAATCAGAAAAAAAACATCGCAGAGAAGCCCCAATTCTGCGAAGATAATGCCTTAATTAAAAAAAAAACAGGAGCGGGGGATAGGAGGGGGTAAAACATAATCTCATTTGAAGGGATAGGACAGCCCCCTGCTCAGTGGAGGAAGCCTGATTCCCTGGCAGTCACCCATCCAAATACTGACCAGGGCCGACCGCACTTAGCTTCCGAGATCACACAAGCACATGCACATCCAGCCCTGCTTGTTGCTGAGGAAATGGGCTGCTGAGGAAGCTATGTGATCAGTAGCCAGGAGAAGACATGGGGCCACCGAGAGCTGTGATTGGACAGGAGGGAAATACAAACACCGTTGTATATGGACAGGCGGGAGAGGGGACTACGACCGGATACGGTAGCAAAGGTGGAAAATCAGAGCACATTAAGGGGAAATACTGGGATATTAGGGTATTGAAAGCAGGAGCACGGAAGTGGGAAATTCCGGTTCCAATTTGAGGCAGGTACTGCGTAGTGTGAAAGGCGGGCGGTGAAACCTCATTGGAAGCGAAAAAAGGCAGTAAGTATAGATCCAGCCCCTGTGACAATTTTCCACCCCCACCTCAGCTCTAGCTCTCTTTCCCTCTCTTCTCACATAGATATAAAAAGAGCACAAAGAGACATAACTTAATTTACAGTTTCAGTACCTTTTCTTTATTTTTTTAAAAATCTCCCTTGGGTAATAGAAATCAACTGAGAATTCCAAGATTTTCTCTATCTGTGACTGGACAGCAGGTACTCCCACACAAAACATAGCAGCAAATACAAGAGTGTGTGTGTGTGTTTAAAATTTGATCTTACATAGCAAATTCTATTTAGCTAGTTTTGAAAAGTGTGGCCCATATGCATGAAGTCAATGGAGTGCAGGGTTTCTGCATCCTATTGGGCACTGAATTTGGATTGGCAGGAGGTCTCAGCATCAGCTCACCCCCCCCCCTTCCCCAACCTGGAGTAGGGGTATATTGTCACTGGACAAGACTTCACTGTTGTTGTAAACCATTGTCTTAGCCTGACTCCCAATCTACAACAGCATGAACTACACTTTAGGGCTGTCATAAGCCACTCTTCTCCCTTCCAACTAGAGATGGTGCAGGTGCCCAACTGGGTCTGGGTGTCCGTCAGGCTCCCACCACCCCCACGCCCCCAGACCGCACCTGCCAAGCCTCTGGCCTCACTTGCCTCCACTCACGCCCTCCCTGACATTCCCCTCGCTCACCTGGGGAACCCCTAAATAGCCCATTTTTGCCTCTAATATTGCATATATCAACCTTTCCCAGTCCAAATTTGTGCATATTTAAATATGTGCATTTTTAAAGACCTCCTTTTTTCTGTAAAAACAAGCTCGAGAAAATGGTGGGTGCTCACAGATGAGATCGAGGGTGAGTGCAGGAGGTTCGGTGAGCTCATGGGGGCTCAAGTGCGGATCCAGGGGGGACTTGAGCAGGGGTAGCACTTCAGTGGGTGCTTGCCAAAACTCAACAGGGGTGGGTCCGTCCATCCCTACTTCCAACCTACAATATAGGGATAATGGGCTGCATTTTCCTTTGTGGGACTAATGAGCTAAAAAGCTTTAAAAATGTTTCACATTAAATCCTGAGTTAGAAAGGGCAGGAATGCCTTCTGTTTTTATTCCTTCTTATGTTACCTTTTGTTAGTGTCACAAGGGGAGACACACACTAGTGCCCAATCACAGCTATGTTAAACTCTTGGATATCTCCTTTGCTTTCTATGGACAGCTCTAACTTCTGCCTCAGGACACTTTTAAAAGTGTATTCTCAATGTGTGCCAGGAAATGACCTATCCCAGGGGTCCCCAATGGTGCCTACAAAGCATTCCCCTCCTCCCTGCCCCCTTCAAAAAATTTTTTTAAGAAAACCCTTGGAAAATGTTAAGACAGTACTTCTTTCCCTTTCTAGCCTCTAGCCTTGCTCTTTCTCTCCCCTCTGCCCCTTTGTCTTGCTATTTTCCCTTCCCTTGCAGCCTCTAGCCTGGCTGTTCCCCCTCCTCTTTAGCTTACTGTTTCTCCCTGTCCTAGCCTCTAGCCTTGCTCTTTCTCTAACCCATTGCCTTGTTGTTTCTCCTCCCTTCTAGCCTCTAGCATCACTATTTATCTCTCCACCATTTTACCTTGCTGTTTCTGCCCTCTCCCAGTCTCTAGCCTTGCTCTTTCTCCCTGCTCTACCTCTTTGCCTTGCTGTTGCCCCCTTCCTCCCAGCCTCTAGCCTTACTATTCCCCCCTCTTATTTAGCTCACTGCTTCTCACCCTACTAGCCTGTAGCCTTGCTCTTTCTCTACCCCTTTGCTTTGCTATTTCCCTCTCTCTTCCAGCTCCTAGCCGCACTATTTATCTCCCCTGCCCCCTCTTTAGCTCATTTTTGACTAGCCAGGCCCCCACAACAGCCATTATGTCACTAGCCACATCCTCTATGGGAGCCATTTGTGGTGATGCCCACAACAGTTTCTCAAATTCCCAAATGTGTCCACAGGTCCAAAAAGGTTAGAGACCCCTGACCTATCCAGAAGAGATGGGCCACCTTTGTCCTTTTAATATCTCTGTGTGTCTTCTTCCCTTCTCCTTCCCTTCCTTTTCTCAGTGGGATTTAAGAGACAGGCAGGCAGGCAGGCAGGCAGGCAGATGGAGAATCCAAGAGAGCTGAAGGGCTGCTTTCACACACACTTCTGCCCTATGCCCCCCACTCCAAAGGGAAAGATCTGCAGCTGCTCTCTATCCCAAGTGCACATACCCTCAGCCCTTCTGCACTGCTTGCGTTTCCCTCCTCGGTTTCTCTCCCTCTTGCCTCAGCTGCCGGGGGGTTGGCACAACTGATCCCTAGCCCCTACACAGAAACACCCCCATCTTGTACCACGTCTGTGCTCCTTACCTTTGCCTCACTTTGTCTCCCACCATGCCTGAGCTGTCAGCTGATCTGCAGCATGTTGAAGCTGCCTGGGCTGCAGTAGCCACACACTGCCTCCTCACAAGCAAACTCTTCCTGAGCCCATCGTGGAGCTGAGAGCTGCCAGCGGATTCACAATGCACTCAGATGACAGCACCAGTCAGCACCAAGAACCCCACCTGACTCTACTTGGGAGGAGGGAGGGAGGGAGGCTTCCTCCCCCGCCCCAGACCCTATTTCTCCTCACAAGCTTGCTTCCAGATAGCCACAGGCAACCCAGGGGCTGGCACTGGGGTGTGTAAAGACCCCCCCCCGAGGGCAGAGGCCCTCGGCAAGAGCCCCACAGTACTGATCC